>NC_054383.1:52674572-54022072 GCF_017654675.1 Xenopus laevis
ACGAGAGGGGAGGGGCTATCCCGAGGAGTATAGACATGGAGAGGGCCAGGGGAAAATACTTTTACCTAGGGTTTTTCAAAGCTGATCAGCTTCAAGCTGCCATGTTTATCCTATATATTAAGAGTTCCATTTGACTGTCATTGATGGACACAGGCCCCCCTATTTGAACAATGACATTGCAGTACTCCATAGTATTAGAGAACTACTTGAACTGGAAATAATTTGTATACTTTTGCCTCTAAATCAAAAACATTACCAGAAAGCGATGTGTTGTCTGTTATGTTTTTTTTTTTGCTCTTTTCTGATATTAACTTTTTCATAACAACTATAAATGTAGGTTGAGATGAGTACTCTATAGCACTGTGTCCACTCTCTGCTGTCACACTTGCACAGTTTAGTAAGATAGGTCTACAGATGGTGGTCTTGATAATAACATGTACTCAAGGGAAACCTGATTATATTTAGTGGAAAATGTCATCATAGTGATGTGGAAGAGTTTTTCCTTTAGAAAGCTAAGTTATTTTCAGTTTTCTTCCAATTGTGAAAATTAGGTTTTTTTTCTGTAGAAAGTAGCCTTAAAGGTCAAGTGATTAATGTGTATGGGTATATCTACGGTCACACATGAATATCTCAAGGGAACTGTTTGTTCAAATAATTATACAGTTGACATTGGGGCCATCCTTAGCTATTTATAGTAAAGGAGATAGGACAGCATCAATATACAATATGGATCTTTAAGTATAGAAAGTTAAAATTATGGAATTCTGCTGCAGAGGTGTTATTGATTATGGGAGGACACTGTCTGCCATATTGCTAACTGGAAATAATGAATCCACCTATCCACCTGCCCTACTGGTTTATTTGGCTAATGCTTCATTGTGTTGTGGGGAGGAAGGGGTGTTGTGGCACTGTGTAATTTTTGTGTGCATTTCCTCTGGAACAAGGACAAATGTGTTACTATATAAAAATGCTTACATATGTAGTGTAAGATAGCATACTATAGAAAAGGGAGATACGGAACTTAAACAAATTACACAAAAGGAAGTGATATTGGTATGTTGGTATTGAGATACCACTTTAATTTATAAGCAATGCCAGCTACCCAACCAAATGGATTAGATGTCAAGTGAAAACAGGCCAAAACACATTTTTCTTTGGCACACCACTTACTTTCTTTCCATAGGGTGCATTCAACTCCTCAGGCTACTTCCATCAATTTCTCATACATGAATTCCCATAGGGAGGAAGCACACCAGACACTTGGCTTTGCCTTTTAGAACATTTATTTCAGCAGAGATGGCATACATTTTCGGGGTCAACTTTGCACCTGAGGAAGGGGTTGACCCCGAAAGCTTGTGCCAACTCTGCTGGAATAAATGTTCTAAAAGGCAAAGCCAAGTGTCTGGTGTGCTTCCTCCCTATGGGAATTCAAGTGAAAATAGGCAACATACTGTCCGCCACATCTTGGGACCCATGGCAATGGAGGATCAAAGTTAAATGTGTTATTAAATTCAGACAATAATTTAGTTCCCATGCCAAATACACACCTCTATGTACCACTGGTGTTGTTTAGTAAGAAAAAAAGTATTTCAAGCATTATTGCCTTGTTTTCTATGAGGAAGTGCAAGGAGCGTGTTTGAAAGCAAGTACCTTTTCTTGATAGTGCCAATACATAGTTACATAGTTAAATTGGGTTGAAAAAAGACAAAGTCCATCAAGTTCAACCCCTCCAAGTGAAAACCCAGCATCCATACACACACCCCTCCCTACTTTTAATTAAAATTCTATATACCCATACCTATATTAACTATAGAGTTTAGTATCACAATAGCCTTTAATATTATGTCTGTCCAAAAAATCATCCAAGCCATTCTTAAAGGCATTAACTGAATCAGCCATCACAACATCACCCGGCAGTGCATTCCACAACCTCACTGTCCTGACTGTGAAGAACCCTCTACGTTGCTTCAAATGAAAGTTCTTTTCTTCTAGTCTAAAGGGGTGGCCTCTGGTACGGTGATCCACTTTATGGGTAAAAAGGTCCCCTGCCATTTGTCTATAATGTCCTCTAATGTACTTGTAAAGTGTAATCATGTCCCCTCGCAAGCGCCTTTTTTCCAGAGAAAACAACCCCAACCTTGACAGTCTACCCTCATAATTTAAGTCTTCCGTCCCTCTAACCAATTTAGTTGCACGTCTCTGCACTCTCTCCAGCTCATTTATATCCCTCTTAAGGACTGGAGTCCAAAACTGAACTGCATACTCCAGATGAGGCCTTACCAGGGACCTATAAAGAGGCATAATTATGTTTTCATCCCTTGAGTTAATGCCCTTTTTTATGCAAGACAGAACTTTATTTGCTTTAGTAGCCACAGAATGACACTGCCCAGAATTAGACAACGTGTTATCTACAAAGACCCCTAGATCCTTTTCATTTAAGGAAACTCCCAACACATTGCCATTTAGTGTATAACTTGCATTTATATTATTTTTGCCAAAGTGCATAACCTTGCATTTATCAACATTGAACCTCATTTTCCAGTTTGCTGCCCAGTTTTCCAGTTTAGACAGATCACTTTGCAAAGTGGCAGCATCCTGCATGGAACCTATAGTTCTGCACAATTTAGTATCATCTGCAAAAATAGAAACAGTACTTTCAATGCCCACCTCCAGGTCATTAATAAACAAGTTGAAAAGCAAGGGACTTAGTACAGAGCCCTGCGGTACTCCACTAACAACACTGGTCCAATTAGAAAATGTTCCATTTACCACCACTCTTTGTAGTCTATCTTTTAGCCAGTTCGCTATCCAGGTACAAATACTATGTTCCAGGCCAACATTCCTTAATTTAACCAGTAACCTTTTGTGTGGCACTGTATCAAATGCTTTAGCAAAGTCAAAGTAAATCACATCCACTGCCATCCCATAATCGAGGTCTCTACTTACATTCTCGTAAAAAGAAATTAAGTTAGTCTGGCAAGATCTATTACGCATAAAACCATGCTGGCACAAACTCATAGTATTATGATTTGCTATGAAGTCCAGTATCTTATCCTTTATTAACCCTTCGAAAAGCTTTCCTAATACTGACGTCAGACTAACTGGCCTATAGTTTTGAGGCTGAGAACGGGATCCTTTTTTGAATAGAGGCACCACATTAGCAATTCGCCAGTCTCTCGGCACAATACCAGATCTCAATGAATCCTGAAAAATTAAGTAAAGAGGTTTGGCAATCACAGAGCTAAGCTCGCTACTTACCCTGGGATGAATACCATCTGGCCCTGGACCTTTGTTAATCTTAACCTGTTCAAGTCTCTTTTGAATTTCTTCTTGTGTGAACCATGCATCATTAGTTGTATTACTGGAATTGGGAGTGTTAAGAAGGAAACCTTCACTTACTGGTTCTTCATTTGTGTAAACAGATGAAAAATACAAGTTCAGAATCTGCGCTTTTATTTTGTTTTCATCAACCAGCTGATCCCCCTCTGATAGTAAGGGTCCCACCCCTTCCTGCTTCATTTTTTTACTATTGACATATTTAAAAAATAATTTTGGATTTTTTTTACTGCTTGCTGCAATATCCTTTTCTATAGCAATTTTAGCTTGCCTTATAGCTTCTTTGCATGATTTATTGGCCTCCTTGTACCTTATAAATGTTTCGGCTGTACCAGCTAACTTGAAAGCCTTAAAAGCACGTCTTTTCTTACCCACCTCAACACCAACGCTTCTATTGAACCAAAAAGGTTTTGCTTTGCAACGACGTTCCTTGCTTACAAGTGGAATATACTGACAAGTATATTTATTAAGCAGCATTTTAAAGACTTCCCATTTTTGTTCTGTGTTTAACCCTGTGAAAAGCATTTCCCACTTAATATGTTGCAGAGATGCCCTTATACTGTCAAAGTTTGCACGTCTGAAATTTAGTGTTTTAGTTACTCCCTTATAGAATTGCTTCTGCAACAGAATCTCAAAGGAGACCATGTTATGATCACTATTCCCTAAATGCTCACCCACACAAATGTTAGAGATGAGTTCAGTATTGTTAGTTATTACAAGGTCCAAAAGAGAGTTATTCCTAGTAGGTTCTTGAACGAGCTGGAATAAAAAGTTGTCATTCAGCATATTTACAAACCTACTAGCTTTTTCTGTCTTAGCAACCCCATTACCCCAGTCAATGTCTGGATAATTGAAGTCACCCATAGCAACAACTTGACCCAGCTGTGAAGCCGCTTGTATCTGCAAGAGTAGCTGGGCTTCATACTCGACACTTATACGAGGTGGTTTATAGCATACACCAATGATAATTCTTTTTGATACCTTTTGCCCAGTCGAAATCTCTACCCAGAGTGATTCTACACCCTCACCAGTGCCAGCTATTTTTATTTCTTTAGCGCATGGCTTTAATTCAGGCTTTACATACAAACCCACTCCTCCACCCTTTTTAATCCCTCTGTCCCTCCTAAAAAGGGTGTAACCATTTAAATTCACAATCCAGTCACATGTTTCATCCCACCAGGTCTCAGTGATACCAATTATATCATAATTTTTAGAGCATGCAATTAATTCTAGGTCTCCCATTTTACCTGACAAACTCCGTGCATTTGCCAGCATACAGCGGAGGTTACTACTTTTACTTTTGAAATGTGCATTACTTAGTGAAGAATTATACGTTAAGTTAGTATTATTCTGTTTTCCTTGTAACAGAGGGACCTCCTTAGCTGGTAAACTGTATGCCCCCCTCACTCCTCCCCCATGACCCCTTACTAACCCCACTACCCCGTCTACACTAGCTTCCCCATAATCCTTTATCTCACCCACCCCCCTCTTGCCTAGTTTAAACACTCCTCCAACCTCTTAGCCATTCTTTCCCCTAGCACCGCGGACCCCCTTCCATTGAGGTGCAAACCGTCACGGCTGTATAGGTTGTACCCCAACGAAAAGTCAGCCCAGTGCTCTAGGAACCCAAACCCTTCCTTCCTGCACCAAGACTTGAGCCACGCATTAAGCTCCCTAATCTCCCGCTGTTTTCCTAAACTTGCACGTGGCACAGGCAAAATTTCAGAAAAGATTACATTGGAAGACCTTTCCTTGATCTTAGAGCCTAGATCCCTGATATCATTCTTTAAGGTCTTCCATCTACCATTTATTTTGTCATTAGTACCGATATGCACTAAGACAGCTGGGTCGTGCCCAGCCCCACCCAATAATTTGTCTATCCGATCAACCACATGCCGAACCCTGGCACCAGGTAGACAGCAAACTGTTCGGTTGTAGCGATCCGGACGACAAATTACCCTATCCACTTTCCTAATAATTGAGTCCCCTACAACCACAATCTGCTTAGGCCTGACTCTACTCTCCCCCCCACCACTACTAGAGAAACTGGTCTCCCGGCTGTTAGAGAGATCAGCCCCATCTAGAATTGCCAATCCAGAGTTCATACTCCCATCATCTTCACACAATCTGGCAAATTTGTTGCGATGTATAATCTCCGGATCAGCCTCCATTTTCCTTTTGCCCACCTTAGATTTTCTAACTGTCACCCAGCTAGCTGCCTCAACATCCTGCTGCTGTTCTGTTCCCCCCAAACTATCTGACCCCGCTAGGTCCTGCTCAGTGAGCAAAAGACTCCTTTCAAGATTGTCAATCGACCGCAGTGTTGCAATTTGTTGCTCTAGTGCTCTAACTTGAGCCTCCAAAGTGGCAATTTGCTCACAACCACCACAGAGGTAAGCATTTTGGATCTCTTGTTCCAAATCTGCATACATATGGCAGACTGTGCACTGAGTCAGACCTTCAATCTTGCTAGCACTCATTATCCCAGTTACAGATCAAAACAGGAAAAAATATAAGTAAATATATAGAAAAAAAATGAGGGTTTAGAACAAACTTTTGACCTAGTTTGAACCTCCTTTAGTTTTCAACTCCGGTGTTTGTAACTCCACTTACAGATCCCCCACTTAACGAGCAAACACTTAAGAGAAGCTAACACTAGAGCAAGCTCCACTGGAATGAACATTCTCTCATTAAAGATTGTTTTCATTCCACAGCTCTGTAAATCGGTCTTAATCTAAATAGTTATCTGTATATTCTTTAGTTAATGTCATTGTTTATTGGACTACTAAGTGATAACAAACTTAAAGGTAATTCAAATATTGCAAAAGGAATCATAAGCCTGTGGAGAGGCCTGACAGGTGACTGAAACTAGAGATGAATCCATGGTGAACACTTGTAATCTGTTGAACCACATGACAAGCTAGAGTTAGAAAATATGGGATACAGGAAAGTTGGGGCTCTAAAAACATGTAAATGAGGGACACATCTTGTGTAAATAACCTGACGGGTGTTGTGACTTGTTGGACTGCTCTGATGAATATACTAATGATGTCTTTTCATTAATGCCTTTATGGTGTTGTATTGCCAAAACAAATGCTCTCACTGTGCTACCAAGCACCAGCAGTCCAAATAGGCACTTTGGGGCTCATTTACTAGAGTGTGAATTTTATTCTTGTCTAAATTCATCAAAGTTAACCTTAATTTGCCAGGTGTATTTTCACAACACTTCTCATATTTACTAAAAATCATAGTACATTTTTTCAAGAGAAATATTGTGAATTTTCTCCTGGTGTTAATTTTCAGTATATTTTCCCTATAGAATTGTAGTGGGGAAAATTCTCGACAGAATTTTTGCCTTGAAACAATGAATAATGGAACATTGGCTTGGAGGTTCGATGTACATAAAGAGATTCAAAAGTGGCAGCTCTATCTAGTTCACCAGCCTGAACCTGGAGATATTTCTCTTGGCGAAAATTTGTTCTTGAGCTCATAGTAAATTGGAGAATATTCACCTGAGTAATAGAGGGCACATTTACTAATGTGTGAATTTTATCTTCATTTAACTTCAACGAAGTTCACCTCAATTTTCCAGATGTATTTTCCCAACAAATCTCATATTAACTAAAAATCCAACACATTTTCAAAAGAAATGTGGTGAAATTTCTCCTGGCGTAAATTCTCTGAAAATCCGCCAGTTTACTATTCCCATACATGTAGTGGAGAAAATTCTCCATGGATAAAATTGTCATGGAAAGAGTGAAGTTGATAATGAGGTTTAAAAGGCAGCTGCTCTATCTTTATGATGGTATTTCATCAGCCTGAACCTAGAGGAATTACTCTTTGTGAAAATACGTTCTTGTGATCTTAGTTAATCAGAGAATTTTCACTGGGCAAAGTTCACCTGGAGGTGAATTTATACTGATTCAAAGAGAATTTTCAATACTGCGAAGTGAATTCTCCAAAACTTGTTGTATTGTCCTTTTAGTAAGTTGGCGATGTTGAAGGGAATCTTAATTTTTGGTAAAATTACTCTGGGGTATAATAAATCTCGAAAAATTAGATTTTTGTTCTCTAAAAGTTAGAGTTTTCTAGTGAAAAATAATTAAAATTTTTCGAGATTTTAACATTCGGATTTTATTAAATAACCCCCTAAATGTTTGAAGACCCAGTTAGCTACATTGTGAAAAGATAACCAGTGATATGACCTATAGGGCATTTATGTGGTAAAGGAACACATTTCAATGCACATCCCATGCATGCTCCTTATTGCACATACATTATTTGCAAACAGAAGTTATCTGCAGGTGCAAGGTACATTTGGAGCCCTGTACCCACCAGCTGCTAAAAGCACAGGACACCCTTGTCTCTGCATCAGTGTTAGACATAAATGCCATGAATATTGTGCATTGATGGGGAGAACTCATAAGCCCATTATTTTGTATAGCTTGCATCTAGCATTCATAAATGAGCCCTACAGAGAGTGACAGCTTGCAAGGGAAGCATGGCTGCATTGATTTCACAAACACAAGATAACAGCTGTAGATCTTAAAGGCTATGCAAATCAGCACAGGATAATTGCTTAGTCAGCTTCCTTTAATGTGATTGCAAAATAGCAGTGTAATCTGATATAATACACAAGAGCCATGAATATCCTGTAAATTATATAGTGAATAAAGTACTCGCTATTGTAAAATATAAGGATATCATAAGTCACAGAGGAGTTCCATGACCATATATTTAATATTTTATACAGGTCATGGAACTCCGAGGTTACTTCTAATATCCTCATATTTTCCAACAAGTGGTACTTTATTTATTATAATACACAAGTTTTAGTCATGTGACAAAAATAAAATCAAATTCATTGTTCATTATTTCAAATGGGGTACACTGACCTCTAAAAAACAATGCTCTGTAAGGTTACAAATGTATTGTTATTGCTATTTTTATTAATCAGTAGGGATGGGCAAATTTTTTCGCCTTGTTCCGCCGCAAAAATTACGGCCATAGACTTGTATGGCGGCGTGTGTCCAAAAAAAGGCACGTGTCAAAAAAATTTCGATGCGCGACAAATTTTTTTTGCCACACTAAGGGGCACATTTACTAAGGGTCGAATATTGAGGGTTAATAAACCCTTGAGGTAAAATCCTACGAATTCGAATATCAATATCAAATTCGTAGGATTTGAAATGGGTCAAATTCACACATCCCTATTACTCACCTTTGTATTCAGACCCTTTGTATTCAGACCCTCTCCTGTTCATATTCCAGTATTTTATTCATATCAATGCAATGCAGTGGGAACCGACACAGCACACTCACCCAGGCTCAGATGGTGCGGAGAACTCGTCAAAGACGAGCAACAACAAGATCCAGCGCAGCTAAGCCCATGGCCTCCCAAGATGGCGCCGAATCCCCTCCAGAGTGCGCAGTCACGGAGGCAACAAAAGGGGTGAGTGACACGGCGGCAAAAAGGCTAGCAAAATATGCTAGGGACCCGCTACACCAGCGCTCCAGTAAAAGTGCACTCACAGCATAAGAACAGGCTCCATTGCACAATAGCACAGCGTCAGACATGGATTATACCACTACACCTGCAACTGGGCCCGCAACCCCACTCCCAGAACCAACATTAGCTGAAGTCCTAAATGCCATAACCTCTAACCACACTACACTGGTGGGAAAGATTGATAAAAATGGACTTTGCGATTTTAAAGCATGACGTGCAGAAATTAAGGGAGAGAATGGGGGAAGCTGAAAGAAGGGTCAGTGAGCTTGAGGATCATACAAACCCACTACCAGCCCGTATTACCACTACTGAAAGGCTATTAGTGCAGCTGGAAAATAAGGCGGATGACTTGGAGAACCGCCTCCGACGGAAAAATATAAGGATATTAGGCCTTCCAGAAAGGGCTGAAAGAAAGAATACTGAAAAATTTATTGAGCAATGGCTGTGTACTACCTTCAGCCAAACAACCTTCTCACCAGCATTTACTGTTGAGAGAGCGCATAGGGTACCGGGTAAAGCACCACCACCGGGAACCCCACTGCGCCCAATTATAGCACGTTTGCCAGACTTTTCCACAGAAGTGAGAAAACAAAGAGCCAAATTCACTGAGGCCAAAAAACAACTGAGGCAAAAACATATACAACTGAGGCAAAAACAAATACATTATGCTATGTTCTTTCCAGCAAGACTATGAGTTACTGACAATGGAAAGACATTCTTCTTCACAACACCTGAGGAAACTATAGCCTGGTCGCCTGCAAAGGCCACGTGGCTCGCCAAGAAAGGAATTCTGACGTTTCAGAGGAGTATAAGGAAAGGAGGAAAGAAAAGAGAAAGATGAGAGGAGAAGAAGAAAGGAAGATAGGAAAGAAAAAAGAAGGAAAAAGTAATGAATCATTTATACAACACAGTGACTATCTAACAACTCAGAATTCGGGACAGATAACTGGAGCTGAGACATATTAATTCTGTTTGCAGGACAGTCATTCACACAACATCCCCAAGTTCAGGGAAGTCCTATCTGAAACTTCAGGTGAACACTAACCCCTAAGTGCAAGTTATTGTTATGATTAAGCTTTACGGGAGAAAAGTCACTCTAAATGTTTTGGGGGAGTGGGGGGGGAGGGAATGGGTAGGTTCTGAATGTTATTTTTTCTCTAGTTATGATAGTTGTCATCACAGTGACCATAGGGTCAATGGGAAAAATGTGTATTATGGTTTTTTTTCAATACTTTCAATACGAGGTTCAATATTCTCGCACACTATCTGAAAAGTAATAACTATGGCGCAGGTTAAAATTATGTCATGGAATGTAAGGGGTTTGGGAGACCCGATAAAAAGGAGGCTAGTGTTTGATTTTATTCGTAAGTATAAACCCCAGATCATTCTCTTACAAGAGACTAATTTATTAAGAGACAGAGTGATGTCATTAAAAAAAACCCTGGATAGCTGCAATGTATCATTCCCATTACTCTAATTATTCCAGATTAGTATCTATTTTGGTGAATAAGAGCTGTTCTTTTACAATAGATAAGTTGATTACAGACAGATATGGGAGATACATACTTATCCATGGGGCCCTGCAGGGGAAACAAATTTCGCTAGCCAATATATATGCACCACCCCCTCCCACGGAAGAGTTTTTCACAGAATTGACGGGGAAAATATTGACATTACCAGATGCGCCTCTCCTTCTGATGGGAGGTTTTAACGCAATTACCAATTCAAAGTTGGACAAACTCCACCCCCCCCAGACTAAGTTCCCCAGCATTTAAAAAAATGGGTTTCTATACTCAGTCTGGTCATTCTATGGAGAGTCAGGGATCCTACCAGTAAACAGTATACATGTTATTCCCCATGACACAACAATATGTCCCGCATTGATGTTGCCTTGGGATCTGTAGAGGTGAACAAATGGGTTAAAAAAATAGATATACTTACTAGAGGTATATTGGATCATTCTCCAATTTTACTATACTTATCAACATCATTCACACCAGCGGATAGACTTTGAAGACTGAGTCCATATTGGGCCAAACATGAACAACTCAATTAATCAATACACAACAGTATTCAGACCTTTTTAACCTTAAATAAAGAGGATACCCCTCTGGCCACAATCTGGGATGCATTTTAGGCATATGTAAGAGGAGAGTTCATCAGTAATATGAAAGCAATAACGACCATTGTGCAGGCTGATATAGAAAAAAAAACCCAAAGAGCCCAAGAAATGGAGGCTACCTATGTTGCCCAGCCAAATGACCTAACACACCAACAATGGATAGATAGCCAAAGTGCTCTCACGCTAGCACAGGTGGAACTAACAAAAAAACATGTGCTTTATCAAAGAGCTACCATTTTTGAATCTGGGGACAAAAATGGGAAATTGGCAATTCTGTCAAAAGACAACACAACCACTATAGCGACCCCAGCAGTAAAATTACAACAGGGGGAGACGGTAACTTCTACGGAAGAGATAAATAATAGATTCCTAGATTACTATACGGAATTATATACTTCAAAACTGGAAACCTCTCCGGAGGAGATTAAAAAATATCTAAGAGAAACAGATTTACCAATGCTAGATGACCAAGGGGCCACAGAATTGGAAGCTGACATTACACAATTAGAGGTTGAAATGGCCATTGCGGCCTTTCCTGCTGGAAAAACAGCAGGGACAGACGGCCTACCAATAGAATGGTATAAACAACATGTCAAATCCATAGCCCCCTTTTTAATGAAACTGTATAATGAGGTAAAAAGAGGGAAATCCCTCCCTGACTCCATGAGAGAAACACTGATGATCTTGATCCCCAAACCCGGTAAGGACCCCTTAGAATGCCCCTCCTATAGACCAATATCGTTGATCAACACAGATGCCAAAATACTGGCAAAAGTGTTGGCAATGAGATTGGCACCACACCTCTCAGATGTTATCTCTCCGGACCAAACCGGATGTATGCCCGGTCGAACTACCAACATAAATATAAGACGATTGTTTACTAATATTGAAATTCAGCACGAAAATTCAGGTACCAGAGTGATAGCTTCCCTGGATAATGAAAAAGCGTTTGACTCGGTGGAATGGGAATACTTGTGGGCCACTATGGAAAGAGTAGAGATACACCGAGCATACATCAACTGGGTAAGGGTTTTATATTTTAATCCAGTAGCTAGAATTAGAACTAATCTAAACATATCCAAATCAATCCCAATAAAAAGGGGCACTAAAGAGGGTTGCCCTCTCTCACCCTTGCTATTTGCAATAGCAATGAAACCATTGGCATGCCGAGTTAGAGATTCACCAGAGGTAGGGGGACTAAAAATCGGGGGCCCTGAGAGAAACTATTTCAATGTATGCCAATGATACATTGTTATACTTACCCAATTCTCAGCAGGCCCTCACCTACGCTCTAAAGATTATTGACAAACATACCAACTATTCAGGTCTAAAAATATATTGGGCTAAATCGGTTTTGTTTCCCGTAGATAAATGTCCAGAAAATTCTTCAACACAGATGCTAGGTCTTAAGTGGGTAGACAAGTTCAAATACTTAGGGATATGGATAAGTGCAAACCTAACGCAATACAATGAACTGAATATGCAACCACTTATAAAACTTATAGAGACTAAAAGAGAACTGTGGGAAAAGCTACCATTATCATTAATAGGTAGAATAAACCTGGTCAAAATGGTGGTAATTCCAAAATTAACACATATTTTTAGACAAACACCAGTGGTGCTACAGCAACCTATCTTTGCAAAAATAAAATGTTTAATGATTTCCATTTTTTGGAACAAAGCCTCCCCAAGACTATCTCTTACAACACTGCAACTCCCTACTACTCAAGGGGGATTAGCGGCTCCAAACCCTTTTTTAAACTATGTGGCAGCTCAGTTAGCGGTAGCGAGACAATGGAGCGGTAACTTTGGAAGCTCAGGTCGTAGGTTCCTATGAACTTGGGAATTTACTTTATAGGGGTACTACCAGGGCTGGACTGAGAGTCAAAACAGGCCCTGGCATTTCAGGTCACAGAGGCCCAATCAGCCCACACAGAGGCCCAAACAGCCCCCACCAGCCCACTAAATACTGACTTTCTATGGCACCTTATAGCAGCCCCTCTGGCATTTGCCAGAACCCACAGATTGCCAGTCCAGGCCTGGGTACTACTTACTCAAATAAGATAACCCCACTGATGAAAACCACAGTTAAAGTTTGGAAAGCAGCCCTACAATATTGCTCAAAAGCAGAACATCACTGTTCAAAGTATGCCCCTCTATCATGTAATCCTCAATTGACCCATCTTAGGCAAATCCCAGACGCACAGATATGGGCCCGACACAATATCAAGTAAATAGCAGACATAATAGTTGAAGGCAAAATGTTAACTTTCCAGGAACTAAAGGAAAAATTCTCCCTACCTAACAAAATGTTTTTAGGTTTCTACAGGTTAGACATGCAGTGGCTACCCAATTTAAGGCCCAACATATCGAGACCACTCCAAACATTATAGAACAGGGGGTACATAGCGAAGAGTTGAGCAAACCTCTATCATACTTTTATAAACAAATGATACAGAAGTGTAGCTCAACCCTGACCAAATTGATAATGAAATGGCAACAGGACATTCCTGACCTAACAACTGATACATGGGAAGAGGTTTTGGAGGAGCTATTTGAGGGTAAAATAAGCACAAAAGATAAAATGACACAATTAAACTACTTACACCGTGTTTATCTTACCCCCCAGAGGTTGCATAAGATGAATCCAAATGTCAGCCCGGGGTGCCCTAGGTGTTCATATTCACCAGCTGGTTTTTTTCATATGGTATGGGATTGCCCCCGAATACAGAGGTACTGGGAGACAATTATACATCAGATATAAAGTTAGGACTGGTATTCCCCTTTCGAGAGATCCTAAGGTATTAGTACTACATAGGATGGAGGAACAGGTTCCTATACGAGCACAAAGGACTCTGTTATCAATATTATGTATGTATGCCAAAAAAGCTATAGCCATGAAGTGGAAGTCTCAGAGCGGCCCGACACTTAAAGATTCGGAACAACTGGTTGAAAAATTCATACCCTTATATAAACTTACTTACATGAGAAGGGGGTGCCCGGAGAAATTTATTAAAGTGTGGGATACATGGGTTGAGTGGGAACCAGTTGTAAATCCACCCTGAAAAAAGGCTCATAGAATGTGGACAACAAACACCAAGACTGCTATCCTTTTAATATGTTTATGTTTTTTATTGCTTTATTCATAATACTACTTAAAAGTGAAACATCTTTATTGTAATTACATATCAATGCTTATGATGCCAGTTATGTAATACTTAAATAAAATAATAAATAAATAAAGAATTGTTAAAAAAAAGAGAGATTATTATATGATCCCCTTATATTTTTATACATAGTTATCATATCACTCCTTAAGCACCTCTTCTCCAGTGTGAACATCCCCAATTTTGTCTTTCCTCATAGCTAAGATTTTCTATATCTTTTATCAGCTAAGTTGCCCTTCTCTGGACCCTCTCTAATTCAGTAATGTCCTGTTTGAGCACTGGAGACCAAAACTGTACAGCATATTCTAGATGGGGCCTTACTAGTGCTCTATACAGTGGATGTCAGATGTGATGTCAGGGGAAGAAGCAGTTCACTTCCTTATCTTCTGTGCAGGTAGAAACATCCTACCCGCCCTCCCCTTTTATGCATATTTTGTGAAGTTTCTCTGTATGTTGTCATATTATCTATCAATATGCAAATGTGGATGTATTCCTGCATGTATTGTAATATTGTGATTTTGGTACAGTTATACCATGAGAGAGTTTGCATGTTATTATTCATGTTTAATGAATGTCAAATGCTTGATCCAGGGAATGTTTCCGATCGCCATTAAGGTCAATTTTGTCCTAGTGAATGGCATTATGAGCAGCAATCAGCTTTATGAAGGATAGGTCATGTCAGACAAATTTGATTGCTTTTTATGATAAGGTAAGTAAGATGCTGGGCAGTGTGGGGGCAGTAGTTGTGTTCTATTTGGATTTTGCCAAAGCGTTTGATACTGTGACCCACAAACAACTGCTTTCTAAACTAAGGTCTGTTGGGCTTAATTAAGTCGTTTGCACATGGATAGGAAACTGGCAACAGGATCGGGTACAGAGGGTAGTTGTTAATGGTACATTCTCTACTTGGAGTAAGGTTCTTAGTGGGGTCCCTCAGGGCTTGGTATTGGGTCCACTTTCATTTAACTTGTTTATTAATGACTTAGGGGAGGGTATTGTAAGTAATGTATCAGTGTTTGCAGATGACACAAAACTATCCAGCCCAATAAATTCCATCCAGGATGTGGCATCCTTGCAACAGGATCTTGACAAATCTGGGCAAGTGTATTTTAATGTATTTTAAGTTTTATTTGTCACAGCAGCGGTAGGACCTTGCCAGAGTACTGCGCAGGTAAATTTAGAAGAGGGAAAAAGGAGGTTCTCTCCTGTGACTGCACAGTGGGTTGATTGATACCGACGATGTAACAATGGGGTTCAATGGGATGGCTGAAGGCGAAGGGTCAATTGAGGAGTCCCCTTGTCAAAACCCTTTATGAATATTAAGTCCTTTCTTATAAAATAAGTGAATGCACTTCTGTCTGCTGGAAGGACTTATCTGTATATTCCTGTTTATTTTGTTTTTAAAGTGACACTTATCTGTATATTCCTGTTTATTTTGTTTTTAAAGTGACACTTATAGATACAATTATTGTTTAATTAATTGTATATTCAAAATATCAAGGATAATGAGTACAGCTGCATTATATTTCTTAAACAGACAGAAGAAATTGAGGCTGCTTTTATGTTTATTCAAATTAATTATTAAACCTTCCTCTTTACAGGTTTTGACACCCTTTGGGTCACAGAATGCAGTGATGTAACCAGGTCCCTGACACTGCAATAAAATAATCCTTGCCTGGTTTGTATTCTGAGAGGCAAAAACAGCAGTGACGTAAACGTCAGCATAAGCCAATCAATTATTTCATATATTGAGCCACCTAAATTAATTTAACAATATTTTACAAGCATAATTCAACTGAGTTTAGCAGTAATAAATTACATCTGGCTCCCCAGAGACAAGCACAAGAGAAACTACTCAAGCAATTTCCAGACATAACCCAGCCTGGGTTCCATTTAAGAAAAAGGAAATGGCCATATCTTTGATTAAAATAGATACTTTAATCAGATAAAGTGCTTTGTAAAAATTCCAATACGCTTGTGTGGCTATTATATATTACAGCAGTGATTCTTCTTCCAAGGGAAAAGGTGACTTGTGATGGATCATACTCTTACACACCTAAAAATAAGCAGAATAATCTTTTTTTCACACTAAATAAGCTATGAAAAAATATACATTCTCTTTTCCAGTCCTACCTTTGATGGCATAGTTGGTAAATAATTTAGCAAAGGCAAGGATAGGAAAAAGTCTCAAATGGATGAGGGTTGGGGCTGAGTAAAAACTCTGAAATCTGTGAAGAATAGACAGCTTGAATGCTCTCAAAATATTGTTTGTTTGTTTTTTTTGAAGGACCAGCTAACAAGAATAAAAATAAAGGAGTACATTTATGAAAGCATGAAAGGATACTAGAGGGCAGATTTACAAAACATTGAGCTGGGTAATCCACAGGCAATACCAGTGGCTTCATACATTTGATCAGTTTGCTGACATTCAGGAACATTTTTCTGACATAAAAGTGTTTAACTAATTGAACACGTTTGCTGGTTGGGGGTAATGGTTCAGTTAAAAAGAAAGTTACATTAGTATGAATTGGCATTAATACATAATAACATTATGTGACAAAGAGCTATGTCCCAATAGGCTGCCTGTATATGATGGGAGGTATATAGCACCCAGCTTGAGGTATTGGCTCCTTTAAATCTCCAGGGTAAGACAGGCTAGGACCCTGGAGCAAGGATAGTTCAGTATGCTGCCCAATTAGTCCACAGGTGGGGCTGTTTAAGGGAGCCTGGCGGGGAGTGGGAGTGTGTTGTACTGGGAGTCAGAGAGTACCTCTGAACACGCGCTGTGAAGTGATTTTGAACAAACTGTGTATTTGACTGCAACTCAAAAGAGCGACTGTTTGTTACCGCCGCAAGGAACTTTCCTGTGTACTGTAACACTGGAAACCGGTGAGGTTTTCCTTATTATTGACTGTTATAGCACGGAACTTGTGCCTGTTTAAGTTGTCCGGTTTGAACAATAAAACCTCAGGCAGGAGCCTGTTTCATTTTTGTTGCAAACCTAAGCCTCCTGTCTCCTCTGTAAGAACTGTTTTACCTGAGCCCTACCCGCTGCTTTCAGCTATTCCCCACAATTAGTAAATGGGACCCACTTGTATGGTATATCTGCCCCTATGACTGATACACCTATATATAACTTCATGAAGCCAATTTAGATTAGTTAGGTGTTGGGCAACAAAGGAGAAAAACAGTAAAGATTGTGCACTTTTCAGGCATCAATTTAATTTTACACTTTTTTTACCCATGATCCTGTTTTTTCACACAATAAAAAGTTTGGAACCTAAAACCAGACAAGCATTAAACTTTTTGAAAAAAAATAAATTTGCCTGTAAATTAATATTTGTGCTTTGCAAAGTAAAATGCACATTTTTGGATAACACTGAAACAGCCAACTGACAGGGTCTAGAAATGCATTTAAAAAATTCCTATTTGCTATAGAAGCAGCAATTCTGCAGTCTGTCTAGGCTATAAAGCTTTCTGTGTTTCCCACATCTTAACTCCCCTTTTTCTTCTTTTCATCGAGTGAGGGCAATGCTGATTCAACATCACGTGAGCTGAGCTCAAGCCAAGAAAATCCTGCATTCTTTCTTAATCATCTTATTGCTTTAATAATGGCAAAATACTCCACAACCACAACATTAGGTAAGGCAGAAGTGCAAAAGCACAAAGGAGAGCATGTATGAGGATGGAGAGGAGATGGTAATTGCCTCTCCCTTTCTGTGCTTCATGATACAACGCTGCCAAATGCAGGCAGTGGTGCATTAATCAAAGCAGCCCTTCATGATGGAGTGAAAAAATATGGCACATTGCACCTGTTCTTTGCACCCTGTCTTGTTAAATCTATTAAATCTTGTATTGCATGGGAATAAATTGAATTTACAGTACCACTTGCATGATTATTAACTATCATAAAAAAGATAATTTTAACCAGATATGGAAAAAAGGTTTTGTTTTTTAGAAAACTGGGAAAATGGAAACCGTTTGTCAAAGTTTATGTTGATCATATTACAATGACTAAAGTTTTGGTCAAAGGAGAAAGAAAGACAAGTTAATTTGGTCGATGCCAAACGTTAGTCACCCCAAGTGATTGTGAATTGATACTCTGGGCTGATGCTTCAGTTAGCAGAAAACTGCTCCAGTCTGGGGTTCTTCTTACGGAGTACCACAGAGTACCACTTTTTTGTTCAGCTTTTCATTCAATTGTGCATGTGCACCCGTGCAAAGAAAGCAGGAAGAGGATTGCACTGTGGTGCTCACTGGAAGAACTCTGGGCCAGTGCAGTTTTCTGCTGATAGGAACACTGGCCCGGGGTATCAGGTAATTCACATACAATCACTGGGGGGTGCCTAACTTTTGGCACCCCACGGCAATGTTACCTCTAATTACTTCTCAGCTATGTGTGCAAAAAAAATCTTTTGTACGCATTTCTAAAACCTGTGTGCGCAGGTCAAAATAAATGTTTTTTGCTCAAAATTCATTCGGGCATATTCACTATTCACAATTCATTAGGATTCGGGATCCGACACTTTGGGCCACTTCTCCAGGCATAAATTTGTTACCACTACACTAATTTACTAAAATGCGAAGTTGCATCTCTGTAGCCGAACAATGACAACGTTTTGCTAGTGTTAATTCATCAGCGCGAGCATTTCATAGCAAAATTTTGCTAGCATTCATTTCTGCTTAGCGAAACTTTGTTAGTACACTTATGCTTAGGTCAATTTGAATAGGGCGGGTACATATAGGTCAATGTCTTTATTAGAGATGTTGGTGCAAATAGTTGAAGTGGCCACTTATTATTACAAATGTCCATGGAAGCAGTTTAAAGACAAAAGAGATTCTCTAATGCCCTAGGCATGAGCACACCATAAAACAAATGTGGCATGCCCCTCAAATGGTTGGGAAAAAATGTTAACACAAAAATCTTTAATAGTAAGGACTTTTGAAAGCACTGAAGTTTTACAATATGAAAAAATGCCAGCATTTTTTATAGAACTTTTATGCCTTTTCAGCGTACAGGATATGATTTCACTGACATAAGATTAAGGAGGAAACTCTGACGAAAGAGGTAAAATTCACACTTTAGTGAATTTGCGGCGTAATGATCGTTCGCCAGAGCGAAAATACGCCTGGTGATAGGGCATGAAACTGTGCTAACAGCAGACTCTATCGCTATCAAAATTGTCCTCTATGCCTGTTTTTCTGACGATTTTCACAAGCACACAGCTTAGAGGGAACATTGTCCCCAGTGATTGTTGCATTCTTCTCCTTAAAAGAAGAACCACAGAGTGTCGTATTCAATGGCCTAAGCAGGTAAGTAGTAAATAACCTCAAGGATTGGCAGTGTTTCCTGTTTTGGTTTCTTATATTCATTTTCAGTGAATCTCAAGGGAAGGATGCAAATGACTCAAAGATTTTTAATGGGATTAAAAATTCAGAAGAGGTAAGTTAAATGTATAATGAATTAAAGAGAACATATAATGTCAACCCTTCACAGTGGTTAATTAGTAATGTCGGTGCAGCTGTCCCCTGTTTTTGTCTTTTGCAATTATTGATTAGTTACTGAAAATTTCCACATACATTAGCACAACACTTCCTGTGAGAACGATTATATACACTGCACATACTGTATGTGCAAACTAAAAAGAAATTTATGAAAGTGTGATATTGCAATGCTAACTTATAAGATTAGGAAGGGAAGGAAATTCCAGGGAGATCTGTTCAGGGTCGGACTGGGGGGCTTTGGGCCCACCGGGGCTATTGCCCCAGGGCCCCGCTCCGGCCCCCGCTGCTGCTCCGGCGTGCTTCATCGAATGCAGTGCGCATGCGCGCGGCGCCGCATTTGTGCGCACGCGCAGCAATACCTTTGTGCGCATGCGCAGATCCTCTTTTCTACCGCGACCCCCGACAAAGTGGGGTCGCGCAGCCAAATTAAGTAGCGGATCTGGGCCGGCGGGGCCCACAAGAGCCCGGGGCCCACCGGGTTTTTTCCCGGTGTCCCGCCGGCCCAGTCCGACACTGGATCTGTTGGCTGCTGTAGCAAATTTTTAACTTTGCCGACAAATTATCCCATGCGCAATTCAGCTGACCAGTAAATGCTACCTGGTGATTGGTTGCTATGGGTTTCAAGTAGCTAACTTAAAAGCATTTATTACATTACCCACTTAATAGGCTTCTGTCAGTCAGCTTCTGTCTGCAGTATTCGAATCAAATTCTAATCAAGTTTTCCTCTGAAAAAAAAACTTGAATGTCAGGAAGTCAATTAAGATATTCAAATGGTTCAACAGACCTCTGCCTTTGACTTGTAAATGAACCCAGCAGGTTTTAGGTGGCGAATATTCGAATTAGAACTGTTGCTGTGATCGAGGTGCTATAAATCTCACATTCAAATTTACATTCAAGTTGGTCCTTTTAAATTTGAATTTGTGAGTGACACAAAAAAATTCAAAATTTGAACCTTAATAAATCTGCTCCAATCTGTTGAGACAGCCAGACCTGCAACAATTGTTACATATAACAATAGGTATAATAAACACAAGGTTGACTAAAAAGACATACCCCTGCATATGCCACATTAAACTTTGTCATGATTATAAATCTGATGGAAGTCTATAATTGCGGTTACATGTTTAACCAGGATCCAGACAATAAAGCAAACATCAATATAGTTAAAAACCCACATGAGAAAAAGAATACACTGAAAATAATAGCAAATTAGATAAAAATGGCAAAAGATTTTGGTGTCACCGACTATTGATGCTTCAATAACACATGAATATGTAGAAGCAGTAGCTTTCCGTAAAGAAAACATTTCAAGGAGAAATGATGTGATACAAATTATGTGGAAATTGCTCTTATACTATTAACACAAATTATTATACTATAATTATACACATAGTATTATTATACTATTATACACAAATTCTGTGTGGAAAACATTTCTGTTCTCGCATTAAGTAACATTTTGGGCAAACAATATTAGCTAGTTTGGAGCTGGTATAACCATTGGACCTTTGATATATATAAACTAGATAGCTAAATAGTTAAATAGTTACATAGTTAAATTGGGTTGAAAAAAGACAGTCCATCAAGTTCAACCCCTCCAAATGAAAACCCAGCATCCATACACACACCCCTCCTATCTTTAATTAAATTCTATATACCTATACTAACTATAGAGCTTAGTATCACAATAGCCTTTGATATTATGTCTGTCCAAAAAATCATCCAAGCCATTCTTAAAGGCATTAACTGAATCAGCCATCACAACATCACCCGGCAATGCATTCCACAACCTCACTGTCCTGACTGTGAAGAACCCCCTACGTTGCTTCAAATGAAAGTTCTTTTTTTCTAGTCTAAAGGGGTGGCATCTGGTACGGTGATCCACTTTATGGGTAAAAAGGTCCCCTGCTATTTGTCTATAATGTCCTCTAATGTACTTGTAAAGTGTAATCATGTCCCCTTGCAAGCGCCTTTTTTCCAGAGAAAACAACCCCAACCTTGACAGTCTACCCTCATAATTTAAGTCTTCCATCCCTCTAACCAATTTAGTTGCACGTCTCTGCACTCTCTCCAGCTCATTTATATCCCTCTTAAGGACTGGAGTCCAAAACTGCACTGCATACTCGAGATGAAGCCTTACCAGGGACCTATAAAGAGGCATAATTATGTTTTCATCCCTTGCGTTAATGCCCTTTTTTATGCAAGACAGAACTTTATTTGCTTTAGTAGCCACAGAATGACACTGCAGAGAATTAGAAAACGTGTTATCTACAAAGTCAAAGACCCCTAGATCCTTCTCATTTAAGGAAACTCCCAACACACTGCCATTTAGTGTATAACTTGCATTTATATTATTTTTGCCAAAGTGCATAACCTTGCATTTATCAACATTGAACCTCATTTTCCAGTTTGCTGCCCAGTTTTCCAATTTAGACAAATCACTCTGCAAAGTGGCAGCATCCTGCATGGAACCTATAGTTCTGCACAATTTAGTATCATCTGTAAAAATAGAAACCGTACTTTCAACGCCCATCTCCAGGTCATTAATAAACAAGTTGAAAAGCAAGGGACCTAGTACAGAGCCCTGTGGTACTCCACTAACAACACTGGTCCAATTAGAAAATGTTCCATTTACCATCACTCTTTGTAGTCTATCTTTTAGCCAGTTCTCTATTCAGGTACAAATACTATGTTCCAGGCCAGCATTCCTTAATTTAACCAGTAACCTTTTGTGTGGCACTGTATCAAATGCTTTAGCAAAGTCTAAGTAAATCACATCCCCTGCCATCCCAGAATCGAGGTCTCTACTTACCTTCTCATAAAACGAAATTAAGTTAGTCTGGCAAGATCTATTATGCATAAAACCATGCTGGCACAAACTCATAGTATTATGATTTGCTATGAAGTCCAGTATCTTATCCTTCATTAACCCTTCGAAAAGCTTTCCTACCACTGACGTCAGACTAACTGGCCTATAGTTTTGAGGCTGAGAACGGGATCCTTTTTTGAATAGAGGCACCACATTAGCAATTCGCCAGTCTCTCGGCACTATGCCAGATCTCAATGAATCCTGAAAAATTAAGTTTGGCAATCGCAGAGCTAAGCTCGCTAAGTACCTTGGGATGAATACCATCTGGCCCCGGACCTTTGTTAATCTTAACATGTTCTAGTCTCTTTTGAATTTCTTCATGTGTGAACCCTGCATCATTAGTTGTATTACTAAAATTGGTACTATTGAGAAGGAAACCTTCACTTACTGGTTCCTCATTTGTGTAGACAGATGAAAAATATGAATTCAGAATCTGCTCTTTTATTTTGTTTTCATCAACCAGCTGACCCCCCTCTGAAACTAAAGGTCCCACCCCTTCCTGCTTCATTTTTTTACTATTAACACATTTAAAAAATAATTTTGGATTTTTTTTACTGCTGCAATATCTTTTTCTATATCAATTTTAGCTTGCCTTATAGCTTCTTTGCATGATTTATTGGCCTCATTGTACCTTATAAATGTTTCGGCTGTACCAGCTAACTTGAAAGCCTTAAAAGCACGTCTTTTCTTACCCACCTCAACACCAACGCTTCTATTGAACCAAAAAGGTTTTGCTTTGCAACAACGTTCCTTGCTTACAAGTGGAATATACTGACAAGTATATTTAAGTATATTTACTTATTCAAGTATATTTATTAAGCAGCATTTTAAAGACTTCCCATTTTTGTTCTGTGTTTAACCCTGTGAAAAGCATTTCCCACTTAATATGTTGCAGAGATGCCCTTATACTGTCAAAGTTTGCACGTCTGAAATTTAGTGTTTTAGTTACTCCCTTATAGAATTGCTTCTGCAACAGAATCTCAAAGGAGACCATGTTATGATCACTATTCCCTAAATGCTCAGCCACACAAATGTTAGAGATGAGTTCAGTATTGTTAGTTATTACAAGGTCCAAAAGAGAGTTATTCCTAGTAGGTTCTTCAACGAGCTGGAATAAAAAGTTGTCATTCAGCATATTTACAAACCTACTAGCTTTTTATGTCTTAGCAACCCCATTACCCCAGTCAATGTCTGGATAATTGAAGTCACCTATAGCAACAACTTGACCCAGCTGTCGACACTTATACGAGGTGGTTTATAGCATACACCAATGATAATTCTTTTTGTTACCTTTTGCCCAGTCAAAATCTCTACCCAGAGTGATTCTACACCCTCACCAGTGCCAGCTATTGGTATTTCTTTAGCGCATGGCTTTAATTCAGGCTTTACATACAAACACACTCCTCCACTCCTCCTGAAAAAGATGTGATTCCCATATGAATACCATATACTTACAACAGGATAAAAAGCAAATAGTGTCATATGTATATTCTTCCATTTATCAGTCTAGTTGCGTGGCTCTGCACTTTCTCCAGTTCATTGATATCCTTCTTAAGGACTAGGGCCCAAAACTGCACTCCATACTCAAGGTGTGTCCTTACATGGACCTATAAAGAGGCAAAATTATGTTTTCATCCCCCACACAGTTAATGACTTTTGTGCATGACACTTTATTTGCTTTAGTAGCTGCTAATAACAATGCCTATAGTTACACAGCTTGTTATCCACAAAAATCCTCAAATCCTTACCAAGGGTTGGCAGTCTCAGAGCTATGCTTATTTAGTACCCTTGGATCTAAACCATCTGGTCAAGATTTTGGATAATTTAGATGGTTTTGGACTGAGTAAGGAAACCAGAGAACGAGGAGAAATTTGGCATAAACATACTAACTCATGCAAGGCTGGAATGCAAGACAATATACTGTTGTTGTGTCATTCAGTGACTAGTTGCTAGGGTGTGTTGGACCCTATCAACCAAATAGCTATTGAAATTCCAAACTGAAGAGCTGCTTCACAAAAAGTCAATACATTCATAAAATAAAAAAAATGGCAATTAAAGGTGATCACAGAGTGTCACTGTCTACATCATACTATAAATTAATTGAAAGGCAACTACCCCTTTAAAGCAGTTATTGCTGCAAACGTTGGCACCAAAAGAATTAAAATGTGGCAAACTGCATACTTTCATATTTCCATATTGCAATGTCACATTAAACAACTAAATCTGAGTTTACTGTTTCAGCATGGGGTGTTTATTTTCATAAAATGAACTGGCAAAGAGGATGAATACCTGCAAAATAGATTTTTTTTATCAAGCCCCCCCCCCCATTGAGGACCAGCACTGGGCCTGAGAAACCCTTATATCACAAGGCAGATACAGAAACATCATTTACAATAGTTCAACAAGTAGAACAGCAAATAAGGGTTTACCCCTAATTTTACCCAGTTTACCAAGGTCTTTAGGGGCTGGTGCCCAAGGCAAGCCCTCATCTCTGATTGCCTCAAATCCATCCCCCACCTCCTCACTCATGCACTACATTCAACCCCACTTTCTCCAAGACTTGCCCACCATAGCCCCCTCCATCTACTTATAAATAAAGGCCAAACCTAGGAGAATGCAGGCAGAACAGGCATGTGCCCAGTAGTGCTGTGCAGGTGGTCTGACAAAAGTGGGTTGGGGGGGGGGGTTGGGACTACTTCCACACATTTTGACATCAGGTATTGCTGGGTCGGGCACAGGAGGTGCAGACCAGGTTTGGTTTGGGTGGGTGCAGGTTAGGAATAGGTGTTTTAGGCTTGTGTGCAGGCAGGGGTGGATTAATGAATAGACTACCCTATAAATAGAGGTGCAGGCCAGGTGCAGGTTAGGTGAAGGATGGGAGAGGGTGATTTAGGGTCGGTGCAGGCAGGGTTAAATGAATAGGCCAGAATAAGCAACCCGGTCGGCTAACCCAAAGTGTGCGAGTGCAAAAGTGAATGAGCCATAACGGAGGGGAAGGGCAATGAAGGGGAGGTATCGGTGAGCATCAATGGGAGAGAGGTAGGAAGAGGTGAGTGACATGAGGGAGGCAAGAGAGGAGCTAATCTGGACAAGTAGTAGGCAGAAGACCCTTTAACAGGCACCTGCCCAGCGCCCCCACATCGTTGTGCCCTAGGCAGGTGCCTCTTCTGCCTACCACTAGTTCAGGCCCTGGAATAGGCTCACTCTAGCCCATCTAGCTATGCCAATTACTATTTTGTTTTCTTTCAGAAATGTATTTTTATCTACACTCCTAGGTTTGGGTACCTGCTGGGAGAAAATTAGGCAGCCAGACAAGGCACATGCGTGCGTGGTGTGCGTCTGAGCTCTCTAAAAGGCATTGGGTTCAGCGAGTGCCAGTGATGTCATGCATGCACATGCGCTTCGCCTTGTCTGGCTGCCTAATCTTTTCTCAGCAGGTACCTGTCCAAACCCATGCCCAGCAGCGCAAATAAATAGTAAAGAAAATACAAATAATAATTGAGAAAAGCTAGATCATAGGTACCTTGTTTCTCCAGATGCACCTGTGACTCTGATTTATTGTTGTATATTTCTAAACATTTTGGAGTAGGAGTAGCCTAGAAGTGGGGGGGGGGGCTGTGGAAAGTGCAGTCTAGGAGCCTCATATCTCATTAATCCTCCACTGGGTGCAGTGCAGGTCAAATTTTTGTCATATCACTAGTGCTTAGAGCCCACACATCTGCTTCTTCTACTTCATCTGACTAAGCCTAGTATTAGCCCTAATTTTACCCTTATCCAGTAATACAAAGAAGCGCAAAGAGGCATTCATGCCAGCTCTCATCCTAGCTAACATTAGCGGCTGATTCCCAAACCACCGTATGGCGGACAGTTCCACAGTTCAAACATTATTTCAGTTATGTTCACACTAGTTTCCCCTATTTAGAGGGACAAATACCACTCATATTTATATGGAATGGAATGCAGGAAAATAAATAAAAGATAAATAATGATGCCTGGTCTCCTTCAAAATGGATCGCTGTTATAATAAAAGGACCTTCATCAAGGTATATAATGTCTGAGTCTCCACCTTCTACTGAACTATAGCTTCAAGACAGGTAAATTGGTGGATGCTGGAAGCAGGAGTGTCCCTGTTCAGGCACTGCTACGCCTCACCCTGAACGCCATGCAACTGCTGGCAGAATATATTTTTATCAGAGTGCTGTATTATACTTCATATTAAAAGAACATTTCACAAAGCCTCATTACACTGGTTTTACCTTCAAAGCCATTGGCTCTGGGATGACAGAACCCTGAATACGTCGACAGTCTCCTACAATTAGTTTTTTTTTACCTTTATCAGGAGATTCCTAGTAGGGATGTAGCGAACTGTTCGCCGGCGAACTAGTTCGCGCGAACTTCGACTGTTCGCGTCCGCCGCAAGTTCGCGAACGTCGCGCGACGTTCGCCAATAGGCGTTCGCGTCAAAATCGGTCGCCCATTCGACCATTCGATCGCTAAAATCGAACGATTTTCGTTCGATTCGAACGAAAATCGTTCGATCGAACGATTAAAATCCTTCGATCGTTCGAATCGAACGATTTTCGGATGATCGAAGTTCGCGAACAGTTCGCGAACAGTTCGCAAATTATGCCGGTGTTCGCGAACGGCGTTCGAGAACACATCGGCGGCGGTTCGCTACATCCCTAATTCCTAGTTCTCTCCACGCCCAAGACAGAGCAACTTTTTGGTTTTGGTACCAAAGTGCATTGCTTGGGTTCAGAGAGCCAAAGCGGTTCTATTTATAACCCGTAGCATGAACAAAATGTGTGATACTGTAGAAAAGGGATATATAGATATTATCTATATAATGGAAAGAAGGTAGATTTGTAACAGATATAACTAAAAATGTAGATATGTAACAGATATAACTAAAGAAGGTGCAACGGAAGAGACAGAAACATCGGTATAAAATTAATGAAGGCGCAGGAAGGATGCTATGACCAGTCTCTTCAGCAGCGATAGTCTCCGAAATGAGGGAGTCCCGCTCCTATCTGTGATGTTACCAGAGCCACCAAGTGAGAGGGGAGGTTCGCTCACCGGCAATTGGTTAAGGTTCCTCCATGTGTTAAATTAGCATAAGGAGACGCCGCTCCCTAACGATTCACTTGGGGGCCAGTGCCAACAGTGCGTCACTCCCTTTGGTGGAAAGAAAGTAGAGGAGACAAGAAGCATGCAAGTCAATCTGTGCCAATGGCATCACAAGGGGATGGATGGAAGCTCGGATGATAAGGAGACCTCTCCCATGGTTCAGTCTCAAAGCGATACGAATCTTACAAGAAGCGCTTAGGCTGCTGGTGCTGCTGTTATTAATTAGGAAATTCCCTAGTTTGTGGAAGGCAGTGCTTCTCTGCTAAGCAGCTGGGCACCACTTGTGAGGATGATCCATGCCAACTGGATTTGATTTTCAAGCCCCAAAAGCGAAGTAAGTGATTTATTCCTGTCCCCTCATCAAAATGTTGAGAGGGCGCAAATCAAAGGCTGAAGGGGGTGGGCTGGTAGATTTGGTGGCGCAGAACGGAATTCTACCCGTTAAAATTCTGGTACCCAGAGCTTAGTAAATGAACCGTGCAGGCAGTAAAATTACTTTCTTACTGATCAGCAGTGGTAATCTTCGAGTCCTTTTACTGACCTGCTAATAGTGCAATGTATAATTCATGGCTTTGGGATGTGGCTGCTTTATTGAAGGGAATTTGATTTTCTGTAAACTTAAGTCTACTGCTACACCCTATAGGTGCAGGGAGCAGTTGCTTTGGTTAGTCCTGTTATTTTACTATTTTGGGGTCATCTGGGGCGAATAAAACATGTCTCATGTAAAGAAATGACAAGGAAGGGCCATTTTATAGACTTGTTTCAACAGCATAACCTTTATGTGGTTTCAATAACACGTTTTCTTTTGCTAAAGGGGGGACCTGTTACTGCAAGATCGTCGAGGACCTCATAGGTTTTTCTGACCCTTGAACTGTAGAAGAGCTTTCATCGCAGCTTCGTTTTCTGTGCATTGCTGTTAGATACCAATGGAAGGTATCATGGCTCCCGAGGAGACCCAAGGGGTGGCAAAGTCTGCGATGGAAAAACTATCCAGTGCCATGGGTGACAGAACTAAGCAGATTGGCACAGCAATAAAGGAACCACACCACCAGAGACGGCTTATATTGTTCATTGTGTGTGTGGCTCTTTTCCTTGATAACATGTTATACATGGTCATAGTTCCCATTATCCCAGACTTTATTCAAAACTTGAGATCGGTCAGTGAACATCATGCCAAAGGCATTAATTCCAGTAGTCAGTATAGGTATAATAAGTCTTCTGTAATTAGACCCCAATACCCAGCAGAAAATGAAGATATGAAGATTGGAGTCCTGTTTGCTTCTAAAGCAATCCTGCAACTACTAATCAACCCACTAAGTGGAACTTTTATAGACAGGGTTGGATATGACATTCCCCTTCTTATTGGACTGATTGTTTTGTTTTTCTCGACAGTCATATTTGCGTTTGGTGAAAACTATGCCACCTTGTTTGTAGCTAGAAGCCTCCAAGGAGTGGGATCTGCGTTTGCAGACACTTCTGGAATTGCCATGATAGCCGATAAATACACAGAGGAGGCTGAAAGGAGCAAAGCCCTAGGCATAGCATTGGCATTTATCTCATTCGGTAGCTTGGTGGCGCCCCCTTTTGGGGGCATATTGTACCAGTTCGTAGGCAAGCGAATGCCTTTTCTAGTTCTGGCTGGTATTGCTCTTATAAATGGCGTGCTGCTATTATTAGTCATCAAACCCTTTACTAATAGGACTAGAGCAAATATGCCAGTTGGCACACCCATCCACAGACTGATGATAGATCCTTACATTGCTGTGGTGGCAGGGGCTCTTACCACGTGTAATATTCCTTTGGCATTCCTTGAGCCCACCATAGCAAATTGGATGAAAACAACAATGGATGCATCTGAGTGGCAAATGGGTTTGACTTGGTTACCAGCCTTCTTCCCTCACGTCCTTGGTGTCTATATAACTGTAAAGCTTGCTGCCAGTTATCCTCACTACCAGTGGTTTTATGGGGCTATAGGAATGGTTATCATAGGTGCAAGTTCTTGTACTGTACCAGCATGTAAAAACTTCTGGGAGCTAATTGTGCCCTTGTGTGGGATCTGCTTTGGCATAGCCCTAGTAGACACTGCCCTATTGCCAACCCTTGCCTTACTGGTAGATATTCGGCATGTATCAGTTTATGGAAGTGTTTATGCCATAGCTGATATATCATACTGTGTGGCATATGCCATGGGACCTGTAGTTGCTAGTCAAATTGTTCATACTACGGGTTTCACACAACTTAACCTCGGTATGGGTCTAGTCAATGTTCTGTATGCACCGGCTCTTCTGTTCCTCAGAAATGTGTGTCAGATGAAACCCTCTCACTCAGAGAGGAACATATTGTTGGATGAAGGCCCTAAGGGCTTGTACGACACTATTAAAATGGAGGAACGAAAAGCCAAGTCGCACAAAAGAAATCCAAATGATGGGGTGAATGAAAGTATCATGGACAATTATCATGATCCGCGTAAAGGTAACTACGGGTCTGAAGAGGACTCATCTGATTATGAGTACAGTTAAATCCAATGATCCAATTTCCGTATGTTTATACAATACATTAATTATCAATTGTTCAGTTGTTGTGATGTCAGGATGTTTTCTGTCGACCTTTTTTTATGATTTGTTTGCTGACAGATCAAATTAATAGACAATGGAATGTGGAAAACCCAGGTTTGTTTTAAAGGCTAAGCGCAGTATTGTGAAAATGTTTTTTTCCCAGACACCCAAGTGTGAAATACTGTATATCTGTACAAAGTTAAATATATAAATATATTATACAAATGGGATTATTAATCTTGCATATTCAGGGAAATAAACTTAATATTGTATATACCTATATTTTGTGACATTGAATTAATAAATACTAAAACGTTCTGTGCCATTTGATTTGCAGGACACATTCCCTGTACTGATTACTGTTATTCTATAAAATCCCACATGCTGTTAACACTGCGTGCTATTCAATACAATCCGAACAAATAAACAGTTACACAAAAGAGAATTCTGGTGTGTTTATCTTGAAACTTTCAAGAACAGTCTCAAAAGTATTTGTTCGGGAACTGGAGGAATCTGGGTGCACACACATTGTACATGAAGTGATTGTGTTTAGAGAGAACCAAGCAGAACATACATACATATGTACACGCTATGTGGCCTGACAGATGCACCTGACAGATGCGCCTCCTGCACCAGTTCTTTCTTCTTTATGTACTAAACAACCCGCTATACACCAAGGAAAGAACCTGCCAGCACTGTTCCTAGATGTTACAACGCAACAAGTTATGTGGGGAATTATTGTTTAATTAACGTTCAAACAGAATATTTTGGTACACAATTTTGGTGTCACACTTTCGTTTCTCAGCCGTACTCTCCCAAAAAAACTGGTGTGTTTAGGAAAAAATGAGGAACTGTGTACAAACGAATTATTGAAATTAGTATAATAAAAGGTTGTATGTAGCTCCCATGCCCGTTTTTTAAATCCAGTATCCATATGCCTGATTACTTCGGAGAATCCCGGCTTTCCATCCATATTCATAAATTACAGAGTGTCCATCAAGCTTCCCAGGGTGATGGTGAGTAGCAAAGAAAGCAGAAGCGATACATCAATCACATTATGTCCTTGTTACTGCCATCCTGTCAGTCCACCAATCACATAACTGTGTCAGGTTATCGAGAGCTTTTCTGCACACCTGTTCGTGGCATAATACATAAGGCAACTAGTATTTTGTCAAATCCGAAACATTCATTGAATTATCCTCTGCATGTGGTTAAAAACCCATCTCTTTATTTTTCATACATGTTTTTTTTGTGTGTAAATCTCTTATAAATTAAAATGTTTGGGATTAATATCCCTCAGGTAGTATAAAAGCTTATTTTAGAAACGTCGTTAATCATATCCAGGGAGTGGGACAAATGTTAATTAAATCTTGCAACAACTGATCAATATTTAGGGGCAACTATAACTCAACGCAAGTGTTCCACAACCAAGAATATCAGGAGTTTTCAAGGAGATTGATTGTGATAGCAAATGCCCCTTTGAAGTATCCTTCATGTCGCTGCAGAGTCTGTATAAGATTTCTAATGATGTAGTTAAGTGAGTGAATAGACATATAGACAGATGAATGCGCTCAGAAATAGGGACAAATGAAGGGAAGGCGAGAAAGGGGAAACAGATACTTGGCCAGTTCATTACATCTCCTATAGGTTGTGTGCAGTAATTACATTATTCGTCGCACAAACCAATAAGGGCAGTAGGAAATACAAGCCACGTATAAGAATGCAGCCTTTGCAGATATTTTGCATGCATGCTTTGGTTATGATGTGGATGTTTTAATTGGGTTTCTTTTGTTCTCTGTTTCTCCATTCGTCAATATAAAACTCCCAATATAGTACGAAAACTGGTTACTTAGGTCATCCATTCATGCGAGGGTAGAGAGTTGCGCATTTGTGCCTGTCAATACGGCAAGCAGTTGCCATTCCGTGTGGTATACTCGTTGGCTTTTGATCGATCATGGTGGATCGGCAGAAGCATGCATACAATCGCACAATATCACTCAAAGTGTATCGAGTCTCGGAAAGAAAGTTGCAGAATGAGGGAGGTAACCTGGTGAAGTTGGTTTTGTCACTAATTATTAAAAGCTGCACAAATGGGAATGGGAGGGAGGAGTTATCCACAACATGACTGAAGGTGGGGATGAAGAGGTTCGTGGGGGCAGATCTGTTCAGTTGCTAGTGTATCTAAACACCCGCAAGATATTCCCTCCCAGGACTGAGAGTGGAAATGGTACCATGGACAGCGGCAGAGTCGCCAGCAGCGTTTTTCAACAGGATTCTCTGATCTTTGTGCCACTGGGAACTTATGAGAATACAGTCTGAAGCCCCACCTTATGAAGTAAAACAGGTAAATAATCTTACTAATGATTTAAAATCAGATAGGTATATGATTGCAATAGTCTGTCTGCTCTGGAGCCTTAAAATTAAATAATGGCAATACTTTGGCATCTGAAATGAGAAACCGTGCAGTTCTACATTACAGAAGTAATGTTTATAGAATTATAATGCATTTAGATTTTAATCAGCTGAAAGAAAAATACCTAAGATTAGAAATATCTAATGCATGTTTTTCTTGTCTAAGGGACTGGAACCTAGCTTTCATAGTTGTGCTACAAACAAATCTAAAGAAAGAAAAAAACGTTGTATTTTAAGAGCCAAATAGCTTTTCTGTAACAGCCCTGTGTGTTCATTGTTGGTTCAATTTGCTACTTAGAGCTCCTGGTTTGAAAACCATTCAGTATCCAGCTGATGCTTTCTGTGGTCTTTTCATTATTAATGATGCTAATGTGATATCATCAGCAACCTTATCTCCTAAACACTACTATTTCCTTTACAAATACAGCTTTACATTGTATATTTCTGTGTCTGGACATATGAGCACAGACAAAACAGCACTCTTTTTTGAACAACACAAGTTTATTAATCTCATTAGCACTGCAGTCAAACTGGCATTTATATGTCACTGGGAAATTACAGAGTATGATTATTTTATAGCATAACCACATTACTTTTAACAGTTTCCCTGAATTCTGTTAGTAAAAATCTTCCCCAAACCCTCGGTGACACCTGGCAACTAATGAGTGGCTGTACCTAACCTCAGAATTAAGAAACAAAAAGAAAACCTGGTATACTGGATTCTCTTATGAGTTTTAATTCTTAGGCAATTTCAAGCACCAACGCATTCTCTATATATTTCAACAGGACTGTCAATTTAAAGTCATTTTGTGCTGGTGATTAATGAAGAGTGATATGACAAGGACCTTTAAAGTAAGATTGGGGTATATGTGCTGCCATACATATTAAAAAATTAAAAATTTAAGAAGACATTTGTCAAGAACATATCAAACTATATGCAAAATACTTATAAGGGTTCTTAAAGATAAAGTACACTCTATGAGTAGGTTCCTCCTAAAACTAATTTAGTCTATAGATGTTATTGACAGTAGTGTTCCTACACCACTTTTTGGTGCCTGCTTTATGTTTTTTTTGTGCACTGCAATAGCATAGTATCTGAATAGCAACATTATGAAAGAGTCAGTGACCAGTCAATGGTCTGAATGACATCTAGAAAGAGAACAATTAGAGGGCATTGACATAAAGTTAAGCATTATTATGAAAACATAATAGTAAATATCTAGAGAAAGGCTTAAAAATGTGGGTAAATTAACAACATTTGAATGGGGAATCCTGGATTCCAGTCAATTTGTATATTCCAAGTATTTTCCTTATTTATGACAGACAGGTCAAGCTAGCCTGTAAAGTTCAACTAATCCAATAGGCCAGTTTGATATATTTGAGCTATATCAATATTTATCACTGTCTGTGCCACAGGGCTGCATATATAGAGAACGCAGACACCAAAACTGCTTTGTAACCGTGAGATAAAAGAGGCCATGTGCGAGGCCGATAAGTGGTGTCAGTATGTGTTGGAAAATGTCTATTCATACAGTTAAGTCGGACCGTAAAATTATTTTGCTGTAAGGCCCAGTAAAAGGGATTTGATATCTCAGCCCATCTAAATGTCAAAAATAATGTCTGGTATGAGATGTCCAATTCCATGCAAAGCTATGAGCAAAGTGTTTTCAAGTTTTTAGTTTTATTATTAAGATGATTAATATTGATTTAATTAATGCTCATTCCTAGCTGATTGATTTTAAAAAAAAATTAATTCAGACTGTTTCATTCTGGATCTAAAAATAAACTCAATCTGAATTGCTATTTGAGTTGGTTAATCCAAACATTATTATCAACAATCACAATCTACCATTTTATAAGAATTATTGTGACAAAAGATATGAAGTAACCTTAACAATCACAGGACAGTGCCTGGGAACCAACCAGACAAAAGGCAAATAGGTCAAATTCACCATGCCTATAGCTCAAGTAAATTTTGCAGTAAGAATAATTTTGTAGAAAGAATGCTGTGAACACAATAAGCCATTTGCTACCATTATAAAGTTATCAAACAAATTAATAAAAGCATGATATACACAGAAATAATGTAGTCAATAAGTCATAGTTTCTCTTTACTTATATCCACCATTTTTATTTTGTATTTTCAAGTGGTAGTGCTTAGGCACTATGATGGGTGGTAACTCTCCTAATGGAAAATCCTTTTATACACTTGCACTAAGAAATAAAAATTTTAATATTGAACAATGTTTTAATTATGTAGGAATAAATGTAGAAAAAATAAAAAACAAATTATGTAGAAATGGTACAAGATATATTTCTTCATGTGCATTTTATTTTATAGTACTTGAAATAATTGCACTGTGAAGTTTTATTTATATCAGTGTCTGGGGATGAATCTGAAGTTAAGTATTCTTAGAGCAATGTTTAGCTGGTGTTTATTTGCTTCATAATAATATATATATATAAATATTATAAAATAATATTTATTTACTTGTCTCACTGTTATGAATGCAATGCACAATTTATTAGGGCCTATGTGCATGTATTGTTATTGAACTGTAAAGGTGAAATATTCAAACATCAGCCAGCTTGGATATGTGTCTCTTTATACTTGAAAAGATGCAAATATGCCAATTAAAGCTTAGCACTATCACAAAAGAGGGCAAGTTGATATTGCAGGGCACCATTTAAGTGATTAGTATGCTGGCACAATCAGATACAGATATGAATGTTATGTTAGTCTAGTTAAGTCAGCTGCTGCCATTTCTTGACAATAAATCAAGATGCTCTAATGGCACAGAAGTTTATATCATTCAACATTGCTTCTGAACACAAAATATAAGACAATGTAGCAGTTTTTACCATTAACTGACTGTAGCAACTTGACAGTTACATGTTTCATTCCCCCAGATGCTTTGAGTAGACCTTTCCTTAAAGGACAGCTAATTAGCTATAGCGCTATATTATATTTCTGCACTGTAATCTCTTAAATGTTAATAATTTCCTATTATTATAATTGAAATATATTTATTTTTTATAAAAATGTCAGCTAATTTTCTATATGAATTCGCCATTCAGGTTGAAAAATTGTTTAAAGCAGCCGTTTACAATCTTTTTTTCACCTTAGTTTTCCAGGCCTCCCACAATCAATATTTCACTGTAACTTATATATCCCTTAACAAGCCTTCAAATAATTTGCCCGCCACAGATGTCAAATTTATGGGCCTATAATTGCCAGGCTCAGATCGTAATCCCTTTTTAAATATAGGAATTACATCAGCTTTTCTCCAATCCATAGGTACCAAACCAGATGAAAGTGAATCTGAGAAAATCAGAAATAGTGGCTGGTCTAAAATTGAACTAAGCTCTCTCAGAACCCAGGGGTGTATGCCATCAGGCACTGAAGCCTGAATCATATCCTGAGTCAGCCACTGACTAGATTGAACTGAACCATCAATGCAGCTATGAAGTGAGCCTGGGAACTCCTTATTGTATACACTGAAGAAAAGAACTGATTTAGCACATTTGCCTTTTCTGTATCTGTTACAACCATACAGCAACATGCTCCACCCTCATCTTTTTACTATAATATATTTAAAAAAAACTTTTTGGGGGCAGTCTTAGCCTCTGCCTCAATGCATTATTCATTTCCTTTCTTTGCCTTCCGGATTGCTGATTTACAACATTTATTTTAGTGTTTATATTCATTAAATGCAGCTTCTGTCCCAACAGACTTGTAGTTTTTAAATGCCTTTCTCTTCTTTCCTATTAACTTCTTTACTTCTATATTAAGCCACATAGGGCGATTCTTAGAGATTCTACATTTACTCCTTAAGGGAATAAATTGAGAACAGTAATGATTTAATATCATTTTAAATGACAACCATTTCTGTTTTGTGTTTTTAGCGGAAAACTTAATGCCCCAATCATTACTCTGTAGGGCAGCCCTCAAGGCACTAAAATTAGCTTTTCTGAAATTCATGGTTTTTGTTGCCCCAGTGTATATTTATGTTTTGCACCAGACATTCAATGATATAACATTATGGCCATTATTACCCAGGGGTTCAATGACTTGTACATTTGCTATAAGTTATGGGTAATTTGAGATCACTACATTTTTTCTGGTTGGCTCCTCAACAACCTGTGACATAAAATTGTCATGCAACAAGTTTATAAACTTGTTCCATTAACTGATCTGGCAGTACTGTTGCTCCAGTCAATATCTGGGTAATTAAAATCCCCCATTATCATTTCCTTACCCAAACTATCAGCCTTTTCTATTTGCATCAGGAGCATAGTCTCCTACTCCTAACTTACATTAGGGGGTCTATAGCATACCCCTACAATTAATTTGCTGGACTCTTTACAATTGGTGAAGAACTCCACCCATACGACTTCTTACCCCTCATTTTCTAACATAACCTCCTTCTTTATGTAAGCTTTTAAATCCTGCTTAACAAACAGACCCCTCGTCCTTTTCTATTGCCTCTGTCCCTCCGAAAAACAGTATAGCCGCTGATATTAACTGCCCAGTTATGTGACTCATTCAACCATGTTTCGGCCACACCAATCACATCATATTTTCCCTCCAGCACCTCCAGATCTCCCATTTTACCAGTCAGACTCCTTGTATTTGTAAACATACATTTAATAAGCTATATGTAACTTTAGAAGCACTTAATGTATGTATGGGAAGATATGTGTGCACTTGAATGTGAGCCTTGTGGGAGCACTATTTTCATGGGAGAGCTTGTAATTGCTCCTTTGAACAGCAAAAGATCAAGAAGACAAGAAGTAACACATGCTGTTCTTTAAATCCACATGCATGAACATTTAACACTCACACAACTTCCAATTGACCTTGGTATTTCATGGTCTTCTCTGTCCCTGATTTCTGTCCCTCTCCTTTATTCTCATTTCTAATTTTATTTCCTCTCACCTGCTGCCAGTGCTATAACATGTATACTCTGCCACCCCCTGCCAAAAAAAGTTGGACATATTTTCCACAACTTGCACCCTAATCCTCTCCACCATATTTGCGGGTGCATTCTGTCCTACACCCTTCATGTGCATGCCCATTTTGTGGTAGAGAAACAGGTGGTAAACGTTATTTTAAAAGGGAAAAATAGCATTTTTTAATGTGCTTTTTCTTTGAGCAACTTCCCCTGGAACTTGTTTACAAAGGTCTGAAGCAGTGTAAAATAACAGCAGCAAATCTGGAGTTTGTATGACGCAAATCAAAACACATCTTGATAAATTACCAATTTATTTTACACTATAGTGTACACTGCAGTATTTTACACCATTTTTTTCTGCAAATTTACTTTTATACAGCATAATAAACAGGCCTCTTAGAATCTGCATTTCTTCTGGTCAGGTGATCAGTAAGTGAGCAGTAGCACACAAAACATCACAAAATAGTGTGCAAGGCTATAGTTAATGGAGTTAGCCAGGCTCCTAATACCAATCGCTTTATAAATAATTGCAACTTTGCAATATACATTCATTACAAATTTGCTATGCTATTAAAGTTATTTGTATATGTATTGCTAATGAAAGTGTTTGTCTGTCCCTTTCAATTCTGTCTGATGTCTCATACTGTTGATACAATGTAAGACAAGCCAGCTGATTAACAGAAATGTCTTTACAGGGGAACCAAGACTTTTGCAACATTGTTTAAAAAGAAACAACCAGGAGTTAGGCAAATGCTGCTTTTAAAAGCAATTGTTTAATCATTTAATTAATGTATATTGAAAAGTTACTTAGAATTATTGTTTTTTTTATTAGGTAAATTTTTATTTTTGGGTTGACTTGCCCTTTTATCCACACTGGAGTCATCAATAGCAATACATGAACAAGGCACACAGGGTTAGGCTTATACTCACATTACAGCACAATAGTCAGCATACATGCTTGCAGGGTCAATCAGGTAACAATGGATTAGTTGAATAATGATGGACCACTTCAGCTTTCAGTTCCTCATCCCCTTCACTTTCTCCTCATCTCTCACACTTTTCTTTTACTTTTATCTCTTCATCCTGCACACCCTCTCTGCTTCAATTTTGTTGCTGTCCACCAGTGGTTTAATTAGCTAGAAATATTTATCCTATGTGGCAGAAGCATACATTTTCTATATGTGTAGAGCTGCTGGGATGTTTTTATTTCATCCCTGTGCACAATATGCCAAGCCTGTCATAGTAGATACACCTGTTTCCCTCCCAGTAACTATTCAGATTGACACTACTTAGTTTCTATCTTAAACAGACGCAGCAGCTTGGAGAGCATGCAGGTGGTCCTGAGCTGAGTCTCCTGAGCTGAGTCTCCTGCCATATGTCAATCTCTCAGCACACTTCAAAATGACAGAAATATTAAGTATGTACAGCACCTGTGAGGGAGAAAAGAATACTACAGATGTAGTGAGAGTGACTCAGCAGAGGGATCACATTAAAGGTGCAGTATATTACCTGGATCAATTAGCAGTAAGGCAGGTTTTATATAGATATAAAAGGTCTTTCAACCTAACTTACTATGTAGCTTCTGTATGTAACCTTGTTAAGCACATGTACAGTGAATAGGAATTTGGCAGAACATACTTTTTTCTTATTATTTTTATAACAAAAAGTCATGATTTTTGTTATTTTTTGAGCTTAACAGGGCAAACAGGGAGACTGAAGCCACTCCATATTTTGTCTTTCTGAGGAAGATAATACCACTATACAACCCCTTCCTAAACCTTGTAACTGTCTTGTTAGAAGGAGTCTAATATACATGGAAATTATCTGTGAACTGGTCATATAATAATCTTTATCGCAAAGACCAAAACTATTTTGCCCTGTTTAGCTCAAATTCCCACCATGTTAAACAAGAGGGTATACTGCCCTATTTGTAATTTTAGTAGTGCAGCCCATAAGGAAAATCTGTACTGTGGCAATACACCAGAGAAACCACCTCAAATTGGATGGAGGCACACATTGAATGACTGGGTGACAGTTAACAAAAACACCAAAAAAAAAAAATACAGTGGCAGCCTTTCTAAGAAGATTCATTCACAAAAGAAGATTCATTCATGTACATTTAGGTGTGTCCCCCTACACATGTGCTTTCCCATTGTTAAATTTTCTGTGTAGCTTCTCAATCATTTGACTTCATATTTGCTGAAAACTTTTAACAAAGAGATAAATAGGCATGCACTGCAATCTGATCAGTACATGTGCCTGCCGCTTTGATTAGTGATAACTTGAAGGTTTCTTTTGAAAATATTAGTTGAAAATTTTTCTAAGTCCCAAAAAAACGCTGGCACATTTTCCTTTTTTCAGGGTGATAGGCTGCAAAAGAGCGTAAAGATTTTTTGGGGTAACCGGCTTCCCCCCTACATTTCCTAACATATAGAACATAAACTATACACTGTGCTCATGTGTAGGGCATTATAACAACTCTATTTTCTTTTATTAAGCTTCCCTGGGCTTGTGTAATGTAATGTATTTGCTGCAACATATATGTCTTTTGCCGTATGCAAAAGCAAACGCTAGCGGAACTTCGCTCTGCTTGCCGAATTAATGTTAGCGCAACTTCGCCAGTGTTCGGCTCCCTGGACGTAAATTTGCATGTTAGTGAATTAGTGTTGTCTGAGCGAATTTTTGCCTGCGAAGTGTTGCATTGCCTGCGAAGCCGTCGCTGGCATAATTTTCGCCACTTAGTAAATTTGCCCCATAGTCTAACCATGCACATTCAGTGATTACTCACATAATTCCTTATGTGAACATCAGCATCATTTTTTTTATTGTGGCTGTCTGGTAAGAAGGAGAACAGGGGAAGACTTTTGCTATGCCATTGTTTTTAGAATAGGACATGAGGAAGATTCTTTATCTGATATTTTTTGTTTTGCCATCTTACAGTGACTCCTGCAAAAGCTTTTCTCCATAAACATTATTGTTTTTGCTACATGAGGTATTTTAAAGTTTACAAAACAAAAAGGAAAAATACAAATGAAATATGTAACAATTCCAGCAATATTTAATGCATAATGTTTTGTAGGTTTCCATAAGAATGGTGCTGTTTACATTTGGCATTTTGCACATGCCAAAACTTCCTCTTGGTTTTTTTCCTTACATTGTTAAGCAATTTTTATGTTAACAGAGTTTGCATTATAAATATTTATCTTTTGGTTTGGCCCTATAATCCATAATAATACAGAAATAAAATGAATTTACTATTTGTAGAAACTGGTAAATATCATAGATGCTCTTATAAAGTCTATTACTCTGATTCCTTGTCTGAGATCAATATCAATTTAGAAACACTAACAAATCTATAATATAGATTTTCATTTGAAAACTCTCCTCATACTATTAGCAAAGTGTACCTATGGGAGCTCTAGAGTAGGATGAACTTGGGATTTTGCCATCATTTATTGTTTACATGGAAAACATATAAACATCTGTGTTACAAGTGTTAATATTAAATCATTTTAAGAATGTAAAACTTGAAAGCATGAAAGCTTTGAAACCACAACCTGATAAAATGTCAAAAATGCACATAAAGGGCACAAAGCTTGGGGGCACCAGGCATGTACCCTCCCTGTCGCCTACACCTAGACCAGCAGTGTTACTTCACTGAATTGGGCCAAGCGAGTGCCATTCTCTGAAGGTAAAACACGCTGATACATGCCTATCTGCGCATGCTCATTTGCATGGCCTCGTGCATGCACCCGCTTGTTCCCATGTGGCTGCGTGCAGCGGGGGCAGGGTGGGTGACGCAGCCTGAGGCGCCCAGCCAGCTTGGCCCAGCACTGAATGCACCTGTCGGTGCAACTGCTTCAGGAAGAGATTTCCTTACTTTCAAAGCTCTTACTTTAACTAATGAAAAAAAAAACTTCTATCCACACTTAGATGAAACCTCTTTTTTTCTAAAATGGGATACCAGGAAAACTCCCGGTGGGCCAAGGTGTCAGTGGGCCCTCCTGCTTCTAAACATTTTTTCCTATTTCATGGCCATTACCAATTTCTGTGAGAACAAAGAGGATTAATACATGGATTCATAGATTATGATATGTAAAGAAAAGAGTCTAGGAGAATAGAGGTTGAGTGAAGAGAGGAAGAATAATAGTACTGAGAATGAGCCCCTGGTCTAAGGTCTTTGGGTGGGCCCCTTGTGTCCCAGTCCGACACTGTGTGGGGGCCCCCGAGGTAACAGTCCCAGTGGGCCCAGGACCCCCAGTCTGACACTGGCTGTCAGGTAGGAACTACTAGTGAATAGAACACCACCAAGCTTTCTGTATGGTTTCATTAAATGTTATAGCTAGTTATCATAATTCTCCTTAAGCTTTGCTAGTCCATCTTTGTAACAGAGATCTTCCATATCCTTTTTCAGCTTCATAGCCATTCTCTAGACTTTCCTCAATTTTAGTAACATCCCTGAGTTCAATAGGGCTTCTTCTGTACATACTATTCCCTATTGTTTTAAAAAAATATCTATATTTTATTTATTTCTTGAGCTAAACAGGGCAAACAGGGACGCTGATGCTATTCCATGTTTGGTCCCTGAAAGGTAGACAATTAGATAACAAGTATAAAACCCCTTCCCTACTCCCTTTGTTGTGACTGGTTTGTAAGCAGGAATCATTTATGAAGGGGCATTACCTGTGCCATCAATGTTGCCTTAAGACAACAAATAACCAAAACTATTGATTTTTCATGATTAAAATAATAAGCAAAAAGTATGTTTGGCAGAAGACCTGTTCATGTTGAACAGCGGATATACTGCCCATTTAACTGATCACACATCAGTTCCATCTGTACAAGTGAAATAGAGTCTATGAAAATCTAATTACTCAAGGATTCATTTCATCAAGCCCTAAGGTCTGTTTACATTCACATTTACCATAGTTGACTGCTGACTACTTGTGTAAGGTAAGCTGTGTGTACTACTATACATTTATACATCTACATTATATACGTAGATCCTATACCGTATGCGTAGATCCTGCAACCCTGCTTCCTCTACTATTCTTTTTAAACTGAGAGACCTTTGTGACCAAAATATTATTTTTATAATGGAAACACATTCAAAATCTGCATGTCAGAAATTCTCCAATAGAAATTGGGGGAATTCAATTGCTGCTTCACAAGGAAAGCCATTTCTTTAATAATAAACTAGTACCTTGTACTGCGCCGTTCCTGTACCCGAGGTGGAAATTCGGCTCTTAAAGGCACCAGCGAGCGAGTGATCTTGTACCTGTAATTTTGTGATTGTAACTAAGATGTACATATACATAGAATGTCCTATTACTAGCAACTTTTTAAATGCTCGTCAATATTTATTTTTTATAACTTTTCGAATCACCTTCATCTTCTACATCTTTCAAATGGCGATCACTGACCCTGTAACAAAAAAAATATTGTTAGCTTAGTTTACTGTAAGCTTGCAAGTTTATTATCATTGTTACTTTTTATTCCTTATCTCTGCTGTTCATATTTTAGTCTCTTGTTTAATCCACTGTCTGTTTACTAAGGTACACAAGACCATAGCAACCAGCTAGCTGTTGAAATTCCAATCGGGAGAGCTGCTGAGCAAAAAGCTAAATAACTGCAAAAACATTAAAAAAAAAATAAAAATGAAAACCAGTTGCAAATTGTCTCGGAATATCAATGTCCGTGTCATACTAAAAGTAATTTTAAAGGTAAAAAACCCTTTTAATGTATAAAGTTGTAAATACTGAAGAACATCTTACCAATACAAATCCCAGATCCAAAGCATACCAGTTAATAGATCCAATAACTGTTTAGAGTTTATAGGTCTTAGTTGCACCAGCCATGTTCTTGCATTTGTGACCTTACATTTTATATTTCTACTAGACTATTCATTAATTAAATTCAACTTTTTCACCTACCATTGTCAAGAGCTTATGTAACTTATCCAAGTATATCACATTCCAAAAAAATTATTCCAAATCCTATTTTATCACATTAGTGAAGCAAAATGAACTTTAATTACACTATATAAATTATTTGAATCTTGTTTCCTTCATTCTGGGAATTCATAATTATAGCAAGCAGGCAGGAGCCATTTTGTGGACACTTTTATTAAGACAAGCCTTGCATCATCTCAAAATCTTGTTTGTGCACCAGAATGGAGGACCTGATGTCCATCCCCATGCCCTGGCTACACAACTAAATGGTAAAGAGAGAGGAGGAATGTGGGGAGTGCATTGACATCTAGTTATTGCTGAATGAAAAGTGAAAGTAATTGCCTGCCCCGCCTCTATGCCTAAGGCATAGAGGAGGGGCAGGCAATATTTGATTGACAGCTGAGATTTTTAAATCAGCTATGAACGCTTTAATAAAAAAAAGAATTTGGATTTAATGTTTAATTTGAAAAGGACTTTTATTATACAGCTTATTATGTCTGGGTGACAGGTCCCCTTTAATGTTTGTGCAAGGACTGCAACAGAACTTTACAAATATGACAAATGTTTACACCAACTTTTAGTCATAGGGCTATGTAATAAAAGGCACTAAGTGTGCCATGGGACAGTAACCTATAGCAACCAATGAGCAGGTAGAATGCACTAGTCATCTGTTTAAATGCAAGTATCTTATTGGTGCCATGAGTTACTGCTCCTGGGCAAACTTAGTGCTTTACATTACATATAGGGATGTTTTATTCAGCATATAAATACTGCAAAATGTATAATGTATTATAGTTTGTGGAAAAAACAAAAACCTACATAGTATGGGGCCCATTTACTAAAGGTTGAAGTGAATTTTCAAATTCAAAAACTTTGAATTTCGAAGTAATTTTTGGGTACTTCGACCATCGAATAGGCCAAAATTCAATTTTAATTGAAAATACTTCACAAACTTGACCATCTGAAAATCAAAGTACTTCAAAAAAACGTCAAATTCGACACTTCGCCACCTTAAACCTGCCAAATTGCTGTATTTCCTGAATTCCTATAAACTTTCGGAGTGTTTGGCTTAGTTTTGAGTAGTCAAAGTATTTTTTTGTAAAATCGTTCGAATCATTCGATTCGAACGATTTAATCAAACGGTCGACCGATTTTTACTTCGGTCGAAAATGCTTGACTATCGAAGTATCAAATTCGATGGCCGAATTTCGAAGTTTTTTAACCTCGAAATTCGATCCTTAGTAAATGTGCCCCTATGTGTTTGTTGTTCTCAAAAATATTTAGGTTTATACCCATCAAGGAAAATGCCAGTGCTAAAGAAGTCCAACTTGGGAAAAACAGAAGGCAAAAGCTGTGAAGATGCAGAGGTATGTGGAATCTGTTTTTAATTTATGATAATTATCCATCCATGTTGTACAATATGCCAGAACACTAAAAGAACAAGTAGGTGGGTAGTTTAGTTAGCAAAGAGATAATGGTGATATCAGATGCTTATGTGGGTGCATGTGGCAACAAAGTTTTAATATTCTGTTTGCACAAGATGTATGCAAATGTTGTGCTTATTGAGGCTATTAATTTAAAATACTTGCATCCCAGCATGGCCTTTGCAATTCTGTATAGTATGTTAAATGCCATTCTGTCAATCCTGCCTATTTTACTGAATCATGCACAGATGCACCTATTAAAGCTAATAATATATTTCCATTGAATCATTAGACACAACAGACTTGTGCCATAAGAATCACACAATAATGCTATTTCAGAAGAACTAAAACTTCATCAGATTTGTGAACAAGCTAAGTTGTGCACTATTTAATGAATCAGGAACAATTGTAGTGCATACAGTTCTCAGTGCAGCCACAGTTAAATGCTGATTGGGCCCTGAAAATTATTCTTTGCACATTGCACTGTTTGTGAACAACCCTTTAATTGTTTTTATACATTGTAGCATTATAAGTTTCCTGCAGCATTTAATTATCATTATGGTTGTTGTACATACTGTACAACACACTTCAGCCAAAAGATCACAATTTGAAGCTTGGTTCTCCTAGGTTTCACTGCATATGTAGACAGCATAGGCAATGTTTGCCTTTAATTACACTTGCTTATAGTTACATAGTTAAATCGGGTTGAAAAAAGATTTAACCCCTCCAAATGAAAACCCAACATCCATACACACACCCCTCCCTACTTTCATATAAATTAAATATACCCATATCTACACTAACTGTAGAATTTAGTATCACAATTGCCTTTGATATTATGTCTATCTAAGAAATCATCCAAGCCACTCTTAAAGGCATTAACAGAATCAGCCATCACAACATCAACCAGCAGTGCATTCCACAACCTCACAGACCTCACTGTAAAGAACCACTTACATTGCTTCAAATGAAGGAGTGGCCTCTGGTACAGTGATCCTCTTTATGGGTAAAAAGGTCCTCTTCCATTTAGTGTATAACTTGCATTTATATTATTTTTGCCAAAGTGCATAACCTTGCATTTATCAACATTGAACCTCATTTTCCAGTTTGCTGCCCAGTTTTCCAACTTAGACAAATCACTCTGCAAAGTGGCAGCATCCTGCATGGAACCTATAGTTCTGCACAATTTAGTATCATCTGCAAAAATAGAAAGAGAACTTTCAATGCCCATCTCCAGGTCATTAATAAGCAAGTTGGTCATGGTGACGATTTATTGCAGTAATAGTGAATTCCTTTTCTTCTGATTCAATAAATTATTAGTTTCCTTTTATTCAGTGGAGATATGAGCTATAGCTATAGACAGGGGCTGTTGGTTCGTATATTTTGTATCTAGTGATCTCAGATGACCCAGAACTTATAGCAAATGTGCAAGTCATTGAACCCCTGGTTAATAGTGACCATAATGTTATATCATGTCTGGTGCAAAAAACAAATATACTCTGGGGCAACAAAAACCATGAATTTCAGAAAAGCTAATTTTAGTGCCTTGCAGCCTGGCAATTATAGGCCAGTAAGTTTGACATCTGTGGTGGGCAAATTATTTGAAGGCTTGTTAAGGGATCACAGTAAAAATTTTGTCCTAGTGAATGGTATTATGAGCAGCATAGGTTATGTCAGACAAATTTGATTGCTTTTTATGATGAGGTAAGTAAGATGCTAGACAGTGGGGGGGGGGGCAGTAGATATGATCTATTTGGATTTTGCCAAAGCGTTTGATACCGTGCCCCACAAACGTCTGCTTTCTAAACTAAGGTTGGTTGGGCTTAATGAAGTAATTTGCACATGGATAGGAAACTGGCTAAAGGATCGGTACAGAGGGTGGTTGTTAATGGTACATTCTCTACTTGGAGTAAGGTTCTTAGTGGGGTCACTCAGGGCTCAGTATTGGGTCCACTTTTATTTAACTTGTTTATTAATGACTTGGGGGAGGGTATTGTAAGTAATGTATCAGATGACACAAAACTATCCAGCCCAATAAATTCCATCCAGGATGTGGCATCCTTGCAACAGGATCTTGTCAATCTGGGCAGCTAAGTGGCAAATGAGATTAAATGTTGATAAATGTAAAGTCATGCACCTGGGATGTAAAAATATCCAAGACACATATACCCTTAATGGGACTGCACTAGGAATGGAAAGGGACCTTGGAGTCCTTCTAGATGATAAACATGGCTGTAGCAAGCAATGCCAGTCAGCAGCATTAAGGGCAAATAAGGTCTTGAGCTGTATTAAAAGGGGCATTGGTTCATGGCAGGAAGCAGTCATTCTTCCTATTTATAGAGCACTGGTAAGGCCCCATCTAGAATATGCTGCACAGTTTTGGTCTCCATCACTTAAACAGGACATTATTGTATTAGAAAGGGTACAGAGAAGGGCAATTAAGCTGGTAAAAGGTATGGAAAATCTTAGCTATGAAGAAAGACTAGCCAAATTGGGGATGTTTACGCTGGAGAAGAGGCATTTAATTTGTGATATGATAACTATGTCTACATATATAAAGGGATCATATAATAATTTCTCTGATGCTTTATTTACCAGTAGGTCTTTCCAGCTGACATGAGGTCACCCATTCCAATTAGAAGAAAAAAAGAAATATTCGGAAGGGTTTTTTTACAGTGAGAGCTGTGAAGATGTCGAATTCTCTCCCTGGATCAGTTGTACTGACTGATAAATTAGATAGCTTTGAGAAGGGCTTGGATGGCTTTTTAACAAGTGAGGGAATACAGGGTTATGGAAGATAGCTCATAGTACAAATTGATCCAGGGACTAGTCCGATTGTCAATTTGGAGTCAGGAAGGAATTTTTTCCCCCTCTGAGGCAAATTGGAGAGGCTTCAGATGGGGGTTTTTTGCCTTCCTCTGGATCAACTGGCAGTTAGGCAGGTTAAAAACAAGTTAAAAGGTTAAACTTGATGGACATGCGTCTTTTTTCAACCTAACTTACTATGTTACTATGTAACACGGACCACAATTACAACCCTATTGTCATGCATACATTTTTCCTTGTTCTACCCATTCCTATCTGGTGACTCTTGTTTTACTCAAATATTTTTTTCCACTTTCTGTTACCCTGCCCCTCACACCCCAGTTATTAACAATTTGACATACCTTTCTGTCCATCTTCCTTCCTGTACCTTTTTATTTATACTATTAATGGACACCATTCACTCTTCTGGGTTTTTTTCACCCTGTCCTAAATTGTCATCTTTATTCCTTTTGTATTACTTTGAATATGTCAGACATTTTCAGTGGAATAGCCAGTAATGTAACTAGAGGGGCGGGCCCTGGTGGGTGACGTGCAGCCGGGCCTCCCGCCCCCCTCCGCACGCAATTTTCACATTTAGTGGCGCACGGGCTGCCGGGGGGCCCTGAGTGGGTGTGGACCCTGGCCCACTCGCACCCCCTGCTCCCCCGGTAGTTCCGCCACTGGGAATAGCTAACAAATGCTCTTAACTAATGTTAAAACAAAATTAATAGGTGAACTTATTCAAAAATGGCTGTTGGTTATAAAGTACTTCAACAGGCATTACATTAATGTGCACCTATTTTACAAAATCCAGGCCCGGATTTGTGGAAAGGCCACCTAGGCCTGGGCCTAGGGCAGCAGAATTTTAGGGGGGCGGCATGCTGCCAAACTTCACCCATATTGGTTCAAAAACACTGGGGATGCGCTGGAGATACAATAACTTTTTTAATTTCCCATGCGACAATCTCCATTGCTCCAGTCCAGATGATGAAAATTTGCACGAATAAAGGGGAGGGGACAGGGGCGACGAACAGCAGTGGGCCTAGGGGAGCCCACTATGTAAATCCGGCTCTGACAAAATCTAAATACAAAATATTGTATTGTCTTACTTCATTTTTTGAAACTGTTTAAAAGCCTCTACTTTGCTTCATGTACACTATGATGCTATATATTGCTCTTTCCCACTATTTTGAGTCCCAAAGTTTCATTTACTTTGTCGGCATTACCTGCAGTGCAATGACTGTTAGTAGGCAATAGGCAATTACATGAAATCAACCTAGTGTGCAGAACTATAGGTTCCATGCAGGATGCTGCCACTTTGCAGAGTGATTTGTCTAAGTTGGAAAACTGGGCAGCAAACTGGAAAATGAGGTTCAATGTTGATAAATGCAAGGTTATGCACTTTGGCAAAAATAATATAAATGCAAGTTCTACACTAAACGGCAGTGTGTTGGGAGTTTCCTTAAATGAGAAGGATCTATGGGTTTTTGTAGATAACAAGTTGTCTAATTCTGGGCAGTGTCATTCTGTGGCTACTAAAGCAAATAAAGTTATGTCTTGCATAAAAAAGGGCATTAACTCAAGGCATGAAAACATAATTATGCCTCTTTATAGGTCCCTGGTAAGGCCTCATCTGGAGTATGCAGAGCAGTTTTGGACTCCAGTCCTTAAGAGGGACATAAATGAGCTGGAGAGAGTGCAGAGACGTGCAACTAAACTGGATAGAGGTGTGGAAGACTTAAATTATGAGGGTAGACTGTCAAGGTTGGGGTTGTTTTCTCTGGAAAAAAGGCGCTTGCGAGGGGACATGATTACACTTTACAAGTACATTAGAGCACATTATAGACAAATAGCAGGGGACATTTCTACCCATAAAGAGGATCACCGTACCAGAGGCCAGACTAGAAGAAAAGAACTTTCATTTGAAGCAACGTAGGGAGTTCTTCACAGTCAGGACAATGAGGTTGTGGAATGCACTGCCGGGTGATGTTGTGATGGCTGATTCAGTTAATGCCTTTAAGAATGACTTTGATGATTTTTTGGACAGACAGAATATCAAAGGCTATTGTGATACTAAACTCTATAGTTAGTATAGGTATGGGTATATATAATTTGTGTGAAAGTAGGGAGGTGTGTGTGTATGGATGCTGGGTTTTCATTTGGAGGCGTTGGACTTGATGGACTTTGTCTTTTTTCAACCCGATTTAACTATGTAACTATGTAGTGTAGTAAGGAGAATGAAAGCAAATGAATCAGAGGTGAGTGAGAATCATATGCTAAAAATGTCATAAGGCTTTATTAAATAAATAATAATAAATAAAAATGCCTTATATACAGAATATTCACTGGAAAACATTTCCATCATTTTTAGAAAGCAAATGGTTATACCATTAGTTTCCTCATCTTTTGTATTATATTGAAAAATACTTTTTTAGTTTTTAATTTCTCTGATCTATATTGTGCAAATGTATTAACTGGATTTTCCCTGAAAGCATTAGCGTGGTGAAAAATTACTCCACACACCAGAAGTGATAGCAAACAGTATAATAAAATATACAAACTTCTTTAAAAGGTTAATTACATTTTTGGTGTTATTGGCACTTTAAGTAAAAAGTATATTTTTCCATTACGGCAGCATTTTAGAAGAGGATACTTTTCCATTTACTTATTTTTCAATTTATATTAAGAAAACCACAATATAAAGTTTCATTATTGTTTGTATTTTTGCCCTTGTCCTTCTTGTTAGGTGCTGCCAAAGCTCCCTGTGCCTCCTCTTAAGCAAACTATGGACATGTATCTCAGGTGCATGAGACACTTGGTAACAGAGGAACAGTACAAGAAAAGTAAGGCCATAGTAGATATATTTATGATGCCAGGGGGCATGGGTGAAACATTACAGGAAAAACTGTTAGAGAGAAGAGAAAACATGGAAAGCTGGGTAAGATTCTTGAATTTTACAATTATATTAATATTTTTGATATGAAATAATGTCATATACTCAAACAACATAAAGTAATGGTAAGTAGATGCCTTCCAATGAGTTCTGGAGCAGCGACACCCAAATAGAAATGTAAATATTGTAGATGTACTTTAATAGTGTGATTACTTATGTCTAAGTATTTAGGGTCCTCTATACACTGAAATAGTATTTCTAAATTGTGCTAAGTACTGGAGACTATGCTTTTTTATTACAGTATTATGGTATTTTTCTGTAAACGTTTTGAGACAATACTTCTAATATAGCTATGACCAATTGTTTTCAGCTGGTCATTTACATTTCAGGCAAAACCACAAAAATTTAATAAATTAAGACCAACTGATATCACGGACTATCTATAAATGTTTACTCTAAGGTAAACTGCTTTACCTGAAAAAGTTAACTTAAGGCCACAGTCATTTATTTATTAAGAACACAAGCACAATTATATATTTCCTGCTGTTGAAATATATGTCATAATTTTAAAGCAAATGTCTTGATCTGTTTAGCCAAGCTCATATTCAATCAAATTATTCCCTAGTCCACCCTAGTCCCACCACCATTTTTAATTAAAAAAAAAATGAAGCCCAGCAATTCCAAAGTAAGATATTTTATTGCCCTTTTTATTAATAAAACATGTTTAATAAAAAAAACTCTCTCCCTTTTAACAAACCCTCATTCTTAAAGTAACAAACCACTAAATAGAGAGAACCACATTTTTCATTATATTAATTCCATATCATCATAAATAAGGGAACTAAAATCCTCATATTTACAACAAAACAGTTTAAAATATGTTGGTGCTTTATCTATTGAATGTATTGCTATTGAAAATTTTAAATAATAATAATTTATAAAAAATGTGTCAGTTCAAATTCACGGTTTAAACCTTTTGGGCACAATGTATCCACTTTAAAAATCCACTCTTGGGGAGGGGAACACCCATTCCTGTAAAAGAGAGAATAAAAAGTTGCTTGAGAACATCCTGTGAGACGAAACGCGCTGCAGAATTTAATTGTTATATAGTTGGCGCACATAACCTAAAGAGACTGAAAAATACACATTTTGTTTACTTTGTAAAGATGTTACAAAAGTGTGAGGGTGACTACGAATTCCACTATGGAGTGTCACAACTTTTCTATTACCACCCCCAGTTTTAACCAGAAGAACCCCATCCCTTTTTGAAGAGCAGGTTTGTTCCACCACAAGGAAGCGCAGAACAAAATCCAATCAATTCTTTTATACGGGCCTTTGCCAACGCAGGTGGAACACATCATGTTGCGTTCCACCTACGTTGAATGCTTACATGCGTATGTGTGAGTACAGGCCAGTGAAAAAATAATTTATTGTGTCTTGTCCTGCATTCCCTTGTAGAGGAACACATTAAAACTGAATTCAGGAATAAACGCTTGTGAGTAAACAGCCCTAACTGCCCACAACTTTGATATTTACAGTTCATAAGAAGATGGGCATACAGTTCTTAATGAAGATGGGCTAACAATCCCACCCTTTCCCTCCAATTCTTAGCACACATGAGGTAAGGGCAGGGGTGGGGGGTAGCATTACGTCCAGGTGACAGGAGGAGGGCAGGATCACCCATGGAAAATTCACATCCACTTTTATGTATTGGGTACTATATAATAAATAATTTAAACATTTAAACCCATCATTTATATAATACAAAGCAAAAAAATTGGCAAAAGTGCTTGTTTTGCAAAGTCCTTCCACTTTGGTAGGACTTGGTAAAAGGCAGACATCCTCTTTAAACAGAGTTATTTGCTTATTTTATACTAACACAGAGAATAGTAAAATATTTGGTTGCTAAGGCTTTATAACCCTGGCAAAAGAGCAGGAGCTTGGACGTCACATTGATAGGGTCTGTAAGTGTCTGATAAAGTTATAGGGAAGAACTTTTGATATGAAGCATAAAAAAAGTAGCTAACTAAGATGATAATCACAGCAAGCTTTCAGAACACTGCAGTTCCTTCTTCAAAGCTGATTACAATGAAGCTATGTTGTGTCTGATAAGAGTGAATTCTTATTTTTTCTGCATTTTTTTAAATGAGGGGCTTCTGATATTTCTACATGCACCAGTATAAGTATAACAGCAGGTTATGCCTGGGATATTGTGTATAATACATTTCCTGGTAACCTCATGTCAGCAAAAACTCAAGGGTAGGGTTTCCCTGCCCCTATTGTCAGGTCAAATAAGTCCAGTCCCTAATTTTTTATTTTTTGATTATTCTCTTTCTTTTTTCTTTATTAGCTTGCTATGGCTAATTCAGAGTAGAGGCAGAACAATTCTTGTGCTGGATGCTTTGATCCTCCTCTTCCAGGAAAGACATTTTGTGAATCATGTCTTTTGGTAGTGTCAGGGGAGTTCTAGTTCCACTTTAAAGACTTTGGCTAAAAATCCAAGGCTGGAGCATCATCCTCTAAAGGAAGAGGAGACTGCTCAGCTGGATGTGGAGGCTTTTTCAGGAGAAGAAGATGAGGAATGTTCAGTGTTTGACTTGGCCTTGCTGCCCCCTCTGATTAGGGTGGTTAAGCAAATTCTGGGAGTCCAGAAGGCAGCTTCAGCTTCACAGGATCTTAAGGTCTTTCTTCTAAAATAAAGGAATGTTTTCCTGTTTTTTCAGAGGTATCAAACTTGATTTCAGTTTAATGGAATAAAGTTTCTAAGAAGGTTTCTTCTTTATCTACTAGATTTGCAAAACTCTATCCTTTTAAGGAGCACAGGCTTAGGTGAGTTGACATCCGCACTGGCCTTTCTTTCGGAAGTAGCAGTAGACCAACAAGAACAAGAAGTGCTCTTTGGCTGAGATCATGTAGTGCAGATGCAGCTTCCAATGTCAGTTTGTGTAATTTGCCTTTCAAAGGAAACAGACTGTTTTTGTGCAGGCTTGGATGATTTAATTTCAAATGCCTCAGGGGGAAAACATTTCTTCCCCAGGACAATAAAAAGCTGAAGAACATCCCTTACAAGTCTTTTCTCTTTCATGGTTTAGGACAATCCATATATATATACTGCTCTGGAGTCTGGGCTCCTCTAAGTCCTTCACATGGAGAGGAGGCCATCGTTCGGACAGGGGAACCAAAGCTAAAGTTCCTCAGCAGTCCAAGAATTCTGAAGTAGACTATGCCACCAGCAGCAACATTCGGAGGTCGGAGTGCATCTCGCTAATTTTTTTGCCAGTTTGGAAAGCGTCTATTACTGGTCATTCAAGTAGAATTTCTATCAATTCCAAGTCTAGATTTTTTTCGTTACTTGCCAATTCAGAAGAAAAATTATGTCTATGAACATATTATACGTCAACTTCTTCTGGGAAAGAAAATGATTGCTTCAGTCCCAATGGATCACAGGGGGACAGGAATCTATTTCCTTCTTTTTCTGGTGAGGAAAGCTTCAGGAAGATGGATCTGAAGAGGGTGAATTCTAATAGTTCTCTGCAAATTCAAGATGGAATCAGTCAAAATGATTATCGTTACCATTCACAAGGGAGACTGGCTTCTATCAATAGACCTTCGACATGTCTGTCTCCATATACCAGTTGCCCCAAGTCATCACCATTTTTTGAGGTTTGCAGTGGGACAGAATCTCTTTCAGTTTCAAGCACTCCCATTCGGACTCTCAACTGCACCCCACACTTTCACAAAGGTGCTGGCAACACTGATTGCAGAACTCAGGAAGAATTATCTAGATGATATTTTGTTGGTCGGCAGTTCTCCAGAGAGCCTGAAATTTTGTTCTTGCTTTCCTCCAGTCTCATGGATGGTTAAAAAACTTGGAGAAGGGTCAGCTGCGGTCTTCCCAAATGCTAGTCTAACTTGAGGCTTTGTTCGACACAGCAAAAGGAATGGTTCAGAAAATCATTTCGGAAGTCAAACTACAGCAAGAGACTTCATGACAAAATGGGCAGATTTTCATATGAGAGAAGCCCAGTAACATTTTCTTAGTCAATGGGACAGGTTCACGGTCGACTGAGAGGAAATGATTTCCATTCCAGCCAGTCCTTCGAACTTAGTCTGGGGTTTACCCCTTTGTTTGACCAAATGGAAGATTCTGGAGACAGATGTATCTTCCCAAGGCTGGGGTAGAATCTGCATCCAGGGCTGACAGTGAAATGGGGTATGCCAAAGATAAATCTCATGGCAACCTAGACGAATACCTAGGTTCTAATGTTTTGTTGGAAAAACTAAAAGGAAAACTTCCCCAGTAAAAATGACGGCTTTTTACCTGAAAGCTGGATCTCAGCAGTACCCAGATGCATCATCCCATGATGGCGGCAACTCATGCTGCAGCAGCCCGGGTAGAATGATGAGGAGTCAGGTAACCCCACGCAGCTACACCAAGGCAAGTAAAAAACTCCCCTCTATAACCCTGCCACAAATAAAATAACTACTTACCACACTCCGCTAAGACATCCAGGGGGATTTTAAAAACATGGTGGCAGAGCTGCATTAAGAGATCACACAACTAGGCGGGTGTACAGACCACCTAGAAAATAAAATAGCAGTGTTAGTGAGCTCGCACAATGACCTCATAGATGCAAATACTGCTCTGAAAAATGAAGTACAGACGTAGAGGACAGAAATAGAAGGAATAATATTAAAATAAGAGGTATTTCAGAACAAATAAAAATAGAGAATAATACTTACAAGAAATGTTGCATGACATACTGCCTATCAAGAAGGACTCCAATTATTAAAACAATGGCAACTTGGGCCACCACAAAACTCGCCCCAAAAGAAACCACATAAAATGCCCAAACTCCAACAAGATTGGGAAACATCCAAAACCACTCCACAGAAAGTTCAAACAGGAACCCAACACAGGAACAGAGCAGTCTGGAAATATTTGACAATGCCTGAGGTAATAACCATACCAAAAAATGGGTCAGAAATTACAAAGGACTCAGCATATCACAACCTATACCTTACATACAGTATGTCACCCCCTGCGACAGACATATTTACAAACTAACCCCCCCAACCTTGGCCGCTAGGCACAGCATCTGGAAACAATGGCAAATCCAGAGCTTCTAATGGGATGCAAAGCCCCAGTGGGCCAAACTAAAAAATACTAAATCTTGTATTACTGTAAATAACATGAATCAACAGATAGATACACAAAAACAAGGCACTTACAAAACTGAATTATGAAACCTTAACACATGCCTCTAATCTCAAAAAGTACATGAAAATGCACACCCTATATGATGCATGGAGAGAAACATATCCGTTGGGAAAAGGATTTTACTTATTACTCTTACCCAAATACAAAATACTCAAGATTAGACTATCTATTCCTAGATAAAACACTACTACAGTACAACAACTAACACATGCAAAATAGGTCTAAGAACCTGAATAGACCATGCACCAGTGACAGCCACAATTGCCCCAATGAAACACATACCCTAGGCCACATTCTGGAGGCTCAATGAATCACTACAAAGCAACAACAAAGTTACACAAATGTGCACCAGGCATTACAGCACTACTTTGAGCTAAACTCCAATGGAGATGTCTCCACAGCCAATTTGTGGTTTCTTACATCACAAAACAAAGAGAACAGCAAAAGCAAGAACAATTACAAAAACTATAAAATCAAAATAAAACATGCCCAAATACCAAAATAGCTAAATCAATCAGAGAAACTAGCAACGAAACCATGAAATTGACCTTATTAAAATAGACTATTGCATTCAAAGACTAAGACTAACCAGATACTCTAAAGGAAACAAAGCATCCAAACAACTAGCTGACCTAGTGAAATGAAACAAGCTATAAATGAAATGAACAAAAGAACCAAGCTATAGACCATATTCTGGACAATAAAGGCAGGAAAGTCACAAACCCCAAACAATAGCTGATATTTCCGCTACATACTACTAAAACCTACGACTTGACCCAAACACACCACAACCAATGGAAAGCAATATACAAACCTTTCTTTACAAAGCAAACCTCCCACAACTAACGTCAGAACAACTTCACTCGATAAATAACCCCATCATAGAAACAGAAGTAAAGAAAGCACTCAGCAGTACCCCCACAGGGTAAGCACCGGGTCCAGATGGGTTACCAACATCTTATTATAAGCAGTTTCAAACTATACTTGTCCCTCACCTCACTTCCCTCAACCAAGTGCTGCAATAAAATAACTTCCGGGTGAAATGCTAACAGCCACCATATCAACAATACCGAAACCAATGTGTAAACGTCCGTCCCATTTCACTACTGAACTGTGAAATTAAGTTATATGCAAAAATACTAGCAAACAGTTAAAAGAAATACTACCCTCTATCATCCATCAGGACCAATCAGGCTTTACTAAAGGAAAACAAGGAACAGATAACGCAAGGAAAATTATATCTTTAATAGAAAAAGTGACAAATCAAAAACCCCAACCATACTGGTGCCATTGTATGCGGAAAAAGCCTTTGACAGTGAACATTGGCAGTACATGGCAAAAAAACCTCTAAGCCTATGGCATTCACAAAAACATTCTGCATGCCATATAAGCACTATAAACAAAACCCACAAACATGGGATTCCTATCGGATCCCTTCAACATCACCAATGGGACGAGGCAGGGATGACCACTGTCCCCCCCACAATGAAAATCTCAGTAATAAAAATTGGCACAGACCTAATTGTCAGGGAGCCGGGAGCTCCCTCCAAGGAGGTAGTCAGGATCGAGGAGGAAGCCCTCTTGAGGGAGCAAGGTTGCGGTGTCCAAAGGGTTAATTGACGGAGTAGTCAGAATCCAAGCAAGAGTTCACGGGCAGGCAGATAACAGCAAAGTCCAAAGTCCAGGCAAAGGGTCAGGATAACAATCAGGAACAAGATTAAATAATAGCAGCTCACAGGGAACCCAGGATACACTCAAGAAATGTTTCCTATACTTGGGCGCCATTCTGGCATCTGGGTTGCGCTTTTAAGTTCGAATTTGGCGCCATAGTGACGTCATTGGCGTCCTGACGCCGGCGTCGATGCGCTGCCGTGTTTGCGCCGGCGCCGCTACCCACGTGGCGGCCATGGGCGCCGCCATTTTAGGAGCGACGCCGGAAGGAATAGACGCGCCGCCCGGAGCTCCTGGAACTGCTCCGAGCAGCGTTCGTGACACTAATATTCGAACTGGGAAATTCTGTAGCCAACATCTACAAGCACAATTATGCTTCCAGTCAGCAGGCCAAAAGAAAGGGTTATCAAAACTCTACAAGATACTGTCAACCACCTCAAATAAAGAGAAACCAATGCACATTCAGAAATGGAACAAGATCTTTATCAGACATTCACAATGCCACAGTGGATTAGTGCAGCTAACTCACCTCTCAAACACTCAGACAGAAAACCAGAGAAAAATCTTATACAGGTGGTACAACACACCCTCATTATTACACCACATTTTCCCATCGACTCCTAAAATATGCTGGAGATGCAATAAAATGGAGGGAACAATGTACCATATCTGGTGGGCATGCCCCCAACCTGGCACCATTCTGGAAAGAGGTATCACAAATGATCACCCAAACAACCAACAAATCAACAGCACTAATACCAGCAATGGCACTATTAAACCATGATCTACATATCTTCACACCCGATCTTAGAATTAAGGCGTTCCACATTCTCACCACAGCCAGACTACTAATACAGTACCTAGCATATGGAAATCAAAAGGCACACAAAAGAAGGAAGACCTAATCCAATTAATATTGTGTTCAAAAAACTCTTAGCTAGAAGTAGGACATCTATAACACAAACTCAAACCCTAGACAAGAAATAGAAGGAATGGAAAACCAACAATTCCAACCAACAACAGAAACAATGAAGCAAAGTATATGATGTAGCCAAAGTAGCAAGAAGTAGCAAGTAGCAAGAAGCACAAAGTTATTACAATTGACAATTCCCCTCCCCTCTCCCCACTTACCTATTTCTCTTCTGTTTTTCACATTATACTCCTCTTTCCACTCTCGGGAATGCCTCAGTTGCATCTGAGGAAACGTTTACCTGTAAAATGCAAAATAATAAAAATCTCAAGTTAAAAATAAAAATAAAATTCAACTATGCGAAACGTGGCTTCTTCCAATCAGGAGGGATCTCCTGTCTCAGGGTCCAATCCTGCATCTGGATCTACTTCTCTGACCAACTACATAATTTGGGAAACATTTTTATTATGGCAGTCACAAAGAAGATACCCTACTTCCACTCCTTCCCTATCACAGGTTTTGGAGTTTCTGCAGAGTGGCCTCAATAAAGGTCTCCAATACAGAAGCGTAAAGGGTCAACTTTCTGCCATGACTAAGATCAGGTGGGTAGAAGATCCAAATATTATATTTATATAAAATATTTTTTTGTATATTTTTTCTGCAGCACTTAAGATAAGGCCACCCAAAAAAGATTGTTTACCCTCTTGGGATTTTCCAGTGGAAAAAGTATCTGTGCTGCTCCCTTTAAGCCATTGGAGGAGTCCATCTTATGGTTGGTTATGCTAAAAACTCGGTTTCTGCTAGCAGTCACAACTGCTTCAAGACTGAGTCTTCAGCAGGCCTTGGTAGTGTGCAAGGACAATATGTCTTTTCTTACAGACAGAGTAATTTTAAGACCAGTAGATTCCTTTTCGCCAAAGGTGGTTTCTGAATACTATCTAGCCCATGAGCTAGTGGTGCCAGTTTTTTATGACAGACTTTTCAGATGCTACAGCATTATTGGATACAGTTTAAGACCTTCAACATTATTTTCTTCTTACGGAGCCTATTAAGAAGACAGAGAGGCTGTTTATCATTCCAGCTGATCCAAGGAAAGGCCAAACAGTTTCAATTGCTACAATTTCAATATCAATGATTATTGTTATACAGAAGACCTATGAGAGCCAAGGCAAGTTAGCACAGAGCAGGCTTAAAGCCCATTCAATGAGAGACATTTTTACATCTTGGGCAGCGGAAACTGATTTTCCAGTACATTTCATTTGTGAAGCAACTGCATGGTCTTCAGCGAGAACTTTTTTCATGCATTACCGTCTTAACCGTAAGCCACCCCTTTCTTCAGTTGTTCTGCAGTCTGCAACCTGCATATGGGAGCAGTAGCATTTAGAACAGATTGGAGGCGTGAAAGGTGACTTGTTGGAATATCTGCGAGGAGTAGGTTGCAGTAATCAAGGTGGGAGATGATGAGAGACTGAATCAGTGTTTTAGTTGATTCTGAACTAAGATATGGACGTATTCAGGCAATGTTGCACAGTTGAATGCGACAAGATTTTGAAAGTGTTTAAATGTGTGGTGAAAAAGACAGATGTGAGTCTAGGATAACTCCTAGGCAGCATGCTTGTGTGGTGGAATGAAAGGTGGTGTTGTTTACTGTGAGTGATATCTGAGGGACAGGGGAAGATCTTGGAGGAAATATAATGAGTTATGTTTTTGCAAGTTTCAGGTGGCGCTGTGACATCCAGGATGAGACAGCAGAGAGACAGTCACTGTCTCTATCTAGTAACAATCCTTTTCACACTACACACCATCTACATGGGAAAATCCCCCTAAGGCTCCCAACCACATAATTCTTTTTTGTTCCTTATGTAAGCTGTTTGGGGCAATTATACTTGCTATTGATTAATCTTTCTTGCTGATTACCATCAAAGTTTAAACATTAAAGCTTAGATAGCTGGTTCGAGATATAGAATGCTCCAATTCTGTAAAATACTTTCTTTACCACTCTATACTACATACCATATTCTGAAATGCATCTTGCTTCTTCACCTCCTTTTCTGCAGTTTTTCTTTTTTAACTTAATGTCATCTTTTTAGCCTTTTCATTTCTCTACTTTGTTTTTACTATATCACACTTTTTATAACCCCTAGAGCTTAATTTTTCCACACTCTTCTTGGGCCTGCTGATAAAAAAAATTCTAATCTGTGCAATTACGATAAATTCTCACTAACTAGGCATAAGAGATATACTTTACTGAATGGGCAGGATAAAAAGAGTATTTCCTTAAAATAGTATTCCCAGCTATTTCTTAACTATATAATTTAGACATTGCCATATTATCCTGTAAATAAATAGTCAGATCAATGTGTTCCACATGATACTGCATAGAAAATTTAATATCGTATGGATTGTCGTTACTTCCTGTAGTTCAGGAAGTCAATTAAATCCTCCCTGGGACCACAAAATAAGGATAGTAAAAAGGTTAAATCTTGGAACAAAGATACATTTTATTAGGAGAAAAGTTAACTCTTACAATAATAAATGAATGCTCAGACTCTACAGTCACACAAGGTATCGGTTAGTTATAATAAAGAAAAGAAGAAGAAAAAAGGAACCTTGTTTTGTAACTGCATCAAACACTACACCTCTGTAGTTCACCCACTTCTCTCCACATATAGTTTCGGTTTGTTGTATAATTTAACAAGGGAATCCTTAATTGTTACAATAATCCAAACCGAAACTATGTTAGTAATCTTTAAAATGAACTGATAACACCAGATAAGAATGTTACAAAGTTGCTTGTTGTTAAAATCTCACTAGATTTTAACAACAAGCAACTTTGTAACATTCTTATCTGGTGTTATCAGTTCATTTTAAAGATTACTAACATAGTAATTAGTTAGTAATCTTTAAAATGAACTGATAACACCAGATAAGAATGTTACAAAGTTGCTTGTTGTTAAAATCTCACTAGATTTTAACAACAAGCAACTTTGTAACATTCTAATCTGGTGTTATCAGTTCATTTTAAAGATTACTAACATAGTTTCGGTTTGGATTATTGTAACAATTAAGGATTCCCTTGTTAAATACAACAAACCGAAACTATATGTGGAGAGAAGTGGGTGAACTACAGAGGTGTAGTGTTTGATGCAGTTACAAAACAAGGTTCCTTTTTTCTTCTTCTTTTCTTTATTGGAACAAGGATAAATGTCAGGAATTTGAGCTAAGGAAAGTAATACAGTAACTTCTGTACAGTGTCAATGTGGTGCCTTATATGTTGTTCGTACTATTAGGCAACTACGAGTAAGATTAGGGGATTAGCCCTGTCTTTAAATATTCTGACGTTGTTCATGGTGGGTCTACTCAAAAATTTAGGATTTTTGGGATTGATAATGTTGATGAAAAAAGTGGAGGTAATCCGATCACCAAATTGTTAAAATGAGAATCAAATTAGACAGTAATATCTGAGGGAATGAACAGTCATTTTGAATTAAAACCATTTATTACATCAGTATGGAATGATGATTATTATAATTGATTTTAAATATATTGTAATATATAAGGTTTAATCTGTTTTTTTTTGTTTTTTTAAAAAAGGAAACGTATTTTTATTTATGCATTTAGACAATTTAATGCACTTGAAAAGTATAGGCACAATGTTTGTGAATTTTTGGCAAATTTAGTGCACTTTTGACACTTTGTGAGGTATATGCACTATATTTGGATAATATTTAAACTGCAATGAAATTGAAGCATGTAAACATTTTTGTATGTATATACATATTTGTAATAGATCACATTTCAGGATGTGGAATTTTCATTAAATACAGTATAAGTAGTGCACTGTTTTGGAATAGAAATGGATATGTTTAAATGTATGTCTGTGGGATTGAGGAAAGTAATTAATTTATCCATGGTTCTGTAATAAACAACCTGAGCATTTTTAGTTGCCCTGTGATAGGGCTATAATATAAACAGTTGAATAACAAACCCCGAATCACGAATGGTGATAAATGTGCAGATATATAGACACAGCCTTCACATTTATTATTTGCTGTGATGATTTTGCACAAAAAAATGTCTGAAGTGAGTTACTGCCTGCTTAGATAGAGCAGTGGTGATGCAGGCTCCATATAAGACAGCAGGTCACCAATTTAAATCAAGACAGGCTGAAACACTTTGTTACTATGTGTGTTTTCCCAATGGCAGTTTACATTAATTCTGGTGGGAAAGTTATTTCAGTAGATTACTCACCAGGGGTAGAGCAGATTTACCACAGGCAACTAATCTCTTCAAGGGCCATCACCATAACAGAATACAATGGTATTCTACATAGCTATCTGTTATGTGTTTTGTACACCTGAGCTTCTCCATTTTCATCTTGAATGACTGACCCCTTGATTACACAGCAGCTTGTTTTATATAAACTCTAATAGGCTTAAGGAAGGAAACACAAAACTTTTACCAGTGCAGTGCATTGGTTCAATGCAAAAATGTTTTGGCTTCTCTGCTGAATTGTTACCCTGACTTTTTCATTTAATGCCTGCACTCAGGGAAGTAGCAACAGAGGAAGCAGACCCTGCAGTTGCAGGAGGGCCCATGAGAGAAGAAGGCCCATGAATGAGCAGTTTCAATTTATCTTGGTAGAATATGTTAACTTACCAATGTTTTAGGGCCCTAAAGTAAATTTTCTGTGAGACAGTTACACAACTGCCTGCATTATTGTGTGTGTTGCCAATCACATCTCCTTCTTTTACAGGTACATCAATACTGGCTGGATGATATGTATTTGAACAATCGTTTGCCTCTTCCAGTAAATTCCAGTCCAGCCGTTATATTTGCTAGACATAACTTTAAGGATACCAATGACCAGTTGAGGTATGAAACTGGAAAAATGTAAAGTTCCACATTTTTACAAGTATCTAATAGTAAATAATGGTATGATAATGTGGGCCCATAATAAACTCACTGAATGGGACTGCGTCAATGTCTGGCAGGATTTTCTAACATGTCCAGTTGCATCAATAGAGGATTACAAGCTCTGGAGCAATATTTTCCACCTTTGAACCTAGAACCCTTTCCCATTTCAGAAACTTACTACTTCAACAGGCCTACTGTCGCAGGACTGCAGTCCTTCTAACAGATCCCTCTGGGTGGTGGGACAGCTGAACCTGTCCAATAGTTAACCAGGCAAATGTTTAACCTGACATCAGTGAGGCAGACCATTGGCCAGTCTCCTAATATGTGCCAATAACAAGTTGACTAGAAGGCTCAAGTTGGCAACTTGTATTAATCCCTGTTTGGCCAGATTTTCACAGTAGAAATGTTTCTTGTCTAGAAAAAAAATAAAATTTTAAAGGTAAAAATCAGGATTATCAAGCAGCAGTAACTAGGTATACCATCTTTTCTGATGGCAAAATCTGGAAAAAGGACATAAACAATGGAATCAGTAGGTAAGATGATGACGTTGGGGGTGACCCATGGGGGCTGGAGGCAATTAAGACAGAATCATGGCATCAGGGGCAAGGTTATGAAATTGGGCAGACAGGCCGTTTGGAATTGGACTTTTAATCTTTTGTGTACTTTTTTACCCCTAGCTTTTAAAACATACAGTTTAGCCTGGCCTTACAGCAGTGGCACTCAGGGTGATTTGTGGCATTTTGTCAGTCTGGCTCTATGGACGGGGGACAAATCCCTTGAAATTTCTCAACATTCATTTCAATGAAAATTGCCTGGAGAATTTTGTCCCCCAAAATTCCCCAAGCTACAAAAAACTGTGGTGACTAAAAGCTCCAAATTAATGAGTAGTGTATGATCATTGCCACTTCATAAAAGATTAGCTGCAGAATGAGGTACAGTATTAATGGCTGTAGTGTGCATTAATAGCCAGAACCTGCACAATAAAGAAAAGAGAAGCACAATAATAAGATTTCTGTGAAATGTATTTAAACTAATTTAACCCTAATTTGGTTACTGTCTCTTTAAATAGCAATTAACCCTTGGCAATCCAGGGCCCTGGGTCCCTTTTGCATATGAAAAGTACTCGGAACTGGGATTTACAGCACAGTTCCTCCACCTAGGGAACACTGAGGAGCACAGCTCAGGGAATTTCCACTAGGAAAAATAAAACACAAAGTTTGCAAATGAAACAGATATAGACTTTATAAAAAACAGTAGTGAAAGAACTTGAGCAACATAATACACAATGTACTCCTGCACTGGGGACACGTGGGACCTACCTATCTCACTATTAGGTACCTGACTGTTTCTCCAACACAGTCCTTTTTATTATCAAAGTCCCAATCCACTGGAAGGGGTTAATGACCACACAGTTCAGTTCAATTAAAATTTCCCTTCCCAAGAGCTCTTATACTCCAGGGTAGCACTACCTTTTCCCTTTGGAACATAGCAGCTGCTCCCACTTAGCAGGTAAATGCACAAGACCTGTCCTCAATTTGGAGCCCAATGCTTGCATCCTTGCCAGTATCCTCCCTTGGGTGGCTCATACACTGGGGTGCTCTCAGAGGCAGTCACACTGGAGATTACAGGCAGCACTGCAGCAGGATCAACCTCACCAGTGGCACCTTTCACCTCCTGAGTCTCTAGCAGCTTGGCTGGTAACAGGATGGGCTCTCTCTCTGTACTCTGTACTTCTACAGATGCAGGAGCTTGGACAGTCTCACAAGAACTGGTTCTGGCTGGATGTTGCAGCATAAAACTCCTGTTAAGCTCTGTTGGGGACCCTATACAAATGGCTCCAAAGTCAGGCACTCCCTCTCTCCCAAGGATGCAATGGGGCGCCCAGCCAATCGGATGGCTCTCCATCGTGTAACTGGGCTGAATGATATCACTGACAGAAAAACAGGAGAAGGATTTCTCTGATCCCCTACACTTTTATTTAAAAATATATGATCTATATTTATAAGTACAGCTCTTTAATTAAACCCTCCCCTTTTTAGCTCACTCCTGGATCATTATCTCCAACATATAAATGTCCTTAAACTGTACCAACAATGCAGATTTTCTGGATATCCACCGATGCAGGTCCATCAGTTCTTTAATACAGAGGCCCATCTAGCAACTATCATAAACCCACTGTAAAATTATGCAGAACATATGACAGTGAGGCCTGAGGGCTGTTAAGAGACTATGCAATACAGATTATCTTAGTTGGAAGAATGACATCCAGAGGATTGATTCTTGCTGGGTTGATCAAAAAGCCAAGATTGTGGGCTTTGAGCAATACATGATCCCATACATAATTAATTTTCTGTATGTAGAATGCTGTAGAATACTCCAGATGGTAAGTTGTGCACCCCCCACCCAGTGGTGCCATCTTCTATTTTCTCTGCAGTGCAATTTCTGCACAAGGGATTGCTAATAAAATAGAAATGGTGGTGGCACAGTGTTTTATTAATAATACATGGGGCCCCAGGTTAACGATAAAAGTCAGTGAGGGATGCCTATAAAAGTGGGCACCACAGTTCACAACTAGTTGTTTTCAGATAGAACACCATAAATACTTTTCCAATGACTTTCTATTTTCTATGTGTAACCATTTTTCTAATATTGAAGTGTCAAGTGTGTTTTTTCACCTTCTGAAGCAGCCCTGGGAGGGGGGGTCGCCAACCCTGTAAACTGTTCTAAATGGATACATTTCTTATCTTTTGCCCCTGCTGAGTTTCATTACAGGCAGCTGTTAGAACAGATACAATAGTTGCCAATACTCCAGAGATGCTGCTGAAAAATGTATCAACTACATGTAGCAAAATTGTAACAGTTCAGAGTCTGCACCAAATTACTGAGCTGCCAGACTCAAACACCAGAGACAGGGACATTCAACTTTAAATTTTGGAAAAACAGTAAAAAATAAATAATGGAAAGTAATTGGAAAAGGTCTTTATTTCGGGTAACAATCTAAATACAACTGAATTGAACAACTTCAAGAACATTTTTGTCCAAATGTGAAAAGAGAGCTTATTCGATTTTGCCTTTTAATAAATAGGCCTCTAAGTACTGTATCTATGATGAACTCTAGTTTCACTCTTTAATAAAGATGCCCCATATGGCCATACTCCTTTTTCATTTTAAATTTTAAGCTCTAATGACCACTTTACCTCCTTAAAGGAGAAGTAAATGTTAAAACTAAGTAAGCCTTATCAGAAAGGTCCACCTAAATATACAAGTAAACCCTCAAAGTAGTGCTGCTCTGAGTCCTCTGTCAAAAGAAACACTGCATTTATTTCTATGGTGTACAGATGAGTTTCTGTATCAGACTTCCTGCCTTCAGCTTAAACCTCCTTGCCCCGGGAATGAGCATGCTCAGTTTGTCTAATCTGAGCCCAGAGCTATAAGTGAGCATGGAGAGACTCAGGCAGGAAATGATGTCATAACAAACTAATACTGCAGCTGCTATTCTAGACAAACAGAGAGTTTCTAGAGCTTTTTACTCAGGTATGGTAAAACATTCTACAGAATAAATATAGCATTCTAGTTTGCACTATTGCAGTTAGTCTATTGGCAATAAAATGCCTCTGTAGCTTTCCTTCTCCTTTAATCAGTCAGTATCTGTGTGCAATTTGTATGCTTGATATACAGTACATCCTTCTATTATACAGTGCTGTGGAATACATTTATTAATAAATAATAATAACAATAATAATAAAGAAAAATTAGTGCCTCAACTACAACATCTTCATAGACAGGTAGTTTTTAGGACTTTGATAACTTATTCTAACATATTCCTTTATTGCAAAGGGCAAGGCTTAGTACAGACATGAGAATAGTGACTATCAGAGTTAAGTCATGTCAGCAAGGGTGATAATGCTCTAATAGCATCTATTTTTTACATGCAAGTTGAAGTTTACAAGTCTAAGTCTAACATCATCTGTGAAGCAGTGCATTTCAGTGCATTCTGCACTGTATTAATTAGTCCTGTGCATTTTATTTCTTTTTGCATTCATCATTCATCTCTGTCCTTGTGGATACAGAATCATTGGGATGAATAGGACCAATCATCATAACTAGTAGCATGCAGTGGAACTACTGGAAAGCACAGCATGATAACAGAATAACAAAACACTAGTGGGTAGCAGTCCTAAAACATTTGCCTTTGGCAGTGTATCCAAGTCAGAATCAGTAATATATATGTATTGATATAAATCATGTAAAATAGCTGAATTAAGTAAGACCGCAAAACCATCTATCTTGAAAATAAGTCATACCTTGTTACATCTTTTTCTACTCCAATTCCTAATAGAAAAACAAACTTTGAAGTACATTTTAATTTTCTAATGAAATATGAATTAACCTGGGTTACCAATTGTTACAATTGCATACATTTTATTATTTATATAAGTGGTTTACAAAGCAAATCTAAGCTTTAGTGTATAATTATTTTCTATTTAGTGTGACTTTTATGAAGGAAAATACATTTGCAGGGACCATTTTCTTACATTTCTGATTTAATTTAGTAACTGTGTCCACTGTTGTGTAGTTTATACATTAATGGGATTGTGTTGCTGTTTTGTGTTATTAGGCCATGTGTGTAGTTAATGTAAGACTAATGTAAGACTAATGTAAAACTTTTTTATGTAAAGCACATATGAAATGTATGCTTGCTTTACATGTAATTGGTACATATTTGGCCCACACATTTGGCACCTTTTTTGTTAGAAATGCATGAAATAATCTTATTGTAATCTTGTATAGTGCGATTGATTGATGTCTCTTTTTAATAAATGTTGCTTTGTGGAGGAATGTGGTATTGGTTTCATGCTGTGCATACTTCAATAATTAAGATATGCAATAGATATGTTATAGATATGTAATATTGTTGGGTTTCACACCACTATTTTGACTTCCTATTCCTAAAAATTTTAGAAACTTGTGAAAACATCTAAGCTTTATCAAATCAAGAATTTTGGAATTGTCACATACATCCTGGTTTTACATGAAGTTATAATTATTCAGGACAATTCAACAGAAGGCATACAACAGACTGCTTCTTTGTTTTATGTTTAGCCACAATGACAAGCCAATCACCAAGTGAAAACAGCATCTTAAAGGGGAAGGAAACCTCATCGGCGCTAACCCCCCTCCCCCCCTCCCGTGTATTGCCCCCCCTCCCTCCTCCCCCCTGGCCTACCCCTCCCGCTGGGCAAATGCCCCTAACTTGTTACTTACCCTTCTGCGCAGGTCCAGTCCAGGGAGTTCACAGGCGACATCTTCTTCCACGCGATCTTCTTCCTCCTTTGACCGGCGCATGCGCAGTAGGATCGTTTCGCCGGTACGATCTACTGCGCATGCGCGTGACTTTTGGCGCATGCGCAGTAGATCCGTACCGGCGAAATGCTCCTACTGCGCATGCGCCAAAACGCCGGTCAAAGGAGGAAGAAGATCGCGTGGAAGAAGATGTCGCCTGTGAACTCCCTGGACTGGACCTGCGCAGAAGGGTAAGTAACAAGTTAGGGCCATTTGCCCAGCGGGAGGGGTAGGCCAGGGGGGAGGAGGGAGGGGGGCAATACACGGGAGGGGGGAGGGGGGATAGCGCCGAGAGGTTTCCTTCCCCTTTAAGGGATAAAGCATAGTTATTTATACATATGTACTAATAACATACAAATAAAAGTTCGGCACAACACAGGACTTGCAAAAATAGAACAACATTTATTCATAATTAGTGCATAAGAAGCAACTATAGGCCCCTCTTGTGAGCCTTCGGCATGTATATGTAGAGGTATGTAAGGTGCACACCATAAACAGTTCTGAGGTGCCCGAGCTCAAAAACAGCTTATCATATGCATACATGCAATTAATGTTTACATGAAAGAACACAATATACTATTTTATGCCTGTACCTTTTACAATATACATTTATGGTGATTAAGGTTATTATCACTTATGTTACAAACACAATATAATAATACAGTAATAATTGAGTTTATATGATGATTATTCTTAATAACAATAATAATGATTTCAGGTATTATCAATTCCTAATAATATTTCCATCACTTCTAAAAATATCTCTTTGTCTAAGATTCTCATGCTTCCATATTCTGACAAGCTGGGAATCCTTTAGTTATCTATAACATGTAATATAACTTTACATGTTAAAGGGGTTGTTCCTCTTTAAATTAACTTTAAGTATGATGTAGAAAGTGATATTCTGATGCGATTTGCAATTGGTTTTAATTTTTTATTATTCGTGGTTTTCGAGTTATTTAGCTTTTTATTCAGCAGCTCTCCCGTTTGCAGTTGGGCCTGAATAGAAAGATGAGTAATAGAAAGTAGTGATAACAATATTTTTGTAGCTTTACAGAACATTTGTTTTTAGCTGGGGTAAGTGACCCCATTGGAAAGCTGCAAAGAGTAAGATGCAAAAAGGCAAATAACTAAAAAACGATAAAAAAATAAATAATGAAGACCAATTGAATTAGCCATTCTATAACATACTAAAAAATGTACTTAAGGGTGAACCACCCCTTTAAATAATTCTGTACTTTATAGTTAAGATATATTGGTGTCTTATTAATGAGGAAGATTGCTCTTCTTTAAAGGTCCTCCATCCCACCTAGGCCTCCTTATTCACCCAAGCAAGATTTTTAGACTGGCACAGATATTAAAAAATTAATAAATTTTGTTTTGACCAATTTAAGGTTGAGAATAGTATATTTATAAGTTCTTATTCTAAATTGAATTCGTATTTATAATTGCATCTTTCCATATTCATTATTGCAATTATTATTTATTTTTAAATAGTAACGTTGTAATCTTAGTTAATGTTGTAATATCATCTATACATATAAAAGAAAGATCTAAATCATACCTTGCCTTTTAGCAGAACCTGCTTATACTGTGTTATATCAGGAGCAAATTTGGATCTATAATAGATGCAGTCATTTGTCAAAGTGGATGATCCATTGCTTGTGCTCATGCTAGGATGTCTGTCTTCCAGGTTTACTGCCAACCTTATCTCTGGAGTGCTGGATTACAAAACCATGCTGGATTCGTAAGTGACCATTCTTTCAGTCAATCAGAACCTGGATCACATCCATGAGTTTTCCCTGAAGCACTTATGTTAAAATTATTATTAATGGGGCTGTAATTGCCAGGTGATATACTGTAGTTCCACTATGTATATTCTTTCATCTTCTGTATGATCTCCTTTTTTCATAGTGCTTATGATTTGCTTTTGTCTCAAGTGGCTTCTTGGGAATTATTTTACATTTTATATACAATTTTACTTATGTTTGTAACTACAAATCTTAAACTGTACTCAAGCATTCAATCAATAATTATTTCCTAAAGCAAATACTGGGTTTACCAGTATGAGCAACTTCTCCATAGTGACGTCCCTGGTGTGCTTATGTGACAGATGAACACTTCGCTATAGGGAGAAATGACTTGATGGATGATGAGCTGATTTAATTTATGTGAAAACAGCATGGGAAACTGTGCACTGTCACAAAGTAAAAAAATAATTGAATGGAGTTAGCTTGAAGTGCAGTGTAAGATGTATTTGGAATTGCTACTCCTTTGCTATAGGAACATAATATGAACCTGGACATCAGAGAACTTGCATTATTGTGCATTTTAAAAATTGCACCTAATTACAAACGAATGCTCGTAGTTCTAAAGAGTCCTACTCTTGACCTAATTATAATACTATGCATGCAATAAAAAAAAGTCTGGCATTACGTGCATCTATAACATGAATTGTTACACTTGTTTGTTTTTTTTATTAGGCAAGCCCTGCCTGTTGATTATGCTCGCGGTCAGCTATCGGGACAACCTATGTGTATGAAACAGTACTATGGTCTCTTCTCTTCATACCGCCTTCCAGGAACCATCAAAGATACATTAGTGGCACAGGAAAGCAGCATCATGCCTGAGCCTGAGCACATTATTGTTGCATGTAATAATCAGGTGTGTAAGGTTTGGTATGTACAGTTAAGTCCATAAATATTTGGACTTTTTTCTAATTTTGGTTCTGTACATTACCACAATGAATTTTAGATGCAGTTGAACTGCAGACTTTCAGCTTTAATTCAGTGGGTTGAACAAAAAGATTGCATACAAATGTGAGGAACTAAAGCCTTTTTTTTAACACAATCACTTAATTTCTGTACTGTGTCACATCATCGATAAACACTAGTGTCCCAGTACCACTGGCAGCCATCCATGTCCAAGCCATCACACTGCCTCCACCATGTTTTATAGATGATGTGGTATGCTTTAGATCATGAGCTGTTCCACGCCTTCTCCATACATTTTTCTTGTCATCATTCTGGTAGAGGTTGATCTTGGTTTCATCTTTCCAAAGAATGTTTTTCCAGACCTGTGCTGACTTTTTTAGATGTTTTTTTTGCAAATTCCTACCTAGCCTTTCTATTCTTGAGGGTTTTGAGTGGCTTGCACCCTCTGTATTTACTTTCATGCATTCTTCTCTTTATGGTAGATTTTGATATCGATATGCCTACCTCCTGAAGAGTGTTGTTCACTTGTTTGGCTGTTGTGAAGGGGTCTGTATTCACCATGGAAATGATCCTGTGATCATCCACCACTGTTGTCTTATGTGGACGTCCAGGTCATTTTTTGCGTTGCTGAGTTCACCAGTGCTTTCTTTCTTTCTCAGGATGTACCAAACTGTAGATTTTGCCACTCCTAATATTGTAGCAGTTTCTCTGATGTTTTTTTTTCTGTTTTTGCAGCTTATCCTTAAGCTTGTTTCACCTGCATAGAGAGCTCCTTTGACCGCATGTTGTCTGTTCACAGAAAAATCTTCCACATTCAAGCAACCCCCCTCAAATCAACTCCGGGGCTTTTATCTGGTTCATTGATAATGACATAACGAAGCAATTGCCCACACCTGCCCATGAAATAGCATTTGAGTCAATTGTCCAATTACTTTTGAGCCCCTGAAATAAAGTGTTAGAAAAAGGCTTTAATTTCTAAAATTTTTAGGCAATCTTTTTGTTCAACCAACTGAATTAAAGCTGAAAGTCTGTATCATCATCATCATCATTTATTTATATAGCGCTGTCAAGATACGCAGTCTGTATATATATATATATATATATATATATATATATATATATATATATATATATATACGGTGTATATGTGTGTGTATATATATATATATATATATATATATATATATATATATATATATATAATGCATAGAAGAACCAGCACTTCCAGTTTTGTGGTTACATGTGTCTTTTTTATTTTACTTCATGCTGCTTCCAACGTTTTGGTCCCTTTTGGTACCTTTATCAAGGATAAAGTGAATATGCTTACATTTTCATTTATACACTCCCATTTTACCAAAAAAAAACAACCAATCGAGTTTCAGTGAGTCATGAATAAATAATTGAATAAATAATCCAATAAATAGTTAAATAAGAACCATCTCACCACAACATGTCATGGTTGTGTATATGTGAATATAAAAAATCCAAAGTTAAAATCCATTCAGTCCATCTGTTTGTTGCATATCAAAAATGAAAGATACCGTAACTATTCCATCCTGTCAAAAATAAATTTTACCTTTTAGTATCACTTTTCTAGCTAACTCTTTAACAATATTTTTAACATTCCACATAATGTGTTCTATTTTGATACATTTCTTAGTATTGCATTCAGGATGATAAGAGAATATTTCACAGCCTATATGAAGACATTACATAGCCTATATGAGGAAACAATTCAATGCTAATTGGCCATTCAGGCCCCTGGGAGACACGTAATCTAATTTGTTTATCCAGTGGGCCTCCCTCTTTAACAATGACAAATTCATATCACCTTCTCATGAGCCAACCTCAATGTGATCTATAGGCATACATCTAAAGGATGCCACATAATGCTTAGCTTCAAACCAGTGTTTCACCACTAACTGTTGGGCTATATCTTGTCTCTTATCATCTATCTGGGGGTCCAGTGCAGCTCTAATGCTAGCCGTATGCATTCCCATCCTCTCCTTTAGTTGCCTAATCATCTTCCTGCAGTACACAAGCCCACATGAGCATTTTATTATGTGTATTACGTAGGTTGTGGTAAATCCATTCTGTATTTGATATCATACCTCTCTCCCATGTGTGGATGAGAAAAATGTGAACCCAGAATCAGACACGTACACTGCATCTAAATACTCTTGGGGTGAGAAAATGTTGTGCTGCAGCTTTCTTATACTTATCCTTAGGATCAGAGGGACTCAAAAATTTCTTGAGATTTTTTCCTTTCTTATACGCAAAATTAGGTTTTATTGGCAAACTTTTCGATAGGATTTCATCAATTTTCACTATTGGCCAATTTTTAAGTACTTTTCCATACCTTATCACTATTCACTCCATATTGGCTTATGTAAGGTATACTCCCTTTCATGATCTCCTTTTTGCTCTTTAAACCTTGCTCTTTCAGTAACTCCTCACGATCCAACTCCAAAGCCAAGCTCATAGTTTCCTATAGTAATTGTCTTGGTCAACCCCCATTACTAAAATTTTCACTCATCCGCTCCAAATCCACTTTTCTCCTGACAGGGTCACTACTTATTCATGCAACCCTTAACATTTGCGACTTTGGCAATCAGTCCAAAAGGTGTATCGGATGATTACTGTCATAGTGCAGTCTCGTATTCCTATCCGTTGGCTTTACATAAATGGATGTTTGCAACATAACCCCTTCCTTATATATTTTAACATCAAGATATTCAATTTTACTGTCATTCGGGCAAATTCACTATGCGCCGAAGCACCAGTGGCGTAACTAGGGAGGAAGCAGACCCCACAGCTGCGGGGGGTCCCGGGAGGAGAGGGGGCCTGGCCGAAATCTATGTCCTCCTGCTCGATGCAACGTCCCTGATGAATGCAGCCAGCATCGGGTGTTTTTGCACAATTTGCAGTCAAGTAGTCACTGCACATGATACGATCCGTCATCCGTGACAGAATAGATCCTCTTCCTTCCGCCCTCCCTGCTCCGTACTGCGCCGCTCCTCATTCTTACTTCCGCCCTCTCTCTCTGCTCGTCTGTACTCGCTCGCCGTCTCAGCTTTCCGCCCGCCCTCCCTCTTCCTCTTGTGTAATCGTCGTGGACGCACGTTGTGACGTGAGTCACGTGACGGTGCAGGTGAGGGAGAGCGGAAGAAGCAAGATTAGGCTGCAGGCACCGCGTAACTCCTGGACTCGGGCTGGTCGGAGCTGCCTGACTGTGCTGCTGCTGTGCATGTGAGACAGAGAGTCAAGAGTGGAGTCTGGAGACGAGTACCGTACGTTTCCCCCCCTGACCCAGTGTTTGTACATGTGTGACTGTCGTGCTGGCTGTGTCTGTATACCTTACCTAATAAATAAAATGTGTGGGAATATGATGCTGCAGGGTCAAAGTTTTGAGGGGATTTTTGAAAGTGTGAAAAACTAGAATACAGATGGAGGAGAGAATTGGGGAATGGAAAATTGTAAAAAAAAAAAATTGTAAAAAGTAATAAATCATAAGGAAAGAAGAGACCAGATAGAACCACTGGCAGCCATGCATGTCCAAGCCATCACACTGCCTCCACCATGTTTTATAGATGATGTGGTATGCTTTGGATCATGAGCTGTTCCACGCCTTCTCCATACTTTTTTCTTGTCATCATTCTGGTAGAGGTTGATCTTGGTTTCATCTTTCCAAAGAATGTTTTTCCAGACCTGTGCTGGCTTTTTTAGATGTTTTTTGCAAATTCCTACCTAGCCTTTCTATTCTTGAGGGTTTTGAGTGGCTTGCACCCTCTGTATTTACTTTCATGCATTCTTCTCTTTATGGTAGATTTTGATATCGATATGCCTACCTCCTGAAGAGTGTTGTTCACTTGTTTGGCTGTTGTGAAGGGGTCTGTATTCACCATGGAAATGATCCTGTGATCATCCACCACTGTTGTCTTATGTGGACGTCCAGGTCTTTTTTTGCGTTGCTGAGTTCACCAGTGCTTTCTTTCTTTCTCAGGATGTACCAAACTGTAGATTTTGCCACTCCTAATATTGTAGCAGTTTCTCTGATGTTTTTTTTTCTGTTTTTGCAGCTTATCCTTAAGCTTGTTTCACCTGCATAGAGAGCTCCTTTGACCGCATGTTGTCTGTTCACAGAAAAATCTTCCACATTCAAGCAACCCCCCTCAAATCAACTCCGGGGCTTTTATCTGGTTCATTGATAATGACATAACGAAGCAATTGCCCACACCTGCCCATGAAATAGCATTTGAGTCAATTGTCCAATTACTTTTGAGCCCCTGAAATAAAGTGTTAGAAAAAGGCTTTAATTTCTCAAATTTTTAGGCAATCTTTTTGTTCAACCCACTGAATTAAAGCTGAAAGTCTGTATCATCATCATCATCATTTATTTATATAGCGCTGTCAAGATACGCAGTGCTTTAAGATACGCAGTCTGTATATATATATATATATATATATATATACGGTGTATATGTGTGTGTATATATATCTATATCTATATCTATATCTATATATATATATATATATATATATATATATATATATATATATATATATATATATATATATATATATATATATAATGCATAGAAGAACCAGCACTTCCAGTTTTGTGGTTACATGTGTCTTTTTTATTTTACTTCATGCTGCTTCCAACGTTTTGGTCCCTTTTGGTACCTTTATCAAGGATAAAGTGAATATGCTTACATTTTCATTTATACACTCCCATTTTACCAAAAAAAAACAACCAATCGAGTTTCAGTGAGTCATGAATAAATAATCAAATAAATAGTTAAATAAGAACCATCTCACCACAACATGTCATGGTTGTGTATATGTGAATATAAAAAATCCAAAGTTAAAATCCATTCAGTCCATCTGTTTGTTGCATATCAAAAATGAAAGATACCGTAACTATTCCATCCTGTCAAAAATAAATTTTACCTTTTAGTATCACTTTTCTAGCTAACTCTTTAACAATATTTTTAACATTCCACATAATGTGTTCTATTTTGATACATTTCTTAGTATTGCATTCAGGATGATAAGAGAATATTTCACAGCCTATATGAAGACATTACATAGCCTATATGAGGAAACAATTCAATGCTAATTGGCCATTCAGGCCCCTGGGAGACACGTAATCTAATTTGTTTATCCAGTGGGCCTCCCTCTTTAACAATGACAAATTCATATCACCTTCTCATGAGCCAACCTCAATGTGATCTATAGGCATACATCTAAAGGATGCCACATAATGCTTAGCTTCAAACCAGTGTTTCACCACTAACTGTTGGGCTATATCTTGTCTCTTATCATCTATCTGGGGGTCCAGTGCAGCTCTAATGCTAGCCGTATGCATTCCCATCCTCTCCTTTAGTTGCCTAATCATCTTCCTGCAGTACACAAGCCCACATGAGCATTTTATTATGTGTATTACGTAGGTTGTGGTAAATCCATTCTGTATTTGATATCATACCTCTCTCCCATGTGTGGATGAGAAAAATGTGAACCCAGAATCAGACACGTACACTGCATCTAAATACTCTTGGGGTGAGAAAATGTTGTGCTGCAGCTTTCTTATACTTATCCTTAGGATCAGAGGGACTCAAAAATTTCTTGAGATTTTTTCCTTTCTTATACGCAAAATTAGGTTTTATTGGCAAACTTTTCGATAGGATTTCATCAATTTTCACTATTGGCCAATTTTTAAGTACTTTTCCATACCTTATCACTATTCACTCCATATTGGCTTATGTAAGGTATACTCCCTTTCATGATCTCCTTTTTGCTCTTTAAACCTTGCTCTTTCAGTAACTCCTCACGATCCAACTCCAAAGCCAAGCTCATAGTTTCCTATAGTAATTGTCTTGGTCAACCCCCATTACTAAAATTTTCACTCATCCGCTCCAAATCCACTTTTCTCCTGACAGGGTCACTACTTATTCATGCAACCCTTAACATTTGCGACTTTGGCAATCAGTCCAAAAGGTGTATCGGATGATTACTGTCATAGTGCAGTATCGTATTCCTATCCGTTGGCTTTACATAAAAGGATGTTTGCAACATAACCCCTTCCTTATATATTTTAACATCAAGATATTCAATATTACTGTCATTCGGGCAAATTCACTATGCGCCGAAGCACCAGTGGCGTAACTAGGGAGGAAGCAGACCCCGCAGCTGCGGGGGGGCCCGGGAGGAGAGGGGGCCTGGCCGAAATCTATGTCCTCCTGCTCGATGCAACGTCCCTGATGAATGCAGCCAGCATCGGGTGTTTTTGCACAATTTGCAGTCAAGTAGTCACTGCACATGATACGATCCGTCATCCGTGACAGAATAGATCCTCTTCCTTCCGCCCTCCCTGCTCCGTACTGCGCCGCTCCTCATTCTTACTTCCGCCCTCTCTCTCTGCTCGTCTGTACTCGCTCGCCGTCTCAGCTTTCCGCCCGCCCTCCCTCTTCCTCTTGAGTAATCGTCGTGGACGCACGTTGTGACGTGAGTCACGTGACGGTGCAGGTGAGGGAGAGCGGAAGAAGCAAGATTAGGCTGCAGGCACCGCGTAACTCCTGGACTCGGACTGGTCGGAGCTGCCTGACTGTGCTGCTGCTGTGCATGTGAGACAGAGAGTCAAGAGTGGAGTCTGGAGACGAGTACCGTACGTTTCCCCCCCTGACCCAGTGTTTGTACATGTGTGACTGTCGTGCTGGCTGTGTCTGTATACCTTACCTAATAAATAAAATGTGTGGGAATATGATGCTGCAGGGTCAAAGTTTTGAGGGGATTTTTGAAAGTGTGAAAAACTAGAATACAGATGGAGGAGAGAATTGGGGAATGGAAAATTGTAAAAAAAAAAATTGTAAAAAGTAATAAATCATAAGGAAAGAAGAGACCAGATAGAACACAAAAGGGGAGCAGTATAAAAAGTGCTATAGATTTGGGGGCCCATAATTTTTCTTTTGCAGGGGGGCCCTGTTACTTCTAGTTACGCCACTGTGAAGCGCCTAACGCTAGCGTCAATTTGCTAGCGTTGGCCATTTTCGTTACTTCGCAAATTCACTAACGGACGCTGGCGTAACTTCGCTAGTGTAACTTCGCACCCTTATGCCTGGCGAATTTGCGCAACGGACGTAACTACGCATTCACTAACGCGCGCATTGTTCTGAACGCTACCTTTTACGCTAAACTTCCTTCGCCACCTCAGACCAGGCGAAGCGCAATAGAGTAGATAGGGATTTCTTCAAAAAAAGTTAAAATTTTTTCTAAGTCCCAAAAAACGCTGGCGTTTTTTCTATATTATGTGTGATAGGCTGAAAAAGATCGAAAAAATTTTTGGGGCTCCCCTCCTTCCCCCCTACATTCCCTAACTCATGGCAACTTAACTATACAGTGGGCACATGTGTAGGGCAAAATAAAAATTTTGTTTGATGTTTTGAAGGTTTCCCAGGCATTTGTAGTGCTGCTACATATTCATCCATTGAAATTTGAATTTGGCGCCGTATGCAAATTAACCATCGCTAGCGTAACTTCACTTAGCGAATCAACGCTAGTGCAACTTCGCAACCTTACGCTACCCCTGAGTGCAACTTTGGATTTTAGTGAATTTGCGAAGCGCTGGCGAAACTACGCCTGGCGAGGTGCGGCTAAGTGCAGTGAAGTTATGCCTGGCGCAACTACGAATCTTAGTGAATGTCCCACATTATGTCTCATGGTGAATCTGATCGGCCCCTGCAAGGAATTCAATTCATTTACAAACATTTCCAATTTAACCTTGCTTCCTAGCCAAATAAAAAATACGTCATTGATGAAGCACCTATAAAACGTTCCCCATCTCCTGAACAATGGATGTTTAAAAATGTTTTCACCCTCATATTGGCTTTGAATGCATTTGCATATGCGGGGGCTACTCGTGAGCCCATTGCGGTCCCGCCACTCTGTAGATAATATCGCTTTTCAAATTTGAAATAATTCTTATACAGAATAAACCTTAACAAGGCCAACACAAATTCTGTCGGGTCCCACATAACTTTCATTTCCCACTATTAGCTCTTTTACGTAACTGATTGTGTTTTAATTGTTAACTATTTATTTAATTATTTATTCATGAATCACTGAAACTCGATTGGCTGTTCTGTTTTTTTGGTAAAAATCAGTCCACGAAAGTACTCACGGCATGGACTCCTCAAATATACTTTAAAGGGCTTTTATTAGTGCATGGTGCATCAACGCGTTTCGACTCACATGGAGCCATCGTCAGGATCCTGATGACGGCTTCATGTGAGTCGAAACGCGTTAATGCACCATGCACTAATAAAAGCCCTTTGATGTATATTTGAGGCGTCAATGCTGTGAGTGCTTTCGCTGGACTGATATTTATGAATTTGGTTAGCACCCAGCTCTTAACTATATGAATGGTGAGTGCCGATTTACTCTATATATATATATATATATATATATATATATATATATATATATATATATATATATATATATATATATATATATATATATATTACACATGCTATGGTATATACACTGGCACAGTATAATTAAATGGGCCTTGGCATCAGGTTGTCTGGTGAGCCTAAGCTACCCCAGTCTGATGCTGCACAGTAACCAGTCAGATATTTGCTTTCAGAGAGAATAACAGTAAATTCTTCCTGGCTGCTTATGGGTTACTAGACAGGGGAACCTTTTGGCCAAATAATTTTTTCATGACAGTTGCTGAAAATTCTACGCAACGTCTCTATCTACTATAAATTGTGTATCCTTGTGTCTGTCAGTGTTCGGTCTTGTGAGGAGTTGTGTATTAGTCCTTCTCTTTGTGTACAGCTGAGACTGCGCCCAGGCTTAACTGTTATAAATGATGTATTAGTCTGAATGTCTCTTGTGCATTTGTAATTCTGTATCCTACCACCATGTCTTAAACATGATTTATTTATTAATCAGCCTGTTTCCTTTGAGCATCTGTGGCCTGCCTTGTCAGTTATAAACTACTGTATTTGTGTGTCAGTCTATGTCAGTCTACATCCTGCTTTTACTATTATAAATTATTTGGTTGAAATCTGCCTGCTTCTATTGAATCTGATTCCAAATTCTGATTCTGTCTTGTCTGTTCTATAGCACCACCTTTAGTGGTCATGACCCTGTTTGGCAGAAGCAAATGGAGGGTGTAAGGGCATTAGCTGCAAGGCATTATGTTTAACAAAATGTATTATAAAGCACTTGCTGGTGTTTTCTCATAAGAATCAATACAGTGTTAGTAATACATTTTTTGGTGAACAGACTTCCAAAAAATGTCATTCAGTGCAGGGCCTAGAAATAAATTACCATTGGCCAATGTAAAACAGTTGGCCTCTGGTAATAGAAAAGAATGTACGCACACCCTGGCCCTCCTCAATTTCCGGAAACTGGTGCTCAGTCCTCCCCTGAATCCACTGGAAACCACAAACGAGGAACTGGCACACATACAGTTAATGAATGCAAAAGGGGATTACCCCCTGAATGTTGATTGTGTCAAATGATACAAAACGTTTCAGGGGCTGGCCCCTTCGTCAGGAGATCATCTGAGGAAGGGGCGAGCCCCCGAAACACAATAAACATTTAGGGGTTAATCCCCTTTTGCATTCACTTCTGTGTGCCGGTTCCTCATTTGTGGTAAACAGTTGGCCTCTTTCATTAGAGTCTTTTTGACAAAAATACCTTGTCTTTAAAGGAGAACTATTGCGAAAATGAAAATTTAATATAAGCTTCCTCATACTGAAGTAAGAAACTTTCTAAATACAATCAATTAAAATTCTGCATTGTTTCTCAGCATCTGTTTCTCCCCGTTCTGTCTTCATGCAGCAGTTGGTGTCAGATGAATGATCCAATTTTAATTTTTCCTTTCAAATTTCAATTCCTTTAAGCTTTTTATTAGCAGTAATCAGTTAGACTTTACTTATTGGGCACCCTGGCAGCATAACTATCAAACTATACAGTTGTTTTCAAAAAATCATGATTAAAGCAGATGCAATAAGAAACAAATTTGTAATGACATTAGTGGTTTTTTTTTTACAATTGGTGGAACAGGGTGCAAAGTGCAAAAAACATATGTACATATATTCTTGGGGAGCAGGCTGCTGGAGGCACATAGGTATACCCCATCCAGTGCCCTAACTTCCACATCATTCATGCATGCAAGTTAAAGTGAGGCGGTGCGTGCATACTGAAAAGGAGCATTGTCCTGAAAACCTGCTCCTCACCTCCTTAAAAATCTGGTGAGAAGTGTAGAGCACAACAATGCCACAGACACAAGTGCTGGATAAATTAACACTAATGGAGTGTGAGTTTGGATCTATTAGTGCTCTAGCACTAGCAAGAAAGCAGCAACCAGTAGTGTATTTCCATGAATGATATATAAAATGCAGTATTAAGGTATAAATATATTCTCCATACTTGTTGACAAATGAAAAGGGAGCTCTGGGGTTCCTCCTCCCCCCAAGCCCCCCCCCCCCGGCAAACTTTATTGAACTTTCTTTTCATACTCCCCACTGTCCTTCTCACGGACATCCCAAATATTGATTCAAATTTGTTCTTTGTTCAATTTTACAGAGTATCTTATAAAAATCTACTCATACTAAGGAACACCATTACTCATTAATGTAACTAGAAGTTACTGGGGCTCCAGAGCAAAATCTTTTTAGGGCCCTGTAAGACATTTTTCAGAAATATATACTGAAACAATTGTCCCAAGTGGGCCCCCTATAACTCGTAGGCCCCCAATCATGTCAGGGTCAGCAACCTCTATATTTACTCCTGCCCTAACTATATTTTTTTAAATTCCTTTTTTATAAATGGTCTCTACACATTAGCACTATGGTGTCAATTCTGTAGTGCATGAATCAATGTTGTATATTGGTTCTATAACATGGTGAGATAAATAAATGAAGAATTATTTGATCACATGTTGAGTAATGTTTCTTTTTTGCCTTCAGTTCTTTGTTCTAGATGTTGTAATTAATTTTCGTCGTCTTAGTGAGGGAGATTTGTTCACCCAGCTGTGTAAAATTGACAGAATGGCAAAGAATGAAGAAGAAATGCTTCCTCCCATCGGCATATTAACATCAGATGGACGAGCTGAGTGGGCCCGTGCACGAGAAATTCTAATGAAAGGTTTGATACTGTCCAATTGTACAGTTATTATGGTTATTAAGTGCAAACTAGAATATATAAGGTACCATGGCATCTAGTAATTCAGTGCTGCAGCAGTTGATGCTAAGAGTGAGATATTGGGAAAACTAAAGGTACCATAGACACAGCGTAGTCATTCAGACAGAGAAATCCTCTGCAAATATAGGTGGTCATGGTTTAGTAATTAGCTTTTATGATGTTTACAAGGAATACCTTAACTAAAATGTTAAAAACTAAAGTATGCAGTTCACCATCTGTTGTGTACCATATGATCATCCCTCATCAATTACACTGAATATTGTGTATTCTATCATCTTCACAAAAACAAATATTGCTAGGGATGATAATCAAAGACTGTGTCAACCTGAATCTATAGCCTTGATTTATAAGGTAATGTAACAGTAAGTGAACCTAAATTAAAGATAGCACTGAACTTTGGGAATGATGAAAAAGCAATGCAAAAGCATGATGAGCTATATGAGTTATCAAATGACAAACATCACATTTCTAGCAAACATAATGAGCAATCTACCATATTTTAAAATATAAAAGACGAGTAGCTTTAATTTTTTTTAAAAAAAAATTAAAAGTCTAGGATGCTGAATGTAAATAGATAAGGTAGATATGTAATAGAATCTATTCACTTTTTGTACCGCCTCTGTGTTCGTTTTACACAGGAATTAAATTGTCTTGCTGAAGAAAAATAGATCCACATTATTCTTCATTAGTTATCACTGAGAAATCAATATGTTTTTGTAAATACTTTGTTTGAACAGATTCAACAAACCGCGATTCTTTGGATATGATTGAACGGTGCATGTGCATAGTGTGTTTGGATGCTCCAACGAAGTTAGATCTTGATGATACCAACAGGGCTTTGCAGTTACTTCATGGAGGGGGCATTGGTAGAAATGGAGGCAACCGATGGTACGATAAGCCCATGCAGGTAACTATTTAATTCTAATCTATTCAACAAAAAACACAAACAAATACATCTGTCTGTCCTTTGTCTTTACCAGTTCAATATGTCAGTCATATTAATTAGTTAGAATCTATTTATATCATTGGATAAGGGAGGGAATATCTGTGTTAACAGGCACTATGAGCCATCAATATATAATTTTACATCAAATTCTTTCCATCACCCAGTCAGAGGAGCCCAAAGTTCTGCACCTTGCTCTGATTAAAACACTGCCTGTGCTCAACACTGAATTCAGACAAGGTGGGTGGTATGCTCCTAGAATCCCCCTAGTATGACAGACATGTGGCTAGGTATAGCCAGGTGCCATAAGGTGCAAGACATCTCTATATTTTCTGCTTTCCTGTGGCAGGTGTTAAGTACAGAACCGGATTGTACCCAACAGTACCAGGCTCTGTACCTTGCTAGCACTTGTATTCATGGTGTCTGCAAATAACCCCGATATGCCTGGTTTGTGGCCTCAGTTTTGACAGAAATACACTTTAATGCAATTTTTAATGTGTTATTCAAAGCATTGACATACAGGTATATGAAAAAGTTTGGGAACCCCTCTCAGCCTGCATAATATTTTAGTCCACTTTCAACAAAAAAAGATAACAGTGGTATGTCTTTCATTTCCCAGGAACATCGGAGTACTGGGTGTTTTTTGAACAAAGATTTTTAGTGAAGCAGTATTTAGTTGTATGAAATTAAATCAAATGTGAAAAACTGTCTGTGCAAAAATTTGGGTACTTGAAATTTTACTAATTTGAATGCATGTAACTGCTCAATACTGATTACTAGAAACACCGAATTTGTTGGATTAGCTTGTTAAGCATTGAATTTCATAGGCAGGTGTGTCCAATCATGAGAAAAGGTATTTAATTTGGCCAATTGCAAGTTGTGCTTCTGTTTGACTCTCCTCTGAAGAGTATCATGGTTTAGGGGAAGGCTATAAAAAGCTATCTCAGAGGTTTAAACTGTCAATTTCAATGGTAAGGAATGTAATCAGGGAATGAAAGGCCACAGGCACAGTTGCTGTAAAACCCAGATCTGGCAGGCCAAGAAAAATACAGGAGCAGCATATGTGGAGGATTAAGAGAATAGTTACAGACAGACCAAAGATCACCTCTAAAGATCAGCAAGAACATATTGCTGCAGATGGTGTATCTGTACATCGTTCTACAATTCAGCGCAAGTTGCACAAAGAACATCTCTATGGCAGGTGATGAGAAAGAAGCCCTTTCTGCACTCACACCACAAAGAAAGTCGCTTGTTGTATGCAAAAGCTCATTTAGACAAACCACAGTCATTTTGGAACAAAGTGCTTTGGACTGACGAGACAAAAATTTAGTTGTTTGGTCGTCACAAAAAGCGCTTTGCATGGCGGAAGAAAAACATTGCATTCCAAGAAAAACACCTGCTACTCACTGTCAAATTTGGTGGAGGTTCCATCATGCTGTGGGGCTGTGTGGCTAGTTCAGGGACTGGGGCCCTTGTTAAAGGGTATGATGAATTCAACCCAATATCAACAAATTCTTCAGGATAATGTTCAAGCATCAGTCACAAAGTTGAAGTTACGCAGGGTTTGGATATTCCAACAAGACAATGATCCTAATTACAGAGAGAAGTACAATATTCTGGAATGGCCGTCACAGTCCCCCGGCTTAAATATCATCGAAAATCTATGGGATGATTTGAAGCAGGCTGTCCATTCTCAGCAGCCATCAAATTTAACTGAACTGGAGAGATTTTGTATTGACGAATGGTCAAAAATACCACCATCCAAAATCTAGACACTCATCAAAGGCTAGAGGAGGCATCTAGAGGCTGTTACATTTGCAAAAGGAGGCTCCAGATTTATCAATCGAATTGAAATCCTTTAGCGCTAAAATAGCATTCGATCAATCAAATAAAAATCGTTTGATCGAAGGATTGATTCGAACGATTTTTAGTGATCGATCGAAGGATTTTTATTCGATGCCAAAAACGTTAAAAAAATGCACTGGAAGGTCCCCATATGCTAATATAGCAATTCGGTAGCTTTAATTTGGCGAAGTATTGAAATCGAAGGATTTTTAAAGAGACAGTACTTCGACTATAGAATGGTCAAATATTCGGACGATTTTTACTTTGAATCGAAGTAAATTCGAAGTCGTAGTGTCCTATTCGATGGTCGAGGTATCCAAAAAATTACTTAGAAATTCAAACTTTTTGGACTTCGAAAATTCACTCAAGCTTAGTAAATCTGTCCCTAAGTATTGATGTAATATATCTGTTGCGGTGCCCACATTTATGCACCTGTCTAATTTTGTTATGATGCATATTGCATATTTTCTGTTAATACAATAAACTTTATGTCACTGCTGAAATACTACTGTTTCCATAAGTCATGTTATATATTAAAAGTTGCTACTTTGAAAGCTCAGCCAATGATAAACAAAACTCTAAAGAATTAAGAGGGCTTCCCAAACTTTTTCATATGACTGTAAGTGAAAACACTAGGGGACTTATTTATTTAATCTCAATCTTTTCTGGTCGAGTTTTTAAAGGGGAAAACAAATTTTTAGAGACAAAAAAAACTCAAATTTTAAAGGAAAAAAAACATTTAGAGGGAAATTGTTTTTTAGAGATTTATTATACCCAAAAGCTGCTAAAAATCCCAATCCGATAATACCACAACTTAAATCTGTTGAAGTCATGTAGAAGTTACAGTAACACCAAATTAAATGTACTGTTGCCCTGCACTGGTAAAATTGGTGTGTTTGCTTGAGAGACACAACTAAAGTTTATATAAACAAGCTGAAGTGTAGCCATGAGGCAGTCATACAAGCACAGGAAACACAGTAGATAGATAAATTCTGAAGAATCTAATTGTATACTACAGAGTTCATTTGTTATCAGCTGTGTATCCTGTGCCTTTTTTTAATTTTTCAGCTTTAAATTGCTAAACAGCAGCTTGTTTATATAAACTATAGCAGTGATTCTGAAACAAACACACCAAACTTAGCAGTACAGGGCAAAACTACATTATATTCTCATTACTTTAGCCACTTTCAGTGTTTGCTGCTCCTGATCCTTTAATGGCAGATGTCCCTTTTACAATTTGAAGATCTGCGCTGCTTTTTGTATGATAATTCGAAAAAGTCAGAGTTTTTGATGCGACAACTCAGAAAAATTGTACAATGTGAGCGTCAAAGTCAAAAAAATTGTACAATTCAAATTGTTGTACGATTTTGACGAGACTATTCGCGCACCAACTTTTTCGAGCTGATTTTTTGATAAATGTGTTGAATTTGTGAATGGGAGTTAGGTCGACAGTAAATTCGAGTTTTAGTAAAAGTTTGTTAAAAGGGAAAATATAAAAATTTCAAATAATGAATGATAATTTAAAGGTAGTGTCATTTATATTTAAATGTTTTAGCCTGTGACAGGAACTGACAGGATGTTAACCTTCACTCTATTATTCTGTTTTAAATTGGGTACATCAATGATTCTTTACTGGCCTTAACATTTTTCTTTGCAATCTGAATTATGTCCAATTTTTGGAAATAAAAAAATCTCAGACAGCACCAGATGTACTGGATGAAACAAACTCTCTCACAACTTTTCTTATAAGCCATTGGAGACCTCATTTAAACCAACCTATCCATCTGCTTCCATCTACAGAATGTAGGATGGCTTCAGCTTCATGTGTGTTACAAATGTACCATTTAAATTCATAGCAAAGGGGAATCCCTATTAACATTTCTTCCATTCAATTTCTTATTTACTTTTTTTTTTATTTTTTCAATGAATGAATGAAAATGTAATGCTAAGCAACTTTCCCATATACATTCATTAGACTGGAAGCTCCACTGGGACAGCAAATGATGTAAATGGTGTATAATCTCTATAAAGTTCTATGGAGATTTGTCATTATATAAATACCAGGAGGAAATAAATACAATGCAATATTTTCAGTGGTTGTGTTTGCTACTAAGTGCAGAGCCTTCTCCTTGCTATTTTGTGTTTGCAAATCAGAACCAGGACTTTGGAAAGGAAAAAATAATCCTGTTGTAGAAACATTACATTACAAATAATGTAAAACCTATTCACATTGTGAAATAATACATACATAAATGTTGCTTAAAATTATATTATAATTATGAATCATAACACTAATAATTAGATGCATCTGCTTCTACTCTCCTCTCTCTGCTTTCAGTTTGTCGTGGGAAGTGATGGGATCTGTGGTACAATTTGTGAGCATTCTCCATTTGATGGAATCGTCCTTGTACAATGTACTGAGCACCTCCTTAAATACATGTGAGTCTTCCTGTTGGCAAAAACATATCCTAGGAAATGGAATGAAAGGCATGGCTATTTTTTTACAGCAGCCATTGCTTCTAGATGTTGGTAGTGTTAAAACAGTGAAGAATAACGTTTTATTATATCTGTTAGTTCACATTTGTAACATTTTCCTTAAGAAAATTATTTCTCTTGTTCTTATAGTACCTGTTATTTATTTGCAGGAAAAATAGTCCCAAGAAATTAGTGAGAGCAGATTCAGTTAGTGAGTTACCAGCTCCAAGAAGACTTCGGTGGAAATGTTCTCCAGAAATTCAGGGGCACTTAGAATCCTCAGCACACAAACTCCAAAGGTACAGTATGGAATGGAGGGAAAATTTGCTGATTCCATTATGAGTAACAGACTTTTCAGCAGTAAAATCACAACCTGGAGGTGAAATCACTGTTACATTTTACTTAAAATCACATAAAATCAGAATAATGTAGAATAATGTATTAAGGAAACACTTTCTGTACTGTAAATCTATAATATGTTCACAATTGGAACCTTTAACATAGCAACACCAACAAAGTTGCAGTTATTTATGCAAATCATCATCTTTGAGGTTGAGTTTGGTTAAACATTCTTTATTTGCATTGAAATAATGAGTTTCCATCCACAGTGCCTCTGTTGCATTCACATTTACTGATCAGCATCCCTATTGTACACTGATTGAACAAGAGCAAAACTGTTCTGTGGATGGGCGCTGAAATGAATGTACTTGCTGTGTTTCTACTCTTTTGCGTGAGGAATAGCTTATTGTTTTTCCATGCAAATTGCATTTCATAAGTGTTTCAAACAGGCAGAATACAGTATAAAGGATAGTAGTACTTTTATGAATGCCATCAACAATCAACAGCAGGTAGAAGAGAGTCATGAGAGAGCTGCACTATTGAATATTTGTTCTGATAAACAAATATACTATATGGCTTATTTGCAGGAAAACTACAGAAGAAATGCCACTTCCAAATGATTTACTATTTTAATACATACTTATGCATAAAAATATTTTAATTGCGCCGTGTTGCTTAAACAACATCATGTATTTATTTGTTTTTGTCAAGCAGCAAGCTATAACTCATGTTGTTCATTTTATTATAGAGTTGTGAACAATCTTGATTTCACTGTTTATAAGTTTAAGAAGTACGGAAAAGAGTTTATCAAGAAACAAAGAATGAGCCCTGATGCTTTCATTCAAGTAGCACTTCAACTTGCATTTTACAGGTACATTTATTTAGTAACTTGCAACAAGGTTCTGTACACTGTAATACTATTATTTGATGTCTATTTGTTTTGTTGGGTTATTACTAGGTTAATTTTCTTTCTTTGTAATACCAATACCCCAAAGGTGTAAAATACAGAATTTTCTGTCTTCAATCTTCTAGGATATACTTCTTAATCTATTATGAAATTAAATTAATTTCAATTAAGAAGCATATATTTATAGTACATAATAAGAATATCACAAAGCTATATCAACCAGCTAGATATTTAGGGGCAGATTTATCAAAGGTTAAGTTATGTTTTCCCAAAAATGTAAGAGTTTTTTGAGTGTAGTTTTCAGTCAAAACCTGAATTTTTGGGTTTAAAAAACTTAAAAAATTTCAGAGATTTATTATACCCCGAAGACAGAAATAGCTGGAATCTGAAAATACTCCAGCTAAAACCTGCCAAGGTCATGTAGAAGTCAATGTAGAAGTCAATGGAAGAGGCCTTCATGATGTTTGGGGGGTTTTTTTTCAGTGGGTTTTGCTCAAAAACTTGATTAAATTGAGTGATTCAAGTTTTTTTCAGTGGAAAACTTAATTAGAGTATTCAGTATTCAGGTTTTTCACCCCGATTCACTGATTTAAGTTTTTCTCATAAATTAGAAAACATTTGAGTTGTGAGTTTATTCAAAGTATAAAAAACCCTCACAAAGTTCACAAACTTGCACTATACTTTTTGCTGGTAAAAAATATAAAGGCTTTGTGATGCTCTTTCCTAAATTCCTGAAGCAGTTCTCCAATCTAACTTGATAAGCTTCTGTAGAAATGGCAAGTTGTGCCCATTTGTGCTTAACTTACTACTAACTGGCAGTAATCCTTGCAACTTTGGTTGCTCAGACATTATTCTGTCCCTGATTGTAGCAGATGGAGTTATGCTGGAATTCTGGGAATGAATGCTGCATTGTACTTTTATATATATGTTGTTTAAACTATGAGCTGAATGTTGTATATATTTCAAAGAACACCACAGCTTCATTATATTCATCTTGAAAAGGGAATAAAATGTTCTGGAAGCTTGCTATGATTAGCTTAGTTAGCCAATAAAGGTATCACCTTTATACCACCTTTTTGTATTTTTTTTGCCATATGACTGGCTAACATGGTACAACAACTTTACCTGGAAGTTGACAAAGGCCAAACATTTCTGCCATCATGGAATCATTACGATTGATCCGGTTGAGTCCAAAATCATTTTTTTCATCTGTAATTTCAATGCAAAGGTCACAGTTTTACACAACTAATATTGTAATGTACATATCAGATATTACTTAACAGTGCCTATTGTGCAGAATCAAATATTTATTAATCTTGTCGCTATAAATTGAGAATAATGCATAATCAATCTTTGAATCTTTGTATAGCTGTCACAGAAAACTTGTGCCAACCTATGAGAGCGCATCTATTCGACGATTTCAAATGGGTCGTGTTGACAACATAAGGTCATCAACTGCAGAGGCGCTAGCATTTGTAAAAGCAATGGTTGATGACAAAACAACAACGGTAATAAACACATCTCTGTCACAGTCTTAAAGACTTCCTAAAATCTTTGTCATACAAAACATAATGCATGTTTAATGATGTGATAGAACTGGTGAAATTAAACCAAAAAATAAATAGTCATTGAAGGGGTAAGAACAGTTACAAGCATAGATTTTTGTAAGATGTTAAGTTAAGGAAAAGCCTAACAGTGCAGTCATATAAAGCAGATTGAGATAACAGTTTGTGCAAATTACGTCTAACAGCAATCTTGTGTAGAAAAATGGACCAAAAATTGTTTGTAGAACTTTAACAAACAGGCACACTTACAGGCATGGCAACAGCCCATGGATGGGTTTCAGGAATGTTAAGCTATGCACCAAAAACTTTCCTTTGTGCATACTTATGGGCTGATGGCATTCCTGTCAGTGTACACACAACAAGGGGTGGATGGGAGCAGATTGACCTTTTCTCTGCTGGTATATCTAAGCCAGCAGGAAAAATGCTATGTGTGCCTCTGGCCTTAGTCTTTTTATTCAAAGGGTGAAAAGAAGTGGGTTTCCTAAATCAGGTTAATCAATTGACAAGGAAAATGCTTACGGATGGGAGGTCTATAACATCATTCTGATTTGAAATGACTTAATTATCCTCAAAGCAAAATGGCTTATATTCAAACTGTTTGACTAATATATGGGTTGATCGACAAGCATTTATGGTTTGTTCTTTAGCCCAATATAGAGGGTCTTCCTAAAGATGATTTTTATGTTGGGTCCAAACGACATTGTCTATAAACAGTACTGAGCCAATATTCCATCATTGTCACCATCTGCTATACTTCTGACTTTATATTTTATTATTTTTTGCAGGATATAGAAAAGATGGAGTACCTGAGATCAGCAATAAAGTCTCAGACAGAATATACAATTCAAGTAAGTAAATTAATTTTATGTGATTATTTTAAATAGGGAAATAAATATTTACTAAATTCTGATAATACATTTTCCACCGCTGCTTGCAACAGCTGCTCTACAGCAGCTGGAAAACTACAAAGCATGTACAGGTAGAGAATACAAGGAACCATATATCAGTTGAGTTGCACAGCTGGTATGGCAACCACCATTAATTCTAATTCATTCAGTGATTGCAATACAGTGATTGCCAACCAAATGCATATGCACTTAAACCCAGCCCTGGACCAGATTGGCTTTCAGTGCACATCTTCACCTCAACTATCCCAGTAGTAGAAGCTTTTAGTGGGTGTGAAGAGGGCCAAAATCACAGCTGCTAGCTGCACAAATCCACAGGAAGAAGGGCCTTTTTAGGGTATGATGTGCAGTAGTTGGGGAGAGAGGGTAGGAGGGTATGTGAAATATAAATCTGATGTTAGCATTAAAATTTACACCGAAATGTCTTTACCATATATACAGTTAGGCCCACAACTTTTTTCTAATTTGGTTCTGTACATTACCACAATGGATTTTAAATGAGACAACTTAGATGCAGTTGAACTGCAGACTTTCAGATTTAATTCAGTGGGTTGAACAAAAAGATTGCATAAAAATATGGGGAACTAAAGATTTTATTTAACACAATCACTTAATTTCAGAGGCTCAAAAGTAATTAGACAAATGACTCAAAGGCTATTTCATGGGCAGGTGTGGGTAATTCCTTATTTTATTATCAATTATCAATATTATCAATGAAACATATAAAAGCCCTGGAGTTGGTTTGAGGGGGGTGCTTGTATGTGGAAGATTTTGCTGTGAACAGACAACATGCGGTCAAAGGAGCTTTGCATGCAGGTGAAACAAGACATCCTTAAGCTGCAAAAACAGAAAAAACCCATCTGAGAAATTGCTACAATATTAGAAGTGAAAAATCTACAGTTTGGTACATCCTGAGAAAGAAAGAAAGCAGTGGTGAACTCATCCATGGAAGACAACAGTGCTGGATGATCGCAGAATCATTTCCATGGTGAAGAGAAACCCCTTCACAACAGCCAAACAAGTGAATAACACTCTCCAGGAAGTAGGCATCCAAGTCTACCATAAAGAGAAGACTGCATGAAAGTAAATACAGAGGGTGCACTGCAAGGTGCAAGCCACTCATAAGCATCAAGAATAGAAAGGCTAGATTGGACTTTGCTAAAAAAAAAAAACCTAAAAAAGCCATAGTTCTGGAAAAACATTCTTTGGACAGATGAAACCAAGATTAACCTTCACCGGAATGATGGCAAGAAAAAAGTATGGAGAAGGCGAACAGCTCATGATCCAAAGCATACCACATCATCTGTAAAACATGGCGGAGGGAGTGTGATGGCTTGGGCATGCATGACTGTCAGTGGCACTGGGACACTAGTGTTTATCCATGATGTGACACAGGACAGAAGCAGCCAAATTAATTCTGAGGTGTTCAGAGACATACGGTCTGCTCAAATCCAGCTAAATGCAGTCAAATTGATAGGGAGGCATTTTATAATACCGATGGACAATGACACAAAACATACAGCCAAAGCAACCCAGGAGTTTATTAAAGCAAAGAAGTGGAATATTCTTGAATGCCCAAGTAGTCACCTGATCTGAACCCAATTGAGCATGCATTTCACTTGTTGAAGACTAAACTTCAGGACAGCAAGGCCCACAAACCAACAGCAACTGAAAGCCGCTGCAGTAAAGGCCTGGCAGAGCATTAAAAAGGAGGGAACCCAGACTCTGGTGATGTCCATGTGTTTAAGACTTCAGGCTGTCATTGGCAGCAAATGGTTTACAACAAGTATTAGAAATGAACATTTTACTTTCCGTTTTTTAATTTACCTAATTACTTTTGAGCCCCTGAGTGATTGTGTTAAAAAAAGCTTTAGTTCCTCACATTATTATGCAATGTTTTTGTTCAACCCACTGAATTAAATCTGAAAGTCTGCAGTTCAACTACATCAGAGTTGTTTCATTTAAAAGTCATTGTGTTATTGTACAGAACCAAAATTAGAAAAAAAGTTGTCTCTGTCCAGAGATTTATGGGCCTAATTGTATATCTCACATAGTATATGAAAATGAATACTGCTACATTGTCCAATAGAAAACAGTGGTTTACAGTACCATAAATGGATGTATGTTTGGATATTCTACCTAATTCTCTTGTGCTGTGGTATTTGTAAGGATTTATGAGTGAGTTTTCTTGGAAGAAATCCTGAGCTCCTGAGATTTTATTCTAATCATTTTCATTGAATGTGCTGGCTCGTAGTTTATTACATTAGCTAGTCTCAGTTTCCCCATAAGACATGACATTGATAAATGTTGCAAAATGTCAGTGTTATGAAAACTGTAAATGTTACATGGCAGGACGACATTTCATTTCATCTGTTATTCAATTTCCCTTGATGAGTTTGGATAGAAATCAATGAGTGCAGCTACCATCATGCAAGCTTTTTGCCTGACCCTTTTTTTTTTTTTTTTGCCTTGTCTTGCCTGTTTTTTCTCAGGGTAAACTCCTTTTAGATAAAATAACCATACTGTAAAATATGACAAGAAACACAGCAGTGAATCAATGGGAAGTAGCAAAAATCGTTCAAAATGTTTATCTTTTCAGCAATTAATACTCATTGTAGCTCATGTTTCCCCTAAGGAGGAACCAACAATAAATGAGTTAACAGATTTTGTTTATTCTGCTTGATATTATTTTAAGTTTTATCACTATGCAGAACTGCAGTGGGTAAATATTTGCAATTCTTTAAATCTTTCAATATTAGGTTGCTCACCTTAAAAGGAACACTGAACAAATTTCAGCTTGAACTGAAAATTACAAGTCACCACAAGACAATCCTCATAACAAGCCCATGTCTATTAGGAATCATGCCTGTTACCATATAAGCAGATCAATACGCATATAAAATATAAAAAATTCTATGTTAGGAGAATTTTAGTACTCTCCCTCTTAAAAATGATGTAAAATGTATGCCAATGACAGACTGCTCCAATGTTAGCACATCCTACATGGAACATTATACTGTACTTTAGTATATTTACCCTATCAAATAAGAAATTATAATGTGTAGGAAAGAAAAACAAAAATATACCTGGTGGCCCTTGTAGTTCATACAGGCAAATAATTATAGGCATCCACTGTTGAAATTATGTTTTGTAATTTTAGGCATTGCATCATTGAAACAAAAATGTAGCTGCACTACCTTCTCCAAGGCAACTTAATAATAAAACAGTAAATTATGGTACATCTAACATACTTTTAAAAAGATCTAGACGGCTATTTGTACTAAATAAATCTCCTGGCAATGAAAGATACAAAAGGGGAAGTTTAGAGCTGTAAAATAAAAAAAAAAATTAGCCGATGGATACACTTTTTCACAAAATAAAATTCTCCTCTAAGGTCATCTTCCACAAAGTGTCTCTCCTTCAGCTTGAAGGTGAAATCTGAAGGCGAAATGTAATCTAGTTATGGTAGTTCATATTTTCTATTACATTTTCTTCAGGCCATTACTGGAATGGCAATAGACAACCATTTACTCGCACTAAGGGAGTTAGCACAAGAGCATTTCAAGGAACTGCCTGAGCTCTTTAGAGATGAGATGTACTTAACTAGCAATCGATTCGTCCTCTCTACCAGTCAAGTAAGTGTTCATTTAACATTTATTTCAATTGGAAAGAAAAATTAGTCACTAATTATTTGTTTGTTTATTAATGCATATATACCGTTTGTATATCAATCCAAAAGATATATTCTCTACATCATAAACTTTATGTGACTGTTTTTTAAAAAATGTGTGTTCAAATTTGGCAAAGTTACAGTATGTACTAGATATTTAAAATGTGACAAAACCAGACAGAGAATACTGTATATGGAATATTATCTAAATATTTAACAGGTACCCCTTATCTATACATTATAATGTCACAAAAATAATACCAGTCCAATACATTAACTGCTTGAAGTACAAGTCAAGGCTCATCAAACCGTGTACTTAGAACTGCAACCTCCAAAATTAGTACAGGTATGGGGCCTGTTATCTACAATGCTTGGGACCAGAGGTTTTCCAGATAAGGGGTCTTTCTGTAATTCAGATCTCCATACTTTGTCTACTTGTCTACTAAAATAAATCATGAAAACATTAAATAAACCCAATGGAATTGGTTTGCGTCCAATAAGGATTAAATATATCTTCGTTAGAACCAAGTAAAAGGTACAGTACTGTTTTATTATTACAGGGAAACAAAATATTTTTAAAAAGTTTGAATTATTTGGCAAAAATGGAGTCTATGGGACATGTTCTTCCTTTATGCTTTTTAGAATGTAACTGAATGGTTGCCCTTTTTTCAGGTTCCAACAACAATGGAAATGTTCTGCTGCTATGGTCCTGTTGTCCCAAATGGGTATGGATGTTGTTATAATCCACAGCCGGAACACATCCTCTTCTGTGTCTCAAGCTTTAATGACTGCAAAGATACATCCTCAACAAAATTTGCCACAGCTGTAGAAGAAAGTCTCCTTGCCATAGGAGACTTATGCTTCAAGGTTAACCATGAGATCCAAACACCAGTTAAGGAGAAAAAGGCACAAAATGGGCACAAGCCTTAGCTGTTTTGTTTTGCTATGCAAAAATATAGGCAATAGAGTCAAAGTATTTTCTTTAATTATTTTTTTGTGACAGTTATTTTTACATATATTCAGACTAATGTGCAGATGCCAGATTTTAGGAAAACAAACCAATCAGTAATTAACAACCACCAGGACAATTTGTTTATTTTATATAAAGCATATACCAAATTTTTAATTTAAAAAATCAGATTATTTAAGAAAAAATTCATATTCATGTTTGTGTGGCATTGGATTCTCCTGTAATTTAATATATGACTACAGATAATTAGACTATCATAGCAGAAGTATGTGATCTGCACCTGTGACCAGAAGAGGAAAGTGGTCATAGGGTTGATTTTAGAAATAAAAATAATTTAATTATACAGTACATGATCTACAAGAGGAAAAATTCCTTTACTATTCTAAGGCAAGCATAATGTACTTTTCTAGGGCTAACATAATTTATGTAGAAAACTAAAGCAAAGTCGCGTTAAAATAAATAAGCAACTATATTTTGTTGTGGTCTTTAATAACAAAAAATGTATTTACACAATGCAGTAATAACAAAGTCCTACATCTAAGGCTAAAGACACAAAAAGTGTTTTGTTACCAAAACAAAATCACTTTTCAGGTAGGCTACATAACACCCTGTGTGCGATCACAAAAAAGTGCCAATAAAAGATGTTTATGTATACAGGAAAAAATAAATAGTATAGTAATAGCATTTAATTAATATTTAGCATTTTTAATACAACTAGTTCTTTAATTCAGTATTACTAAGAAATGAATGCTAAAAAATCATTACCATTAATTTCTTATATGCAGTGTATACTAAATATACTGGGTAATATGGATAGAAAATGAATGGCCGTGCTCGAAACCAAAGGTGCTGCAGACACTGTTTATTAGAGGATATAGTACAGCAGATAATGATTAATACTACTACCCATATGTGTATACATACATTTTACAGTCACCTTCTTATGATCAAAAAAGTAACACAGAATTCCTCTTGGCTAATACTCTCATGAGACTAACAACAATTAATTAAAGGGGAACGCCACAAAAACATAACTTGAGCTTTTTGAAAAGTAAACATAATTTCAAGCAACTTTGCAATATACATCATTTAAAAAATATGCAGACTTTTCATGATTTTTAATGGTTTCTGACAGTTTCCTAAGCCTAGCCCCCTGCTCTCCTGCTGATCTCTCTGACTACTTTGCTGAGCTGGCTGACTACTGTTACTTTGTATCAACAGTCAGCTGTCCTCAGCCTGCATCCTCCAAACCCCACAATACCGTGCACACATGTTTTCAATAAGGAAAGAAACATCATAGTGCAATGCATTGTGGGTTATGTAGTTCCTGCATGCTGTCTGTGAGCTGTGGAGTAGTTGTTACAATATGTTTCATCTGTGTTTAGTCGTTCCTTTCCTGCCAGGATTTCAAATTCTGCAGAAAGAGAAGAACTGTTAAAACAGATGGATTTCAGCATAGAAAATGGCATGTATTCATACTTTTTGAAGAAACAGTTAAATGTGATGGATATATTAGGGGTTTCTGTGTTATGCGGGCCTCTTTATCAAAGTTTGGTTTAGAAGCTGGAGTTACCCTTAAATTTATACTAGGATTGTAAAGTGGACAGTGTAGTACAGCGGCTAAATATTGATGACTGCAAGAAGATCTCATCATAAATTAAGAACCTAGAGTAACGTTGAAATTGTGCCCTATATGAGCCTTCGTCCCTGCTGTGATTTTCCTGACTGTAAGCAATAAACTTCCCTACTCCTTGTGGCAATATAAATGTGTATATGAATATATTATATATTTTTAAAAAAAATAAAGGGTTAATTTTGCTTAAATGTATGCCCAAAGCAAAATATGTTGAAAAAAGGAGCCAAAGCGAAATTATGTAAATATATGTTGTGGTTTATTAACATTTTAAGGTTCTAAATGAAGTGAACCATGCAGCAATTATTTTATAATGAGCAATACCTTAAAAACATCTCTTCTCTAAAATCAAATTAGAGCAAATTCTATGAGCAAATGTCTTGTGTAAAGGCAAATAGGCTCTGACTTCCATATTACTACAGAAGCCCACACATGTCTTGTAAATGAATTTTCTATGTCTTAAACAATGTAAAATTTGCCTTGAAAATCACATTATACATTTAACTGATTTTAAATTCTATTAGCAACATATCTTTAAATAAGCATTAGTGCAAAATGCCAAGCATCCAAACAAGATGATCTGCAGCTATTGCATTTACTTTGTATTATAATCCATCAAAATTTCAATTTATGTCAGACATAGAAATTCTCTACATCTTATATTGATACCTAAATTAAAAGAAAAAAATAAACTAGCCAACATGGCAGCTGCGTTTTACAGGTACCTGTTTAATTTGTTTCTGATTCTGTTAATAAACCTTGACAGACCTATTGCTGCGTAATAATTAAATCTATGAAAGATAAACCCAAACTCCTATTGCCAAAATTTTCCTGAAGCTATTAGATATATTAGCCATTTTAGATGGTAGCAGGCTTAAGCAATAATAAATGAGGCCATTTTACTGGGTCAGTGTAGGATATTTACTTTTTTGTTATTGAACCACTCTAATGCATTTAATAACAAAGAAGTAAATGTTCTACATTTTACTGGGTCAGTGTAGGATATTTACTTTTTTGTTATTGAACCACTCTAATGCATTTAATAACAAAGAAGTAAATGTTCTACAATGGCTCAAGCCAGGACCATAGGAACCATTTACAATTGCATGCCATTCAGATTGCAGGCTTAAGTAGAGCTCTTGTTTTGTTTATTGGATGCTTTGTATGTAATTCTGTATGTTCAATGTATAAACCCATTTGTTTTACAGAGCTCCAGAATATGTTGGCGCTTTATAAATACTTGTTAATAAAAATAGGCTGGCCAGGGTGCAAGCTCTCCTCAAGCGAAGAATCCAATTTCCACAATGTCCTGCATGCTTCTTCACAGATCTGTTAAAGAGATACTGACACCAGAAATTAAACTCTTTTTTACATCTATCACAATATTGCCTTTGAAAACAACTTATAACTTTGCCAAAAAATATTTGCAAAATGCTTTTACATTACCTGTCTGATGCCCCATGTTCCTGTATGAGGGGGCTGCCATATTTGTGCAGCAGGAGTCCGTTATCATTAGAATCTCTAACTGACAGGCTGTGATGGGACAGTCAGGTTGGCAAAACAGACAGGTTTAAAAACGTCCACTAACAATTACTTACAAAAACAAACCTCTCAGCAAAAAATGATCTACATGACCTATGGGTAACTTTGAATGTACATTCATATTTTAAAAAGTAGTTTTTGTAGTGTCAGTATTACTTTAATCAACTGGCTTCTGTTACATTGTTTCAATAGCCAGAACCAGCAAGGGACATATTTTGCATACATTTACATTACCATTACATTTACATATATTTGTAGAACCTGCAGTGCAGAAGAAAGAAAAGGACAGACAAATACTGCTTGTAATACTAATTACATTTACAAATAACTTTATCAACACTGGTAACACTGAACATTTGTTTGTTGCTTTGAATTATATTTTGTTAAAATAGGCAACATTTTACAATTCATTTAATTATCTGTTTTATATTTTGTTTCCATGTAACATCTCTTAGCATCATCTGTTCAAATTATCTCACAGATTTGGTATCCTTGCTCAGAATGCAGTACTTATATAAATATATAAATGTGCTTTTTTAACATAAAAATACAGTCTTTAGTGCCAAAAAAAGTTGTGTTTGTTGAGAGTTCTATGCATTAGAAATAATATAAATGTGTAGATATTTAAATATATTGATATGTACAGTATGAAAAATAATTTAATATATTTAAAGGTTATTATTTATTTTCTCTATGCAGAGACCATAGAGCCTATTTTACTATATATTATGAAGATGTATTTTATTCTAAAGAAAATGTGATTGCTGTATTATGCACTGTAAAGTAAATAAGCACTATTTATGGAGTCATGCCATTGTGCAAGTGTTTTGTGCCAATAAGCTACCAAGTCATTTAGGGGGTTATTTACTAAACTCCGAAAGCAATAATCACAAAAAAAAATTGTTTTTTTTTATTTTTAAAATCGGACTTTAAAAAATCACGAATTTTTTGGAATTTATTAAACCTAGAAGATGGAAAAGTCAGAATCTGAAAATCCAGCATCTCAGACCTGTCCACCAGATTGCATATAAGTCAATGGGAGAAGTTCGAATGATTTTTTGATGTGCGCTGGAGTTTTCACCTGGAAATTCTGAAAATTGGATTTTTTTTGCCGCAAAGCATATTTTCGGGAAAATGTAATAATAAATAACAGCAAAAAACCCGAGCAGATTTGATCCAAATTAGTAGCAGAAAATATTGAGATAAATTCGGACTTTGATAAATAACCCTCTTACTGTCATATTTGCCCCTCGAGCAGAATGTTTAAAATGGGAATAAAGGACAGTGAAAGCAAAATTTTGATGTTGCAACATACTGTACCTCTGTAGGAGGAGGAAAATGGTATGTCCATAACTAATGCACTTGTTGACACCAGATTCTGTATTCTGAGTTTTTAAAGACTTTTTTAGTCTTTAGGTGCTATCAGAAATGTTGAAAAAATTCCAGGGCACTTCAGGATTTTATATATTTTAAAAAATCCTTATTAAATAGCTACTTTTAGCAGGTATTTAACAAGGATTTTTTATATACTGTTTACAAAATCCTCAAATGTTCTGTAGTTATAGAAAGACTGGATATATGAGATTGCCTAGCTCATACCAGGGAGTACCAGGCAGTTTTGTTGCATGAGCTGAGCGCCATGTTAATACAAGCTTTCAGAAATGTATCAGATAGTTATACTGCTATTCAATAAACTAGGCTAGTGCTGAGTAGAACTCAAGCAGTTACGTGTTTCACTTGTTAAAGCATGTTTTTTTTATTACACTGTCCTGGTATTTACAGCTTGATCTCCACCATTTCAATACATACAAATATTGAAAGAAATGGCAAGAACAGAAGTGATGGCTTACCAGAGTTTGAATGATATGTACACCATTTTAATAGTTTTTATTTTTATGAAATGACCATTTCATGTCTTATGTATTTGTCGTATACTGTACATTGCCATTTCTATGATATGGTACAAAAAAAACTGTACGTTTATCTATATATTGTAATGTTTGAAAGGTTACCTGGAAAATAAAGGTTTATCTCAGCTTCATACTATGCTTTGAGAATTCTATGTGGCCCATTTATGACCAGTATGCTTCATGTAGAAATCCTTGTGTCTTTTATGGTATATGGATTCTGCTGAAACAAAGCCAGGTAACCTGTGACCTGCTCTGAACTGGGTTGAACTGACAAATGCTTTGAGTGACATGAATGTGTTCAGTAACACCATAACAAGAAAAACACAAGGCCCTCATTTTCAGCTGTTCCCGAACTCTCTAATCCTAAATGAAGCCCTTTCGATAAGAGAATTGTCAAATTAACCTTAAAGAAATTAATATGCTAGAAATGTTGTATTTTATATTAGCATAATGCATCAGACTAAGGGGTATATTTATCAAGAGTGAAGTTAGAGATTTCCACAGTCCGCAGAGTGAAATACCACCTCTCTCCATTCATTTCTATGGGATTTTAAAAGATGTATTTATTAAATGGTGAACTTTCACTACCACCCTTTGAAAAATACGCCTTTAACGCCTTTAAAAATCCTATAGAAATGAATGGAGTGAGGTCTGCAGCAACACCAACAAAGATCCGGTGTCACTTAGGACACCAGAGGAGTGAGGTATTGGATAGTAGAGGGTTCAGAATCTAGTCAGTCAGGAAAAGGATCAAGGAAGACAACAGTTATAGTATTCCAAGCTCCAGATTAAAGGTCCAAGCATTGTAGTACAAGATCAAGGCAGACAGAAAGGCACAAACCCAAATCTTGAAGATGAATCTAATACCCATGCAAGCAGAAACAAGCTTTAGAAGGATGCAAATCTGTGCATAGGAGATTGTGAAGAAATTGTGAAGGTGATTTAGTGTCAAAAATTGCCTGTGGGCACCTGCCAAGGAACAGAAAGACCCATGGCATGACAGCAAATTAGTTCACCACACTAGATATCCTTTCTCTTTGACAGCAATTTGTTCCAATTTAATCTACCGTCCTTTCAAAATATTACTACCATGTTACCTTACCTTTTTTAACCTTAAATGTGCCAGAAAACACTAAAAACCAGTTTAGAACTTTATTAAAAACAATATTATAAAAATTATCATCATTTTGTGATGGTATACTTTAAGTATTTGTACATTCAGTAAGATTCCATTTTCCTCAATTCTGATGCACTTGGCACATTAAATAATTTTGTGGCCAATACCCCCAAAATTCATATCTTTTTTGCCTTTTTTGGAACTCCGTTGTCTCTAGGAGGATGACTCAATGGTGCTTGCTGAGAGGTAAGGGAATATAATCACTGGGGATGCCTAACATTTGACTAAACATTTCCTTTAAGCAGGTTTCACAAAGGCAAAAAGGTTGAACTTGATAGATGTGTGTCTTTTATCAACCTCATCTACAATGTTACTTTGAAGTCAGCAGTTCACTGAGAACTCCTCTGTATAATGAACTAGTCCTTATATCACAGCCTAAGATTACTAACATTTATTATTATTATTATTATTATTATTATTATTAACATGTATTTATATAGCGCCAACATATTGCGTAGCACTGTAAAGTAAATGTGATTATACAACTACATCACATGAATTACATATATAGAATATATGGAGTAACAAACATCACAATCAATACAGGTACAAACAGGTGAGGAAGGCCCTATGTATAGGCATACAGTCTAAAGGTGTGGGAGTGGGCAAGATCGAATTAAGTGGGTGAGAAATGTGGTATTGTATGTGGTGTTGCGTTTGGTAGTTAAGCAGAGTGAGGGTAGGCTTCTCGAAAGAAGTGCGTTTTCAGAGATTTTTTTAAAGCAGAAAGGTTGGGAGAAAGTCGGACAGACCGTGAGAGAGCGTTCCAGAGGAGGGGTGCAGCCCTTGCAAAGTCTTGAATGCGAGCATGTGAGGAGGTAATGAGAGAAGAGTTGAGTAGCAGGTCAGTAGAGGAGCGTAGTAAGCGAGTGGGTGAGTATATAGAGATGAGTTCAGACATGTAGGGTGGGGCAGAGTTATGAAGTGCTTTGAAAGTCAGTGTCATTAATTTGAATCTGAAAGGTAACGGAAGCCAGTGCAGGGATTGACAGAATGGAGAGGCAGAGGAGGAGCAGTTGCTGAGGTGTATGAGCCTCGCAGCAGTGTTCATTATGGACTGGAGAGGTGACAGTCTCTGGAGGAGGAGGCCAATTAAAAGAGAGTTACAGTAGTCTAGACGCGATATGATGAGAGAGTGAATAAGAATTTTGGCAGCGTCTTGGGTGATAAATGATCGTATTTTGGATATGTTCCTTAGGTGGAAGTGACATGATTTAATAAGTGACTGGATATGAGGAGTGAATGACAGGGCAGAATCTAGGATAACCCCAAGGCACCGGGCCTGGGGAGAGGGGGGTGATAGTGGAATTGTTGACTATGATGGATACTTCGGGGATGCTACTGGTGTTAGTTGGAGCAAAGAGAACCATTTCAGTTTTAGAGAGGTTTAATTTAAGGTAGCGTTGCGACATCCAGGTAGAGATAGCGGACAGGCAGGAGGAGACGCGAGTTAGGAGTTCTGGGTTGAGATCTGGAGATGAGAGATAGATCTGAGTATCGTCAGCATAGAGGTGGTAGTGGAAACCATACAAATTTAATAATTTGCCAAGGGAGGAAGTATAGAGGGAGAATAGTAATGGTCCCAGGACAGAGCCTTGAGGAACTCCAACAGAAAGAGGTAGGGGAGAAGATGATACTCCATTGTAGGAGACACTGAAGGAACGATTGGTGATGTAAGAAGAGAACCAGGAGAGGGCTGTGTCACGAAGGCCAAGCGACTGGAGGGACTGGAGGAGGAGAGGGTGATCTACAGTGTCAAATGCGGCTGAGAGATCAAGATTAGCTAGGGGATAGGTGGGGTTTGTTTATACAGAGGACTTCTCAATAGACTAATTATTTGTTTTGATTGTTCTTATATGAACCAAAAGTAGAATGTAACATTAAAGTCAATGTAAAATTTTGCTCTGTTCAGTTGAACAATAACAAATAGAATTGTTTCCTAATTAAAACAATAGACAACAAGCACAAGCAACTAAAATTGAAAAAGGGGGTATACCGTCCCTTTGCTGACCATGTGGTATTTTCATTGTTTTAGCCACCCGATAGAATTTTTTTATAAATAGCTACATCTTCTGAAAAAGAAACAGCAAAACATGATATTTGTTACCAAAATTCATTTTGAAGCAGAATATCATTTATGGTGGTGGGTGTTACAATAAATTTGTTACAGTAGATTCCTCTCCATTGCATGCTGTCCCAACACATCTCTATAAAAACAAGACTTTTTAGATTTGGGGAACAATGTTTTATGTCATCTAACCAGGTATATATTACAAAGATAAAATTTAGACATTTGATTGCCAATGCTTTTCATAAGCCTGGACGTTATAACTCCAAACTATTATGTTTTCGTACTAATGATTACTATTTTCCTTAGGGATACTATACACCTGCTATAACTACTGTATTAAATGTTGTATTACATAGTTACATATTTATCAGGGAGTCCAAGTAGTTAAACATGTTCTCTTTTCTCTCAGTATAATTATTGTGTTATGTGTAAGCACCACAATGTACTACATTGGGTGTTCTAACAGACCCAGACAGCATATCTGGACTACATTATGTTTTTAAAGAACAATTCTGTTTATAAAAATGAAACTGTGGAGCTTAAAATACCCTTGTGCCATTACTCTTAGCTTTTTGTCAAATGTAGAATTTCCCCAATATTCCCAATGTTAAAACTGCTGCCTTAGGTCTGGGCCCCTTATACCTTTTTGGTAAGTACACCTATGGTAATAAGTAGGTTGCACACTTCATTGGTGGTAATGTTTTTGTTCCCCAGTATACAGTATTGTGGAACTGCATCTTAAAAAAACAATGCATGAATGTTTGCTTACTGGGTACAATTTGTTTTTCAATGCACTCATTTTACTGGGGCATTATGTTTGTAGAACTCGTAAGGTAGGTAGGTAGGTTTACAGAAATACAACCCTCACAACCAAAACAGCCGCTAGCCAGCTCTAGAGACAGAAGGGACCTCCTTAGTGACTAATAACATCCTTAAGTTTTACAACTGGATTTGTATATTCAGAAGCGGGGTATTTAATGGCTCATATTTTTCACTCTCAACTGTCAAACAGTGACAAATATAAACAATAATTGTAAGAAATATACAAATAGCAGATGTTACTTTGAACTTCCAGTGGTGTAAAATTCTTATATTGATTAAGGGGCTGATATTTTAAAGGCTAAGACACTCGACTAAATAACAAATGGTATTTGCACAAAGATAGATTTTTTTTTTTTTTTAATATGTGCTTTTAGAGTTGTGTTTTCTTCAAAAACAGAAAACTGTCAAGATTCAAACCACTGGAGTTTATATAAGCATGTATCTCAATTGAGAGCCACCTGTTTAACACAGTAGATAATTCTAAAGTTTATTGATTTTTTTTTTACCTCTTACCATATTAGCTTGTGAAAATCTCAAATCATTTTGTCTAGCATTTTTTCTACTGACAAATCTTGAGTATGAGTAAACAGAAACGTGAAAACATAAAAAGATAAGCCAATAGTAAGCCAATAACATTCCATTTTCCGAGAGCACCATTCTGTGAGAAAAAAAAACAAATTGATAAATCTCTGCAGGAAACACTGCCATACATTACTCTTTGGGCAATTTCCAGCGCCAAGTAAAACACGTTATAATCAGCATTGTTCCTCTACTTTGATTCACAAAATGTAAAAATAGCATTTCTTAGGAATTTCTCTAAGTAGTTATATATGTTGAAATAGACGTATTAAAAACCCCAGTTTTTATACAGCATGATGTATTACTCCGAGACACAGCAGTACGAAAACCAATCGATAATCAGCCCTGTTTAACTTCCTTCAGAGCCTGAAAGCTTTTCCTGCTCTGCTCTCCGGGCATGGTGGGAAGTATTCTAAGAGTGCTATTGGTTCAGCTGTAGCTTTCTCGATCATAAGGACGCGCTTGGTTGCTAGGGCAGTGTTTAAGCCTTTGGAGCAGTGTCATGCCGGAGAAGGCGCTGGTAACGCTCCGGTTTGGACCGTATTCGTCCAGCTCTGGATTAGTGGATCATCGCGTTTCCAGGCTTCAGGGTCTGCGAGGTGAGGCCACAGGCCGACATTAAATCAAAAATGTTCATGCTTGTGGAACTGAAAAAGTCCCCTGTGTAAACTTTGTATACCTGAGGCAGTGGTGTTATAAAAATCGTATTGTTTCTTATTATTTACTCAATTATATAGTATATCAGATATTAAAGGGATGTTCACCTTTAAGTTAACTTTTAGTATGTTATAGAATGGCTAATTGTAAGCAACTTTTCAATTGGTCTTCATTATTTATTTTTTATAGTTTTTGAATTATTTGCCTTCTTCCTCTGACTCTTTCCATCTTTCAAATGAGGTTTACTGATTCCATCTAAAAAATAAACAGGATGCACGTTTAATTATTATCATTATTCATATTCCAGTCTCTCATTCAAATGAGTGCATGGTTGCAAGAGTAATTTGGGTCCTAGCAACTAGACTGCTGAAATCATACCTCCCAACATTTTGGGGCAAATTTACTTAATGTTGAATATAGAGGGTTAATTAACCCTCGATATTCGACTGCCGAATTGAAATCCTTTGACTTCGAATATCGAAGTCGAAGGATTTACCGCAATTACGATTAAATCCTTCGAATCGAACGATCGAACGATTTTTGTTCGACCAAAAAAAAGATAGCTAAGCCTATGGGGACCTTCCCCATAGGCTAACATTGACTTCAGTAGCTTTTAGGTGGCGAACTAGGGGGTCGAAGTTTTTATATTTTTAAAGAGACAGTACTTCAACTATCGAATGGTCGAACGATTTTTAGTTTGAATCGTTCGATTCACAGTCGTAGTCGAAGGTCGAAGTAGCCCATTTGATGGTCGAAGTAGCCTAAAAAAACATTCAAAATTCGACTAAATAACAAATGGTATTTGCACAAAGATAGATTTTTTTTTTTTTTTAATATGTGCTTTTAGAGTTGTGTTTTCTTCAAAAACAGAAAACTGTCAAGATTCAAACCACTGGAGTTTATATAAGCATGTATCTCAATTGAGAGCCACCTGTTTAACACAGTAGATAATTCTAAAGTTTATTGATTTTTTTTTTACCTCTTACCATATTAGCTTGTGAAAATCTCAAATCATTTTGTCTAGCATTTTTTCTACTGACAAATCTTGAGTATGAGTAAACAGAAACGTGAAAACATAAAAAGATAAGCCAATAGTAAGCCAATAACATTCCATTTTCCGAGAGCACCATTCTGTGAGAAAAAAAAACAAATTGATAAATCTCTGCAGGAAACACTGCCATACATTACTCTTTGGGCAATTTCCAGCGCCAAGTAAAACACGTTATAATCAGCATTGTTCCTCTACTTTGATTCACAAAATGTAAAAATAGCATTTCTTAGGAATTTCTCTAAGTAGTTATATATGTTGAAATAGACGTATTAAAAACCCCAGTTTTTATACAGCATGATGTATTACTCCGAGACACAGCAGTAAGAAAACCAATCGATAATCAGCCCTGTTTAACTTCCTTCAGAGCCTGAAAGCTTTTCCTGCTCTGCTCTCCGGGCATGGTGGGAAGTATTCTAAGAGTGCTATTGGTTCAGCTGTAGCTTTCTCGATCATAAGGACGCGCTTGGTTGCTAGGGCAGTGTTTAAGCCTTTGGAGCAGTGTCATGCCGGAGAAGGCGCTGGTAACGCTCCGGTTTGGACCGTATTCGTCCAGCTCTGGATTAGTGGATCATCGCGTTTCCAGGCTTCAGGGTCTGCGAGGTGAGGCCACAGGCCGACATTAAATCAAAAATGTTCATGCTTGTGGAACTGAAAAAGTCCCCTGTGTAAACTTTGTATACCTGAGGCAGTGGTGTTATAAAAATCGTATTGTTTCTTATTATTTACTCAATTATATAGTATATCAGATATTAAAGGGATGTTCACCTTTAAGTTAACTTTTAGTATGTTATAGAATGGCTAATTGTAAGCAACTTTTCAATTGGTCTTCATTATTTATTTTTTATAGTTTTTGAATTATTTGCCTTCTTCCTCTGACTCTTTCCAGCTTTCAAATGAGGTTTACTGATTCCATCTAAAAAATAAACAGGATGCACGTTTAATTATTATCATTATTCATATTCCAGTCTCTCATTCAAATCAGTGCATGGTTGCAAGAGTAATTTGGGTCCTAGCAACTAGACTGCTGAAATCATACCTCCCAACATTTTGGGGCAAATTTACTTAATGTTGAATATAGAGGGTTAATTAACCCTCGATATTCGACTGCCGAATTGAAATCCTTTGACTTCGAATATCGAAGTCGAAGGATTTACCGCAATTACGATTAAATCCTTCGAATCGAACGATCGAACGATTTTTGTTCGACCAAAAAAAAGATAGCTAAGCCTATGGGGACCTTCCCCATAGGCTAACATTGACTTCAGTAGCTTTTAGGTGGCGAACTAGGGGGTCGAAGTTTTTATATTTTTAAAGAGACAGTACTTCAACTATCGAATGGTCGAATAGTCGAACGATTTTTAGTTTGAATCGTTCGATTCACAGTCGTAGTCGAAGGTCGAAGTAGCCCATTTGATGGTCGAAGTAGCCTAAAAAAACATTCAAAATTCGAAGTAAATGGGCCCCTTTGACAGTAAAAAGAGAGACATAAAAAATTTTCACACGTAGCTAAGCACATTTTTGACCACGCCAATTGATGTGGCCACACCCCAAATTACCATGTTCATTTTACAAAATTTGGCAGGTTATCAAAATTTTTAAAATATTTCTCCTTATCTAAACTGTGTTTTTGTGTCTCAAAATTCTTTCAAAGTCTCTTGTTTGCACCTGTTAACTGTGCTCTCTGCTAAAAGCCAATTAAGTTAGAAACCTTGTTTCTTTTTCTGGCTGTTCAGTGCAGAGAAAATAGGGACTTTCCAGTACAAATGAGGGACTGCGGGTTGAGCTGTCAAAAGAGGGACTGTCCCTCCGAAAAAGGGACAGTTGGAAAGTATGCTGAAATTGCAAACTGGAGAGTTGTTGACTAAAAAGCTAAATAACTCACCACAAAAAATTAAAACCAGTTGCAAATTGTCTCAGAATATCACTCTCTACATTAATACTTAAAGTAAATTTGAAGGTAAACAACCCCTTTAAAACATAAAGAAAGATAATCATTAGAGGATGCCGATTTATAAGGCAACCCCCAATTATTGATTGTAATAGGGGTGCTATTGCTATGAGTGCCAAGCTGCCATTTTGTTTCTATTCCCAGGTATCTTTGCTGCAGTCCTGGGCTGTGGACTAGGCCCTGGGTTTTACTGTACTGTAAATGTGCACAGCCCAGAGCAGCCACAAATGATCCATGGAACAGGCATGATAATGCAAAGCAGCAATAACTAGAATAGTATTGGACAGTGTGTTTTTTTAGCAGAAGTGCACTGGCCCACAGTTGGAGGCATGCCATTATAATCAGTGGGGGTGTGCATATCAATCTGCACCCCCCCCCCCAGTGATTAACCCTTTCCTTCTCTCTTATGCAGCTTATATGTCAAGTAATTACCAAAATTTGTAAAGGTCACTGAAAAGGTCAGATGACATTTGGCACCCATTTAGTTGTTTTTGTAATATGCATTGCTACATCACAGTTTAAACCAAAGCAGGATACAAAGTGCAGCAAGTGCAGCAAGTGCTCCATGCATGGGCCCTAAGGGACACAATTGTGCACCTCTTAGCAATGTAGCACTTTTATCTTTGGTAATTTTAAACTAAAATTTTACATTTCAAGATATATCTGCAATGTAAATGTTACATTGCTTTAATTTCTGTCATATGGACTATTTAATATACCGTAGTTCATTCCTCCCATTGGGAGGACTGTCCTGATTTTGACTGCTCAGCCCTCAGTTCCGGATTGTTGCCAGAAAAACATACAAAGCTTCTGAAATGTAAATAAATAAGAGACTCTTGTCAGAGAGCCCAGCAACACTCAGCAACTGCACTTTGATATATTTGTAACAATTTAAGATAAGCAAAGCTCTTGGGACCACTGAGATTCACAGCTTAAAGGGAAATTCACCTTCATTATCAAAACTGTCATAACACGTAAAACATTGCCCTAAAACTGACAGAAATGTGTTCAAACATTCCATAACCTTCCAAATTTTTTAAAACTGAAGTCATATTTAGGGGTATGGCCATAAAATAAGCATGGTCAAAAAAATTCACGGCGCTGCTTGAGGCAGATCTTTTTACCCCTCTTTCCATTTTTGAAATTTTGGGAGGTCTGCCGTAGCCTCCTACTTAACATAAAAAAGCATTCAGTGTCAGTATGTAAATTTACTTTGCAATAAGTGCAGCAGCACAGAGAACACTGATTGCCACAGCAGTCTTCACAGAAAGAGTCCCTGCACATTGTTTCTGTGGTGGCAGTCACTATCTGTGGTAGACATATTAGGCAGGTATTGAACAGGAACAATAAAGTTATAGTTTTGAAAGACCAACCAAGGAGAAATGATTAAACTTCATAATTCTATTAAGTGGATTGCAGCAACCAAAATGCTCCTTGAGTACAAAAAACACTGAACTTGTGCTGCTACTAAAGTATAATTTCCAGTTACAGAGCTGCTACATGTAACTGGGAAGTATTTCATTAAATTTCATATTTCTTTCTGATCTCTATGCTTTACACCTGTGTGCTTTTTCAATAGAATGATGATGAAATTCAACACACTCTGCTCTTTAGGGCTCTTACTCACTGGCGTTCTGACCTGCGCTCCCCTGCATTTTTCCTGCGTTCGGCGCCTACACGCGCCTGAGTGAGTACAGCCCCATTTGAAATAATGACATGCGTCTATTCCTGCGCTCCCCTGCGGCTGAATGCCAAAAAACGGAACGCAGGGGAGCGCAGGTCAGAACGCCAGTGAGTAAGAGCCCTTATACTCTGCCTGTCATCTACTATTGGTTAAAAATGCAGGCTCCATTTTAACCCTGTACTCAGCCCTGTTTCTGAGGCAGCTCATGCGATGCTGCCCCCCCCCCCTTCGCTCCAACTTACCTGTTCAGGGGGGGGAGGCAGCAACACAAGCGTGGAGAGTGCAATAACGCTCTCACACTAGTAAAGCCAAATTTCTGGTTAAAAACTAGAAATTCGGCTCATAAAGGTACCAAGAGAGACATTTTGCCGTCCCTGGAAACCTATCTGGCGCTGCCATCTGAGGCAAGTTGAAAAATTTGCAGAGTGCCCCAAAGCCAAAAAATCCTCAAACATTAGGTTTACCCCAGGAAACCATGTATTTTTGAAAAGTACACATAATATCTAATCGAAAATTGGTAACCATGTTTTTCTTCTCCCAATTACCAAACATCAAAGCTTTTCTTTGTGGTTTCTATAGAAATGTATGAAAATTCTGAAAAATCATCAAAAAAGTTCACTTTGCAAGTTTGTATCTCCCACACAGCATTAGGTACCAAGAAAAAACATCCTTAATATGAATGCCAGTTTGATGCCCATTGAACAGTTTGATGCCCATTGTGCTAAGTATCTGGCGTTTAGAGACCCCAAAATGCATAACAATTTTCCCAGAAGTCACATCAGCTACTGAATAATAAACACATTTACTGCATTTTTTGCAGGGTAAAAATACAAAAAATACGTGCCTCAAAGCTTCAAAGCTTCCACTTACTAGCATCTTATCTCCCACATTGCATTAGGTACCAGGTAAAAAACATCGTAAATATGAATGCCAGGGATCCACTAAACAGTTTGATGCCCAATAGGCATTGGTTTACCAAACTATGTGGCGTACAGAGGCAAAAAAAATGCATGTGTATATATATATATATATATATATATATATATATATATATATATCCCCTTGTGTTTTTTGACAGGCTGTGAATGACATATATTTCATGTTAATTAAGTTCCTACTGTTTTCAAACATAGATTTCGTTAAAAAGTAATAGATTTTAATAAGCACATGCCCATTTAGACTCATTTAAATTCTTTAAGTCATTAAGAGCTTTCATTAATAATAAAAATATTAATAAATCATAATCCTACAACAACAGTTTTATATATTTTACCAGCACAGATGGTGACAAGGATAGAGAGTAAATGGCTGAACAAAACTGAACTCATGTGGTTAGAGGATTAAATTAACTGCAAATGTACATATAATATGCTATTTCCTGAAAGAATATGCTGTCAGATGTACTCATATAGGTGACAGATATGAGACATCAAAGCAAAATTTCGAGCCTATATGACTGAGTGGAATTGAGTGGGGCTCTCTTCCTGGCGTGTACACTTGACAGACACTGGGAAGGGGGCCGGTTGACATGCAGTGCCTAGGGCAGCACCATATCTAAGTATAGCCCTGGCTGGCAAATATAGGCATTATATATCCACAGAACAAGCAGTCCGGGTTATGAAAATGTACTGTTGTTAAAGGGGTTGTTCACTGTTGAGATAACTTTTAGTATCATGTAGAGAGTGATATTCTGAGACAATTTGCAATTTGTTTTCATTTTTTAAATTGAAGGTTTTTAAATTATTTTGCTTTTTATTCAGCAGTTTTTCAATTTGCATCTTAAGCAATCTGGTAACTAGGGTCCAAATTACCCAAGCAACCATGCATTGATTTGAATAAGAGAAAGGAATATGAATAAAAGAGGGCCTGAATAGAAGGATCAGTAATAAAAAGTAACAATAACAATACATTTGTAGCATTACAGAGCATTTGTTTTTTAGAAGGGAGTCAGCAACGCCCATTTGAAAGCTGCAAAGAGTCAGAAGAAAAAGGCAAATAACTATGAAACTATAAAAAATAAATAATGAAAACGAATTGAAAAGTTGCTTAGAATTGGCCCTTCTATATCATAATAAAGGTTACCATAAAGGTGAACCACCCTTTTTGCCTTTTATTATTTTTTTAAACCATTTATATGTAATATATAAATTCCACAGTTTCAATTTCAATACTATGAAACATTTTTTAATATTACCTAATGGTCTATCTAGCATTCTATTTATGGTTGAGCAATTTTCTACTGCATCTATTTGTGGACTTGAGCTCTGGAGCACACTAAAGACCAAAGGGGCACAACTAGTTCCTAAGACACTAGATGGTTAAAAATAATGTATAATAGTTCAAATATAAAATAAAAACAAATTGTAGCTCCATGGGTAGGGGGGCGGAGTACTCGAAATCACACCTCCATGGCAGCTGATTGTTGACTAACTCAGCATTTCCAAGAGGTAAGTGCCTCTCAAGAATCTTTCACGGTGTTAGGGTAATGCAATTCAGGCAGAGGTGTAACTATAGAGGAAGCAGACCCTGCAGCTGCAGGGAGACCCAGGAGGCCCCATGGAGCCCTAATTTGTATACAATTTTAATAAATTAATAAAATCAACCTCTAGACATTTTGGGGGCCTCAAAACTGTGGGCCCCTCTATAATACATAAGCCCCTTGTTTTGTGCAGACAGGTCTATTTTGAGTATTTGGACACATACGGACAGATAAGAAATTTATATGCGATATTGAAAGTTTTTTATCCTGTGAGTGTAACTTTTTATGCAGGGATATGTTGAACTACAACTAAATACTGCACTTAGAAAAGATCCTTTGTCTCTTTGCGCTTTTATTTATTTTACTACATATTTATCAAGGGTCGAATTTCGAATTGAAAAAACTTCGAAATTCGAATTCAAATGACCACCCGAAATTAAGGAAGTTTTTTTTTGGTCGAATAGGTCCATATTGGGGCAAATTCGAATCATACGAATCGAAGGAATAACGCATTTGATCGAATTCAATTCAAAGTTTTTCCACCAACTGACTCCAAATAGGTTCTAGGAGGTCCTCCATAGGCTAAAACAGCAATACGGCAGGTTTTAGATGGCGAATGGTCAAAGTTCAATTTTTAGATGGCGAATGGTCAAAGTTCAATTTTTAAAGAGACAGTACATGATAAATTTTGATATTCAAATTTTTTTCAAATGCAAATTGAATTTGGACTATTCCCTATTCGAAGTACACAAAAAATAGCTAGAAATTCGCATTTTTTTCATTGAAAATTCACCTAGACCCTTGATAAATCTGCCCTATAGTATTGTGACTTAAGCATTGAACTAGAATAGTTTCTGTTGCAGCTGTGTTGGTTTCTAATGGGCACCAAGTTATTTTAGAAGAAATGTTGGATTGGAACACAGTAGAACTGATTGTCAATGGAGAACTTGTATTCCGGTGTAACATTAAAGATCTGGACTTTGGTAAGACAAAGACTCATTTACCTTTATTGTCTAAATGTGATACACATACCCTCATAACAGAAAGCTTTTTCGTCTAGGTCAATTCATTTTATCCATACACTAATGGACATAGCCATCAAATAAGTGTAATGTTTAATGGTCAATTTCATCTAACTGAACATAATGTTATATTTTAATTTTGTAATGTTTTTATGAGGTCAAACATTTAGCTTAACTATTTATTTGTATAATATGGCTGCAATATTCAGCTTGTTCTAATTATATACTTAGATCAGGCATGTTTATATTCAAAGTGAAATGCAACATTCAGTTGAGAGGTTTACATTTTTTCATTTTTGCTCTTTTTCATTCTTCATGTTGCATCTTTTTCTTTACTTTCAAAATAAGTGTAGACTCAAAGAAAACATTTATTGTTTCATATAAAAATGCCATATTATTAGCCCAACCCATTTCAATCCCTAATATGGCGTCTATATTGAGGGGAAATAACATATAACCATTTTTTATTATTTTTTTAAATTTAAATAGGAACCTGTTATTCATTTAAATGTTAACGATCATTATTGATTATAGAAAATGCCCCTCTATAATACATAAGCCCCTTGGTTTTTGTGCAGACAGGTCTATTTTGAGTATTTGTGTTAGTTGAAATTTGCACCTCACATCATTTTCTATCATGTGTGCACAGGACCTATCAAGTGTCTCTGCTGAACTGCTTCCACCTTAGCAGAATTTCAATGAGTTGCTGAGGTCAGCAACAACAGCAAAGCACAGCAAGTTATTAAAAAAACAGTACTTTTGCAGTTTGATATTGCAAAACTTCCCCCAATGTTAGTGGCTACATGGTTAATTTAATATCCACAAAGCTTCCTGCACAGTGGTACACTTGTCCCCATACCAAGGATATGGGTACTTTGAAGAAACACTCTGAGCAGAACTCTAGTTATTATTGCAAGCCATGTGCTGTATGTTCCAGATTAAAGTAATTGACCAAATACATGGGATATAGATTATTGTATTTAAGTTTGAGGCTCCTCTGTAATTCTAGTGTCTAGGACATTAGCAGGCTAGGCAAAGAGCAGGCACAATGGCACACATTCATGCAGGAAATCCCTTGTGTTAAATTAACCCCATAGCCACCAGCTCAAAAGGGTTCTACAATGCCCTGAAAAGTTGACATTTTACTAGCCTTTAAAAACCCCTTTTAATAGAGAATAAGATATTGTCCTTGCCCTTAGTAGAATTATTAAGAATTTCTTAGTAATGTAGGATTTCTATGCTGAATGGCATCCTACTGAAATCTAACAAGAATGAAATATTTGACAGTATGTTTTTTGGTTATAGGTGGAGATGGGCAACTAGACCCGCTTTGTGAAGAAGCCAGAAAGGCAGTTCAAAATGCTTATTAATGAAGAAATTGTCACGTATTGCTTGTTTGATCACAGTTTAACTGTCATGCAGTTCTGCTTCAACTTGCTGTTTTACAGTTTACAATAGCATAATAATAATTCCCACATAAGGTCCCTGCAGTGAATCTCTCTAGCCCTAAAAACTTAGAACATCGACACCAGAACTTACACAGAACTCAACAAAGAAGAGAAAAAATATGCTGTAATATAACTTTGCCTTGGTCGAGAAAACTGATAGCAACCACTGATCAATTAACAGTTATTATTGGTTCTGCAAAATGGGGAGAAACACACAGTTGAAAAATTAAAGAATTTATTCCTCACTGATCCCCCATTTGCTGTATTACATTATGTAAGTTGTCATATACTTAAGATTTGTGGCATTGATAGAAAACAGTCGAAACAAATTGTTATTTCTTGGTCTAATTTATTTACTCTGGTGTAGGTTACATGGGAAAAGTCCCTGAATAAAAAGTTATGCAGAGGATTAATGGCTCAAGTACAGATATTTATTCATTCCTCTCAGAGATTTCTGTATTATTTTTTTTAGCATTTTTTCCTTGTATGTCTACATATTGCTCACTTCATTTTGTATCATTCTTTCCACGGTATTGTTCATTTAATTTTTTTTCTAACATTTAAAATTGGTGTTTTTTCTCCCTGAAAAGCACTTTTCTCAGAGTTATTTTTGTAGAAAACAGGATATACAGTCATAGGAAAATGTTTTAGAACCCTTCTCAGCCTGCATAATAATTTACTCCAATTTCAACAAACAAGATAACAGTGGTATGTCTTTCATTTCCCAGGAACTGAGGTACTCGGGTGTTTTCTGAACAAGATGTTTAGTGAAGCAGTATTCAGTTGTATGAAATTAAATCAAATGTGAAAAACTGAACTGAAAACAAATTTGTAATTTTGCTAGTTTGAATGCATGAACTGCTCAATACTGATTACTGGCAACACCAAATTGGTTGGATTAGCTTGTTAACCTTGAACTTCATAGGCAGGTGTGTCCAATCATGAGAAAAGGTATTTAAGGTGGCTAACTGCAAGTTGTGCTTCTGTTTGACTCTCCTCTGAAGAGTGACAACATGGGATCCTCAAAGCAACTCTCAAAAGATCTGAAAACAAAGATTGTTCAGTATCATGGTTTAGGGGAAGGCTACAAAAAGCTATCTCAGAGGTTTAAACTGTCAGTTTCAACTGTAAGGAATGTAATCAGGAAACAGAAGGCCACAGGCACAGTTGCTGTAAAACCCAGGTCTGGCAGGCCAAGAAAAATACAGGAGCTGCATATGCTGTGGATTGTGATTCTGGTTACAGACAACCCAAAGATCACCTCCAAAGGCCTGCAAGAACATCTTGCTGCAGATGGTGTATGTACATCGTTCTACAATTCAGTGCAATTTGAACAGAGAAGATCTGTATGGCAGGTAGATGAGAAAGAAGCCCTTTCTGCACTCATGCCATAAACAGAGTCGCTTGTTGTATGCAAAGCTCATTTAGACAAGTCACAGTCATTTTGAAACAAAGTGCTTTGGACTGATGAGATAAAAATTGAGTTATTTGGTCATAACAAAAAGTGATTTGCATGGATTTCCAGCTGAAATTGTTTTGGACAGAGGTTCTCAGTTCATTTAAAATTTTTGGAGATCCTTATGCAAATCCCTCAATATCTCACTTCAATTTTCTTCAGCCTATCATCCTTAATCTAACAGAGCCGCACAAAGAGTCAATAAAGCACTAGAAAAAATTTTAAGATGCCATATCTCATTGTGGCAAGACAACTGGGCTGACCTTGGGCCGAATTTGCTCATAACAATTCACTACATGCCTCTTCCGAGAGATCTCCTTTTTTGTGTATATGGTCAACATCCTTTGGCATTCCCTCAAGATTTATTCCTCACCAATGTACCTGCGGCCAATGATCAAGTTTCTCACATGTCCGCAATCTGGCAAGCTACTAAGGCCAGTACCATACAATAGGTTTGCACTCTCAAAAATAAAATTCAATCACAAACTCAGGTGGTTTCAAAAAAATCTTTTACTATTTAAAATAAACTATTTGGCAGTTTACAATAATGTTCACAAAAATTCAGTATACATAGCAATGATATACATACCACCCAGAGGTTTGTGTGAGGCAAAAAAGAAGCAACAAGGAGCGAATATACTTGCCACAAATGAGAATGACCCCAACGTTTCAGCACAAATGCCTTTGTCAAGGGGTTTCTGGAGAAGAGTTCTGTTTTTCAAAAATCTTATGCCGATAAAAAACATTCTTCTTCTCCTCAGTACTCTCTTGGGAACAAAGTTTGGCTTTCTACCAAGAACAGTCACCTTCAAAATTCCATAGCCTAAGTTGGGCCCCAAATTCATTGGCCCTTTTGCTATAATTGAACTTATCAATCCGGTGGCAGTTCGGCTTCCATTACCGTCAGAAATGTGGATTCAGAACGTGTTTCATGTGTCCCTCCACAAACCTGCAATGTTCAGTCATTCTTCTTCTCCTCCCATAATTGTAGATGGTCTTCAAGAGTATTAATTGGAGAAGATCTTGGACTCTCGCTTTTCCAGAGGTTCCCTTAAATACCTGGTCGAATGGAGAGGTTTTGGGCTGGAGGAATGCTCCTGGATTAAACATTCAGACATGCATGCTCCACTTCATATATGGAGGTTCCGCAAGCAATTCCCTCAAAACCTAGTCTTGGTGGTTCCGAGGCCCCCCATGGAGAAGGGGGTACTGTAAGGAGCTCTCGCCAGTGCTCCTTACTCCTTCAGCGTGGCCGGCTGGTGTTTATTTTTATACTGTAATTTGTATTTGAGATAGTAATTACCGAAAACTGTTTCCAATTCCAAGATACATTTTATCTGCAATTACAAGGCTGCACATTGGGGTCAATATGGCACCCATGTATGCAAATATTTTTATGTATTACTTGAAAACCTTGAATGAACTCAATTTTACAAGTGGAAAGAGTTGTGAATTTAGGCAGAAGTCTGTAATCTGGAATGTGCAAAGTGCAAAAAACAAGTCTTGTTTTTTACATGTTTTTTGCAGTTTACTCCTTCCTCCACTTAATAAGTGAAGCCTATGGAATTTAATTATAACAAAGAGAAGTTATTTCAGTGCTGTTAAACATGCATGTCATGGTCAAAAATAATACTCATTCTTTAGTTTGACTTATTTATATGGTAGATGTCAGTAAAATGTAACTTTATGCCAAATTAATTATTAAAGTATAACCCACATAAAAAGAATATTTTAACAATGTACAGCAGCGCTTTCAGTTGGTAGAAAATGACAGACTTTAAAGGCACCATGAAACAACTGGAAATATGTATTATAATATAATGTGTAAATTCCTCAATGTAATGAAATTAGTGTAAGAGATGTCATGTGTTAGAAATGTCAGTGCTTATTTTTTTTATCAACAAGGATAATTTATCCAACAAGGATATTGCTGTGCTATTGAAAACAAAACAGACCTTTTATTTGCTTTGTAACAAATGGGCAAATAGAAGAAAATGGCATGCATATTTTCTTTCAAACAAAAATAGAACACTAGTACCTTTTCGTGCTTCAAACGGGGTATTCCCAACTTTTATTGCAAGGTGCTTCAGACACTGCACACCTGATCAAACGTTGCGGGACCCAAATGGCCCTGCCTCAGTGATCACTGAGCGTTTGAAGCACAATAAGGTACTGGTGTTCTGTTTTTGTTTGAAAGTATATTGAGGGTGTGTGGCTAGGCCAGTATTGGTACCTGCTCCTCTGCATGACATATTTTCTTCAATCATGCATGTTTTCTTTGCAGCATTGAAACAAGTTCTCTTTGTAATGAATAAGATGTGCTCATCAGATGTGTAAGGCCTTATTTATTGTGCTGGTGATGAAGTACAACGGGCAAAAAGGTACTGTTTTTTGCACTTAACACCTATCACATGCTCAATTTTTACCTCTATGCACAACTCTTTGACTCAAAAAATGCAGGTATTTTCTGAATTGACAGATCCGAGAGCTTAACAGGAACTGTTATTATCACATACAGCATCACAAGCTGCCGCCAGCCCGCCTCCCGTGTGCGTGCCTCATTTTTGCGCACTGGGCTTGGCGGCCCAGTGTGGGAGTGTCCGCGGCCCGGCGTTTGGGGACCCCTGCTATAAACATATTTCCCACACAAAATGCATCATTGTCTCTGTATTTTTCTCCTCCATTAGCCTGCACTGTAGTGTTTTCCTGAATGCAATTTGTATATCCAGCCACGCTTGATGACCTTGCTGAGAAATTTTGTAATGTAACTTTATTAGCAAGTATGTGTAATCCTACTCACTCCTTCATGTAATCCCACTCATACATATGCATAATCCCACTCATACATGTAATCCCACTCACTCATATGCATAATCCCACTCATATATGTAATCACACACATACATATGCATAATCCCACTCACTCATATGCATAATCCCACTCATACATGTAATCCCACGCCTACATATGCATAATACCACTCACTCATATGCATAATCCCACTCATACATGTAATCCCACACCTACATATGCGTAATCCCATTTATACATGTAATCCCACTCACTCATATGCATAATCCCACTCATGCATGATATCCCACTCATGCATATGCATAATCCCACTCACACATGTAATCCCACTCATTTATATACATAATCCCACTCATACATATAATCCCACTCACTCATGTATAATCCCACTCATACATGTAATCCCACTCACTCATATACATAATACCACTCACACATATGCATATACATACATATGCATAATCCCACTCATACATGTAATCCCTGTTACGCATATGCACTATCACACTCGCACATATGCATAATCCCACTCATACATGTTATCCCACTAACGCATATGCATAATCCTACTCATACATGTAATCCCACTCACTCATATGCATAATCCCACTCACACATATGCATTTACATACATATGCATAATCCCACTCATACATGTAATCCCTGTTACGCATATGCACTATCCCACTCGCACATATGCATAATCCCACTCATACATGTAATCCCACTCACTCATATGCATAATCCCACTCATACATGTAATCCCACTCACTCATATGTATAATACCACCCATACATGTAAACCCACTCATATATGCATAATCCCACTCACTTGTATGTATAATCCCACTCATACATGTAATCCCACACATACATATGCATAATCCCACTCACTCATATGTATAATCCAATTCATACATGTAACCCCACTCACATGCATAATCACACTCATTCATATGCATAATCTCACTCATACATGTAGTCCCACTAATACATTTAACCCCACTCACTCATACATGCAAATCTGGTCAATAATGTTCCTAGTACGTTCTTGGCAGATAGAGCCCTTGCCTGCCAGCATATACAGAGAAGAGAAGGATGCAAATGCAAAACACAGAAGTGATCTACCATGTTGTTTGCATGCACAGTACTTAATGCTCCTGCAATGTATCTACTGCAAATGCACCAGACTAGAACAGGGGAGGAAGAATGAGAATGGTGGTGTAGTACCTATCATTACACAGTAACCTTGGTATATAGTGTACAAGGCCAGTATATGTAATGGCGAAATACATGTGTGCACATTTTATCCTGTCAGAGGGTACTCAAAACAGCAAGTGGATCAGATGCATGTGGATGTGCATGCTTATTGGGGTTTTTCAGTCTGATTTACTTACAAGACACTTTTCTCCTTGCCCACATGCTATACATAGCAGGTTGGAGGTTATAGTACATAGTTACATAGTTAAATTGGGTTGAAAAAAGACAAAGTCCATCAAGTTCAACCCTTCCAAATGAAAACCCAGCATCCATACACACACCCCTCCCTACTTTTAATAAAAGTCTATATACCCATACCTATACTAACTATAGAGCTTAGTATCACAATAGCCTTTGATATTATGTCTGTCCAAAAAATCATCCAAGCCATTCGTAAAGGCATTAACTGAATCAGCCATCACAACATCACCCGCAGTGCATTCCACAACCTCACTGTCCTGACTGTGAAGAACCCCTAGGTTTCTTCAAATGAAAGTTCTTTTCTTCTAGTCTGAAGGGGTGGCCTCTGGTACGGTGATCCACTTTATGGGTAAAAAGGTCCCCTGCTATTTGTCTATAATGTCCTCTAATGTACTTGTAAAGTGTAATCATGTCCCCTCGCAAGTGCCTTTTTTCCAGAGAAAACAACCCCAACCTTGACAGTCTACCCTCATAATTTAAGTCTTCCATCCCTCTAACCAATTTAGTTGCACATCTCTGCATTCTCTCCAGCTCATTTATATCCCTCTTAAGGACTGGAGTCCAAAACTGCACTGCATACTCCAGATGAGGCCTTACCAGGGACCTATAAAGAGGCATAATTATGTTTTCATCCCTTGAGTTAATGCCCTTTTTTATGCAAGACAGAACTTTATTTACTTTAGTAGCCACAGAATGACACTGCCCAGAATTAGACAACGTGTTATCTACAAAGACCCCTAGATCCTTCTCATTTAAGGAAACTCCCAACACACTGCCATTTAGTGTATAACTTGCATTTATATTATTATTATTATTATTATTAGTAGAATAACTTGATGATCTGTAGATAATTAAATCCAGTGCGTTCAGCCAGTGGAGCACAGGAAGAAACACACACAACTCTTTAAAATGGCCCCTGTAGTGACACAGGCCCATGTAAGCGCCAAACACAGAATGTTGCATTCCACCTGCATTCAGAGCTTACGTGTGTCTGTGTCAGTATTGGAAAGAAAATGCAGCATGTGGCATCTTGAAACTCTCAAAACTGCACATCAAATGCATAAAATAATACTCCTGTGTATGATCCATAAGAGTGAATTTTCTCTAATTAGACAATCTGATACGTCATACTTTTGGTTTGCTATATATTATAGTATAGCCCAAACACACAGAGATTTGTTGCCTGTGGTAAATCTATCCTGCCACTGGTGACAAGTCTGCCAAACATGCCTCCACTTGCCTAAAAAACATTATGCAGCAATCCAAATGAATCCCAGTAACATTGCCTTCTTTTCCTGATATTAAACTGGATCACCATTGTGATGTTTTGGCAACGAGTAAGCATTTTCATGAGATATCTTGCCCATAGTAAACGTTAACTACAGGTACGGGATAAATAATCCAGAAATCCATTATCCAGAAAGATCTGAATCACAGAAAGACTGTCTCCATTCTATACAAATTTTTAAAAATGATTTCCTTTTTCTCTGTAGTAATAAAACAGTAGTGTGTACTTGGGTTTATTTAATGTTTACCTCATTTTCTAGTCGATTTAAGGTATAAATATCCAAATTCTGGATCCACTATCTGGAAAACCCCAGGTCCTGAGCACTCTGGATAATAGGTTCCATACCTGTACCACATCAAATCCCCAATGTGTGCCAGTTTTCTGGGAATTCTGCTTTTGGCCGATATGTTATATGTAATTGTACCCTACTTTTTAACACCATAAAAAAATCCCTTTAGCTGGTATTGTGTGTCGTAAATGAGATTAAATAGCAATTTTATTAAAAGGAAAACAATATCACAGGCTATGGGGACTGATTTCTTACAGAAAATGGGTCAGTTTAAGTACTAGCAGCATTGTGTGCATATAAGTGGTATTCTCTGGTACAAGCAAAGGTAGTTCCCCTTGGACAATCATTGATGCACACAGGGCATTATCGGTCTATTAAATCTGACAAACACGCAAAATTCACTATTGTCCAACAGGCAGTTCTTTTGCTATTGCCTTTTAATATTATTACTTTGTATCCTTATATTTGCACAATTATCAGAAATCCCTTACTATATATGAAAAGAAAAAAATACCACTGCAAAGTCCTTTCTAATTCTCTAATCAAACAAATATATATATATATATATATATATATATATATATATATATATATATATTTATATAGTCCACGAAAAAGCCAGCACTCACGATAAATAATATAGAATGCCTGGGTGCAGTATCCAAATTTTTCGATATACAACCAACAGAAAAGATCCGCACTCACAGGTATTAGGTAAAAAATAAAAAAGTTTTATTGCAAAGATGTAAGCCTAACGTTTCGGCCTCCTCCGAGGCCTTTCTCAAAGTGACAAATTGTTTGTGAGAATGCCATAAATACAAGAGTTGGCGGGAAACCAGACATATAGGATATGACGTATTGACAACATCACCAGAACACAACTGCTAATTAAATTTCATTAATAACATACAGGTAGTTTTATAAAAAAAATGCATAGCACATATGTAGCTTCTGTTTATAATCTCTAAGTTTAAGCAATGTAGCTCTTCTTTTTTTTTTTTGTAACAAAGTTTTTTATTCATTTGTTGTTACATAGACAAAGTACAAGAAAATATGAACATTATGGCATATGTAGCACTTTAACATCTAGTAATAAGCAATACAGTTCAGCATAAGCAATTACAAGATATACAAACTGACAGAATAGCACAATTAAGGCCCATTAATGTAAATTTCACTGAGAACTGCTACAATGTTCAACCGAAGACCATAGCACAGTATTCGTACTCAACCCATGCACAACTTAAAAAACAAGAAAAGAAGAAAGAAGAAAAAGAAATAAAAGAAAGAAAGAAAAGAAAAAAAAAAAGGAAGATAGCAAAAGAAAAAAATTAGAAAGTTATCCTTGGGAGGAAAATCAAAGCAGTCCATCCTAGTTTATCCAAATTGTACACAAAATGAGAACCCGAGCCTCTATATGAGAGAAGCATTCCCAGCTTGTTGAATGGAGGTCATATAGACGTTCCAGTCAGCCCATATTTTCTCCCAATTATCCCTGCGTCCCCGAATATTAGCGGTCATGTACTCCATGTCCCTCATATCTTTAACTCTCCGAATAACATCAGATAGTGCAGGGGAAAGTACACCTTTCCATTGTGACGTAAGTGCTAGTCTGGTCGCAGTAAGAATGTAATTTGTAAGCCTCTGTTCAGAAGCAGAATTATCAGGTATAGGTTTACCCACCAACGTAGTATAGATGTCTAAGTGAATATCCCTATGCAGTATCCGTGAGAGCATATCTTCCACCCCTTTCCATAACGCTGTTATTACGGGACACTCCCACAAGATGTGTTGAAATGTACCCATAAAACCACTGACGTTCAAACAATGGACTTTTACTGAGGTACTAAATAAGTTCCATGTCCTCCCTAAATGTTTTTTTGAATATTTGCAAATTTCCCACTTTGCCCGAATTTTTCTTATCAGGGACCCCAATATTCTTCCTCTTACACCATTTGAAAAACTCTGTGTTAGAGGCCTCCCTCAAAAAGCCTTGATCTCCACGGTTTATAGCATTATAAAAACTTTACCGGAAATTCCATTTCCCAGACATTCCTATATGGTAAAATGGGAGGAAATCACTTCGACTTCTCTCCCAATGGAAGAATGAAGGGAGATCTGGGAGAATGCTAAAAAAAAGCGTTACATGTGTTCGACAGAAAGAGAGTATTTATAAATCTATGTTTTTCTGGTATGACACCCCGGTGAAATTAAGTCGTATTTTTCCAGGCACCTCTCCTCTGTGTTGGAGAAATTGTGGTTTTATGGGTACAATGTAGCTCTTCTATTGCTATTGCTAAAATCACAATCTTCTATAACAATGTTTCAATATATCACTTTGCTAACACTTATCACTTTGTTATCACAGTGTTAAACATTGTTACAAAGACATCTAACAATTGAGCATAGTTGACAAGCCTGCTCTGGAGTTCTGTCCATCATATGTGTTTATTAGTACTTCAAATAAAAAATAAAGAACTACTACCTCCCAATGTGTAGCTTCAAATCCCTGCATATGTTCACTAGATAACTACATCAATGCCGTACAAATACCGTACATGAGGGGTCGCAAAACCCCTTATGTACCCCACTGTAGTGTGTCTATTATACAATCTTATAGTTGTGACCCAATGTGGATGTAACTGCCTTTTATGGCCATTTAACTAAGCAGACAAACTCAAACACCTTACTGCTCATACGGATGTCTGCAACTGCACAGCTGATGTGTGTACGTAAATTAAAAGTGTATCGTGTTATGTGTAGCAAACCCAGTTAACAGTGCAACAGATTCATCTCATGGATTCCCTATATCATTATGTCACCCTAGTTTAGGTGTCAAGAAAATCTTTAATTACTCTTCTATATATTTCAACTCATAAAATTATGTGAATTTTGAGTAGTGAATGCTATTGTGGTACTCATATGCCCCAAATGGCTAAAGATTGCGATACTGATACTGAGCCGGTTGTCTCTACACATGCTCACTCCTGCATTGCTCCGCGCACCCAAATGAAGTTGTTAGACCGATGCGGTACACATTCCTATACCTCGCAGCATGGCTCTGTACACCTTAATGGTCTGGGGAGGGTGGATTTACTTCTCTACAACATCTGATTCCGGTGGAGGAGAGCACCATACAATTGTGTGAGTTTTAAGATCGCTGCAGAGCTTAACTGTATTCTCCACGGTCTGTTTGGAAATGCTTTGCACCCTGATCATTTTACTGCATAATTTACATATGGAGAACATTTACAGTATAAAGTGTGCAAAACTTTGCATTTTGATCACTTCACTATATAGCTCGCATACGGAGAACTTTTGAAAAATATGAAGTGACTATTTGACCTTATCCTAAGTGGTAATTAAACCTACGGAGGTGTATGTTATTAACATCTAAGAAAACTTTAGGGACTTGAATGCACCTTCTCCAACTATTTTGCTGATTTTTTTTGCAGCGGTGTAAACCCACGGGCGATTGTGCACTTGTTTTTTCATATACCTCTAACTAACACTCGTTGTGGATGGAAGTAGATGAGTGGAAGCCAACTCCCAGATAGTTATAGTGGAACTGCACACCATGTATGATATTGGGACTTAGTAGACATTTCTATATTTTTTTCACAAATGTTAATTTTTTGGAGTTTTTGCTTTTTTTGTACAATTTTGTGGGGTTGATCTACACGTATATATTAATGTGCTAAGTAATCTTTAGCCATTTGGGGCATATGAGTACCACAATAGCATTCACTACTCAAAATTCACATAGTTTTATGGGTTGAATTATATAGAAGAGTAATTAAAGATTTTCTTGACACCTAAACTAGGATGACATAATGATATAGGGAATCCATGAGATGAATCTGTTGCACTGTTAAATGGGTTTGCTACACATAACACGATACACTTTTAATTTACGTACACACATCAGCTGTGCAGTTGCAGACATCCGTATGAGCAGGAAGGTGTTTGAGTTTGACTGTTTAGTGAAATGGCCATAAAAGGCAGTTACATCCACATTGGGTCACAACTATAAGATTGTATAATAGACACTACAGTGGGGGTACATAAGGGAGAGTTCTCCCTCCTCACATGTCCCCACAAGTGTCAGACCTTCCACCCAGCACTGACTTTACCTTCTCTCACACACAGACACTCCATTTACCCCTTCTCCCTCCATGTGGACCAGTCACAGATCACTTGTCCCTTTACACAGCAGCTCCCTCCTCCCTCCTTCAACCCCACACAAGCCTGTGCCCCCCGAAACCCTCCTCTTCCCCCTGTAAAAATGACACACTGTCCTCCCAATACACACAAACAGCTAAACATTCACCTCCTTTAAGTCAGCCCATTCACATAAGAAACGTCTCTGTGCATACATGCTGCCACCCCAAGTCCCACCAGAAGACTTTTCCTCTCCTCACACGCTGGCCCAGCCCCGCCCTACAGAGCAGTGTGTATGCAAATTAACCACACTGACTAGAGATCAGAAGCAGACTGACAGGAGAATCAGCCAATCAGAGTTAAGCTTCAGAAACTGCTGCATGTGTGCACTTCCTGCTTCTGCCAGGAGTGTGTATGATGTAAAATAAGGAAGTACAACAGTCACTGTAGCGTTTTGGTGGGTCGGCGACCCCCCCAACAGGGGGCCCATGATGAAAAGGCCCCATCTGCAAAGGGATCCATCTGAGGTGAATATCTCATCAACTGCACATTTTTTGTTAAATATTTATATGGCAAAGCTTATTATTTTTACATGAACTGTTACATTTTTGAATGTTATATGAAGGTGAACAACCCCTTTAATGGACTACTATCAATTCCATTCGACATTAGGAATGGAATACGTTGGGGCTGCCCTTTGTCCCCACTGTTATAAGTGATTTGGATGGTATACCTCCTGGTTGCCATCCACAACAACATAAACATGTTGGGCATTAAAATAGGCAATATGGAATACAAAACAGCTGTTTGCTGTTGCTAATGGTAACCAACCCAGTGGTATCTCTCAACATTATCACTGAACTAAATAACTACAGCACCTACTCAAATTACAATATAAACATGGATAAATCGGAGGCCCTACCACTGTACTTATCTGGTTCCAGTGGCAACAGAAGAGCCTGGTACCCATGAAAAGACTACATTGAAAAGCAAAATAAACCCATAACATAACTAGCCAGTAATCTTGCATTAATACATTCAGGTACAAGCAGTATCAGGACCCAACTTAAAATAATAAAAGTAAATACACTGGATCTGGATATGAGCACATAGGCTTGCTTATGAACTCTGCAAGTTGAGAGCAGTCATAGTTCTAGTTCTTGTTATTTACTTAATAATCAATATGTTTTAATTCCCAGATACTATGGTGAAATCTATGCTTGCTTAATGTGAATGCACAAATGATATGTAAACTGTATGCAAAACCTTCATTTTACTTTGTGTATTACTGCCTCAAATAAAGACTGACAACTATATCAAGATGAAATACTGTGTGTAAACCACTAACCAGCTTTGAAACATATAGTGCCATAAATATACAAATAAGACATGGACTCTCTCTTTAATGTTTAACATCCTACTGGAACACAAATACCCAAACCTACATGACTATAAAAAAAAGTCTTGGGAAACAGACCTGCAAACTTCAATTCCTGTTTTAAAAAAAAGAAAGGAGCAACTGTGACTACTGCTAAATTCCTTGCTGTGGATATATGAAATACTATATCTGATGCAGAAGCAAATGCAATACAAGCAAAAAAAATTCAAAATGTATTTAGCATATTCTAAGGAGATTTTTAGAATTTTTTGGTACCTTTGTTTTTTATTTGTAATCCTTTTCAGCTTCAGTACATCTGACATATGTTATATTAAAACATTGTTGTCCATTGTATTTCAATATGTTTAGTGCATTTTTAATAATTTCTGCATTCTGTAGACATCCCCTTATGCCCTTACTCTCTTAATTAATTATAAAAATAGATATTTTTTAAAATTAATTAATCAATTTATTGATATATACCAAAATATACACATAGTACAATCAATAAAATATATATAGCAATAAATTATTACCCACAAGGAGAGCGACAAAGTGGCAAAAAATACTGTACAAATATGAATCCAATTACTTTAAAAGGAGCTCAATTCATGGTCACAGATATACATGACATCCACAAATGAAACGGACCCATATAATATTACACACAGAGGGGGAGCTATACAAACATTAAAGTCATTAAATATGCACTAAGAGTTTCTAGACTCATGAATCTTGAATAGAGAAAGGAAAGTAAAGTAGCCATAATATTACTAAAGTATAAAATCCTGGCCAGGATACTGACACTGAGAAAATAAAACTGCTACAATATTAGAAGTGCCAAAATGTACAGTTTGGTACATCATGAGAAAGAAAGAAAGCATTGGTGAACTTGGCAACACAAAAAGAATTGGACAACGATGGAAGACAACAGTGGTGGATGATCGCAGAATCATTTCCATGGTGAAGAGAAACCCAATCACATCAGCCAGACAAGTGAACAACACTCTCCAGGAGGTAGGCATATCAATATCCAAGTCTACCATAAAGGGCAAACTGCATGAAAGTAAATACAGAGGGTGCACTGCAAGGAGCAATCCACTCATAAGCATCAAGAATATAAAGGCTAGATTGGACTTCGCTAAAAAAATCTAAAAAAAGCCAGCACAGTTCTGGAAAAATATTCTTTGGACAGATGAAACCAAGATCAACCTCTACCAGAATGATGGCAAGAAAAAAGTATGGAGAAGGTGTGGAACAGCTCATGATCCAAAGCATACCACATCATCTATAAAACATGGAGGAGGCAGTGTGATGGCTTGGGCGTGCATGGCTGCCAGTGGCACTTGGACACTAGTGTTAATCGATGATGTGACAGAGGACAGACATACAGTACTGTCTGCTCAAATCCAGCTAAATGCAGTCAAATTGATTGGGAGGCGTTTCATAATACAGATGGACCCAAAACATACAGCCTAACCAACCCAGGAGTTTATTAAAGCAAAGAAGTGGGATATTCTTGAATGGCCAAGTCACTCACCTGATCTGAACCCAATTGAGCATGCATTTCACTTGTTGAAGACTAAACTTTGGACGGAAAGGCCCACAAACAGACAACTGAAATCTGCTGCAGTAATGGCCTGGCAGAGCATTAAAATGGAGGAAACACAGAATCTGGTGATGTCCATTAGTTCAAGACTTCAGGCTGTCATTGCCAGAAAAGGGTTTTCAACCAAGTATTAGAAATTAAAATTTTATTTTCAGTTTTTATTTTGTCCAATTACTTTTGAGCCCCTGAAATGAAGTGATTGTGTTAAGTGTTTTTATGTAATCTTTTTGTTCAACCCACTGAATTAAAGCTGAATGTCTGCAGTTCAACTGAATCTGAGTTGTTTTATTTAAAATTCATTGTGCTAATGTACAGAACCAAAATTAGAAAAAAGTTGTCTCTGTCCAAAGATTTATGGACCTAACTGCAACTTTTAATATAGAATAATATTTTGATAAGTAAATCTATCAGTCATTATGTTAAACCAACTTACAAACTGTTTGAACTTAGTCTCCTCACTACATCGAGAACGCGGCTTTCCCAGCAAAGGGGGAATCGATTTGTTTCCCCGCCAATACTCCGCACACTCAGAATGATACCTGGGGGATGGTGTGGGCTGGGGACCCTCTTTCCTTCCCAATAATTCTACCCAAGCAGCTCCCTGTTTACTCTACCTCTGCCTCTCACTCCATGCAGTAGTGAAAAGTAAAACTGCCCTATTCCACTGGACAATGGGAACATGTTGCACAATAGGAAAATGTTGCTGAATGCTTTGGATTCAATGGGCAGTTTGTTACACCAAATGCATTGGATTTGATGGGTATTTACTCTTGAGCAAAAGGAATTTGTGTCAATGGATGTTTTTCATACACCAAATGCATTGAAGTCAGAGTGCTTTTTCTCGTTTTTTTTGCGGCAAAAGCATTGGATTCAATGGACATTTTTTTCTCCCCTTTTTTTCCTGAGGGATGAAAAAAAAATTGTAGCACAGAAACTCAAGAATTTTGCCACAAATGTGTCTCAGACAAAACATTTACGCATCCATACTTACAGTAATACTTCATCATCCTTCAAGACCTGTTCATAGGTATAAATAGTTCACTGGTTCTGCCTTTTCCCCACTTAGTCGTAAAGAATATGTTTTTTTCTTATTGCCTTGTATAATTATTAAGATGTAGACTAATATTGTGACTACGGTTTTAGTAAATGGGCAAAATGCCACACTAAAATTTTCCTTCAATGATGGGGACTGCATAAATGCAACAGAACTACTTGAAAGAATGGTTGTCAGAATGCTAAACGAAGTAAAGTACATGTTCTGGTTTCAAGTCAATTTATGTTACAGAGATGAAGGTATAATTAACTATGCTTTGGGAGCAAAACAAAATATGAAATACGAGTTTCTAAAAGAAATTTGCAATATGCTAGTAAGCTGAAAACAGAAGCTTTAATAAACATATATTTCTTGAGTCCTTCTCCTCCATCAATAAAAATGTAAAATGTATTTCTTCACAATTCATAACTACTGTTAAAGCCCATCATTTTTATAATATTTTAATCTTCACATTCGGTCTATGATGCACATACAGTACTATATTTATTGCTTTAAACAGAGATTTATTGGCACTAATACCAAACTGTCAGTCTTTCAGCTTCATTGGTGCACTTCTACACAGGCTGGGAAGAATATTGTGCTTAGGACCAGAAATATGGACAGGGGCCAAAAAATCAGAAATTAATGAATCTAAGTAATGGGCTTTTTGGTTTGCATTAAACAATGCATAAAGCATCTGTTCAGCTCACAGAGTCAATTAGGTCTTAAAACACATCTAAATATCAGAACCTTATACAGTGTATGCATTTGCATGTTAATATTTAAAGGAGAAGGAAAGTCGTTTACCACTTGGGGGTGCCAAATGTTAGGCACCCCCAAGTGAATGTATTTACCTACATAAAACCCCGGGCCAGTGCTCTTATCAGCAGAAAACTGCACTGGCCCGGGGTTATTCCAGCAAGCACCACGGAGCACTCCTCTTCTGGCTTCTTCTTTCTTCTCGCGCTGTGCATGCGCGTGAGAGTGAAAAGCTGAACTTTAACTACTGCGCATATGTCTGCCCCGGGAAATTTGAAGAAAGAAGGAGCCAGAAGAGAAGCTCTCTGTGGTGCTCACTGGTAAGTAAATACATTCACTTGGGGCTGCCTAACATTTGGCACCCCCAAGTGGTAAATGACTTTCCTTCTCCTTTAAGTGAGAAGGGTAAACCACCTCATTATATACTCTCTATATGAGATTTAAGAACAGGTATGCTCTTACCAGAAGGCTGAGATTTGATCTATTTCTCGGAAGAGAAGCAGGAATATTGGATGAATATTAGCTGGAAGAGAGATCAGACCACAGTACAAACTAAGGCATTGAACTGGCAAAAGTAAGAATGTAGAATGTAGTTTCCAGGACATTCTACTCCCTCATCTTGTTGATTTATTCAATCATATCCTACAGGGAGAGGCCTTCCCTGCAGAAATGTTAGTGGCTACGATATCAGTGATCCCCAAACCTGGGAAAGACCCGGTAGAATGTGCAAACTATAGACCTATCTCATTATTGAATGCAGACCTGAAACTATATGCTAAAGTGATAGCTTCTAGGCTGTCATTAGTCCTGCCCTCCTTGCTTCATATGGATTAGCAGGTTTTATGAAAGGTAGACAGGGTCCAGATAACGCCAGGAAAATTCTAGCACTAATAAAGACCACCAATAAAAGAAAAGAGCCTACGCTGTGCAGTTTAGATGCCGAAAAGGCCTTTGATAGGGTAAACTGGAATTATCTGGATCTTACTTTACAATACTTCGGCTTTAACGGCCCTATCAAACATGCTATACTATCTCTTTATTCCAATACACTGCACAAGTTAAAAACATGGGTTTCCTCTCTAACAAGTTCAAGATCTCGAATGGCACAAGACAAGGTTGCCCCCTCTCCCCCTTTATTTTCAATCTTACACTGGAACCATTGGCCAGGACTATTCAGAAGGAGGATAGGGTCTCAGGTATTCGGGTGAACAACATTGATTAAAAGCTAGCAATGTTTGCAGATGACATCATCCTTACATTAACTAAACCGGAGAGGTCACTACCTGCAGTAGTAGAGATAATAAAAAACTTCAGTGAGGTATCCTACTATAAGTTAAATGAGACAAAATCTCAGATCCTTCCACTGGGAATGCCTCAGGAAGATATAGCACGTTTAAAGGCAGAACACACATTTCACTGGAATACATACATATACATATTTGAGGATCGAATTGAGCAGTTCAGTTTCTAAAATCTATGCAGCCATCTACCCCAAGTTGCTTGACACTACACAGGACCTTTTGAGAAAGTGGACACCGTTATATACATCATGGTTGGGGAGAATGGCCACTATCAAAATGATGATTTTGCCTAAATTTTTGTATATTTTTCGAACTTTACCAATAACAGTTCCATGTTCCTTTTTTCGTAAAGCACAACGAATGATCCAAAATTAAATTTGGGCAAATCATAAACCAAGAATCCAGCAGAAGTACTTGCAAAGAGCAACAGATAAAGGTGGTTTTGGGGTTCCCAATTTAGAAACATATTAACAGTCCACCATTCTGGAACAAATGAGAGCGTGGAATCTTCCTAATGAAAATCTGCACTGGCTTCAATTGGAACAAAATTTTATTAAACCATCTACACTTAGAGGGTTAATGTGGGTGCACCCTCAGGTTCTGTCAATCCATAGCTCTACAGCTGTTCATACTACGAAGACGGCAATAAAGATATGGTCTAAAATTAATGGGAAGATATCATTGATAGAATTTCTAGCATTAAGTGCAAATTTGGAGATGCTGGAAATGGCAATTCCCCATCTTAACCTATCAAAATGGCGAAATAATCATCTGATATTTCTAGGACAACTTTACAAAAATTCACTTTTGAAACCTGTTGATACATTGATGACAGAATATAATATCCCAATGCATGATTTTTATAAATATCTGCAAATAAAACATTTTTTGAGCAGAACAAGGGATCTTGCACATACCCAAACTTCTAGATATGAGAAACTAGTTGCTCAGAATTACTATAATATACAAGTTATTGATGGAAGAGAGAACAACAGAAAAACCTTCCCATTTACGGAAGTGGGAACAGGAGCTAAATATGGAATTGGATTTACAACAATGGACAAAAATGGCCAATATGGCATACAGATATTCAAAATGTACTAATCACATTGAAAATGCCAGGAAGTTATTTTACAGATGGTACAAAACTCAGAGTCTCGTACATAAATACTATTCAGGGGCCTCGGACCAATGCTGGAGAGATTGTAATAATATTGGTAATCTAACCCATATCTGGTGGCACTGCCCAAAAATCTCAACATTATGGACAACCACCTAAACGATTTTGAAACAGGCTATCCAACTTCATGTAATACTGACTTTACCACTAGCAATACTGAATTATGGGCTGGATACTTTTCCAAAAGAAGTACAGCATTTTATATTTCATATTCTGACAGCAGTCAGATTATTAATACCAAGGCACTGGAAGATGGCTCAAGTCCCACAAAAACAGGAATTGGTTTAATTAATCGATTTAAATCTAGTCTATGAGCAAATGTCGCTTGGTGAACGTTGGTCAAAGAAAGAGCGTGAACATTCCAAGTATTTGTGGGAGGAATGGAAAAAAATATACTATTTACCCGTGGAGTAGCCACATATAGAGGCTACCATTGGCATATAAAGATGGGAGATCTATCTCTTTTACTTTTACTATTTTCTTTTATCCTTCTTCAAATTTTTTATTTTTATTTTTTCTTCTAGTATTATTATTATTTACCCCCCCCTTTTTTTTTTTGAGACTGTGGTCTGCTAGGTGTGAGGCAGGAGGAGGTTTATTGGGGGAATATTGTACACTAATTCACTATAATAACACGGTTATTAAAACAACACTACACTTGCCCCCGTACCAGCACTGGTACGGGCCTCTTATGGAAATACGGGCAATTGTCCCTTATAAGGATAATGACATTTGCTTTTTATATCAATATTGGTACTTACACCCCATAACAAGCACAGGAAGGTGTTTCTTAGAACAACACGGGCACTGGTCCCCTATAATATTATTGGTATTTATTAATTATTAAATATCTATTTATGTATTCACATATTTATTTTTTATTTTTTACACAACACTGGCACCCCTTCCAAGAACAATATCGACACGGTCTCACTTAAAAATAATGGCACTAGTTATATATAAACACGGGCACCTGGTTTTTAAATTTAGTAGTAACACTTGACCCCCAGTAGATAGGAACCCGCCCCTTATAATAACAACACCGGCAGAAGTCAATTTATATTCTTTTAATCGTTGTGAAGTGTGTCTTCTATGAATGTTTCTATGTTATTTACTGTAAAGGAAATAAAAATAATAATAAAAAAAAAAATGAACTGGCAAAAGCAAATTAGCTGGGTTTTGTAGTAAAGTTTTGCCTAACTGCATATGCAGCATGGGAGGGGAATGAATCTCATGCAAACACTGCTCACAATTGTTCCTGGGGTTAATAAAGTGTTAATAAAGTGTCAGCAGTGGGTTTACATTAATGCTTATGTAATTATGAGAATTGTATGATTAAAAGCATGCAGTACATTCACATAATATCCATGTTCTAAGGCATTCATTACAGGGCGGTATAAATAAGACTTTATTTTAAACTATGTATTAGTGGAGCTGGTGGGAAATATATGTGTTACCTGGAAATTGAATTGAAATTAAGTTTGTGATTGATTTTTATTGGATGGTGATTTGAAAGGCCATCCTTTATGTAATTTTCACTACAGAAGATTCAGGGCATTGGTACACATTTAAGAGGCATGGGGAGGGTCTCATATAATGACTCCTGCAACCCATTACGGTGTATGGAGGGCAGAGATGCCACTACACTCCTTATACTGACCACATAAAACATAACTAAAGTACATGGTTAGTGGTAGTTAGTTCAGGTGCATGTTACATTGCTACATTTCGCAGCATTTATTTTTATTGATTACAAATCAGCCTTGCAACATATGAATTTCATAAGCAGCCTTTATGTTTTTAAAAGGGTCAGACAAATATAGCTTTCAGTTACAGTTACAAATAACTTAAAACTGTTGAATTTTTTAAATTGATGTACAGTAAATTGGAATTCAGAAGTAAAATTAAATTTTGGGGTTTACATTCTATTAAAAATCTTACTCCTCCTCAACCATTTTTTTTTCTTAACTGTCACGGTCGGCACCCAACGGTCTCGGCTCATGCTTCACCAGTAGTGTGATCGCCTTTGGGCCTCGGGAGGAGCCCTCAGCTTACTTGGATGCCACCTGGACTTAAACGAGAGGTGGAAGATGAGGGTTCTGGATAGGCAGAGGGGCACGACTGCAAAGCAAAGTCTTTGGACAGAAGATCGTAGTACAAGGCGTTAAGCAAAAGAGTAGTCAAATCAGGCCGGGTCGAGGCAGGCAGAGAATAAACGTTATCAGGCAGGCAATGGTCAGACCAGGAAGTCAATCAGAAGGGATTTAGCAGAAGGGGTAGTTGGTATACAGGCTAGGGTCAGGATCCAGAGGTCAGAATAGTCAAAAGCCAGGCAGGGGTCACAACAGGAATCAAACAGGTTCAAGATACAAGATAGCAAAAGCTCAAAAGCACCAGGTATAAACCTATCACGGGCAAGGTCCCACAGCCCTAATGGGCTTTAAATAGTGTTTGAATTACGCGCTATTGTGTAGTGACGTCAGCGCGCCTTTAAATTACACAAGAGCGCGCCGCGCGCGCCCTAAGACGCCGGCGCCTGCAGCCTAAAGGGAGCTGCTCGTCGCGGCGGGCGTCCCCGACGAGGGGGCGACAGGCGTCCCTGCCGTCCCCCCACTAGACCACCAGGTATGTTCCTTACATTACCCCCCTCTCTAGGGGGGGCCACTGGACCCCCAGGCTTACCGGGAAATTTAGCATGGTATTGCTTCTTGAGGCGGTCAGCCTTGATGTCCTCTACTGAGACCCAAGAGTTCTCCTCAGGACCAAAGCCCTTCCACTTAGTGAGATATTGAAGTTTACCTCGTACGAGGCGGGAATCTAGGAACTCTTGGATCTCAAATTCAGGCTGACCTTCAACCAATACTGGGGAGGAACAGACAAATGATGAACATGAGTGGCAGGTTTCAAGAGGGAGACATGAAAAGAATTTTAAAATTAGCAGGTAACTGAAGACGAACAGAGGATGGGTTAATTATTGCAGTGATGGGGTATGGACCTATAAACCTGGGACCCAATTTGGGAGAGGGAACCTTCAGCTTGATGTTCTTTGTAGACAACCATACTAAGTCCCCCACCTTGTACTGGGGTGCTTCCCTACGGGATTTATCAGCAGCACTTTTCTGAGCAAGGGAAGCTGCGGACAAAGAATTGTGCACCCGAGACCAAATTTCAGAAAATTTAACGACAGAGGAATTGGCAGAGGGTACAGGGGAATTAGAGCCAGAAAAAGAAAACCCTTTGGGAAGTAACCCATTGACAATAAAGAATGGAGACTCTCTTGAGGAGGAATGGGTAGCATTATTGTATGCGAATTCCGCCCAGTGTAACAGTTCGGACCATGTAGACTGATTATCGGACACATAGCATCTAAGATATTGTTCTAGGGACTGGTTTACCCTTTCGGTTTGACCATTTGTTTGGGGGTGATATGCAGTGGAAAAGGATAACTCAATCCCTACTAAAGAACAGAAAGCACGCCAAAACTTCGAGACAAACTGAACCCCCCTGTCAGAAACAATATTTTCAGGAAAACCATGTAACTTAAAAATGTGAGTAATGAACAGATCAGCCAAGGTTTTAGCAGAAGGGAGGTGTGGAAGGGGAATAAAATGACCCATCTTACTGAACCTATCCACCACCACCCAAATCACAGTCTTCCCTTGGGAAGAGGGCAAATCTACAATGAAGTCCATCGAAAGATGGGACCAAGGTTTCACAGGAATTGGTAAAGGCATTAACAGAATTTAGTAATGGGTGGAGGGCACACCAATTCAGCAAATGCTGTAGGTAAACAGTGCAAGAGGTGCAAACATCAAAAGGGTACCCCTACAATGGGTACCCCACAACGTAACAATATATAGATAGGTATGCACACTCAAAAGAAGGCAAGTATGGTATATTTAAAATAAAGTTTTACTTGTTTATGCAAATAATACACACAAAGCCACAATAGTAGGCCTGTATAATACAATACATAAGCTTACATGGTATATACCTAACGTTTAAACATAGCCACAATTACATAACAGTAAACAGTAAGTATTACAATTATACAGCAAGGAGCAGATACACCTACCACCAGTATGAGAATGGCCCCAACGTTTCGGCGTAAGGCAAACGTTGACAAAGGCTTACGCCGAAACGTTGGGGCCATTCTCATACTGGTGGTAGGTGTATCTGCTCCTTGCTGTATAATTGTAATACTTACTGTTTACTGTTATGTAATTGTGGCTATGTTTAAACGTTAGGTATATACCATGTAAGCTTATGTATTGTATTATACAGGCCTACTATTGTGGCTTTGTGTGTATTATTTGCATAAACAAGTAAAACTTTATTTGAAAGGCATTAACAGACCCTGGGAAGAGTTATGAGATGATTTTGACCGTTGGCAGATCGGACAGGAGTTAACAAAGGCCTTTGCATCCTGTTTGAAGGAAGACCACCAGACATAACGGGATAACAGAGACACCGTCTTAGAAATGCCAGGATGCCCCGCCATCTTAGAATCGTGAACCTCCTTCAATACTTGTTCCCTTAACTCCTGTGGAACGAACAGCCTCCCAGAGGGAGTATCCACCGGAGCAGATGATTGTACAGGGGACAATAAAGAGGAAAGGTCAGATTCAAGTGCTGCTACAATTACCTCCCTGGGGACGATGGGAATACACTCGCTAGACTCAGAGCACTCGGACTCGAAGCTTCTAGAGAGTGCATCCGCTTTAGTATCCTTGGAACCAGGCCTAAACGTTAAAGAAAAATTGAACCTGGTGAAGAACAGCGCCCATCTGGCTTGCCTAGGATTTAGTCGCTTGGCCGACTCAATGTACAGAAGATTCTTATGATCAGTATAAACCGTGATCATGTGTTTTGCTCCCTCCAGCAGATGCCGCCATTCCTCAAAGGCCCATTTAACAGTCAACAATTCTCTATTCTCGATATCATAGTTGATCTCAGCAGGCGAAAATTTCTTAGAGAAGAATGCACAGGGATGCACCTTGTTGGTTGTTGGATGCCTTTGAGAAAGGACTGCCCCTGTCCCAACTTCAGAAGCATCTACCTCTACAATAAAAGGAAGTGCAGTGTCGGGGTGTCGAAGAATGGGGGCATAACTGAATTCCTTCTTGAGGAAGTCAAAAGCTTGTACAGCTTCAGGAAGCCAGATGCTGGGGTCAGCACCCTTCTTAGTTAAATCAGTAATGGGGGCCACAATTAGGGAAAATTTTTTAATAAACTGACGATAGTAATTTGCAAACCCTAGGAACCTTTGGGTAGCACGCAATGATTGGGGTTGGGTCCAATCCAGTACAGCTCTCACCTTGCCTGGATCCATTTCAAGACCCTTGCTGGAAATATTAAACCCTAGAAACTGAACGGAAGTAACCTCAAAGATACATTTCTCCAGTTTTGCATAAAGTTTATTTTCCCTGAGTCTGCACAAGACTTGATGAACATGATTTCTATGTTCACCCAAGTTAGAGGAGAAAATTAAAATATCGTCAAGATAGACCACTACGAATATCCCCAACAGGTCCCGAAAGATGTCGTTAACAAATTCTTGGAACACTGCGGGTGCGTTACAGAGACCAAAGGGCATTACAGATATTCGTAGTGGACGTCCCTGGTGTTAAATGCAGTTTTCCACTCATCTTCCTCCCTAATACGTATGAGGTTATAGGCGCCCCTTAGATCTAGCTTAGAATAGATCTTAGCACTCTTAACCTGGTCAAACAATTCAGAAATTAACGGGAGGGGATAGCGGTTTTTTATGGTGATCTTATTGAGACCCCTATAATCTATACAGGGGCGTAGACCACCATCCTTTTTCCCAACAAAGAAGAAGCCCGCCCCCGCAGGGGAACTAGAAGGCCTGATGAACCCTCTTTCAAGGTTGTCCTTTATATATTCCTTCATTGCCTGGGCTTCCGGCAAGGAAAGAGGGTATGTTCTACCCCGAGGGGGAGTAGACCCTTGAATTAGATCTATAGAACAATCATACTGCCTGTGTGGAGGTAGGGTTTCTGCGGCTTTCTTAGAAAATACGTCAGCATATTCAGCATATGCTGCAGGTAAACCTTCTAAAGAAGTAGTTGCCACCACTTGAGGAATACATGAACCACCACACTTAAGACCCCATTGAAGAACCTTCCCCGATACCCAGTCAATATGAGGATTATGGGTCTGAAGCCAAGGTAACCCCAAAATAAGAGGAGAAGACGCACCCTCAATGATAAAAAGGGCTAACCTCTCACTGTGATGATTATCAGAGCACATGGAAAGGGACACAGATTTTTTAGTTACCAGACCCGACCCTAAGGGTTTTTTATCAACTGCCAAAATCCTCATAGGAGGAATTAGAGGGGTTAAGGGAATACCAAATCTTGCCGCAAAGGTGGCATCCAGAAAATTCCCCTCCGCCCCTGAATCCACAAAAGCAGACACCTTGACAGAGCCCGTAGACCAGGTGAGTTTAACAGGTATCAAAATCCTAGAGGTAGACTGGGGAGAGGAAACTTCTGCACCCAAATAGTGCTCCCCTTCTCCATTTAGGCTTGGAAGTTTCCCAGCCTCTTAGGACATAAATTCAGGAAATGACCCTTCTCCCCACAGTAAATGCAAAGACCAAGGGAACGCCTGCGGGTTCTTTCCTCAGGGGTTAGACGGGATATGCCCAATTTCATGGGTTCCTCCTGAGGTTGAACCACGGAAGGGTTAGGGGACTTAACATTGGACACCATATTAGAAAAGTTATACTTAACATTGGTAAACCCAGAATGCAAAGGAGAACCCCTTTCACCCCTTCTTTCCCTCTGCCTCCTATCTACCTGGATGGCAAGTGACATGAGATCATCCAGGTTGGAAGATAAAGGGTAATTTACCAAGCTATCTTTGACAGAATCAGACAGCCCAATACGGAACTGGCTGCGAAGCGCCATGACGTTCCACCCAGTCTCCACTGCCCACCGGCGGAACTCGGTGCAATACACCTCCGCATCCCGTTTCCCCTGGCGCAACTTACGAATCACGGAGTCGGCAGAAGATGCATGATCCGGGTCATCATAAAGTACAGCCATGGTTTTAAAAAATGAATCAAGGGAAAAACGGGCAGGATCTGAGAGGTGCAATCTGAGAGCCCAAACTTGGGGATCACCCTGTAATAGGGTCATTACGAACCTCACTTTTTCCTCGCCAGTAGTGAATGAGTGGGGGAAAAAGCTGAGGTATAATTTACATGCCTCTTGGAACACAAAAAATTTTGACCTGTCCCCATTGAATTTATCAGGAAACACAATTTTGGGTTCATGGGTTTTGGATACATTACCCAACAGAGCAGGAGAACCCACAGGAGTGGCCACAAGAGGGGTGACTACTGCAGCTGGAGACTGAACAGAAGCATCCAGTCGACGGGTCAAATTGTGGAAACCTTGCATCAGGTAATCTTGCCTCTGCTCATGTTCTTCCAGGTGCTGTAACAGTGTGGTAAGTAGCGTTTCAGTGGTGGAAGGAGCAGCGGCAGCTCGACCTTCTTCATCCATCTTAGGCCCGTGATAATGTCACGGTCGGCACCCAACACCAGAACAAACACCAGGCACCCTGGTCTCGGCTCGTGCTTCACCAGTAGTGTGACCGCCTTTGGGCCTCGGCTTACTTGGATGCCACCTGGACTTAAACGAGAGGTGCAAGATGAGGGTTCTGGATAGGCAGAGGGGCACGACTGAAAAGCAAAGTCTTTGGACAGAAGATCGTAGTACAAGGTGTTAAGCAAAAGAGTAGTCAAATCAGGCCGGGTCGAGGCAGGCAGAGAATAAACGTTATCAGGCAGGCAAGGGTCAAACCAGGAAGTCAATCAGAAGGGATTTAGCAGAAGGGGTAGTTGGTATACAGGCGAGGGTCAGGATCCAGAGGTCAGAATAGTCAAAAGCCAGGCAGGGGTCACAACAGGAATCAAACAGGTTCAGGATACAAGATAGCAAAAGCTCAAAAGCACCAGGTATAAACCTATCACGGGCAAGGTCCCACAGCCCTAATGGGCTTTAAATAGTGTTTGAATTACGCGCCATTGCGCGCTGACGTCACTACGTCAGCGCGCCTGCGCCTTTAAATTACACAAGAGCGCGCCGCACGCGCCCTAAGACGCCGGCTTCGGCCTAAAGGAAGCTGCTCATCGTGGCGGGCGTCCCCGCCGTTCCCCCACGTTCCTTACATTAACATCCTTATGTTTGTTCCAGGGTCTGCTTAATTTCTACCCTATATCCTGGATAAACTGTATATGCAAAGAGTTAAGGAAGCCATACATCATTCACAGATAAAATCATCTTATAATCTGAACGTGTATGGTGGCCCGCCAGTTCTGACCAATATCCATGTAATTTGTAAATTTGATCTGCCAATGCACCATTTAAACCAGTGCATGGTGCATCAGCAGATGAAGAGGAATCACACATCTTCACTGATCCATTATGCTCAGATCTGGTATGGTCAGAGAAGTACCAGATATGACCGTGTTAGATCCTCTTTAGTCTCCAGGTCAATTCTATTTATGATTATCTCCAAATACTCTACTCTACAGAGCCAGCAGGCTTGTTGCTTTACCTACATAACTGGATAAAACACAATTTTTATTTACCAAATGTTTGCCAAAAGTTTAAGGTTACACTACTGGAAAAACATATTGCCCAGCAAACCGCTTTCCTCACAGTGCAACAAGACCCATCTGATCTCTGGCAGTTGAAGAGTTTAAGGACACTATAAAAAGAAAATACTTTTATTCTACACTGTAACTGTTCATGCTGTACATACCTATAAACTCTTTATAGGTAGCATGTAGAGACCCGTGACTGGCATTTGCCTATTTATTCTTCCTGTGTAAAGGAGGCCCTGCGTTGGCTTAAAAACGTCGAATTTCAAGCTATTTTTTGTGTACTTCGACTAGGGAATAGTCCAAATTCGATTTGAATTTGAAGTGCTGTTTTAGCCTATGGGGGACTTCCTAGAACCTATTTGGAGTCAATTGGTGGACTTTGAGAAATCAAAGTTTTTTGGGGGAAAACTTTGAATTGAATTAGATCGAATTCGAATATGAGCGATATTCCTTTGATTGTATGATTCAAATACGGCCGAATACAGACCTCTTCGATCCAAAAAAACCTTCATCTTCACTTCGGTTGGTCTTTTTGAATTCGAATTTCGAAGTATTTTCAATTCGATATTCAACCCTTGATAAATATGCCCCCTTATGTTACAAAAGTGCAATCTGGGTCCCATTTTACTTCTGAGATAGCCAACAGTGTGTCCATAGTGTCTCGTAAAAATTATGGTAATAATGCCACTAATGGAGCTAAAAATAAATCAATATAAACAGACAGATTCGAGGTAAGTGAACCCACCCCAGATATGATGGGATATCCTGGGGGGTTCACTGGGTCCTTATGGACCTTTGGGAGATGGTAGAAAATTCTTGGTAGAATAGGATATTTAGTGATTAGGAAATTCATCTCATCTTTATTAATGATATGTGTATCCTTGGCATGTGCTAGTAGTTCAATAAGTTTTTTCTGATAAATTTCTGTAGGGTTTTTAAGAAGAAATTCGTAGGATGATTTATCTTTTAGTAATCTAGGGGCTTCTTTTATATATACATCTCTATCCTGAATTATCACAAGACTAAATTACAATGTCTGTATTCTCCCTAAGTTTTTTTAGGGCAATTCCCCCCCCCCCAAGTGAGATTATCATTAAAATGGTTATTATTACTTCTTACTTTCCTAAGATCTTTCTCCACTAATCTATTAAAAAGATCAATGGAAGGGCCCCCACATTCAATCGGATAGAAGGTGGAGGGTGGTTTTAGGTCACTAGGTGTTTCTTACTCTCCAGGTCACTTTCCTCCAAAAGTTGATAAAGATTGTGTACTGCACTTATTTCCTCTGCTGAGAACTTGTTTCCAATTTTTTCTCCCATTAAATTCTGTTTTATATTTTCTATGTTCTCAGTTTTCTATGTTCTCAGTTTTCTGTCCCCTTTTTTTCAATTTTTTTTTTAATAAATTTCTGTATATCTGTATAGACCTCAAAGGTGTTGATCTCATTCTTAGGGGAACATTTTAATTTTAATCCTTCAGATAACAATGAGATTTCACCTTCTGTCAATATATGCTCTGACAGATTAAATACTCCAGACTTGTTCTCATTTATTCCAATCTTACTGTTTTTATTGGTGGCATTCCTGTCCCTCTCTATCCCTTCTAACTCATCTTCCTCTCCCTGTGTCCAATTTATTTTCCCTTTCTGATTTATATATCTGGTCTCTATCTCTCTCTCTTTCATTTTGAAAAGGGATTTCCTTATTTTCCCGACTTAAAGGTGTAAATTTAGTCTGTGATATAATTTGATCATTTCCGCTAAATGTTCTTTTATTACCCCATGGGGGACTATCCATTCTTCTTCCTTTTGTATTAACAGTTTCTCCATATTGAACCCCCCCGTCTATTTTGCCATTTAGTATCTCTTCCTCGTTGCTCCCCTCCATAATGCATTTTTCTAAAATGATTACCATGTGTTTCCCGTTTATCAGGCCAGTCATACACCTATCCAACTTGCGGCCCGACCCCCCTCTGTGTTGCCCCACATGAAAGCCTGCCTACTGTGTCTGCTTACCATGTGTAACCTTTCAAATGTATCACAACAATGATAACTGGCCCCTGCATTGTTTAAACCTAAAATTCAGAGTGTAATCCACTGTATTATTCACTCATGTAATCCCCCTGCATTGTTCACACCTGAGACACCTCTATTGTCACATCCTAAATCCCTGTACAGTTCACCCCTGAGACACAAAATGAAACTGCCCACATTGTTCACACCTTATTCAAAATGCTAATGGAGCACCAGCACTGTGTCACTGTATGTAGTACATTTTAGAGTGGTCCTGATGGGTTTTCCTGTCTCCTGATCTGTTCTGCCTTCCTTATGCTCCCTGTGTGTGCCATACACTGCCTGCTCTATGTTCCCTGTGTGTCATACTCTGTCAGCCCTATGCTCCTTGTGTGTGCCATACTCTGTCCACCCTATGCTCCCTGGGTGTAACAGTCTATGCCTGCCCTATGCTCCATGGGGGTGCCATACTCTGCCTGCCCTATTATGCTTGCGTATACCATACTCTGCATTCCCTGTGCTTCCTGTGAGCGCCATACTCTGCCTTTATGTGCCCTGCTCTGTCTGTGAAACATAAGTCTGGTATTTGTTCTAGGGGTTTTTAGTATTTGAAAATTATTGTTAGGGGCCACAAAGGTGTTTTATCATGTGCTGGGGGTACTGTGTCATCCACAGGGGAGGAGGAGGCATATGGATTTAAGGGTATGTCTTAATATGACTTAACATTTTTTCACATTTGAGTTATATCCCTGCAGTGAGCACCAACAATTTGTTTTTTTGGTGTGCTATAATGTGGACATGGGGTAACATGGGTTTAGTTTAAAGTGGGTGTGGTCTGAAAACAGGGAGTGGATAACACTGGCTTCCATTATCGGCCCTCCACCATTTAGACCAGAAAAATTCCGGCCCTTGGTACCACAGAAATTGGACAGCACTGGTCTGTTTTATCTCGGATACATTTTTTCCTTTTTGTCCCCATACATTCCCTCTCTACTTTACTCAATTTAATCTCCATTTGTTATTCAAATTTATTTAGACTTTCACTATTTAAATTGTCCTTCATTTCACTCATTACTCTATTTCTGTCTTTATTCACACTTTCCCATTCTTTTTCCCTTGTCACAACCAAAAGGGACATCAATTTCAATGAGGCATATTCTAAAATATTAATCCACTTATCAGTAGTCTCTCCATTTCTATACATTTTTCCCTTGTCTCATAAGGGCTTTCTGTCAGATCATTTTCCCATGGGCTATCCAGATTCTGACGATATCTATGTTTAGATAGAAATTTGAATGCCATACTTATATAACAAGGTAAGAAAGTGTTTACAGTTATATATACACTAAGGACAATATCTAATACACACTTTTTCCCAATGCCACAAACCAAGACCAAGTGGAAACCACTAAACAAATAAGAATTGATAGAGGTAATGTGGCATTAAGGAGAATTTTTTTTAAATTGGTCTGGAATACACAGATCTTCAAGGTCCTATTGAGGATAACAGAACAGTAATAAATTAATTTAAGGTGTATTTGGAGACCAAATATATAAGAATTTTATTTTACTTTAAAAAAATTTCATTTAAAACCTGACCGTTCCGGAACCCAACATATAACAATATAAATACATAAAAAGATTTATCAAAATATTTCAGGTAGGTGGTCACTTAGGGGCAGATTTATCAAGGGTAGAATTTTGAAGTAATGGGAGTTTTTTTGAACTCCTATAACTTCGTAATTCGAACTAAAAAAGACCAATCGAAACTTATCAAAAAAAATTTAAGTTTTATTTTTTGGGCGAATAGGTCAGTTTTTGATTTAATTTGTATCGAAGTAATAGCGCATTCGAATCGTACGAGTCATAGTTTTTTCCCCAAAAAAAAACTTTGATTTTTCAAAGTCCAATAATTGACTCCAAATTCTAGGAGGTTCCTCATAGGCTAAAACAGCAATTCGGCAGGTTTTACATGGCGAATGGTCGAAGTCGAATCTTTAAAGAGACAGTACATGATAAATTTCGATATTCGAATTTTTACTTTTTCAAATTTGAATCTAATTTGGCATATACCCTAGTCGAAGTACACAAAAATTAGTTTGGAATTGAAAAAAATGTTATTTAAATTTTTACTTCGACCTTTGATAAATCTGCCCCTTAAAATCACAGTAATAGGAATTTTCCAAATCTCCTAGGTTGTATTGAATGATTCCCCCAGTCTTGCAACAACAATTAAGTAGAGCAAAATTGGTGTGAGTTACAGTTCTCCAACTTGGGAGTATTACAGTGTTAGTTATAGTTCTCCAATTCAATAATCAAGTAAGCGATAATTTCCCAAATGGGTTGTCAGGCTTATTATGTGGAGATATATGTAGATAAGGTTACAGAAGGGGTTAATTGGGGCGTCCCTCACACCCCCTCTATTTCCAGCTACACGTGCTCCCCAAAAATGGACTGCTCTCACCAGATCCTGCGTTTCCTGAAGGGTACAGTTGGACATGGTCACTTAGCACTGGATACAATAGCCTTTTTGTGATGTCTCCACTTCACAAGTACCGTAACTCTTTCCGAAAAACCAAGATGGCACCAGATGTGTCTCAACTAGTGCATTCCACTGCGGAGCGCAAAACTCACACCGAATTTTCTCACACCGAATCTCACAATTTACCAATTTTTTTTCTATCCGATTGAATGTGGGGGCCCTTCTAATGATCTTTTTAATAGATTAGTGGAGAAAGATCTTAGGAAAGTAAGAAGTAATAATAACCATTTTAATGATAAGGGGGTAAGAGAACTACCCTAAAAAAAAAAAGAATACAGACATTGACGATTAAATCCTTTGAATTCGAAGGATTTTAATCCATTGATTGAAGGATTTTCCTTCGATCAAAAAAAGCTTAGAAAACTTATGGAGAAGGTCCCCATAGGCGAACATTGAAGCTCAGTAGGTTTTAAGTGGAGAAGTAAGTAGTCAAAGTTTTTTTTTTTTTTTAAAGAGACAGTACTTCAACTATCGAATGGTCAAATAGTCAACGATTTTTAGTTTGAATCATTCGAATAGAAGTCGAAGGTCGTAGTAGCCTATTTGATGGTCGAAGTACTAAAAAAAAACTTTGAAATTCGAAGTTTTTTTACTTCGAATCCTTCACTCGAGCTTAGTAAATGTGCCCCTAAATATCCTATTCTTCCAGTTTTCTACCATCTCCCAAAGGTCCATAAGTGAACCCCCCGGGATTTCCCATCATATCTGGAGGGGGTTCACTTATATTTATATTGATTTATTTTTAGCCCCATTAGTGGCATTATTACCGTAATTTTTACACACTGTTGCCTATTTCAGAAGTAAAATGGGACTCAGATCCAGACAAGTACCCAATTCTAAAAGGTAGATGTTAACTCGTATTTACTTATTGGAAGGTATCCCTTATAGCCACTTTATGAGCGTTAAATGGAATTGCAGTAGGAAAGAAGAATTTGAAGTGATTAATGTTAAGGAGAGATTTATAGAGAAAGCATATAGGGAGGAAAAGCTTTTGGAAGATATAGAGAGGGTTAGACAGATAGAGAGACAGCAATTACTTGTCCCTAAAAAAAAGAGAAGAAAAAGAGTGAGAATAGAAAAGGCCCATGTATAGTGACAAAATATAGTAGAGACAGATGGAAGGTATTTAATATTAAGAAACATTGGTATATTCTCATGGAAGATAAGACGTTGGAAAAAATTCTAGATGAAAAAACAATAGGAATGTTCCCATGTGGACATTGCATGAAATTTGACTGGGTAAAAAAAGGGGGACACTTTCAAATGCACACTGACTACAAAAACATGAGATAAATAATTTCTTTGTCAATTGAAATATGTGGTTTATCTTATCCAATGTACCTGCAACTTATTGCGTATAGGGAAACTATTCACCCACTAACTAAAAGAATTGGAGAACATATGAGTAATATAAAGAAAAAAGAAACTGAGTAAAAGGGGGAATCTGCTTATTTTTATGAACACTGTATATCTGTCCATGGGGGGAATTGAAAAGATCCTAAATTTATGGCTATAGATGGGATTCCCACTTTGAAGAGAGGAGGGGATAGAGATAAGGGCGCAAATTCACTAAAGCGCGAAGCGCCTGTTAGCGCAAATTTGCCAGCGTCATGTAATTTCGTTACTTCGCCGATTGACTAACGTGCGCTGGCGTAAATTTGCTAGTGAAGTGGACCTACTTTAGCGCTATTTCGCACCCTTACGCCAGACGAAGTTGCGCTTTGGCGAAGGGTCAATGTAACTACGCTAATTCAATAGCTTGCAAATTTTACTTAACGTTACCTCTTGTGCCAGACTTGCCTTCTCCACCTCAGACCAGGTGAAGTGCAATAGAGTAGATAGGGATTGCTTCAAAAAAAAAATTCTATGTCCGCAAAAAAAGTCACATGACTTGGGGCAGCTGGGAAATTGACAATATGTCTAGCCCCATGTCAGATTTCAAAATTGAATATAAAAAAATCTGTTTGCTCTTTTGAGAAATGGATTTCAGAGCAGAATTCTGCTGGAGCAGCACTATTAACTGATTCATTTTGGAAATGAAAATTTTTTTTTTTCCCATGACAGTATCCCTTTAATGCCACATTACCTCTATCAATTCTTATAGTTTATTAGAGGTCACCATGGCTGTGGTAGGTCCTGGTACTGTTCCTGAGCACATGCTGATCCTGTGCTCTGGTATAAAAAAAACTATTGGGGGAATTTATTATCGGTCGCCAAAGCAAAATTCATTCGCAATCAGTTCGCAATGCGTTGCCTTTGCAAACACTTTGCCCCTCATGCAAAAGTAGGATATCGATCGCAAATTTTACAGTTTGTAAAAATATTTAACTAAACTCCAGAGCAGGTGTTAAAGGTTCACAATGCGCAATTAAGATTCGCAATGCAATAAAAGCCTAACAAATAGTATTACATTGCGACATGCTTATTTTTATTGACAACATTTTGCTATTTACATTTCCCCCGATAACTATGACCCCTTGTACTTTATGTTACATATGGGGTTGTGCATTCACTTTTTCACACGTGGTGTCTTAATGTTGCCTTTATTGTTTGCAGAATATTGACAATATTTAACTCAGTCTCCCTGCAGAGCATGACCTCCCCTCCCAAACAGCACAACCCTCAATACTGTCATGTTTGCACAAGAAGTTGTAAAAATCTTTATATTTAGACAGAGAAAATATCAACAATAGTCTTGAAAAAAATTCAGCAACTTTTTTTATTAAAAACAGTTGCTTTTATGAAGATGTCTGCACAACATGTTTGTTCCGTACTACACCGTGGAAATAAACGACAGAAATCATTGTAAAGCCTCAGTTTATGTTAAGATTTATTGAGAAGAGTTATGTATTACTGGTTGCAGATCATTAGCACTGCTTTATATCACTTAAAGATACATTTCCTAGAGTATGTATAGCATCAGAAAGGTTTTCCTTCAAAATATTCCAGATCAAAGGCAATATCCAGAAATCTCCTGAGTTCTACATGATGAGTGTTCTTATTTCCAGTGGCTGGAGCTGCTGCTGGGTCCCGACCAACGTACCTAAAGAAACAGCAAAAACCCCAGTGACAAAGCTGCAAGTAATCCAAATTAGTCACAAAATACAAAATGTACAAATAGTGTGCTGGGCCATGTCCAATTTCTGTGTAAAATATACATGCTACCTGCACTCTTAATTGAGGATATTCCTTTAGTGTCTGGCATTCAACTGCCAAATTGCTGTAGGCTCCAATATTTTTTTTAAGCATAACACTGGCACATTACTTTCAGTTTTTCATTTGAAAAATGTAAAGATCATCTAACGCCCTGAAGAATTTGGCTTGGAGTTTAATGAGAAGTTCCATGCACTTCTACAATTTACTTTACTTTCCCTATTTTAGAAATTATAGGCACTGCCAATTAATTTTGGGCTACTTACATAAAGCGGCTGTCCTGTCAGGATGCTTTGCTAGTGGCCCAAGGCTTGTTCACCTTTAACTTAACTCTTAGTATGATGTAGAGAGTGATATTCTGAGACAATGTGCAATTGGTTTTCACTTTTTATTTGTTGTTTTAGAGTTATTTAGCTTTTTATTCAGCAGAAAAGTTGCTTAGAATTGGCCATTCTATAACAAAACAAGTTTAGTTTAAAGATGAACCATCCCTTTCAACATGCAGGTGGCTTTACCAATGAGAACATGCTGAATATCCAGTACTTTATTTTACAGCTAGATGGAGGGAACAGCATGGCACAGCAAGTGACAATGCCGCTTCAAGTTGGTTCCTGTCAGTCACCTAACATGGACCCGTTATTTTGACTCACTTACTCATGCATCAATTACTCACTGATGAAACTCTGCCAATGCAAAGCTTCTTCATTTCTTCTAGCAGCACTGGAACATAATCCTTCTAGTTTGTTTGTAACTACAAACACTTTGACTACATTCCAAAGAAATGCCTATGTTACATAGTTAAATTGGGTTGAAAAAAGACAAGGTCCATCAAGTTCAACCCTTCCAAATGAAAACCCAGCATCCATACACACACCCCTCCCTACTTTTAATTAAATTCTATATACCCATACCTATACTAACTATAGAGTTTAGTATCACAATAGCCTTTGATATTATGTCTGTCCAAAAAATCATCCAAGCCATTCTTAAAGGCATTAACTGAATCAGCCATCACAACATCACCTGGCAGTGCATTCCACAACCTCACTGTCCTGAATGTGAAGAACCCCCTACATTGCTTCAAATGAAAGTTCTTTTCTTCTAGTCTAAAGGGGTGGCCACTGGTACGGTGATCCACTTTATGGGTAAAAAGGTCCCCTGCTATTTGTCTATATTGTCCTCTAATGTACTTGTAAAGTGTAATCATGTCCCCTCGCAAGTGCCTTTTTTCCAGAGAAAACAACCCCAACCTTGACAGTCTACACTCATAATTTAAGTCTTTCATCCCTCTAACCAATTTAGTTGCATGTTTCTGCACTCTCTCCAGCTCATTTATATCCCTCTTAAGGACTGGAGTCCAAAACTGCACTGCATACTCCAGATGAGGCCTTACCAGGGACCTATAAAGAGGCATAATTATGTTTTCATCCCTTGAGTTAATGCCCTTTTTTATGCAAGACAGAACTTTATTTGCTTTAGTAGCCACAGAATGACACTGCCCAGAATTAGACAACTTGTTATCTACAAAACCCCTAGATCCTTCTCATTTAGGGAAACTCCCAACACACCATTTAGTGTATAACTTGCATTTATATTATTTTTGCCAAAGTGCATAACCTTGCATTTATCAACATTGAACTTCATTTTCCAGTTTGCTGCCCAGTTTTCCAACTTAGACAAATCACTCTGCAAAATGGCAGCATCCTGCATGGAACCTATAGTTCTGCACAATTTAGTATCATCTGCAAAATTAGATATAGTAATTTCAATGCCCACCTCCAGGTCATTAATAAACAAGTTGCAAAGCAAGGGACCTAGTACAGAACCCTGTGGTACGCCACTAACAACACTGGTCCAATTAGAAAATGTTCCATTTACCACCACTCTTTGTAGTCTATCTTTTAGCCAGTTCTCTATCCAGATACAAATACTATGTTCCAGGCCAATATTCCTTAATTTAACCAGTAACCTTTTGTGTGGCACTGTATCAAATGCTTTAGCAAAGTCTAAGTAAATCACATCCACTGTATGTGGCAACCATATAGTTGTGTACAACTCTCACAGTGAAGAACAGGGATCATCATTTTCATTATCATTTATTTATATAGCGCCAACAAGATACACAGTGCTTTTTGGGTTGGGGCCTAAGATAAACACAGACATATAAAATGATGTGCATTGCCAGCAGTAAGTGACTTGCTGAGTAACTACATTGCAGGAATCTTTCCACAAACACTTGCTATTCTGACTAGGAGTTACCTGTAGTAGTCATTTAATATCTTTTATTGTTTATGACAGGACAACTTCTCATAGTCAATAGTGATAAAGCTGTGAACAGTGTTTATGCAATAAGGCGAGGCTTCAACTCTCTAAACTGCTACAGTTGATACATTAGTTGCTATACTTCCATTAGCAGCACCTTCAGCCCCTACTAAGTGTGTTTTCTCTGAACTAAAACATTGCTGCCACTAACGTATCAGATCAGTTTGTCTGTACAAGTAAAGTCTTCAAGAAATGAGAGCGACTCATGCTTCAAGTTGTATCACTGCAGTAAGTCAAAATGAATTCATTTTTAGAAGATGAAAAAAATATTAATTAAAACTAAGTAAACCACATGATTTAAGTCTTGTGAACAACCCCTTAAATTGTTACCCATATGAAGTAAAAATGAAACACATCACACTGTTGTGAAGGCAGCTGTAAATCAGCAATTCCTCTCATTATTATTATTGGGAAAATTAACCTGTAAACCTATAAACTACTCCCATTCCAGTACAGGATTGCAACCCTTGTACAGGTACGCAATCCGGCATGCTTGGATTCGGGGGTTTCTGGATAAGGGATCTTTCTGTAATTTGGATCAGCATACCTTAAATCTGCAAAATTCTTTAAACATTAAATAAACTCAATAGAACTAATTTACCACCAATTTGGCCTTTTCTAAAGTAAAACTGACATTCCTTACATGGAAACCTTTATCTATAAAAATTCCGAATCACGAGACGACCATCTACCATAGTCCATTAAAGGAGAAACAAACCATTGCTACTTAAATCCCCTACATAGACCCCCCTCCCTAGCCTAGGTGCTACCTTTGCTAAATGCCCCTAACGCTTTACTTACCCCTCGGTGCAGATTCTGTCCAGCGGAGTTCACGGGTGCCATCTTCAGCCTCCCCGGTAATCTTTGGGTCTTCTTCCGGCACTTCAGCAATTTCCATGACTTTTGGCACAGTGAAACAGCAAATTGCTCCAACTGCACATACGCTAATAAGGCACTTACATCATGAAGATTACCAAAGAGAAGAAGATGGCTGCCGTGAAATCCACTGGACAGAATCTGCACCAAGGGGTAAAGAGGTAGGGGCATTTAGCGAAGGTAGCACCTAGGTTGGGGGGGGAGCAGGGAGGGGGGTCTATGTAGGGAACGGGACTTTAGTAGCAAGGGTTTAATTCTCCTTTAATGGACTATGGTAGAGCGTAGTCTCGTAATTCGGAATTTTTATAGATAAAGGTTTCCATGTAAGGAATGTCAGTTTTACTTTAGAAAAGGCCAAATATGTGCTTACATCATAAAAAGATATGGAGCTGCACATCATTTATATACAGGTATGGAGCTGAATATTATATCAGCACAGATTTGTTCCTTTCTGAAGTAAAACTGATACTATGAGACACCTTGATTACAAATGGCTCAATCTCAGCTTTATTACTTCTGCAGCTTTCTTACGATTCCCAGACCTTTGAACAAGGGAGGGGATTCAAGGTCATTCCTCGCATTGCAGAGTGCATAATAATTCCCTAGTTATCCTAGTAAAGGCATGCTGAAACTGTATAAGTTTGTTTAGGGCGCTTTGTAAGTATGGCTCATTTACTATCATACTGTGCAAGGTGCATGTATTATGGAGTATTGACATACAGGTACTACAAATGCATATCAAAAACATTAACTCTCTAAGTGGCACAGCCACAGTTATCTATATAAACTATATGTTCTAAAGAAGCTTACTGCAGATTTTATAAATGAAATATGTTACTGCTATTCTTTCTCAACCTCTACATTTTTACGTGGTGAAGTCAAATGACTTAGTTCCATATTAAATGGCTTTCAGTTTTAGTATGGGCGAAGAGTATATGAACTGTCTAAGTGCAAACCAATGAAAAACAAAAGATAGAGAGATAAATGACTTTACAGCAGGACTTAGAAGGTAATTAAGAATGATTGAGGCCTGACTCCATTAGAATAATGGATGCTTAGGCAAGACAAACTGCAAGTTGAGTCGTAAATATAGCAAGAGCAGAATAATTACACAGTTAAATGTTAGTATTCCTGTTAGGCAAAAAGAAAGTGAAAATAAAAATGCAAAAGTGCAATGTTCTGTTAAATCCAATACCACCCAGAGGTCAACTCCCAAGACAATATAAGGAAAGGTTACAGGGGTAGTTCACCTTTATGTTAACTCTAAGTATGTTATAAAATGGCTAATTCTAAGCAACTTTTCAATTTATCTACACTTTTTCGTTTCTATAATTTTTGAATAATTGTCCTTCTTCTGAATTTCCAGCTTTCAAATGGGAATCAGTGACCCCATCTAAAAAACCAAAAAGGCTACAAATTTATTGTTACTGCTCATTTTTATTACTCATCTTTCTATTCATGCCATCTCCTATTCATATTCCACAAAGTAGGAACCTAGCAACCAGATTGCTAAAATGTAAAACTGAAGAGCAGCTGGAAAAAAAGCTAAATAACTCAGAAACCACAAATAATAAAAAACTAAAAAACTATTGCAAATTGTTTTAGAATACCACTCTCTACATCATACTAAAAGTTAAACTAAAAGTGAACAACCCCTTTAAAGGCTTTCAGAGGGAAAAACATCAGAAGAAGTTTCATTATTTTCACTTTATATTGAAATGAACTATGTTTACGTGTTGACAAGTACAATATGAACTGCTTGGGCCACAATCAAATAAATATTAAAAACTATGGCATTTACATTTACACCCTAACAGTTTATATTCACAGAGCTATGTGAATCCCTATGCAGAACAAATGTGATGGATCTAAATACTCTGCTTGATGTATAATTAATGCAAACACCATGCGGAGAAGAAACAGCTCAGGACTCCACTGGTGATGTTTCGCCATTCTACTCAACACTGATTCATATAATAATTAGTTGTGTTGAACAGAACAGAATTAGAAAAAAAATAAGCAATTTCTGACGAATCACCGTGTTTTTATATTGTAGAAAAAATATTCTCCATTGATTGTTTTACTTTGTGGTCACAAACTTCATACATCCGATATGTGCTGGCTAAAGTGACATGTATAGTGTTCTTGTTTACGTTTATTTTTATTTATTTTTTTACATCAGGTTCTTGTGACTTTTTTTACATCAGGTTCTTGTGACTTGTCTGATTGTCTGGTTCATGGCATAAATTATGGAATTCTGTGTAATCTGGTCATTAGGGATGCACCGAATCCAGGATTTGGTTCAGGACTCAGCCAAGATTCTGCCTGACCGAACCAAATACAAATCCGAAAAATCATGTGACTTTTAGTCACACAAACTTGGAATTCAAAAATGTCTAAACCACATGCTATGAATGTGGTTCTTTACCCCCCTTCCCACTATAATTTGCATATGCAAATTAGGAGTTGGATTCGGTCATTCCTAAAATTGTGGATATGGTGCATCCCTACTGGTCATGCATACATTTTCTCAGTTGTCAACATGGACTCAAAACTCAAGGTGTAGTCAAAACTCGATGTGTAGTCAAGTTAGTGAAATAAAAGTTAAAGTGGCCAACGTTTACACCCCAGATATAGCCAGCTTATTTTATTGAGTCACTTCCATCACAGGGTGAAGGGCAAGCATGTGATCTTTCCACGCCTAACTCCGTCAAAGCTTGCATCAGTATGTCAAATGTCTTTTTATGTTTACCAGAGGGTTGGACAGGTTAGGGCCAACCCTCTGCCTCTAGAAACAGGTCATGGGCAAGTGCCGAATTCAACACCACCCAGCCACTCCCCAACATCTCCAAATCCTCTCCACTCCACTGCAAGTCCCACTAGAACCAGGCCAGAGCTTATTTATATACCCATGCTCGGCATGCACCCTCCGGTATATAATTTGGGATGGCACGACATGGCAGGTTGGTACAGTATGGGTCAAAATTTTTTGAACACCTGCACAACACCATTGCAAGCATAATGTGCTGACATATTGGCATTTTTTGCAATTGGCAACTAGCATACTCTATTGCGTACATTCGCCAGTGAATTTTCCCGATACAATTGTATTGTGGAAAATACGCAGGTGAATTTGCACCATAAAGCAATGGCATTTGTTGGAAAGCATGGAGGATATGCTATAGTTGCAGCTGTACTTTTATTTTGACAGCCTGGACCTGGCAAAAAATTGTGGTGGCTCTCTCATCATATTGCCTGAATTTGTTGCACTTGAATTTTAATAAACTACTGAGGTCATGGCAAATTTACATTTTGCCAAAAATATACCAGATTTTAACTTTAGCCTCATTAATAAATATATCCCTTTATGTTAGACTCATTTTAACTCCGCTTACCAAACAGGCCTTGCATGGTTTAGGATGGTGAGAAAACGTGCTTTAACATAGTCATAATATCCCATGTTTTTGTGTTCTTCTTGGCACCAAACCAGTTCTGAGGTGGCATACTTCTCAGCTTCTTGCTTCACCAAATCAAAAGGGAACGGGGAGATCTGTATGATAAAACAGAACGGAGAAAAAGAGTTACAAGCTCCTATTAAAGTTTTTACTTGCCCAAAAATGTGTTTGTATAAGCTGATAGGTTAAAGGGGATCTATCGAAAGGAAAATGTCATCTCTTAGCGTGTTTTATACATCACATGGACCAATTCTGCAAAATAAACTTTAAAAATGTCAAAATTCAATTAAAAAAATACCATTTGCAGGGGCTCTTCTGTTCTTGCTTTACATTCTCTCTCTTGGTGACCTCATCACATCCTTGTCCCAGGGGGCCACAAAAATTTTGTTGTACGGGGCCCCGTGATTTCTAATGGCGGCCCTGTCTCTACCCATCACATCATTACTGTCATTCAGAGCCCTTCATTCTTCTGCTTCTCTCTATATATCAGTTCTCTTTCACTTATACACCCTCCTGGGCTTTGTGCTCAACTAAGGACAATCTACTGACCATACAGCTCACCAAAACAGTCGCTTATAAAACCTTTCTTGCATCAGGAAAGCTATTACACTAACACTTTTCTCTAAGATCCTTATAAACCATCTTCTAGTCCAAGCTATTTTCTTGTCTTTCCCTGCAGCAACAAACCCTTGACCTTTGCACTTTTAAGTCAGCCCTTTTCGTCTCCTTTTCCTAATAGATTATAAGCTCTTTGTGGCAGGGACCTCTTCCCAAAAGTGTATTGAAACACCAAAAGAGACAAAAAATTAAACCTTTTCTAAACCTATCATCATATTGTCTTTGCCTGCTATTTATAATTTGGCCATAAAAGTATCTGTTGATGTTTCTACATTACCTATCTGATCCACCATGTCCCTATATGGGGGGGGGTGCCATATTTGTGCAGCCATAGTCTATTAGCATTAGAAACTCTAACGGACAGCTTGAGAAGGGACAGTCAGGTTGTCAGATTTAGGAACTTCAAGTAACAATAAGTTACAAAAGCAGCCCTATCGGTGAAAAATTATCAACATGGCCTATAGATAACTTTTAATACGAGTAATATTTGAAGAGTTTCTTCAGGGGGTAATTTATCAAAGGTCGAAGAGTTTTTTAGATCTCAAATGAACTTGAATGAACTCACAACTTGAATAGTTTCTATTTAAAGATAAAACTCCAAAATGCTAATCAGCGAGTTCGGGGATAACAACACTCGGAAAAATCTTAAACATCATTAAGGCTTTTAACATCTTCCAATGGTAAAAGGTACCTCTGCCATTGACTTATACATGACCTCAACAGGTTTTAGATGGTGTATTCAATCTATTTCCAGGGCTGGGGTATCAAAAATCTCGAAAAATTCAAGTTATTTTGTAAAAACCTTGAGAAATGCAATTTTTTTTTTTTTAAACCAAAAATTTGATTTTTGACTCCAAAATAACCTCAAAAACTTGAATTTTTCATGGAGAATACAACTCATACCTTAATAAATCTGACCCTAAGGGGCCGATTCACAAAGGGTCGAATATCGAGGGTTAATTAACCCTCGATATTCGACTGGGAATTAAAATCCTTCGATATCGAAGTCGAAGGATTTTAGCGCAAATAGTGCGATTGAAGGATTACTCCTTCGATCGAACGATAAAATCCTTCGAATGAACGATAAAATCCTTCGAATCGAACGATAAAATCCTTCTAATCGAACGATAAAATCCTTCGAATCGAACGATAAAATCCTTCGAATCGAACGATAAAATCCTTCAAATCGAACGATTCTAAGGATTTTAATCCAACGATCAAAGGAAAAACTTAGGAAAGCCTATGGGGACCTTCCCCATAGGCTAACATTGAGTTCGGTAGCTTTTAGATGGCGAACTAGGGGGTCGAAGTTTTTTCTTAAAGAGACAGTACTTCAACTATCGAATGGTCGAATAGTCGAACAATTTTTAGTTCGAATCCTTTTATTCGAAGTCGTACTCGAAGGTCGAAGTAGCCCATTCGATGGTCGAAGTAGCCCAAAAAACACTTCGAAATTCTTAGTTTTTTTACTTCGAATCCTTCACTCGAAGTTAGTGAATCGGCCCCTTAGTGTCAGTAACATTTAAGCACAGATTATCTATTTTTACTGTATAGCATATAATAACTGTACCCCTGTTTGTTTTCACGCCTTGTAAAGAGCTGCATACATTTGTGGTGCTATATAAATACTTACATACATATATACATATGAGCATGTCTGTTTACCATGCATGTGTGACATCAAGCTTTCAGTGCAGCCACACACTCATGCTATTCTTATTGGGCTGGGAACACAAGGAGACAAACGCTCAGTGACAGTTTTCATTTAGTGGGGACGCATGCATTCTGGAAGTTATATTACACAATGGGTCCATACGATTTAGAAAACACACAGAGATTAGAATTCTTTGCCTTTAGATGCCCTTTAGTAATTGGGGTGATGGTGAACCATTTTGCAATATTAACCATCAACAAGAAAGGTCCAAGGGAAATAGCAAACAAAGGTTATAAAGCAGATCTAAAAATCTAGAAGTTAAGTGTCCATAGGTGTCATTCTTGTCATAAAGTTACAGTAATTAACCCTTGCACATGTAAGTGGAGCACTCTGACAGAGTGCATGGATTCTCAGGACCACTATACAGACAACAATATGGTGCAGCTTATGAGAATTGAGCAGACATTATAAAGCAAAGGTTTAAGGCATGGGTCCCCAACCTTTTTTAACCGTGAGCCACATTCAGATGTAAAAAGAGTTGGGGAGCAACACAAGCATGAAAAAGTCCCTGGTGTGCCAAATCAGGACTATGATTGGGTATCTGGTAGCCCCTATGTGGACTGGCAGCCTACTGGAGATTCTGTTTGGCAGTACACCTGATTTTTATGTAACCAAACCTTGCCTCCAAACTGGGAATTCAAAAATAAGCACCTGTTTTGAGGCCACTTGGAGCAACATCCAAGGAGTTGGGGAGCAACAAGGTTGGGGATCACTGGTTTAAGGGCAGATTCTGTAGATGATACATCATGTATTTGCGGTCATAAATCTGCTGCATTGCCAGAAAAGTAAAGCAGCCCTAAAGCTAGTCATATATGCAATGATATAGATGGACAATCTGATCTAATGTAATCTTTATTGACTGCTGGTGCATGTTTGGGATACTTAGAATACAGTACAGAGAGACTATCCTATTATGAAAAAAAAATCTAAAACTATAAAACATGGAGACAGTTTTAAAAGTTACTAAGAGTAGTTCATTCTATAACTGAAAGTTATAGAAACTATACTGAACGTTAACCATAAGATGAAGTATCCCTTTAAAATCTGGTTTGCAGATAACTCTGAACAGCAAGCCTAGAACGATTAGTTCGTTAAATCGGGTTGAAAAAAGACAAAGTCCATCAAGTTTAACCCCTCCAGATGAAAACCCAGCATTCATACACACACCCCTCTAAACTTTTTACACATAAATGATATATACCCATATCTATACTAACTATAGAGTTTTTCGTGCCAAGAGTAAATATGGTTGCTGAAAGATATAAATTCCGCCAACGTGGACAACGTAATGGCGAATCCACAGACCAATTTGTAGAAGCTTTGAGAAAGCTGGTTGATAACTGTGAGTTTGGGAATCTAACAGATGAAATGCAAGAGATAGTGGAAAAACAAACTCACCTCGCATTAGAGAGAGACTGCTCCTAGAGCATGATTTAACCCTTGCAAAGGCTATTAACAGTTGCTAGCCAAATTGAAACAGCAGTGGCAGAGGCTAAAACTCTTAGTCAGGGAACTGCTGGGAATGAACAGATTGTGAATTCAGCACTGTGGCCTAATAATGCACAGTCACAGGCAAAATACAGTGCTAAGGAAAGGGATTCACCTACACTGCAAAACCGTGAAGCAAATACAATACTGTGCCTACAAAATCATCTACTGCTGACATTGTGAAACGTCAACAAGCCAAAAGGCAAGGCTTATACTGACAGAAAACGTGGTGCAAGAGAAGTACACTTTCAACCTGGATCTTTAGTCAGAATTAAGAAACCAGGAATACCGAAACAAGGACAATCTAAATTTACTACACCACTTGAAGTGAGATGCCAGCGAGGACCATACCCATATGAACTATGGAAGCATATGGAATGCAAGTCATCTTGCTCCTGTTAGATATGACTTTGGAGAAGCTCCATATGATGGACATTTTCCTACTCCTGATGCCAACTTCAATAGGCCTGAAGAAGTGAACCGTTAAGGTGTACCGAGAGAATCAGAAAACTACCTGCATGGACCAAGGATGATGTGAATAATGTATATTATTGCTTTAAAATGCATACTGTTTAATGTTGCTGTTTATTATAGTGGTCCAAATGCTTTCCTACTATAGGGGGGGAATATGTGGTGTTCATGCAAATAGCCTGTAGATGTCACTGTGCTCAGACTTATCTGTGCATACTTTCTGTCAGCTTAAAAGTGAAAGCTTACTGTTGTGTAATGCCTGCATGACTCTGCTAAAAAAGCACTGTTATACTCTACTCATCCTCGGCTACCCAAAACATAACAAAACTACCAAAAAAGGGATGGGAACTATGACATGCAGTTGTCCATGAAAGGAAAATTACGGTAAGTATGATACAATTTCCCCTTTTGCTCCACAAAAAGATACCTGGCCAAGTATAATCTGTTCCAGATAAAACTCTACAGGTGAACAGAGAAACACCTTGTAGAAAATCTGTGAACTCTTTCTTCAGAGGAAATGGACTGCCAGAGAAAAGGAAGAAACGGGACTCTTTAGAGGCAGAACCAATGATATGGAGTGTGAAGCCACCATGGCATTTCCACCTGAAAGGAGACAACTACCTCCACTGAAAGAGAAGTTGAAAAAGAAGTAGATAGAGACCCAGAGTAACACTTCTCCAGAGTCACACTCCAACTACTTACCAGCGCAGTAAACACAAGTGCTCAGAAGCTCAAACAGCTCAAAAGCATGGTACCTGCAAAAGATGACTTAGTAGGGGAAAGAAACATTCCATCACTAGTATTCTACATGTCCTAGATATGTTGAACACTACAGATAAATAGCATTGACTAGTGTAGTTCCCGGACTCTTCGATACTAAAGTCTACAGGGCACATAAGGAACCTGTATTTGTCCTGGACCATAACCCATGCACCCTATCAATGAAAGGTCCATAGAGTGACTCGGGAGACGGACTGCCGCCACTGCGGGCATACCTTACCTGTCATGTGAGGTATCTAGGAGCATACAGCAGCCTAGGGAATCTTCCTGTGCGGGTTGAAATTGTTCTCATCATTAGCTCATGATCCTCTGCCAAACAAGTCTGGATATTAAAGATTTGCATGCCCTATGGAGTAGACATTGTAACAGAAATACATGCAGATATGCATAACCTTGCCAGGATACAGTCCTCTTGAGCCTTCAAGGATGTGACCTGGACATAATTGAAGTTATAATATCCCATAAATTTGGCCTAGAACCAAAATCTGTTTGGCATGCTCCAACGAGTCTACTAAATAGGAAGGAATTAACTATTCCAGGAAGTATAACTAACCAATACAATACTGCTAAAGATTAATTACTAGACTATTCTTAAGTATCCAAGATCAGAATTAATCTAGGTATGGGGATATGTATGTGGGGATAGAATTATCCACCTATTATTCTGGAATAGAACACCCCTACTACCTATACTAGAATGTCCAAGACTATAGTTAGACATGCCATAACCAGGGCCATTCCTAAAGGCAGACACTGCATACTTGGTCCAGAAAGTACAATTTCAATAAGACAACTTTTGTAAACATCCTGTCCTGATGATACCCTATAGGATACCAACCCTAACTAGCCAGGCCAGTCTATGGTAGTCTGAAAAGCAAGTCACAAAGTAGCATAGACTTAAGAAAAAATCCTGCATGCCATGATTGCATGCCTCCTGTCATCAATAAGGGTTATCATGACCAAAAGAATAATTTGTTATAATGACCCCGTGAAAACCGGGGGTTTTTTTTTGTTTTTGTTTTCTTTTTACAGCCACATTGATGGTGTGTAACAAATTTTACAGCCAGCTTTATATGGCAACCATTAATATAATATGGCCCATGAGTATACCCTAAGTGAGCTGATTGGTCCCCTATTGTGCTTGAGGCAAGCTGGATAGGTCTGTGCTATGGTACATCTCATAGCAAGGCTTCTAAAACACTGAGACCATAGTGAACCCAGTGCATACAAAGTAACTAAATTTGCTGCTAAAACTAAAAGACTGCTGTGTCTACTGTCTTCTGGACTGAGGTCAGATAATGAGTTTAACCCCCATAGCCAAGGTAAGAGATCCTGATGAATATCATACCAGTTATGTGAATAGGCCTTGGTTTAGCATCAGAACATACAGAGCCTTTGCCGCTCCCAAGGAGTAATAAGTTATCCGGCCAAGACTCAGGCTGTGTCAGTATTGGAATCCTTGCTGAATCCATATCCATATATACATTCACAATAATATCTGGATTCCATATACATATACCCATATCTAATATATATGCATACATAAATATATGCACAGATATAACTACACACACACAAATACCCATACATGTATACACACATATACAAGCACCTATTCTGCCCAAGACCTACCCTATTGCAAAAGGCAAGAAACAATATATCACTCTTTTTCAAAAAAAGAATGCATAAAGTCCAGTCATAGGCACTTATTCTAATTAGTGACTTCCCTATGGCTGATTGGTACCGCTCAACCAGCCAACAAGTCTGAATGTAAGAACTATGGACCAAATATACCCCAATGGTTGTGGCCTGCAAGTCAGCTGTTATAATGCTGCAATTGTATAACCTGCTGCTTGACTGCTGACTGCTGAGTGCACAGGTGCCGTATAGCCGTTTGCATTTAACCAGAACTGGCCACTACTCTCAAACCAGTGTATACAGATACCTATATTGATCTATGTGCTTCACAAGTATATAATCCTATATGCCACATAGCCTTTGTATAAGTCAGAATTGGCATCAGCCAATCCATTTAGACCAGATATATGTTTACATCAGTTACCACCTTTAATGCATCTATAATTTATATATTGGTTGGATCATACTTACCGTGGCACTGTCCCGTAAGCTCTTATTGACTGCTGTATATAAGTGTATAACACTTATCCCCAGCATAGCTGCTGCATTTAAATAAGCTTATACTGCATATACCTGACTTGGATCCCGCATTTAAGCCAGTCTTAGTTTCTACATTGTTCAAGTGTATGATACGGAAATGACTTGCTTGCAAGAGTAATCCCTGCTTATAACTTGACTCAAATGTTATATAAAACAAACATGACATGGGGTCAATGGAACAGTGATCTATGTTACCATGCTTACATACCAACCTGGAGGCTGTATAGGCACCCTCTGGAAAGTGCCTTAATCCTTCCCACACCAATCACTGAGCTGTTTAACTCATACCTTAAGTTTGGTTGTTATATTAATTGGTGTCTAAACCAGAAAAATGTATAACATGTACATTTATATTTGGTTATTGTCTTAACCAGTCCCAAAGCCACTGGAAGCATATACCTTGGTTGTAATATTAAACAGTGGCAGGACCAAAGAAATGTATAATATGTCCATTTATATTTGGATACTAAAGCCAGGTCAAAAACCACTGTAATGATTCCATATATACATACAGTTTGGTTGTAATATTGAACAGTAGCAGGACCACAGAAATGTATAACATGTACATTCATATCTGGTTATTACAGACAGCCCCAGAACCACTGAAATGTTTCCACATATATATACAGTTTGGTTGAAACTTCTAGGCTAGCTAAACTCAGAAAGCAGATATAAAAGTACATGTTAATTTAACTAACAACTTTATAATAACAGAGTTTTAACACATAATCTTACCTGATGCTTCTGAAAATCACTCTGAACTGCTAAGGGAAGGAGTGGGAGGGGAATCTACATGCTCATTAACTGCACTTGACACTGACCTCCAGAGTAATTATCTAATTACCTACAGCTGCTGTTCACAGAACCTGCAGACCCACCTTGTCTGCTCAAAAAACATACAGATCAGTATAGAAAATGCAAATTAACCCAGCATTACATTAGCATTGCTCATAGAACGTACAGAACAGCTACCGTTCCCCCAATGGCCTGGTCCATCCATTCTTAAGAGTTAAGAGACTCCAGCATCAGGATGGCGTTCCCTTAACTGCTAGTAGAACAAAGGCCCCAGGTTTTTTTTTTGTTACCTACACCTTGGGAAAGACTTGTGAGGGAGGCAGCTGGCTCTGAAACCGAAATTCCTCCAGAAAAAGAAAAGAAAATAATTCCCCACAGGCCAGGATTTGTGGAAAGGCCACCTAGGCCTGGGCCTAGGGCGGCAGGATTTTAGGGGGGCGGCATGCTGCCCAACCACACCCACATTGGTTCAAAAACACTGGAGATGCACTGGAGATACAATCATTTTTTAAATTTCCCGTGCACCAATCTCCATTTCTCCTGTTCCCCTGGAGGGGACAGGGGCAACGAACGGTAGTGGGCCTAGGGGCGTCCACTATGTAAATCCGGCCCTGATTCCCCAGGGGAAAAGGAGAAGGAGGACATAAGGTTCAAGCCGCTAACTAAACATTCTGCTTACCCCACTCCCTAAGGCAAACCTGGGATTCCAACAGATTACCTCCCTCTCCCATCTGTAAAAATCCTAAGGGGTGTAGGGGCCATACACCCCAATGCTGCTGGATGCATTTTAGACATGCCCAGGTAGGCACACGGATGGGGGACATAGCACTTGCCGCCAGACAGGTTATAATCAGGCCGGTAAGGCAAAGGGCAAACCAGTGATATAAGCCACAGTAATACTGTGCCTACCTCATCCAGATGATGAATACTTCATACATGAGGTTAAGTGCTTAGGGGGAAAAAGATCACAAAGACCAAAACCTCAGTCCCTAGGACGCTTTCCAGCAAGCCCTAATGCTTCCCCAAGGTTAAAAAGAGAACTGCTTCTAACAGATAAAAAAATGATTTTAACAAAAATAAACTGAAGCAGAAGAAAAAAAGACACCAGATTGGGGGTGGGGTTGGGCTTTTAAAGCTTTGGGGAGGGTTGTCCAGTGAAAGAGTAATCATGTCCCCTCGCAAGTGCCTTTTTTGGAAAACAACCCCAACCATGACAGTATACCTTCATAATTTAAGTCTTCCATCACTCTAACCAGTTTAGTTGCATGTCTCTGCACTCTCTCCAGCTCATTTATATCCCTCTTAAGGACTGGAGTCCAAAACTGCACTGCATACTCCAGATGAGGCCTTACTAGGGACCTATAAAGAGGCATAATTATGTTTTCATCACTTGAGTTAATGCCCTTTTTTTATGCAAGACAGAACTTTATTTTCTTTAGTAGTCACAGAATGACACTGCCCAGACAACTTATCTACAAAAAAAACCCCTAGATCTTTCTCATTTAAGGAAACTCCCAACACGTTGCCATTTAGTGTATAACTTGCATTTATATTATTTTTGCCAACGTGCATAACCTTGCATTTATCAACATTGAACCTCATTTTCCAGTTTGCTGCCCACTTTTCCAAATTAGACAAATCATTCTGCAAAGTGGCAGCATCCTGCATGGAACCCATAGTTCTGCACAATTAAGTATCATCTGCAAAAATAGAAACAGTACTTTCAATGCCCACCTCCAGGTCATTAATAAACAAGTTGAAAAGCAAGGGACCTAGTACAGAGCCCTGTGGTTCCATTTACCACCACTCTTTGTAGTCTATCCTTTAGCCAGTTCTCTATCCAGGTACAAATACTATGTTCCAAGCCAACATTCCTTAATTTAACCAATGACCTTCTGTGTGGCATTGTATCAAATGCTCTAGCAAAGTCTAAGTAAATCACATCCACTGCCATCTCAGAATCGAGGTCCCTGCTTACCTTCTCATAAAAAAAAATTAAGTTACGCTACCCACGTGGCGGCCATGGGCGCCGCCATTTTGGGAGCGAACGCCGGCAGGGAAGGACGCGCCGCCCGGAGCTCCTGGACCTGCTCCGGGCGGCGATCGTGACAGTCAGTCACAGACAGTCCTGCTGGGGCCGCGGAAGGAGCGTATTACGGTATGACCCGCGTATAAGCCGAGGTTGAGTTTTTCAGCACATTTTGGGTGCTGAAAAACTCGGCTTATACGCGAGTATATACGGTAGTCTGGCAAGACCTATTACGCATAAAACCATACTGGCACACACTCATAGTATTATGATTTGCTATGAAGTCCAGTATCTTACCCTTTATTAAACCTTCGAAAAGCTTTCCTACCACTGACGTCAGACTAAATGGCCTATAGTTTTGAGGCTGAGAATGGGATCCTTTTTTGAATTGCGGAAACACATTAGCAATTCGCCAGTCTCTCTGCACTATGCCAGACCTCAATGAATCCTGAAAAATTAAGTATAGAGGTTTGGCAATCACAGAGCTAAGCTCGCTAAGTACCCTGGGATGAATACCATCTGGCCCGGACCTTTGTTTATCTTAACATGTTCTAGACTCTTGAATTTCTAGAATTGGGACTATTAAGGAGGAAACCTTCATTAACTGGTTCCTCATTTGTGTAGACAGATGAAAAATATGAGTTCAGAAACTGCGCTGAGCCCCTTCAAATATTAAAGGTTCCACCGCTTCCTGCTTCATTTTTTAACTATTAACATTTTTAAAAAATAATTTCTAGATTCTTTTTACTGCTTGCTGCAATATCCTTTTCCATGTCAATTTTAGCTTGCCTTATAGCTTCTTTGCATGATTTATTGGCCTCCTTGTACCTTATAAATGATTTGGCTGTCCCAGCTAACTTGAAAGCATGTCTTTTCCTACCCACCTCAACACCAACGCTTCTATTGAACCAAAAAGGTTTTGCTTTGCAACAACTGTCCTTGCTTACAAGGGGAATATACTGACATGTATATTTATTAAGCAGCATTTTAAAGACTTCCCATTTTTGTTCTGTGTTTAATCCTGTTTCCCACTTAATATGTTGCATAGATGCCCTTATACTGTCAAAGTTTGCACTGAAATTTAGTGTTTTAGTTACTCCTTTATAGAATTGCTTCTGCAACATAATCTCAAAGGAGACCATGTTATGATCACTATTCCCTAAATGCTCACCGACACAAATGCTATGAGTTCAGTATTATTAGTTATTACAAGGTCCAAAAGAGAGTTATTCCTAGTAGGTTCTTGAACGAGCTGGAATAAAAAGTTGTCATTATGCATATTTACAAACCTACTAGCTTTTTTTTAGGCCTTGGCAACCCCATTACACAACAACGAAACAACATGACCCAGCTGTGAAGCTGCTTGTATCTGCAAGAGTAGTTGGGTTTCATACTAGTCACTTATACGAGGTGGTTTATAGCATACAACAATGATAATTCTCTTTGTAACCTTTTGCCCAGTCAAAATCTCTACCCAGAGGGATTCTACAACCTCACCAGTGCCAGCTATGGTTATTTGTGCATGGCTTTAATTCAGGCTTTACATACAAACACACTCCTCCACCCTTTTTAATCCCTCTGTACCTCCTAAAAAGGGTGTAACCATTTAAATTCACAGTCCAGTCACATGTTTCATTCCACCAGGTAAAAAGAATTTCACTGGCAAACGAAGGTTCATTCAAGCAGGTACAATCCCTTGCTGAGTTAATTACACCGAAACGTTGCACCTTCGCAAAATAAACTCAGCAAGGGCTTGTAACTGCTTGAATGAACCTTCGTGTGCCAGTGAAATTCTTCTTACTTATGAAAATTGAGGTTGCCGAGGCCTCCTTCACCGCGCACCGGGTTTTTGTTTCCTGGAGAGCCAGGGTGTGCAAGCGTGGTAATTTTGTACTATTCATCCCACCAGTTCTCAGTGATACCAATTATATGATCATTTTTAAAGCGTGCAATTAATTCTAGGCGTGCCATTTTACCTAACATTTGCCAGCATACAGTGGAGGTTACTACTTTTACTTTTGAAATTTGCATTACTTAGTGGAGAATTATATCTTAAGTTAGTAATAGTCTGTTTTCCTTGTAACAGAGGGACCTCCTTAGTTTACCAGCTAAGGAGGTCCCTCTGTTACAAGGAAAACAGACTATTACTAACTTAAGATATAATTCTCCACTAAGTAATGCAAATTTCAAAAGTAAAAGTAGTAACCTCCAGTATGCCCCCTCTCTTCTCCGCCATGACCCCTTACTAATCACACTGCCCCTAGCTTTCCCCATAATTCTTTATCTCACCCCCCCCACCCCTTGCCTAGTTTAAATACTCCTCCGACCTCTTAGCCATTCTTTCCCCTAGCACAGTGGACCCCTTCCATTGAGGTGCAAACCGTCACAACTGTATAGGTTGTACCCCAAGGAAAAATCAGCCCAGTGCTCTAGGAATCCAAACACTTCCTTCCTACACTAAGACTACAGCCATGCATTTAGCTCCCTAAAATTTCAGAAAAAATTACATTGAAAGACCTTTCCTTGATCTTAGAGCCTAAATCCCTGAAAATACTATTTAAGGTCTTCCATCTACTATTTATTTTGTCATTAGTATCGACATGCACTAAGACAGTTGAGTCATGCCCAGCCCCACCCAATAATTTGTCTACCCAATCAACCACATGCCGAACCCTGGCACCAGGTAGACAGCAAACTGTTCAGTTGTATCGATCCGGGCGACAGATTACCCTATTATCCTAATAATTGAGTCCCCTACATCCACAATCTGCTTAGGCCTGAATCTGCTCTCCTCCCCACCACTAATAGAGAAACTGGTCTCTCTGGTCCAGTCCAGTAGATCAGCCCCATCTAAAATTGCCAATGCAGAGTTCACACTCCCATCTTCTTAACACAATCTGGCCTCCATTTTCTTTTTGCCAACCTTAGTTTTCTAACTGTCACCCAGCTAGCTGCCTCAACCTCCTGCTGCTGTTCTGTTCCCCCCCCCAAACTATCTGAGCCCGCTAGGTCCTGCTCAGTGAGCAAGAGACTCCTTTCAAGATTGTCAATTGACTGCAGTGTTGCAATTTGTTGCTCTAGTGCTCTCTCTCGAGCCTTCAAAGTGGCAATTTGCTAACAACCACTGCAGAGGTAAGCATTTTGGATATCTTGCTCCAAATCTGCATACATGTGGCAGAATGTACATTGGGTCAGACCTTCAATCTTGCTAGCACTCATTAACCCAGTTACAAATCAAAACAGGAATAAAAAAAAATTACGGTTTGAAACTAGGATTGCCATCTGGCTGGTATTTTACCGACCTGGTCGGTAAAAATGTTGCATGATTACAATGTTTAGTATAGGAAAAAGACATAAAAACATAGGAAGGCCGGTATTTTTTTCTAGAAAAGGTTGCAACCCTATTTGGAACAAACATTTGACCTAGTTAGAACCTCCTTTAGTTTGAAACTTCGGTGTTTGCAACTCCGCTTACAGATCCCCCACTTAAAGAGCAAACACTTAAGAGCAGCTAAACACTAGAGCAAGCTCCACTGGAGTCCCAGGGGTTCTATTTATACAGTCTGTTCAGGTGCAACTAATCAAACCCCACCCCCTCAAACTGAAGGAAAATTAACTGCAAAGTAAAGCAGGTTGTGACAAACTTGCTGTAAGCACAATAGCACACCAAATTTTAAATCTTTAAGGTTGTGGACAAACAGGAACATAAAACAGCAGAAACTGTGCTGCAAGGTTTTTTTATTCACAACATGTTTCAAGCTAGTGGCTCTTTTTCAAGTGTTAAGTATAAGTGTTTCAAGGTTTTTAAATCCATATACACTCCACCCCCTGGTGTGATAGGTTACTAAAAACATTAACTCCTCGAGGTCACTGCAGTTGGGGATTTGTTAGCCTGGCCTCATATCATACAATATAATCAGTGTAACTTTAGTGCTTATAGTCCAGTGTGGTGAAAAAATCAAATCATCCAATAGTCAATAAAACCATAAAAATGGTAGGTTACACTTTACCCCCTGTACTGCTTTTCAGCCTACAAAAAAGAGTCCAGTTTGCTGCAAAATCTACAATTTTCAAATTACATGAACATCTTAAGTAGCAGAGTTGTATTACATAAGAGTTACAATTATTTTTCTCTTTCTTGTTACCGTGTTGTATTATTAACAATATTGCAAATTTGTAACAGTGTGGCTAAAATTGCCCAGTTTATCTTACCAATCAGAAGATCTGATACTGTACGGTATCTTGTTTCTATTTTATTTCAAACTATAGGGCAGCCACATTTTTCTCACTAAAAAGGAATATGACAACAGATTAGAACAGAATAATAATAAAATTTGGATCAGCAGTATTCGAAAACTACAAAAAACATCCTACACTCCGCTGGTCATTCATACCTCTTGGAGTCAAACTGTCGAGTTATTTAATCCAACGTGCCTCTTTCTGTAGCAGTATTTTTCTAATATCTCCTCCTCTATGTGGTAGTTCAGCTACTTCTTACACCAACCATTTTAGTTGGGACACATGGTGATTGTGTAAATTAAAATGGCGTGAAACTGGGGTATCAGTGGTTGTGCCTGTTTTAAAGTTGCGGATGTCCCCCTTATGTTCTTTTATCCTTTCTTTCACTTTTCGCATGGTCTGTCCTACGTACACCATGCCGCAGGGGCATTTTAGCATATATACCACGTACTCTGATACACAAGTGGCATAACTATTTAGTTGGATATTGTTACTCTTTGTTGGATGGATAACCCTGTCTCCTTTTATAATAGAGGAACAGCACATACAATTTAAACAAGGGTATGTTCCTACTATTGGTTTGCCCTTGAATATTTTTTGCATTCTGTTCTGTCTCGGTTCTGCTGGGCATAGTATGTCTCTCACTGTATGGCCTCGTTTATAACAAAATAGTGGCATATTAGTAACCGTTTTATTTATAGTTTTATCATTCTGTAAAATTGGCCAGAATTTTTTCACTATTTTTTCTACTTTGTTGCTGTGTCTCCCATAGGTACTCACTAGGGGAATTCTGTTAGTTTCCTTATTCTTAGGCTTCTCTATCAGTAGCGTTTCTCGTGGAATCTTTTCGACCTCCCTTGCTAGGGATACTAACCTTTGTCTCTTATAGCCTTTCTCTGAGAAACGTTCAATTAAATCCCCTGCTGCTTTCTTATACCCACTGTCATCTGATGTTATCCGTCTAGCTCTCAAAAATTGACCCTTTGGAATGGCCCTAATACATTTTGGGTTATGAAAGCTCTTTGCATTCAACAAATTATTTCGGTCTGTACTTTTCCAATAGAGATCTGCACAGATTTTTTCCAAAAAATATACAAATAGGTTAGCAAATGCAGGGGCGACCGCTGCACCCATTGATGTCCCTTGAGACTGCCAAAAGTATTCCCCTTTGAATCTAAAGTAGTTCTTTTTAAGGACTACAGTGAGGCAATCTAATAAAAAATAAACCAAATTGTTTGGTAGGTTAGTCTCGAGTAGATACTCTTCTATACACATTAACCCTTCATCCTGAGGTATTGACGTGTAAAGGCTTTCAATATCTATGCTACACAGTGTACAGTTTTCAGTTAAACCCTCTAAGGTGTTCAATTTCCTTAATAATTCACTTGTATCTTTTAGGAAATTTGGTATTTGTTTGACCAGTGGTTGCAAATAAAAATCCACATATTTACTTAATGGTTTTAACACAGATCCTATCCCAGAGACGATTGGACGGCCCGGGGGGTTCTCCAATGACGTGTACTTTAGGTAACAAGTACAATACTGGGGTTCGTGGGTGTTCTGTTATTAGGAAATCTGCAGTTTTTTTGGTGATTGTACCATTTAACATTGCATCATTAACCATATATTCTATTTCTATTTTAATATCATTGGTGGGGTCTTTTGATATTCGATTGTAATGCCCTGGGGTGTATAGCTGTCTAGTAACCTCTTTATCATACAAACATTTATCCATTACAACAATAGCACCGCCTTTGTCTGCTTTCTTAACCACGATTGACTCGTTATTTTTCAATTTTTTCAAGGCTGTTCTTTCGCTGTATGATAAATTATGTTTTACCCTGTATAAGGAATCGAACTCTTTCCTGACTTCTGAGGTAACAACATATTCAAACGCATTTAAAGCATCGTTAGTGATGTTTGGTATATAATTGCTAGGCTTTTTAAGTGGGCATGTATCAGTTACAGTTTCATTGCAAGCAGGTGTAATAACAGGCTTAGAAAAACACATTTTTACTTTCAAGTTCCTTAAAAATTTTTGAAAGTCTATTTCCCAAGTCGTATAGTCCACTTGATAAGAAGGCACAAAACCCAGTCCTTTATTAAGAACTTTTTCTTCTGCGGGAGTGAGACTGTAGGAAGAAATATTAAGGATAATAATGTGTATAGAAGAGTATCTACTCAAGACTAACCTACCAAACAATTTGGTTTATTTTTTATTAGATTGCCTCACTGTAGTCCTTAAAAAGAACTACTTTAGATTCAAAGGGGAATACTTTTGGCAGTCTCAAGGGACATCAATGGGTGCAGCGGTCGCCCCTGCATTTGCTAACCTATTTGTATATTTTTTGGAAAATAAATTTTTCTTACAACATAGGTACAAAGAACACATTGTAACCTACCTAAGATATGTGGATGACATTTTGGTAATCTGGAAGGGGGACATAAACAAGTTCCATGAAATGGTTAAAGAAGCAAATGATAGCCACCCCACCATTCAGTTTACTATGGAAGTAGCAACAGGGTCTCTGAATTTCTTAGACCAACTCACATTAGGTCAAGGCAAGATCTGTGCAGATCTCTATTGGAAAAGTACAGACCGAAATAATTTGTTGAATGCAAAGAGCTTTCATAACCCAAAATGTATTAGGGCCATTCCAAAGGGTAAATTTTTGAGAGCTAGACGGATAACATCAGATGACAGTGGGTATAAGAAAGCAGCAGGGGATTTAATTGAACGTTTCTCAGAGAAAGGCTATAAGAGACAAAGGTTAGTATCCCTAGCAAGGGAGGTCGAAAAGATTCCACGAGAAACGCTACTGATAGGGAAGCCTAAGAATAAGGAAACTAACAGAATTCCCCTAGTGAGTAACTATGGGAGACACAGCAACAAAGTAGAAAAAACTAGTGAAAAAATTCTGGCCAATTTTACAGAATGATAAAACTATAAATAAAACGGTTACTAATATGCCACTATTTTGTTATAAACGAGGCCATACAGTGAGAGACATACTATGCCCAGCAGAACCGAGACAGAACAGAATGCAAAAAATATTCAAGGGCAAACCAATAGTAGAAACATACCCTTGTTTAAATTGTGTGTGCTGTTCCTCTATTATAAAAGGAGACAGGCTTATCCATCCAACATAGGGTAACAATATCCAACTAAATAGTTATGCCACTTGTGTATCAGAGTACGTGGTATATATGCTAAAATGCCCCTGCGGCATGGTGTACGTAGGAAAGACCATGCGAAAAGTGAAAGAAAGGATAAAAGAACATAAGGGGGACATCCGCAACTTTAAAACAGGCACAACCACCGATACCCCAGTTTCACGCCATTGTAATTTACACAATCACCATGTGTCCCAACTAAAATGGTTGGTGTAAGAAGTAGCTGAACTACCACATAGAGGAGGAGATATTAGAAAAATACTGCTACAGAAAGAGGCACGTTGGATTAAAAAACTTGACAGTTTGGATCCAAGAGGTATGAATGACCAGTGGAGTGTAGGATGTTTTTTGTAGTTTTTGAATACTGCTGATCGAAATTTTATTATTATTCTGTTCTAATCTGTTGTCATATTCCTTTTTAGTGAGAAAAATGTGGCTGCCCTATAATAAATAAAATAGAAACAAGATACCGTACAGTATCAGATCTTCTGATTGGTAAGATAAACTGGGCAATTTTAGCCACACTGTTACAAATTTGCAACATTGTTAATAATACAACACGGTAACAAGAAAGAGAAAAATAATTGTAACTCTTATGTAATACAACTCTGTTCATGTAATTTGAAAATTGTAGATTTTGCAGCAAACTGGACTCTTTTTTGTAGGCTGAAAAGCAGTACAGGGGGTAAAGTGTAACCTACCATTTTTATGGTTTTATTGACTATTGGATGATTTGATTTTTTCACCACACTGGACTATAAGCACTAAAGTTACACTGATTATATTGTATGATATGAGGCCAGGCTAACAAATCCCCAACTGCAGTGACCTCGAGGAGTTAATGTTTTTAGTAACCTATCACACCAGGGGGTGGAGTGTATATGGATTTAAAAACCTTGAAACACTTATACTTAACACTTGAAAAAGAGCCACTAGCTCGAAACATGTTGTGAATAAAAAAACCTTGCAGCACAGTTTCTGCGGTTTTATGTTCCTGTTTGTCCACAACCTTAAAGATTTGGCATTTGCATTGCTTCTAATTTGGGACAGAAGCTGTGGCGCAGGAGCCCTATCGTGACACTGGTACAAACTTTTTCTTCTTTCAGCACACCAAATTTTGCTATTTAGCAGCCAAAACAGAAAAAAACTGTACAAAATGAAACCACAGTATTTAAATATAAAACCTTACAATAAAATAGCAGTTAATAAATACTTATCCTTTTCAGTTGATTTGTTTGCTTTTACTTGCTTTTTCCAGTCACCAGTCTGTAAACAACCTGCATTTCTCTCTTCTCGCGCAAACAAGAAGATCAATGCTAATTGTCCATCTATGTGGATGGCCAAATTAAAAGATATCTTACTTACGCTAGTCAATAGGATCACCCTACACACTACCAGTACATATACCTTAAGACAACTGTAAATGCTAGACACAACTGTAATACTGACAAGTCCATTTTTTTGTTGCCATACATATTGCCAATATCTGTGCCACGATGGTAAATAATAAAAATAAAATGTTGCAGTATTACAGATGGAATTCAACTACAAATGAGGATAATGCATTTAGAGTACATATAAACTCTGTATCAATATAAAATTATCTCCATCTTTCTAGAGAAAATAAAATCACCTGCTCCAGCCTGGTGATAGCTACTTGGCTATCCAACCCTTTGCGGTGTCTCTCTTTAACCAGCTCATAATAAACTTTCCCAGTGCAGAAAATGACCCTTTTAACCTCCTGAGGACTGTGGGAAGCTGCACCATTTTCAGGAATCACACGCTGGAAATTGGTACCTTGAGGTTAGAGAAAGTACATTTCCATTAGCTCTTAATAGTGAATATTACTTCACAAAAACCAAAGAGGCTTTTTAAACAATTTACAGAAAAGAACACTTGTATATTTTCCCCGTTTAATTACAAGGAGATGAATTAAGAAACAAAAAAAGTCAAGTGTCCATTTAGCTAATTTTCAGCTAATGCAATTTGCACTTGTGGTATTTACAAACCTGTGAGAGATGGAAACCACATTTTATTAGAATTTCCTTTCCATTTCAACATTTAAATGTTTCCCAGTGTTGGGAAAATGAATCTAGAAAGATTACCAAGTAAAAAGCATTGCTTTTGGTTTTGCGTTTTTGTTCCTTTTAACGTAAAACAATAATGATGTGTTATTAGTGACTGAATGTGTGTTTAACCAGTTCACATGGGTGTATTACCACAATAAATAACATAGCTGTAGGATATACAAGTATGGTATATCTATACAAGTATATGTATTCTATGTATCTATTCTATTGTATAAAATGATTACTTCCTAATATGGGGGGAACCAATTGGTAAATATTAGTTCTTAACATTCACAAATCCCCCCATATGTAATAAAATGCACTAAGTTTGCCCAGGAGCAGTAACCCCTAGCAATCAATAAGGTGTTTGCTTTTACAGGTGACCTGTGAATACTACCTGATTGGTTGCTATGGGCTACAGCTCCTGGGCAAACTTAGATAACCCCCAAAGAGTGTAAACATGGGCATGGCAAATTACCTAAATGTAGACCTAATCTATCACAGCTTGCCAGCAAAGTGTACAAAGAACAAAAGGTACAACCCGCCTTAAGAAGCCCATATCTGTGCCTTACATATAAGATATAAAGCAATGCAGCATGACATACTGGGCTCATCTATTAACACTGGGGAAATTTGTTCATTGGCAGTAACCCTTAGAAACCAAACAGTGATTACCTTTATTCAGCCAAGTGCAGGTTGAACACTGAAATTAATGATCTGATTGGTTGCCATGGGTTACTGCCCAGGTGTAAACTTACAGAGTGTTGATAAATAACCCCCACTGACGGCCTGCAGTAATTCCAAGGCTTGCTACCTAGGTATGCAGTCCAGCAGTACAGGAAGCATACTTAACACTAAAAGGATTTGCTGCATCAGTAAAAGCGACATTTAAGCTTTTCAATGTACATAATTTTATTTATAATTGTCCATTAAGTGAACACGAAATACTAAAGGTGAGTTAATTTTATACTGACCTGTTTTCATGTCATCAAAGCTAGATTTTGCTTCTGGGTGCCTCAGCAATGATTTGGGGGTAAAAATAATTAGCTGAAATTTTAAAAGAAACAGAGATTAGTCATAAGGAATACTTCATTGGTTGTCCTTTTCTACCTCAAGTTTGGAATAAAATTCAAAATAGGCTCTGGCATTTACTTTGGGTTCTTACGAACACAATCAAAACAAATCAGCAGACCACTTAGAAGTCATCTGTATAAATTAAACCATGCCTTCCCCAGCTACATCCTTGGTGATAAAAATCAGCTCATTATATACCGGCCAAATAAATATTTACGATCTATGGTATCTTACATTTACAAAAATTTACAGATTGCCAGTTCAGCCCTGCTCTCACACTGATATACTTACAGGTTTACGGAAGGGCAGCAGAATTTGTCTTCTGAGAACATGAAAATAGCTGGCTGGGTTTGAACAGTTCACCACAATCCAATTACAGTCAAAGAGTTGGGAAACGTCAAAGTCCTGTGTAAATTCCTGAACACAAAGTTTATATCAATGCAAACTAATACCGTAAATTCCTGGCAAATAGCACCCAACGAACCATCTCAATGTTCAACATACAAAAAGCAACAAAACTTTAATATCAGTGGAAAACTTTACCATTAACCTCCAATGAAACCAAAAAGAGTATATTTTCTACTGTAATATATGGTAGCAGAGGCCCATTTCATGAAGAAGCATATAGACATGTAGAAGCAATCCTATTTGGGTCTCTGTTTCAAAACTGAGCTGCCATTAGCATATGATAATTTCTCTGCATGGCATAGGCCATTAAATATGATATAAAACTGTTGGTGAAGTAACAAATCTGAAGGTATAGTTTTTCTTTAAAACAAAAAAAATCAAAAATCTGCACCCCCTAGAACCCATAACAATTGACCCTTGTGCCCCTTCTCATCCTTCATGCAAGTTTTGTTCAGCAACTTTATTTCTGATGGGTATGCTTTGAAAATCCTCTTTTATAATCCTGTGGGGATTTGAGGAATCCTTATAAAACTGTGTATATTTGGTATTGGTTCACTCGATGGGTGTTAATCCAGTAAATGGATTGTTTATTGAAATATGATGAATGCAGATTTAATTACCAAATTAAGCCTAACATTTATTTGTTTAATAAATGTCTTAACTCAAATAAGCGGGTTTGGGGTTAACAACCCGAAAACTTGTATTGATCGACTTTTTGGCTAAAAAAAAAATTGAATCGCTCAAATCGATCCAGTGTTCGAGTGAAACCCTCCGAAAAAAACTCATGAAGGCTAGTAACATCTTCAAATGGTTCAAGGGACGTCTGCCATTGACCTTGACAGGTTTTAGATGGTGTATTTTTGGATTCAAGCTATTTCCATAGTAGGGGTATAATAAATCTCGAAAAATTTTATTTATTTTTCTAACCTGAAAAATAGTTTTTTGACTCAAAAATACTTGAAAACTCGAATTTTTCATGGAAAACACAACTCGTACCTTAATAAATCTGCCCCATAATGTTCCAGAATTTTTATACACTGATGGTCTGGGCTTTAACCCAGATTCTCCCATTCCTTCATACAAAATAACTGAACCATGCTTTTTTTTCAATATATAGTAATCTTTAAAAACACAGCACTTCAAAGCCATTATGGTTAATATTTCTTATGGCTTTGAATCTCTGTCATAATATTCCCTATCACTGGGTATAAGCCATAACCCTGATTTCATTATCCACTGACCAAGACCCAAGAAAAATAATAAGAAACAGACCATTCACCATTCCAACATACAAAGGATTCTTCCACAGGTAAAATCAGAGAATGAGGTCAAGAAGTAACAGGGCACAGTGTTAGACAAATCAACTTACAGGATAAGCATCAGAGTCGTCATTGCTCATCTGCAGAAACCTTTCAGGTCTGGCTGATGAATGCTCAGGCCCCTGGTAATAACATTAGACATGAGGAGTTTAGAAATGCTCTTCTTTGAATCGAATTACTTATTGCAGTGGCAATGTAGAAGCATTAATTTAATTCATCAATTTATTCTAGTTGTAATATGAACTCTTATTCTAGAAATATGAACTACTCCCTGAAAATATTAAGCAGAGTTACCCATATAAATGAACACAATGATTTGTTTAAAATTTGCTGTTTGAATATTTGACCCATTTGCGATACAGCTGAACGTTTCACTGATATGTTCTGTTTGGTCGAAGACAACTGAACTAGCAATGGAAAGGGCAGTAAGTAAATGGACCATGTAGTATACAGCCCCTTTTTAACTTTATTTTAATGAATAGACTTTGATTTGAAGATACTTATCTATATTCTTTTAATTAGCTTGTTTTAATTACTTTTCTTTTGGGGGGCTGTTTTGTACTTAATAAGGGCTAGTCCACACGGGAAGATAGCCACGCGTTTGCGGTCGCGGCGACAAAGCGCCGCACCAGTCGCTGCGACCGGCGCAGGCGACAGTTTTGTATGGGCGCCTATGTAAAAACGCCTGTGCTAACCACACGAGGCGATGCGCTTTTCAACAGTCGCCTGAAAATGCCTCGCCAGGCTTTTTCAGGCGACTGTTGAAAAGCGCATCGCCTCGTGTGGTTAGCACAGGCGTTTTTACATAGGCGCCCATACAAAACTGTCGCCTGCGCCGGTCGCGGCGACTGGCGCGGCGCTTTGTCGCCGCGACCGCAAACGCGTGGCTATCTCCCCGTGTGGAATAGCCCTAACAGGACAAAATATGTAGAGTGAAATTTCTACTTTCTACAAGAAACCAAGATTAGTCATAATACTTCACTGGCTTGCCATTTTCTACCTCTCTCTCATGTTTGGACTAAGATTCAAAATATGCCCTGCCATTTACTTCAGGTTCTAACAAGCACAATCGGCAGAACACTAGGAATCTCTTTGTATAAACAAACCCTTCTCTTACCCAGAATTTATTTATTAACATATGTTTTAAATATCATGACAACTTTTATCTTCTAGGCTGTAGTAGATTGATTAAAGCTAATTGCTGATTATTTGCTATGGGTAGCTGCCTGGCTAAATTTGGCACCAATTTTAGTAAATGAGCCCTCTAGTGTCAGGGCACATCATCAGATTCGGGGAGATTAGTCGCCCGGTGATAAATCTCCTCTTCTTCTGAGTGACTAATCTCCCCAAACTGCCTCCCGCCGGCTAGAATGTAACTCGCCAGTAGGATGGCACTCGGAGTGCACCATTGGAGATCTGAGGCAACAAGAAAGACCCCCCCCCAGCACAAACAATACAACAGGACCCATGGGCCTCAAGTTGCAGCTGTGATTTATAAACATTATTGTTAGATTACTTTATACACAGAACAAGGTATGCCTCTAGGTGTCACATGATGGTGCTGAACTCAAGTTTTGCAACTTTTACATACATTTTACTATTTCAACACATACAGTGGTGTGAAAAACTATTTGCCCCCTTCCTGATTTTCTTATTCTTTTGCATGTTTGTCACACAAAATGTTTCTGATCATCAAACACATTTAACTATTAGTCAAAGATAACACAAGTAAACACAAAATGTAGTTTTTAAATGAGGGTTTTTATTATTTAGGGAGAAAAGGGAGAAAAGAAATCCAAACCTGTGTGAAAAAGTAATTGCCCCCTGAACCTAATAACTGGTTGGGCCACCCTTAGCAGCAATAACTGCAATCAATAACTTGCAACGAGTCTTTTACAGCGCTCTGGAGGAATTTTGGCCCACTCATCTTTGCAGAATTGTTGTAATTCAGCTTTATTTGAGGGTTTTCTAGCATGAACCGCCTTTTTAAGGTCATGCCACAACATCTCAATAGGATTCAGGTCAGGACTTTGACTAGGCCACTCCAAAGTCTTCATTTTGTTTTTCTTCAACCATTCAGAGGTAGATTTGCTGGTGTGTTTTGGGTCATTGTCCTGCTGCAGCACCCAAGATCGCTTCAGCTTGAGTTGATGAACAGATGGCCGGACATTCTCCTTCAGGATTTTTTGGTAGACAGTAGAATTCATGGTTCCATCTATCACAGCAAGTCTTCCAGGTCCTGAAGCAGCAAAACAACCCCAGACCATCACACTACCAGCACCATATTTTACTGTTGGTATGATGTTCTTTTTCTGAAATGCTGTGTTACTTTTACGCCAGATGTAACGGGACGCGCACCTTCCAAAAAGTTCAACTTTTGCCTCGTCGGTCCACAAGGTATTTTCCCAAAAGTCTTGGCAATCATTGAGATGTTTTTTAGCAAAATTGAGACGAGCCTTAATGTTCTTTTTGCTTAAAAGTGGTTTGTGCCTTGGAAATCTGCCATGCAGGCCGTTTTTGCCCAGTCTCTTTCTTATGGTGGAGTCGTGAACACTGACCTTAATTGAGGCAAGTGAGGCCTGCAGTTCTTTAGATGTTGTCCTGGGGTCTTTTGTGGCCTCTCGGATGAGTTGTCTCTGCGCTCTTGGGGTAATTTTGGTCGGCCGGGCACTCCTGGGAAGGTTCACCACTGTTCCATGTTTTTGCCATTTGTGGATAATGGCTCTCACTGTGGTTCGCTGGAGTCCCAAAGCTTTAGAAATGGCTTTATAACCTTTGAAATTGAACTCAGGTGTGATAAACCACAGTTAAGTTATTTTTTAACAAGGGGGGCAATCACTTTTTCACACAAGCCCATGTAGATTTGGAGTTTTTTTTCTCCCTTAATAACGTAAACCTTCATTTAAAAACTGCATTTTGTGTTCAATTATGTTATCTTTGACTAATAGTTAACGGTTTTTGATGAGCAGAAACATTTAAGTGTGACAAACATGCAAAAGAATAAGAAATCAGGAAGGGGGCAAATAGTTTTTCACACCACTGTATACAAAGAACTGAAGGTATTATGAACGATCAGAGCACCCACAAAACCAGGTGTCAGAGATTCCAAGCATTTTGTCACTTGCCCCTGCAACTAATAAAGGGGGTGTTATCTTTTAGTTAATTTTTTTAAATTATTTGCCTTCTCCTTCTGACTCAACTTTTTTTTTCTCTCAAAACAAGTTTATTGGAGATCGTTTACAGATAAAAAAAACTATTTCATATACACATATTATTGCCAAAAGTATTATACATTACATTGTGCAAGCATGGCAGAATAAACAACAGACTTTAGTTGCAGCATTACCCGAAGTTATCTGGGACTTTATGTCCGTAACATTTCCATAACTCTAATGGTGTGTCTAGCCATTGCTGCTAATTTGTCACCTGGCGTGGAATAAGACCTTGGCTACTAATTGCCTATGTGCCGCTGGCGTGTACTCCGTAATCCCAATACCCAGGAGACACAGGCTCAGTTCAGCCGGTAGGTTAGTGCCTATTATTTTTGATAGATGCTTTTTTTGCCCAATACTTTTGTAGTTGAGAGCACTGCCAAACAGTGTGCAGCAGAGTAGCTTGGGGTGCATCCCACCTTAGGCAGTCTGGAGAGACATATATTTTGCTTAACGTTTCCCTGGTGTGGTATGCTCTATGCACCATGTATAATTGCAACAGTCTGTCATTGTAGTTATAAGATACATGCATAGGGGCTCTTATGGCCTTTTATAGTCTAGGTCTCTCTCCCGTGCCTCTCTGCTGTGAATTGGGTTATTTCTAACTAGGGAGTCCTGCATTTTTTTTATATATTCCAGAGAGGATTCCTTTTTGATTTGGTTTTAGGAGGCACTTCTGATTTGTTGATAGATTATTCACTGGGTGTTTGGTTTATTATATTGTATTTTCAGTTCAGCAAATGTTTTTATGGCATCAGTTTCCCATACGTCTTCAATGTATTTTTATCCCTTTACTCAACCAGCAGTTTGGGGGAACTATATGGGCCATGTATAGAAATTTTGCATTGCTCCAGAGAGGTGTCTGAGGGTCAAATTGTGTGAAGGCTAGCAACTCATGTACTTTTGTGAGCAGAATAGGGTTCAAAGTTTGCGCTTTGGCCCACAGTATTATGTCCCAGGGAAAGTTAGTTGTGTGTTTCACCTCTACCCACAACTTTTGCAGAGGCTGGTAGTGGTTAGGGTGTAGTATAGTAATAAGATGTGTGATCTGGGCTGCTAGGAAATAGTGGAACTTGTATGGTAGGGCCACACCACCTTTTTCTGGTCTCATAAGGGTCTGTAAACCCAACCTAGACCTGGTCTGTGATCTCTAGGAGGCATCGCAGAGAAGATCCCCCTGTCCCCTAGGTTCCCTAGCATGTCATCTGCATATAGTTGTATTTTTTTTCCTCTATGTTTTGGATTCTAAACCCTGTGATGTCGTCTGATTCTCGGATTGCTTGAGCAAGGGGTTTGATGGGCAATGCAAAGAGCAAGGGGACAGCCCTGCCTGGTCCCTTGTGTCTAGGAGTGACGTTAATCTAGAGTTGACCCTACGCGAGGCCCGAGTAGAATGGTACAGGAGTTTAACCAGATTTTGAAAAGTTGGGCCTATCCCAAAGTGGTTGAGCACTTTCCAAAGATAGGGGCACTTGACTGTGTCGTATGGCATTAGCTATATCCAGAGCAGCAATGGCTCTTTGACCTTTGTTATCGTGTTCTGCAGTTAAATTGACAAACAGCCTTCTCGTGTTAAGAGCTACAGTTTTCCCTGGGATAAAACCGGTTTAGTCAGGGCCTACTATCTTAGTAACCACTTTACCAAGTCTTTTGGTCAGGATTTTGTCGAGAATTTTAACATTGGCCGTTAGGACAGACATGGGCCTTTATGAATCACATAACATTTGGTCTTTGCCTGGTTTAGGAAGCAAGGCATTTCATACATCGAGCCAGGCAGACTCCCCTGTGCAAGAGCTGCGTTATAGGTTCCAAGGAGATAAGGGGAGAGGGTTGTGACTTGGCTCTTGTATATCTCAATTGGTAGCCCATCTGCTCCTGGGGCCTTTCCATTATGGAAAGATTCAATAGCCTCTATCATTCCTTGGTGATGCTACACTCAATGAAGTCTTTATATTGGGGGGCAGCTTAGGCGTGTTTAACCGTGCTAGAAAGGAGTCTATTTCAACAAAGGGTTTGTCAGCTTGGAGGAATACAGGTTGGTGTAAAATTGGACAAGGGTGCAATCGACTTCATACTGTAGATGAAGTCAATCGCACCCTTGTCCAATTTTACACCAGTCAACAAACAGAAACCATCATAAGTCTAGAAGTTTTTTTAGGGCCGCTATTGTAGGAGGGGTGGTGTGCTGCTTTGTGAGGTGAGCTAGCACTTTACCAGCTCTTTCCCCTTGCTCATATATCTGTGCCTTAGTAAACAACAGACTTCTTTGGGCCTTTTGCGTCATGTACTGGTTGTACTCCTGTTGTTTAATCCTAAGGGCTGAAAGATTTTCCCCTGTGAGGTATGTGGCTGCCAGTTGTTCAGCTGCCACCACCTCACTTTCTAGGCCACCTTGCTTCATTTAGCTTTGTTTTTTTGAATGCGGCTATCTCTGCCCCCAGCTGCCCTCTGAGATATGCCTTAAAGGTGTCCCATACTATTAGAGTATCCGTTGATCCTCTATTTTTTTAAAGAAAAACTCTCGGATTGTGGTATCAAGCATGGTTTCATTGTCTAGGATTTTTAGCCAAACGGGATTCAGGGACCATCTCGGAACACTCACAGTGCAGTGAAGTTGGATCATTAGTTCCAGGAGGGAATGGTCAGAGATCCCCTAGGGAGGTACTGCGCTGTTTTAACTATTGGCAGCATAGGGTCATCAACCATGGCATAATCAATTCTAGACAGGGACATGGGCGATTGTGAAAAACAGGAGTACTGTCTGGTATTTGGATGTAGTTACCTCCAGATTTCCACCAGCCTTATACCATCAAATAACTGTTTTAGATCATTAGTTTTTTGCCCCAACCTTTGACCTGATTTGGTCATCTTTCAAGGTCTGTTTTAAGCAGTGTATTGAAGTAACCCATTGCAATTGTATTTGCATGTGGGTATTGGGCCATAAATTTTGCCAGTGCAGTTAAACAGTCCCATTTATAGTGAGGAGGGATATAGATATTTGCAAGAATTAACTCCTTGTTGTTTACATGGCAGTGCACAAAGCTATACCTTCCTTTAATGTCAGACCTAGTACAAATGGGACTGTTTTGTGAATTAACAGAGTTACCCTGGACTAATGGTTCGAGAAGGTGGAGGGATATGCCCATCCCACCCATGACTTTTTAAGAGCCATAATTTTCCCCCTGTTAAGTGGGTTTCCTGGAGGAATGGTATCTGAACTTGTTGTTATTTGAGATACTCCAAAACCACCCTCCTTTTAATAGGGCAGTTGAGGCCTCTGACATTCCAGCTGATTAGCTTGCTAGCCATTTTACACCCGTTTTTGCATAACAGCTGTGTACAGTTGAAATGTTCCCCCTGCATAACTTTTGCTTAAGGGCTAGTCCACACGAGGAGATTCGGGGAGATTAGTCGCCTGGCGACTAATATCCCCGAATCTCCTCGTGTGGCCTTACCCTTAGCGCTAACAATAGCAAAACATTTAACATTACATTCAGCATTCCCATCCAATCAACCACTCCCTTTCCACCCCATCCCCCACTGGTGCGCACGGTAGTGACCATTGAACTGGTCCGATACCCGGACCATGAACAGTTAAATTTACTGTGAAACAAGAAAAGGTTATATCGTCCCCTCTCTCTCTGGCCCATGACTGTGAGTCCTCAGGACCACTCTGACTCTGTGGTGTTAAAAGGCAATTTGACTTAGTGTTGCAGACTGGGTATAAACTTCCATAATGTCAATGTCCCTTGAGGTATGACAAGAAAGTACCTATGAGTTTATCTAGGTCCTTTAGGGGTTACTTTTACCGTCCCAATGCCTCTTTATGGCCTCTTGTCACAGTGCTGGAACATTCTGGGCATCCATTCAGCTGTTGGCTTCTTGCGGTGAAGTGAAGAAATGTGAGGGCCCATTTAAGCTTTTCCGCAGACAGGCCAGGTAAAGCATTGCGTAGATTAGCTTTGCCGCTCGCAATCTTTTCTTCTCTTCGATGAACTTGCCGCATTGCCGCTGGACCTCTGCCGAATAGTCAACATAGATGGTGATCGTTGTCGTGTGGAATTTTCGGGTGTCTTGTTTGTGAGTCTTTGAGAGAATGGCATCCCTGTCTCATTCAGCAGCCTGGTAATTAATGGCCGCGGTGGGATTCCAGGAGGACCAGGCCGCATCGGGATCCTGTGGGCCCTTTCTACAGCAAAAATGGGAGGTTAGCCTGATCAAACTTTTCTGCCAGCCAATCCTCAATAATGCACTCTGGCTTGTCCCCCTCAGCCATTTCTGGGAAAACAAAGGTTATTTCTGCGGAGGCGGTTATCGAGATCATCGACTTTATTGATGCTGCTTGCTGCCAATGCGGCTCCGTTATGCTCCCAGGTAGAGGAGCACAAGTGTCCTCCAGGCCACTAACTTGTTGCTCTACCACCATCCGCTCCCTCAGTTTTTGTAAGTCGTGGTTAATGATCGATCTTGTTTGTCCTCACGGGCAAACTTCTCAAGCCTACTAGCAGACATTGAGGCCCTTTCTTGTGCCCTATTCTTCCCCATTAATATCCTCTGGGGTAGTTGTTGCCAGTCGGGTTTGCCTGAGGCCGTCTTGAGTGATTTAGAGTGGTCTTAAATCAGGATAGTTTTGGTCCATAGAGAGGAGCACTCTGAGATGTGCCTGCTCAGATCTAGTGTCAGGCCGCGCCCCTCAACTCTTCAACTTTTAAATGGGGGTCACTGACCCCCATCTAAAAACAAATGCTCTGTAAGGCAACACATTTATTGTTATTGCTACCTATTCAGGCCCTCTCCTATTCATATTCCAGTCTCTTATGCATGGTTGCTAGGGTAATTTGGACCATAGCAACCAGATTGCTGAAATTGCAAACTGGAGAGCTCCTGAATAAAAATAACTCAAAATCCACAAATAAAACATGAAAACCAATTGCAAATGTCTCAGAATATCACTCTCTACAGCTTACTAAAACATAATTTAAAGGTGAACAACCCCTTAAGTCATTGGGGTGACAAAAAGCCCAGAATTTCACATGTGCCAGTTATTTTTATTCTAACAACAGAATCCCTGTAAATATTCACAGATTACTATTTTTTTGGACTGAGATGCAAACTTTAATCATGTGATAAATTGGTGATCCTTTAATTCTCTTACCATTCCTTCCATTCCATGCGGCAGCAGTAGCACAATTCCATTGTGACGAACCCACTTAGCTTGTCCCGAGCTGATAAACTGGTCAATTATGCATTGGGCAGTATTATAAAAATCACCAAACTGTGCTTCCCAAAGCACTAAAGCATTGGGGCTTGCCATAGCAAAGCCAAGCTCAAAACCTGCAAAATAACAGAAAAACAGTATACACTAAGTAAACAAAAAACAAAATACGTTTCCACTCCATGGTAATTCCTACATATATACAGACATTTCTTTTATGTCATAGAAATGGCAAAGGATCTTTAACTCAGAGACCAGGTTTTATCTAGATAGACAGATCTCAAAAACTAAATGATTACATGTTACTTTTGAAGGAGAAAGCAGTAATGCAATATCTTCTGAAATATCACATATAAAATATGCTATATTCTAAAGGCAAGCTCAGCAAGGAGATTTCATTTAAAGCTGTTTAATTAGTGCCGTACTTGAACAGTATGCTGGGCATGCCGACTGCGATGACAGGCAGGGTCTGGGACTTTTGTTATGCAATGCACACAGTCAGGTGCTAGGAGAAGTCATCAGAAAGCTCTCAATGGCAGGTGTCATGTACCTGCCATCTCTAGTATCAGATCAGATTTACGCTCAGACAGAACCCTGCAATATTTTAACTGTTGAACCACATAAAGGTTATTAAGTACAAAGTAGAATTTTGCATGAGATAACAGAAGGTATGTAAGAATCATACAATTTTGGAACAGATAATAAATATCGAACTGGGTGATTCCCAACTAATGAATATGATTTTGAAGTTATAAACTTCCTATAAGGAACATATTACTAAAAATTCAGAAAGTGTTTAGCAAATTTACATATTTATCAAACCATTTGCTGCCTTGATCAATGTGTTAGTTCATCAGAGTGTGTTTGACTGCTTCAGCTGTTAAACTCCATTCTACAGTACGGATTGTTAGAGCTCAGTGCAGACACTTAAATCCCACATTGATGGTTATAGCATTAAAATTAACAACACAGGGGGGGGGCTGGCCTAGCACAAGAGAGGACGCATAGCATGGCGCTCCCGGGGTTTCATACCAAATTCGCTGATAAATCTGGCAGCCCCTTGTGTGCACAGAGGCTCCCAGTTGCTCCTCAGGGTACCCGCTGCAGCCCGACATTGTTACAAGCTGAATTGAAGCATCCGAAGCCGGGGAAAGCCATTGAAGCCAGGGGCTTGCAAAATCGGGCACCCGGAAGCGGAGTGCAACAGAATGCATCGGAGTGCAGATCACCCTGGATCCTCTCTGCAGCAGCTGAGTAGAGGCAGAGGAGGTGCTCCTGGATAGCTTCCTGAGGGGTGAGTCACCTCAAGACCCCAGGTGCTCCCCTTTTCTGGCAGTTTAAAGATATATAGCTGTCAATGATCCACAGCTAGTCCTTCTGTTCCACTATGTGCCATAAGAGGAAGTTAGAGCCTAGTAAAGGCACAGAACAGCAAGTGCTGCATCACCCTGCTCTTACACTACAGCTGCAGGGACAATTATAAACTGTGAGTTTAGTGCCTCCAATCTAGCACATAAAGCACAAATGGTGTGGAAATGGAGGTACTGATGACCCAATAAAAAGCTTTGTACTTTCCTCTTCTTTGCCAAACCTTAGGCCAGTGTGTGCATAGGGCAGTGTTGTATATGTGATTAGCATCTTGTGGATGTGCTACTCCGCTTACCAGTGATCCTGTGGCCTCTAAAAGCTAACTCTTGAAATGAATATCTACATAAATATAAGCAGTCTGCTCCTGTCTACAGGAAATAGAATGGGGAAAAATACACATATGTTTAGATCAGAAGCAGCGAGATTGGACTCTGCTCTTTCTCCTCCACCAATGCAACTCCAACACTCCCAACTACTACAGAGAGAGAGCTGCCAATGGAAAATTCAGCTGATCTAATGTCAGCCATTTTGCAGTGTCAAACTACCCTAACTGCAACTTTTACCTCCAAAGTCAAGGAACTAAAGGTAGTGCTTTCCCTAATCAAACAAAGCATAAGATAGAGAACCGTTGCCTTGGAGGAAAGGGTAGGAGAGGTGAAGGACCGTACTGCTCCGCTAACCCAGGACATCCGGCATCTCAAACTTCAAACAGTGAGTGATGTGTGGACCACCTAGAAAATCGGCCACGCCGCTCCAATATCAGAGTTCTTGGTCTCCCAGAAAAGTGTGCGGGAAATCAACCTGAAATATTTGCGGAGACATGGCTCAAAGAGCTAATTGTTCAAAGTGTATTCTCCCCGCAATTCATGGTGGAAAGGGCACACCGGGTCCCACTCCGACCCCTGCCCCCTGGAGCCCCACCACAGGCATTCTTGATCACACTGTTGAATTATAGAGATAGAGATGCTGCATTGTGTGAGGCCAGAAAGAAAGGCGATCTGCAATACATTGGGAGCCAGAGTCTTGCTATATCCTGACTACTCCTCCACTGTGCAAAAGAAGCGTGGCTCATATCTGGGAGTTAAGCACAAACTCTGTGAACTGGAATATGCAACGCTTTACCCTGCAAAATTAAAAATCATGGATGCTGGCAGAGCCCACTTTTTTGATCAACTAGAGGTAGCACTGTAATGGATTGAGCACCAACCTGGCAAAGCTAGGAGCCCCCCAAGAGCACACCAACAAGAACACTAACTGTGTGGATATTCCCTGATCTTCCCGAGGTAATGGCCTCCCAATTCTTGGTAAAATGCTAGGCAAAAAGACATACAAAATACCTATAAACCCAAATATCAGCCTCCTGGATGACTGTCAAACAACACTCTCTTCCCTTATGACTGGACATTCTGAGCATCTTTGCTTTCTACTTAATTGATGATATCCTTTGCCCCGTGGGCTCATTACCTTTACAAATTGGACTGTGTGCCTATTTAAATGTGGCTGGCCTGTTTAATAGATATCTAAGCGCAAGTAGGCCTGGCATTTGAGAGACAATACAGCACCCTGTGTAAGTATCATACTTTTTGGGCAAAAGTACCTACGTTTTTGTGGTTAAGCTACACTCCAGTTGGGTTAAATTTGGTTCTGGGAGAATGTATCTCCAGGTTGGGTGAAAGATACCGGGTGGGGGGCTTAATGTCGGGGTTTATAGTCTGTGGTTCTCGCTTTCTCCTTTTCTCTTCTCTTCTCTAGAGGCAAGATCAAATGTATTCTCACTGTGGTTTGAAGGACATAGGGGTGATGCTTGTGGCAGGAGGTCCCTTGAGGATCATCCACTATTATATGAAATGGCTCGCTGCAACTTTAAACTATTACCTTGGAATGTACGGGGCATCAATGATAAGATCAATCGATCTTTAATTTTAGATGTGATTAAGAAATCTGGTGCAGACATCATACTGTTACAGGAAACCCACCTAGTGGGACAAAGAGTTTGCGCTCTTAGGCGAAATTGGGTTTCTATGGTTTACAATGCCGATTTCTCCACTTATTCCAGGGGAGTAGCAATAATAATTAGGAAATCTTTGAACTTTCATTTAGAGGCGCTTATCTCTAATAGAGGTGGCAGATATTTAATACTAAAAGGTCAAATTGCTGGTACTGTCTAATAGTCAATGTCTATTTGCCCCCTCCGGTTGACATCCAAATACAAAATGAAGTTCTACAAAAAGTGTCTGAATATGGGGATTTGCCTACAATATGTGCAGGTGATTTTATCCAGAAATGGATAGGCTACACCCCTCAACCCATGACACAAAAACCTTTGCCAACTTAGTTGAGGCAGCAGTGTTAATAAACATTTGGAGGTGGAGACATCCTCAGCAAAAACAATACGCTTGTTATACAGTAACCTCCTCTGCAATGTCATGGATAGATCTATGTCTTGGACCGTTAATATGCTGCTCTGGGTTGAGACCATAGAGATTTTGACTAGAATGTGCTCTGACCATGCCCGCTATTGATGACTATAAGTGGAGCCCTACGTAGCTCCACGAAACAATGGAGACTACCTCCAAAATGGATAGTTAACCCCAAAGTAAGTTGGTAAATGAACCAATACTGCTTTTAATGCAATTACACTGACAACTTTAAAGGGGTGATTAACCTTTAAGTTAACTTTTAGGATGTCATAGAGTTCGCAATTCTAAGAACCTCTTCAATTGGTCTTCATCATCAACATACAATTAATGGTATTTCAATCGATTGTGTTAATACAAATAGTTATGATTAAAGTGCTTAAGTGCTATAAATTAGGTGCTGTGACCTTCAACAAAATGTATCTACACACAATTGATGAATAATCTAAAAGTTCATGGTTCTTATATGAATTAAATAAGCGGCTAGTGCTGTAGTTATAATTTTAAAGTGAGTTCATCCAGACAAAAGCGTAAGCGAAACGTACGTCGGCGAGAATTCAAACCCTTTTTTTTTTTTTTTTTTTTTAAAAAAAGCTTATTATTGAAATCTTACCTTTTTAAACTTTAATTGAATCTCGGATCCAGAGAAATTTAATGGAATTGTAGCGCTATTAGCGCAGCATTCATTCCTTTTATTCTCTTTTATCTCTAAGGCACTGAGGATTTGTTGGTTTTATAGCAAAGTTAGCTCTCCTTACAAGACAGTTAAACGTAGTAACGAGATTACAGTCCTCGGTGTTCTGCCTTTCTCCCACGTATGGTGTCCCAGGGCTTAGAACAACGCAGCTAGTTTCTTTGGGACAACTTCACCTCTATACTATTTTCTAATTTCTCACTTTTATTCATGAATTGCTGATGCTTTATTTTTAATTGTTTGATACCATGAACTCACTTTAAAATTATAACTATAGCACTAGCACCTTATTTAATTCATATAAGAACCATGAACTTTTACATTATTCATCAATTGTGTGTAGATACATTTTGTTGAAGGTCACAGCACCTAATTTATAGCACTTAAGCACTTTAATCATAATTATTTGCATTAACACAATCAATTGAAATACCATTAATTGTATGTTGGTGCTAAATTGATTGAGAACTAAGCATATGTTTATATTAGCACTAAGCACTTATATAATTAGATCTCAATTAATTTTAGTAAGGTAGTGTGGGGTTTTACTGCTTTCTCTTGTTTTTAGTATCCCTATTCTGGTTTATATACCTCTACACAGCCTGAAATTGGGTAATACAAGTGAGTGAACATTAATTACAAGTGAACTATATTTTTGTTTGTTGGTCTTCATCATCATCATACTTAAAAACTCAAAGGTGAAAACCTCCTTTAAAACCACTATAAATGAGAACTTAACATATACTATATCAGAAAGTTCCTTGGTGTTACATTTCTGCAATTTCTTCTATGCCCTGCTCTAGAGCACACACCAAGCTATATTTAAAAGCATTGGGCACTGCACATTTTTGTTTTAGTTGTCCATAAAAATGCAATTATTGCCTGCCTAATGCAATGGGATTTATATAAGACATAATCAATATCCATTTGCTATCAAGATAAGATTCATGTTATTCATGTCACGTGGTATAGCGACTGCATTGTCCACAAGATACAATTACTGCACCAAAATGAGAAAGAAGTATACATATTTAAAAAGTTGCAGAGACTTTTCAGCAAATATATTAATGTAACAGAGTTCCCTATAATGAAAATAGGGAAAAACAAAGGAAAAAACAGTGGCTAGAGTAAAGGTCCCCTTAGACGCAAAGATTTTTCTTTGATGAGCGACCGACCGATTTTAGTGCAATCCAACCAATTCGTCAAATTATCGTGAGGTTAGTGGGAATCAAACAATAATGCATCCAACGATTTTTCGTCCGACATCAGTCAGAAAATTGATCGGCCAGGTTAGAGAATTTTCATCGGTCACAGTGAAATCTGTTGTCCAATTGTTTGCAGGGCCAAGCAGGCAGCTACCCTCAGTTTTCCTGGCTTTAACTAGACAATATCGCTTGAGATGGTCTTTTTAGTTGATGGACAAATCATACATTTAAATAATCGTTTCAAGATAAGCTTGGTCTAACGATACGAAAAGATCTTTTAAAAATCTTTACATCTATGGCCAGCTTAAAACAAATACTAAATTGCAAGAAGACAACATATTAAATGAAAGGAGCATTGCTGTGGCTTTTAACTAATGCAAAGGTTATTATCTGTACTAACTCTGAAACAGATTAGATAAAATAAAGAGTCTGTGTATTAGAAGGCCCCTTTACAATTAATAGCGGGCTGTATCATAGCTATTCCTTATAGCCTTTAACCAAATAAATTAATAGGAAATCCTTCAGTCTTCAACTGGATCTTCACTGATGTATCAGAATGAAGCCAGCAAAAAACAAAACTCTTAAAAAAATATATCACATCATATTTCCAGTGTACATAAAACAGTATTTCCCCTGACAGCTTTTAATCCAGTTCTAATTTTAGCTTCACTATTACAAGTCCATTTCTACTGATTGGGAGACATGGCTGAGAAAATCTGCAATATGGATAATTTGTTTAAGGCTTATCTCCACATATGCTCTTCCTTATTTAGATACAGTGTATGATAAACATTATCTTCTGAAGAAGGCAATTTGTTCTTAGTGCTCATTACCTGTCTTTTTCTTCCCATTTTTTGCAGAAAAGCTTGCCAGTTTAGGAAATGGCATGTTTGCTTATCATATGGCAAATGTTAAAAAATCCCATTTCAAATTACATACATTCACTGGCACAAACATATAATGCTAGGATAAACATATTACATAAGGGATATTCCTTCTGTAAATGAGACAAGAAGTGGCAGTTAGCAGACTAAAAAGGACACAAGAACAGCATTATACACAGTATAATGGGAAGCATCTTATTTGATATGCATTTGCCCATTGTTCCTCTGGCTTATAGAATTAAGTTGTAATAATTAGCTTCTTAACTGTGAACTTTTCTGGATTTTTAGGTTCAAACCCCCTGTACTAACATTTACACCCACAGCTCATAACCAAATTATAAATTACTGCGTTGTAGTCACAGTAAAATCCAAGACAGCAAAAGTCATAGGCTAAGCTCATTTTAATAGGCCTTCATGCTGAATCATTATATTGTTGCATTGTCGCTCCTTAAATGAACAGTTCAGTGTAAAAATAAAAATTGGATAAATAGGTAAGCTGTGCAAAATAAAAAATGTTTCTAATATAATCAGTTTTAGTTCAAGTAACAGAGAACCATAGAGTACAGTCAAATAACAGATTAATACAAAAACTTTTAACTGATTTGGAGGGGAAAAAGTAATCACTTACCAAGTACGCCATATTCAGACAAGGAACTGTTGCACACCGTGTATGGAGCTTGGTTTGGCCAAAGATGATTCATTGGAACACAAGTCCAACGGTCCACCTCCTGATCGTGCAGGACATGATGACGATGACTAGAAAAAGTGATATGGTATATATAATGAGAAAGGCTAGAGTGCTAGCCAAAATGTCAGCAAGTGAGTCCTAACTAAGTGAAAAAAGAAGAGAATATATATATATATTATATTATTTAATAATTATTACATAAATTACAAATGTCAGAATCACCAAGTATTTGTTTAATCATGCTTAGTACAAATGTTACACTACATTACTATGTCCTTTATTGTTTACTGGGTATCATTGGGAATTTTTTTTTGTCCCCCTTTGCCTGATCGATAGGATGCTCAAGGTAGGGCCCCCGCACTAACCACCCCAACCACTCAAATAAAACATCATAATGTATTCAACTGTTGATATTTGCATTACACAATATAAAAGAGGATATTTTTTTGAGTTAGAACCTCTTTTAGACATCATGAGACTCCAGTTTTTACACCAAATAGGTGCCATATAAAGACATAAGACATATGACATAAAAACATAATATTACATATATACCTCCAGTTTAATTTTACATTACATACACAGTTCCTGACAGGTTATAAGCCAAATAGTCACCACAACATCTAACTGCAGTAACACTGACCACTCTTCTTCCGCCTTCAGTGTCTTCATTGGCTACAGTGTTAAAATGAGAGACCCACCAGTGCATATACCACCCACATGGGAGACCCATGTATTGCATAACACCAGTGCATATATCCATGAGAGACCTCACTAGCACATATGATGTGCCCAGATGTAGACAAAGTTGAAATATTATTTGCTGCAAATAAAAAGGCCCAGCATTGAAAAGGATTGTAAGAAAAGTTAGTAAAACTCAGCATTCACCATATGTACCTATTTTGATCTAGTTTCACTATCACAATGTCTTCCAAATTACACTGAATGCACCTGGGTCATCTATCACCATTATCAAAAAGCTTATTACAAGCAACCCTTCAGATCAATATTACGTGTAATGCAATAGCACTGAATCAAGTGATTCCCAAACAAAACTGTCACAGAAGTAGTTGCACCATCTGAGAAAAAAATTGCCCTTTTTCCAAAGTGTCTATGGATATATTAAAGCAGTAGAAATTTTCACCCCTCCTCCCTTAGAGCTTGGAGGGTACATTAATCAGCATTAAAATGGGACGCTGAGGCACATTATGAAAACAGAGATGACTAAGGCAATTACTGTAATCCATTAACTCCCTGAGTAATGAGTGAGACTAACTGACTGAATCACACCAATATGTTCAGCTCTGCGAGTGCTCAGGCAAAATGGACTATTACACTGATAATACCCATTATGTGTGTTCTTTGCTACATAGCTGCCAGTGTCAAACAAAATGAAAGCAGTGGTCTCTACGTACCTCCTCATGTTATCAATGTCAAGAACAAATTGCTCTCCCAAATATACACCAATTAGTAGCATAATTAAGGTTAGGTGAAATAGTAATGGGTTAAGTGACTAAGGAAGAGCTTTGCCAGCCTGATGTTACACACACACACACACGTATATATATATATTTATATATATATATATATATATATATATATATATATATATATATATATATATATATATATATATATTTATTTTTTCATTTCAGGTGGCTCAAAAATAATTGGACAAATTAAAAACTGAAAATAAAATGTTAATTTCTAATACTTGCTTCAAAACCCTTTGCTGGCAATGACAGCCTGAGGTCCTGAACTCATGGACATCACTAGATTTTGGGTTTCATAGTTACATAGTTAAATTAAATTGGGTTGACAAAAGTCCATCAGGTTCAAACCCTCCAAATGAAAACCCACCATCCATACACACAACCCTCCCTACTTTCACAAATTATATATACTCAAACCTATACTAGAGTTTAGTATCACAGTAGCCTTTGATATTATGTCTGTCCAAAAAGTCATCCAAGCCATTCTTAAAGACATTAACTGACTGTGAATAACCCCCTACATTGCTTCAAATTGCTTCTTCTAGTCTAAAGGGGTGGCCTCTGGTACTGTGATCCACTTTATGGGTAAAAAGGTCCTGTAATCATGTCCCCTTGCAAGCACCTTTTTTCCAGAGAAAACAACCCCAACCTTGACAGTCTACCCTCATAATTTAAGTCTTACATCCCTCTAACCAATTTAGTTGCACGTCTCTACACTCTCTCCAGTTTTCCTCCTTTTTAATGCTCTTCCAGGCCTTTACTGCAGCGGCTTTCAGTTGCTGTTTATTTGTGGGCCTTTCTGTTTAGTCTTCAACAAGTGAAATGCATGTTCAGATCAGGTGACTGATTAAGAATATTCCACTTCTTTGCTTTAATAAACTCCTGGGTTTCTTTGGCTATATGTTTTGGGTCATTGTCCATCTGCATTATGAAATGCCTCCCAATCAATTTGACTGCATGGATTTTAGCAGACAGTGTCTCTGAACACCTCAGAATTCATTCGGCTGCTTCTGTCACATCATGGATAAACACTAGTGTCCCAGTGCCACTGGCAGCCATGCACGCCCAAGCAATCACACTGCCTCTGCCGTTTTACAGATGATGTGGTATGCTTTGGATCATGAGCTGTTCCACACCTTCTCCATCCTTTTTTCTTGCCATCATTCTGGTAGAGGTTGATCTTGGTTTCATCTGTCCAAAGAACTTTTTTCCAGAACTGTGCTGGATTTTTTAGATGTTTTTTAGCAAAGTCCAATCTAGCCTTTCTATTCTTGATGCTTATGAGTGGCTTGCACCTTACAGTGCATCCTCTGTTTTTACTTTCATGCAGTCTTCTCTTTATGGTAGACTTGGATAACGATGCACCTACTTCCTGAAGAGTGGGGTTCACTTGTTTGGCTGTTGTGAAGCAGTTTCTCTTCAACATGTAAATGATTTGCTGATCATCCACCACTATTGTCTTCCGTGGACGTCCAGGTCTTTTTGCGTTGGTGAGTTCACCAGTACTTTCTTTCTTTCTCCAGATGTACCAAACTGTAGATTTTGCCACTCCAAATATTGTAGCAATTTCTCTGATGGTTTTTTTTTGTTTTTGCATCTTAAGGGTGGCTTGTTTCACCTGCATGGAGAGCTCCTTTGACCGCATGTTATCTGTTCACAGCAAAATCTTCCACATACGAGCACCCCCCCTCAAATCAACTCCAGGGCTTTTATCTGCTTCACTGATAAACATAACAAAGGAATTGCCCACACCTACCCATGAAATAACCTTTAAGTCAATTGTCCAATTACTTTTGAGCCCCTGAAATTAAATGATTGTTTTAAAAAAAGGCTTTAGTTACTCACATTTTTATGCAATCTTTTTGTTCAACCCACTGAATTAAAGCTGAAAGTCTGCAGTTCAACTGCATCCAAGTTGTTTCATTTAAAATTCATTGTGATAATGTACAGAAGCAAAATTAGAAAAAAAAGTTGTCTGTACAAAAATTTATGGACCTAACTGTATCATTTCGGCTCCTCTACTCGGGCCGTCTTCAGGAAGTACAAACTCCATAACAGTGGTGCGTTTTTAAAAGTGAAAAGTGGCGTCAAACAGGTAAGTGTGACATCATCAGTGGGTGTCAACATCATTCATTATCCTTCATTTTCCATCATGTGTAATTAAATAAAAAATAATAAAGCTATAAAAACAACCGTTGCTAATAACCAAGTGTCATCAGGTTTCAACTCACGCAGGAGTTGAGGCAACAGCATATAGAGAGTTCACACAGATCTGCAGGCAGGCTCACTTAGAGCAGATACAGGCTGACACTCCCTGGGGACAGACTTGGCAGCGGCAGGTATCCCACTTCACCTCTGCGACATATTCCAGTAGTAGTCTCTGGATCAACCTCAGGGCAATCACTCTCTCCTGATTCCCTCTCCGCTGGGATCCCTATACTACAGGCAATATGGCCTGGGAGAGATACCTTCAATCTATCACTCCTATGTTGGAGCTCAGAACTGTTCTTTCTCTCTAACCTCTCTGCCTTTCTCTCCTAGAGAGACTATGACAAGTCTGCCCTAGTAGATCTATTCCTCATTCATGGGGTTTCCTGGTCCCCGACTTGGACACATGCCTTCTTCTGGGCCTGGTGTACTCAGTCCCCCTGAGCACACCCAGCTGGATCAGCATCCAGAGGCGAAAGAGGAAAAGGCCACTCCTTACACACACGACAATGCAGTGTAGCAGGAAGCTGTCACACCTCTCCTGGCAGATCACTCTAAGAAAAAGGTGGGGGCCTTAAAGCTGCAGGGCAGATTAACCCATAGGGGCCCCTAAACTTAGGAAACAATTGCAACTTGGCAGTTTGGAGTACATAGATATATTTACCCATTTTGATTCACCAGAATCTGTTCTTTCTAATAATGGGTAGTTTTCTAGGTGAATCAGAAGTATGCCGTTTGCGGAGCTGTACTTTGGAAATTTTGTAGTGTACTGCTTGTAGATTTTGATCTATACAAGTGAGAAATCTCCATAAAACTATATATATTTGGTATTGCCGTGTTCAGGAGACATAGACCTTTCCAAATCGACTGTGTTCTTGTACATAAAATATATGATGTTTCTGATATATGTGATTGTTCTTTGTGAAACATGATTTTTTTCATTTTATTAGACACTTAGAAGCCTAAACAGAAGTAGAATTGCACCAATTCTTGCATATTTAGAAAATTCAGGTTGTCCTGAAAAAAACAATATATTGTTTTCCTGGGTAAACTAAAAGACTGCCCCAGGAAATGCCCTTAAAGTGAAAGAGTACAAAATGTCTAAAAACTGCTTGGCAGTAGATGTTCGCATCTAGGACAAAACGGCTGGCAGGGAAAGGGTTAAGACAACTCAGAACTATGTTTGCCCTTACAGCTGTTGACAGTGCTTGCTACAGCCATTACAAGTCCCATTAAGGGTAGAAGTGGCTTGCACATTTTTACATCCCAGGTGATTGTCCTTTCATCAATCAACATTTAATCTTGTCTGCTACTTAGCCTCCTAGATTACTAGTATGTCAAGATCCTGCTGCAAGGATGCCAACATACTGGATGTCTACATGCAGTAGAACCCCGATTTTTTGTCCACGGATTATATGTTTTCCTGGAATTGCCACTGTTTATTTGCAGCAAAATACAGGAAAGCATATCATCTGCAAACATTGATACAGTTAGTCAGTTTCCTATCCATGTACAGACATTACTAATATCAAAAAAATTTAATTCAGAAAGCAGTCGTTTGTGGGGCACTGTATCAAACACTTCGGCAAAATCCAAATAGATCACATCTACTGCTCCCCCACTGTCCAGCATATTACTTACCTCATCATAAACAAAAGTAATATGTCTGACATGACTAGGGTTGCCACCTTTCCCCGCTGGGAGCTCCGGGCGGGGGCGGGCCAATGACATCACGGGGGTGGGACAATGATGTTGTGGTGGTTGGCCAATCGCAACGTCAATGTTAGGGAATCCCTCTTGGTTTTCCAAATTAGGAAAACCAGGTAGGCAGTTTTTACCTGGACAGCCCTCCCAAAAACCGTACTGTCCGGGTCAAATCCAGACAGGTGGCAACCCTAGACATGACCTATCCTTTATAAAGTCATGTTGATTACTGCTCATAATGCAATTTTGAATGTGATCCCTTAACAAGCCTTTAAATAACTTGTCCAACACAAATGTCAAATTTACAGGCCTATAATTGCCAGGCTGAGATCACAATCCCTATTTAAATATTTTAATTACTTCAGCTTTCCTCTTATCTGTAGGTACCACACCAGGTGAGAGTGTATTGCATGTATAATAATAATACATTCATATATTTAAAAATACAAATAATTAAACATATTTATTTATTACACTGAATTTAAATTAATTTACATGTTTAGATTTACATTGAAATTGAAAAGATAACAATAATAATAACTCTAATAAGTAAATATATACGTAAAATAAAACATTTACCTAAACGTTCCTCTTTCTACATCCTGGCCACTAAGCCTAACATGGATTCCTTCTTTCAGCAAAGATCCAAACGTCATGTATTCTGCCAGTGCCCAATCGACTGTACGACTATTGGTCATTTCCAGTCTGCTCTTCAAAATCCTAGAGAGTCCTGGAAAAGAACCATTACATGAATAACTCTACTAACATTGGTATAAATACTGCAATGGACTTCTTCTATTTAAAGTTTCAAAGTTAATGACCAATGGATACAGGAAGCTTTTCTAATTGTGGGAAATTCAGTGGAAAGATAAACTATAATAATAATATAAACAAAGACATTTAAAAAAAAATATTGATTTTATTAGGGAACAAAAGTATTAAATGCAAGTTATGAACAGCCCTACAATTTACTTTTCAGTCCACACCCCAAATAGTTTCATGATAACTTCCAATGCAACCACCTAAAGGTTTTATAAGTAGGCAGACTTGTAAGCAGAAAGTTGGATTATTTTGATTTGAAACATGCAAGGTGATTTTTTATTACATTTCTTTTTAAGCCTGAGGACATTTCAGCCAACTTAAGTAGCATATTATGCATTTCAAGCTATCTAGAAACCCTTTATATTATGACTAGATAAAGTGCCTCACAAAATTCTATAATAATAATAATAATCTTATAACAATAATCCTTTAAAGGAGAAGGAAAGCTACGGAGGCATTTTATTGGCAATAGATTAGCTGCAATAGTGCAAGCTAGAATGCTATATTTATTCTGTAGAATGTTTTACCATACCTGAGTAAAAAGCTCTAGAAACTCTCTGTTTGTTTAGGATAGGAGCTGCAGTATTAATGGGGTGTGACATCACTTCCTGCCTGAGTCTCTCCCTGCTCTGGGCTCAGATTACAGTAGAGAAGGGAGGGGGTGGGGAAGAGGAACAAACTGAGCATGCTCTTGCCCAGGGCAATGAGGTTTAAGCTGAAGGCAGGAAGTCTGATACAGAAGCCCATGAGTACACAATAGAAGGAAAGAAATGCTGTGTTTCTTTTGACAGGGGACTCAGAGCAGCACTACTTTGGGGGTTTACTGGTATATTTAGATGGACCTTTCTGATAAGGCTTACTTAGTTTTAACCTTTCCTTCTCCTTTAATAAGACAGCCAACTGAAACAAATATACAAATGTTTTACCCAATCGTGCCCTAAGGTGGCCATAGACGCACAGCTAATATTGTACAAAATGAATTTTCATCCGATATTCGGTGCGTGTATGGTGGAAAAAGAGCAGACCGATATCAGCAGAAGACTTGGATATAGGTCAGCTCATTGATCAGGACGGAAAATTTTGATCACCCATTGTTAGTGCTGAATTGTCAGATACAGGTAGAATTCTATTGTTTCTACTTGTATATCTACTTATATATCTGATGATTCAGCTCTACATGTGTGTATTGAAACGATCAATCTTTCTTTTCTTCTATCTTCCACTTTTGGCCACACCCGCAAATACCACACCCATTTAACAAAACATAATTCAGTCATGCCAGTATTAAATGACTAATCAGAATAAAATGGATAATTAGCATATTAACCCTAGCTGTTCCAGTATAATCACTGTAGAAATGGTCAATGAGCACTCCATTGATCCCAGGCAAGCAAGTAAAATCACTAAAACATTGTCAATAAACAGAAAGTCTCTGTGACTTTATCTGTGCTTGTGGCAAATTGGCAGTAAGGCAGAGCCAAGAGTGAACAATTCTGAGAAAACAAATCTGATTACAGTCATATAAAAAGTTTGAGAACCCCTCTCGGTCTGCATAATAATTTACTCTACTGTCAACAAAAAAAGATAACAGTGTTATGTCTTTCATTTTCCAGGAACATCGGAGTTCTGGGGTGTTTTCTGAACAAAGATTTTTAGTGAAGCAGTATTCAGTTGTATGAAATTAAATAAAAAATGTGGGTACCCTTGTCAGTTTGCTAATTTGAATGCATGAAACTGCTCAATACTGATTACTGCCAACACCAAATTGGCTGGATTAGCTCGTTAAGCCTTAAACTTCATAGGCAGGTGTGTCAAATCATGAGAAAAGGTATTTAAAGTGGCTAATTGCAAATTCTGCTTCTGTTTGACTCTTGTCTGAAGAACAGCATGGGATCCTCAAAGCAACTCTCAAAAGATCTGAAAACAAAAATTGTTCAGTATCTTGGTTTAGGAGAAAGCTACAAAGAGCTATTTCAGAGGTTTAAACTGTCTAAAGAACATCTGTATGGCAGGGTGATGAGAATGAAGCCCTTTCGGCACTCACAACACAAAGAGAGTCGCTTGTTGTATGCAAAAGCTCTTTTAGACAAGCCACAGTCATTTTGGAACAAAGTGCTTTGGACTGATGAGACAAAAATTTAGTTATTTGGTCATAACAAAAAGTGGTTTGCATGGCGGAAGAAAAACTTTGCTTTCCAAGAAAAACACCTGCTACCTACTGTCAAATTTGGTGGAGGTTCCATCATGCTGTGGGGCTGTGTGGCTAGTTCAGGGAATGGGGCCCTTGTTAAAGTTGAGGGTCAGATAATTTCAACCCAATATCAACAAATTCCTCAGAATAATGTTCAAGCATCAGTCACAAAGTTGAAGTTACAAGGGTTGGATATTCCAACAAGACAATGAGCCTACAAACACTTTGAAATCTACAAAGGCATTTATGCAGAGGGAGAAGTACAATATTCTGGAAATGCCATAACAGTCCCCCAACTTGAATATCATTGAAAATCTATGGGATGATTTGAAGCAGGCTGTCCATGCTTGGCAGCCATCAAATTCAACTGAATTGGAGAGATTATTTATGGACAAATGGTCAAAAATACCACCATCAGAATCCAGGCATCAAAGGTTATGGGAGGTGTCTAGAGGCTGTTACATTTGCAAAAGGAGGCTCAAAAAAGTATTGATGTAATATCTCTGTTGGGGTGCCCAAATGTATGCACCTATCTAATTTTGTTATGATGCATATTGCATATTTTCTGTTAATCCAATAAACTTTATGTCAATGCTGAAATACTACTGTCTCCATAAGGAATATTATATATTAAAAGGAAGTTGAAAGCTCAACGAATAATAAACAAAACTCCAAAGAATCATGATTATATGACTGTAGGCAGTGCTGGGCCAAGCCGACTGGGTGCCCTAGGTGACTACACTCCCCTCGGTGCTCGTGTGTGCGATCCTCTCTGTGCGCGCACCAGCCCATCGAGCATGTGCACACATGCGCAGAACGATGGCGGGGAGGGGAAAAACCCAAAGAGGTGAGCTTGGCAAGGGAGAGGGAGGATATCGCCAGAGGGGAGGGGAAAAAGCTGGAGGCAAGGGGGAGAGAGCTGGAAGGTAATGGAGAGGGAACGCGAAAATGGAGAAGGAGCGTAATCCTCTCCGTGCGTGCACCCCCCCCATTGAGCATGCACACACATGCGCAGAGCGACGGAGGGGAAAAACTGAAGAGGTGAGCTCGGCAAGGGAGAGGGAGGATATCGCCAGAGGGGAGGGGAAAAAGCCGGAGGCGAGGGGGAGAGAGCTGGAAGGGAATGGAGAGAGAGCGCGAACATGGCCTAGGGGTAGGCAGAAGACAGGTACCTGCCCTCCCCCTTTCGTTGCGCCCTAGGCAGGTGCCTCTTCTGCCTACCCCTAGTTCCGGCCATGACTGTAGGTAGTGGTACTCCCTGTTATTTAAAGGGGTTGTTCACCTTTAAAATAACTGTTAGTATGATGTTGAAAGTGATATTCAGGGACAATTTGCAATTGGTTTTCATTTTTTATTATTTGCGATTTTTAATTATTAAGCTTTTTATTCAGCAGCTCTCCAGTTTGCAATTTCAGCAATTGTTAGGGCCCAAATTACCCTAGCAACCATGCATTGATTTGAAAAAGAGACTGGAAAATGAATCGGGGAGGGACTGAATAGAAAGAGGAGTAAAATAAAATTCCAAAAACAGAGCATTAGCAGTGTGAGCTGACTTTGCTGAGAAGACAGACAGTAGTGACAATAATATATTTAATGTCAAGCAGCAGAATTTGGAAGTCTGTGGCAAAATTGGCAGGGACTTATGAGATTGGCCACTCACTGCTCCTAGGAATGGATCAGGATAGATGGAGCGTAGAAGGTGCGTAACTGACTCTCTCTCTATGAGTGTGTGTGCCTGGACCTGGCTCAGCAGCTGGCTGGGATGAATCGTGAATGTGCCGTGCAGACTACAGCACAAAGTCACCCACCCGGTGACGGTGTGCCGTCCGGTATCGCTGTAGGAGATCAGGAGGAAGGACTGTTTGGGCTTGGCTCATGGCGGTTAAGTGCAGCAGGTGCAGCTGTTTAGGCACAGCCCAGCGTGGCGTGTGACACGCCGACGTGATGCTCGACTCCTCTTCCAGACTCCCTCTCTGGACTGGGGCAGGTGGTGCTTCCTCTCCGCCTATTTATACTTTAGTCAGTTTTACACGCGTCGCTGGCAACTTCACACCGGGCGGGGTGCAAAAGGAGAGTGGATCGGACGGGGAAAAAAATTGTAAAAAAAAAAAAAAAGTTTGCAAGTCAGCAGTGGGCCCCCAAAACAAGTGGGCCTTGGGCAGATGCCATTTTTGCCCTTTTATTAAAGCGTCCCTGGGCTCACATCACCATTAATAGTTATAATAATTCTGGGATTTTTGCATTGAGCCAAAAAGTCTTATTTTCCTGGTACAGAAAGAAAATACACTAGATATATAAACTTTAACATTTTAATGTTTGTCATATAGGCTTTTCATACTGTATAAAGATTCCAGTTATGTACATCTGTATGGTGGACAAAACCCTTCAATGATGGATCATCAGAGATCAAGGGATATACAGTTATTAGACATGTTATCCAATAAGCTCAGAACCTGGGATTTTCTGGATAAGGGATCTTTCTGCAATTTGAATATATATACCTTAAGTTAACTTAACTAATTTAAACAATGAATCAACCCAATAGGATTACCTACAAAAGGGGTTGTTATTATTACAGAAAAAGCAAATCATTTTAAAAAAAATTAATTATTTGATTAAAATGAAGACTATGGGACATGGAATTCCTGTAATTCGTAGATTTCTGATAACTAGCTTCTGGAAAACAGATTCCATACCTGTATATTAGGCACTCACACCTTTTTAAAACACAGATGAACTACAACTCACCTCCGTGAATTTTAAAGTCTTTCAAAGGCACTGAACTGGCTATAGCACCAATATGGGAAAGCATGTCTTCAGGAATACCAGTTGGGGGACAAGTCATACTCTTTGGTTCACCATCTAAAGTGAAAAATCCTTAAAAAAACATGAGAGGAAATGTAAATAATGAGTTACAATTAATTTTCTTTTGTCTTATAGCTCAACTACCTGGCCATGGTGAGTCCAACCAGTGCTTTATGTTGAGAATTTTCTTATCTTTGGACCTCGCATAGGCCTCTTCACAAATTCTATCATACTTTGCAATCTCTTCCTGTAAAAAGATAGAGTTTTTTTTTTTTTTTTATATAGTTTTATCTTTGATTCTTAGTTAAAAGCAAAATTAGCTCCCTTCTCAACCCATTCACGGGGGGTGACTATACTGATAAAGAAAGGACTTCCCTACGAACTCCTCACCATACACACTGACTTCTATGGAAGATACATAATCATACACTGCAAAATTCATAACACACCAATCATCCTGGCAAATATTTATGTGCCCCCTCCTTTCTCGCTGGAATTACTAGACCAGATTTCTCAGAAAATACTGGCCCTCCCCACAGAGCCTACATGCTATATAGGGGACTTCAATTGTACAGTAAACCCAATAATGGATAGAATGTCAGGGGTCGACGCAGCATCAACACATTTTAACGGCTGGTTAGATACACTGGCCCTTAGTGACTTATGGAGAGGCAAACACCCACTTGAACAACAATACTCCTGCCACTCCATGACGCATAAAACCTTATCAAGAATTGACTTGGCAGTGGGCACGGCCGACTTTACCCACTTACTCCAACAAATCCAGTATCTGCCAAGGGCTCACTCAGATCATTCTCCACTGGAGCTTAACCTACTAGTGGGGAAAAATTATACTCAAGCCCTTTGGCGCCTTTCTCCGCTTTGGCTGGCAAATGAAACGGTCGCGGAGAAATGTACTACTGAGTATACCCAATTCTGGACTGAAAACTATGCCACAGCATCTAATAACATATTGTGGGACACCTCCAAAGCAGTATCTAGGGGTACACTCATAAGTGCTATAAAGGGAGCTAGGACAGTCAGTAGAGAGGAGCTACAAACAAAAGAGAGCGCATTCCAGAGTGCACAAGACAACTATATTAAAGAGAAAACTGAGGGAACTTATACGGAACTATTAAAAGCCCAAAGAGATCTTGACTTGCAACTAGTAAACCTCACTAGGAAAAAACTGCTTTATCAAAATCAGAAAGTTTTTGAAACAGGCGATAAAAATGGGAAAACGCTGGCCTATCTGGCAAAAACTACGGAAGCGGCAACAGTGATCCCAGCTATTACAGGGAAAACTGGGACTCTTGTTACAGACCCACATGACATAGCAAAGGTATTCACGGAGTACTTCAATGAGACATACAGTAACAAAGACACAAAAAGTGAGGAAGAGCTAAAAAAATATATAGATCAAATTCCTCTTCCAACATTGTCGACAGAACAGAGTAAATTCCTAGATAATCTCATCCTACCCCATGAAGTTGAGGACACAATAAACAGCCTTCCCGCTAATAAAACCCCAGGGCCAGATGGACTGCCAAACAGGTGGTATAAACATCTGAGTAAACAGATGATAACTCCATTATCCAATGTCTTTAATGAATCGCTAGAAACCCAATCTCTTCCGGAAACCTTCTATGAGGCAATGATTACACTAATCCATAAAAATGGTAAAGACCCAACCCAATGCGAATCATACAGGCCAATTTCTTTAATAAATACTGACGCAAAGATACTGGCTAAACTGCTTGACAGCAGACTAATGAAAGTCATAACCGAGTTGATACACAGTGACCAATCGGGCTTCATGCCTAACAAAACAACAGCCTTAAACTTGAGAAGGGTCTTTACTCATATACAACACTCCAAACTGACTCATACAGGGGGGATACTTGCAGCATTAGATATATCTAAGGCCTTCGATTCAGTAAGCTGGAATTTTCTCTGGGAAGTACTAAAACGATACGGATTTGGCCCTAGATTTATTGCCTGGATTCAACTACTATATAAAAAGCCGTCAGCACGTATACGGGTTAATACCACTCTTTCCAGAAATTTCAAGCTGGGTAGTGGAACCAGGCAAGGTTGCCCCCTATCCCCGCTACTCTTCGCACTAGCGATAGAACCACTGGCGGTGGTCCTGCGACTAGATCCCGAAGTCCTAGGCCTCAAGATAAATAGGGTAGAGGACAAAATAGCGCTATACGCTGATGACATCATCCTATTCTTAAAAGATGCAGAAGGGTCACTTGACAAAGCCCTGAACATCCTAGAAATTTTCAGTGAACATAGTGGCCTCAAAGTGAATAGGCAGAAAAGCAATTTGTTCTCACTGAACAATAACGTTGTAGGAGGTACGGCACACGGACTCCAATGGGCATCTAGCTTTAAATATTTAGGCATAACTATTAGTAGAGACTTGAATAAATATGAAGAAACCAACTTAGATCCTATCCTGAATAAGTTTAAAAAAGAGGTGACATACTGGATCAGACTGCCTCTGACAGTGTGGGGCAGAATAAACTTGTTCAAAATGATCTACCTACCCAAATTTCTGTACCCACTTCAAAATGCTCCGGTTGTAATAACAAAAAAGTTTTTTAAAAAACTGAATGGTGAAATGAGATCACTGGTATGGGCTAATAAAACCCCTAGAATAGGCTGGACAACACTAATGGCCCCACACCAAAGTGGTGGGCTAGCGTTACCCAACATGCAGCTTTATTATTTAGCAGGGCAATTAACCTTTATACATAATTGGTTTAATCCCGACCCAGACAACCCCCTAACGGCACTTCATGGAAATATAATGGGATCCCTTGAGGCATTAAGGAACGCACCCTACAGAAATAAGAAAGATATTCCTACTCTACCAGAAGTGATTAGCTCTCCTATGGGAGCATGGGCTACGGTGCAAAAACAAACAGCAAATATAACGCCAGTTTATTCCCCACATACGCCTCTCTGGAGGAATTCGAATTTTCAACATTTAATAGCTCTTCCAGACATGCACTACTGGCCGTTATTGGACATTAAAGATCTCTCTGATCTTGTCACGGATGGCTACTTCCCCCAATTTGATATAATTAAAGAGGGAATAGGAAACCCTAATTTACAGTTCTACAGGTACTTGCAACTGCGCCATGCCTTTAAGGCACAATTTGGTTCACTCAAAATAGAATTAGGCATGTCTCGATGGGAGGAACGGTTATGGTCCCCAAACACAGAGAAACTATTATTCCAACTTTACAAGGTATTAATAGAGGTAAAACCGTCCCTCTTCGATAGGGCAGAAAGCAAGTGGGATGTCATGATCCCAACTATGAATGATGACCAATGGGAAGAGGCAGTGGATCATATCTATGATTTCCTCATAGCTACAAGGGACCGTTTTGTTCAATTTAAATTCTGTCATCAAATCTACATCACCCCGATTAGGCTCAAATATATGGGGAAACTTCCTAATGCAGAATGCCCTAGATGCCGAGAGGTTGATGCCGGGTTCGCTCACATGGTGTGGGATTGTCAATACATTGAGAGGTATTGGTCTGAAATCTTAATCTACCTGGAAGAACAACTAGATCTGCCCAGGGTTAAGTCTCAGGAGGTATGTTTACTAGGCATAGTAGACGAGTTGGTCCTACATGCTCACCAGAGAAACCTAATGAGAACACTACTTTTTTATGCAAAAAAACTAATAGCAATAAAATGGATGAACCCTGAAGGTCCGAAACTACCTGAATGGCTAGCCCTGGTAAATAAGACAATCCCGGTTATAAAACTAACATACCTTGCCCGAGGCGCTACCCACAAGTTTGAGAAAATTTGGACACCATGGATTGATGCCAACCCAACAATAGGCCTCCCAGAGATACCGATTCCAAGGTTACCCAGCCAACAAAGTCACAGTTTTAACAGACAGGTAAAGCAGTACAGCTAAGGTAGCGGGTGGTTATATATGCATGACAATATCCTGAAATGTATTCAACGGACTGCAATGTCTATGTTTTCTTTCTGTATTATGATTTATTGTATTTCTCTGTCCATGTCTAATGTATATAAAGTTAATAATAAATAAAAATCTTTAAAAAAAAAAAAAAAAAAAAGCAAAATTAGCTAATGAGAAACATGAGAAATACAACCTTTCCCCGCTTTTAGAAGAGGAGGAGCTTGGTGTTCTGAATCTTTGTCATTTATTAATTAAGTAACTACATGAATTCTATTACAGAATTAAATAAGGATCTATTATCAAAGATTTTGTTCTTTCTTTTCAGGTAATAGGATATGGAAAAAAGTAACAAGTAGGCGAGAGAGAAAATAAAAAATAAATAAAAGGAAAATCCCTCCCCCATAAAAATCATAGAAATATCATTCCAATCTGAAAAACTTTTGAACAGTTTCACAAGTTTTACATAAACCTTAGATCAGTTCTGTCCAAATTCTGTGGTACCGAGGGCCGGAATTTTTCTGGTCTACATGGTGGAGGGCCGATAATGGAAGCCCATGTTGACCACTCCCTGTTTTTAACCACACCCACTTTAAACTACACCCATGTTACCACAAGATCATGTGCACATTAATTGTTGTAGCACACCAAAAAACCAAATGGCTGGTGCTCACTGCAGGGATATCACTTATTACTTATATGTGAAAAAAGTTGTCATTATACATATGCCTCCTCTTCCCCTTGGATAATACAGCACCCCCAGCACATGATTAAACACCTAAGGGGCCCCTAACAATAATTTATTTTCAAATGCTAACAAACCCCCAGAACAAATACCAGGCTTATGTTTCACGGACAGAGCAGGGCACATACAGGCAGAGTATGGCACACACAGGCAGAGTATGTCACACACAGGCAGAGTATGTCACAGACAGGCAGAGTATGTCACAGACAGGCAGAGTATGTCACAGACAGGCAGAGTATGTCACAGACAGGCAGAGTATGTCACAGACAGGCAGAGTATGTCACAGACAGGCAGAGTATGTCACAGACAGGCAGAGTATTTCACACACAGGCAGAGCAGGGCACACACAGGCAGAGCAGGGCACACACAGGCAGAGTATGTTGCACACAGGCAGAGCAGGGCACACAAAGGCAGAGCTTGGCACACACATGCAGAGTATGGCACACACAGGCAGAGCAGGGCACACACAGGCAGAGCATGGCACACACAGGCAAAGCAGGGCACACACAGGCAAAGCAGGGCACACACAGGCAAAGCAGGGCACACACAGGCAAAGCAGGGCACACACAGGCAAAGCAGGGAACACACAAAAGGCAACACAGGCAATGCAGGGCACACACAGGCAATGCAGGGCACACACAGGCAAAGCAGGGCACACACAGGCAAAGAAGGGTGCACACAGGCAGGGCGCACACAGGCAGATCATGGCACACACACAGGCAGAGCAGGGTGCAAGCAGGCAGAGCAGGGCACATGCAGGCAGATCAGGGCACATGCAGGCAGAGCATGACCCACGCAGGCAAAGCATGGCACACACAGGCAGAGTGTGTCACAGGCAGAGCAGGGCACACACAGGCAGAGTATGTCACACACAGGCAGAGCAGAGCACAAACAGGCAGAGTATGTCATACACAGGCAGAGTAGGTCACACACAGGCAGAGCAGGGCACACAAGCAGAGTATAGCACACACAGGCAGAATAGGGCACACAAGCAGAGTATAGCACACACAGGCAGAATAGGGCACACAGGCAGAATAGGGCACACAGGCAGAATAGGGCACACAGGCAGAATAGGGCACACAGGCAGAATAGGGCACACAGGCAGAATAGGGCACACAGGCAGAATAGGGCACACATAGGCAGAGCAGGACACACACAGGCAGCATATGGAAGGCAGAACATGTACTACACAGTGCTGGTGCCCTATTAGCATTTTGTATAAAGTGCGAACAGGTGAACAATGTGGGCAGTTTCAGACTGGGTCTCAGGTGTGAACAGTACAGAGTTTTAGGATGTGAACAATAGAGGTGTCACAAGTGTGAAGAATGCAGGGGGATCACAGGTGTGAACAATACAGGGGATTAGTCTGAATTTGAAGTTTAAACAATGAAGGGGCCAGTTCATCTCTGTAGTGATACCATTTAAAGCTTTCACATGGTAAACAGACAAAGCAGGTAGATGGGGGCCACACAAAAGGGGTTGGGGCCAGTTGGACAGCCCTGCCTTAGATAATTATTTGCAAAGTCCCATACAAACTGAGCCCCCAAATACCTTTGTTTACATGATGGCTTGCATCCATAACCAAACTTCGGGCAACTCAATTGTATGATGGTGTTAGTAAAGCATATACCCCCATATGTAATAAAAGGCGTTGGTTGGGGATTATGTAAATTTTGCCCAGTAGCATTAACCCATAGCAACAATAAGATGCTTGCTTGTAAACAGATGACCAGTACATTCTACCTGCTTATTGGTTGCTATGGTTTACTGCCCCGTGGCAAACTTTATTATATAACCCCCAACCTGTCTTAATATGTTTACATCTTTGGCAAATGTCAGTACATAAATACCCCATGGAGAAAAATGGCAATATGCGCAACTATGCATTTTCAGGATGAACTCTGCCCCACGTGAACACTACGGGTTTATCCTGTGCAATGTCAGTTCTGCTGAAACAGGGTGCAGATTGCAGCATGTTGTCATTATCTCTTAGAAAATCCTAAGTATAGATTTTTTTAAATTTTATCTCCAATTTTTATCTCCAATGTCTTCTTTTGAATAAAGTGAAAGTGATATATATTATATATTCAGTATCCGCACTCCAGAGTACTGAAACTCCCAGGGTTTGCACAAAAAGGAGGAAAAATATTAATTGATGAATGAAAGTGTAGGTTTATTAAACCAACGTTTCAGTTCCACACAGGAACCCCTCTCTTTGTCCTTTAGAAAGGTTCCTTCCGAAACGTTGGTTTAATAAACCTACACTTTCATTCATCAATTAATATTTTTCCTCCTTTTTGTGCAAATCCTGGGAGTGCCAGTACTCGGAACTCTTTATTTATAATTTTTACTTGAGCACCCATATATATACAGTATATATATATATATATATATATATATATATATATATATATATATATATATATATATATATATATATATATATATATATATATATATATATATACATACATGCATACATGCATATATATATATATATATACATGCCTCTTATTTCAATGTCTTCTTTTGAATACTGCATACATATATATGACTCAGTTGTTATAATTGTTGAATATGCACAAAAAACAGTAAAAACTGTTTTATGCTTTTATATCAATGTAATGAACAATCCTTGAAGTGAACGAACGTTCGTTGACAGGTGTCACACAAGCATCTCCCCACACATGCGCACACATGCACAGTTTACAAATTGTAAACTATCACAATCTGTCTGTCCCATCAATGGGCAATTTTCATAGTTTAGAGACAACATTTTTTTACCCTGCCCGATCAATTTCCCAACCGATGTCGGGAGAAAGATCGGTAGATGTACAATCATTCGATTTCCACTAACCTCATTATAATTTGACGGATTGGTTGGATTGCACTGAAATCGGTCGTTTGCGTCTATGGGGGCCTTAAGTGTGACATTAGCTTTAGTCCCTAAACCCACCAATTGTGCTAAATTACCACAAGCAAATTTCTGGGTAATTGAATCTCCACAACTATGGATTAAAAATGAAGAATTCAGTTTGGAAATGTAACTGATTAGCATTACATTGGGGGATAACAATAATTGTACAGCTTAAAGGGGAATTCCACCCAACTGTAGGGGTGATTTATGAACATAGATGCAGTCACAGTCCCGCAAATTTCCTTGCAGTCAGTTGTGCGTAAACCCCGTTTTATTAAAGGGAACTTGCATCAAAATGCACCGTTCAAACTTATAGCCGCAAAGCACTGTATTGTGCCATTTGGCGCCACTTATTTCTTCCTGTCTACATTCTGAATTGAATATTGCTGCTCTTATAGATAAAGGGGAACCCTGAAGGGACATTGCCCCCTTGTGACTACAATGACACGAATTCTGGGGGAAAAAATTGCATTGTGGAAAAAACCCATGGCGATTGCGCTCAAAATTGCACTTTGTTCACTGGTCTTGTTTAATGAAAAAATGTAGTTCTCTGCACTGCTGTTTGACGCTTGGGGGCACATTTACTTTGCTCGAGTGAAGGATTAGAAGAAAAAAAACTTAGAATTTCAAAGTTTTTTTTGGCTACTTCGACCCTCGAATTGGCTACTTCGACCACGACTTCGACTTCAAATCGAACGATTCAAACTAAAAATCGTTCGACTATTCGACCATTCGATAGTCGAAGTACTGTCTCTTTAAAAAAAACTTCAACCACCTACTTCGCCACCTTAAACCTACCGAGCACCAATGTTAGCCTATGGGAAAGGTCCCCATAGGCTTTCCTAGCAATTTGTGATAGAAGGAAAATCGTTCGATCGATAAATAAAATCATTCGAATCATACGGTAAATCCTTCGACTTCGATATTCGAAGTCGAAGGATTTAACTTCGATGGTCGAATATCGAGGGTTAATTAACCCTCGATATTCGACCCATAGTAAATGTGCCCCCTAATATAGTAAACGCCATATATGCAAGATGTGGGATCCGTCATCCGGAAACCCTTTATCCAGAAAGCTCTGAATTACAGAATGGCCGTCTGCCATAGACTCCATATTATCCAAATAATTGTAATTTTTAGAAATTATTTCCTTTTTCTCTGTAATAATAAAATAGTACCTTCTACTTGATTCAAACTAATATATAATTAATACTTATCGGAAGCAAACCCAGCCTATTGTGTTTATATACTGTTTATATGATTCTCTCACAGACTTACGGTATCAAGATCCAAATTATGGAAATATCCATTATCCAGAAGACCCCAGGTCCCAAGCAGGTCTGGATAATAGGCCCCATACATGTATAAGTTTTGATGGCATAAGCTTAAATTCTAAGGTTTTGCATCACCTGAATTCCAGAGAGCAACACTGCTTTAATAAGCAGCAGAAAAACCTCTTCATGATATTGTTCAATTACTTTATAGTTAAAAAAAATGCATTGCTAATCCACGTGCCTCACCTCAAAAGGTTCTTCCCTAGGGGGAAGGTACTACATTTACTAACGAACACACACATATATTGTTACCTTTCTGGATATTAGTGATGTTGCAAAAGTCATAACAACTTTATCAGCCTCTGTCCTTACGCGAGGGAAACTGAATTTTCAGGCACCAACCCAAAACAAACTCTGGACACTGATGTACCTACGTTCTCACTAATAAAATGTAAAAAAATAAATAAATTGTACCTCAAACTCTTGCAGAGAAACTGTGCCCTCGGCAATCATTTTGTCTGCGTACTTTTTGAGGACTGGCACCTGCTTGTGAATCTGTTTGTACATCAAGGGCTGAGTGAACATGGGTTCATCCATTTCATTGTGCCCACTACGACGGTAACACACCTATATATTACATTAGAAAATTGTATAAAAACATTATGATAGAATTGTCCATCATGCAATGCTGGTACACATACTAGCACTGTTAACAGTATGTTTCAGCTTAATAGCACAATTTTGTTTTGACACAATTATTTCCATAGATTTTTGCTCACAAGAAGACAAAGAAGGCAAACATGATTAGGTGAAAATCAACAAGAAAAAATAGTTGTACACATTAAAAAAAACCCCAAAAATATATTTTGACCCAAAGCTTACTTCTCATACCTAAGAAAAATATTTGTATGTTTACTTGCAAAAAAATTTAATTTTCTACAAGTGTGCACATTAAAATCATATAAAATTGTAATAAATGAGCTTCAGCGCCACCTGTCCAAGATGACAAAGTTTTGAAGCAAAAATTTAATCCAGTCCTCCCTTATTCAAAGCCCTGAATAACTACATAGTCATTAGTGTATTGACTGCAGAAGTGCATTGTATAGGAACTGTATACACTGTTCTTTACTGTTCATCTGATTATGAAAATACATTAACAGAAAAAGCTCTTGTGCTCTTGTACTCTTGTGAGCTTAAAGGCTTGTAAAAATGTCAACATATAGAGAAGAAGGCTTGTACAGTGCCAGTATCTTCTTTGTGTACTCTATTCTTGCTTTTAATCAAAAGCAGGGTCCTACTGATAATGTCTCTACAAAAAACTATAAGCCAAATGGGGAGCTGAATACAAGTCATTAACTGAAAACATATGCAAAATGTGAACAATTTTCCTTAGTATGAACAATTATTAGTTTGAGTGTAATTAATATGAGTTTTAAGAACCCTCAGCACCTCATCAGACAGAAGCAACTTCAAATACAGAATAAGACGATAAGTATATTATTTTTTTTTTAATTTGTCTAGAAAACACACCTGTTAGGATGTCAGACCCCCGCACAACAGTTAAATATTAAAAAAGAACAATTTAGACCTTCCAACCCAGACTTGCCCAGGTGTACACAAAATCTATCCAAAACTACACCCATATTTAAGATCCAGTATTTTGGGGTATCTCAATCTGGGATTGTCCTGCCTAAATCAGGCCTATTTGGAGTTATAGTTTAAATTAGTAAAGAGCTTATGTATTTGCAAACATGAAAATGAATCCCTAAACCAAATACCTGGTTATGTTACTACTAATACTATTATTTCAGCTACCTATTCAGCTTGCTGTACAGGATAATGTCCTATAAATATGTAAACAAGATGCATACTAGTACTATAAGCTAATAAATTGTACAGGAAAAGACCAAAAGGCGAAAGAGTGTAAATACTTACCAAATCCACAACTACATCTTTATTAAAGGTATTCCTCCACTCAGCAGCCACACTGCACACGTACATTACAGCTTCAGGGTCATCTGCATTTACATGGAATATGGGTGCATTAACCACACGTGCCACATCTGTGGGGTATGGAGAAGACCGAGCCATTCGAGGATCCGTGGTAAATCCAATCTGGAAGACAATGCATTTATGTAACAACACCATATTATGAGGTTCCTGAACTTTAGATCTTTATTTGGACACCCCATTGGTTTAATATGCCCTATAAAATTTGACATATTTGAGATAATCTCAAAAAAAAAAATATATATGTATATATATATATATATATATATATATATATATATATATATATATAAAAAGCTAGTTAGTGTTTATTCGACGTTTCGGCTCCTAAACGCGAGCCATCCTCAGGAAGCGTTTAGGAGCCGAAACGTCGAATAAACACTAACTACATTTTTGCTTTTCTACACAAGACCCATGAGTGCGGACTCTTTCTTTATTGATTGTATAAATTTCTTGTTCCAGCACCGTAAAGTCATTATATATGCCTGGGTGCAGAAACATCAAGTATTCAATATATCTCCAAAAAGGATCCGCACTCACAGGACTTAATAATTAATGAATAATCTCTTCTAATACTTGGTTGAAAACCATTTGCTGCCAATGACAGCCAGAAATATTGAACATCACCAGATTCTGGGTTTCTTCCTTTTTAATGCTCTGCCAGGCCTTTACTGCTGCGGCTTTCAGTTGCTGTTTGTTTGTGGGCCTTTCTGTCCGAAGTTAAGTCTTCAACAAGTGAAATGCGTGCTCAATTGGGTTTAGACCAGGTGACTGACTTGGCCACTTCTTTGCTTTAATAAACTCCTGGGTTTCTGATGTATGTTTTGGGTCATTATCGATCTGTATTATGAAATGCCTCCCAATCAATTTGACTGCATTTAGCTGTATTCGAGTAGACAGTATGGGGCAAATTCACTAAACGCTAGCGTCAATTCGCTAGCGTTGGGCATTTTCGTTACTTTGCAAATTCACTAACGAACGCTGGCGTAACTTCGCTAGCGTTACTTCACACCCTTACGCCTGGCGAATTTGCGCAACGGACGTAACTACGCAAATTCACTAACACGCGCATTGTACTGAACACTACCTTTTACGCTAGACTTCCTTCGCCACCTCAGACCAGGTGAAGCGCAATAGAGTAGATAGGGATTGCTTCAAAAAAAGTTGGCGTTTTTTCTATATTATGGGTGATAGGCTGAAAAAGATCGAAAAATTTTTTGGGGCTCCCCTCCTTCCCCCCTACATTTCCTAACTCATGGCAACTTAACTATACAGTGGGCACATGTGTAGGGCAAAATAAAAATGTTATTTGATGTTTTGAAGGTTTCCCAGGCATTTGTAGTGCTGCTACATATTCCTCCATTGAAATTTGAATTTGGCGCCATATGCAAATTAACCATCGCTAGCGTAACTTTGCTTAGCGGATCAACGCTAGCGCAACTTCGCAACCTTACGCTACCCCTGAGCGCAACTTTGGATTTTAGTGAATTTGCGGAGCTCTGGCGAAACTACGCCTGGGGAAGTGTGGTGACGTGCGGCGAAGTTACGCCGGGCGCAACTACGAATCTTAGTGAATTTGCCCCTATGTCTCTGAACACCTCAGAATTCATTCAGCTGCTTCTGTCCTGTGTCACATCATCGATAAACACTAGTGTCCCAGTGCCACTGGCAGCCATGCACGCCCAAGAATATTGAACTTCTCCCTCTGCATAAATGCCTTTGTAGATTTTGAAGTGTGTTTAGGGTAATTGTCTTGTTGGAATATCCAACCCCTGCATATCTTCAACTTTGTGACTGATGCTTGAACATTATCCTGAAGAATTTGTTGATATTGGGTTGAATTCATCAGACCCTCCACCAAATTTGACAGTAGGTAGCAGGTGTTTTTCTTGGAATGCAGTTTTCTTCTTCCGCCATGCAAAGCACTTTTTGTTATGAACAAATAACTACATTTTCTCATTTGTATAATCAGTCCAAAGCACTTTGTTCCAAAATGACTGTGGCTTGTCTAAATGAGCTTTTGCATACAACAAGCGACTGTTTGTGGCGTGAGTGCAGTAAGGGCTTCTTTCTCATCACCCTGCCATACAGATGTTCTTTGAGCAAATTGCGCTGAATTGTAGAATGATGTACAGATACACCATTTGCAGCAAGATGTTCTTGCAGGTCTTTGGAGGTGATCTTTGGGTTGTCTGTAACCATTCTCACAATCCTCCACATATGACGTTCCTGTATTTTTCTTGGCCTGCCATATGCTTGTGGCCTTCCATTTCCTGATTACATTCCTTACAGTTGAAACGGACAGTTTAAACCTCTGAGATAGCTTTTTGTAGTCTTCCCCTAAACCATAATACTGAACAATCTTTGTTTTCAGATCTTTTGAGAGTTGCTATGAGCATCTCATACTGTTATTCTTCAGAGGAGAGTCAAACAGAAGCACAACTTGCAATTGGCCACCTTACTGTAAATACTGTACCTTTTCTCATGATTTGACACACCTACCTATGAACTTCAAAGCTTAAAGGGGAAGGAAACCTAGTTGGCGCAAAAACCCTCCCCCCCTCCCGTGTGTTGCCCCACCCTCCCTCCTCCCCCCTGGCCTACCCGTCCCGCTGGGCAAATGCCCCTAACTTGTTACTTACCCTTCTGCGCAGGTCCAGCCCAGGGAGTTCACAGGCGACATCTTCTTCCACGTGATCTCCTTTCTGCTTTGAACAGCGTTTTGGCGCATTTGCAGTAGGAGCATTTCGCCGGTACGGATCTACTGCGCATGCGCCAAAAGTCACGATGTACTTTTGGCGCATGCGCAGTAGATCGTACCGGCGAAATGCTCCTACTGCGCATGCGCCGGTCAAAGCAGGAAGAAGATGTCGTCTGTGAACTCCCTGGACTGGATATGCGCAGAAGGGTAAGTAACAAGTTAGGGGTATTTGCCCAGTGGGACGGGTAGGCCAGGGGGAGGAGGGAGGGTGGGCAACACACGGGAGGGGGGGAGGGTTTTTGCACCAACTAGGTTTCCTTCCCCTTTAACAAGCTAATCCAACCAATTCGGTGCTACCAGTAATCAGCATTGAGCAGTTAGGGCAGACAATATTTGATTGACAGCTGAGATTTTTAAAGGAGAAGGAAAGGTTAAAACTAAGTAAGCCTTATCAGAAAGGTCCATCTAAATATACTAGTAAACCCTCAAAGTAATGCTGCTCTGAGTCCCCTGTCAAAAGAAACACTGCATTTCTTTCCTTCTATTGTGTACTCATGGGCTTCTGTATCAGACTTCCTGCCTTCATCTTAAACCTCATTGCCCTGGGCAAGAGCATGCTCAGTTTGCTCCTCTCCCCCCACCCCTCCCTTCTCTGCTGTAATCTGAGCCCAGAGCAGGGAGAGACTCAGGCAGGAAGTGATGTCACACCACATTAATACTGCAGCTCCTATTCTAAACAAACAGAGAGTTTCTAGAGCTTTTTACTCAGGTATGGTAAAATAATCTACAGAATAAATATAGCATTCTAGCTTGCACTATTGCAGTTAATCTATTGGCAATAAAATGCCTCCGTAGCTTTCCTTCTCCTTTAAATGAGCTTACAAAGGCTATGAATGCTTTGATAAAACATAGAAATTGGATTTCGTGTTTAATTTGAAAAGGACTTTTTTTATACAGTTTTTTTTTGTGTCTAGGTGACAGGTCCACTTTAATGGGGTGGTTCACGTTTACGTAACTTAGTATGTTATAGAATGACCCATTCTAAGCAACTTTTCCATTCATCTTCATTAGTTCTTTTTATACTTTTATGTGCCTTCTTCTGACTCTTTTCAGCTTTCAAATGGGAGTCACTGACCCCATCTAAAAACACAAATGCTCTGTAAGGCTACAAGTGTATTGTTATTGCTTCTTTTTATTACTCATCTTTCTATTTAGGCCCTCTCCTGTTAATAACCCTGTCTCTCATTCAAATTAATTCATGGTTGTAAGGGTAAGTTGAACCCTAGCAACCAGATGGCTGAAATTGCAAACTGGAGAGCTGCTGAATAACTCAAAAACCACAAATAATAAAAAATGAAAACCAATTGCAAATTGTCTCAGAATCTGTACATCATACTGGATGTTTATTTAAATGTAAACAACCAACCCTTTTAAATCTGATTTAATTGTTTTCAGTGCTTGTATTCAAAGTTATTAAAAGATGGTACATTTTTGGCGACTCCAGATACCCAAAATTGCTCCCGACTGACTCCACAGCTGTGGCCTGAGCTATAACCAAAATTGTTATCATAAGGATGTCTATTTACTGCAAAGTTCATACATTTATTCCATTACCTGATTATTGACAACAATATGGATTGTTCCGTTGGTGGTGTATGAAGGAAGGTCACTGAGGTGGAATGTTTCATATACAACACCTTGTCCAGCAAAGGCAGCATCACCATGAACCAGTATTGACATTACCTAAATGATTAAGACATATGTTTTACAATATTTTTTATATACCTTATATTTATAAAATACTACTTGTTCTAGTGATATACTAACCTTATTTCCTTCAGTGTCTCCTCGATAAAACTGTTCTGCTTTAGTTTTACCTTGTACCACAGGATCCACAGCTTCCAGATGGGAGGGATTAGCAACCAAAGATAAGGTAATTTTCTTGTTTGTGGCACGATTGATGCGTTCATGGTACATTCCCAAGTGATATTTCACATCCCCTGATCCCTGGAATATGAGAAAAGCTTTATTGCAAACTGTCAACATGTCAGTCATGTCCTTGTACCTTTTTCAAGGAAAAAAAAATATTATTATTAAAAAAACCTATTTTGCAAAATAGCATCCTGTGCAAATTCGTTACACACTCGTTCATATAATTTACACTGTACAAAATAACAAAACTTGTTCAGCGAACAATGAAACAAAGGGATACTGTCATGGGAAAAAAAAAAAAATTCAAAATGAATCAGTTAATAGTGCTGCTCCAGCAGAATTTCTCAAAAGAGCAAACAGATTTTTTTACATTCAATTTTGAAATCTGACATGGGGCTACACATTTTATCAATTTCCCAGCTGCCCCAAGTCATGTGCTCTGATAAACTTCAATCACTCTTTACTGATGTACTGTAAGTTAGAGTGATATCACCCCCCTCCCTTTTTCCCCCCAGCAGCCAAACAAAAGAACAATGGGAAGGTAACGAGATAGCAGCTCCCTAACACAAGATAACAGCTGCCTGGTAGATCTAAGAACAGCACTCAATGGTAAAAACCCATGTCCCACTGAGACACATTCAGTTACATTGAGAAGGAAAAACAGCAGCCTGCCAGAAAGCATTTCTCTCCTAAAGTGCAGGCACAAGTCACATGACTGGGGGCAGCTGGGAAATTGACAAAATGTCAAGCCCCTTGTCAGATTTTAAAATTGAATATAAAAAAAATCTGTTCGCTCTTTAGAGAAATGGATTTCAGTGCAGAATTCTGCTGGAGTAGCACTATTAACTGATGTGTTTTGAAAAAACCATGTTTTCCGATGACAGGATTGCTTTAAGGAAAAATTTTATGTGCCTATGGTACGCACAGATTCATTGAGAGTGATAAGCTTTTACTCGATTATTAATGGATGAGAGATCTAAAGCCAACTTTGGACAGAAGGTATATCCCAACTTGACACGAGTGGAGAGGGAAGCCATAGAGATATATATTAGAGATACTGGTGACTTTCTTGATATATATAGCATACATTTTCACAATGCATCAAACCATGTAAAATAATGTAAAATAGAAGAAATAGTTTTTATTTGAATACCTTTTGGGTCAAAAATGTCTGTATTAGCTTGAAAACTGTGCTCAGCCCTCCCCCTTTGCAAGCTTCCTGTTCAACAGTAGAACAGCCATCATCTTATGCATAAGATACAGAGCAGCAGCCAATGAGGGAGGAGTGGGTGTATTTGTGATGTCACACTCGGTCCTCTGCAGACATCAGATCACCCTTTCCTTTCCCTGAACTGCTCCTTTCTATCCCTCTCTGTCCTGTTTCTTTTCCCCTCCTTGGGAACTGCTTGTTCCTCTCCCTTGTCCTGCTATGACTGGGAACAAATGAAAAGCAAACTGGTGTATAAATAAAACAATCTGCTACTAAAAGTATTTTATTCTTTTCTGGGGGCAATGTTTATCAGGATTTAGTGTAAATACCATAGTCATTTTCTACACAGTCTTGTGTTGTATGCAAAAATCAATCAACGTCTGTTGCACTCTGTAGGTATAGGAGCCCAAAGACTGTCAGAATTACCCTTTAGGTGTAGTCAGAGTGTCCTACCTTATTCCGGTTTTCACCAATGCCCTTTTGGGGCCCTGGAACTTTCTGCTGAGGAACAGGTGGGGATCCTCAACACGGCCAAGGTAATTGGAATCAGAGTACGAAAAAGGATCAGGCAGAGACAAAGTCGTGGACAGGGGGAGAGTCAAAAGGCAGACGGCAAGGTACGGAGGTCAGAAGACAGACAAAAAGGTCATTATCCAGAAGATCCAATAGATATAAGGCTTTAGCTGAAGTCCGGAAACTGAGAAGCAGCTTTTATTTTGAATTTGGCGCCAATACGTGATGTCAGCGTTTCCTCAAATTCTTGATACCCATCGACCAGGACAGGAGAAAAGGAAGGACAAATGGAAGAAAAGGCGTTGTTGATCACAGGTTTGAGGAGAGAGACATGGAAGGAATTGGAAATATTCATGCTGGGAGGCAGTTAAAGCTTAACACACACCGGGTTAACAATCTTTTCGATCTTGAATGGGCCAATAAAACAGGACCCCAGTTTAGGAGAAGGAACACAAGCTTAAAGGGATCCTGTCATCGGAAAACATGTTTTTTTCAAAACGCATCAGTTAATAGTGCTACTCCAGCAGAATTCTGCACTGAAATACATTTTTCAAAAGAGCAAACAGATTTTTTTATATTCAGTTTTAAAATCTGACATGGGGCTAGACATTTTGTCAATTTCCCAGCTGCCCCTGGTCATGTGACTTGTGCCTGCACTTTAGGTGGGACATTCGCTAAGATTCGTAGTTGCGCCAGGCGTAACTTCGCCGCACTTTGCCGCACTTTGCCAGGCGTAGTTTCGCCAGCAATCCGCAAATTCACAAAAATCCGAAGTTGCGCTCAGGGGTAGCGTAAGGTTGCGAGGTTGCGCTAGCGTTGATTCGCTAAGCGAAGCGAAGTTACGCTAGCGATAGTTAATTTGCATATGGTGCCAAATTCAGATTTCAATGGAGGAATATGTAGAATCACTACAAATGCCTGGGAAACCTTCAAAACTTCAAATAAAATTTTTATTTTGCCCTACACATGTGCCCACTATATAGCTAAGTTGCCATGAGTTAGGAAATGTAGGGGGGAAGGAGGGGAGCCCCAAAAATTTTTTCGATCTTTTTCAGCCTATCACCCATAATATAGAAAAAACGCCAGCGTTTTTTGGGACTTAGAAAAAATTTGAACTTTTTTTGAAGCAATCCCCATCTACTCTATTGCGCTTCATCTGGTCTGAGGTGGCGAAGGAAGTCTAGCATAAAAGGTAGCGTTCAGTACAATGCGCGCGTTAGTGAATTTGCGTAGTTACGTCCGTTGCGCAAATTCACCAGGCGTAAGGGTGCGAAGTAACACTAGCGAATTTACGCCAGCGTTCGTTAGTGAATTCGCAAAGTAACGAAAATGACCAATGCTAGCGAATTGACGCTAGCGTTAGGCGCTTCGGCGCATAGTGAATTTGCCCCTAGGAGAGAAATGCTTTCTGGCAGGCTGCTGTTTTTCCTTCTCAATGTAACTGAATGTGTCTCAGTGGGACATGGGTTTTTACTATTGAGTGTTGTTCTTAGATCTACCAGGCAGCTGTTATATTGTGTTAGGGAGCTGTTATCTGGTTACCTTCCCATTGATCTTTTGTTTGGCTGCTGGGGGGGAAAAGGGAGGGGGTGATATCACTCCAACTTGCAGTACAGCAGTAAAGAGTGATTGAAGTTTATCAGAGCACAAGTCACATGACTTGGGGCAGCTGGGAAATTGACAATATGTCTAGCCCCATGTCAGATTTCAAAATTTAATATAAAAAAATCTGTTAGCTCTTTTGAGAAATGGATTTCAGTGCAGAATTCTGCTGGAGCAGCACTATTAACTGATTCATTTTGGAAAAAAAAAAATTCCCATGACAGTATCCCTTTAATGTTCTTAGTGGACAGCCATACAGAATCACCAACATTAAAACAGGAAGTAGACTTGCAACGTATATCAGCTGCCTTCTTTTGACGGACCAAGGATTTATCAAGGGCCTGATGAGCAGATTACCAAATGGATTTGAAATTCCGTACCGCAACTTCAGCCGCGGGAACATCTACCCTTGAGTACAGAAGGAGCAAGAGGATTTTTTCCAAACGTGCAGAAGAAAGGAGAGCAGCCCAAAGCTTCATGTTTGAGATTATTATAGGCGAATTCAGCCCAAGAAAGGAGTTTAGACCATTTGTCTTGATTTAGAGAAATGAAACAATGAAGGAACTGTTCCAAGACCAGAGTTCTTTTCGTCTGACCATTGCTTTGTGTATGGTATGCTGAAGAAAAGTAAAGGCTAATTCCCAATAACCTGTAAAAAGCACGCCAGAAGTGGGAAAACAAATTGAACCCCCGATCAGAGACAAATGAATCTTTGGTAAAAAAAAATGGCAAAGCCAAAGAAACGTTGGATCACTTTCAAACCAATTGGGACAGGCCATTCTGTTACTGCAGAAACTTTAGCAGGGTCCATCTCAAACCCGGATGCAGAAATTATGTACCCTAAGAAGGGAATCCTAGACTTATGGAACTCACATTTCTTTAAGTTAACATAAAGATTGTTCTCCCTGAGACGTTGTAAGACCATTTGACTTGAGAATTATGCTCGGGAAGGGAAGAACACCAGGATGTCGTTAAGGTACACAACAACATAAGATAATAACAGGTCGCTGCAAATGTCATTTATGAAGTCCTAAAAGACTGCAGGAGCATTATATAGTCCAAAGGGCATAACGAGATACTAGTAGTGACCATAACAAGAATTAAAAGCAGTTTTCCATTCACATCTGTGATGAATGTGAAACAGGTTATAAGCAACTCGGAGATCCAACTTGGAAAAAATGTTGGCACCCCTCAATCTGTCAAAAAGTTCAGGGATTAACAGGAGAGACTAAAATTTTTTAACTATGATTTTGCTCAGACCCTGGTAGTCAATACAAGGCCTGAGCCCACCATCTTTTTTTTCTGAACAAAAAATAATTCAGCACCTGCAGGGGAGGAGGAGTTCCTGATGAATCCTCTTGAAAGGTTTTCCTGAATGTATTCTTGCATGGCTAGAGTTTCAGGGATGGATAGCAGATAAATCCTCCCTCAACAGTACCTGGAATGAGATCAAAATGTCTATGTGGAGGAAGAATATCAGCATTCTTTTCCTCAAAGACAACAAAAAATTCCGTGTAGCATTTCGGAAGAGGAGTGGAAATTGTTGTGATGGATGAAACACACAGGGATTTACAAGAGGCAGGCAAAGAGAAGGAGTGACACGAAGAACCCCAGGTGATGAGCTGGCCAGTACTCCAATCAATGGATGGGTTATGTTGTCTTAACCAAGGAAGTCCCCGAATGACTGGAGTGGCAGAGCAAATTTCTTTTTTTTTTTTTTTTTCTACGTGTAACCATGCCACACGTAATTCCAGCAGCACTGTGGCAGAGGTCAAAAGTCCGTAAGATACGTGAGCTTGAGTGGAAAGGGGTGTATCGAGAGGGGGGGGAAGGGATGGCATACTTTCTGGACATAGAGGCGTCAAGGAAATTGCCAGCTGCCCCGGAGTCCAGAAGCGCTTGCCAGGGAAATACTTTATCCAAAAAGTATATAGAAGCAGGCACAAAGATTCTTGTGGGTTGTTTATCTGGGAGTGGAAGTTTTCTACCTAGGGGAGACTCCCCACTCTGACCTAGGTGGGAGCATTTCCCTGACGCTTGAGGAGATGGCCCTTTTGACCACAGTATAAACAGAGACCAGAATTCCATCTGTGAGTGCTTTCCTCAGGGGACAGATGGGTGACCCCTAACTGCATAGGTTCTTCAGCTGGAGAGACTGAAGTTGAAGGGGCCTTGGAAGAAAACGTAGAGGGCATAGCGAACCTCCGGGAGCGGGACTTCTGAGACAACCTTTCCTTCATGCGATTGTCCACTCAGATGATGATAGCCATCAGTTCATTAAATTGAGTAGGCAAATCCCTAGGGGCTAAATCATATTTGAAATTTTCACTGAGCCATTGCCAAAAAGCTGTGACCAAGCGGTCGTTATTCCAGGTAACCTCGGCTGCCAACGTACGGAAATCAATAGCATACTCAGCAGCAGAAATAGTACCCTGGGAAATTTTCATGAGATGGACTGAGGCATTAATCTTGCGACCAGGAGCATCTAAAATCTCTCGAAACGTAGTGATAAAGACCAAAGAGTTGTGGACAATAGGATTGTCACGCTCCAATAAAGGATAAGCCCAAGCTTTACCTTGTAACAAGGCGATGATATAAGCCACCTTAGATTTCTCAGAGAGGAATTGCTGAGAACAGAGTTCAAAATGGATGAGACATTGATTGAGGAATCCCCGGCAACCCTCAGGATTTCCAAAAAAGCAGACTTGTGCTGAAATCTTGGGTTCTGAAGGAGATGACTTGGAATGAGGAGGAACCGGAACAGCTGGAGAAGGAGCAGACCCTCCCTAAGCACACCGAAGCTCGTCTAGACGAGATGAAAAATGCTAAAGAGTCTGGGAAATATGGTGGTGTTGTTGCTCCTGGATTTCCAGTCGTTTAAGAAATGTCTCAAGCACCATTTCGAGTGAAGTGTTTGGTGCCGCAGTCTGCGAGGGCTCCATGTTGGCCCAAGTTAACTGTTACGCTCTGTAGGTATAGGAGCCCAAGGACTGTCAGAATTACCCTTTAGGTGTAGTCGGAGAGCCCTACCTTATTCCGGTTTTCACCGACGGCCTTTTGGGGCCCTGGAACTTTCTGCTGCGAAACAGACGGGGATCAACGCAGCCAACATAATCGGAGTCAGGGTACAAAATAGGATAACGTAGGGGATGACTGTGTACTGGGGTTAGGTGCAGGCTCTCTATCTCAGAAAAGACACCCCCGCTCCAGGTGTAACAGGTAATCCAAAGAATCAAAGTAACTGAGAGAGAGCACGCCAGGCAGATTTACTGCTAAGTGATTTATTGTTCACACAACATGTTTCGGGCTGCTCGCCCTTTATCAAGTGATAACTTGATAAAGGGCGAGCAGCCCGAAACATGTTGTGTGAACAATAAATCACTTAGCAGTAAATCTGCCTGGCGTGCTCTCTCTCAGTTACTTTGATTCTTTGGATTACAAAATAGGATAAGGCAGAGACAAAGTAGTGGACAGGCAGAGGGTCAAAAAGCAGGCGGCAAGGTACGGAGGTCAGATATCCAGAAAGCAAAAAGGTCAATATCAAGAAGATCCAATAGATATAAAGCTCCCCCATAGACGCGGCGATTCTTCTTGCCGAACGACCGATTTTAGGGAAGTCCGTCCAATCCTGCGGTTGATGGGATTCGATCGATCGTACATCTTACGACTTTTCGGCCGATCTGTCAGGAAATTGATCGGCCAGGTCAAAAAATCTTTGTCGGTCCCAGTGCAATCTATCTATGTTTGCCGGGTCAAGCAGGCAGCTCCCCTTTGTTTTCCTGGCAAATTGGTCTTTTAGTTGATGGTAAATTCGTACGATTGTACGATCGTTCCAAGAAGATCGTGGTCTCACGATCAGGATCTGATCTTTTAAAAATCTCAACATCTATGGCCGCTTTAGGCTTTAGCTGAAGTCAGGAAATTGAGAACCAGCTAAGGCACTCAAAACAAGCCAAAAGTGCCTTTTATTTTGAATTTGGCAGATGTTGCAATGCACCATTATTGCGCATTCACATTTTCTCCAACTTGCGACAAGAGGCACCAGGGGACTGAAGGTAATAATGCATGCCGGTCTCCCAGGGCACCTTACAACATCTTTTGGGTTTTCCTTTGTAACTCCCTGCATCTGTTATTATATGTTATACAATTCCAGAACACCAGCTGCATTTATTTCCTTGCAACTCCCTACACCTAAACATAAATTGTTCCAGAACAGCTGCATTTTCCCTTGCAAGTCCCAGCATCTGGTCATAAATTGTCCCAGAACAGCTGCATTTATTCCCTTGCAACTCCCTGCACCTGATCAAATGGTTCCAGAAATGCTGCATTTATTACATTGCAACTCCCTGCACCTGATCATATGCAGGAAAAGAAAACCTACAGCTGCTGCCCTGGAATATCATAACAGTATATACTAATGTACACTGTTTGTATAACTTTTATAATGTAATAGAGGCAGAGAGTTGCACAGTGTATAACAATGCATTATTAACTATAGATTATGTCCAGTTGGGCATGTACATTTGTGATTAATGCTTATTTGTTGTGGAACACATACTGTTGTACTTTAAATAAAAGAAAATATTACTGATACATTTTTTACAGTTTGTATTAACCTTCACATCTGTTGCTTTATGTTGAGCATTTAAGGACAGAGGGTGGGAGGGGTTTCAGTTTCCCTGCAGAGTTCAGCCTGTCAGTCAATTCTGTGACCACTTCCTGTGAGAGAATGAACAGACACGCCCACTCTTCATTTTAGCCTAGCCTAGCTACTGACCTGTAAAAATCTCTCTGCAGCTCTGATATAATGACAGTTTTAGGAGGTAAAATGCTTTAAAAAATGTCTGCATCATTGAGTAATATATCAGAATATGAAGGTTATATGAAATGTCTCCTTTAACAAATATGATGCAAATAGGGTTGCCACCTGGCCAGTATTTTACCGACCTGGCTAGTAAAAATGATTTCAAAATGATCCCAATGTTATTAATAGGGAAAAAAGATAAATATATAGGAAGGCCGGTATTTTTTTCCAGAAAAGGTGGCAACCCTTGATGCAAATCCATTGCCTCCCTACGTATTGCTTGCCACAATGGATGTTTCTTCCTTGTATACAGTAATCCCTACAGAAGAAGGCATTGATGTAGTTAAACAAAAAATTTTTTATTAATCCAGATCATACAAGACCACATATTGAGCTACTTATAGATTTGTTACAACTATGTCTGTCTTTGATTTACCGTATATACTCGAGTATAAGCTGACCCGAGTATAAGCCGAGGTACCTAATTTTACCTACGAAAACTGGGAAAACTTATTGACTCTAGTATAAGCCTAGACACAACTACAGCCCTGTCTCCCAGCAGCGCACATTCCGCCAAAGCGACTCCCCCAGTGATCAACCGGACTTCTTTGCAAAGTTGATGGTGACAGAGGATTACTGTGTGCATTGTCCCACTGTCCCACTACCATGTGCAGAGGGTGCTTTGTGATATTGCCATCACTGTTAATCCTTCATATAACAAACAGAGGGCACTGTGTGGTATTGCAGTCACTGTTATTCTTTCATATAACCAACAGAGGGTGCTGTGTGATATTGCAGTCACTGTTATTCTTTCATATAACCAACAGATGGCACTGTGTGATTTTGCAGTCACTGTTATTCTTTCATATAACCAACAGAGGGTGCACTGTTATTCTTTCATATAATCAACAGAGGGTTCTGTGTGCTATTGCAGTCACTGTTATTCTTTCATATAACCAACAGAGGGTGCACTGTTATTCTTTCATATAACCAACAGAGGGCGCTGTGTGATATTGCAGTCTCTCCCCAAGTGAACTGTTGGTATAGGAATGATTAAAAGTGACTGCAATCTCAGCTACTGCCCGCTGACCCGAGTATAAGCCGAGGTAGACTTTTTCAGCACATTTTGGATGCTGAAAAACTCGGCTTATACTCCAGTATATACGGTACTTTAAATTTTTGCATTCATATTTTTTACAGATCAGTGGGACCAGTATGGGTTCAAATGTGGCTCCAGCATTCGTCAATCTGTACATGTCCAATTATGAAGAGAGGTACATTTTGCCTGTTTATGGTGCATGTGTATATAGGCTTTATCACTTTATTGATGCTCTATTTCTAATTTGGACAGGAACTAAGCAACAATTGAAGACAATGGTCCACAAATTGAATTCCTTGCCCTCTATGATCAGATTTACATCTACCATTGATGAAAAACCAGTTTCTTTTTTTGACTTAAAGTGATACTGACACTAAAAAATGAATTTTAGCATATGAATGTACATTAAATGTTACCTATAGGTCATGTTGATCATTTTTTGCAGAGAGGTTTGTTTTTGTATATAATTGTTAGTTGAGGTTCCTAAGCCTGACTCTCTGGGGCAAATTCACTAAGATGCGAAGTTGCGCCAGGCGCAACTTCGCCGCACTTCGCCAGGCGTAGTTTCGCCAGCGCTCCACAAATTCACTAAAATCCAAAGTTGCGCACAGGGGTAGCATAAGGTTGCGAAGTTGCGCTAGCGTTGATTTGCTATGTAAAGCGAAGTTACGCTAGCGAAGGCTAATTTGCATACGGTGCGAAATTCAAATTTCAATGGAGGAATACGTATCAGCACTACAAATGCCTAGAAAACTTTCAAATCAGCAAATAAAAATTTTATTTTGCCCTACACGTGTGCCCACTGTCTAGGTAAGTTGCCATGAGTCAGGAAATGTAGGGGGGAAGGAGGGGAGCCCCAAAAATTTTTTCGATCTTTTTCAGCCTATCACCCATCATGTAGAAAACACGCCAGCGTTTTTTGGGACTTAGAAGAAATTTTGACTTTTTTTGAAACAATCCCTATCTACTCTATTGCGCTTCGCCAGGTCTGAGGTGGCGAAGGAAGTCTAGCGTAAAAGGTAGCGTTCAGTACACTGCGCAAGTTAGTGAATTTGCGTAGTTACGTCGCTAGCGAAAATTCGCCTGGCGTAAGGGTGCGAAGTAACACTAGCGAAACTACACCAGCGTTCGTTAGTGAATTTGCGCAGTAACGAAAATGCCAAACGCTAGCGTTCGGCGCTTAGTGAATTTGCCCCTCTGACTCTCTGACACTCTGACTTTGCCAACCTGACTGTCCCATCTCAGCCTGTTAGTTACAGTTTCTAATGCTAACGGACTCCTGCTGCACAAATATGGCAGCCCCCTCATACAGGAACATGGGGGATCAGACAGGTAATGTAAAAGCATCATGCAAATACTTTATGGCAAAGTTAGAAGTAGCTTGCAAAGCCAATATTATAATAGATCTAAAAAAAAGTTTCATTTCAGGTGTCAGTATCTCTTTAACTATAACTCTCACCGAGACAGGATTTAGTACCACCACGTTTAAGAAACAAACCGACCGGAATACACTATTGCTTCATTTTTCATGCCACCCACTTTACTTAAGAGTATTCCTTACTCACAAACAGAACAAGTAAATTTAATTAAACAAACTGATAAGTTGATCACTAGGTTTTTACAGAGGGGTTATGATTTACAGGAACTGCTGGTATGTAACGCTAGAGCACTTGAATATACACAGGAGGAACTGTTGGGCAGAGTAAGTGACAGAGCAGGAAAGACTACTGATGAAAGATTGACTTTGCTCACTACTTATGCATCTGGTAGTATACAATTGACACAAGCCGTACATGCCACTGGTCAGTACTCGAGAGAGACAAAACTTTGCCCCCTGCCTTTATAACACATCCCTGTATTGCATACAGATGAGGACGCAATCTTCGGGACTTATTGGTTAAAACAGAACCAGTACATTGTTATCACACTGTCGCTCCTAAAACATAGCTGTCTACTTGTAGGACTGGGTGCTATAAATGTCCCTTGTGCATGACATGTAGTCATCTCATTGCTGGGCCTACGTTCAATCAGCCACGTACTGGGAAACTTATTCAGATTAAATACTGACTGACGTATACTTTTAAATTTTTGATTTATTTCATAATTTTTATTATAACGCCTGTGTGGCTTGTTTTATGTTGGGAAGACCGTCACTACTTTCTGTGAACATATGGCTAATCACAGATGTTCAATCAGTTAAGAGGGGGGATCGGGAGAGAATGCTGTTGAAACTATTACTTCGGTGGATACATAAATTAAATACTATAAGTCCTCTTGGACTGAATGAGCTAGTCTCTTACACACTTTTCTATTAACCTTGATGGACTAACGAATGGATGAACAATGTCGATCTCATTGGAGATATTGGTTACAGTTTGATGAATAAGGTTATTTTTATTTGAAAATTGATAATGGCTATACTTATTTGAGGCAAACTGTATTTATTTGAATATTTATACACCAGGTTTAAATAATGGGCTTTTTTATGATGTTGTTTTTCACTTTATTGATATTTGGCCTTTGAGGAAGTTTTAGATTTTTCTATATATGTGTAATTTATGTGAGTTGTGCCAGAATAAGACCCCCACTGAGCTGGATCAGCAATTGACACAATATGTGCATTTTTAATTTAGGTTTGTTTTTTATAATGGTGGACACAATATATTTTGTCAGGATAGTTGTAAAATCAGATAGAATGTAGAATGGTTTAGCCACAGGTGTAAAATCCCATAGAGTGGAGATTGGGTTAGCTACATTTTCACATGGTAGCCTAACCAGGTATTGATGCTTCTAAATAGGACTAGTATATTTATTTAATAACAGAGCCCACTCCCGATGGACCTCCATAGTTGAGGACTGTTGGAGCTAGTGCAGTGGTTATGTATAGGATTCAATTGGGCACTGTGAGATGCGGGTCCACCCGGGCCCTCTGTACTAATAGGTTCGGGGGCTGCATTGGAGATCGTAGATATTTTACGACTAATAAAGTTCACATCAATTTCCTGGTGTTATTTCATACAGATCACAGTGATGAACAGGGGAAAACGGGTGAGTGCATAATATTTCTTGGTGATAGAGCACACAGGGGTATGTGTCTGGAAGTAAGGACTTCTGAATAAAATAATTGTATCACTGATTGATGCACTAGGGTAATGATTACATGCTATGAATTATTGGTGATCGGAGGTCCCAGTGTGTGTTCCATCATACGAATTATATATATCTTATCGCTTCCTTTAAGGCAGTTTATGGAAGACAAGATCGGAGCATTTGAAATGAAATAATAGAAACTGCAACATTGTAATTGATGTGAACTTTATGAGGAATTGATTTGCCAAGTTTTATTTTATACAGTGTAACTGATATGAAAGGGTGTGTAACGAATTTGCACAGGATGCTATTTTGCACAACAGTTGGTTTAAATATATTCATGGTTGTGGTACGTCATCAAAGAAGGTCAGGAATCGGGTTGAACTACATCACTGTGGGATGTATGCTGAAGATTCCTTCCAAACACTATGTATTTAAGGATTCATTTTATTGCACTATTTAACTTTGAGAAAGGCTGGGGTAACAGCCAAAACGTTAGTGTGTCACTTACAATAATTTTGTGCACCTTCTGCAAATGTAAAGACCTCTAGACGCCTCCTATAGCCTTTGATGAGTGTCTGGATTCTGGATGGTGGTATTTTTGACCATTCATCCATACAAAATCTCTCCAGTTCAGTTAAATTTGATGGTTGCGAACATGGACAGCCTGCTTCAAATCAACCCATAGATTCTCCATGAAATTCAAGTCGGGGGACTGTGACGGCCATTCCTGAATATTGTATTTTTCCCTCTGCATTAATGCCTTTGTAGATTTCAAATTGTGTTTAGGGTCATTGTCTTGTTGGAATATCCAACCCCTGCATGACTTCAACTTTGTGACTGATTAACAATATCCTGAAGAATTTGTAGATATTGGTTTGAATTCATCCAACCCTCGACTTAACAAGGGCCCCAGTCCCTGAACTAGTCACACAGCCCCACAGCATGATGGAACCTCCACCAAATTTGACAGTAGGTAGCAGGTGTAATTCTTGGAATGCAGTGTTCTTCTTCCGCCATGCAAAGCGTTTTTTGTTATGACCAAATACAGTAACTCAATTCTCAAAACTCAAATCAGTCTCATCGGTCCAAAGCACTTTGTTCCAAAATGACTGTGGCTTGTCTAAATGAGCTTTTGACTAAAACAAGCAACTTTAATTGTGGAGTGAGTGCAGAAAGGCTTCTTTCGCATTACCCTGCCATACTTATGTTCTTTGTGCAAATTGCGCTGCATTGTAGAACGATGTACAGATACACCATTTGCAGCAGGATGTTCTTGCATGTCTTTGGAGGTGATCTTTGGGTTGTCTGTAACCATTCTCACAATACTCTGCATATGCTACTCCTTTTTTTATTTGGCCTGCCAGACCTGGGTTTTACAGCAAGTGTGCCTGTGGCCTTCCATTTCCTGATTACATTCCTTGCAGTTGAAACTGACATACCTCTGAGATAGCTTTTTGCAGCCTTCCCCTAAACAATGATACAGAACAATCTTTGTTTTCAGATCTTTTGACAGTTGCTTTGAGAATCCCATGCTGTCACTCTTCAGTGGAGAGTCAAACAGAAGCACAACTTGCAATTGGTCACCTTAAATACCTTTTCTGATGATTGGACACACCTGCCTATTAAATTCAAGGGTTATGAAGCTAATCCAACCAGTTTGTTTTTGCCAGTAATTAGTATTGAGCAGTTTATGCATTCAAATTAGCAAAATTACAAGGGTACCCAAATTTTTGCACAGCCAGTTCTTCACATTTGATTTTATTTCATACAACTGAATACTGCCTCACTAAAAATCTTTGTTCAGAAAAAACCCCAGTACTCAGCTTTTCCTGGGAAAAGATAGACTTACCACTGTTATCTTTTTTTGTTGAAAGTGAAGTAAATTATTATGCAGGCTGAGAGGGGTTCCCAAACTTTTTCATATATATACCTGTATATATATATATATATATACACAGTGGTGTGAAAAACTATTTGCCCCCTTCCTGATTTCTTATTCTTTTGCATGTTTGTCACACAAAATGTTTCTGATCATCAAACACATTTAACTATTAGTCAAAGATAACACAAGTAAACACAAAATGCAGTTTTTAAATGAGGGTTTTTATTATTTAGGGAGAAAAGAAATCCAAACCTGTGTGAAAACGTAATTGGCCCCTGAACCTAATAACTGGTTGGGCCACCCTTAGCAGCAATAACTGCAATCAAGCGTTTGCGATAACTTGCAACGAGTCTTTTACAGCGCTCTGGAGGAATTTTGGCCCACTCATCTTTGCAGAATTGTTGTAATTCAGCTTTATTTGAGGGTTTTCTAGCATGAACCGCCTTTTTAAGGTCATGCCACAACATCTCAATAGGATTCAGGTCAGGACTTTGACTGGGCCACTCCAAAGTCTTCATTATGTTTTTCTTCAGCCATTCAGAGGTGGATTTGCTGGTGTGTTTTGGGTCATTGTCCTGCTGCAGCACCCAAGATCGCTTCAGCTTGAGTTGACGAACAGATGGCCGGACATTCTCCTTCAGGATTTTTTGGTAGACAGTAGAATTCATGGTTCCATCTATCACAGCAAGTCTTCCAGGTCCTGAAGCAGCAAAACAACCCCAGACCATCACACTACCACCACCATATTTTACTGTTGGTATGATGTTCTTTTTCTGAAATGCTGTGTTACTTTTACGTCAGATGTAACGGGACGCGCACCTTCCAAAAAGTTCAACTTTTGTCTCGTCGGTCCACAAGGTATTTTCCCAAAAGTCTTGGCAATCATTGAGATGTTTTTTAGCAAAACTGAGACGAGCCTTAAAGGAAAACTATACCCCCCAAACAATGTAGGTCTCTATTAAAAGATACTGAGTAAAACAGCTCATGTGTAAAACCCTGCTTCATGTAAATGAACCATTATCATAATAATATACTTTTTTAGTAGTATGTGCCATTGGGTAATCATAAATAGAAAATTGCCATTTTAAAAAATAAGGGCCACCCCCTGAGATCGTAAGATTCACTGTGCACACATACAAACCACATGTAAGGTCACATGAGCCAATTAACAGACAGAGTTCTGTCTTTTGCTTCTTCACTTCTTCCTGTTACAGTTAGTGTTGTAGTATTTCTGGTCAGGTGATCTCTGAGGCAGCACAGATAGAGTCACGAAATGGTGGCTCAAGGCAAGAGATGTAAAAGGGCAATATTTATGTAAATATATATTCCAGTTTGGTAAGATTCTTTAATATGTCATTCAATTTGATATAAACTATCTGTTGCTTAAGTATTCATTTTGGGGGTATAGTTTTCCTTTAATGTTCTTTTTGCTTAAAAGTGGTTTGCGCCTTGGAAATCTGCCATGCAGGCCGTTTTTGCCCAGTCTATTTCTTATGGTGGAGTCGTGAACACTGACCTTAATTGAGGCAAGTGAGGCCTGCAGTTCTTTAGATGTTGTCCTGGGGTCTTTTGTGGCCTCTCTGATGAGTTGTCTCTGCGCTCTTGGGGTAATTTTGGTCGGCCGGCCACTCCTGGGAAGGTTCACCACTGTTCCATGTTTTTGCCATTTGTGGATAATGGCTCTCACTGTGGTTCGCTGGAGTCCCAAAGCTTTAGAAATGGCTTTATAACCTTTGAAATTGAACTCAGGTGTGATAAACCACTGTTGTTATTTTTTAACGAGGGGGGCAATCACTTTTTCACACAGGCCCATGTAGATTTGGAGTTTTTTTTCTCCCTTAACGTAAACCTTCATTTAAAAACTGCATTTTGTGTTCAATTATGTTATCTTTGACTAATAGTTAACGGTTTTTGATGAGCAGAAACATTTAAGTGTGACAAACATGCAAAAGAATAAGAAATCAGGAAGGGGGCAAATAGTTTTTCACACCACTGTATATATAAAACGTTGGGCATAGATACGATGCAAAAATAAAACAATTGATTCTTAAAACAGGGAATGCTGGTCTGAGAATAATTGGTATATATATATCTATATATATCTATATCTATATATATCTATATATATATATCTATATATCTATATATATATCTATATATCTATATATCTATATATATATCTATATATCTATATATATATATATATATATATATCTATATATCTATATATCTATATATATATATATATATATATATATATATATATATATATATATATATATACCCCAATATATATAAGGAAAGTTGTGCAATGAGGCTGTGACCACAAATTACATATAGTCAACCCACTCAACCCATTATCAATATATTTAAAAAATAGTGGTGAGCACAACTTTCCCTTGTTTGTTATAGTTTATACAGGAGCAGTGACCAGCTCCATGTTGTAGCTCCTTCCCAGCTACAGTCAGGTGATCCCACTGGTGCCTTATAAAAGGGCAGCCAAGTATGGAGGTTTACTTTGAGAGCAGCAAGTAAGTTGCAGGTAAAACCTAGTCCCTTTGTAAAATGTATAATGAAGCAATAGAATTCTTAATGAATCAAGATAAAATTGAGCATAGGACTGGCCAGATATGGGATGACTTTGACGTAGTTGGCCATCTTAAATATATTGCATTATATGGAAAACAATCCCTGTTTTGTTTAAAGGGTAAGGCATTTTTTAGTAGCAGTATGCACAAAATGTCGCTGTCTTAAATATATTGATAATGGGTTGAGTGCAGAGGACTCTTGTATTTGACTATATGTATTTTGTGGTCACAGCCTCACTGCACCCCCGCCTTATGTTTTTAAAAAATAGTGGTGAGCAAAACTTTCCCTTGTTTGTTATATATATATATATATATATATATATATATATATATATATATATATATATATATTCCTTTGGGAGGCTAACATTTGGACTAGCAATCTAGCCTTTATCAAAGTGAAAGCACATACACAACAGTGAGTCTATTAAACACAAATTGGTGGGAAAGTGCAGAGTGTGACATCATGAAACGTAATTGTAGGGACAATAATGAGAAAAAAAGAAACCAGTTAATATTGTTGCATTGTATATATTTATAATCATGATTGCCAACTACAGTAGAACTCCCATTTTATGTTTTTCAGGGGACCAGGAACAAATTATGTAAAATCCTGGAAAATGTAAAATCAGGGAAATTTGTTAAAGTTATTTTTTCTTCTGAAAAGGATAAAAGAACAGGAGTCCATTTCATTGGTGTGTGTGTGTATATATTCTACAGTCTGGTCATTTCCCTATGGGACCAGACTGTAAATTATATCCTTATAAACGGCTGCTGCTCTTGCTCTGCAGCCTTCCCTTCCACTTTTGCCTCCCTCCCGTTTCTGACTACCAGGCTCACCACTAGCGCACTCCAGCTGTTGCGCTCCCTCTCAGCCCCTGCTTTAACTTAACTATTCAGGTCTTTTTCCGTGCTGCCAACTGTTCGATCCATGCAGCTTCTTCCCTCACATGCTGCCTCTGCAGTCTTCCGGTTCCCTTTGCACGGTCTCTCCTCAGTCTTGCTCCTCCTGTCTTCCGGGCATCCAACTTCTCACATTTCACTCCCGCTCCTCATGTCAGCTCTGTCAGTTTCTTCCCTTCATCCTGCTTCTCCGGTCTCCCTCCCTTCCACCCACATCTCAAGTTTCGCTCCCACTTTCAATCCCCAGTCTTGATCTTAGTACAACTCCCCCTTCACCGATAGTAAACCATGGCAAGCAAGAAGGAAAGGGGCAGAATACAGCAGAGAAATAAAGGTACTTAACTCCAAAAATAACTACAGGGAAACATAAGGAGAAAACTAAAATCAGCAAGGGAAGGGGGGCAAAAGCACAGTCTACTAATAAGTGTCATTTAGAAGTATGTAAGTGAAGCCATACGTTACATTGTAAAGCACATAAAAACTGTAGATTATAATGCATAATGTACCCCCTACTAAAATTTATAAAGATATTAATAGTTACCTCAGAGAAATGTGACCTGTATAATATATGGTCAAATAACTTCTCGGTGACATAATATCTTTATAAATTACAGTAGGGGGTACATTATCGACTATATATATATATATATATATATATATATATATATATATATATATATATATATAATATAAATATTATATATAATATATACATAATTATATATATACACACACACACATAACAATGAATTCCTTTTTTTTTTTTACATATATAGCCTTTTCCAACAAAATAAACTGAACATAAGTAGGAAGACTTTACTCAAATCAAAAAAATAGTGTGCATTATAACAGGCTTACTACTAGCCCCTGTCTGAACAAAGTAATGAATTGTTGAATTCTAAGTAATAAATCTAATGCAAGCAGTGCATAAATAAAAATAACTGTTACCTCATCTGAAGCCTCCAGCTTAGGGTCAAACTGGCAGAAGATCTGGTCTAAATCTTTTCGAATCACATTTGCCAGTACATTGAGTCTGCCTCTATAAATCAAACATGAACAGATACATTAACAAGCTATCAGAAAGTAAACTAAGCTGTATCTGAATGTCTGCAGTACCGTGAACTGATACTTTTAGGACCACAAAAAAAATCGCATAATATAAATATCCAGAAACTGAGACAGAAGTGAAATATAGGACAGAAACAATGAGTGAATTCTCCCTCCATACTAAATCTGGGTCTTTAGTTCCTTGCAAATTCTACCTTCTGCTATTGATATGGTCTTTGGCAATTTTAGTTAAAATAGGGAGGGTGCTCAGAATTTTTTTTTTGTTTCTGTCCCCTCTTTTTTATCAACTGCCAGCTCTTCATAACAGAGATCTGCGTCTCTATTATTTATTGATTATAACTGTTAATATGTATAGAGTTTTAAAGGTTTTTAAGGAAAATAAAGTCTGTGGGCAAAACCAAAACAGCCAGTTTCAATAGATTATCATTGCTTAAGAAAAAAAGCCATATTTGGCTTGGTAAAGGAAGCGGTTTTTAGGACATTTCTGAAAATCGCCTAAAAATATTGCAATTAGCCACATTTATCACCCAATTTCTTACATACAACTGGAAAACACCCTAAATATTGACACCAAGGGTGTACTGAACAGTTTGATGCCCAATATGCATAACTATATACCAAGGCAGCCGGCATGTGCAGTCCCCAAATAAAAATAGTGCATATGAATTTTCTCTGCTGCCGATTCGATTCGCCTTCTGAACAAAGACCCTTGACTTCATATTATGTGCCACAAGCCAAACCATATATTTTTGGTAAGTACAAATTCTGATGAATCCAACAAAGATAAAGATGTCTTTCTACACCAAACTACCACGCTTTTCTAAATGTAGGGTTTTTACAACATTTCTGAGAATCGCCTAAAAATATTGCAATTAGCCACATTTATCACCCAATTTCTTACATACAACTGGAAAACACCCTAAATATTGACACCAAGGGTGTACTGAACAGTTTGATGCCCAATATGCATAACTATATACCAAGGCAGCCGGCATGTGCGGTCCCCAAATAAAAATAGTGCATATGAATTTACTCTGCTGCCGATTCGATTCGCCTTCTGAACAAAGACCCTTGAATTCATATTATGTGCCACAAGCCAAACCATATATTTTTGGTAAGTACAAATTCTGATGAATCCAACAAAGATAAAGATGTCTTTCTACACCAAACTACCACGCTTTTCTAAATATAGGGTTTTTACAACATTTCTGAGAATCGCCTAAAAATGTTGCAGTTTTCCGCATTTATCTCACACAATGTTTTATGTACAAAATAAAATCACTGTAAATATGAGGACAGAGGTCTACTGAATAGTTTGATGCCCAATATGCATAGATTTACCAAAGAATGTGGTATGTACGGATCCCAAATGAAAAACATGCATATGAATTTTCACGCTGGCCAACTCAGCTACTGAAAAGAAACCACTGTGTGTTATGTGCCGTAAGACCCCCAAACTGTAGAAAGACCCCCAGAAAACCATATATTTTTGGAATGCACATATTCTGACAAATCAAACTAAGTAAAATATATCTTTCTATACCAAAGCACCAAACAGCAAAACTATACTAAATATACATAAGGATGCAGAGAGTAGGGCTCAGCTGCAAAAGACGTACACTGTGGCAGACTGAGCCCTGAACCGCCATGTATGCCGTACATGCTTGGCAGTTAAAAGGTTAAAAACCACTGTATTTCCAGTAACATTCTAGCCTATGTTAAGGCTGTGTTTATTCCTGCGTTTCAATTAAAAAAAAAAAAAAAAACACAGCCTGGACTGGTGTGTCTCTTTTTGAGTGTCTGCTTATACTTTTATCTGCCTCCCTATGCTGTAGAATCAGGGAAGTGCACCTGGCTGATAATTGCATAGAGCAAACGGTTCTTGTCTACCCACCTGCCCTGTGGCATGCAGTAAAGAGGCCTGGCATACACCTGCCAGCTCTGTGCTCTGCCTCTCATGCCAGATTTCAGATCAAAATCAATGTACAGAGTGTGGCAAGGATGCAAATGCTTTAGTACTGCATCCAGCCCCATGTAAACGAGGCCTAAACTCTCTTGCCACAGATGACTCACAGCAAATGCAAGCAAGAGGAGACATAAACCTAGCCTTGACTTATGAAGTGGATATTGTAATAGTACAAGTAGCTAGGGTAAGAAGGAGTTATTTGTTTTTGATTAACAAAACATTTTTGCATCAGGAAATGTTAATACTTTGGGACCTATTTGATTACACTTTACAAGTACATTAGAGGACATAATAGACAAAAAGCAGGGGACCTTTTTACCCATAAAGTGGATCACCGTACCAGAGGCCACCCCTTTAGACTAGAAGAAAAGAACTTTCATTTGAAGCAACGTAGGTGGTTCTTCACAGTCAGGACAATGAGGTTGTGGAATGCACTGCCGGGCGATGTTGTGATGGCTGATTCAGTTAATGCCTTTAAGAATGGCTTGGATGATTTTTTGGACAGACATATCAAAGGCTATTGTGATACTAAGCTCTATAGTTAGTATAGGTATGGGTATATAGAATTTATGTAAAAGTAGGGAGGAGTGTGTATGGATGCTGGGTTTTCATTTGGAGGGGTTGAACTTGATGGACTTTGTCTTTTTTCACCCCAATTTAACTATGTAACTATGAAACTATATTTAAAAAGCATCAAAGTAGCAAATAGTAAAGGCTGGTACGAGATACATTTAGACACAAATCTAACCAATTTCGCTCACCTCATCCTATTGAGAAAGATATGGTTTTATTTTTCAACAAAAACTGAATGCATGGTTACATAGTTAAATCGGGTTGAAAAAAAGACAACGTTTATCAAGTTCAACCCATCCAAATGAAAACCCAGCATCCATACACACACACCTCTCCATACCGTCACATAAATTATATACACCCATATCTATACTAACTATAGAGTTTAGTATCACAATAGCTTTTGATATTATGTATGTTCAAGAAATCATCCAAACCACTCTGAAAAGCCTTAACAGACTCAGCCATCACACCATCACCAGGCAGTGCATTCCACAACCTCACTGTCCTCACTGAGAAGAACCACCTACGTTGCTTCAAATGAAATTTCTCTTCTTCTATTCTGAAGGGGTGGTCTCTGGTGCGGTGATCCTCTTTATGGGTAAAAATGTCCCCTGCTATTTGTCTATAATGTTCTCTAATGTACTTGTAAAGTGTAATCATGTCCCCTCGCAAGCGCCTTTTTTGGAAAACAACCCTAACCATGACAGTCTACCCTCATAATTTAAGCCTTCCATTCCTCTAACCAGTTCATACTCCAGATGAGGCCTTACCAGGGACCTATAAAGAGGCATAATTATGTTTTCATCCTTTAAGTTAATGCCCTTTTTTATGCAAGACAGAACTTTATTTGCTTTAGTAGCCACAGAATGACACTAGATCCCTCTCAATTAAGGAAACGCCCAACACACTGGCATTTAGTGTATAACTTGCATATAATATATTATTTTTGCCAAAGTGCATAGCCTTGCATTTATCAACATTGAACCTTATTTTCCAGTTTGCTGCCCAGTTTTCCAAGTGGCAGCATCCTGCATGGAACCTATAGTTCTGCACAATTTAGTATCATCTGAAAAATTAGAAACAGTACTTTCAATGCCCACCTCCAGGTCATTAATAAACAAGTTGAAAAGCAAGGGACCTAGTACAGAGCCCTGCGGTACTCCACTAACAACACTGGTCCAATTAGAAAATTTTCAATTTACCACCACTCTTTGTAATCTTTTAGCCAGTTCTTTGTCCAGGTACAAATACTATGTTTCAGGCCAACATTCCTTTATTTAACCAGTAACCTTCTGTGTGGAACTGTATCAAATGCTTTAGCAAAGTCTAAGTAAATCACATCCACTGCCATCCAGAGTGAGAATAAACATGCACACTGCTTTAATGCTGTCTTAATATCTTGATAGGGAGAGGTACTCATCAGGGCTGCCTGCTATCTCTACTACTGTTCATTCTTGCCCTTGACCCCTATCACACAAGATCTGAACAAATGTAAACATGAGAAAGTGCTATTTACCAGACCAGCTTTTACACTGTTGGCCTATGGCCTATGCCTGACCATCACAAACCTCTGAAGAGTCTCCCTAATTTGTCTGACTTGCTTAATAAGTTTCTTTGAGTTTGATTAATAATTTCTAAAAATGAAACATCAATATCCTACCTGCTCTGGTAAAATTGTTAGAACTTAATTTTTATTTTCTGTGGAATTTATCCATTTGCTCTTGTAACGCTTTGTAAAATGAAACCATAAAATCTTCAAAAAGAGATGAAAAAAAGAGGCAGAGGATTTATTAGACATACACACTAATATGATAGTTGTTGTCTAAAATTGAGCACTTGTGTGTTGTAAATTCATACTAAAGTTTGAGACATTTACAACAAAGTTGTAAAACTGAGTACTAAATATTTTGTTGCACATGACTATAAACATACCTGTGAGGCATCCCTAGTATGACATATTCCAGTCCCATCTCACTAGACTTGTCTATGATTGCCTTCAATGCTGGAATCATGACCTCACACCCTTCCAACCCGAATCTCTTCTCAGATGACCACTTGCGTGCTAGGAAGTCTTCAAACCTAGAGAAGGAAAATGTGTGTTTATCTGCCAGTAACCAACAGAAATGACAGACATAGAAAGGTTTATTATATCACACTGCAGGTTGTCCACCCACCTGCTTGTTTGTTTGCGACAGGCGGTAAAAATTATGACAGAAGGAGCTATGGAGAGGGACTACAGAGAAAGGTTACCATAAGCAGACCCTTTGTTCCGTGCCCCCCTGCTGTATGGTAGTTACACCATTGTTATAGTGACATTGTCTACTACAGCACATTACAGAATAAAGTATATAAACACAATCAGTGTGTGTACTGTATATGCACTTCACTTTGTGAGGGACAAAAACTATGCATACTATACATACAACCAAACTCCATACTGCAAAAAAAGAGAAGCATTGCGCATGGTGTTGAAGTCCAAGCCAGAAACACTAAAGGTTAACTTTTTCTACAAATTTGTGTGGGGAACCATTATTAAGGAAATTTATTGTTGTATACCTAGATTATCTGTTAAACATTTGGCAGCCACTGCACAACATACTCTTTTTCTTACTCATGTTAGGAGAAATTACACTAGGTGAAAGATATTCAAATTATAAAGTTCTGAACCCATATTCAGTTTTTAAGAATAGTCTGCTTTTGTAAGTGAGACAATTGGGTTAGAAACCTACCTACCTATGGTGTTTGAATCTAGCATTAGCTACAGTACACATTATTCATGGGCTGTTTATTTACTATTATATATATATTTATATTATTTACTATACCTATAAACACCTATTCCATTTAATCAGTAATACAGAAACAGTCTTGCACAAATTGTCTTTATTGTCTGATAAGGTTAGATTTATTTGATACTTCCAGTAAAGATATACTGGCACACGAGGTAAATTGCAGTGCAGGGTGACCCCTTGCTGTTTATTTGTGCGGACGTGCGACGTTTCGGGGCGAGCCCCTTTCTCCTTGAGAAAGGGGTTATGACTCTGATTCATAAGGATTGCCCCTTGACGATAACAAGTCACATCGCAGACCCTAACGGTCACTACTTGCTGTTACAGGGCTCATACGTTGGTACTCCTATAACTTTGATCAATGTGTATGTTCCCAATACCAAACAACTTCGTACGATACGCAAAGTTTTGTCACTGGCAAACCAAACATTCCTCCACGATTCTACTAATAGGGGGTGACTTTGGTTTTCTCTGAAATAGTGGATAGAGACATCTGCCCCTCACGCACTTCCCCGGTTCCACGGCAGGCCAAACAATTCGGCACTGTTATTAGATCCAATGCCCTGTTTGATGCGTGGCGTATCGATCACCCTAGAGACCGCAGATATACCTTTTACTCCTCCCTTCATCAGACCTCCATGAGACTGGATTATTTTTTTGTATCCCAAAATTGTCTGAAATATCCAACCACCACTTCTATCCAGGCTATCTCATGGTCGGACCATGCCCCCATTACTTTAAATATTTCGTGATTCCAAAGCAGCCTCACTGGAGATTGAATGAAAAAATTCTCAACGACCCTCACACTAAGGAAGTCATTGAGAATCATCTGAAAGAGTATTTTGTGCAGAACAGGGGGTCTATAGATTCCATAGCCTTAACTTGGGAAGCCCATAAAGCTGTCATTTCGGGGTCACCTTATCTCAATCTCTACCACTAGGAAAAGTACTAGAAGACAACAAATTTACAAATTGGAATCCAAATTATATCAATTAGAATCTGCAGTACACCATAACTCAGACCCGGCACTGATGCAAGAAATTTGCACTTTACGCACCTCTTTGAAACAACTTGCCCTGCTAGATGCAGAGAAAACACTGCTTTGGACTAAGAGGAAATATTATCAAATGGGAAACAAGGCCCAAACTTTACTAGCAAACCAATTAAAAAGGCGAGCCAGGCAATCCCAAATTTTAACGATCTGTCCCAGCAACGGGGAGGCTACTCACAATCCCACTCAAATTTCACAAGCTTTTCATTCCTATTATTCCACCACCCTCCCAAGCCACCGATAATAAATCGCAACATCTTGCTCAGTTCTTAGAGGGGTGCCGCTTACCCAAACTGACCGAGGAGGACCTAGAGAAATTAAATAAGGAGATTACGGGGGACGAGGTTCTTGCAGTCCTCAGAGCTATCCCTCTCCACAAATCTGCAGGGCCTGACGGATTCACTAATACATATTACAAAGTCTTTAGGGATACCCTTGCCCCCATCCTGGCTGAGCTCTTTAACACCTTCCTGCAGGGAAAAGAACAAATTCCTACCTCTATGCTTTCCTCATACATAACGGTACTTCCCAAGGAGGGCAAGGATCTGACACAGTGCGGAAGCTATAGGCCTATAGCGCTTTTAAATAGTGACTTGAAAATATTCACTAAAATATTGGCTCAGCGCCTAGCCCCACTCTTGCCCAAACTGATAGATTCTGATCAAGTGGGTTTTGTGATGGGAAGGCAAGCAGGTGATAACACTCACAGAGCCATAGATCTTATAGATATTATTCAATCACAGGGCACTCCATCTGTTGTTTTGAGTTTAGATGCGGAGAAAGCCTTCGACAGACTGGATTGGACATATATGACTAGGCTACTCCAATATATGAGATTCCACGGACCTTTCCTCCAAGCTATCAAATCATTATACACGACCCCTTCTGCCTATCTGAAATTGAATGGTGATGCTGGCATGCCTATCCATATTAGGAATGGTACACGGCAGGGCTGCCCACTTTCTCCTCTGCTTCACGCCCTCAGTATAGAATCGTTGGCTGCCAAAATAAGGGACCACCCAGACATTGCAGGAATTACAGTGGGGCCCGACACATACAAGATATCACTTTTCGCTGACGATGTCCTGCTCACTCTCAGTAATCCCTCTATCTCCCTACCTAATCTACACCACACATTACAGGAGTATAGCTTAGTGGCAGGATACAAGATCAACTGGGCTAAATCTGAGGCTCTCATGTTTCACGTAGGTGGTCAAGCTAAGGGGGCTCTTCAGGAGACTTTCCGTTATAAGTGGCAGACATCACACATAAATTATCTAGGAGTAAAACTGACACCACATTATCGCCAGCTGTACCAAGCGAATTTTGTGCCTCTGGTTGATCGGATTCGGAAAGACATGCAGGAATGGGGGTCCCATAATATATCTTGGTTTGGGCGTATAGCCGCAGTCAAAATGACAGTGCTTCCTAAACTTTTATACTTGTTTGAAACCATACCAGTTCACATCCCTGTCACTAAATTAGGCCATATTCAAAAATTGATACTTAAATACATATGGGGTGCGGCAAAACCAAGATTGCCACGTTCAGTGCTCTTAGCAGGGCGGCATCAGGGGGGCCTTGCGGTACCAGACATAAGCAAATACTACGAGGCTTCACATCTGCGCCAAACTCTGGCCTGGTTGCAACCTCAAGCGCCTACTAAGTGGGCACAATTAGAAGCCACATGGACCCTCCCCTACCATATAAGCAACCTGATCTTAACTAACCACCCTAGAGTCCAGCTATCAGCATTGGCCCCTAAGCCCATAACTTTCACCCTCTCGATCTGGAAACATTGGTTAAAGAAATATCGGATTAGCAAATATCCTTCAACCTTATTGTTGTTCTCTGCTAATCCGGACTTCCAGCCTGGCCAAGGGCCATCATACCAATTGGATTGGGCGGCGCATGCGTTTAATAGGATAAATGATTTTATTAACCCGCTGAGGAAGCAGTTATACACATACGACGGATTGTTAAGAAAATGTAACTGAAGCACGGGGAAAAAGATGGAATATCTCCAGATTAAACATTACATTACATCTTTGTTTGGGCAACGTTCCCAGATACAGCTGTCTCCATTTGAGAAAATATTAGGTAGCGGTTTCCCTTACAAGGGGCTGATCTCACAATTATATTGCCTACTCAATGCCATGCCGGACGAGCCATTCCCTAAGCACACTTATATGCAATACTGGGAAAAAGCTTGGGGGAAGGAATGGTCCCATTCCCAATGGGGAAGGATGTGGGAGAACGCACGGAAAATGACGGCGTGTACCCAGCAGAAAGAGAGTATTTATAAAATGATGATGAAGTGGTACCTCACCCCGGACCGACTCTCTAAAATGTTTGCTCAATGCAGTCCTATGTGCTGGAGAGGTTGCCAACAAAAGGGCACTCTATTTCATGTTTTATGGGAATGTCCGAAACGAACACATTTTTGGGAAGATATTATTAAGCTGATAACGAAGGTTTTTAAAACCTCTCTGTATATTGAGATGCCCCATTTGTTGTTAGCCCTCCCTGTCACTGGTATAGGCAACGCTGGTCAAAAGTGGGTTAACCAGGTGTCGACGGTGGCAAGGTTGGCAATCACCTCCAAATGGAAGTCCCCTGCACTTCCCACTATTTGGGAGGTTATTTCTAGGCTTGAGAGTAATAAGAGATTTGAGGAAATTACCTCCCGAATAAGTAACACATTGCACTTACATGAGTCTGGGGTAACTGGAACTACTTCCTAACGACTGCAGAAGCTCACTCTTACGATAGCTGATGATTCATTGTGTTTGATTGTATAGGTGTAAAGGAATGGCTCCCTGGGCTAGCTCCACCTTGTATACTTGACGGCATCTCGTAGGGCTTGCTCTTATTTTTTGTTAACCACCCCCACTTGTTCGCTGTCTATGATTTTTCTTTCAACGGATATGTATTGAATGTAACCAGCGTTTGCTAGTAATATTCCATTGTTACTTACCTTAGCTACCTGGCATCATTGGAAATGTCTGTACTGTTTTTATGAAAATCAATAAAATGCAAGTTACAAAAAAAATGCAATTCTGGGATACCTGGTAGACCGTATGAGCCTGGCTAGAAGTGTTCGCTTCTCTTCGTTTGTAAACTTCATAATGCCAGGGGTCTCAAATTTTTGTCGAATCCACTGGCATTGTTCTACATCATTGATAAACATAAACTCCAGCCCAATGTGTTGACAATATGAATTCTGAAAGGCAAAATCCCATATGTGAGATGTTAGTGGCAAGTATGACAAAACTAGCAGAAAAAAACATATTTACACAGATATGTATTGCCACTGACCTACATTTGTCCTGTTTCTCCTAAAGGATATCAATTTATAATAAATGATTGCACCTAAAGGTCATCAGCTAAAGTTCTTCTTCTGAACACACAAAAGCCCAATTTACCTCCAATCTTCTGATAATCTCTCGCAGAGACAGGGTAGAATCGGTTCCTCCAATATATGTGGTTGTTGGCAAGCGGAAAACTTTGTCCAGATCTCCTTCATGCAACCCATAAAAGCCTGAATACAAACAAGAATACAATCTTTAGTCACCAAAATGTCCCAAAATAGCACACATTGTATAATTTTTTGAGCAAAGCTGTCTGCTTAAATTCACATCAGCAGAGAAGAAAAAGTTAGATGCTGTACCTTATCCTTCGGGATTTTCAGCCTAAAGTTACTGTACTTCAGCCGTCCAGCAGTGACAACTCATGCCTCTACAAATGCCCTACATTGCAGCCCTTGTTTTTTAAGCACGAGACACGGCATCAACTCCAGTATTGCAATAGGTCATTCCCCATCCTCACTTATGTATACAGGTGTATTAGTATAGCTTCAGGAGAAGCAACCTGTGAGTCCTTAGAAGTCCATATTCCCCATTATGGGATCTGCTCCCCCTATTGTTAGGTCCCCATCATTTATCAAACTTTTGTAAAGTTGTGTAAACTTTCACAGCCTTCAGTTCTTCTTTTAATAACCTTAATAGAAATAGAATATTTGATATTCAAAGAGATGTCAAGATGTAAAGCATGGACTAAGGTATCAGCTAAATTAAGCTACTTGTGAAAGGATTCTGGAAGATGTAGTTCATCAGGAGATACAGAGGCTTTGGTTGGACTAGTAAAATTGCAACCCTTCTTTAAAGAGCGGTTTGCCAATAACAAAACAGCATTCAGTATATTTATGTAGCATAAATGGAAAATGAAACATCAAAGGCCAAATTTAATCCAGTAAGAGACATGGTTGGGAGGGGGAAGAGAATGCTGAAAGGTCCAGGTCTTGAGAGTTATTATTTCAGAAAGAAAAGTAAAATAAAGGAAACACAGTAAGGTCAGATCCTAATGGAAACTGACTGAACTTGACAGTTTAAATACACTATGAATTACTGTCCTCTTAAGAGGGAGCACAAAGCGATCAATACAAAGAGGACTATCTCGCAGTTTCTGTATTTAAAATAATGAATATAATAAGCAGAGATGACACTGCACATATTCCATTAGGAGTAAAGTGCAAAAATGTTCTATATAAAGACTTACAATCATTATGATGGTCTATGGAGGCGCAAAAAAGAAATGTAAGGTCAACTGCCTGTTATTAACAAAATTAAAGACCTCTGAGGCATAAACTGTAAAGAACTGCACTATGGCTAAAATATGTTCCCCACATGTAATACTAGATGCTGAAGGGCATTTCTCTGTCAGAGCATTCTGTTTAGAAGAGGCAGGTGGCAATTTTACTTTGCAGTTCCCAAAAGAGCAGATCAGTGATTAATCCACTGTATTGTGACTCAGGGAGGTCTGGGTTAATTTCCTCTCTCATGTTTTGTGACCCTGAGTAGGACACTTATTTTCTTTATTTTCTTTGTGCCTCAAACACTGTGACATGTACTATAAGCTTTAAATGTTTAAAAGCATTTCTTAACATCTCTGCAGAATACCAAACCTCCACCAAAGATTAAGCGCAAATAGAGTCTACAGCCTTTGCATATTTACATTTCGAGTTTTAAAATCACAAGGACGAATAATCAGTTTTGCGAAACACTAACGATTCAACCAGATTCCAAACTGAAAACTCATTTAAACAGCTAGGGAAATAGCAGCTGCTAAAAAGCAACACATGTACACATATATATATATATATCGTAGGAAGAAACCAGCTTTCCCAGGATTTTAAAATAGGAAAACAAACATTTTCATTATGAAATGGACATTATTATCTAAACCAAGATCTTGATAAAAATCTTGTTTTAGACCAAAACATCCATTTCATAATCATTTTTATTTTTATTTTTAACTCCTATTAGTGCTGGTTTCTTCCTATAGTTGATGTTGAACTACAACTTGGATTTTTCTTTTGGAGTTGTATATATTTGAGAGTTGCTTGAGACACAGTAAAAAATCAATCTTTACTACTAGTTCTGATGTGCCCTTGCCCTAACAGCACATGCAAGTAACCATTCTTTATATTTTAAAAAGCATTAATCATTGTGTTCCAAAACCATTCAAGCCTGTGATACAATAATAATGATTTCATATTTGCATTTTCAGAGTTTGCGCAATAAAAGACAAGAGAAATTAGAACATGGAAACATTGCAACCGTTCGAGAAACTGGAATTTATTTTTTTTCTTTCACCTGAAATGGGGTAAATAAGCGTCATGTTCTGTGTCTCTAAGATCACTTATCAATCCAAGCAGTCAGGAATAAAATCATATATCAAGCATTTAAGCTTCAACAGAGATTAAATTGGTAAAATGAAAAACAACAAAGCTTTTGAAAGTGTTGTAAGAAGCTAGAGCTCATTAATCCATGGCTTTATTATGCGCAATCCCATTCAGCCGGTGCACATCATCAACCTCTTCATGACAGATGCAATAGCTTACATTCAGAAACATAGCCATCAATCACACTCCGGCTCCTCTGGAAAAGACAGTTCTTAGCCATGACAGATTACAGTAAGAAGGCTGCAGACATCTAGTTGTTGGATGGAGACAATTGGTATTAACAGAAAATAAAACCTATTTAGAAATACATATACCTGTGTACATATACAGTTAGGCCCATAAATCTGTGGACAGAGACAACTTATTTTTAATTTTGGTTCTGTACATTACCACAATGAATTTTAAATGAAATAACTCAGATGTGGTTGAACTGCAGACTTTCATCTTTAATTCAGTGGGTTGAACAAAAAGATTGCATAAAAATGTGAGGAACTAAATCACTTCATTTCAGTAATTGGACCATTGACTCAAAGGCTATTTCATGGGAAGGTGTGGGCAATTCCTCCGTTATGTCATTTTCAATAACGCAGATAAAAGCCCTGAAATTGATTTCAGGGGGGGTACTTGTATGTGGATGATTTTGCTGTGAACAGACAACATGCGGTCAAAGGAGCTGTCCATGCAGGTGAAACAAGCCATCCTTAAGCTGCAAAAACAGAAAAAAAACCCATCTGAGAAATTGCTAAAATGCGTGGCAAAATCTACAGTTTGGTACATCCTGAGAAAGAAAGAAAGCACTGGTGAACTCAGCAATGCAAAAAGACCTGGATGTCCACAGGACAGTATTGTAATGGAAAGTGAAGAACTTACCCCACGGGACATCCAAGATGGCGACCTCCTGCTCCACCATGTGGCTCTTCCTGGTCGTAATATGACTGCGTCAGAAACGTGTCGCCCCAGGATTGGTCGCCGGCGACGGAATGGACGCCGGCGTCAGAATGTGCGTCAGCGTCAGGACGCCAACGGGAGGACGCCGGCGTCGGCGTCATGACGTCACTGCGTCAAGTTTTGGCGCCAACTTTGGACTATTTATTTCCAATTGCCCTTTCTGTCCTTGCCCAATTATAGGTCTATCTTGTATAGTTCCTGGGTGTGATTCTTGATATTCTGCTTATTCGTGTACCGACTTCTTGCCTGTTTTCATCGATTCTGATCCTTGCTGCCTGTACTGACCATTTGCCTGATTACGACTATTCTTCTGATAAATCCTTTTGTACCGCGAACTTGGTGTTGTTGTCTCCTCCTTGGTCCACACTACAACAGAGCCTTCGGGCCCTGACAGTATAATTGGGCCATGGACCCCTCTGAGGAGCCCCAAGTTCCTACTGATGTCGGCAGAGCCGTTCGTGGATTGGCTTCCCGTATGCACACCTATGAAGCCCAGCAAACCCACTTCGGCCAGGCACTTGAAGCAATCCTGGAGAAATTATCTGCTTTATCTCCTGTGGCTCCAGTCCCTATGCCGGTTCCTGCTACTCCGCTCCAGGTTTCCGAACCTCGCATCCCTGCACCTCCTCTGTATAGCGGTGATCCGGAATCATGCCGTGGTTTCATCAACCAGTGTGAGATCCAATTCACCCTGCTTCCAGGTCAGTTTGTCTCGGAGCGAGCTAAAGTGGGCTATATTATCACCCGCCTGCAAGGGAAAGCTCTGGAGTGGGCTTCTCCTCTTTGGGAGAAGGAAGATCCGGTAATCGATGATGCCAAGGCCTTCATCCGGGACCTTCGCACGGTGTTCGATGCTCCAGGTCGGCTACTTCTGCCTCGGCTCGTTTATTCCAGCTGCAGCAAGGGACTCGTTCTGTTCCGGAATATGCCATCGAATTCCGAACTCTCGTGGCAGAAACTTCGTGGAATAATGACGGATACCATGCTGCCTTCTACAACGGCCTGGCGATGCGCATCAAGAACGATCTTGTATCTCGTGAGATTCCTTCTCGATGGGAGGACCTTGTTGCGTTGGCTGTGAAGGTTGACACCCGACAGAGGGAGTTCCAAGTCGAACTTGACAGGGAGCGCGCTAGGAAGTTTTCCAGGTACCAACCCACCCTGGCTCCACGCTTCCAAAGACCCTTACTTCCCAGTCCAGCTTCCAACCTTTCTCCTCCTCCTCCTGCGGCACCTGCTACTTCTTCTTTACCACCTGAAGAACCAATGCAGATCGTGCGGGCACGCCTTTCCGAACAGGAGAAGCTCCGGAGAAGGGCCGCTGGGTCATGCCTCTACTGTGGGGGAAAAGCCCACTTCGCCCAGGAATGCCCAGTGAAGCTGGGAAACTCCAAAACCTAGGTAAGCTTGGGGAGACTTACCTGGGTGGAATTTGTTCTCCTCCCCATTCCTCTGCTCAACGCTTTCTTCTTCCTGTTCAAATCCAGTTCGGCTCCAAGAAGATCCCTTCTCAGGCTTTCCTCGATTCTGGTGCTGCTGGCAACTTCATGGATCGTGCCTTTGCTGATAACCATGCCATTCCGCTCCAACCCTTGGCAACCCCTCTTCGAGTCCTGGCGATTGATGATTGTCCCCTTTCTTCTGCCATCATCTCGCAGTCTACTCAGGAACTCTCCTTCAAGGTGGGCACTATGCATTTGGAAAGACTGTCTTTTCTTCTTATCGATTGCCCTTCAACTCCCGTTGTCCTGGGATTGCCTTGGTTGTGTGTTCATAATCCGGTCATTGACTGGTCCTTTTCTCAAATTTCCCGTTGGAGTCCATTTTGTGTACACAACTGTTTACCTGCTGTTCCTGTTGTCAAAGTTTCTTCAGTATCTTCAAGTTCTTCTCTCCCTCCTGTGTACCAAGCCTTTTCCGATGTCTTTGATAAGAAGTCCGCTGAGACTCTCCCACCTCATCGTCCCTATGATTGTCCTATCGAACTTTTACCCGGCTCCATGCTTCCCTGAGGCCGCACTTATCCGCTTTCTCCCTCTGAAACTTCTGCTATGAAGTCTTATATCCAGGAGAATCTTCAGAGAGGTTTTATTCGTCCTTCTACCTCCCCTGCCGGAGCAGGGTTCTTCTTTGTTGAAAAGAAAGACGGTAGTCTGCGGCCCTGCATTGACTACAGGGGGTTAAATAAAATCACCGTAAAGAACAGATATCCTCTTCCTCTCATCTCTGAACTTTTTGATCAGCTCAAGGGGGCTAGTTTCTTTACTAAGTTGGATCTACGAGGGGCCTACAATCTTATTCGGATTCGTGAGGGAGACGAATGGAAGACCGCTTTTAATACTCGTGATGGCCATTACGAGTATCTCGTCATGCCCTTCGGTCTTTGCAATGCTCCTGCGGTCTTCCAAGAATTGGTCAATGACATTTTTCGTGATCTTTTGGGACAGTGTGTGGTCGTGTACTTAGACGACATTCTTATTTTTTCCAAAAACCTTTCTGATCATCGTTGCCAAGTGCGTGAAGTTCTTTCCAGGTTGAGGAAAAACAATCTCTTTGCCAAATTGGAAAAATGCACCTTCGAAGTTTCTTCCATTCCTTTTCTTGGCTACATCATTTCTCCACAAGGTTTTAAGATGGATCCCGCCAAAGTTTCTGCAATTTTGGATTGGCCCCTTCCTACCAGCATCAAGGCAGTTCAGAGATTTATTGGCTTCGCCAACTATTATAGACAATTCATCAAAAACTTTTCTTCCAAGATCCATCCAATCCTTGCCCTGATCCGTAAAGGGAATAAACCTCAACGCTGGCCCCCTCAAGCTCTCGAAGCCTTCAAGACCCTCAAGGAAGCCTTTTCTTCTGCTCCAATTCTTAGACACCCTGAACCCCTTCAACCCTTCTTCATTGAAGTCGATGCCTCTGATGTAGGAGCTGGAGCAGTTCTATCTCAAAAATCTTCTTCTGACAATAAACTCCACCCTTGTGCCTTTTTCTCCAAAAAATTTTCTTCCCCTGAGCAGAACTATGGTGTGGGCAATCGGGAGCTACTTGCCGTTAAGTTGGCCTTGGAAGAACGGAGACATTTGCTTGAGGGTTCTTCTATTCCGGTGACAATCTTTACCGACCACAAGAACCTTGAATTTATTCAATCCCTCAAGCGCCTCAATCCCCGGCAAGCCAAGCGCCTCAATCCCCGGCAAGCCAGGTGGGCACTTTTCTTTTCTCGTTTTAATTTTATTATCACGTTTCGTCCTGGCTCCAGAAACAGGAAGGCTGACGCTCTGTCCAGAAGCTTTGCTCCTGAAGATTCCTGCCCCGAAAGTTCCTGTACCCATTGTGCCCTCTACCAAGATTATTGCCGCCTTGTTTCCCTCCTGTGCCTCTCAGTTACTTTCTGCTCATTTTCGTCATGCCATTTTATCTCAATCTCACAGTTCCAAACAGGCCGGTCATCCAGGGATTAAGAAGACAACCGAGCTCCTGTCTCGTCTGGTCTGGTGGCCGTCCCTAAGGAAAGATGTCAAAGACTTTGTTTTGTCCTGTTCCACTTGTGCTGTTTCCAAGTCCGGACATTCCCCCCCCAAGGGTTTACTCTTGCCACTTCCCATTCCATCTCGACCTTGGACTCACCTGGCGATGGATTTCATTGTCGATCTCCCTGTTTCGTCTGGTCACACTGTCATCTGGGTGGTGATCGACAGATTCAGTAAAATGGCTCACTTCACGCCTCTTCGGAAACTGCCTTCTGCTCCCGAACTCTCTGAACTTTTCATCAAACATATATTTCGTCTCCATGGTTTTCCTGCCGAGATTGTGTCTGATCGGGGTTCCCAGTTTATTTCCAAGTTCTGGAGATCTCTTTGCAAAGCTCTTAACATTTCCCTTCAATTTTCTTCTGCCTACCACCCACAGTCTAATGGAGCCGCAGAACGGGTCAATCAGGCTTTGGAACAGTTTCTTCGTTGTCATGTGTCCTTGTGCCAGGATGATTGGTCGGATCTTCTTCCCTGGGCTGAATTTGCCCACAACAACGCTCTGCATTCTTCTTCCCAAAAGTCTCCTTTCTTCTGTGTTTATGGTCTCAATCCTTTGGCTTTTTCCCAAGATTTTCTTCTTACCAATGACCAAGCTGCTCACATGTTGGCTATTTGGCATGCTACTGCAGCAAACTTAGAGAAGAGTTCCCTGGTGCAGAAAAGGTTTGCTGATAAAAGAAGGATTTCTTCCCCTCCATACAGTCCTGGTGATAAAGTTTTTCTTTCCACTCGCAACATTCGTCTCAAGATTCCTACACCCAAGCTTGGTCCTAAATTCATCGGCCCCTTCCCTATCATCGAAATCATCAACCCTGTGGCTGTTCGTCTTCAACTTCCTCCTGAGCTGCGGATACCTAATGTTTTTCATGTTTCCCTGCTTAAACCTGCTATGTCTTGCCCCTCTTCTTCTTCCTCTCCAGCTCCTGTTTTGGTTGACGATCACAAGGAATTTGAAGTCAAAAGAATCTTGGACTCTCGTATTTCCAGGGGCTCTCTTCAATATCTTATCGAGTGGAAGGGGTTCGGTCCAGAGGAGTGTTCTTGGGTGAAAAGCTCGGACGTACATGCACCTGTCCTGGTTCGTAAGTTCCACAGACTTTTTCCTTCTTCCCCTAGCCTCGGTGGTCCTGAGGCCCCCCCTAAGGAGGGGGGTACTGTAATGGAAAGTGAAGAACTTACCCCACGGGACATCCAAGATGGCGACCTCCTGCTCCACCATGCGGCTCTTCCTGGTCGTAATATGATTGCGTCAGAAACGTGTCGCCCCAGGATTGGTCGCCGGCGACGGAATGGACGCCGGCGTCAGAATGTGCGTCAGCGTCAGGACGCCAACGGGAGGACGCCGGCGTCGGCGTCATGACGTCACTGCGTCAAGTTTTGGCGCCAACTTTGGACTATTTATTTCCAATTGCCCTTTCTGTCCTTGCTCAATTATAGGTCTATCTTGTATAGTTCCTGGGTGTGATTCTTGATATTCTGCTTATTCGTGTACCGACTTCTTGCCTGTTTTCATCGATTCTGATCCTTGCTGCCTGTACTGACCATTTGCCTGATTACGACTATTCTTCTGATAAATCCTTTTGTACCGCGAACTTGGTGTTGTTGTCTCCTCCTTGGTCCACACTACAACAGAGCCTTCGGGCCCTGACAAGTATACAAGAATAGAAAGGGGATGCACACTCAATAAAGAAAATAATACTTAGTAAACAAAGGTGGTATTTTTAAAAATTCTCTTTTATATATAGTGTATAGAAAACAGATATACATCAGACAAACTGGTATTATTTATTTATTTATTATTATTTTTCTTTATTTAGTGTGCATCCCCTCTCTATTCTTGTATATGGTTTTGGGTAGCTGACTGTGGGGTTATCCCGGGGTTATTTGCACCTCATAATTCTCAAAAAAAAGAGCTTTTTCTCCTTCCAATATTGATAAGTGCCCTCCATTAACTTATATTTGTATACGTCCACAGAACAGTGGTGGATGATTGGTGAAGAGAAATCCCTTCACAACAGCCAAACAAGTGAACAACGCTCTCCCGGAGGTAGGCGTATCGATATCCAAGTCTACCATAAAGAGAAGACTGCATGAAAGTAAATACAGAGGGTGCACTGCAAGGTGCAAGCCACTCATAAGCATCAAGAATAGAAACAGTTCTGGAAAAACATTCTTTGGACAGATGAAACCAAGATCAACCACTACCAGAATGATAGCAAGAAAAAAGTATGGAGAAGGCATGGAACAGCTCATGATCCAAAGAATACCACATCATCTGTAAAACATGGCAAAGGCAGAGTGATGGCTTGGGCGTGCATGGCTGCCAGTGGCACTGGAACACTAGTGTTTTGACACAGGACAGAAGCAGCTGAATGAATTCTGAGGTGTTCAGAGACATACTGTCTGCTCAAATCCAGCTAAATGCAGTCAAAGTGATTGGGGGGCGTTTCATAATGACCCACAACTTACAGCCAAAGCAACCTAGGAGTTTATTAAAGCAAAGAAGTGGAATATTTTTGAATGGCCAAGTCAAGTCACCTGATGAACCCAATTGAGCATGCATTTAATTTGTTGAAGACTAAACTTCGGACAGAAAGGCCCACAAACAAACAGCAACTGAAAGTCGCTGCAGTAAAAGCCTGGCAGAGCATTAAAAAGGAGGAAACCCAGAATCATGATGTCCATGAGTTCAAGACTTTAGGCTGTCAGCAAAGTATTAGAAAACAGAATTTTCTTATCGGTAAATCCTTTTCTCCCGGGCCTGTACTGTCAGTGCAGACATCTTGGGTTAATCCTGGATATCTCCAGAGGCAGGACATAAGAAAAAAACGTAAAGCCTTTAAGCTCCGCCTTAATTATCCAGCTCTGTCCTTGCCTTTTCAGTTTGCATACTTAAGCCCTGGATAGGAGAAACTTGGAAAACATGCAAGGCATAACGGTAACGACATAAACAGTCATACTTTTAACTATACAATCAATCTTATTCTTTTATATATATATATATATATATATATATATTTGTTTTTTTATTTTTTATTTGTTTTTTACTTTTTTAACTTTTTTTTTAAATATAACTGATAATTCTGGTCCGAAATGAACCTTGGCAAACCACCAACACCTCCTCTAAAAAATGGGAGGGACATACTGCACTGACAGTACGGGCCCGGGAGAAAAGGATTTACCGGTAAGAAAATCCTGTTTTCCCATGGCAGCCCGACTTTAGTGCAGACGTCTGGGGATGTTCAAAAGCCGTCTTTCCCAGAAAAAACAAAGGGAGGGAGAATTTTAAGGAGGTACTACTGCTTGCAGCACCTTTCTCCTAAAAGCTGCCTCTGCCGAGGCAAAAATGTTGAGCCTATAGAACTTTGCAAAGGTATGAACTGAAGACCACGTTGCTGCTTTACAAATCTGTTCTGCTGTGGCACAATTCTTCAGTGCCCATGAAGTACTGAAGGCCCTCATAGAATGAGCCTTGACAGGAAACTGTGGCCGTTTTGAAGACTGTTTGTTAGCAAAGTTGATTAGCTCCACTAACCATCTTGCTAACGTTCTCTTGGAAGCTGCTTGTCCCTTCCTTGGTGGCCCATAAGAAACGAAGAGAGCACCTGATTTTCTAAAAGCTGTTCACTTAAAGTAATATTTCAATGCCCTAACCACATCCAAAGTATGTAGACGTTTCTCTAACTCATTCTGTGGATTGGGACATAGAGATGGCAGTACGATGTCCTGGTTCAGGTGAAACTCTGACACCACTTTCGGCAAAAAAGATGGTATAGTCCTAAAGACTACCTTATCCTTGTGAAACACCATCCAAGGAACCTTCACTGAGAGTGCTTGTAGCTTGGATACTCTTCTAGCCGAATTGCCAGGAGAAAAACTTTCCAGCTAGAAATGTATCTGAACATTCAGCCATAGGCTTGAAAGGAGGTCCTTGTAACACCTTTAGCACCAGATTGAGGTCCCACGGCAGGGTGGGATCTCTATACGGAGGCCTGATGTGTAGAACTGCTTGAAAGAATTGTTTTACTTCAGGTTGAATAGCCCATTCAAACTGAAAAAGCACAGACAAGGCCGATGTCTGTGACCTGAGGGCTCTAATACTAAGACCCTTGTTAAGGCCTCCTTGGAGGAAACTAAGGAGTTGTTGCATAGAGCAATCTCTACAATAAATTCTGTTCTCAGTACACCAGGACTGAAAAATTTACCAAAATCTGTAGAAGGTTTCCTTGCTTTAATTAAGGTTTTTATCACTTCCTCTGAAAAACCTGTGTCCCTCCAGATCTGGGTCTCAAATCCCATGCCGCTACCCATAACATTTGCAGATTGTGATGATTGACCGGTCCCTGTGACAGCAGATCCGAACGCATCGGTAGTCGCCATGGTGGTGAGGCTGACATGTTCACCAAGTCTGCATACCACGCTCACCGAGGCTAATCCAGCGCCACTAGAATTGCTTGAACTTGCTCTTGATGAACCTTCCTTATTACCCTTGCCAACAGCGGAAATGGTGGAAAGAGATAAACTTTCCTGAACTTCCAGGGAATGATTAAGGCCTCTGTTGCCATAGGATCATTTATTCTCACACAGTACCGTGGAAGTTTGTTGTTTCTGTGTAAAGCCATTCTGCCTGGTCGATCTTGTTTCTGCTGAGATAATCAGCCTCCCAATTATCCACTCCTGGGATGTATATTGCCAACAAGGTTGAGCCCTGGCTTTCTGCCCACTGAAATATTTTGGAGACCTCGTTCATCGCTGCTTGACTCTTTGTGCCTCCTTGATGGTTCATATATGACACCACAGTTGCATTGTCGGATTGTATTCGTATTGGACAATTTCTCAGCTGATGTGACCAAACTCTCAGCGCTTTGTAAACTGCACTTAGCTCCAGAACATTTATGTGCAGCCAAGACTACAGCCACTTCCACTGTCATGTCTTGTCGTTCATTGCTGCCTCCCAGCCTGATAGACTGGTATCCGTGCTGATTAAGGTTGTAGTGACCACAGACAGCCTCTTGCAATATTTCTGTCCACCACCCGAGTTCTTCTCTTAGTTGTTTGTGACTGGAATGTTCTGAGACAGATCTTTGTGATTTCTGTTCCAATGACCCAGAAAATGCTTTTGAAGCAACCTTAGATGAAACCGGGAATATGGAATTGCCTACAGAGTCGACACCATCAACCCTAACAGCCTCAAGTAGTCCTCTGCTGTGGGCTGCACCATTTGCAGAAATAGAGTTCTGCAAACCTTGTCATTTGGTAGTGCCACCATTCTTGTCCTGGAATTGGATAAGTTTGGTTTACACCTTGCGCAAATTTTAAAACAGCGGATGCGCAAAAAACACAATGGGGATTCCACCCCAAATAGAAGTCAGTCAGTATGGATTATATGCACTTCCTATAATAAACGTTATCCCACCATCAGTTTACTATAACCCCCAAACTTAATGTCCTGTAGAATTGAACTGCATTCCCATTCCTGACTGATTGGTTTGGTAACAGGTTGCTCTTCTTGACATTGATCAGCCACCCAAAGCGGCAAAGCATACTGAGCATTTGATGCATCTGCACTTCTGCTAGTTCTGCTGTAGGCGACATGATGAGAATGTCGTCTAGGTAAGGAGTTGCTTTTATCCCTTCCATTCTCAGGATAGCTATCATAGGTGCCAATATTTTTGTAAACACCTGAGGTGCCATGGTCAACCCAAATGGTAGAGCCTTGAACTGGAACTGATCCTGGCCCACCGCAAATCGCAGGTATTTTTGACGATCCGGATGTATCCGTATATGCAAGTACGCCTCCTGCCGGTCGATTGTTGTCATAAAGTACTGTGGCTCCATGACATGGATAACTGCTCTTAGCGTTTCAAACTTGAACCTTTGCTTTTTTTACATGAACGTTTTAAGGGTTTGAGATTCAGAACAGGCCTGTAACTTCCTCCCTTCTTTTCCACCAAAAACAAATTTGAATAAAAACCTCTGAACCTGAACTGGTGAGGAACTTCTACGCTTCGGTTCCACCCGGTGCTTGGTGACCTTCTTGCATTCGAGGTATTGGGCACGCTTGGCTTTCTAGTTTGAATGTTCTGGCTGGGCCAAGTTGTTCTCTTATGTACCGCGTAGTTTGATGAATTGGTCTGGTTAAATGAGTTACGTCTGAATGGACGAAAGGACCTATATGAAGACCCCCAAGATCGGTTGGACTGTCTTCAGGACTGATCCGGACGATTCTTCTGCCCTTGTGGTAGGAATGCACTTTTTCCACCTGTTACATCTGAAATTATTTCTTTCAATCCAGGCCCAAAAAGATGCTCCCCTGAATAAGGTAGTGAAATTAATCGACCTTTTGGTGCATTGTCTCCTGACCAATGCCGGAGCCACAAAGCCCTCCTAGTGACCACTGCATTAGCCAATGATCTAGCTACCAACCTTATGATTTCCATTGCTGTCTCACCTAAGAAATCGAAAGCTGTAGCCACTCGATTAAGCTCTGCTGTGAGAAACTAATCTTGTGAATAGTGTTGCAACAGTTATTGCGTCCAGAACTTTGCGTGCCAGACCCGATGCTGCTGTGGCAGGTCTGAAAATGGCCGTTGTATTTGCACAAGCTCTTTTAAGTGCTTTCTCCATCCGCTTGTCCATTGGGTCTCTGAATGCCATAGCATCTGCAGTAGGAAGAGTTGTAAATTTAAACAATCTAGAAACCGCTGAATCGACCCTTGGTGGCTTATCCCACTTAGGTTTGTACTCTTCAGGAATAGGGTATTTAGTAAAAAATCTCTTACTAATGTTCACTCTCCTTTCTGGATGACTCCACTCTGAATCAATCGTTTGAGTAATAGATCTAAAGACCAGGAAGTACATCTGCTTTTTTGGTTGCAAACCTAACACTCTATCTGCCTTAGAAGTGGCTGTAGTTGTGTCTTTTATCTCTAGAGTCTGCAGCATATATCTTAAAAGGCGTTTAACCTGCTCCTGCTGGACAAAAACTGGCCCTTCTGAATCAGAATCTGAGGAATAAAATTCTGAAGATTCCTGCGACTGGTCAGAACTTCTGGATCTAGACAGGTCTGATCTAAGAGAAGAAGAAGAAGGGGATCTATGCCTCCTTTTCTGAACTGTGTGCTGCTGGATCCACTGATGAACAGCCGTTTTAACCCATATTATTAGCTCAGAGAACTGCTGTTGTTGTGATGAAGAAGGCCCTGCATGCGTTGCATCCTCCTCAGCTGATTGCCATGGAGGTGAGTGTTGCGCCAGAGGGCAAGCATCCTGGGTTAGCAAGGGAATTGGTTCAGGCAGCATGAATGGAGCAGCCTCTGTATCAGAACTCCCTTTTAAACTTGCCCCTCTCTAAAATTTCACTGCTGGTGGAGGGCTGACTACCTTGAGAGACAACCTAGTGCGCCTAGATTTAGTTCAGCACTTTTTGGCCTTTGTCTCTGCCTTATCCCTCTGAGGCATGTCTTTAATCAGATCTAGCAGAGTGTCGGGTAATATAGGAACCAACATACTGACTGTAGAGACTTAACCTTCTCTCTCTGCCAAAAATCCACACTCACTGTGGAATTGCTGTACTTCATAGCGTGCTCAACCCTGCGCACCCAGGCCACTTTAACGCACTAGCGTCCACCTGAAGTGAACCAAAACCACGAGAGTTGAGTCTCCAGCGTAACTACGCTAGTACCGCCCAGACGCGCACTTCCACGTTCCACTCATACCGGAGAGGCAGTTTGCCGAAAAAGCAGCTTCCTGACCTGCTGCCACAAACAGTGCCGCGTCTGACAGTAAGTGCCGCTCTGAAATACGAGGTACTCCACTCCGCCGGAAAGACATACCAGGGGGCAAGGAGCAGGGGACGGGTGGCATCCGGCCGAACTCACCTTTAGTAAGCTGCACAATCCTTACCACTCTGTAAGGCAGGGGTCCCCAACCTTTTTTTACCTGTGAGCAACATTCAGATTTAAAAAGAGTTGGGGAGCAACACAAGCATGGAAAATGTCCCTTGGGGTGCCAAATAAGGGCTGTGATTGGTTATTGGTAGCCCCTATATGGACTGACAGCCTACAGGAGACTCTGTTTGGCAGTACATCTGGTTTTAAGCAACCAAAACTTGCCTTCAAATCTTGAATTCAAAAATAATCACCTGCTTTGAGGCCACTGGGAGCAACATCCAAGGGGTTGAAGAGCAACATGTTGCTCATGAGCCACTGGTTGGGGATCACTGCTGTAAGGCATAACGTCCCAGACCGGCGACCCTTCCCCTGCCATCAGTAGGGGGAATTTGCCTATTCCTTTAGCCCTCTGTCACCGGAGGCCAGAATTCTGCTGTCCCCACAGGACTGTCCTTGTATCGACATTAAGATAGCAGTATAAGCATAAACTGAATCACTGCATCAATACACCTCTTCATACATCCTGGGCCTATCTGACTGGCAAGGAGGGAGAGTTCTGCCCAGTCCCATAGGGAATGGACTCCGAACATTCCCTGGAAATAAAAACTAAAATAACTCGCTACTCTCAACTAATTACAAGGGAATTAACCCTGGTCCTACCTCCTAACAGGACAAATGAAAAAAACTGAAAAGGCAAGGCCAGAGCCAGATAATTAAGGGAGAAGGCGGAGCTTAAAGGCTTTAAGTTTTTTTCTTTTGTCCTGCCTCTGGAGATATCCAGACATCTGCACTGACAGTCGGGCTGCCCTAGGAAATAAACATTTTATTTTCAGTTTTTTAATTTGTCTAATTACATTTGAGCCCCTGAAACCAAGGGATTCTGTTAAAAAAGGCTTTAGTTCCTCACATGTTTATGCAATCTTTTTGTTCAACCCACTGAATTAAAGCTGAAACTCTGCAGTTCAACTGCATCTGAGTTGTTTCATTTAAAATTCATTGTGGTAATGTACAGAACCAAAATTAGAAAAAAGTTGTCTCTGTCCAAAGATTTATAGGCCTAACTGTACATTGGATTACTATTACAGTTTTCATTTAATTGCCTTTTATGGTTCAAGGTGGGGTGCACCTTCCTAGTACCCTTTTTCTACTTATTTTTAAAATATTAGGAGTAGCACAAAAAGTAAACGGTATATGAAAAAGTGTGAATTTTCCATCTTCTTATTGCTGGAAGGATTTGTTTTATTTCACAATTGACCTAAAATACAGATTGGAAGCGTTACTCTGTGTATGAAAATCTTTGTGTGCATGTAACGCACTTGACACCAACAGTGGAACCAGAAAAGTAAAAAAACATCTACCAGTGAACAGAGCAAATACAGTTCTAGCTGTGTTAGCTATATAGCAGCTCATGTAGAAGCAAACAAAATGGTTCAAATCAAAATCAGGCATAACAGTAGGATAAAAAGTGGAAACTCGATACAGTTATTTGATTCATGAGTTAACTTGATGGTTGTGCCTTTTTCATCAAACTTACTTATTATATTAGAGGCAAATCCAATTTTTATTATGTTACAGGCAAAACCAGAAGTTCAGAAGACTGTTTTCCACATCCTAAGACCGGGGGTTCCCAAACTTTTTTAAACGTGAGCCACATTTAAATTTAAAACCCATTGGGGAGTCATACAAGCAAAATCCTTTGGGATGCCAAATAAGGGTTGTGATAGGTTAAGTGACAGTCCCATGTGGACTGATAGCCTGCAGGAGGCTCTGTTGGAGAAAACCTGTCTTTATGCCTCCAAAATGTAATTTAAGACAAGAATTTCAAAAAGGCACTTACCATGAGACCACTGGGGGCAACATCAATGGGACTGGCTCATGAGCAACTGGTTGGGGATCACTGCCCTAGACCATGTATAGCAGTGTACCTACACACAATTATAAACAATATGCAACCAGTGACCAATGTTTTCTCTAATCTCTTCTCAACTATGTGCACCAAAAAATTCTTTTGTGTGTACATTTTAAACTTGTGTGTGCATTTTTAGAAACTGTGTTCTCAGGCCATTCTTTATGCGCATCACAATTAGTTGTGTTCACTGGCCCCAAAATTTCATGTGCACGCACCTGCACAGAGTTTAGAGAGAGAACATTGCCAGTGACCATACTGTGTCATAACTAGTTGTGCACATATTTATTTTTACCAATCTTTTAGCAAATACAAGCTGAGCAGACAAAAATCTCATAATTAAAAATACAAAAAAAACCTACTTGTTCTCAGCTAGCCTTACATCTTACATTGTTTTTATGTTATAAAACGGTGAAATAGATATGAGCTAATGAAGGAGCCACAAAACAAGGTAAGACTAAATACAGCACATATTTATAATGCATGGCAGCTAAATATTGTGCCTTTTCCCAGCACAATTCTGTAAAGGATTTGCTCCCACTCATTGCAAGAAGGACTAATTTACTGTCAGTACAATCATAATCCAGCACATACACAGAATAAAAATAAATTAAGCAAAGTAAAACAAACCTGAAACACACTTGCTGGTATAATTATATGGGTGTGTAAAAAAATAGCTTTGAAATACACCAGAGTAACATGATTACACCACACAAAATTATATGCATCATAAGCATCACTGTATGCCACATACAATATAGAAACAAACTAGTAGCACACTGATTATAGTGAAATAAGTGATTTGTTGTTTATTTTAGCCCATGTACATAAGGGCAACGTTTCGGACCCCACTGGGCCCTTTATGAAGCCTTGATAAAGGGCCCAGTGGGGTCCGAAACGTTGCCCTTACCTTGTATGTACATGGGCTAAAATAAACAACAAATCACTTATTTCACTATAATCAGTGTGCTCCCAGTTTGTTTCTACATTGTATGCTGAACCTGTTGGGCAGGAAAGGGTCATCCAGATTAAGCACCTGATACCCGGAACGTGGTTTACTTGAAGGGTTGAGCACTTACAATCATATATATTCCTATAAAATAATTCATTATTTTACACAAAAATCTATTCAAGTTATACCAAGTCTAGAGTGGTGTAAAATAACCGTGTGACAGTGTTATTCTATCATAAAATATAACTGAATATGTCCGTTAGCTCTTTGGAATGGATTATTTCCATTATTGCAATGTATGTCCCTACTTCACATACAAGGACAACAATCATGCTTCATTAAAAAAAATCATATTTTGCCCCATCTTTTACAACTTTTGGCTTAAAATATTTGACAGTATGTTACTGAAAGACAGTGTAATCAATGGTAACTCACCAAAGTTACCATGAACCATCCACATAGTAAACATTTGTACAGAATTTAACTTAGCAACTATTACAACGATACACACATAAAAGCATTTTGCAAATTCCTTCAGCTAATCAAAACCCTAAATTCTTACCTAGTTTATCAAGTGTTGTGATTAGATCAGAAGGAACAAATGAGTCTAAGTCTGCATCTAAGATTCCTAGTGGGTCCAGCTGTGCAACATGATGTCCACGGATCTGTCCAAAACACAGAAATAAAAGCAGAAGTCACTACAAAAATGCTCGGCACTTATTGTGTAAGTAAGTAAGTGAATGATCAATTAGCAACAATATAGGTTAGTTTTATGGTAACTAACTTCACATGTTCCCACCCCATCATGGTGATTATAGTCATAACAGTACTGGGTGCTTAAATGCAAAAGTAGTTTCACTGTGTATTTGTATACTGCTGAGATGACAATAAAGTTTACTTTGACTTTTGAGTTATGCCTTCGCTTTCATGTCATGCCAGTCATAGCTGGCACAGCTAAATTTCCTAACATTTGTCCCATTCAGAAAAAAATATAAATGCATCTTTATAAGAATTGTACTGCCCAATTTACTAAAGGAAATCTAGCAATAAAACTTTTTAGATTTTGTCCTATAGCAATACTAAAATAGGGCTGCATTTTGTAGCCCCAGGGTACCCACAAACAACTACTGTGGTTGTCACAAACTGACTCTGGTCACCCCAAGGCAGCTTGCATATAGTCACTTCACCCCCATCATTGTAGAAGCTACACTGCTTGCCTTTCACATGAAGCCTCATAGTCTCAAACACATATCTTCAAATTCAGCAAACTTATCTTCATAGAGGGTTAGCAATGAGACACGAGTAATGGCAATGAGTTAAATTATACAATTATTGATTCGGTATAATTTTGGCGAGTCGACATCAGCAAATTGCCTAATAATTTGCAACAATTTAATCTGTTTTTCTCTGACTGAGAACTAATTTTCCCTGGATTGACTGGAATTGTGCAATACAAATTAGGCTATAAAATGTAATCAAACCAATTCCAGAATCTCAGTAAGTATCATTTTGACTTCACTGGAAACACCCAGTAACTAATCGAGCCAAAAGTAAGGCCTGTTTAATGAAAAAAATCAAATACATTTGCAAATGTTTATTTTCTTAAAAGTAAATAATGCTGGCAGTGCTTGTTCAGAAGGCAAGAAGCAATCAACATTGACACTGTAGCTTTACACCTCCATTTGAAATGTTGATTTAGCCCTAGTTTTTGATTTAGAGTGGCTTCACTCAATTCATCATGATGACTCCAGTGTCAACCTCACTTAGCCTTAGGTATTGCCATTCAGTGTGTCCCGGTACCCTCATTGTGATAGACACACATGAATGTTCAATGGCTTGCTTATCATTGAGTCTAGCCAGTCTCCAGAGTTGGCTTATGACCAGCAAATTAAAATGGTACATCAGAATTTTGACAAAACGTGGACAACCATATGTACGATAAATGATTTAAGATCAGATCATTTGTTACCCAGGAGCTTTCTTTATTTTTTAACAATTCTTTTATTGCGCAAATGTATCATTACAAACATAGTAAGTTTTCTGATATTGCTGAATTGCATTTTTACAATAAAACAAAAACTTTACAATCATAACCAGAGTGGTGTCATCATTGCATTCAAGCTATCTTTAAAGGAGAACTAAACCCTAAAAATGAATATGGCTAAAAATGTCATATTTTATATACTGAACTTATTGCACCAGCCTAAAGTTTCAGCTTGTCAATAGCAGCAATGGTCCAGGACTTCAAACTTGTCACAGGGGGTGACCATCTTGGAAAGTGTCTGATGCTAGTTGCACTGGTTTCTGTGCTGCCATGTAGTAATTATCTGTATTAATTACTATTCAGCCTTATATTGTGACACTTATAATCTATGTGTACTGTATGTTTTGAGTAGGTCCCTAAGCTCAGTAAGTGACAGCAGCACAGAGCATGTGCAGTAAATCAGCAGAAAAGAAGATGGGGAGCTACTGGGGCATCTTTGGAGACACAGATCTTTACCGCGAAAGGGCTGTGGTTGCCTTGAACTGGTACAGAAGCACAAAACATCATGTAAACATTTCTAGCTACTTCTTAAGTTGAACTTTCCTTGTCCTTTAAAGGGCAGTACAGGTTAATTCCGTATTCTATATATTTAGTTGCATATCACATTTTATTCCCCCTTTTGACTCTCGACTGTTTGGCCTTGTGAGGTGTTAGCTTGGTGGCACACCATGGAGGAAGTTAGTCAATTTCAGCCTACATCTGGGTCTTCATCTGTCCATGGTGCCCAGCCTCTTTTCATATATGACAATTTATATAGTGGGAGTGACTTTTAAATTAGTTGTTCCCAACCCTGTGTGGTTGGCCCGCCTCTAGATTTCCATTTCAGTGCCATCACTTTCTTAGCATACATGCACAGAATAGATAGTAGTGTCCTCCGGACTCTTTTTGGAGATATTTCCTCCATTTGATTTAATAGTAGTACCTTGGGGTCCATCGGTAGTGGAATGTCCATTCTTATTGGATCATTTCTGTTACCTCCTTCCCAAATGTCTGGATAAACGGCATTGGCATTCCCAAACCATATGTATTAAATTTGCTGGGAAATGTTAACATCTACAGCACTCATCCCTTATATTTGGATTCATTCTATGTAGCATGTCAGGAGTGAGGTACACCCTGTGCAGATAATTCAGCTGAGTCATTCTGTCTTTACTACAGATTACCCCTTCAAAGACTGATTCTAGAATGTCCTCACAGTCCTCTGGGGTGAACCCAGGTATATCCCGCTGCCACCTACTTAACAGTTTATTTAAGGAGACGCCCTCCACCTCTACACTTCTTGGGGGTGTCTATTGGGCCTCTTGAATTGGGTTTCCACATCATGTCACATATCTGAAGAGCATTGAGTTGGGAAGGGAAAATTTGTGTTTAAGATCCTGAAATGTCATTAAATTCCATTCTACCATAACATCTGACAGATATTTAATTTCATAGTGTGCCCACACCTGTGGGTCTGGAATGGTGCGGAGGTGTTGTAGTCTGGGGTTGCACCACATTGGGGAAAATCCACAGCAGTGCAGCTGTGTTTTGGGGTAGAATTGTAGAATGGTGTGCCACGCTCTGCTGTTCCAGTCATTAGGGGAAAAACGTTTGTTATGTGTGAAGTTCCTCTATACAGTATGTTCTTTAGACCCTCCAGTGATCCTACAGGTTGTGCTTCCAAGAGTGTTGCCGCGTTTGTGTGTGATGGAGTAGCCCAGTTTCTTGCGACTACCAGTGACACCAGTAGAGATTGGGTGCCGCCAGTCCTCCCTGGGTAGTAGGGAGTTGTAAGGTACTAATGGCTAGTCTGGGGGGGCATTCCAAAACAGTGTGAACATGAGACTTTTAAGTTTAGTAAAAATCGATTTTTGGTATCCCTACTGGGGATTGTTTAAATACATATTTAGTTTTGGAAGGATTATCATCTTAAATACGTTAATTCTACCAAGTAGGGTGAGGGGGAGATGTGCCCACACCTCTCTTTTTTCCATTGGGTGGGAGGGGGTCAATGGGGAAAATCACTGAATTAGACCAATTGATCTTGAGCCCAGAGTACCTTGTGTGTGTTGATTATAGTCAATGCCCTAGAGAGTGCCCAGTGCTGATTGGATAGGTAGAGGTGAGTATCATCTGCATACATAGAGATGACTTCGCTTCATGTACCTACTCTTAGTCCATCTACCTCCTGTGAACGTTTTATACGAAAGGCCATAGGCTTCATGGCAATTGCAAACAGAAAGGAGCACCCTTGAAACTTTTGTGTTAGTTCTGATCCTGGCCACTGGTATGTGATACAGCACCTGTACCCAGTTAATGTACTCTGGGGGCATACCCACCCATCTCATTGTGGCCCATAACTTGCTCCACTCCACTGAATCGAAGGCTTTCACATTATCCAGTGTCGCTACCACCCTCTCCCCTATATTATCATGCGATACTCAGATGTTAGTAAATAGCCTTCTAATACTGATGCCTGTTGTACGGCCAGGCATAAAGGCTGTTTGGTCAGGGTAAATCACTGTGGCCACATGTGGTGCCAGCCAGGTCGCCAGCAGTTTCGCCAATATTTTGGCATCCGCATTAACAAGCAATATTTGTCTGTATGAGGCACATTCCAGGGGGTCCTTGCCTGCTTTTGGGATCAGTATAATGAGCGTTTCCCTCATGGACTCAGGTAAGGGTTTCCCCTCCCTGACTCCATTGTACAGGGTTACCAATTTTTTTTATATGTTGCTTGTACCACTCTATAGGTAGACCATGTATACCTGGGGTTTTTCCCCTGGGAAGGCTGCTATAGCTGCCTCTACCCCGTCTTGTGTAATGACTGCTGCTAATTCTGCGATTTCTTGTGCATCAATTTCTGGTATTTCGGTGTCACTTAAGTATTATTTTACCTCATCAGGGGGAATTTTCAGCTTGGAACTGTATAGGTCCGAGTAGTAGCTTGTGAACCTTTCATTTATACCCTCTGGAGTGGAGTCGATGTCCCCTCTGAGTAGTTTTACGGCTGGGATCGCCATAGAGATATTGATTTCTCTAGATAATAGGGCCAGCAATTTTCCATTTTTGTTGCCATACTCAACAATATTCGCTCTTTGGTAAAGCATGTGTTTTTCGTAAGCTCAACCTGAGCTAGAAGGAGTTCCCTTTGCCTGTTCTGCCATGTTTGGCGAGTTTGTTTCGATGGCCGTGCTAAATATGCTTTTTCAGCCTCCTGTGCTTTTTGGGTTTTGTGTACTAAGTCCCCTTGGTAGCTATCTGTTAAGGCCTTGATGTTACTAATGAATTCCCGTCTGGTGAAGTCTTTAAAAGCATCCCATGTTTATTGTGGGGTCACTTCCTCCTTGTTTGTTGCTAAGTAGGTTTTTATGCTATTCTGAATGGTTTTATACCACTGTTCATGTTTTGCCCAATAAAGGCTTAAATTCCAGATCCGATCAGCTGGTGTATGTGAGGTTGACAGGGTAAGGGAATGATCGGAGATACCTCGGGTGAGTATTTCAACTTTATGAACCCATTTATTTACTTCTGTGCAGCCCAATGCCAGGTCAATTCTGGGCATGTTGTTGTAACCTGGTGAGTAACACATGAATTGTCTCACTGCAAACTCACCATAGGTCTACCAGTTGGAATGTGGTCATCCACTTGTTTAAGACTGTAGATGAGGTTCTGGGGGGTGCAGCTTGTATATATCTGCATTAACCATCACATTAAAGTCTCCCATAAAAAGTAGGGGTTCTACTGGTAGGGTTAGTAATTGTTTGTCAAACCATTTAGTAAGGGTTCATTTAGCGGGGGTGGTGCATAAACATTTATCAGAGAAAATTTCTTGCCTTGAAAAGTTCCTTGTATAAGGACATATCTCCCAAGCCTGTCCGACATAATTGAGTCTGTGACAAAGGAACACGTTATGCATATAAGGATGGAGACACCCCTAGAATAGCTGGAGTATCAAGAATGGTACATTGCACCTATCCAAGGCTTTTTCATAGCTAGTATTTTCCCACCCACCAAGTGGGTCTCTTGTAGCAGTATCATCTGAGTCCTATTTCTACATATGAAGTCGAACACTAGTTGCCTTTTCAGGGTGTCCCCCAGGCCCTTCACATTCCAAGATAGTATCTTAACTTTAGCCATAGTGTTTACCTATAAAATTCCTTACTGTTGTGGGTAACCTGGTGGAATGCCTGCTATGCCGGATGTTGAATGTGACACCAAAAAAAATGAACTTGTTACAAATGACCCTTCCCCAACTCCCTCCCCACCCACTTCGTAAACATAATTAGAGTGAGTTTTACTGCCTAAGGGTAGGGGCACACTGGGCGATTCGGGGAGATTTAGTTGCCGTGCGACTAATCGCCTTGTCTTTGTGGCGACAAATCTCCCCGAATGCCTTCCCTCTGTCTTGCGTCGGCTAAAATGAAAAATCACCTGCAATAAAGCACACGCGTCGCTTCATTTTCCAAAGTCGCCCGAAGTTGCCTCACAAGGAAACTACGGGCGACTTCGGAATACGAAGCACATCGTGTGCTTTAGTGCAGACGATCTTTCATTTTAGCCGGCGCAAGACAGAGGGAATGCGTTCTGAGAGATTGGTCGCCGCAAAATGAGGCAATTAGTCGCCAGACGACAATCTCCCCGAATCGCTCAGTGTGCCCCTACCCTTAACGTAAGAACAAGCCTTGACTGTGTTGTGGGGTTAGTGTCCGCACAGAGTTCAGTCTAGGGGTACCCGCCGCAGTCTTTATGCTCCGTTGCCCTCGAGACATTTATACTAGTGACGTGTCCTGCCAGTCAGTATACAGTAGTTTGTTACCTGTCCAGTGAGCAGTCTCTTGTAGAACATGTGCTTGAGATGCATCTTTATCCTGGTCAGATCATTATCCTGGTCAGGCCAGTGCATTCTATTTGTGTGGGGACGCCAGGATGCCTTGTGTCGTGTCACCTCTTTCAACTGTGTGGAGTATGTCCTCATTCTTACACATCTGTGGAGAAATCCGGATAAATTGAGATCCTTTTATCCTCATATTGGAGCTCTCCTGCTTTCCTGGCTACTGCCAGTGGCGCATCTCTATCTCTGTAGTTTAGTAGCCAGCACTCTTAGGGGTCATGGAGGTGCTCCTGGTGGGGGCACTCTGTCGGCTCTCTCTACTGTAAAAGCGGTAGAGAAGGTTGGTTGGCCAAAGGTGCACATAAGCCAATGTTTAACAATTTTTTTTTGTCACAGCCCCTTCTGCCCTTTCAGGTAGCTCCAGGATCCTGATATTATTCAGTCTGAGTCTATTTTACAGGTTGTCTACTTTCCAGCAGAGCTAGTTGTTTTTCTGTAGCGGTTAGGTAGCCTGGAATAGGGGCAGTGGCATCCTCTAGGTCACTTATCCTCCTCTCAGCTTCCCCTGTCCTCTCCCTCAGCTTTTGCGTGTTGTGTTTTAAGATGGCAAAATCTGTTTTTGGTTTGTCTATTTTGTCCATTAGCACCATGTGGTTTGTTGTAATATTGCTGAGGACTTCATTAAGTGTTGGGCATGGGTGTATGCGTAGGTGAGCTTGGTGGGGTGTGGGATGAAGCCCTGTCTGGTTTGCTATCCCATTGGTTATTCGTCCCTTGTGACTCCCTGGGCTCACCTTTGTTTTTGCACTGAGGCAGGGTGTCTCTTGCGAACTGCACCAGTTGCTTTGCTGCAGTATCTCCACAAGGAGGCTTCCGTGGCCATGCTGGCTGTGTTTGCATTGACGCCATTTTGATTCGGCATGGTGCGCTTCGGTTTTGTGTCCAGGTCTGTGCTTCTGCGGTGGCCTCTCCGCACCATCGGATCTGAGGGCTGTAGTCTTGAGGTGCCCACCGTTTGAGGACTTGCTTAATATTGGCCGGATAAATTCAGGGTTTTTTTGCGCTCCTATTCGGAGCTCACGCAACTCACATCCTATATGTTCCCCATGCAGGCCATGCCCCTACCCAGGAGCCTTCTAGTATGTGGAAATCTTTTCTGGCCAAGACTCTGAAGTAATGAAAGCTATGGCACATAAGTGAAATGACAACTGCTTCTACTTAAAACTCCAAGAATTTGTGTCAATCACTGCAAACAACAAAAGCAACCCACAACACCAGCACATTTTGAACACCAAATAACAGGCCAGAAGAATACTTCCTATTCAGTAACCGTGATGAAAACATCACATGTGTCAAATCCCTTTTGTTTCTGAATGTCACACTCACTCTGTTTAGATAGAGGTAAAGTACTACAGAAATTGCAGTTTTATATCATTATATCCAGGACAGCTATCATAGTAACTGCCTAGATTTAGAAATTAAATGATTATGCTAAACAAACTCTTGATAAGCAGGAAGTAGTTCTACATAATATTATGAGGCTCTACAATGTCTATTAGACTTCCTATAGATTTTTTTTTATCTTTTTTTCAGATAAGAGTATATAGCGTGTATTGATTTTATTCTGTTTCTATTGATTAACTAAGGCTGCTGTCTTAGTGAATAATGTAATGTGAAAAAAATGGTTAACTGATAAAATTACATACTTGATACATGCAAAGTTCCTATTTTTGTAGTGGAGATATTTGTATACTTTTTTTAGTATGGATTTACCTGGTAGGCTCTAATCAAAGATTGCACAGCCAGATGCTCTTCCACTATCTTCTCTGCTTTGGCTGGTGCCGTGGCCAAACCTTGGCTAGAAAGGGAAGGCAATTTACTCTCTATATCAGCCAAAGAAGGTACACCTTGTATTTCACACTGAGGGGTTCCATTATCAGCACTTCGGAAAAATGCATCCCAGGACTGCAAATGAAACAGGAATATATGTGTAATAATAATGTAAATGTCATGACACCAGAACATTCATAGATTGTTCACTAGAAAACAGTAATTTACTTTCTAAAATAGTTATTAAAAAAGTTATTAAAATTTTTAAGTTCATTTACATGTAAAGGGGGCAAAACTTGCATTTGAACACATATATTTAACAGGAAAATGCTACTACAGGTATAACATTCACAAATAAAAAAAATACAAATATTTTAAGGATTACACATAAAACATATCTAATTTGATGTTATATTATGGTGAAATGCACAACTGAGTTATCACCTAAAGTAAGAGGCACAATCAAACTTTTTCTTACACTTTTTATATTTTATATCACGCTTCTGATCCCATAAATACTAGCAGGTCTTTTATAATTTTTGGTTGTCCCTATGTACTTTTTATGGTTGTAGGCACAGTCAGACCCATAGACTGAATCTATGTTCCTTTAATCCATACACATGCAAGCTTTTACACATTAGTGATGTTATGTTATTGTAAAATGTCAAGCAGAATCCTGAGTTCTATTTCTGAATATCTGATGTGCTTGGTGCTTATGCATAATACATGTATTATGCATGTAATAATATTATACGCATGTTATATATAATTTAAGTAATATATTATGTCCAATACCACACCCCAAAAAATGGTTAAAAAAGCTTATTTTGGAAGCTTTATCTATATAGGTTTATTATACTCTGACTGCTTATCTAATATCTTCCTAATTCAGTTGTTTTTTATCAGAAAAAAAAGCCCCTCTAAATAAAGTAGACTTGACACTGAGCTACTCTTTTACAGGTAACCCAACTGTATGCACACCATTCAGAACACTATGCGTGCTTGCTAAAGAGAATCTTCTAAGCTGACAACACTATGACAAATTGAGGCTCCATCTACTGAACTGTCACTGGTAGGAAGGGTAACATAATTTGTTTAAAGACTGATGTGTTTCAAAATATTGATTTGTTGCACTGACTGAATACTTCATCCATAAATGCCACTGGAAAAGTAATAATGTTTTAGTTATTTTCTCCAACTCCCAGGAGTCAGAACTGTACCATTCAAAATACTGTATATCTTGCCAGCAGCTGGAAAAGTACTTAGTTACACTAATCTGCAGTAGTTTTAAGGGGACAATTTTTTTGTCTTCTGTATTAATTAAAGAAAATCTAATAAATGCATAAAGAACTGAACAGTCTTTACATTAATTATCTGTCCTTGGACACTAAAGGGTAAGAGACAAAAGTGAAATAAATGTATTTTACATAGACACAGGAGTAGATATCATAGATTATAAAACAATGCTGCAAGTCCTTGCTGAAAATGTAGATTTCTGCTGATTCTACTGTATACAAGGTGCACTCCATACTAATACATTTTGTAGATGATGCCAACAGTGACTTTTCTCCAGAAAAAGCAACATGGTAGAAGTGTTGCAGTGGCTGGAAGAGGGATCTGCTAACTTTCATATAGGAGACATAATGGGGCAGATTTATCAAGGGTCGAAGTGAATTCGAGGGAATTTTACTTCGACCGCAGAATACCCAAATTCGATGAAAAAAGTTTGAATTCGATATTCGAATTCAAAGTATTTAAATTTGATGGTCGAATTTCGAAGTATTTTTTACTTCGAAATTCGACCCTTGATAAATCTGCCCCAAAGTGTTGGTAGGTGTGTAGGCAAGCATCTATGTCCTGTAACAAAGAGAGGGCACCGAGATTTGCTTGCTCTACCAATAAGCAGAATGTCTGGCAAGCAATTAATAAATGATCCAACAAATGTATAATAGAGACAATTTTCTGATTCTACCAAGGTATGGGGCCTAGAAGGCACTGGAGGCTGTTAGGCACCACTGCTCTAATGTGATCATGCAGTTGCTAGGGCTTTCAGTATGGTGTGTATTGGCAGCAGTGCCTCCTGTCTTTTAGCAATGCTAGATATTATAACTCCTTTGTGTAAAAGGGAATTATTGGGTGTAATTTCTCTTAACACTTATTGTGTAATTCTTATTTTGTGTTTTGCATTTATTGCCATAGATCCTCCACTTCCAAAATTCCTCCATAAAATATAACAGTTCACAATACAAATCTAAGCGTTTTTTCCCATGACCATTAACCCTGTTCATTCCGCACGCTGCTTGGGTGTCATCTTCTACCAGTCTCTCTCCTTCTCTAATCATATTAATAATACTATCGACAAAATCTATAATTTCTTTCTTCGCAATAAAACCAAGATACACCCCTTTCTTTCACAAACAGCAGCCAAAACACTAATTCATGCCCTTTCCTATCCCATTTAAACTATTGCAATCTCTAACTAACCAGTCTTGCTGACTCCCATCGCTCTCCCCTCCAATCTTAAACTCTGCTACTAAGATCCTCCTGCTCTTTCCTAAGAGGGAACCAGTCTAACCCCTAAAATCATTAGCATGGCTGCCTGTTAAGCAAAGGAAAGAATATAAAATCCTTCTGCTAATATTCAAAGCCATTCACTCCTCTGCTCCTCGCTACATTTCTTCACTTGTTTAACTGTACGTTCCTGGCCGTATGTTCCTCTCAGAACTTCTTTTCACACCATCCACAGCCACCTCTGGTCTCAAACCTTTCTATCTTGCTGCTTCTTACCTCTGGAATTCCATCTCTGAATTCTGCAATAACGACTACTCTTTCAATCTCATCGGAAAAAAAACTAAGAGTCTACCTTTTGGAGCACTAGAACATTAGTCTTATCCTGGCGCCTATAGTACATTGCCTTTACATTGGGCTCTTTTTCCCCTCCAATTTGTGCCTGAATGTTAGCCACCCATCCACTTAGACTGTAAGCTCTGTGGGGCAGGGACCTCCATCCTACTTTGTCTCTTTCCACATAGCTCTGTGTCCTTATATGAGCTCTGTATACTGTGTATATTTATTTATTGTCTGACTTGTCCTCCCTGTGTGTACTTTTATACATTGTATGCATTGTACTGCACTGTGGCTCTTTAACAGTGCTTTACAAGTAAACTTATACATACATTTATTCATGGTGATATTCACTTTTTGAAAGATAGGCAGCTGCTATAACACACTTTAGATTTGTTGAGTCAGGACATCATTAAAGAAATCCTGGAAACAGGGCTAATTGAAAAAAGTGAGACTACTGGAATGTCAATTATTGTGACCTGTATATGATAAAAATAAATACCGTATATACTCGAGTATAAGCCGAGTTTTTCAGCATCCAAAATGTGCTGAAAAAGTCTACCTCTGCTTATACTCGAGTCAGTGGGCAGTAGCTGAGATTGCAGTCACTTTTATTCATTCCTATACCAACAGTTCGCTTGGGGAGAGACTGCAATATCACACAGCGCCCTCTGTTGGTTATATGAAAGAATAACAGTGCGCCCTCTGTTGGTTATATGAAAGAATAACAGTGACTGCAATATCACACAGCGCCCTCTGTTGGTTATATGAAGGATTAACAGTGATGGCAATATCACACAGCGCCCTCTGTTGGTTATACAAAAAATTAACAGTGATGGCAATATCACACATGGTAGTGGGACAGTGGGACAATGCACACAGTAATCCGTTTGGCAATTCTCTGTCACCATCAACTTTGCAAAGAAGTCTGGTTGATCGCTGGGGGGGTCGCTTTGGCAGAATGTGCGCTGCTGGGAGACAGGGCTGTAGTGTCTAGGCTTATACTCGAGTCAATAAGTTTTCCCAGTTTTCGTAGGTAAAATTAGTTACCTCGGCTTATACTCGGGTCGGCTTATACTCGAGTATATACAGTATCTTATCTACAGAACACAACCAAAAAGAAACAAAATGGAAGAAGCACTTTATTAGTAATCCTTTTAATAAAAATATGAATTGAAGATAACTTTTTACAAAATCCTTTCCAAAAGTGCATAAAATAATCACTGTTTGCTTTTGAATGTTAACCCATAAGGTAGATAATACTTTATCAATAAAAGGTTTAATGGTGTTCCTGAAAATAAAATAAACAAATGATTAACACATGTTACAGATAAAAGTCAGATGTAATCAGAAGTTAGTGTGGTTTTGGGTGAATAAACCATAACTTCTGCCAATGGATCAGCTATTCAAATTGACCATCTCACATTAACCCTTTAAGTGCCACAGATCGTAGAATCTACAATCTGTGGATCAAAGGACCAAAGTGCCATAGATCGTAGATTCTACGTTCTGCAGCACTTCCGGGTTTGAGAGCGGAGGAGCGCTGTTAGAGCCGCTCGCTCCGTTCCTACACGATCCCCTGCCCCTAGGCAACGAGCAGGGGATCAAGTGGCCCCTGGGGCGCGATCGCCCAGGGGCCCCAAAGCAGTAGCAGGCACGTGTTACTTACGTGTCCTGCTGCTGCAGCCTGCACTGCGCCGCCCAGCTCCGCCCCCACAGCACAGGAACAGGCAGATCGTCGCAGAGCTCTTCCTGGGGCCCCTCCACATCGTGTGCAACACTCTTCAGCGACTTTTTCAGGTTAGTGCAACAACACTCACTGTACACACGTGCACACGCACACATAACATGTAATTCACCAATTGTACACGTGCACACGCACATACATGGCTTTGTGGCTTTTTTTTTTTTTTTCTTATCGCATCGTCTCTTTTTTGTCTGAAAAAAATGTTTTATTGCCATTACAAATAGCGTATTCGCTAACCGTACTGTGCAATACCTTTTGTATGTTATTTCGGTGATTATACTGCAATTTTGGGAATTTTGGTGCATTTTTAGCCATTTTATTGCATTTTCAGCTCTGCATATGTTGTGTTCACTTGTTTCTGTCCATATAACCTATTTGGCCCAGCTAATATTTTCAAACTGTGCTTCTGACGGCCGATTACACTAGTCTGGGGAAAAAAAAATGTTGATTGTTGTGGTTTTATTGGATTTATTTGCGTTTCACACTTTTCTGTCTTATTTTGCTTTGCCTTGTAAATTTTATCTACTATATATCCATTTGAGCGTCTCCGTGCGCCACATAGTTTGGTATATCTGTGCATATTGGGTATCAAAGTGTTCAGTAGACCCCTGTCGTTCATATTTAGGATGTTTTATGCTGATATGTTACGAAATGTGGGGCATATAATTGGGTAAAATTCAAGCTTTGTGACGATTTTCAGAAATTTGATAAAAACCGTTATGTTCAGCATTGCTTTGCAGTTTGCAGTAGAAACACATATTTACCCATATTGGATTCGTCAGAATGTGTACTTTCTGAAAATATATGGTTTACTATGGTCTCTGTACTGTTAGGGGGGTCTTATGTCGCATAATACACATACCAGATGCTTATATTGCAGCAGCCAGCGCGTCAGCAGTGAAAATGTATTTACACTATTGTCATTTGGGGGTTTCTGTGCGCCACATAGTTTGGTATATCTATGCATATTGGGCATCAAAGTGTTCAGTAGACCCCTGTCGTTCATATTTAGGATGTTTTATGCTGATACGTTACGAAATGTGGGGCATATAATTGGTAAAATTCAAGATTTGTGACGATTTTCAGAAATTTGATAAAAACTGTTATGTTCAGCATTGCTTTGCTGTTTTCCAGTTTGCAGTAGAAACACATATTTACCCATATTGGATTCCTCAGAATGTGTACTTTCTGAAAATATATGGTTTTCTAGGGTCTCTGTACCGTTAGGGGGTCTTATGTCACATAATACACATACCTGGGTGCTTATATTGCAGCAGCCAGCACGTCAGTTGTGAAAATTTGGTACGTCAGTCGTAAATTAATGGTACATTCTCTACTTGGAGTAAAGTTCTTAATGGGATCCCTCAGAGCTCGGTATTGGGTCCACTTTCATTTAACTTGTTCATTAATGACTATGGGGAGGGTATTGTACGTAATGTATCAGTGTTTGCAGATGACACAAAACTATCCAACTATACATCCAGGATGCGGCATCCTTGCACCAGGATCTTGACAAACGGCGCTGTTTACATTCCCGGCGGTCACAGTGAAGATCCAAGATGGCGGCGCCCATGCTGAACACATGGCTGCAGCGTCGCTGCATGATGATGAAATCACTGGTGCCGGGATCTCGTCATAAAAGGGCGCCCAAAACGTTGTGACGGCGCCCAAGAATAGGATTTGCTGCTATTAATCCTGGGTTCCTGTTTGTGTTTCCTGATTCCTTATTCCACCCTGATTCCAGCCTGTTTCCAGCTCCCAGCCTGAATCCTGCTCCCAGTCTGTTTCTAGCTCCTACCTTGGTTCTGACCCCCTGCCTGAACTCTTGATATTTGCATCTGATCTGCCTGCCCTCGTTAACTCCTGCCTGTGACCACTACTACTGATTCTGCTTAACCCTTTGGATACCGCGACCTTGCTCCCACTAGAGGGCTTCCTCCTTGATCCTGACTACCTCCCTGGAGGGAGCTCCCGGCTCCCTGACATTATTCTTGGGCCATGGATCCTACTGAGGAAGCTACGCCTGATGTCGGACGAGCGCTCTGCGGACTGGCATCCCGCATGGAGGATTATGAAGCCCAGCAGTACTGCATAGGGCAGGCACTCGATACCCTTCTCTCTCGTATGCCTCCAGCGCCCCCTGCTTCCCAAGCTGCTGTAAACCCTCCCATGGCGGCCGTCTCGTCTACCACAGGTTCCTCGTCTGGTGAGCCTCGCATTCCGCCTCCTCCTCGCTTTAGTGGGGACCCACAAGCTTGCAGAGGTTTCGCTACACAGTGCCAGATCCAGTTCGAGTTTCAACCCTCGCACTTCCCCAATGAACGTTCCAAGGTGGGCTATGTGATGTCTCGTTTGGTGGGCAAACCGCTTGAGTGGGCAACATCTCTTTGGGAGAAGAATTCTCCAGTGACTTTTGATGGCAAGGCTTTTCTTCAAGCATTTCGTACTGTGTTTGATGCCCCGGGTCGGGTCACAAACGCCCCTTCTCGTCTTCTGCAACTCCGGCAGGGAAACCGCAGTGTCAGTGACTATGCTATTGACTTTAGAACTTTAATGGCTGATACTTCCTGGAATGACGATGCCTATAAGGCTGTATTCTTTCAAGGTCTGTCTATTCGAATTAAAGATGATCTTGTCTCCAGGGAGTTCCCTGACCTGCTGGAAGATCTGATTGCTCTGTCCATTAAGGTGGACACTCGTCTCAGAGAGCATCAAGTGGAGAAGGAGCGCAGTAAAAGATTTCAACCCTTGTTGGCACCTCGCTTCCAAAGACCGATGTTACCTTCTACCCCCCAGCAGCCTTCTGTTATTCCTCCGGAGGAACCTATGCAAGTCGGAAGAGTTCGTCTCTCTGAACAGGAGAAACTCCGGAGACGTACGGCTGGACTTTGTCTCTATTGTGGTGGTCAGTACCACTTTGCCAACTCTTGTCCTGTGAAGCCTCAGAATTCTCCTCTTCAAGCTAACCCTGGAAAGACTCGTGTGAGGGGTGTTATTCCTGTAAAGCCTCAGAGTTCCCCTCTTCAAGGTGACCCTGGAAAGTCTCATGTGGGGGATGTTGCTCCCAAATCTCAAGAGAACTCTCACAGGTTTCTTCTACCTTTACAGATCCGTCTGGCCACTAAGACCATAGTTGGCTCAGCATTCATTGACTCTGGTGCTGCCGGAAATTTCATGGACACTCTCTTTGCTAAGTATATGAATGTTCCCCTGTTTCCATTGACTCCTCCTCTTCGAGTAACCGCCATTGATGACCGACCCCTTGAATCCGAGTTTATCTCTATGACGACTGGGGAATTGCCTGTGCAGGTTGGGACTTTACACAAAGAAAAGTTATCGTTCCTGATTATTTCCTGTCCTTCTGTTCCAGTCGTCTTGGGGCTTCCCTGGTTACGCCTGCATAACCCTATCATTGATTGGTCCTCGGGGCAGGTTTCCCGTTGGAGTCCATACTGCCAACAGCACTGCCTTCCTGCTGAACCCATCCAGAGGGTGAATATATTTCTACGTCAGATTTGAAGACGCTTCCATCCTTCTATAAGGAATTCTCCGATGTCTTCTGTAAAAAGTCTGCAGAATTTCTCCCTCCTCATCGTCACTACGATTGTCCTGTCGATCTTCTGCCTGGAACCATGCCCCCTAGAGGTCGCACTTATCCTCTCTCTCCAGCAGAGACCGCTGCCATGAAGGAATATATCCAAGAAAATCTCCAGCGGGGGTTTATTCGCCCTTCTACTTCTCCTGCAGGGGCTGGATTCTTCTTCGTGGAGAAGAAGGATGGAGGCCTACGTCCTTGTATTGACTAACGGGGTCTTAATAAAATCACCGTTAAGAACCGGTATCCCTTGCCTCTGATCGCATAACTTTTTGACCAACTGAAGGGGGCTAAAATCTTCTCTAAGTTGGATCTCCGTGGGGCGTATAACCTTATCCGCATCCGGGAAGGTGACGAATGGAAGACAGCATTCAACACTCGTGATGGGCACTATGAGTACCTCGTAATGCCCTTTGGTCTCTGCAATGCCCCCGCTGTCTTTCAAGAATTTGTGAACGACATTTTCCGGGATCTCTTGGGAAAGTTTGTGGTCGTGTACCTAGATGACATCCTGATTTTCTCCAAGGACCTTGCAAGCCATCGCTCCCAGGTGAAGGAAGTACTCTCTTGTTTGAGGAAGAACTCTCTCTTTGCCAAACTGTAGAAATGTGTGTTTGAAGTGTCCAAGATTCCTTTTCTGGGCTATATCATCTCCCCAGAGGGTTTTGAGATGGATCCTGTGAAAGTGTCTGCAATCCAAGAGTGGCCCCTACCGCTGAGCACTAAGGCAATCCAGAGATTCATTGGTTTTGCCAATTACTACCGGCAATTCATTAAGGGATTCTCTTCTCGTATTGCTCCTATCCTGGCCCTCATCCGAAAAGGGGGTAAACCCAGCTCATGGCCCCCGCCTGCTATAGAAGCTTTTCAATCCTTGAAGGATGCCTTCACTTCTGCCTCGGTTCTCCGCCATCCTGATCCGGAGTTACCTTTCTTCATCGAGGTGGATGCTTCTGAAGTTGGAGCTGGAGCTATCCTGTCCCAAAGACATCCCTCTGATGGAAAGCTGCACCCATGTGCGTATTTCTCTAAGAAGTTCTCTCCTGCAGAACAAAATTATGATGTAGGAAATCGAGAACGCCTGGCTGTTAAGCTTGCCTTAGAAGAGTGGCGTCACCTCCTTGAAGGTTCCTTGATCCCAGTCACGATCTACACAGATCATAAGAATCTTGAGTTCATTCAATCTCTCAAGAGGCTGAATCCCAGACAAGCAAGGTGGGCTCTCTTCTTCTCTCGATTTAACTTTGTCTTGACTTTTCGCCCTGGCTCCAAGAATCGGAAAGCCGATGCTCTGTCTCGAAGTTTCACTCCGGTGGATCGTACTCCTGAAAGACAAGAGCCTATTATTCATCCTGTCAAGATCATCGCTTCTTTGTACCCTCAATTTGCTGATCAAATTCTGGCTGGTCAATCTTCTGCCCCTCCTGATACTCCCATTGGAATGGCATTCGTACCTCCTGAACTTCGTCTGCCTATCCTGCAACAGACTCATAGCTCCTAGCAAGAGGGACATCCTGGTCCTGCTAAGACTCTAGAACTTTTACGGCGTCTAGTCTGGTGGCCGACTATTCGTAAAGATGTCAAAGACTTTGTTGCTGCTTGTACTGTTTGTGCCACTTCCAAGTCTAGCCATTCTCGCCCTAGCGGGTTACTACAGCCATTGCCTGTCCCCTCTCGTCCTTGGACGCATTTGGCAATGGACTTCATAGTCGAACTTCCTCCCTCCAGTGGGAACACCGTGATCTGGGTCGTCATAACTTCTCCAAGTCAGACTTGGTTGCAGCCCAAATGGCAGACATGTGGGCTGCATGGTCATCTGCAGCCGGGACGTCAGACAACACAAAGTCCTGTGGGAAGGCTTGAGGATGTTGACCATACACCGACATGAATGGAGACCTTCCAGTGGAAGTGTGATGATTGGTCTGATCTCCTCCCGTGGGCAGAATTCGCTCATAACAATGCCTGCCACACTTCCACTGGAAGGTCTCCATTCATGTCGGTGTATGGTCAACATCCTCAAGCCTTCCCACAGGACTTTGTGTTGTCTGACGTCCCGGCTGCAGATGACCATGCAGCCCACATGTCTGCCATTTGGGCTGCAACCAAGTCTAACTTGGAGAAGAGCGCTCTGGTTCACAAAACGTTTGCAGATCGAAGACGTAGACCCTCTCCTCCCTACAAGGTTGGTGATAAAGTTTGGTTGTCTTCCAGGAACATTCGGTTGAAGGTGCCATCTCCTAAATTGGGTCCGAAGTTTGTGGGTCCATTCTCCATCTCAGAGGTGATCAATCCTGTGGCTGTCAGACTTCAGCTTCCCCCTGAGATGCGAATCCCCAACGTGTTTCATGTCTCCTTGGTGAAACCCGCTACCTCCAACCGCTTTTCTGTTGACCAGTCTCCCCCTCCTACTATCTCTGTGGATGGTCAACAAGAATATGAGGTGGAAAAGATCCTTGACTCCAGAATCAACAGGGGCTCTCTTCAGTACCTCATCAAGTGGAAGGGCTTTGGGGCTTTGGCCCTAAAGAATGCTCCTGGGAAGGACACTCTGACGTTCATGCTCCTCGTCTTGTGAGGGATTTCCACGCTAAGTTTCCCCAAAAGCCTTGTCCTGGTGGTCCAGAGGCCCCGTGTGGGGGGGGGGGGTACTGTCAGGACTGCCAGAAGTACCCGACGGCGCTGTTTACATTCCCGGCGGTCACAGTGAAGATCCAAGATGGCGGCGCCCATGCTGAACACATGGCTGCAGCGTCGCTGCATGATGATGTAATCACTGGTGCCGGGATCTCGTTAAAAAAAGGGCGCCCAAAACGTTGTGACGGCGCCCAAGAATAGGATTTGCTGCCATTAATCCTGGGTTCCTGTTTGTGTTTCCTGATTCCTTATTCCAGCCTGTTTCCAGCTCCCAGCCTGAATCCTGCTCCCAGTCTGTTTCTATCTCCTACCTTGGTTCTGACCCCCTGCCTGAACTCTTGATATTTGCATCTGATCTGCCTGCCCTCGTTAACTCCTGCCTGTGACCACTACTACTGATTCTGCTTAACCCTTCGGATACCGCGACCTTGCTCCCACTAGAGGGCTTCCTCCTTGATCCTGACTACCTCCCTGGAGGGAGCTCCTGGCTCCCTGACACTATGTCACTATGACTGAAACACCAGAGACAGGGACATTATACTTTAAACTTTTGGAATTTTGGAAAAAATAAAAAATAGAAAGGAAAAATCTATTTCTGGTGAACTATCTCAAACCAACTGAACTAAAAAAAAGTGTTGAAAGGCAAACAACCCCTTTAAAGCAGGTACATTTTTTAAAGAAAAATAATATGAGTCAATTCCTAGAAATCACTGTCACAACCACTTCTTTTTAAATGATATGCTGAATAGATGTGGTGGAATTGTATTAGCTATGTAGGGTAGAGAACTGCATACATATTCAGCTGATGGGTGCATTTAAACAGTAATAAGTTAGTCTGAATTCTGGCTGAGCAAACCTCCAAATGTAGCACCTTTATTCAGACAAATCATTTCTCTTAAATGAGTTAATGGTTGAGTAATTGAGAATTTTGCTGCCAGGCTTGACTACATTTTTTTAAGAAGCTTTCTGTAGAATCATATGGATACAAAGCACACATAAATGCCCACAGAGCAAAACAAAATTGAGCTCAGAAGAGTCCCTTGGAATCTCAGTTTCTGAATAACAAGAGGGCACTATACCATGAGAATATTTACTTGATATAAAATACCTACCAGGATCAGAGCTTGTCTTTGATTCATTGTCATTCATTTGACAGTGCAACAGTTATACTTATACGGAGTATTTTGCATTGCATGTCTGAACTACTAAAAATCATTGTTGGCAATTTCCCTATGTGCCAGAAAATTTATTCTTATAGTTTTTGTCCCACAGACAAAAATTTAATAGACCTGTTAGTAGCATTAGAGAGACTGACCTTGAGTTTCGACTGATATTCATTGAGAATTAAAGGATTATGGGAGCTCCTAATCATACATAAGTATAAATGAAAGCAGAAATAATGCAATTTAGAAGTCTAAGAAGAAATTACACAGAAAGCCATCTGCCATAAACTCCACTTTAAAGGAGAAGGAAAGTCTAAAATCAACTTAAGCTCTAAGTGTTGACCATGAAAAGCATATCCCTTTACAACCAAGCATTCCCTCATTAGTTTTTTCATTAACCTTTGTGCTGCAATCGTTTTTTTAAAAAGTTGAAACATGTATATAACAGCATACCCATGCTGCAGTCCAGAAATCAGGCTCAATAGGGCACACGCATGCGCAATAGTTCCCAGCAGTGCCCTGCGCATGTGCACGATGATCTTGTAGGTTCCCTGTCAAGCAATGACGTTGCGACAACGTGATGCAGCCATTCGTCTTTGCTGACCTCTCTGCCCCGCCTCACTAAATCAAGCTCCAATCGCGCTCCTGCTTCCTCATAGCTTGGAAACAAAGGGAAGCTTTGAAGCTCCTGCGCTCGCTCTGGTTTTAATTTACAGTTTGTCAGCGAGCGAGCGCAGGAGCTGGGGAGCAGAGCTAAACGATATATCAAGCAAGCCACCATTCGGGTCTGTCTGACTGAGGTCTGTAGTAATGCAGATTAATAAAAGAAAATACGCATGCCTTTATTTTAAATAGATACTTTGTCCTGTTTTTTTTTTTTCTTTCAACATCATCATCTGCCTAACCGGAAGTGATGCACCTAATTGAAAATGGCGGCACCGAACTTTAAACAGCAGGGAAACTTCAAGACACCTGTGCACAAAAGCAGTTATGACATGAACATTTTTAATGTGGCGTTTGAGGAGGGGGCCTGATGCCAGACCTAATGAACTAGGTTTTATTTTTTTTGTTTCCTTCTCCTTTAAGCAAATAATTCTAATTTTTAAAAATGATTTCCTCTCTGTAATAATAAAACAGTACCTTTTACTTTATCCCAACTAAGATATAATACTTATTGGAGGCAAAACAATCCTATTTGTTTTAATTAATGTTTCAAAGATTTTTTAGTAGGCTGATGGTATGGAGAGAAAAATTAGAGTTACCTGGAAAAACTCTGGAAAACTCCAGGTCCTGAGCCCTCTGCCTAACAGGTCCCTACCTGAAATTATTAAAATATTATAAGAAGACCTGTAATAATCTGGATTTGTATAATTCAATAAAAGCATTACTAATTACTTGCTAATTTATTAATCAGGTTTAACGAATGCTTCTGATTATACTAGTCAGTATTGGCAGACATAAACTACACATCTGAACTAATGAATAATTCCGAACTGAAGCGTCAACCCGAATGTTAGCATTGATGATTTTTATGCAATTGACTACTAATGCTGTTCTGTGAATTATCATGTGGATATCGAGACAATGGACACTGAAACAGTAAACTGCACTTTCCAGGTTGTACTCAGTCCCCTGCTTTCATAAGCTGCAGTATCACAGCAAGCTGATGTGTACAGAGTCTTGACTATTTCACCTGTTCTCAGAACAATGAACATGTGACAATATATATATATGAACAATAGACAGATAACAAAATACATTTTAATCCCGAACATCTACAGCACGTACCGATGGAGAAACGGACAAAAGTGCCCATGCTGCCTCCCATTTAATTCAAGGCCAAGGGCAGACAAAGCATTGGCCCGCTGCATTGGCCTGTGTATATTTTTTGTCTGTACTTGCTGTGTTTGGTCATGAGTAATTTCAAACGCTTCTCAGCCAGCTAAAATACTCTGATGTACTATAGATGTGTTGTGCCAGTGTCAATTGTCTCCCAATGTATATTGTGCTTGAAGTTCAAGTACCCACTCAATCTATTTGCTTGATGTGCCATTGACTCGGGGTTCTATTTCCACTGCCTCTTTCTGTGTGATGTGCTTTTGTTACCAGTATCCATTGTCCTCAGTATGTGCCAGTATGCAATATACTTAGGTTTCCAGAGCCAGACCCAAAGTCAAAGTAATGTCATCTCAGCAGTATACAAATACATAGTGAGAGACCCAGCACAGCAACCTAAATATTATGGCAAATGCCAGAGGGACTGTTGGAAACTGCCAAATCTGCAAGGTTTACCTGAGAATCAGTATACCTAAAATACAAATACCAATTTTAAATCTCGGTCACCACTGTATAACGTGCACGGTGCAGGATCAACTTTCACGTAATTACAGCTGACAACAATGTGTGCATCTGGGTACAGCAACTAAAAGTACTGAAGAATATATACATATAGATTAGGGTCATTTGTAAAGTCACCACTATGAGAATAGCAACTGCTTTCAGTCTAATTTGCTAATTTGTGAATATATTTCAGTTATGTGATCAACATAATAGCACTGCTGGCTTTCAAAAAAAGTATTGTTCTTCAATCATGTGCCATCTTAGTTAATGAAATGTTGTCCAACTGGTGACCCAGGAGCAGCATCTGTCCCAATATCCAATATCTTGCGGCTGGTGTCTCCATAACAATAGGCAAGGAAAAATCAGTTTTCCAGTATTTTATTCCCCTGAGAAACTACATTTGCAAATTGGGAGCATCAGGAGCTGTCAATTCAAATTTTATTCCCAATGTGATTGAAAAACTTAGATCAGTTTATCTCACATTTTCTGGCATGACACAGCTCCTCTGAAATAGGGCTGCACAGGAAGGGGAGAAGTGTGACATCACAGATGCATCGGTGCTTATTTGCCTGTCACCCAGTCTGCCATAGCCTTAAAGTCTGAAGAGGCTGGTGAACAGTTACTAAAATTGCATGAATTATATGATAAGATAGAATGGGTGAATCAGTGCAACAAATCTGCTGCAGCTTTCTACAATATATGGGCTTGTTTGAGTGGCAATGGTGACTGGTAATGGAAATACTTGCCCAAAAGAGGACAAAGACACTTATAGCTAATTGCCATTATTGGTAACTTCTTTGATTCACTGTATGATCCCCTAAAAATCAATAAATTTGCAGTGGATATGCCTGACATTTGTTTGAGTACAGGGTTATTTATAGCAGACAGACGGCTGTAACTAGAGATCATAATTACTGTGGCAATCACCCAACATAATCATAGCGACTATGTTTTAATGATTGTTGTGTGTGTGTCCTGAGTTTCTGTGCTCAAGATGATGTGTGTGTATAGGGAAGATACAGAGGAGGTTATTTATCAAGATCCGAAGTATTTCTAAGTTCGAAATCTGAGCAACTTTTATTTTCTGTATGGACCTTATTTTTGAAGAAAAAAGGCAGCAAAAATACTTCAGAGCTTTCCTCGAAAACTAAATTGTTCAGAGTTTTGCGCAAAAACTACAATTTTTTCTGAGTTTTCTGAGTTTTTTTCACAGAAACCACAAACTCATCGGCTATCATATGGACATCAGCGCAGACACTGGGACCTTCCCCATTGACTTATACAGGACTTCGAGAGCTTTTAGATGCCGGGGTTTCAGATTCGGAGTTTCTAGACCATCGGACTTTAATAAATCTCGAAAAATTTGTAGATTTTTTTTTTAGTCCAAAAACTACGAATTATTCAAGGTTCGGATATTTGGACCTTGATAATTAACCCCCAGAATCTATACTGGTTGGTAGTTGAAGAAAATACTGAATTGATCTTATTCACTACATTAAAAACACCTGGACCATAACAAAGTAAATCCAATTAAATTTGTGTGCAAAATACATTACATCCCTAGATAAAGATTTTGTACATTCTAGTGAAGACTTACATTCACATTTTGTGGAAAGTGGCTATGAACCATCAAATTTGCCACAAATTAGGGCAAATGTAGCAACTGTGAAGGGAAGAACTTTTGCACTGCAATAAAAAATTAAAAGAAAGCACAAATCGAATCCTGTTAATTTCTAAATAAGTACAATAAAGAGATTGAAAAAGTGGTTAAGAAATATTGGCCAATTCTGCAAGGCGATAGCACTTTTGGTAGACTATTTACAGAACCCATTTTGTTTAGTTATAAGAAAGGGAAAAGTATTAGGGATTTGTTATGTCCAGCTTTATCTTTAAAGAAAAACAAAAGGAGTTTTTTTGGGATTCCAAAAAAGGAACATTGCCATATTTAAATTGTATTTGTTGTCCTTCAATTATAAAAGGTGATTGGATCAATCACCAGACACAAGGCACTAGGGTTAACCACAGTGATTATTCTACATGCGACTCTAAAGGAGTCATTTATATGCTTAATTGCCCCTGTGGGTTAGTATATGTAGAGCAAACAGGAAGGAATATCAAACCTAAAATAAAGGAGCCTAAGAGTGAAATAAGGAATTTCAAACAGGGTACTTAGACACCACAGTCAACACACACATGGGCAATTAAAAAGGGTGGTGTTGGAGGTGGTTGAAACATTGACAAGAGGAGGTGATTTTAAACAAAATATACTAAAGAGAGAGGCAAACTGGATCATGAAATTCAATTCTCTATCCTCAGCAGGTTTAAATGAAACATGGAGTGCGAAATGCTTTTTATGAGCTGTAGTAATCCTATTTTTTCCTCCTATTTTCCCTTCTTTCTAGACTCCTTTGATTTTGTGTTAAATAAAGTCATTTGCATCATTAAAATGTATATGCCCCTTCCTATCTCTTTGTTGACCCAAATTTGTCCCTTTGTACTGAAAATGTTAGTGTTGCCTGTGTATATACCACTCTTACTTACAGTCTAAGATATGATGTTTTAAAATCCTCTGGATGTCTATTATGTCTTCAGAAAGAAAACGTTTCTGTTCATGTTAAAGAAAAATATTTGCGGTCTATTTACCTTATGGACGCTTTTTGGATTCTCCAGCCATGCGTAATACATTTCTTCCACATAACTGGAATTGGTTCCACTTAAGAAAGGTTCTTTGGCTCCTGATGAATACACATAACATCTTGGGGGCAATGTCCTGAGGATGGAGTTGTGTTTCACAAGCAAACCAGTACAGTATGGTTTTAATTTAGCAGCAACTGACCTGAGGTGACTCATATTTATTCATTAAGATGGTAATCTCTGTAAAGTAAGAAGAACATCATGGTGAAGCATAATATGCTTGGTTCAGTGTGAGTTTTTTGTGGTTCTCTGTGTTTTTGGTTGTCATATCAGTTTAACACAAAATATTAACAAAACAAGAATAACTATACTACAGCAGTTTATTTTCACTACTTCTTCACACTCCTTTGCAAAGAGCAAAACGGAATCCATTTCCAAGTGCTATTCACAAATGTACAATACAAACTCCTCTATACTTGCATCTTACACTAAATGCTGGTTGTAAATGCTTTGATGCATAAGGTCAAGGTCGAAACAAAAGGAGAATGGATGCAAAGATATCCTGGTTTTAAAACCTGTCTAGTGGTCTCCTTACATGCCTTAATGCACCTAATTTCTGTCTCCATAATCAGAAAAGACCAATCTGCATTCATGCCACCACAGCCTGAACACAACTTGTGCATAATTTACTAATGCAGATGCAAATTTGAGAGAAATAATTGTCGCAGTCAGTTGTCCTGAGCTTTAAAGTCTTATGCATGCATGCCAGAAATTTTACAGGATCTGGGTTTGGCTCAATCACAAATCAGATCCTGGATTTGGTGCATTACTCACTCTAAATAAATAGCAAACCATTTAAATCTGAAGAGCCTTGAGGCAGTTTTTGGATATATTTTCTTCATCCCATTGAGAAGTCCATCCCATTACATCAAAAACCAGAGAACAGGACAAGGGTTGCCTCCTTTCCCATCTCTGTGATGTTACAGAAGTGGGGCCATGGCGTGGCAACTAGCGATTTGCTGATAGCAGCATTAATCTCAGAGAGTCCTGCCCCGTTTTCCTAATTTGGAAAACCAGGCAGACAGTTTTGACCCAGCCAACCCTTCAAAAAAAACGGTTGTCAAAACCGGACAGGTAGCAACCCTAACCAGGACCCAAATTCCGTAAGGGTTATTATGTAAAACTACTGTTACCAATATTGCATGTACAGTCTAAGATAATAGCACAAAAGTTATGTTTTGTATAACAATTAGTGTGTATGCAAGAGACACAATATTGTGTTTATAGAACACTCCTTTGCATTTCTGCCACTATACACAATAACAGACTGGTATACTATGGGCCAGATCACTGAAATATTTGTTCTTCACCAACCAATCTTTTAGCCTTCCCTCTTTGCCATGTCATGTCTTCTTCTGTATAATCTTTTGCTAAATGTCACCAGACATTTATCAACATATTCATAACTTTAGGCAAATGATACAAAACATTTTAATGCAGCAACTTTTTCTTGTTAAAAATATTTGCGAATGAATCAATTGTGGTACAGTTTGATTTATTGCCACACTTTTTTCTGATAAAATCTTTGCCACAGTGATGTAATTTTAAGCATCCCAGTGCCATTACTAACCACTATGCAGGCTGCATACTCAAGAGTAAAGTTTGTCACTTGAATGTACTGTAAATAGGCAGGTTTATATTTAAATTGTTAATACCGATAAAACAGTAAAAACTGTTTTACCATTCCTATTGCACTTTAAAATCAATGAAAGAAAAATGAAAGTCACTTTTAAAATTGCATTAAAAAATCTTAAACTTGCTGTTCTTAATTTATAGTCACTTTAAAATGATCCATCAGCAACAATTAAATTAGGAGCTTTCCAATTTATTTGTGCAGCAGCTATATGCCAAAATATCAAGATTCTTTTTTATTAAGTAATTTGCTGGCAAAGCTTTTATTCTCTGGGATGATGTGATTAAAATAAAAGCACATAATGCATTATAATAAAAAAAAAAACACGGTACAAGGTCTGCATTAGTTGGAAAATTAATTGAACTAAGTTATATATTGAATATGTGGTATGTAAAATTGCAGTGCTTTTCTTCAGGGCAAAGTAACAATAAATGATCGTGTTCACCTTTTCAGGCAAAATAATTGCTGAGAATATTAAAATTTTCATGCCATTTGTACACCCCACCAGTAATTAGACCTCACACTTGACTTGCCTGTAAATAAATATCCCCCATTATATATAAACACACCCACCTTTAAAGGACCAGTAACATAAAAAAAATTTTAAAAAATTTGTTAGTTTACCATGAAAAATAAACACCAAGAAAAAAATATACTTTAAAATCACAAGTTTATTAAGAAATAACTTACCAAAACTCCACTTCCTGTCCTCTTCAAAAAAGGTGATACGACGACCATCCATCCTGCAGCACTCGATTTCACCACCCTGGCTATTCACTGACAGCATGTGGCTGGAAAGCCCCCGGGATAGCGCTCACACAGGCCAAGGCATGAGCTTCTTCCCTGGGAGAGATGGCTAGCGGCGGCTTTGGCTCAGCCCAGTCCTCTCAACCTTCTGAAGCAGCATCGCAGCCGCACTGGGACAGGTTCTATGAGAGTGAAGCGGGCACGTTGTGTACAGGCCTGTCTGCATCCACCTCCAGCCCCTTAGCTGCAGCCACGGCACGAATAAGTGGGATTTATTGGGCTGCATGTAGATGGAGACCTGGCGAGATGGAGACTTGCCGGGATGCATGGAGTTTATTGTGTGCGTGCTAGGATCCGCTTGTGAATAGTTTATGGAGCTGCTGTGCGCTGGAGAAGCAACACAGGGGTTCCAAGTAAAGTATAGTGACAGATACCTGGCACCCAGTGGAGTGCACATACAGCCGCATTTCATCCAATCCCGGTGGGAAAAGTTTTCTCCTGCTGCCGCTTACATCTGCTAAGATGGTATGGTAGCGCCTGTAATGCGGTGCGCAAGCTGGGCGCTCTAACTAGTGCTGGTACCGCGATCTGAGCTGCAGCTGCCAAGTAGCAGATGTAAGCGGCAGCAGGAGAAAACTTTTCCCACCGGGATTAGATGGAGTGCGGCTGTATGTGTGCTCCACTGGGTGCCAGGTATCTGTCACTATACTTTACTTGGAACCCCTGTATTGCTTAGTATGATAAAATCTATACCGAACTGCATCAAATTTGTATTATAAACACACTTTCTTATCACTCATTTCGTAACAGCTTTCCAGATCAAGCATTTTCAGCATCTAAAAGTAGGAGTGTCCATTCTAATACAGCAAATTTCACTTAGGCCCACCCATGTTCCCTGAGTGATGTTTCCCCTTCCTCATCCTCTAGTTACATCAAATCTGTGTGCAAAACTTCTCTGTTTGCAGACAGGAAAGCATTATTGAAGAGCTGCATGTGTGCCTCTGATTTGGTTGACAGAAAAGAACTTTGCAAACTGATTGTAGAGGATCATTTCAGCAGTGCTGCTCCTGGTCAGGGGGGGGGCATGTATTGTTCACCCTCTATTCTCCCCCAGTATTGTTCATGTCTAGAATCCCCCCCAGTATTGTTCATGGCTATAATCTCCCCCCAGTATTGTTCATGCCTGTAAAACCTTGTACTGTTCACAGACCCAGACTGCATTGTTCACCTGACCAAGCCTCAGATAAGCTGCTGGAGTATGTATGAACAATACATAACTTATATATAAACTTATAAATATAACCACACACACATACATATATATACATATATATATATATATATATATATATATATATATAGATAACAAACAGGGGAAAGTTGTGCTCACCACTAGTTTTTAAAATCATTAGGCGGGGGTGCAATGAGGGTGTGACCACAAAAACTATAGTCAGGTGATGCCACTGGTGTCTAATAAAAGGGCAGACAAGTTTGGGAGTTTTACTTTGAAAGCAGCTAGTAAGTTGCAGGTAAAACGTATTCGTCCCTTTTATAAAATGTATAATTAAACCATAGAATTCTTAATGAATCAGATGAAAATTGAGCATAGGACTGGCCAGATATGGGATGACTTTGACGTAGTTGGCCAGCTTAAATATATTGCAATATATGGACAAACAATCCCTGTTTTGTTTAAAGGGTAAGGCATTTTTCAGTAGCAGTATGCACAAAATGTCGCTGTCTTAAATATATTGATAATGGGTTGAGTGCAGAGGAATCTTGTATTTGTCTATATATATATAGATATATATAATAGTTATGTACATAACATACTACTGGTATGTTCCCTGTGTGTTTGCCATACTCTGCCTGTCCTACACTGCCTGTGAACCATACTTTATGCTGTATGGCTGAGGTTCTAGATATATTTATAACACAGCATTATTTCACATTGGTACAGCTCCTCTTTGCTACCCATTAACAGAAGCATCCCTGCCCTGCTTTATGGCTGAGATTATAGCTATGTTTATAGTTTCACACTGGCATATTTCCTCTCTGATCCCCATTATTTATTGCAAATGGCAGGCTTCTGATAGAGGGCATGTCTTTATGAAATCATCTTCGGGGGGGGGGGGATCAGTGTGACTGGCTCCTCCAAGGGGATGCAAATCTGAAGTCATGCCAGGGGGCGTACTTTGTCAGGAAGGAGGAACATACTGGAAGCTCATTGTGATGACTCCTTGTCGCAGACTATGCTGCTTTTGAGTTTGGCTTGGTTGAGGATGCAGAGGTGAGATATGGCTATTGTTTCATTATGTTATAGGTTTAACTCTGAAAAAACACTATTCTTTTTTATTGTTAACTTTACTATGTAATACTTTCAGTGGCCATTAAAAGGAATGGCCACTGAAAAACTGCTTTTTGCACAATAAATAAATGTAATTCTACACAACTTTTCAATATGCATTCGTTAAACATTTTCAATGGTTTTAAAGTTATTTGTAAATGTAATTGCACATCTGAGCAAACAATTAAAGAAAAGCAATGGTCTCTCATGCTGTATGTATCAATGCAAATACAGGTACTGTATCTGTTATCCAGAAACCTCTGAATTACAGGATGGCCATCTCCATTAGACTCCATTTTAAACAAATAATTCAAGTTTGTAAAAAGGATTTCCTTTTTATCTGTATTAATAAAACAGTACCTTGTACTTGATCTTGACTAAGATAAAATTATTCCTTATTGGAGGCAAAACATCCCTGTTGGGTTTATTTAACATTTAGATGATTTTTCTGAGATCCAAATTACAGAATGATCTCTTATCTGAAAAAGCACAGGTCCTGGCGTCTGGAATCTAGGTGTCATACTTGGAAAATATGCCACCTTCATGTAGTAAAACTAAGTACAGGCACATACATTTTTAGCATATTGTCAAAATGTATCTTTTCTACAAAAATATAGTTGCCCCTTAGGTAGCATGACAAAAAGGTTTCTCGCATTCATCCCTATGTGACATGCAAATGCATTCATGGGTGCAGAAATTTGCACAAAAATAAAAAGGAGGGGAGGCAAGTCTGAGCATTTCGCCACAATCGCATTACTCTTGACCTCCGCTTATCTGAATTTGTAATTGCGGGATTAACAAATACAAAGCATGCATGATACTGACATTCCTACCTAGAAAGGTAAGTACCTCAATGAAATAACCTTAAATGCTCCAGATTGAATTATTTACTTTTTTTTTATATTTGCACTTTGCAGCCCTATACATTATAGCCTACATATTAAATACATCACATGTCAACTTTAGATGCCCTTTGAAATGGTCCCATAGGTATCTATGTAGACTTGAAGCATACATCATTTATATGTTGGGTTTTAATGGGATAGTGACATAGTGAGCTGTTAATCTTTTCTAATAAAATTGCCCCCTGCCTCCTCCCACCTCATTCATCACTTACTAATCTGTTTCACTTTTTGAGATGGCTTAAAGTAGAGCAGCTTCCTAAATTATGATGTGGTAGGGGCCGGGCATTTTATAATATAAATATATAATATATATAATATACAATATATATTTTTACTATAAATATATTAAACATTTTTTTTCATATGTCCTCCATCAAAACATTACCCTGCCCCAAGCATTCCGTTACTCACAAAGCTACTCTCCCTCAAGCCATGTCAGAGAGCAACAAAAGTTGGTAAGCGGTGAGCTGGGAGGAGTCAGGGGGCTCCTCCATTAGAAAAAATGATTGATATATGGGGGTTATATAGGTATATTGACACATTTCTGTAAATATATAGAATATGTCACTATTCTTTTAATTGATGACGTCAGACTACATGCCAAAAGGTCTCCACATTAGACATTTCATTAGCAGTAATCTTTAATTGGAAATGTTGTAACTTAAGATAATACTGTGTGGAAAAGAAATGCAAAAGTAAAAAGCCACATCAATAGCGAGAAGTTCTGGCTATTGTACAATATGTAAACATTTTTACATAATGCAAGGGTTCAGTGGGACTATGATTTGCCAATGGGAAATCTATTTGCATTAATTAATACACAAGCATCTGTCAGCTTTTTATGTAATTCGTCTCTTTCCCAACAAAGCTGAGTGATTTTTATGTTGCCCAACAGATGCTATTGCTTGGAGAGATTTGGTGAAGCATGCTGAAGGCAAAGCTTAACCCTTCATAAAAAAAACCCTCAAAATAAGTGTTAGAGTTATTAACAAATAAAATGATGTAGGATGGGCCATCTTAAGGATGGCTGATGCAACTAACTAACATGCATTTCAATAGAGGGGAGGATATTTTACGGTAATTAAAATTATGTAGTATAATAAGTGAGTAATCAAAAAGCCTACTTTAATTAGCATATGCATATTTTTTTTTTTGCTTTACATCTTTTAACTTAAGACACTATTTTATGGTGTTTCATATGCTCATACACGGATTACAAATGCATTGTGGGATTAAAAGACAAAGCTCTTTCCATTCATTGACTGAAGTAACCTAGCATGTATGCATGCCATTGGTTTGTGTGTGAGCACATGAGCACAGTGCAAAGTGCTGCATTTCATTTTGTGATAATCCAATAGTTTATCATATTAGAACCATTTTTAAAAAGTTTTATTTACAAGTATAATAGATGTTGCATTTATGTGATGTATTTTTATAGCGACCCTCAATGTTCATATGTATTTTCTCCATACCACACCTTAAAAACAACACACCTATAAAAGATACATATCTAAAAATATTCCCACCCTAATACAAGTCAGCTCTATCACACAGCACCCACCCAATGTCATTTCAGAGTAAGGCCACGCGGCGTTTCGTTTTCCGAAGTCGCCCGAAGTTTCCTCACGAGGCAACTTCAGGCGACTTTGGAAAACCAATCGCGCGTGTGATCAGTGCCGGCGATTTTTCATTTTAGCCAACGCAAAGTGAGGGAAGGCGTTTGGTCGCCGCAAAGAAGAGGCGATTAGTCGCCAGGCGACTAAATCTCCCCAAAACACCCAGTGTGGCCTTACTCTTAAGGCAGCCAGTCAGTAGCTAGTAAAAGTGCAAAAATGTTTGTGTAGATAAAATGGGTGAGTAATTAGTTGCGTCTGTAAATTTAGGGTCAGGGCACACAGGCAGATTCGGGGAGATTAGTCGCCCGGCGACATAACTCCTCTTCTTCTGGGCGACTAATCTTCCTGAACTTCCTCCCACTTGGAGCAATTCGTTTTCAGAAGTTGCCTCACTAGGCGGCAAGGCAGTTCAGGGATCGCCCCAAAGAAGAGGAGATTTGTCGACGGGCGACTAATCTCCCTGAATCTGCCTGTGTTCCCTGACCCTTAAACTGTAAGGTTTTGTAGTTTTTGTTGTGCATACATCACATTCTTTCTTTTCCGAGTTCATCAATCATTAGTGCTTCTATGTGTACAAATACCTAAGAAACGATGCTGAACTACCAAGCAGAAGTAAACCACTTAGTGTAAATAAACTGATAAGCACATCAAGCAAAAATACAGAGTAATGTTTACTTGCATAACTGCAGGGTCTTCAATCAACTAGTTTCCATATAAACTGCACTACATATAAGATGTTTTACAAACAGCAAGACCAGGCAACAAATCTTTCACATATATCTATTGAAAAATCGGGAGTCCATACAGCTATTCGGCATGGCCAAAGGGACCAGCCCCAGTTCCAAGGCAGTCAAATCCAAATAAGTTTATATCAAAAAAGATATATATCCCAAGGCCTTTTAGAGTAAAAAATAAGAATAATTTATTGAATTTCTCATTTAAAAAGTATTCAGTACATACCACCCCATATATCCCACCTTACGCGTTTCGCACCTTCCAGCGCTTAGTCATAGGTGTGTCTCAACAAATCATTCACGTTATGTGTACTGTCTTAAAGGGGTGGTTCACCTTTCAATTAACTTTTAGTATGTAATAGAATGGCTAATTCTAAGCAACTTTTCAACTTGACTTCATCATTTATTTTTAATCGTTTTTTAATTATTTGCCTTTTTCTTCTAACTCTTTCCAGCTTTCAAACAGGGGGTCACTGATCCCATCTAACAACAAATGCTCTGTAAAGCTACAAATGTATTGTTATTGCTACTTTTAATTACTCATCCTTTTATTCTTGTCCTCTCAAACCCAGGCCTCCCTGAGTGATCAGGTACGTGAACCACTAGCCACTCCTTTTTAAAGGGTTAGCCATATGTTCCTAATGAACACTTCTGATCTCTCAGTTCTGGGTAATCTGGATGCAAAAACAGACTTATTGCCTTTGCACCTGGGTCCTCAGCAGCTCATATTTGTTTGTTCTTTCAATAAAATAATGTTTTACACATTATTTAAGCACTGCAGTACCCATGTTTGAAGAGGGGCCACTTTCAGTATTCCCATACAGGTGCCTTCTGTTCACTGATGCATGCATGCCATTGGTTTGTGTGTGAGTACACATGAGCACAGTGCATCATAAGAGCCAGAGGAACAGACTTTTGTGGTTAAAAGCGCAGCATTTCATTTTGAGTTAATCCAATAGTTCATCACATTAGAAACATTTTAAAATGTTTTATTTATAAGCATAATAGATGTTGCATTTATATGATGTATTTTTAGGGTGACCCTAAATGTTCATATGTATTTTCTGGACCACACCTTAAAAACAAAACACCCTTAAAAGACATATCTAAAAACATTCCCACTCTAATACAAGTCAGCTCTATCACACAGCACCCACCAAATGTCATTTTAAGGCAGTCAGTCAGTAGCTAGTAAAAGTGCAACAATGTTTGTGTAGGTTAAATCGGTGAGTAATTCGTTGCTTATGTAAGTTTAAACTGTAAGGTTTTGTGTTTTTTGTTGTGCATATATCACTTTCTTTCTTTACCGAGTTCATCAATCATTAGTGCTTCTGTGGGTAGAGATACCTAAGAAACAATCCTGAACTACTGAGCAGAAGAAAACCACGTAGTGTAAATAAACTGATAAGCACATCAAGCAAAAATACAGAGTAATGTTTACTTGCATAACTGCAGGGTCTTCAATCAACTAGTTTCCATATAAACATCACTACATATAGGATGTTTTACACACAGCAAGACCAGACAAAGCTTTCACTTTATGTGTAGCATCTTAAATTGACATACAATTTCAAACCCAGGCCTCCCCGAGTGATCAAGTCAGTGAACCACTAGCCACTCCTTTTTAGGGAGTTAGCCATATGTTCCTAATGAACACTTTTGATCTCTCAGTTCAGGGTAATCTGGATGCAAAGGCGGACATATTGCCTTTGTACCTGGGTCCTCAGCAGCTCATATTATTTGTTTGTTCTTTCAATAAAGTAATGTTTTACACATTATTTAAGCGCTACAGTACCCATGTTTGAGGAGGGGAGACTTTCATTATTCCTATACAGGTGTCCTATGTTCACTGAATCTGCCCCTCCCTGGAAGGCTGCCTTCAGAGATGAATACCATGCCATGTTGTTAAAACAGTAAGCTTTTTTTAAACTATGAGTGCGAAAACCACATTACACTACTAACAGATGGTTCTGCCAACCATGTATGGTGCGGTTACATACTCCCCTATAAGATATATTAGTAATTATATTGGTAGCCAGACGCTGCTAGTCAGACTGTCTGTAAGCTGGAGGGGAAGCAGATCTCTGAGCTTCGTAAACACGTTTATTATCTGTAGCTCTCCGCCAAAAACCTCATGCCTTTGCCAATTACTAAGCAGAATATGCTAAATGTAATTATAACACACCATCCATTAATCAGTTTTAATGGTGGGAAGTCGACCTTGGTCTCCAATGCCCTTCCCGTAATACAGAGAATATCAATGAAATGATGCAGACAGCTCATTTCTGATATATCTTTTACCAGCACAGTAGGAAGAAAACAAGGGGCGGAGAGTGGGATGACAGGGTGAAGACCGTTGCATAAATCTGCTCACACAGTAAGGTCTTTACCTGAGGGCGGCTCTGCACGGCTTACTTATAAGCACCGACTCAGGAAAACGGTCCGTTCCGCAGGCTGCGTTACGTCACAAAAGCGAGAGTTCCTGGAACGGCGCTGGGAGGGGTGAAGCGGAGGGCGGGGCTACAGCATTTGTCTAAAGTGAGGGTTTTGGGGGTGGAGTGCTGCTGTCCTTGGTGCTGAAGAACTAATGGGAATCAATTAAAGGAAAACTAAATACCCCCAAAATGAATACTTAAGCAACAGATAGTTTATATCATATAAGTGGCATATTAATGAATCTTACCAAACTGGTATATATACTTAAGTAAATATTGTCCTTTTGCATCTCTTGACTTCAACCACCATTTTGTGATGGTCTGTGTGCTGCCTCAGAGATCACCTGACCAGAATTCTACAGCTCTAACTGCAACAGGAAGAAGTGTTGAAGCAAAAGACAGAACTCTGTAATTGGCTCATGTGACCTAACAGGTAACATTTGTTTGTGTGCACTGTGAATCCTAGGATCCCAGGGGGCTGCTGCCCTTATTTTTTAAAATGGCAATTTTATATTTATGATTACCCAATGGTGCATACTACTAGAAAAGTATATTCTTATCAAAATGGTTTATTTACATGAAGCAGGGTTTTACATATGAGTTGTTTTATGCAATATCTTTTTATAGAGACCTACATTGTTTGGGGGTATGGTTTTCCTTTAACGGTAGTGATGACTTGTAAGGAAGCAAATAAAAAGGAGAACTACAAATAGCCAGGATTTATTTGGTGGCCTTATAGATTCTATAGTCATCCCTAATAAAAAAAAAGTTAGCATCCTGCAATAATAAATATTGCCTGATCATTTTGGCTTTTGTAGCGTGCCAGGCAACCTGTCATCCAAAGACCACTCTTACATCAATTATATGACGATGCTATGAAACGTGGAAGATGTAATCAGTGCAGAGCCTGGGAATTCAGGCACCCTAAATATGGCAAATGGGGCCCACATGTTTTCTTCTACTTCTAATTGCCACCCATTTCTTTACTCATTCTTTACCTCCACTATCCCCTTATTGAAATATATTTTCCTTTTGTGCTTAACTTTTTACTTACAACCATGTTTTCTGCCATATTCCAGTGTCTGCTCCCTCAACCACTTTACCAAAACGACAATGTATCACTGGGTAGTTCCCCTTTACATAATGATCTGTCTGCTTTTTAACCACCATGCCTTTTTTCTTCTGAAGTCCCTTCCTAACATCCAAAAATTCCCTATATGCCATTTATCTCATTAGCAATTTTGTTCCTGCAGCCCCCATTTGCAATTTACTCCACCTTTTCTGTCCTTTCTGCTGTACCACTTCTCCTATGGCTTGTTGCGACATTAGCCTAGTTACCTAGTAGAAGATGAGAAAATGCACAGTTTAAATCAGAAGATCAGAGTAGCCCATTGCAAGGTCTTGGAACTTGGAATGAAGGATGGCAAGTCATAGTAATTTAGGTTGAAAAATAGACACACGTCCATCAAGTTCAACCTTAAGTCTGTATATAACTGCTAGTCATGAAGGGAACAAACAATGACCAAGCCCTGAGCAAAGGTCATGGCCGGGATTATAAAGGGTCATAAACAAGTATTGGGAAACATATGAGAATAATGAGATGGGTGGAGAGAAGGGAGGAGACAGACTGGAACCAGGCAGAAACATTGAAACACAATCATGAGGAGAACAGGACCAGCCTTAAGAGCCTCCAGTGACTCACCAGGTAAGTGCAAGGCCCTGAAAATGCACACCCAAGGGTTAGAGCCCTGGCTGGTCCTGACAGTTTCCTGTCTGCCAGAGAGAAGGGAAGCAAGAAATGGCAAGTCATAGTAATTTAGGTTGAAAAATAGACACACGTCCATCAAGTTCAACCTTAAGTCTGTATATAACCTGCCTAAATGCTAGTCATGAAGGGAAGCAAACAATGACCAAGCCCTGAGCAAAGGTCATGGCTGGGAATATAAAGGGTCATCAACAAGTGATGGGAAACAAATGAGAATAATGAGATGGGTGGAGAGAAGGGAGGAGACAGACTGGAACCAGGCAGAAACATGGAAACACATACATGAGGAGAACAGGACCCGCCTTAAGAGCCTCCAGTGACTCACCAGGTAAGTGCAAGGCCCTGAAAATGCACACCCAAGCAGGGGCGCTCCGCCAATGAGGCGAGCTGAGCCGCTCGCCTCAGGCGGCAGCGCCAGACAAGATTCCAGGGGCGGCAAAAAGCCGCTCCTGCACCTTTAAGAGCCGAATTTCCGGTTTTTAAACCGGAAATTCGGCTGCGCTATTGCGAGAGAGCGCAATTGCGCTCTCCGCAATCGTGTTCCTGCCTCCCCTCGCCGACAGGTAAGTCGGTGCGGGGGGCGGCATTGCAGGAGCCGCCTCAGGCGGCTCCTTCCCCAGAAACGGCGCTGCACCCAAGGGTTATAGAGCCCTGGCTGGTCCTGACAGTTTCCTGTCTGCCAGAGAGAAGGGAAGCAAGAAATGTTGCTAGCAGTCTAGGTAGGCACATGCACCTCTGCCTCATTTGGTCCTAACCTGTTGCCATTTCTGCCACCCCTAATTCCAACCCAGAATATTGTATAGTCTTATGGTGAAAATAAATAATTGTGGAAATTATCCTAATGCTATACAAAAAGAAACTCTGATACTTGAGTTATTTGGAGGCTAATAAGCTGCAAAAAGTTATAGGGGTGTTACAGTGGAATACATTGTAACAACAAACTAGCCACCCTGGTATAGCCAGGGAAAAAACTACTAATGTCCAGGCACTTGGCAACAGTTTTGTGCCTTTTGCACAAATTTGTCAAGATTACTGCATGTATGCAGCATACATAGGCAATCAAACTGCCATGGACAGGCTCTTGAGGCGGCTTTTGCGATGCCACCCCCCCCCCGACACTTACTTTTACATCGCCGGAAGGAGTCCGGGGGGAGGCACGTCGCTGCACTAGAAGAGCCAGATTTCTGGTTTAAAGACCAGAAATTCTTCTTTAAAAGTAACCAGGAGCTGCTTTGTGCCTCATGGTAGAATCACCCCTGCAAACTAATCCATATCCCATACCTGGAATCAGATAGAACCTTTTGAGGGATTCAGTACTCATTTGAACCTTAATATATTGGATTCAGCGCATCACTATTTGTTCTCCACCTATAATGATAACAAGTGTTTACTTGCCAAGATACACTGGGACAGATTTTGTTAAACCTAAAAACATGAAATTGAATTTCAGTTTCACTAGAAACTACAATGAAGTATTTGGAATGTTCTGTTAATCATTTAATAAAGTAGCACAAAGTACAAATTATTGGCAAGATTCATGTTTTTTTTAAAAGGTTTTTATTTTGCATTTTAAACAAAACAAAAAATAAACTTTAAATATCACATACTGTATATGCTTTACACTTATTCAGCTTCGTTTACAATTATTTTATATGTAACATCAAGTATTTCAGAGTACTTTCAATAAATCAATCATCTGGAAGGGATGCATGAGGATTGATGTCTAGCCAAGGGTCCCATATTTTCCCAAATTTCCCAGGTGCTCCCCTAGCATTGTACGTCAGTTTGATTAGGGGTAATGTACCATTTATTAGGTCAATCCATTGCTGCAGTAAGGGAGGGTTGGGGCTCATCCATTTCATAATAACTAGTTTTTTTTGCGTAGAAAAGGATCGACCTTAGAAGTGTTCTGGATTTCTGTAAGGGAACTACCTCATCTATAATGCCTAATATGCAAAACTCCGGTGACTTGATTCCTGGAAAGGAGAGGAATACATTGGTATATTGTATGACTTCTGCCCAGTATGCTGCCACCCTAGGGCAGTCCCATATCAAGTGAAGGAAACCAGCTTCTTCCCTGCCGCACTTTACACAGATGGCTCTGTCTAGTCTACCCATAGCTTTGAGCCTCATTGGGGTAATATAAATTTGGTGAATCACTTTAAATTGAATCATTCTATCCCTGAGTGATATTAGGCAGGGGTATAGGTTATCGATAGCCTCTTCCCATTGGTCCTCCTCTAAAGAAGGAATAAGTGACTGCCATTTCTGTTTGGCTTTATTGAATGGGGGAACTTGTGAGGATTGAATTATATTGTAGAGCTGAGATAGCAGTTTGTTGGGGTCTGGAGTCCAAAGTCTGGCTTCCCATGCCAGCAATGTGGGTGTAATTTGAAAAGAACTGAACTGTGCATGAAATGCATGTCTCAGTTGGAAGTATCTGCAGAATTGTATGAATCGATGATTCAGTTTGGCTTTTAATTGCTCCAGGGAGACAAAGCTAAGCAAGATTCATGTTTACCATGTTTTCCAATAATTCCAGCATAATTGTGGGTGCATACAATTTTGCAGCAGGTTTGTGAACTGAACATTTAGGTACCCACAGTGTAAAGAGTTGCATGCAGGACATGGAATTATACTACAATGCCATTTAATTGTATACATTTTTAAAAGTAGATACAGAGCTCCTCCACATATTGCCCCCAGGCATGCAATATTTTGGGTCAGATTTATCAATGGTCGAATTTCAAAGGAATGGGAGTTTTTTTGAACTCCCATAACTTCGGAATTCAAATAAAAAAAAGACCAATCGAAATTTATCAAAATGTCAACCTTTTTTTTGGGTGAATAGGTCAGTTTTGATCAAATTTGAATCGTACAATTTGAAGTAACAGCGCATTTAGAATTGAAGTTTTTTTTAAAAAAAAAAACCTTTTCAAAGTCCACCAATTGACTCCAAGTGGGTTCTAGGAGGTCCCCCATAGGCTAAAACAGCAATTCGGCAGGTTTTAGATGGCATATGGTCTAAGTCAAATTTTTAAAGAGAAAGTACATGATAAATTTCGATATTCTAATTTTCTAATTTTTTTCAAATTCTAATTGAATTCAGACTATTTCCTAGTCAAAGTACACAAAAAATAGCTTGAAATGCCAATTTTTTTAATTTGAATTTTCACTTCAACTCTTGATAAATCTGCCCCTTTATGTCTGTTTAACTACAAGGATCAGTGTTCTGCACAGTTTGTTTTGGGCACCGATACAAATACAAGGAGCAAGTTGCTTATTGGCAATAGGTGCAAGTTTAGGTAAACACAAGGCTTTGTGTATGGTGTTTTAAATGGGGAGACGATGTTCCCATTTAAAGGTCTAAAATTGTGCCTATGGATAGCAAATGAGCCCCTTTTAAATTTCATTTTCTATTGTCCTACTAAGAAAACGTAAGTAGATGGTGTTTTGTTTTTGTTTTTTAAATTGCTCAATTTCTGCATTGCTGTAATGATGAATGAATAAATACAGAGACAAGATTCAGGCTCTGAGAGCTGTGATTCCATATAGTATACATCCAATGGTGTATCAAGGATGTGAAAGCTGTGGGGAGAAGCAGTTGCGAGTGTTACAACTGAACCCATATTTTTATAATGTACCTATGTGTAGCCACATATTTTTAGTTGTCATATCTCATCTGCAACTGTGCTGTAAAATTGAAAGGTATATACATCAAACATATTGTTTTAAAAAAAATCACCAGTAACTCATACATGAGGTACTGTAAAGAAGTCCTACAATACCATATTATTACTACAAAATTGAATGCAATAGCCAGAGAAATTCCTGCACTAAGATGCCACTCAGTTGCTAAATATGTATCAGGGGATGGATTAATGAATTCTATGGAATATCTGATTATATCTTCTGCTGTATATTTAGTACCTGCAGGACCGCCATCAGAAATCGCAGGGCCCCATACGACAAAATTTCCTGGGCCCCCTGGGCTGCACCCACGGAAAGCCCCACCTACAGGTCCGCCCCCCACCACACAGTAAAAAAACAAGAAAAATATTGGTGGCTAGGGTTCCCACATGTTAATAAAAAATAAAAAGGTACTGGTGGTCAGCCCCCCCCCCCCATAAAAAAAAACATTTGTGGCCAGGCCCCCCCATTAAAAAATATTGGTGGCCAGCCCCACCCCATTATGAGAAAATTGGTGGCCAGGGCCCCTTAAACGTCCATGCCTTCCCGAAGTCAGCAGCTCTCAGAAAGATTGGGGCGTGTGGCGTGGCTGCCCTGAGTACCTGCACTGCAACTCAGATGAATGTATAGCGATCTGGCAGCCTCATCAAATAAATATATTATTGGCAAACTGTAATAGAATGCAATGTAGGGTAGACAAATTAGTGTGGGGCAGTAGCCTACTGGAAACCAATATTTGCAAAGGGAGTGGAAAAGAAGGGAAATTTGGAAGAAAAACAGAAATGGGGTTGGAGAGCAAAAGGTTAGAAGAGAAAAGGAGAGGAAGAGGGAATGTAAGAAAACAAAGGTAAGGAAGAGAGTGCAAAGGAAAAGTAAAGAAGTGGAAAAATTAGATGTTTGTGGGTACAATAACAACAGAAAAATAAAATGAAGACAACAGGCTATGGGTGGGTTGCAAGGAGCTGCAGTAACAACCAGAGGAGTTCTTTGGAGGTGCAATACAAATATGATTATGCTTTAGCTCATTAACCATTTGGTCATTAAATCATAGATCATTTGGCCTGCATTTAATGTTATGTAAACATAATTAAAGGTAATGTATTATATCCTGTATCTTAAATTGAAAGTGCAGTTACCGGTTTAGTTTTGCCTGGATCAGCAGCCTTTGAAAAGTCAGTATACAACCATAGGAAAAATTTGACACATATACACTAAGATAAATTATCTCTAGTACTGAATCCCTAACTTTGTGCATTATTAATTTCTTTTGCCACATGATGTTGTGTCACTGTGAACCTATCCAGTAATGAAAAAACAAATACCATGTCGTCCAAAAATGCAAATGTAACAGCAAGTGTTTCCTTTTAATACATACAGTTATGTACATGTTTAAATTTTAAAGAGAGGTGATTCAATATGCAAAAACAAACACCCATCAAGTTAGTTAACAGTATTTACTGTTTGAGCAATTCAGTAGGGCCCTTCAGGGGGGCTTTATTAGTAAAGCTCTTAAAGGCCTTTTAGTGTCTGATTATAATTACCCAGTGTACCTTATTTACATGATTCTTTGCAGTAATCAACATCATGCAGTCATTAAAAGCTGAATTTTTCTCCAGGGAAATCCCCCTGATCGAGTTATCTACAATGAATAAGGCAGCTTGTTTTTATTCATATTTATTTTTTAGCTTTCAGGTTTTCTTTTTCCTTTTATATAGGAGTGTATTTATATAATTTTTAAAAAAATTTTTTATACTAATCTTATTTCATGTGCATTTACATAAGCTACGGTGTGAATTATTTTACTTGCAAAATCTGCATATTTTTTGTCTTTTTGATAAAGTATGATAATTCATTGCAAATCTGCCTGTTTTTTGAAATCCTTCTTTTGGCAATAAATGTAATTCACATGTTGTCTGCATGTTATGATTTCTTTTCATTTTTGCTGTCCCACTAGCTTGGGTTATCAAAGTCATGGGCATTCAGATGATTCCAAATATAATTACCAGTAACCTCAGCCAATATGGATTTGTATAAAAAGAAGACTTTGCAAATGCAAATGTTGTTAATATAACGTTAATAGGACTAACATAATGTTAAAGTGTATTATGGCTTCATGGGTAGTATTTTTTTAGGTATTTGAAAACCGCATCCAAGCAGTCAGTTTGCACCTTTGGCCTTTTCATGACTAAAATGTAAAAAACACTGAACTGGATAAAATGACCAATATACTGTATCTGTTCGAATCAATGGATTTATATTTATATACCAAAGACCAGTGGTTTTCAACCTGCTATATTTCATTTGTACATATAAGTGGAAACTGCCATATGCCTTTCTTAACCTGAAGCAGTGTTGGACTGGGATGTCAGGGGCCCTCCAGAAAACGTTAGACCTTGGGCCTACTTTTCAAATTATTATTGCTCCACTCCTCACTCAACCTCTTTATTCTCCTAATCTTTTATATCTACTTACTATATTCTTCAATTATTAAGCATGTTCCCCCTTAAAGAAATAGGGAATGACATGAAATAGGCCAAATGATTAAAAGCTAGAGGGCCCACTGACACCTGTGCCCATATAAATATAAAAAGCACATTGAATTATGAACCTTTTACAATGTTGTAATTGTAATCTCACACAAACTTCTGCCACATGGTCATTTTCCATTCAGAATCCCTTTCCCCTTGGTATCTAGAGAATCAATGTTAATGCTTCCTTGTGTTTCTCAATGACAATACTTTCGTTTCCTTGCCTCTATCTCTGATATGCTCCTTTGTAACTTCTGCTATCTAATGTTAATGCCTATATGTTTCCCCCTTTAAGTTTTAAGGGTTTATGCTTTTTTTCTATATTAATGTGCACATCATCCTTTGTGCTAAAGTAATTTGCTATTCTGTGTACCTTCCCTGCTATCATTCTCTTCCTTATGTTCTTAATATGAAGTGCAGTATACATTAATGGTGTTATGTAATATAAATAAACCATACTCAGCGTATGCAATGCCTAGCCTCCAGGCCTTTTTACACAGCCTATTTTCTTAAGAAAAGCAAATCATGAGCCTCAAACATTTTTGTGCCCCTTCTGGCCATTATTCTGCAATGCCTGCCTGTCATAATTAAATTCCTGCATGACTGAGATCCTATGAATTAGAATTATGGAATTAGGTTGTTGACAACTGTGTCACCCTGAGCAGTATTGTTTTATGTGAACATCCTTATCTAGAGGAAGGCAAAAGATGAATGGCATTTTGCTACTCATGTGTAAAATAACAGTTTGACTTTGCATTGAATTAGTATTATATAAATATTAAAGCACCCCTTATAGTAGATTTAGAGGCAGATTTATCAAGGGTCAAATTTGGAGTTCATGGGAGTTTTTTAAAACTTCCATAAACTCCTATGAACTTGAAATTCGACCTATTGAAATTTATTTGAAAAATCAAATTTTTAAATGTCGGATGAATAGGATGGACCCAAAAAGGTAAATCAAATTTGATTCGAGTTTTTTCTGCACAAAAAACTCAAATGTCAGGAAGGCTGCAAACAACTCCAATTTGATCTCAGGACATCTTCCATAGGCTAAAACTGCAATTCGGCAGGTTTAAGTGGCGAATAGTCAAATAAAAGAATGTGAAAATTAGAAATTCGAATTTTCACTTTGATACATCTGCCCCATAATATTATATTATATATATATATATAATATTTGGAATCAGTCAGATATGCGAGGGCCCTATTAATGAAGCCGCAAAAAATATTACTATGTGATGCTACATTATAATTATTATATTTCTATTTAGGCCCGTCCTTTCCTATCCAACTTTCAGTCTTTCATTCTAACCACTGCCTTGTTGCTAGGGTAACTAGGGAAAATTGGACCCTAGCAACCAGATAGCTGCTAAAATTACAAACTGGAGAGCTACAGAGCAAAAAGCTAAATCATTCCAAAACCACATAAATAGAAACTTTAAGATAAAAATATATGATGCAGAATATAACTGCATCATACTAAAACGTTGATATAAAGTTAAACTACCCTCTTTATATTGAATTCATTATTAATTGAATTAGAATTTCACTGTTTATCTTGCAAATGCAAGTTTTTGTAATAATTAGTTTAAAAAAATATATATCAGTCCAGCGAAAGCACTCACGGCATTGACTCCTCAAATATATTAAAGAATTTTTATTAGTGCATGGTGCATCAATGTGTTTCGACTCACATGGAGCCGTCGTCAGGACTCCATGTGAGTCGAAACGCGTTGATGCACAATGCACTAATAAAAATCCTTTGATATATATTTGAGTCAATGCCATGAGTGCTTTCGCTGGACTGATATCTACAAATTTGGTTAGCACCTGGCCCTTAACTATATGAATGATGAGTGCCGATTTACTCAAAAAAAAAAAAAAAAAAAAAAAAATATATATATATATATATATATATATATATATATTGTCTCTTTTTGGTTATGTCTATACCTATATATGATCTGTCTACCAAAAGGAATTCACAAATCTGGTGGTCTGCCAAAGTCTGAAAAGCTTTCAATCAATCAATTGTGCTTTCTGAAAATGTGTATATTTTTACTGTGATCTTCATGTATTGACATACTAGCACACACCCACAAGCAAAAGGAGTTAAAAGCAGGCATGTAAAGGAGGTGCTTCATTTAATGACAAAACACATATCAATCAAAGAACTGATTGTGCATCAGAATCACATCCATAAAGTGAAGGGTTGATTAGATTTAAGAATTATTTATGATGACATGTTCAATAAATCACCATTTCCTTTGCCATGCAGTTTTTCTGTACAGCCTGTTTAAGTGGAGTAGTGACAAGACTGACTCAGTATCTAGAAATACTAACTTGGCACTAATGAGACAAAGTAGTTTTCTTACTAATTACATTAAGTAACATTTCTTTAGAAAACCTCCTTGGAGAGATGACTAAGGCGCAATCAACCAACTCATTTTACTGTGCATTGTAAAGGCTTTGATAGTGATGTATGTACAAATATGGTGTTGGGTTAGAGTTACCATTTACATTTATGCAGTAAGCCAATGTATTATTCCTTTAATTTATTTCACTACTACAGTATTAGAGCTGCTGACCAGGGATTTAGAAAAAAACTAAAAATTTTAACTTTTTCAAAAGCATTTAAAAGCATTATCTTTAAATGAGAGCTAACTCATAATATTCCTTTCTTTTTCATGTCTTTTTATTGAAGAAGACATATATAACAACAAAGTAAAATCTAAGCTTTCCAATTTCAAGCAAAAGAAAAACTATTATGCAAACTATGCAGTATATTTTTCGCTCAAATATCCTCAAAATAAAAAATAGTAAACGGAAGATAGTAAATATTAAAGCTCTACTCAGTGCTAAAAATAAAGGTTAAAAAAAAGAAGGCCTATAGCAAAAAATAAGTCAAATCAATTAAGATTAGATTTCATGAATTTGTAGATATACAGTATGCCTCAATGGATACATTTTAGACCCTTCTAAAACCTTCTCAATAAAATCTCTATCTTGCAACTTTATACTATTCTTGAAGATCTCCCAACAATCTTGAAAAACATTGTTAACTTTAATTGAACCTCCTCACTCATGTAATATTGATGTAAAAGATAAAGAAATGTACTAAAGTAGATTTAAAAAAAAAATCTGCAACCTAACTTATTTGTGGAACAGAAATTACTTTTCAATGAGAAAAGTCTTACCATATCATTAGAGGTAGCAAAGTGTCTGTGTGCAGTATAGTATAGTATAGGTATCTTAATTTAACAACAGGTTAAAACCTATATGAGAAGGTAGCAACATACGTGTTTTTGTACCAAGCAGCAGAAATAGCCTAGGTGCCTATTATCCCTCTTCAGGCTAGAGAATCCTTTGTTCAACCTCCAACCACATCTAGGGGCAGATTTATCAAGGGTCAAAATGAAAATTCCAATTGAAAAAAAAAATCGAATTTCAAGCTATTTTTTGTGTACCTCAACTAGTGAATAGTCCAAATTTGATTAAAATTTTAAAAAAATTAGAAAATTTGAATATCGATAAAACATTTTTTCCTCGGTGAAAAGGTCATTTTCGTTCGAATTTGAATCGTAACAAATTGAAGTAACATCGCAATTGATCAAATTCGATTCAAAGTTTTTAAAAAAAAAACTTAGATTTTTCAAAGTCCACCAATTAACTCCAAATTTGTTCTAGGAGGTCCCCTATAGGCTAAAACTGCAATTCGGTAGGTTTTAGATGGCAGAAAGGTCGAAGTTGAATTTATTTATTTTTTTTAAATGTTTTTATTTCCACCAAAATACCCAACATACATTACAAAGCAAACATGTTATTACAGTTATGAATAAAACTTTGCCTTCTAGAGACTGGGTCTGGTCTACACACCCTTTTTTTTGACCGTCACCAGTCATAATAGCATAAAATGCAATTGCAGTTCAATATAAGACAGAGTGTTATTACAGAATGGAATTTATGTAGTGGAATATTCCCCCAGTTCCCCAAACCTTTCCCTTCATCCAACTCAGTTCCCTTGCCATTTATCCAAGTTGAATTTTTAAAGAGACAGTACATGATAAATTTTGATACTTAAATTTTTGATTTTTTTTCAAATTCAAATTGAATTTGGACTATTCCCTAATTGAAGTACACAAAAATTAGCTCAAAATATGAATTTTTTTAATTTCGAATTTTCACTTGATAAATCTGCCCCATACTGTCTCTTTAAAAATTCCCTATGGGGGACCTCCTAGAACCTATTTGGAGTCAAATGGTGGACTTTGAAAAATCAATGTTTTTTTGGAAAAAAATTCAATCTAATGCGCTGTTACTTCCATTCGTACGATTCGAATTCAATCTCAAAAGGACCTATTCACCCTAAAAAATTTGAATTTTTATTTTTGATAAATTTCGATTGGTCTTTTTGTTTCAAATTTCGTAGTTATGGGAGTTCAAAAAAAACTCCCATTACTTCGAATTCCGACCCTTGATAAATCTTCCCCTTAGTGTAATCCCTCCCAAACATGAACTTGTTAAAGAGCATAGGAAGATGAGCAACTAAATGTAAGCTACATACTGAATTTCAGGAAGTTTGGACATGTAGGTTAGGGGGTCACATGAGGAACAGATGTTCTGGGTAGATAAGTCAAATAGTTAATTATAAATATAGTAAATGTATATATATATATATGTATGTGTATGTACAGTATATATATATATATATATATATATATATATATATATATATATATATATATATATATATATATACACACACATACACACACAAACACATATTGTGTCTGTGTGGGGCTAGTATTTTAAAGTAAATACCTTTAAAATAACCCCAAAATGCCAGAGCTCGCCTTACCAGCATTCCTTGTTGTGATAGAGCTGTAGTTTGGCAACACTGGTGTATGCCATATTTCACACTAGACATTTAGGACAATGAGTAAACCAGAGTAATTCCTGTGCCCTCCTATTTTGTTTTCACAGAGTTTATGTCCCAGTATCAAACACATTGTTGAACACTGCATCAGAATATATAAAAAAATTAAGTCATCAATAATTGTACTTCTGTATCCAAAACCAAAAGTTTGAAAAAACTTTACACTTTTTGAGTTATGCAGGTCAGGTAATTATAAAAGAAACTGGCACTTTGTATGATTTCTGGTTTATGACAGAGATTAAGTTAGGAACAACATGTTTTTGGCATCTTATTCATGATTCTATTCTATTTGAAGGCCCCCTTGGGCAAATGCAAGAGAAATGGCACATACTTCCAGCAGAGTAATTACTTTAGTGCATAAACAGTCAGCTGATAAACAAAACTCTGCCTCTAATAATGTGGTTTTTTTTTTTAATGTGGTTGTTGGTTTTCTTGTCATCTGAAACAGTGTGAAGATTGTATGATTACAATTGTTTATTTAAATGATGTTTCACTTATATACAATTAATAACCATCATAGTCTGTAGAAGCTATAATAGGCTTCCTTCAATTTACTATATTATTTACAAAAAATAAATGTTTGCAGCTTATATCTGGACCCTTGCCTTGATTGGAGAATCTGGCTGACTTGGAAATGGTTAAAACAAGCCCTAAATTAATGCTTAATGAACCTTTGCAGGATAGTGCTCCATACTGATAATGATTTACGGAATGAGAATGATGTATTTGGAATGATCACTCTGGTTTGAAAAATCCAGTTACTCTTCCTGGAGAAAACCAATAAAACCCACCGGTGACCTTAAACATATGGCAACCCATAGAGCACCAGCGAATTGTTCCCAGTGGAAATCAAGTTTGATTGCTCAAACCTGCTAACACTGTATCATTAACAGAAGGACTCCTATTAAACTCGTAACTGTCTTACAACAGCTAATGCTTATGTGGAGTATATGGATTATTATAGGTTGCCACTGATATTGTGGGGCACAGAGATGGTAGATACTGTGTCATGGAAAAACTGACTGTGACTTAAAAATGCATCTTATTTGTCAAATGAAAATCTGTAACAGATGATTTATATGAAGCACCTAAAACTTGATCATGCAGAATTACCTGGAGGTCAGTGTAACCCTGTACTCATCTAAATGGCAAGTTCACATTCAATTACTTTATATAGTTAGTATGTTGTAAACTGCTTGTTTAGTTCTGGAGCGGCACTCGAGTGCCTATATGGAAAATAAAAGAAAGTGACAATCACAGGGAGGGCCTAGGACAGCACCAGACCTAAATACAGTTCTAGATCTGGGGTTCACTAATCTGCTGTGCATACCGACAAGCAAGAACTGTATCATTAATTTTTCTTATCCATGCTTGCTGTCAGACTAATATATAGGAAGTAGAAAAGCATGGCAAATCAGTTATATTAAGAAAAATTATAAGCAAATGGAAATGTGCTTTGCCAGCATGTCCACAAAGGTACATTTGTAATACATATACACTGAATGAAATTTTAAGACAATGTGCATCTTGTCTTCTTTTTCTGTTGTCATAGTTTTAGAATTGAATCAAATGATGTTCTGTTTTGCCTCCTCCTGTCTGGTTGGTGGGGGTCAAAGAAAATCAGAAAATAGAAATCAGATATTATTTGTATTGCTCATCTTTCATTTCAGACCCGCTCCTAATCAATCTTAATTAAAAACAAAATGTTGAGTAAAAATAAATGAATGTAGGCTAGTTTAGAAATCCCTATCTAAAGTATACTAAAGGTTCATATTTAGGTGATCAGCTCTATTAATGTGCCAGTAGACCCTGGGAAAACATACACATTTTCCGAATGGACATTAAAAAAAAAAACATTTAGGGGCCGATTCACTAAGGGTCGAATATCGAGGGTTAATTAACCCTCGATATTCGACTAGGAATTAAAATCCTTCGACTTCGAATATCGAAGTCGAAGGATTTAGCGCAGATAGTTCGATCGAACGATAATTCCTTTGATCGAACAATAAAATCCTTTGAATCGAACGATTCGAAGGATTTAAATCCAACGATCGAAGGAATATCCTTCGATCAAAGAAAGTTAGCCAAGCCTATGGGGACCTTCCCCAGATGGCGAACTAGGGGGTCGAAGTTTTTTTTAAAAGAGATAGTACTTCGACTATCGAATGGTCGAATAGTCGAACGATTTTTAGTTCGAATCCTTCGATTCGAAGTCGTAGTCGAAGGTCGTAGTAGCCCATTCGATGGTCGAAGTAGCCCAAAAAAAACTTCGAAATTCGAAGTTTTTTTACTTCGAATCCTTCACTCGAAGTTAGTGAATCGGCCCCTTAGAGACTTGTAGGTATCTGCATGTGTTTTTACGCCATGGTGCCTAGATGTTACAGTCAAGGCCTTCAAGTCTACAATTGAGGAGATGCAGTCATAGTACTTCAAGCACTGCCAGCAGCAAAAACCCTACTATAGTGGGATTCAAATAGATCCCGATGATTGGGAAAAAATTATAGATAACCTCTACCTTCCTTTAGTGAGTACAAGAGATAAACTTATACAACATAAAATTATCCATCAAACATATTTTACCCCACGGAAACTGTATGTAATGGGTAGGATGGATTATTCCAACTGTCCAAGGTGCACAGCACCGAATGCTGGTTTCTTGCATTTAGTGGGATTGGCCTATTATCTACAAATTTTGGAGGGAAATTGTGGCCTTTATTTCAAACAAACTAGCATTACCCCAAGTGCTCAACCCATCTACCTGCCCGCTAGACCTCCTTGACTCCCTGGTGCCCAGAATACACACCAGATGCCTAATGAGCCTGCTGCTATTCTAAGACAAAAAGACGATCACCCTACATCGGATGGGCCCAACACCACCAACCCTCAATTGGTGGACCAAGGTTGTCAACTCACAATTGGAACTGTATAAACTCACATATCCAGAGGCTACCCAAGCAAGTTTGATAATATATGGACTCCATGGATTGAATCGCCACCTCCTTCAACTAATGGACAATAAATCCAGCCAATTTCACCCTCCCCTTCCTTCTTTACCCATTTCTTTCCCTTACTTTTAACTGTTAAAATTCAATAAAAAGCATTCTATTAAAAAATACACCCCTAGAAACTCCCATAAAAGTTAATAGAGAGAATTTCCTCTGGCAAACTTTGGTGATCTCTGGTTTCATAATTTGATAAACTACAACTAGGACTCCATTTATTAGTATTTTCTGGCAATAATGGAACTACCAGACTGTGACACCTTCAGTATGACTTCTAGGTTACACCCATCTAGTCAATGATTTATGAATATAAAACCCACACATACAAACAAGAACATAAAAAACAGCCCACTGGAATCAAAAAAAGTTAGAAAGCAGAGTCTATGGGGCAGATTCATCAAAATGTGAGTTTAGAGCCTAATAAATAAAAACTCACCTATGTTCTATTCATTCCTATGGAATTTTTAGAAGTGTATTTATCAATGGGTGAAAGTTAGGACTCACCATTTGACAAATACACTTCTAAAAATCCCATTCGAATTAAAAGAATGTGGGTGAGTTTTTATTTACTAAGCTCTACATTTTGATAAATCTGCCCCTTAGTGTTTACCTTATCGCAATCCAAGAGTTAAAGGACGTCACAATCCCCAGTGAGGCTTGAAGCAATATAGATCAATGCTAAATGCAATAATTGACCCTGATTTTGTTGCATTCAGCACTGAGCTCAATGTCCTTGGAATTGAAAAACAGAGATTAGTTAAATCAGGTATTGCTATGCAGTAAATATACAGAACCACACTGCATTGGACATGCATTTAAAGAACAGATAAAATCAAAACACCAAATAAACACCAAACTATTACGTTGGGAGATTATTTGTGCTCTGATAATTTTATTCTCTACCTCACAAAAACTAAACATGGAGTAGCTTCAATTTCGCTGTTTGTCCTGTTTAGCTCAAGAAAAACAAAAACCATATCTTTTTTTATCAACCCCCCTGCATACTAAAGCCTTCCTCCACCCAGAAGGGAAAAGAGATGGCACCTGTGAACTCCACTATGATGCTCTACATTTTTACCTCAAGGTGCACTGCGTTGCCAGGGGCAGCAAAAATCTGCTCCTGTTAAATTTAAGAGCCATAATTGCGATTTAAATTTGACTTCTAGTGCAAAGAGCACAATTGCACCGCAATGCGGCCCCCCCTTGGCCCCCGGTGGTTTTGTATGTGAGGGAATTAGTTCTCCTGTAAAATAATAGGCAAAAATATTTTCAGCACAATCCCTAGTCATTAAGCTCATGCTGAAAAAGGTTAATACTGCCCCTTGAAATTGAAAATATCTTATAATGTGAAAATTATGTATACTGCCTTTGCTGCCAATGTAAAGTATGCAGCATGCCTTTCTGTATTACCCCCTCCTCTAATTTTTTAATGCATAGCCTTAGTCACACGTTTCTATCGTGATGTTTTGGGAAGCTGGCAACACCTGTCTTAAATGTTAGCTGTTTCTGCATTAGCAATGATTACAGCTTACTGATTTTTGGAGGACCTTTGGCCTCCTTTTTAACCTAAAACAGTATATTTCCCTAGGAAAACTATATATTGATTATTTTCAGGGCATGAGATTTCATGACTGAAGTACTATATAATTCCACTTCTTTAAGCTGACATATTGCTTTAAATACAAATCAAAGAAAAAAATTACATTATTTAAGGAAACATGTTCTTTTTCTGTATTTGTATCAATGTATTTACTGTTCTATGAACCCCCCAAATCCCCAGAACATGGCCATATCAAATAATATAATTATAATATTATGGAAATTTAAAATAATTAAATTTTAAGGGAACAGTTCAGTGTGAAAATAAAAACTAGGTAAATAGATAGGCTGTGCAAAATAAAAAATGTTTCTAATATAGTTAGCCAAAAATGTAATCTATAAAGGCTGGAGTGACTGGATGTCTAACATAACTGAACAGAACACAACTTCCTGCTTTTCAACTCTATAACTCTGAGTTAGTCAGCGACTTGTAGGGGGGGCCACATGGTACATATCTGTTCAGTGAGTTTGCAATTGATCCTCAGTGTGCAGCTCAGATTCAAAAGCAACAGATATGACCCATGTGGCCACCTCAAGACACTGATTGGTTACTGCCTGATAACCAGGGTAACCAGTCAGTGTAAACCAAGAGAGCTGAAAAGCAGGTTAGTGTTCTGGCTATTATGTTACACATCCAGTCACTCCAGCCTTTATACATAACATTTTTGCCTAACTAACTATATTAGAAACATTTTTTATTTTGTGCAGCCTATCTATTTACTCAGTTTTTATTTTTATACTGAACAATTCATTTAAAGCAATTCATTTAAAGCACAACACTAGAAAGACCCCAGAAAATTATGTTTTTGTAAAGTATAAACTCATATGGCTTAAAACATGTAAATATGCCTTTCTAAGCCAAATCAAGGCAAAGCGAGGCTTTGCTAAATGATTTGATTTTTATTTAATTTCTGAGAATCAACCCAAACTGGCAAATTACAGCCTTGTCTAAATAGTTTCATGCTTGAGTATGCATAGGATTATCCAACAATATGATATATAGAGACTCTAAAATAAACATAAAGATCATATGAATATTTTTGTGCTGATATTTTAACTTCATAGTTTACATTAAAATATAACCTGGACTACTCAGGTCTTACCAGAATTTTTTTGAAGAGTTCTTCATGAAAATGTATCTGTATATAAGCACCAACCACATTAATTGCAAACACTGGGAAACAGCCACCCAGCCAATTCAGGAACACGTTACACAAATAAAAAAAAAGAGCAACTATGAAACAAATGGCAACTGGGAGAGACAATAAACTGGAACTATATAATATCTAGTACCACTAGATTGTAGCTACTACTACTACTATTTTCCTCTATATAGTCTATTTTCAGACATTCTTTTTCTTATGATTAATGATTATGTTGATATAACTATATCACTGACATTGGACCAATACTGTTATTAACCATAACAAGCTTTACTATGTTCGTACTGCCTACATTTTGGTTAAATAAATAAAACAAAAGTTTTTTTTTAAAAAAACTTTAAGAAAATGTCAGATTCTGACACGCTCTTATGGTCTCTGGGGGCTTGTCAATCAGGACTTACAAGGCAAAACTTATACACTTGACTAATAAGAGACATTTGGCAGCTGGAGTTACATGATGCTGTCAACTTAACCCCACGTAGGGTTGACTAGTCTCACATACTGAAAACACTGGGTAAATGGTTGTGCAGATGACCTTTAGACCATTGGGGAAGTATTACATGAGCAATAGAGAGAAATAGGAGCTGCACATATGTTGCATCAAAAAGGTGACGACTGAATAAAAGGACATCCTAATGTTTTGCCCTCACAAACTTGAGCCTGAGATAAGAACGCTGAAAGAAAAACTGTCAAAATGAGTGTTTTTCATACAATTTAATGGTTCTGAAAACAAGCCTAAAACATATACTTTACTTACAGCATCATGCTTTTATCTTCTTTAGTACAGAACATGATAAATATGAATACCAGGGGGCTTCTGAACAGTTTGATCTACCGTATACTGTACATAGGTTTAACAAACAAAGCCGCATGTATAGACCCCAAATTATGAACAGTGCATGCATCTTCATGGCTTTATATCTGTGTGTAGAAAATTCCTCTAAATTCCGTCAGTTTACATGCCTAAGATACACTAAAAGCTTGTGGAGAGTGTTATTACAGGAATTGCATACCTTTCAAACTACTTTTTAACTCTTTGGGGGGTATAACCCTTGTTGTATTGTGCATCCAATTCACATCTGCGCCGAGTGTAAGTTTATTTTAGGATCTGAAAATGGAACTGCAAACAGACATCTTTCTCCTGCATGGAGAGCTGGATAAGTTCAGCGATCGTATGACAGAGGGAGAGCAGCTGCTGAGCAAGGTATAATATATATTAAACCACAATCAAACAGCTGTACGAGAACTGCAGCACCTAGTCACATACAATATATTACCACCATGGCAGATACTAATATTTTGCCACTTATCACGGACACTCTGGTGCCATATTGATGGGAGATTTGAATGCAGTACTAAACCCGCAGCTAGATACTAGAACTGGAGTCCACTACAGCTAGGGTTGCCACCTGGCCGGCAATGGTTGATGCCAATGTTATTAATAGGGAAAAAAGATACATATACAGGAAGGCCGGTATTTTTTTCCAGAAAAGGTGGCAACCCTAACTACAGCCGACCAGTAAAGGAATGGTCAGAAAGCTGCAATCTAACTATAAGACGCACCTGGAGATCTAACTCCTCACCTAACTCCCGGCGTGCATCTATGCCTGCTTGTGTGTGCAAGAGCGCACTTCCAAGAAATCTTGATGCTGGTGTTGTTTTGGGGGTGATCCGGATGCATGTCGAGGATTACTAACGAAATGCAAGATCCAGTTCAACTTGGCACCCGACCAATTTACGAAGGAGAGGTCTAAAGTCTCCTATATTATCTTTCTTCTACAGGGAAAGGCTCTCGCTTGTACTTCTCCCCTACTGGATAGAGATGATCCCCTGGTTAATGATTCTGCGGCCTTCCTGTCTACTTTTCATCAAGTCTTTGATGTTCCGAGTCGAAAACTTAATGCCTCTGACCGGCTTATGAAAATTAACCAAGGATCCTGTACGGCCTACGGATATGCTATTAATTTCCGGACATTGGCTGCTGAAGTGTCTTGGAACAATGAGGCTCTTATTGCAGCGTTCTGGAGGGGCTTAACGAGGATATTAAGGACGAGCTGGTTACTCTGGATCTACCTACTTCTTTTGATGATTTCGTAGTATTCATTGTCAAGATAGATTCCTGAATGAGAGAGAGAGGTCTTCACTCAAGTTTCGTACCTGCAAACCCAGTGTTTCTACCTTTGTTCGATATGAGTCTCTTCCTTCTATGGTTCCCACTCCACTGGTTCTTGATGAACCCATGCAGATTGGAGCTACGTGCTTGACTGCTCAAGAAAGAACATGCAGCAGAGCAGAAGGACTTTGTATGTATTGCGGTCTTGGTGGGCATCTCATTAGGTCTTGTCCAACTAGACCTCAGTGGCAGCGTCAGGGAAACGCCCAAGCCTAGGTGTGAGGGGGGAGTCTTCCCTAGGCACGATTTGTGCACTCCCAAATGTTTCTAAATCTCAGCTGTTCCTCCCTGCTTCCCTCTCAACCCTGTCTGGAACCTTTTCCTGCCAAGCCTTTGTTGACTCTGGAGCTGCAGTAAATTTTATCGACAAATCTTCTGTGAAGACCTGTGGGCTAAGTTCTTAGCCCCTCAAGGTCCTGCTTTTGGCTCATGCTGTGGATAGCCGACCCATTTCTCCAGGACTCCTTTCTTCTGCCACCACTCCAGTTCTCTTCCGAGTCGGCAATCTTCACGAAGAGGAGATTTTCTTCCTGATCACCCAGTGTCCTGAAACTGCCATGATTCTGGGGTTCTCCTGGCTTTGGTTACAAAATCCCTCTTTCGATTGGTCTGCCGGAAAACTCACCTCTTGGAGCTCCTATTGTCACTCAAATTGTATTTTCTCCTCCATTGTTCCTGTCTCTGCTTCCTCTTTGTCCGCAACCACTAGTCTTCTTCCAGATGTATAAAAAGATTTCACAGATGTCTTTGAGAAGAAGAATTGAGATTGAGATTCTACCTCCACATCAGGTTTACGATTGTCCTGTTGATTTGTTACCCATGCTGTTCCTCCTAGGGGAAGAACATAACCCCTATCTGTTACTGAAACACTAGCTATGAAGTAATACATTTTGGAGAACTTATCCAAAGGTTTCCTCAGGAAGTCTAGTTCACCTGCTGGAGCCGGGTTCTTTTTTGTGCAGAAGAAGGATGGCAGTCTTAGACCTTGTATTGACTATTGAATAAGATAACAGTTAAGAACTGGTACCCTCTTCCACTTATTCTGGAGCTCTTTGATAGGTTAAGGGAAGCCAAACTTGACTTACAGGGAGCCTACAACTTGATACGCATACGCCAGGGGGATGAATGGAAGACAGCGTTCAATACCCTGGATGGTCACTATTAATACTTGGTCATGCCAATTGGCCTATGCAATGCCCCCGCTGTCTTTCAAGATTTCTTCAACAATGTGCTCCGTGATTTGTTGCAGTCCTGTGTCATTGTATATCTGGACGATATTCTGGTTTACTCTTCTTCACTTTCGGATCATGTGGCCCAAGTAAAACAGGTTTTGGACACATTAAGGAAGAATTGTCTCTATGCCAATCTTGAGACATGTGAGTTCCACAAGACCAGTATTTCCTTTTTGGGATACGTTATTTTTCATTCAGGCTTTGAGATGGACCCTATCAAGGTCTCTGCTTAAACAAATATTCACTTCAGCTCCTATACTCATTCATCCTGATCCACCTTGTTTGTTTATTTTAGAGGTAGATGCCTCCAAATTGGGTGTAGAACTGCACGTTCTGTCCCAGAGAGTGGACTTCCAAGGAACTCTTCACCCTTGTGCTTATTTTTCCCACAGACTTTCTTCAGCAGAGAGAAATTATGATGTGGGCAACTGCGAATTATTGGCAGTAAAACTCGCTCTGGAGGAATGTCGTCACTTGTTGGAGGGTGCTAATCAAACTATTACTATTCTGAGAGATCACAAGAATCTAGAATATATTTCTTCTTCCAGAAGACTTAACCCTTGTCAAACTCTGTGGGCTCTTTTCTTCTCTAGGTTTAATTTTTTAATCTCTTATCGACCAGGGTCTAAGAATATGAAGGCGGGTGCTTTATTTGTCTCATAGAAAAGGAGGCTGATCCCTCCCCACCCTGCCCTATTATTCTCTCTGAGGTTTTTGTGGCTACTTCTATGTGTTGGTCTGAATGTGCCTCTTTGGATTCTCCTCCAGAATGTCCATCTGGGAAGTTATTCATCTCAACAAATGGTTCCTCAAGTTCTCAAGTGGGCTCATTCATTAAAAATTTCTGGTCATCCTGGAGATAAGATGCACGAGTTTGTGTCTAGATACTGTTGTTGGCTTTCACTTACCAAGGATGTCAACAGAAAATTCCTTGTTCATTACCTTGTGATCTTCTTCAGCCTTTGCCTATACCTGCCCAACCCTGGCTAGACATTGCCATGGATTTCGTTGTGGAGTTGCCTAAATCCTCCGAGACTACTATTCTAGTGGTGGTCGACAGATTTTCATAGATGGCTCATTTCATTCCTCTAAAGAAGCTTCCTTCAGGTGCTGTCCTGGCCCAGGTTTTTATCAAGGAAATTTTTCGTCTGCACAGTGTTGTTCAATCTGCTGTTCAATCTATTGTGTCGGACCATGGTGTGTAGTTCGTTTCCAGGTTCTGGCGATCCTTCACTAAACTGTTGGGGAAACTGTTAAATTTTTCCTCTGCTTACCATCCTGAAAATAATGGTCAGACAGGAAGGACCAATCAAACTACGGAACAGTTCTTGCGATTTTTTTATTTCCCAAATTCAGAGCAAATGGGTTGAACTTCTTCCTTGGGCTGAGTTTGCTCATAATAATTTAAATCACGATTCTTTGGGCTGTTCCAACTAACATCCTTAAAGTGGAGAAACCTGTGGCGGACGCATTGGTCTGTGACTTTAGAGCCATCTGATCGCAGGTTCATCAATCTCTCCTTAATGCTTCTTCATGTCAAAAGACGGCTTCGGACAAACGTCGTAATTCCAGTACTCCCTAGTTGGAGATTCAGTCTGGCTTTCTACTCACCATATCAAACTTTGTCTGTCTTCTCCCAAGTTCAGACCTTGCTACCTTTCAAGATTAAAGATATCATTAATTCTGTTTCGGTCAAACTGGACCTTCCTCCTAATATGAACATTTCGAACTCTTTCCTGTTATAACATCTGTCTCTAAACTTCTTTCACTATCCTCCTCCCTAGGCTTGTCTTTGTGCTCAGACTCCCCCTCTCACTCCAATGGTAATGCAATTTGCGCACAAAGCGAGAAAACTCGGCAAGAGAAGGGAACCGGACTTGGGGTAGGCGACAGAGGAGTTACGTGCCTGGCGCCCTCCCAGCTTTGCGCCCTAGGCACATGCCTACTCTGGATCTCATATTACCAGACTCTGTTCAACCACCAATTTTACGATCTCACCATTTCCCCTCTCTGATCACAATATGCTCACATTTCAACTCTCACAAAGTCCCTCCTCACCCCCTGCTATTCCCCAAACACGTACTTACCGTGACCTGCAAGCTGTAGACATGTCACATCTCTCTTCTTTCTTTGACTCTCTTCACTCTAATATCTCATTCCATCTCTTGACCTAATGTGGCTACCTCTGTCTACTATAGCACTCTCTCCACTGCCCTTAATGAGCTTGCTCCTACAAAAACTAAACATGCTAGACCCAAACCACTTCAACCTTGGCATACTGCTCATACAAAAGCACTCCAAAGACACTCATGTGCACTTGAGCATCGCTGGCGTAAATCCCGCTCAGAATCATACTTTTGGAGCTACAAATCTGCCCTGCAGTCCTATAACACCAGCCTCTTTCAAGCCAAACAAACATACTTTACTTCACTCATTAACTCCCTTTCCAAAATAACAGCACAACTTTTCTCCACCTATAACACTTTCCTTTCCCCTTCTCCACCCCCTCCATGCACATCTGTCTCTGCTCAAGATATTGCTGAGCACTTCAAAAACAAAATTGACACTATCAGAAGGGACATTACATTACTCAACCTCCCTAGACTTCCACCACCCTCCCTCCACACTCCCCAGTCTCCCCTGTGCTCCTTCACCCCTGTCACTGATGAGGAAGTCTCAAAGCTTTTGGCCTCTTCTCACCTTACCACCTGCCCGCTTGATCCAATTCCCTCAAAACTTCTCCGCAATATCAATCCTTGTCTAATCAAAGCCTTAACTCACCTATTTGATCTCTCGCTCTCAACTGGACTGTTTCCTTCTCAAATAAAACATGCTCTTGTCACCCCCATTCTGAAAAAACCCTCTCTCGATCCCTCCAATATTGACAACCTCCGACCTATCTCTCTGCTACCTTTCATCTCTAAACTACTAGTCTAGTCTACAACCGACTAACCTCATTCTTCTCTGACAATAACCTGCTGGACCCCCTACAATGTGGTTTTAAGCCACAACACAACACACAAGCCACTGAAACTGCCCTGACCCGACTAACTAATGACCTTTTAACTGCTAAAGCCAACAATCATTTCTCACTACTAATACTGCTTGATTTCTCAGCTGCATTTGACAATGTAGATCACCTTCTCCTCCTCCAGTCCCTCCTTTCGCTTGGCCTCGTGACACAGCCCTGTCCTGGTTCTCTTCTTACATCACCAATCGTTCCTTCAGTGTCTCCTACAATGGAGTAGCCTCTTCTCCCCTACCTCTTTCTGTTGGGGTTCCTCAAGGCTCTGTCCTGGGACCCTTATTATTCTCCCTCTATACTTCCTCCCTCAGGCACATTAGTCAGCTCGTATGTTTTCCACTACCACCTCTATGCTGAAAATATTCAGATCTATCTCTCATCACCTGATCTCAACCCAGAACTCCTAACTCGCGTCTCCTCCTGCCTGTCCGCTATCTCTACCTGGATGTCGCACCGCTACCTTAAATTAAACCTCTCTAAAACTGAAATGGTTCTCTTTCCTCCAACTAACACCAGTAACATCCTGGAAGCATCCATCATAGCAAACAATTGCACTGTCACCCCCTCTCCCCAGGCGCCTTGGGGTTATCCTAGATTCTGCCCTGTCATTCACTCCTCATATCCAGTCACTTATTAAATCATGTCACTTCCACCTAAGGAACATATCGAAAATACGATCATTTATCAGCCAAGATGCTGCCAAAATTCTTATTCACTCTCTCGTCATATCACGTCTAGACTACTGTAAGTCTCTTTTAATTGGCCTTCCCCTCCAGAGACTGTCACCTCTCCAATCCATAACGAACACTGCTGCAAGGCTCATACATCTCAACAACTGCTCCTCCTCTGCCACACCATTCTGTCAATCCCTGCACTGGCTTCCACTACCTCTCAGAATTAAATTCAAATTAATGACCCTGACTTTCAAAGCACTTCATAACTTTGACCCACCCTACATCTCTGAACTCATCTTCATATACTCACCCAACCGCTTATTACACTCCTCTACTGACCTGCTACTCAACTCTTCTCTCATTACCTCCTCACATGCTCACATTCAAGACTTTGCAAGGGCAGCACCCCTCCTCTGGAACTCTCTCCCATGGTCTGTCCGACTTTCTCCCAACCTTTCTGCTTTCAAGAAATCTCTGAAAACGTACTTCTTTCTAGAAGCAGAACACAACACCACATTTCTCACCCACTTAATTCAATCTTGCCCACTCCCACACCGTGTGTATTACTCCCTTCCCTTTAGAATGCAAGCTCTTTCTGCATAGGGCCATCCTTTTGTACTGGTATTGATTGTGATGTATCTAACTCCATATGTTCTATGTATATAATTCATGTGATTAAGTTGTATAATCACATTTACTTTACAGTGCTACGCAATATGTTGGTGCTATATAAATACATGATAATGTATCTTTGATCAAGCCTCTGGTGAGAAACATTTTTTCCGGTTATCAACCTCTTCCTGCTCCCATTTTACTTGGTGACCATCAAGAGTATGGGGTCCAAGAGATTCTGGACTCTTGAAGATTTAGAGGCAACATTCAGTACTTGGTGCACTAGAAGGGGTTTTGGCCTGAAGAAAGGTAAAAGCCTCTGATACCCATGCTCCTCGTTTGGTCAGAGCTTTTCACAGAAGGTTCCCTCAGAAGTTATGGGAGTCCCCGGAGGGTACTCCTGAAGGGGGGTACTGTAAGATGCGCCCAGAGATCTAACTCCTCACTTACCTCCTGGAGCACTTCTATGCCTGCTCGTGTGTGCAGGAGCGCACTTCTGCATTAGAAATCTGACGCTGGCATTTGATGCTGGGCGTCTTGATGCTGGCGTTGTGACGCTGAGCATCATGACACCACTATTCAGCGCCGGTTTGAATCATTTGTCACCAATTATTCTTTAAAAGCCTGATCCACCATTTTGATAGTGCCCAAGCTAGGCTTCAGTTTACTGTTCCTGCTTAAGCGTTTTTTTACTTTGATCTCCTGGTTTTTGACCTCTGCCTGACCCTTGACTACGATTCCTGCTGCCTGCCTTGATGCCTTGAACTATTCACGCGATTCTTGACTGCGTCTTCTCTAACTCGTTGCCAGTACCTCGCTTACGGACTTATTTCTAGGTACATACATCCTTGTTGGTTTCCGCCGCAGAAAGCCCAGGGCCCCAAAAGGGTGTCGGTGAACACCGGAATCCACAGGTCCACCTGTGCATTCGAGGGTATCCTGCGCGAGGTTCCTGATAACATGAGTGTTACACTAATAGAAGTGTGGAGGTGGAAGCAACCCACTCTAATAAAGTTTTCCTGCTATTCAGTCTCTCACAACTCACACTCTAGGATTGACCATGCCTCAAGACATCCTTCCTCTAATCAACAGTGTGGCTTACCTACCCAGAGGCATTTCTGGCCATTCTCCTTTGGAAATGGTTGTAACCTTAGGGCAAGATCCTCCAGACAGGGTCTAAAGACTTCTCCCATGGGCTGTCAATTATAAAGTTGTACAACAAGAGGTGGCCTATACTGACACAATAATGCAGAAAGTGCACCCGCACATACACTTTGGGATGCCTTTAATGTCATTTCAGGGGGCCTACATATCAGGAATCAAACATGTTAAAAATAATAAGACCAAGATAGAGGACTACTGATAAGGAAAGTACCAATCAGTGAGACTCCTACATTTGGCAAACACGGAACTAACACAAAAACAATTACTTTCCCAGGCAAAAAGAGTGTTTGCAACGGGAGATGTCATGGGAGGCTGCTTATGATCTTATGTCGAGATGCACAGCAAACAGCCACTATACCAAATATAAAAGACCATACAGGTGCATTGGTTACTACCTCACGCCTAACTGTTGAAGTGTTCAGGGAATACTATCACTGATTGTACTCCTCTACAACCAATAAAACATTCCATGACATACAAAGATATTTAGGAGCCATCCTTCTGCCTTGTTTGAGGCTAGACACCAAAGCTGCCTTAGACGCACCAATTACATGTGATGAATTTAAACAGGCAATTGAAGTTCTTCCACTGGGAAAAGCTCCTGTTCCAGGTGGACTGCCCTCTGAAGCAGGAATATACTACTCTGGAAAATTAATTTCAGCTGTAAACATTGGCTAAACCTCTCTCTATTATATACCAGGTCCTGACCCTCCCAAATAACCAAAACAACTCTCCTGCTATGACAAATGGTATGACAAATGGAGCTCAGATATACAGTACCTACTTTAACTGAAAGTGACTGGGCGACAGTGCCCCTTTAACTTTTGGTCTTCGGTATTTTCAAGTAAAACTTCTGCCCATTGCATTCCTCCACCAATTGTGAGCAGGATCAGACGAACAGACAGTTCTTTATCAGAGTAAAGTCCATTTATTGTTCACATATACAGACTCTGTGAGCAAACCAGCATAAACAAAGTAAAATAAAACAAAATCCTTGCCACACACTACACAAGGTATTTTCCTCTCTACTACCAGTCCCCTACAGAGATTCCTGACCAAACACAAAAGTACCACTCCACAGAGTCACAGTATCTGTACATATGGGAGTAAGACATGAACCTAGGGGAAATATTGTATATCTCCCTTCAAACTGTTCTCATCATCGTTTTATTAAGATAATTAAAAAACAGGCCGACTTTCCGTCCACCACTAGGACCTTTATCAAGACCATTAGTGTTTTTAAATCATCACCTTAAGTAGGTAAAGTAAAGAGACACTCACCCAATTACATGCAACCGATAGACTCATGTGAACGAAAGAAAGAAACCAATCACCAGCATGTACCATATTGAGAATGTACCATATTGAGAATGTGATATAGGTAAGAAACAATTAACCCTGTGAGGGAAAGCACAATAAGTTAAAGAGTTAAATCATGCTGTTAAAAAATACAAGTCAGCACTGTCACAAAAGTTTTAAAAAAACCTATAGTTATAAATCACTCAATAGATAACAAGACTGCAGAAACATATGACTAATCACACCTTAATAGGTATATATTAAATACAAAATATCAACAACTGCAAAAATGGCAATAGTAACTGAAAATTCAGTAACAAACACAGAATGTAACCAGAGGCTAAAGGTGGCCATACACGGGCAGATAAAGCTGCCGATATCGGTCGTTTGGACCGATTTGACAGCTTATCTGCCCGTGTATGGGGGCTTCCGACGGGTCTTCCCGATCGATATCTGGCCACGATATCGATCGGGAAGGTTGGATTTTTACCCGACCGACCCTTCGGAGCCCCTTGGCGCATCGTAATTCAATCGTTCGGCCATACGGCCGAACGTTCGAATTACCCCCGATATAGCCATGCAGTTAGTGGCATATCGGGGAAAGATCCGCTCGTTTGGCGATGTCGCCAAACGAGCGGATCTTTGAGTCTATGGCCACCTTAAGCAAGGACTGGAAAAGCTTATCAAATCATCTCTGCTGTAGGAAACATGTTAGTGGACAGTTTTCATTAAGGCCAAGAGGGGCCAGTGTATTTAACTTTTTAATCCAAAAAAACTTTCTCTGGAGAAGGATATTAGAGTGGTCAACCCCCCTCCTGAGTGGTGGAATGTGATCAATTGCAATATATTTAAACGTTGGAGTCTGTGGCCATGCTCCAAAAAATGTTTCGCTACCGGCTTATTTGTCTTGCCATCCCTGAATGCTGTGCTTATTGCAGATCGATGTCCATCCATTCTTAACCTAAGTGCCAAATCAGTTTTCCCCACATAGAACAAGCCACAGGGGCATGTGATAAGATTTATCACGTGAGTAGTACTGCAAGTAATCTGGTGCCTAATTCCAAACCTATTAGCCATTTGAGGGTGCAAAAAAGATTGTCCCGGGGACATAAAGTGGCAGGAAGTGCAAGTTAGACACCTAAAACATCCTGGTTTCCCACTTGTTAACCAGGTGCGGGTATTAGTGATATAGCGTTGTACAGGATAATTTTTAACCAGGAGATCATGCAAATTGGTTCCCCGTTTATAACAAACCATTGGAGGATTTGGGATAATGTTCTGACCATGCTGACTTAACTCTTTAACTTATTGTGCTTTCCCTCACAGGGTTAATTGTTTCTGATCTATATCACATGGTCAATATGGTACATGCTGGTGATTGGTTTCTTTCTTTCGTTCACATGATTCTATCTGTTGCACATAATTGGGTGAGTGTCTCTTTACTTTGCCTACTTAAGGTGATGATTTAAAAACACTAATGGTCTAGATAAAGGTCCTAGAGGTGGACCGAATCGTCGGTTAATTATCTTAATAAAACAATGTTTTTAAAGTAAACCTGTGGATAGGTTCCCAGTGTGCACTCATTTACCTTGGACTTACATTGATTATGCTCTTTTTGAGTAGCACCTGGGTAGCTTGCTGAATACAGTGGAGTGCGGATAACTAAGGACTTTTATATATAATACTTAAATCCAAAGCGTAGAAAGCACTCACGGAATCAATTGTTTCTACCACATACCAACGTGTTTCGGTCCGCACAGGACCGTCATCAGGGTATGTATGTATATATATATATATATAATACCAAATCCAAAGGTGCGCTCCGTTGACTCAGTAGAAACCTATGTATGTATGTATGTACATAGGGTTGCCACCTTTTCTGGAAAAAAATACCGGCCTTCCTATACATTTATCTTTTTTCCCTATTAATAACATTGGGATCAGCCATTATTTTTACCGGCCAGGTGGCAACCCTATATGTACACGGTACTACTGGACTATAACTCATTAAAAATCATCTTTCCAGCTCTGAGATTGCCTGGAAATACAGCTCAATGTTGCAATATGTTGTGTTGAAGCTGGACCTTGAACTATATCTTAGATTTGATTAAATGTGCACATAAATCATGAACTGTCCAAGTGTGGAATATATTAAAACTATCTAGGCAGGAATCAATAGATCAAAAGGTCCTCATCTTTAAGATATTTTAACCAGATCTCTTGTATATCAATACAATACATTGTTTATGGATAAGTCTACAGCAAATCAATCCATATGTAGGCTCAATTACAAGGGGTGAAATATAAAAAAGAAATTACTCCACCAAAATCTTTAGTTACATCTGATTAAATGAGAACATTGCATCGATACTGTACCAAAATATTTATTGATTTCTATTGTGTGTTTAATCAAACAGGTTAGATCAAAGCAAACAGATTACTGCTATGAAAAAAAATAACTCCCCCAATCCCCTTTAATCATGGGAAGATCTTAAATCAACGTTGTTGTTTTATGAAATGTCCATGGCTACTGTGGAGGTAATTAGAAAAGCTATGGGCTATTGCCCATCAAGCATGAATCCAGGGGCTTCTCAATATACTTCATGTTCATGATAGAACAAATGTGAAACATTCCATCATTTAATACCCCTTCGTAGTATGGCTTTAGTTAACTAAAAAAAAAAAATGTTGGTTGATTATGATTGGTGGGTTATTGCTCCAGAGTAAACAAGTCCATTGTTATCACTGCATTGCATAGCCATGGATTTAAGTATGGGCTGTTTATTTTACTCTTGAACCAATATGTTTCTATTTTTTTTTTTTTTTTTGTAATATTGGTGTGTGTAGGCACCCTTCTCAGGTCATTGTGCATGATTCTGTGTTTTCAGAAAAAGCCAACAACCATGGACCGGTTTTCAGCTAAAAACACAGAACAGAAATGGGTGTCATTTAAAATTATATTAAATCATTACTGTTCTCAATTTGTTCCGTAAGGAGGACGTTTTAAGAATCATCCTATGTGGCTTAATACAGAAGTAAAGAAGTTAATAGGAAAGAAGAGGGCATTTAGGAGAGGGTATTGTAAGTAATGTATCAGTGTTTGCAGATGACACAAAACTATCCAGCCCAATTAATTCCATCCAAGATGTGGCATCTTGCAATCTTATCTTAATCTTATGCAAACACTGATACATTTTATTATTATTAACATGTATTTATATAGCGCCAACATATTGCGTAGCACTGTAGAGTAAATGTGATTATACAACTAAATCACATGAATTATATACATAGAACATATGGAGTTACATACATCACAATCAATACAGGTACAAGAAGGTGAGGAAGGCCCTATGCATAGGCATACAGTCTAAAGGGAAGGAAGTAATATACAAGGTGTGGGAGTGGGCAAGATCAAATTAAGTGGGTGAGAAATGTGGTATTGTATGTGGTGTTGCGTATGGTATTTAAGCAGAGTGAGGGTAGACTTTTCGAAAGAAGTGCATTTTGAGAAATTTCTTGAAAGCAGAAAGGTTGGGAGAAAGTCGGACAGACCGTGGGAGAGCGTTCCAGAGGAGGGGTACAGCCCTTGCAAAGTCTTGAATGCGAGCATGTGAGGAGGTAATGAGAGAAGAGTTGAGTAGCAGGTCAGTAGAGGAGCGTAGTAAGCGATTGGGTGAGTATATAGAGATGAATTCAGAGATGTAGGGTGGGGCAGAGTTATGAAGTGCTTTGAAAGTCAGTGTCATTAATTTAAATTTGATTCTGAAAGGTAATGGAAGCCAGTGCAGGGATTGACAGAATGGTGAGGCAGAGGAGGAGCGGTTGCTGAGGTATATGAGCCTCGCAACAGTGTTCATTATGGACTGGAGAGGTGACAGTCTCTGGAGGGGAAGGCCAATTAAAAGAGAGTTACAGTAGTCTAGACGCGATATGAGGAGAGAGTGAATAAGAATTTTGGCAGCATCTTGGGTGATAAATGATCATATTTTGGATATGTTCCTTAGGTGGAAGTGACATGATTTAATAAGTGACTGGATATGAGGAGTGAATGACAGAATCTAGGATAACCCCAAGGCCTGGGGAGAGGGGGTGATAGTGGAATTGTTAACTATGATGGATACTTCCGGGATGTTACTGGTGTTATTTGGAGGAAAGAGAACCATTTCAGTTTTAGAGAGGTTTAATTTAAGGTAGCTTTGTGACATCCAGGTAGTGATAGCGGACAGGCAGGAGGAGACCCGAGTTAGGAGTTCTGGGTTGAGATCAGGAGATGAGAGATCTGAGTATAGTCAGCATAGAGGTGGTAGTGGAAACCATACGAGTTGATTAATTTGCAGAGGGAGGAAGTATAGAGAGAGAATACATTACTTACAATACCCTCCCCTAAGTCATTAATGAACAAGTTTAATAAAAGTGGACCCAATACCGAGCCCTGAGGGACCCCACTAAGAACCTTACTCCAAGTAGAGAATGTACCATTAACAACCACCCTCTGTACCCGATCCTGTAGCCAATTTCCTATCCATGTGCAACAACTTCATTAAGCCCAACAGACCTTCTTCTCTGCTGGTGTCCAGAAGCCTTGTGTCAGTTGTGGCGCAAACAGACATGGCAGATTTCAGCGTAGAAATGTGCGACTTTGCATTTTGAGCTAAAATCCGCCAAGTCTGTTCGCACCAGAGATTTGGCTAGTGGTCCACAGGCTGGAACACAATTGTAAGCATGGTCTCTATGGGGTCTTTGCACTGCCCGCAATCACAATGTGATGGCTGCACTCAAGTAAGCATTCAGAGAGGAAAGTTTTAAGCTTGACAAGCACATGTATGTGTATATATGCACACAAACATATAAATTATGCCATGAGGACCAGCACTTCCTGTGAATCATGTGATGAAATGTATGCACAATGCATATTGCACACAAGTCCAACAGTTTATTTCGAAATTTAGATAATAGATTTCAAAGATATTGGCAATAAAGCACTCCAAAATGAGAGAATGGGTATTTTTAATAAAACTAAAGTTTTTAGAAATAGTGAAGAATTGCAGAAGTGCAGATTTCATTAACAGTATGATAAGTAAATGTATAACTGTGTTGAAAAAAACATCTTACAACATTTTACATCTCTTCTTAGTGGTGGGTCACTGGCAAGTTTAATGCAAGAGCCTAAATGCAAGCATATAAATCTCAAGGATATGCCACGTAAGCAAAGCAGATTATCCTGGGAAAGGTCACTAGCATGTCATGGTGAACATCACACAGCACTGACACTGTGACACACCCCTGAGACTGAAAGCCCACACTGAGATCAGCACCACTTTTTCTGTTTGAAAACAGCTGGTTTTAAAGATCCTTAGTGGTGCTCAGTCATGAAGGATCATTTATTCATGTAAAGCAGGAGATGCTAAACATATAATGGGTAACTGACCCAATATTTTCTTTAGCCGATTTAGTTTATAGAATGTCTATCTCAGAAATATTCTTGCTATGTGGGAGACTGATGCAACATCAGAACACATCCTCCTGGCTTTTATAAAGGGATTATAACACTACAGAATGGCTAGTGGATGAGATAAGGAAGGATTGTGGCTAAAACCCTGGGCATACTGTAAGCAGAGAAGAGAATTTAGGGAAAACAAACAAGAATGCATACATTCAATGTATTATTTCTACTAGTCAAACATACATATAAATAAATATATATATATATATATATATATATATATGTATGTACAACTTTATTTGTAAAGCGATGGTAAGGAGCTGCAGTGCTGTACAATGCATAAAAGTACATATATAGACACACACACACACACGTGAAGCAATTGGCGTAATTTGTATTACATAGAAAGCAGAGAACTATGAGCTTTTTGATGCTGATGGAAAATTGGTATTAGTATAAAAATCTGTGTTTGCAAGTGTAGGCGCTACATATACTACAATTCTACAGATTATTTCATGAAATTTTATATTTAATACTTTGTAGCTGCAAATAAATGTATACTTTAATTGTTCTGTTTATTGACAGGATATTTTTAAATTCAGAAACAGTTAAATGGTGCATATCAAACTTGCATGAAACTCAACATGTGTAAATACTTCCAGAACGTTTTGTGGCTGGACATGAGTCAGGACTTCATCAGTTAAAAAGCAAGTAATAATTCCATTGCTTGATCCACCAGCACAGATGTACAAGATCTGCATATCATCCCACTGTTGATGCAAGTTTTATAGAGCAGCAGCTATAAACACAGTATTGCTTATATAGGCTGGCATGGTGCATTTTTCTTTTCTCTAAACAACCTAATAAAAATAATTATCAACTCTGCAGTAATAAGGAAAATAAAAATCAATGAAAGAAAAAATTCAGTCAAAGTGAATGCATATTGTAAACCAAATAATATAAACACAGCCCTGTAAATATCCCATTTTACACTAAAAAAGCATGTAGGACTAAAGGGCTCTTATATATACACAGATAATGATAGCCTATATAATACCCAGATTATTGTAATTGCTTTTAGTTGAGTACAAGTGTAGTTTCCCGAATCATTCAGGATTTCAAGTTGTTGTATATAAATCGGTACAGCTTTTCATCTGGCCTTGGAGTAGAACAGTTTCTGCACACTTTGTTATGATATTCTATCAACATGCTGTATATATCACCTGCAAAGAAAGAAAACCATTCTAGGATTAGTAAGGATGAGAAATATTTTAATACAGCACTATTTTGGCTCCATGTGGTATACCACATTTCTTCAAACCCAGGCTGACAACAGTGTGAATGATTAGCTATGGCAAAAAGTTTGGGAACCCCTCTTAATTTTTTGCAGTTTTATTTAACATTGGCTGAGCTTTCAAAGTAGCAACTTCCTTTTAATATATAACATGCCTTATGGAAACAGTAGTATTTCAGCAGTGACTGTTTATTAGATTAAAGAAAAATATGCAATATGCATCATAACAAAATTAGAAAGGTGCATAAATGTGGGCACCCCAACAGAGATATTACATCAATACTTAGTTGAGCCTCCTTTTGCAAATGTAACAGCCTCTAGATGCCTCCTATAGCCTTTGATGAGGGTCTGGATTCTGGACGGTGGTATTTTTGACCATTCGTCCATACAAAATCTCTCCAGTTCAGTTAAATTTGATGGCTGCCGAGTATGGACAGCCTGTTTCAAATCATCCCATAGATTTTTGATGATATTCAAGTCGGAGGACTGTGACGACCATTCCAGAATATTGTATTTCTCCCTCTACATAAATGTTTTTGCAGATTTCGAAGTGTGTATAGGGTCATTGTCTTGTTGGAATATCCAACCACTGCGTAACTTCAACTTTGTGATTGATGCTTGAACATTATCCTGAAAAATTTGTTGATACTGGGTTGAATTCTGGCTGCCCTGGGCACTTAGCTTCACTTAACCGTTACACATTTTTAATGTTTTTACGAAATAAAAAACAGATATACTCACCCACTGTTTTATTCTTTTCTGTAAGAAATGAGTACATTAGGTAGATATCTTTCATTAGCTCACGGTCTCCAAAAGTGAAATACACCAGGTCACGCCCAACTTCAGCAGCAGCAAGAAGCTGTATTAACGCTGCATGGAATGAAGAGAATTAAGTGACACCACATATAGACAGCCTTCATTTTTTTTTTCAACAAGAGACAATTTTTTTTTTTTGATGCAAAAACAAAATATAGATCTTAATTTGTAGTGATATGAGAATATTGTTTTAATAGCAATGAACACAAGTAGTATTATCGAGGTTGGATGGCCTTTTAGCAAGTGAGGGAATACAGGGTTATGGAAGATAGCTCATAGTACAAGTTGATCCAGATTGTCATTTTGGAGTCAGGAAGGAATTTTTCCTCCTCTGAGGCAATTGGAGAGGCTTCAAATAGTTTTTTTGCCTTCCTCTGGATCAACTAGCAGTTAGAAAGGTAAAAATAGAGTTAAAAGGTTTAACTTGATTGATGTGTATCTTTTTCTCAACCTAACCTACTACTAACTTATGTTACTATTATCAGTTATTAAATCTGCAACTTCTATGATACAGTACAGACTATGGTCTCAGTTTTTGAAAATCTAGTCCAGTTTAATCCATCTCCAGTCAATATATCGGTCAACTTTCTCTGAATCCAAGTAATACACTCGCAGGGAACACACACAAAATATGTTGAATAGTTCTGTTTTTTACTTTTCTCAATATAGGAATCCCTATTCCTACATAATGTATATAAATACATACAAAAAAACCTTAACATGGCATGAATTTACAAACTGTGGCCAACCTGTTGTACTGAAGCCCCATTTTTTTAATTAAAAAATACACACACTCATAGGCAGATTTTCAATAAGGCTAGGGGAGGCTAAGCCTCTCCAAACCTGTCTGACCCCTAAATTAAAAAGAAATAAAACAAAAACCTGCTCCATTGCTGACTGCACCGTTCCTTTAATCACGGATTGATTGCTAAGGTCCGCCTCCAAACCACAATGCTGAAGAGATCAGTTGCAATCTGATTGGATAATGTGGTTTGTAGCTTGTCCAATCAGAGCACAGCTGACTTTACAGACATTGAAATATACCAACAGGATTCAGAGTAGGCATGGCTGAGAAAACTTTACCGACTGAAGGCAGCATGGCAGAAGGGAGACTGATATGAAGCAGTTGGATTGGAACATCCAGATGGGCATGTTTGCAGCTTTCATTTAACTCACAGGTACTATACACAGCAGATTCTTCAACAGCCTGAATAAGTATTAAAGGTTTTTTTAGTTTTTTTTTTTTTTGGTCCGTTTCTTGTGCCAGGACCCACTGTCTCCCACTGTGTATAATGTGCCAGGGCCCACTGTCTCCCACTGTGTATAATGTGCCAGGGCCCACTGTCTCCCACTGAGTATAATGTGCCAGGACCCACTGTCTCCCACTGTGTATAATGTTCCAGGACCCACTGTCTCCCACTGAGTATAATGTGCCAGGACCCACTGTGCCTAATGTGCCAGGACCCACTGTCTCCCCATGTGTATAATATGCCAGGACCCACTGTCTCCCACTGAGTATAATGTTCCAGGACCCACTGTCTCCCACTGAGTATAAATTGCCAGGACCCACTGTCTCCCACTGAGTATAATGTGCCAGGACCCACTGTCTCCCACTGAGTATAATGTGCCAGGACCCACTGTCTCCCCATGTGTATAATATGGCAAGACCCACTGTCTCCCACTGAGTATAATGTTCCAGGACCCACTGTCTCCCACTGAGTATAAATTGCCAGGACCCACCGTCTCCCACTGAGTATAATGTGCCAGGTCCTACTGTCTCCCACTGAGTATAATGTGCCAGGACTCACTGTCTCCCACTAAGTATAATGTGCCAGGACCCACTTTCTCCCACTGTGTATAATGTGCCAGGACCAACTGTCTCCCACTGAGTATAATGTGCCAGGACTCACTGTCTCCCACTGTGTATAATGTGTCAGGACCCACTGTCTCCCACTGAGTATAATGTGCCAGGACCCACTGTCTCCCCATGTGTATAATGTGTCAGGACCCACTGTCTCCCACTGAGTATAATGTGCCAGGACCCACTGTCTCCCCATGTGTATAATGTGTCAGGACCCACTGTCTCCCAGTGAGTATAATATGCATGGACCCAATGTCTCCCACTGAGTATAATGTGCCAGGGCCCACTGTCTCCCACTGTGTATAATGTGCCAGGACCCACTGTCTCCCACTGAGTATACAATATTACAATATTATATATTTTTAGTATAAGCATTATGGGATATGTCTTTTTGTACTTGTACTGTTCCTTACCTTTCATCCTTTGGTGTGGCTTTTAACTAGTATTAGTCATGCTAGACACTGAGGGAGTGTTAACATTTTATTATATTTATCTTGTGGACATTTTTAACCTCGGGAGTCTTTAGGGTTAAATGCTTTGATTCACTTTAATTGCCTACGGGTATTTGCACTATTTAGGGGTGGGGAGAGAGTTTGAATCCTATGCTTCTGACGAAGTGGCGTTGAGGCCACGAAACGAGTAAAGCGTGGGCTTTGTTTGATGCACTGTTGGTGTATTTTCATTGATGTTACTTGATCTTCAATAAATTGAAATATTTTAAGCTCCGACCTGGTCTAGTGCTCTGTGGATTAAAGACCTTACAGACATGTTCAATACACAGTCTCAAAGGGGTTAAAGGAATTGTTCAGTATAAAAACTAGGTAAATCGATAGGCTGTGCAAAATAAAAAATGTTTCTAATATAGTTAGTTAGGCAAAAATGTAATGTATAAAGCCTGGAGTGGAGTGTATATAACAGAATAGAATAGTGTACATAGAATAGTGTACATAACAGAATAAAACTTTATGCTTTTCAGCTTTCTTGGTTTCCACTAACTGGTTACCCTGGTGACCAAGCAGTAACCAATCAGTGACTTGAGGGAGGGCACATGGGCCATAACTGTTGCTTTTGAACCTGAGCTGAATGCTCAGGATCAATTACAAACTCACTGAACAGTTATATCCCATGTGGTCCCTGTTCAAGTCGCTGACTAATTCAGCGTTAGAGAGCTGAAAAGCAGGAAGTTGGATTCTGGCTATTATATTAGACATCCAGTCACATTTTTTCCTAACTATATTAGAAACATTTTTATTTTGCACAGCCTATTTATCCAATTTTTATTTTTACACTGAACTGTTACTTTAAGAAATATCCTAGTCAAATCTGTCAATGGTCATGGCAGTCAGCAATCAAAATAGTCAGTCAAGCAGAAAATTCAGGAACAGCAATTTAGAGTGCACCCAGGATCAGACAAAATCCCATAATCTGGCATTAAACCCCAGTCCTCAGCATCCTTTTATTTAGAATTTTGCATCAAACTGTGCCGTGATGACGTCACATGCCGATGTGTTATCACACTAGTACGGACATTAAGCCGTACAGATATGGCATTGCAGAGATGGTGAGCCCCCCCATATCTTATGCTGTCATCCAGATAGGGAGCACTGAAGCACACTCATGACAGGAGAAAATTAAATATAACATTTCAACCACAACATTGTATTCTGAACACTGGATTTTGTTTTCTCCATAATAAACTGTATAACTACATTTATGCGAGTATCTTGTTCTACTATTGCTACAATTTTTTTTGCATTTACTAAATATAAATACTGTAGATATACCCATAGTGCCCCTAAATTCATTAATAATCTTTTATAATAATTTTATTAATAATAATAATAGTATGCCAGTCAATACAAGTCTTTTGACATACTGTATACTTAGTCAGGCGTCATTGCCTTCATTTATAAGCCACAGTATAATTAACACAATCTACATATGTTAAACCCACATTGTCAATTAATCTTATATTTAGCAAAATACCACATGAGCCTTATTTAGTCTGTATGTACTGCATCTTATATACAGACTAAAGTAATTGTGCCCTCCTGTGGCCAAATACTTATGACCAATGGTAGAATGCCAGTTTGGCTTCTCTAAAATAAAATTACTTGCAGTTGAACACAGTATATTGCCTGTTTCTAAACTACTGGTTCTGACTATTGAAACAATGTAGCAGATGCAGACCTTCCTCCAGCCAGTACGCTAATTCACACAATACCTTACATGATACTTTGCAGGCAATAATAAAACTAACAGCCGCACCGCCGAATCCCCAGTAGTTCTGCCACTGTTTGCAAGTCTATTAATTAGCTGGCTACTGCTACATAGCTTAGAAAAAAATGGTTTTTGACCACTCTAAACTCACCCCCTGCATGCTCAAATCAATGCAGCTTCATTATAATGAGCCGGCTGCTCAGCCATCAGCGTTCCCACTTTAATCAATTGTGCAAAAGGATGGAAAGGCGGCACTCCGGTAAAAAGAAGAAGGTGGTTTATTGAAACAGGTCACAAACCAACATCACCTGAAGCGTTTCGGGAGCAACTCCCTTAATCATAGCTGATTAAGGGAGTTGCTCACGAAACACATCAGGTGATGTTGGTTTGTGACCCGTTTCAATAAACCACCTTCTTCTTTTTACCGGAGTGTCTCCTTTCCATCCTTTTGTACATTTATACATTCCTCCATAACTACTGAACATTTTTAATAAATGTAAATTAAAAAGTTGCTCTAAATTTCACTTTCATCAATTATGCAAAAAAATTAACATTTTAATTAATTATTATGGTTAAGTTACACTTTAATAAGAAAGGCACGTAACTGTTATAGAATAATCAGTAGAAGTGACTAGATAGGATGATACGATCAGATTAAAGGAAACTACTAACATAGAAAATGGTTAAAAATGCTGTTTTTATATGCTTTTATATACTGCACAACCCAGAGGTTTAGCAGCTCTATAACAGTAAGGGCAGAGCTCCACGAGCATTTTTGGTTGGATCGATGCCCGCTGACAAAGCGCGACAAGTCCGTTGGAGTCGCACGCGTTATATAATTGGACTGAATGAAAAGTCGGAGTTAACAACTACACAGTCCGACTGTCGGATGACGCTTTTCTGCGTCCACATCCGACAGTCGTGACGTGTCGGACTTAATGTAGTTGTTACCTCCGACTTTTCATTCAGTCCAATATATCTTCAAGCATGCGACTCCATCCGACTTGTCACATGCGTTTTGTCAGCGGGTGTCGATCCAACCAAAAACCGCTTGTGGAGTCCAGCCCTAGAAATCTATGCCTTCAAAGTTGGCCACAGCAACACCAGTTCTGGGCTGCTGTTGAGGAACTAAGCTTAGAGAATGCTAGCATCATCAAAACATTAGCAGAAAGTAAGTTTGAATTTGTCATAGACACTGATACTACAGGTCTGATTATTAATCAAGTCAGATGCAGAATGGTTTCTTTGCTGTAATCAGCCTTGTATCATGGTTTTATATTCTATTCATGCAAACGCCAGATTTTCTGCCGTAATTTTAAACTGCTACAGACCTTTGTAAGTAAATTCTGGCAGAAGTTGCTCAAAGAAAAAGTGCATAAGAAAATTTTTCACGTTTTTTTTCAGCACATATTAAATCTCCCTCTAAGTGTATGGGAGCATGTTTGGAGGCATGGATCTTCACCTTTAAGAGTCTGGTGTAGCCGTTGGCTGGTAGAAAAGCTCAAAATGTAAAGTGCAGCATCTCTAACCTAACACATTTTTATAATTAAAATATACAGTTTCTCTTCTTAAGTTTACCTTTTAATCTAGGATCACCTCCAAATGCACCGCAGCCCCAGTTGCCTGTAGCCACCGCAGACAAATTTTGTGGATTTACTTCAGGACGATAAAACCCACAAAAAGCCTGTATTAGAAAACATTTTTGGTGAAATTGTCTTTTTTTGAAAGTCCTTCTCTGTTTTAAGAGTTGCTAATATGGTGCTAAATTGGCCTAAATTAGCAGACAGTTGTACACCTCTTTGTTCCCTTTAATTAGCAGTAAAAAAAATTGTTACCAGTCATTTTTGTATTGTTATAAATACAAACATGCACCTCTACAGACAAACAAAAGTTCATTAAAACACAGTTGGTCAGTCCATTATCATCAGTTGGTCAGCACCATAGGCTAAAAGGAATAAAAAAACTCAGAAAGGAAAAAAGAAATAGTGCAATACAGTGCTAAAGGAGTTGTTCACATTCAAGTTAAAATTTATTATGTTATAGAATGACCAATTCTTAGCAACTTGCTGTTGGTCACCATTTTTCAGTCTTTGAATTATATGCCTTATGACTCTTTCAAGCTTCGAAATGGGGGCAATGTTACCTTTAATTCCTTCTTGGCTATGTGTGCATATTTTTAAAAATGGTGTGCTCAAAATTTGTTGTGTGCACTTGCCTCAAAATGTGTGTGCATGCACATGAGTGCACAGCTTAGAGGGAACATTGCCCATAAACTATTGCTGAACGAGACTACAATTTTACAGTTGTCATTTTTTATGCCTTTATACTCTTATATTCATATTCCAGTCTCTCATTCAAACCACTGCCTGGTTGCTGGTGTAATTTGGAGCCTTGCAACCAGATAGCTGCTAAAATTCAAAACTGGAGAGGTGCTGAACAAAAAGCTAAATAATTCAAAAACCACAAATAATAAAAAGGAAGACCTATTGCAAATGGTCTCAGACTATAACCTTCTACATTCAGTTAAAAAGTTAATTCACACAAGGTTGAAATATGTTACAGCCCTATGCTGATATTTGTAATATGATTTGGAAAAAAAAACGTATTAAAATAAAAAAAAAATTAATTCAAAGGTGAAAAACCCCTTTAAATAATGAACACCCAAACGTGAAAGTATTCCCATTTCCCAGACATCAGGGGGCAGATTCACTAAGGGTCGAATTTCGAAGTAAAAAATACTTCGAAATTCGACCCTCGAATTGAAATCCTTCGACTTCGAATATCGAAGTCGAAGGATTTAGCGCTAAACGTTCGTTCGATCGATCGAAGGATTTTTCGTTCGATCGAACGATTAAATCCTTCGAATCGAACGATTCGAAGGATTTTAATCCAACGATCGAAGGAAAATCCTTCGATCAAAAAAAGTTTAGCAAGCCTATGGGGACCTTCCCCATAGGCTAACATTGACTTCGGTAGGTTTTATCTGCCGAAGTAGGGGGTCGAAGTTTTTTTTAAAGGGAAAGTACTTCGACTATCGAATGGTCGAATAGTCGAATGATTTTTCGTTCGAATCGTTCGAATCGAAGTCGAAGGTCGTAGTCGAAGGTCGAAGTAGCCCATTCGATAGTCGAAGTACCCAAAAAATACTTCGAAATTCGAAGTATTTTTCATTCGAATCCTTCACTCGAGCTTAGTGAATTGGCCCCCAGGTGTACCGCTATGAGAGCATGTGGTCAGACATACATGATGACCACCCGCAACTGTGTGTACAAACTTGAAGGGGTGTGTCATTAAAACACACACAAAGTCAAAAACACACCTCCTATTAACTTTTCCCTGTTTTATGTGGTGCCTTTGGGACTGGATCAGTGACATAGTGTTGGGCTAAATGTGCCACATTTGCCATAGGCCTTGGGCCAATAAGAGGATGCTGAAACATATACCAATAGAGTTGTAATTTTCTGCTTAGGGGAGGAGAGTCTTTTTATTGGTTCATGACAATTTTGAGGTCCAACAACCCCCAGGGCACCCTTAAAACATACAGTTATTTGAAATTATATTCTAACATTAAGCAACATTTTCAAGAATAACTGACAGCATCAAATAAATCTTCAATATTAATTTCAGCCTAAATAACCTTAAACCTTAACTGGCCTTCCAAGGTAGCATGGTTTTGACAGGTTAAAAAACTAAACCCCCAAAATGAACACTTAAGCAACAGAAAGTAGTTTATGTACTTTTAAGTGACATATCAAAGATAGATAGATAGATAGATAGAGATAGAGAGAGATATATATATATATATATATATATATATGTATATATATATATGTGTGTATATGTGTATATGTATATGTATGTGTATATGTGTATATGTATGTATATATATGTATATGTGTGTATATATATATATATATATATATATATATATATATATATATATATATATATATATATATATATATATATATATATATATATATATATATATATATATATATAGTTTGTGTGCACCATGAATTGTCGGCTCCCAGGGGGTGGCTCTTGTTTTTTTAAAATGGCAATTTTCTATTTAGGATTAGCCAATAGCACATACTACTAAAAAAAGTATATTATGAAAATTGTTTAGTTATATGAAGAACGATTTTACATATGAGCTGTTTCATGCAATATATTTTTATAGAGACCTTCATTGTTAGGGGGTATAGTTTTCCTTTAATCTCTTGAATGGAGGCTTAAAGGGTCAGCAGTTGAGGTTATGGTGCCACACATAACATACGGGTGTAAAAAACTGGCACATTGTAAGGGGAGCATTCCTATAGAAGTTTATTTTTAAGAGAAAAATATGCTTTTGTCACACAATAAATCTACACCTTACTAAACATTGAATATTTTCCCTTTAAAACAGCTTAATCAGTAAAAGTTAGGGTGTGCAACCAGATCATTTAAATATGTACCTTGTATGGAACTTGCTGCAGTATTTATAAACAGGTATGGGATCAGTTATCCGGAAACCCATTATTTTGAAAGCTCTGAGTTACAAAAGGCTGTCTGCCATAGACTATATTTTATCCAGATGATCCACATTTTAATAAAGCTACCTTGTACTTGATCCAAACTAAGATATAATTCATTCTTATTAGAAGTATAACCAGATTATAGGGTTTATTTAATGTTTACATGATTTTCTAGTAGAAAGTTAAAATTACAGTAATATTCGTTATCTGGAATAACATAAATCCCAAGCACTCTGGATAACAGGTCCCATACCAGTGGCTGAAAATGCTTTTCAGCTGCACCATGACTGCAGCATCAAAAGGTAATTTCTACATGGGAGGTAAACTATTTCCTGCTAACATCTTTTCTACTTGTTGTGGCACGGATAGTCTCCATTGCTGGCAATAGAACAGTCAAAAGTAAACTTTAAAAGTAGCAATATTGTAATTAATTAAAGCAAAGTTCATTCTGCACAATAATGTGCTTCTTGCAGAAGTTAACTCTTACAGTTAAGGTTTCCTTATATAAGGGATCCTTTGCGTTGAAGCAACTCTTTAGCCAACAGAGCTTCACTAGAATAATGGACCCAGCATGAGTACCACAAGAAGCCAATGAAGACTGAATACTTGAGGATGACTATATATCTATATGCACAGTCATGCAATCTACAGTCCCAATTAAGTTGTCAGCAATATTTTTTTAAATAAATCTGTTTGCCTACACAACTTCCTTGCTCTCGGTTGCTTTTACTTCTTCAATAAAAATTTTCGATGATCAATGTGATGTTTTCACCAGATGCAAGTTTTCAAAACAAAATTTGTCTTAACCAAAGTGATAGCTTGAAAATGCATTACTTCTGCTGATTTATTGGGGAAAGTTTCATACAAAGAACATGAATTGATAAATTACCTGGAGTCCAGGAAAAACATAAAACTGGTCTTTACCACAGAAACAAATGACCCACATGTCTTATTATATAGATTCATAGAAATACGGACTACAGTAAGGATATTTTGCTGTCCTCATTTTCAGACCTTGTCTTGTAATTATGTATATTTGTTCCTATTGCCTATTTCAAGTGTACATTTGAAAATTGTAGCATGGTTGGAAAATTATACATGGAAAGTATATCCCTCCAAGAATCCTCTATACGGCAGCACAGAGGGGCTGTGAAAATAAGAAATGAGAAAAAGGAGAGCAACTATGACTGTATTGGGGAATTTAGTTTCACTGCATGCAACTGGGTGTTATTTGGCATAAGGATTGTTGCTGGACACTTGAGGTTTTATTCACAAGGAGGCCAATTCCCTGGTAGCAAGGACAAGTCACAAACTGCTGCCCTAAATAATTGGGAGTAAGCTGCAGCTGCATAAGACAGAAAACACTTGGAATCTCCAAAGGACTGTGAGTGAAATTTTCATTTATCGGATTTAACTTGCCCAAGTGGTGCTGTGGGTCCTTTCAGGAAGGACCTTTTTTTCCAAAAGTAAGGCTGTTACTATTTTGTTTTATTGAAACCTCAGAAGTCATGAACATTCCTTTCGTGTTTTAAATGCTGTGTTAAATTAAAGGGATACTGTCATGGGAAAAATTTATTTTCAAAATGAATCAGTTAATAGTGCTGCTCCAGCAGAATTCTGCACTGTAATCCATTTCTCAAAAGAGCAAACAGATTTTTTTATATTCAATTTTGAAATCTGACATGGGGCTAGACATATTGTAAATTTCCCAGCTGCCCCAAGTCATGTGACTTGTGCTCTGATAAACTTCATTCACTCATTACTGCTGTACTGCAAGTTGGAGTGATATCACCCCTCTCCCTCCCCCCCCCCCCCACCCCAGCAGCTCACAACTGAACAATGGGAAGGTAACCAGATAAAGCTCCCCAACACAAGATAACAGCTCCTTGGTAGATCTAAGAACAACACTCAATAGTAAAAACCCATGTCCCACTGACACACATTCAGGAGAAGGAAAAACAGCAGCCTGCCAGAAAGCATTTCTCTCCTAAAGTGCAGGCACAAGTCACATGACCAAGGGCAGCTGGGGAATTGACAAAATGTCTAGCCCCATGTCAGATTTCAAAATTGAATATAAAAAAAATCTGTTTGCTCTTTTGAGAAATGGATTTCAGTGCAGAATTCTGCTGGAGCAGCTCTATTAACTGATGTGTTTTTAAAAAAACCATGTTTTCCGATGACAGGATCCCTTTAACATGCAAAGTTCAGTTGGAAACCCTGTGTACTGTCGCTTATCTGTGTGAAAGGAGCTGCTGCTGCTGCTACTGCCTAAAGAACAATTCCCCCACAAAAGCTAGGTAGTTGTCCAGGTTAGTTATATGGTTATTCATAGTTTTTATAACTTATCTTTCTTCTCAGGCCCTATCATACACCTTTATTTCTGAGAGTAATTAAAACTGCAGTTGAACCTACAAGTCAGAATTACAGAAAAACTAATTCTGTTTCTAATAATAATAATAATCTTTCTATTCAGGCCTCTCCTGTTCATATTCCAGTACCTTATTCAAATCAATGCATGGTTGCTATGGTAATTTGACCATAGCAACCATATTACTGAAATTGCAAACTGGAGAGTAGTTGAATAAAAAAGCTAAATAAATCAAAAACCACAAATAAAAAAGAAAAACCAATTGCAAAATTGTCTCAGAATATCACTCCCTGCATAATACTAAAAGTTAACTCAGAGGTGAACAACCCCTTTAAAAAAAAAAAAAAGGGTGCTGTCACTTTACTTCATTGAAAAAAGCTTCACAGTGATGTAAACATAACAAATAATGTTTGCTGGTTAAACATCCACCTGATTATTCAGATGATTTGTTAATTGTACCTTAAACTTTAACTAAAGCATTACAGCTAGTACTTTCCATAAATACGTATAATCCACACCCCTGGTCAGCCCAGCTCAAGCTGCTTGGGAAACTGTATGCATGTAATCAATGCCCTTGAACTTCAAGCACATTCTCAGGGTGTGCGGTTTCAATACACACCTTTTACAAGCACCCAACATTGTTTTTTTACTTATTATTAGTGGTGGATGCCAAGTGCAAATTATTTTATTATCGCCTTCCAAACACTTTTTAGTTCAGTTGTTTTCAGATTGTTCCCCAGAAATAAAGACTTTTTTCAATTACTTTCCACTATTTATTTTTTACTGTTTGTAAAAGTTGAATGTTCCTGTCTATGGTGTTTGAGTCGGTCAGCTCAGTAATTCAGGTGCACACTAAACTGTTACAATCTTGCAACATTTAGTTGACACATTTCTTAGTATTAGCAACTATTTTATCAATTCTAACTGCTGTCTGTAATTAAACCCAGAGATTTTGCTCCGCAGCAAGAAAGATAAGAAATGTATCAACTAAATGTATCAATTCAGAACAGTTTAGGGTAAGGCCACACAAGGAGATTCGGGGAGATTTTGTTGCCTGGCGACTAATCGTCTCGTCTTTTGAGCGACTATCTCCCCGAACTGCTTCAGCGTTTTTCCCCATAGGCTACAATGAAAAGTCGCCTGAGCTAATGTGAGGCAACGTTGGGCGACTATATAAAACGAATCGCCGGCGACAAAATCTCCCAGAATCTCCTCGTGTGGACTAGCCCTTACAGGGTCGGTGAACCCACATCCCAGAGCTGCTTCAGAAGATGAAAAAAAAATACTTCAATATTAGAAAAAAAACGGTGACACATAGAAAATAGAAAGTAATTGGAGAAAGTCGTTATTTCTGGTGATCTATCAGAAAACTAGTCGTTTGAAGGTGAACAACCCCTTTCTGTCAGGTGTATTTTTGACTCACAAAACATTGGAGGGGCCTGTAGGCTGAAGATGGCCCTCCAAGGATTTTCCTCAAGTTCTCAAGTTAAATTAAAATTGTCTGTAGAAGTTCCAACAATGGAGGAAATAATGTCCAGTTCTTCTCTTAAAGCACCCCCACTCACGGTGCAATAGCAATTAATTTTAGGTAGAGAGGCAAGGGACAGGCAGTCTAGCTGCTTAGTGTTATTTTTTAGCACAGCATGATTAGAGCACAAAGCTCTTTATCAAGTGTAATACATTGGTGCCACATTCAAACATTTACAGAAAATTTTGTTTAACTAGGTAAAGTTAGTTAAATTAAATCAGACACATGCCTTATTTAGCTCTCTCTTAATCTTCTCAGGGACAAACTGGTCAATGGGTCGTCTGAAGTGGAAAGCATCAATAGCAACAATTTCTGTAGTCCGTCGCTGCCATTCATCCCTGTTAAATAAGAAATTGCAGTTATAATGCAGATAGCAAAAGTAAATATTGACATTTTCCACTGTTGCAAACATTGTGTGTATTTTCTTCATGAACAATGCAGCATTTTAAAGGCAACATTTGGATGAAGCATATCAAAACAGAACATTTTCTCACGGCGTGGCACACAGTTCTCTAACAATCTCAGTAACAACTACCACCCACTGGATATTACAGACAACTCTGTCTAAGTGCTTAAAATAAGAAGGGAAATGTGCTAGCCCAATGAATGATTGTAATTTTCACAACAGAAGTATCAGAAGTAATCTAAGGGGACTGAGCACAAATAATACTCATAGCGTTAAAACATTACACTGTGTATATGAGCTAAGGGTGCATATACAAATGGCATATCCTGGGTTGGGGGGCTTACAACTGGGGGTATTACAAAAAAGTTACAAAATCCTCTGCTTTAAAACTACACAAAACCTTTAATTGCCCTTAATTTACTGTGCTTACTGTGGAAGAGTACTTGGTACATATCTGAATTACCTCTCTATACAGGCAGATAGCAAACTTAAAGGGATCCTGTCATCGGAAAACATGTTTTTTTTCAAAACGCATCAGTTAATAGTGCTACTCCAGAAGAATTCTGCACTGAAATCCATTTCTCAAAAGAGCAAACAGATTTTGTTATATTCAATTTTGAAATCTGACATGGGGCTGGACATTTTGTCAATTTCCCAGCTGCCCCTGGTCATGTGACTTGTGCCTGCACTTTAGGAGAGAAATGCTTTCTGGCAGACTGCTGTTTTTCCTTCTCAATGTAACTGAATGTGTCTCAGTGAGACATGGGTTTTTACTATTGTGTGTTGTTCTTAGATCTACCAGGCAGCTGTTATCTTGTGTTAGGGAACTGCTATCTGGTTACCTTCCCATTGTTCTTTTGTTTGGCTGCTGGGGGTGATATCACTCTAACTTGCAGTACAGCAGTAAAGAGTGATTGAAGTTTATCAGAGCACAAGTCACATGACTTGGGGCAGCTGGGAAATTGACAATATGTCTAGCCCCATGTCAGATTTTAAAATTGAATATAAAAAAATCTGTTTGCTCTTTTGAGAAATGGATTTCAGTGCAGAATTCTGCTGGAGCAGCACTTTTAACTGATTCATTTTGAAAAAATTTTTTTCCCCATGACAGTATCCCTTTAAAGGTTCATGTCAATACTCTGCTTGTCCATTCTGCATTAGATTGACCATTCCCCTAGCGGCAGTTAGTTACAGCTATTGTCTAAAACATACAAACCAAAACAAGTGCAACTCAGTTGCAAAAGGCTATCCTACCCCATTTACTGAAGGTGATAGAGGTACAATGTGGGAGTCATCCTTGCTAAGCATCCATACACAGGTAAACCTTGCATATTGTAAGGCAGGTCTGTGGGCTGAGGGATCATTTATGTGGAAAAGGAACCAATAGCACACAGGACTGGGGAAATCTTCCAATTATTATATTGTGCAAGCGGAGTGCAATGCAACGTTTCGGGGAACAATACCCCTTTGACAAAGGGGTATTGTTCCCCGAAACGTTGCATTGCACTCCGCTTGCACAATAAAATAATTGGAAGATTTCACCAGTCCTGTGTGCTATTGGTTCCTTTTCTACTAAGAAGTTTGTGAGGTTGCCGAGCCTCTACCTTTGTGCACCAGGCATCTCTGTTTGAATTGAAGGGTGTGCGTAGTCCTACATTGTTGTATCCAGTCAAGGATCATTTATGTGGGCCATATGAGGTTTGGCTACCTTATTATTGTTAAATGTTCGGATAGTGTCCTGGATGGAATAGAACTGAAATACTCAGTTTTGAAATGCAGCAGTGCTAACCATTGTGTAACCTCATGCCCATCAAGAGATGGTCACAAGGAGAAGACAAACTTTCTATACACAGCAGTACATATTTCCTTACCTGGGAGACTCATCTTCATGAACACAAGCCCATTTGTAGGTCTCTGAATATCCAGTGTATTCACTGTACTGCTCTGCACCTACATAGAAAAAGGACCACGTTTGTATGACTTAAATCATTCATGTAAAAACATTTTAAAAATATGCTCTCAATACAGATTCCAATTTCAGACTTTGGCTACCGAAAAATAGTTTATTGATTTTAGATGATAAACCATCTTCCCGCCCTTGAAGAAGAACCCCATCGGTTGATACAATGATTGATCAGGAACCCCTTTCCTATTCTTCTGTCCTACAAAATCTATTTCATAGCTAATCTTGCTCCAAACATTCACTCTTCCCTTTTGGCCCACTCCTTTATTTTTTCTTTCCCTCCTCTTTGTCCTGCATGTACCCTTCCCACATCCCCCTGTGTTTAAATTTGCTTAACATGGAGTTTATGGTCATTCTGTAGTTCGGAGCTTACTGGTATTAGGTTTCTGGAGATGAGATCCTATACATACAGTTAGGTCCATACATCTTTGGACAGAGACAACTTTTTTCAAATTTTGGTTCTGTACATTACCACAATGAATTTTAAATAAAACAACTCAGATGCATTTGAACTGCAGACTTTCAAGCTTTAATTCAGTGGGTTGAACAAAACGATTGCATAAAAATGTGAGGAACTAAACCTTTTTTCTAACACAATCACTTCATTTCAGGGGCTCAATAGCAATTGGACAATTCACTCAAAGGCTATTTCATGGGCAGGTGTTGGCAATTCCTTCGTTATTTAATTATCAATGAAGCAGATAAAAGCCCTGGAGTTGATTTGAGGGGGGGGGTGCTTGTATGTGGAAGATTTTGCTGTGAACAGACAACATGCGGTCAAAGGAGATCTCCATGCAGGTGAAACAAGCCATCCTTAAGCTGCAACAGAAAAAACCCATCCGAGAAATTGCTACAATATTAGGACTGGCAAAATCTACAGTTACAGGTACATCCTGAGAAAGAAAGCAATCACTGGTGAACTCAGCAACGCAAAAAGACCTGAACGTCCACGGAAGGCAACAGTGGTGGATGATCGCAGAATTATTTCCATGGTGAAGAGTAACCACTTCACAATAGCCAAACAAGTGAACAACACTCTCCAGGAGGTAGGCATACCAATATCCAAGTCTACCATAAAGAGAAGACTGCATGAAAGTAAATACAGAGGGTGCACTGCAAGGTGCAAGCCACTCATAAGCATAAAAAATAGGCTAGACTGGACTTTGCTAAAAAAAAAAAAAAAAAACATCTAAAAAAGCCATTCGTTGGATACATGAAACCAAGATCAACCTCTACCAGAATGATGGCAAGAAAAAGGTATGGAGAAGGCGTGGAACAGCTCATGATCCAAAGCATACAACATCATCTATAAAACATGCTGGAGGCAGTGTGATGGCTTGGGTGTGCATGGCTGCCAGTGGTATTGGGACACTAGTGTTTATTGAGGATGTAACACAGGACAGAAGCAGCCGAATTAATTCTGAGGTGTTCAGAGACATACTATCTGCTCAAATCCAGCTAAATGCAGTCATATTGATTGTGAGGCATTTCATAATACAGATGGACAATGACCTAAAACATACAGCCAAAGCAACCCAGGAGTTTATTAAAGCAAAGGATTGGAATATTCTTGAATGGCCAAGTCAGTCACCTGATCTGAACCCAATTGAGCATGCATTTCACTTGTTAAAGACTAAACCTCGGACAGAAAGGCCCTCAAACAAACAGCAACTGAAAGCCGCTGCAGAGCATTAAAAAGGAGGAAACCCAGAATCTAGTGATGTCCAGAAGTTCAAGACTTCAGGCTGTCATTGCTTGCAAAGGGTTTTCAACCAAGTATTAGAAATGAACATTTTTTTCAGTTTTTTTTAATATGTCTAATTGCTTTTGAGCCCCTGAAATGAAGTAATGGTGTCAAAAAAAGGCTTTAGTTAATCACATTTTTATGCAATCTTTTTGTTCAACCCACTGAATTAAAGCCGATAGTTTGCAGTTCAACTGCATCTGAGTTGTTTCATTTAAAATTAATTGTGGTAATGTACAGAACCAAAATAAGAAAAAAGTTGTCTCTGTCCTAAGATTTATGGACTTAACTGTATATAATTTAATAATGGATTTAGAGCCAAACAACGTAGCACTGTTATTTATGCTGTGTTCTGTAATGCAAACAATATTTGCCAAGGTTAAATCATGAAAAAAAAAAAAAAAAAAAAGATTCTGTAGCGCTGCCTTCTGCTATAACTATTACGAATCTGAAGCTAAGCAGGTGCAGCAAAATCCAGAGCAAATTTAATTTGTCATCAATTTGTTATGTGCTTGTGCAAATTAAAGCTAGACAATTACATTCATTAGATTCAAGTCACGAATACCAATATTGTAAGGGAGGTAATTTATTGGTGTATGGCATAGGGGAAAAGCTGGCCAGAGTAGGCAGATGGAAGACAGCCAGTTCTTTAACAAAGATGATGAAGTGGCCATTTTCATTAATGGAACGGAAGATGATACCAGCTTAATTCATTAGTAGTTACTCTAATAAAATAAAGTGCTTTGGAAATAAGCATATTTAAAAAAACACAAAAACTGGTAAAAAAAACCTAATGTCCTACATAATTATGCAAATTGTGGGTATAAGTTTTTTGGGTACATACAGTATGACAAAGTTGTGTTGTTTTCAAAAATAGGGGTAGTAGTAGGGGAGTAAATCTGTATTTACACAATGGTTTACCATCTGGATGCCACATACCACACATGCCTACATGGATAACATCACAATGTATATACATACAGATGGTGAATCGGGTTGTAATCTGTATGATAACTTGTTGCCATTTATGTTAAATACTATTTTGACTGGGATCCCTGCTTCTGCAAAGATTACTAGACTCTTACAGCTATAAGTTAATTACAAACTTCCCATCAACTTTCCAGACTATAGCCATTTAAAGGAGAATTCAACCTGTAGATAAAAATGGATTTGGCACAGTGTTTTGTACTTCAGCTGTACTTTAGTTAGTTTTTGGTCTATAAAGCACAATAAATATTTAATCAATGAAGTATAAATATGCAAGCCGTAGTTCAATGGCTTTCTACCTTTAAAGAAAAGTTTAAAGAAAGTGAAAAATCACATTCAGCTCTTGGAGGGGGTCACCAACTCTGTTCTAAATAGATACATACAGTCATATGAAAAAGTTTGGGAAACCCTTTTCAGCCTGCATAATAATTTACTCCACTTTCAACAAAAAAAGATAACTGGTATGTTTTTCATTTCCCAGGAACATCGGAGTACTGGGGTATTTTCTGAACAAAGATTTTTAGTGAAACAGTATTCAGTTGTATGAAATTAAATCAAATGTGAAAAACTGGCTGTGCAAAAATGTGGGAACCCTTGTAATTTTGCTAATTTGAATGCCAGTTAGGGTAGGACTACATGGACGTTTTCGGCGCGATCCGACGTGCTGCAATAAAAAGCTGGCGTCAAACCACATGCAAAGAAAATAAGGCAAGTAATGGAAATGTTGGATGAAGTCGCAGCGTTGATCAGAGCCGGACTGGGAAAAGCAGCCCGGACAAAAAAAATCAAAGCAGCCCACATGTAAACACACAATGCTCTTGTACTCAGACACACATATATTGGGTTAAAACAAATATATTGGTGTCCACTTCGTGAGTCTGTTTACCCTCCATGTATGCAGTTGCCTATATAAATGAATCAATGGCTTGAAAATTAAAGCATTTAATAAACAATAAACAGCAAATTGCTGTTATGGGGAACCACTCTTGTGCAATTTAGCATCTGTTAGTAAATCATTCCCAGTGTATTTGAAGTTTTTTTTAAAGAACTACCCTCAAACCTTCCTGTTGTATGGTAAATATTACAAGAGAATACCTATGCTGACATGGTTTTCTGGTATTTCTGGTTTTCTGGTATTTTCTGTACAGACTATGAGCAAACTTAGGGGCTGTTCCTGCTGAATTGTGCTTAGTACAGGGGAATACCTATGCTGCCATAGTTTTATGGGATATCTCTGTACAGACTATGAGCAAACTTAGGGGACTGTTCCTGCTGAATTGTGCTTAGTACAGGGGAATACCTATGCTGCCATAGTTTTATGGGATCTCTCTGTACAGACTATGAGCAAATTTAGGGGACTGTTCCTGCTGAATTGTGCTTAGTACAGGGGAATACCTATACTGTCATAGTTTGTGTATACATTTCAATTTATGTATAAATACCCCATCAGGGGTGACATCTGTCAGGTGACAGAGAGGCAATTCCATGTATAAATACCAAAAAAATCATAACAGAAGAATGGCACAACTGCAATTTTTGCCATCAAGGAAAGGGTTAAAATTCACAAGGCAGTGTAATAAACATGACTTGTAGCCTTAATTGGCCAGCATTCTTTCTGCACTAATAGTCTGGGGGGGAGAGGATGAATCTGCAGCACCATGATACCCTGTAAGACCACCCTCATTCCTCTATTGTGTGATTTACCCTTTCGCCTCTCCTCTCATGAAACCACTATTACTATTATACTATGCAGGGGATTTCCAGACGTGCTGCAAAATCACTTTGTCAGGCTGCCAGCAGACAGAAACCGCGGGTACCAGCCCATAGAGTCCCGGCAATGCAACAACTGCCAGTCCCGGTCTAACAACATGCCTCTTGTCATTTTCTGCAGCATGGGCCTGGCAGACACATGGGTTAAGCCCTGCTGTAACTCATCTGCTGCTGCACAGTCTCTATGTCGAAACTGACTAACCCAGGCTTCTCTCACAGCATTTCCAGTCAGAACGGATTAGAGCAGGGGAGTAAAGAAGCACCCGGTGACCCTGCAAAGTGGCGGCTCTTCAGGACTCCCTCCTCCCCCGCATTGCCAGGGCCATACTTACGCCACTGTAACGAACGATCCTTCTCCCAGTCCCACGTCTCCGCCGCTCACTCGCTCAACCCCCATCCTAATCTGCTGCTACAATCAGCCTAAGGCCAGCACTGGTTAGCGCACGCAGGAGTGTGCGTGCATATTCTGCTGATGCTGTGCTAAAATGCTGTACGACTACAGTTTAACTCCACAAAGCGGCCCATTTCACCTGTAAGTGGAACGGCCCTTCGGGCAATTGCCCGAACGGGCAGATTGCCAGTCCGGGCCTGGCTTTGATCCAGCGCGACACGACTGTTGGATGCAGACGCAGCGTCTGCATCCGATAGACGTGTCGCATCGGATCAATGCTGTGACACTATCCGACAATGCATTCACTTACATTATTTCTGTCGCATGTGATTTGACACTAGCGTTTTGTTGCAGCGTGTCGGATCGCTCCGAAAACGTCCATGTAGCCCTACCTACTTGGTTGGATTAGCTTGTTAAGCCTTGAACTTCATAGGCAGGTGCATAGGCAGCAGAAGATGGTTTTGGCAGGGCGAGCCCAATACGAAGAACACAGGCGCGGCGCGCTTAGCACATTATGGGGAAAAGGATTCTGTAAAGTACATTACATGCTGAGACTGTGAGGTACTCAAAAGACATACAAAGGAGCTGTAGGTACTGTTCTCCCAAGAACATAAAAAGAAGGCAACACAAGCACTATAAAGAACATTATATAGTAAGAAGCAGAGGGCACTGGTACACCAAATACATACATAGAGAGCAATTTACAATGGCACCACGAGCAGTAAGATATAGAGAATACTGGCAGGTCAAGCACAATATACATTAAAACAAAGTGTGTATAAGTACAAGAATGCATTATATAGTAAGAATCAGTAAGAACAAAGTTATATAGCTGGGGTCAGTATGTATCAAAACTTTTTAATGTAACTTTAAATAAATATATTTTTTACTAATGAAAAGCCTGGGGACACATATCTTTGGATTTAACTTTGTTTATGCTGATTGCATGTGAACTGGGCCAAGTTTGGTTTGGGATACATAGAAATCAGGTGTGGATTCCCAACTAAATATTGATACAAAGAATCAGTAAGCACAGGGACTCCAAGCCTATAAATTCTAGCACCTCTTGATGTACTGCCTCACTCTATTGCTTTGCCAAAATGCAAGTAATGAGGAGCTGCATTAGTAACGTGAAAAATTCAAATATCTCTCACTACATGGATCCCTTTTATGCAACTTAGACTGCAATATTATATTATACTAGGACATTTGTACAAATGCTCCAATCCCACTGCATCAGCATAATAATTATATATAAACATAGTAATTTGGTTTGAAAAAAGACACATCTAGCCTTTTGGCCTAAGTAAAACCTGTCTAATTTCTTGCTGATACAAAGGAAGGAACAACCCCTTCCAAGTTACTCCAAGATACAATTGGACTATTTTCTGGAATAACTTTATACCAATATCTTTAACCCTGTATTTTCTGTATACCCCCACCCAGAAAGCAGGATGGCACAGTAGAATTTCATGTATAAATACCCCTAAGAATTATAGCGGAATGGCAACTTCATTTATAATGTAAATACCCCCAGAATTCATAGCAGAATAGCAATTCCATATATAAACCCCCCCAGAACTTATATCAAGATGGCATGGTGGCAATTCCAAGTATAAATACCCCCAGAACTTATATCAAGATGGCACAGTGGCAATTGAATGTATAAATAACCCCAGAATTAATGGCAGGATGGCACCATGGCAATCCCATGTAGAAAACCCCACAGAATTCATAGTAGGATGGCACAGGCACAATTCCATGTTTAAATACCCCCAGAATTCATAGTAGGGTGACAGACACAATTGCATGTATAAATGCCCCAAGAATTTTCGGCAGGATGGCACCATGGCAATTCCATGTTTAAAACCCTCAGAATTTATTGTAGGATGGCACAGGCGCAATTCGATGTATAAATGCCCTAAGAATTCATAGTAGGATGGCACAGTAGCAATTCCATGTATAAATGCCCCCAGAATTCATAGTAGGTTGGCACAGGCGCAATTCCATTTATAACCCCCCCCCAGAATTCATAATAGGATGGCACAGGCACAATTCCTTGTATAAATGCCCCCAGAATTCATAGTAGAATGGCACAGGCGCAATTCCATGTATAAATGCCCCCAGAATTCATAGTAGGATGGCACAGTGCAATTCCATGTATAAAAAACGCCACAGAACCTATAGCAGCAGAATGGCAAAGGGATGCGATGCACTATAATCAATTAATTTAAAGGGATACTGTCATGGGAAATTTTTTTTTTTTCAAAATGAATCAGTTAATTGCATTGCTCCAGCAGAATTCTGCACTGAAATCCATTTCTCAAAAGAGCAAACAGATTTTTTTATATTCAATTTTGAAATCTGACATGGGGCTAGACATATTGTCAATTTCCCAGCTGCCCCAAGTCATGTGAGTTGTGCTCTGATAAACTTCAATCACTCTTTACTGCTGTACTGCAAGTTAGAGTGATATCACCCCCTCCCTTTTTCCCCCCAGCAGCCAAACAAAAGAACAATGGGAAGGTAACCAGATAGCAGCTCTCTAACACAAGATAACAGCTGCCTGGTAGATCTAAGAACAGCACTCAATAGTAAAAACCCATTTCCCACTGAGACATTTGCACAAAGAACATCTGTATGGGTGATGTGAAAGAAGCCCTTTCTGCACTCACACAAACAGAGTCGCATGTTGTATGCAAAAGCTCATTTAGACAAGCCACAGTGATTTTGGAACAAAGTGCTTTGGACAAAATTTTAGTTATTTGGTCATAACAAAAAAAGTGCTTTGTATGGCAGAAGAAGAACAAGCCTGCTACCTACTGTCAAATTTGGTGGAGGTTCCATCATGATGTGGGGCTAGTTCAGGGACTGGGGCCCTTGTTAATGTTGAGGGTCGGATGAATTCAACCCAATATCAACAAATTCTTCAGGATAATGTTCAAGCATCAGTCACAAGTTATGCAGGGGTTGGATATTGCAACAAGACAATGGCCCTAAACACACTTCGAAGGCATTTATGCAGAGGGAGAAGTACAATATTCTGGAATTGCCATCACAGTCCCCCAACTTGAATATCATTGAAAATCTATGGGATGATTTGAAGCAGGCTGTCCATGTTCGGCAACCATCAAATTTAACTGAACTGGAGAGATTTTGTATAGACGAATGGTCAAAAATACCGCCTTCCAGAAACTCATCAAAGGCTATAGGACGCGTCTAAAGGCTGTTACATTTGCAAAAGGAGGTTCAACTAAGTATTGATGTAATATCACTGTTGGGGTGCCCAAATGTGTGCACCTGTCTAATTTTGTTATGATGCATATTGCAATTTTCTGTTAATCCAATAAACTTTATGTCACTTCTGAAATACTACTGTATCCATAAGGCATGTTATATATAAAAAGGAAGTTGCTACTTTGAAAGCTCAGCCAGTGATAAACAAAACTTCAAAGAATTAAGAGGGGTTCCCAAACTTTTTCATATGACTGTAAATGTATACATTTCTTACCTTTGGCCCTGCAAAACTGAATCCCTGTTTTTCTTTAAATGCAGCAGTTAGAATTGATACAATAGTTGTGACTATCCCACAGATACTGCTGAGAAATGTATCAACTATTGTAGCAAATTGTAACAGTTCAACAATCTGCACTGTTATCACTGAGCTGCCAGACAAACACATGAGACGGGAACATTAAAATTTACATCTTGGAAAAACAGTCAAAAATAAAACGCAGAAAGCAATTGTATATAGTCTTTATTTCTGTTGAACAATCTGAAAACAACTGAACTGAAAAAAGTGTTTTGAAGGAACCCTTTAAAATATATATCCTAAGATAAAATATATAATTATTTGCAAAATAAGTATGCTGTTAGGGGTAAAAATATTAGAGCAACTAATTTTCTACTTATGCTTTAAGGTTTAAGTGGTTCCACATTTAACATCACAAAATATACTACAGTGTGAGGCAGTGTATACTTTTATTACAACATTTTCTGTCTGGCCAGCCTTTGAGACTAAAAACAAATGTGAAGTATTCTGGTACACAAAGGTTTTAAAGACAAACTATGAAATTAATATATTCATACCAATTTGTGCACTTATTTTTTTAGAGCCTTAAGAAAAAACAGTTTGCATGCTTAGGCTCCATGGTACATGGAATGTATTATCCACATTTGTTTTTCACAAGCAGTGATAGTTTTTAATCACTGACCAGTGATCAATGCCAATTTAAAAGGATACGACAGGCTGAATGGCCAAGTTTGAGCCCCTCTCCACCAGCAGAATAATTTCAGTGAAGATAATATGCTGTGTGCCATACAACTTCACTTACCTGTGATAATAAGGCATTCATTGGAATCCAGAACTTCAGTAAAAAGACGTGATACTATCAATTCAGGGTTTATAAGGAATCGAATTTCTTCTTGAACAAGGCCTCCACCAGTGACACCACCCCCAACAAAGCGGTTGGCAAAATCAACCTGATAAAAAAAAAACATTAGTTTGTGTCAGTTATCTGTGATGCAAAATTAAAAGCATCTCTTGGATGTCTAGCAGAGTCAGGACAACGGACAACCACAGTCTGATGTCAGTGAATGACAAATAGAACTCTGCAATAGAAACACCAGCCCCTCCTCCATTTCTCTCTGCTCCCAGGCTCAATAAGTCCCATCTTGTCAGTAACATTTTACAGATTAGTAAAAACTTCTGGGTTCTGTGTTGCTCACACTACCATAAACAGATCATAACTACAGTTAACTATTTGAAAATTGAGTAGACAATTATAGATAAGGGAGCAGCTTCCATCAATCTAGAGCAGCTACCCAGAATTGGGTAGCAACACTAGCAAGAAAAATGTTCTTGGGGTGCCAAATAAGTGCTGTGATTGGTCATTTGTAGCCCCTATGTGGATTGTCAACCTACACTGAGACTCTGTTTGGCAGTACACCTGATTTTTATGCAACCAAATCTTGCCTACAAGCCTGGAATTCAAAAATAAGCTCCTGCTTTGAGGCCACTGGGAGCAACATCCAAAGGGTTGGAGAGCAATATGTTGCTTGGGGATCACTGATCTAGAGAAACAGTGGTTGGTGTGCAGGGTCTGAATTGTGAATAATGAATGGAAAAAGAATTAACCCTTAAGATTGCACCTCCCCATCACAAGATCTGAATACTAAATAATTAAAATAAAAAAACCAGGAGGCATTAAATAAGGTAAAGAACAGGGAGATGAATGGACTGGAAGTAGGTTGTTGGTATACAAAGGCTGCAAAATGGGTCTCAGACCCGCCTAATTAATTTGCAGCTGGTTGCTAGCGTTGCCACGGAGTGGAGTAGATTAGACGTAAATAGCGGGTATTTAAGATCTTAAAGGAGAAGTAAATAGTTTTTTTTTTCTATCAATAAATTTACTCTAAACAGCCCCCCAGATAAATGTACCTTAAAGGAATAGTTCAGTGTGAAAATAAAAACTGTGTAAATAGATAGGCTGTGCAAAATAAAAAATGTTTCTAATATAGTTAGTTAGCCAAAAATGTAATATATAAACATTTTTTATTTTGCACAGCCTATCTATTTGCCCAGTTTTTATTTTTACACTGAACACAATTCCTTTAAGGTGGCCATAGACGCAAAGATCCGCTCGTTTGGCAACATTGCCAAACGAGCGGATCTTTCCCCGATATGCCATTAACGAGCATGGCTATATCGGGGGTAATCTGATTGTTCGGCCGTATGGCCGAACGATCCGATTACGATGTGCCATGGGCTCCGGCAGGATTGAGTCAAAATCAAACCTGACCGATCCACCGAACGACCGATCTCTGCCGGACGAAAGATGTTGGCACACGCCACACACGATCCGAAAATCGGATGAATCTTTGATTCGTACGATAGGATCTGTGTGTCTATGGCTACCTTTAGTCCCTGCTGCCAGTCTGCTCTGGTTCCTGTGTTATCAGCAGCTTGTTTCCCCTTCTTCCTGGTGCAGAGTGAAGCCCTGCCCATTAGCTTACTAAGCTCTCCTTATCTGACTAGTCGGAGAGATCATTTGCATGCTGTGACATAGCAGGGAGGAAGGAAGGGCCAGTGTGTGCACCAGCAGCTTTTTTTTTTTCTCCTCATGTGCCACTCCCTGCTCGTTCTGGTTCATTCCAGATCACAGCAGCACTGAGAGGAAGAACTGGAAGACTTCTCTTCTCTGATACTGCTAATGCACTGTAGCTTAACTAACAGCCCTTTCTGAATTTAGAATACATTTTAAAATGCCTCTGGTTATGTGAAGAATAAAGTTTATTTTTTGTTCAACTGTTTACTGAGTTTGATTTACTCATTAATGTGAGTTTTGTGGGAAAGACACAGGTGAATTGTCATGTGCATCTAAACACACCTGAAACCTGCCTAGCCGAGTTGCAGTTCTACATGGAGGCTCAAAACATATGAGCAGTATCTAAGAATTCTATCCCTTACGGCTCCGACGATCACCAGCCCCTTCACCCACAGAGCTCCCCTCCAGGTTCAGCATGTGAAAAAACAGCCTGTGTAATCAGTCTTACCCTAAACCCCCCCCCCCGTGAAGGGGTTGGTGATCGACGGAGCCTTAAGGGGGTTCTTGCCAGCTGTAGCGCTACAGCCATGTTCCCTTGGTAAATAAAAATGTTTCCTAGATTTACTTCCTTAGTCAGCTGACTCCCATCTATGCAGTGCAACTTACAGGCAAGCTATTATTTTTTTTAAAGCAAACTGGAGTATGGTTAGGCCATAAACACTGTATCCAAAGAGTGTGAGGGTCTCCAAAAATAAAGAAACAAATGTAAAAAGTAGAAAAATTTATTAGGACATGAAGACCTAACGCGTTTCGTGCCTATAGGGGCACTTACTCATAGGCTTTAGGTGAACTGTGAGTGTTTTTCTCCTTATTATTTCTTCTATTATACATTTTTGTATCTTTACTCATTTAATATTTATTTGTTGAGTGGTACCATAGATACTTTTTGTGGCAGTAGCACAAACCAAAGTACTTTCAGTTTATGGTTAGGCCATCCCTACACTGACTTTAACCTGATTCATTATGAATTCCACTATTTCAATAAATCAGGTTAAAGTCAGTGAAGAACTAGCCACACCAGGGATGACTTTAATGTAGTTGGCCAGCATGAATATACTGCACAAAATGACCTAATGTCCTTAGCATACTGATTATGGATTGAGTGCAGAGGACCTCTTGTCTTTGTCTGTATGAATTATATGGTCACAGCCTCATTGCACCCAGCTTAATGGTTTAATTTAGTGGTGAGTGCAACTCCCCCCCCCCTTGTCTGCTTTGGAATAGTTTAACTCCTGTAGATCACCTAGTAGCCAAATCAGAATTCTATAATAAATGGGTTGATTTAGGTGGAAGTTAGACAGTTATGAAGTTCAAATATTCAAATCCAGAGCACAATTGGCATTATAATTGCAACTTAGTCAGATACTCTGATAAATCCATGAGCTCTGTTCTTCATGTTTCTTACTGCATAAATTACTTCTAAATATGAAACTTGTATGTTATAAAATGCAGTAAGAGCAGGTACCTAGTTTGTACAACTCACCTGAAGCATGCCGTGTCCATTTCCTTCAATAGTACCTTCAGAGGTAACATGTATTCTTGTTAACTTTTTACTAGACCTGCAAATGAAACAAAAAGTAGTAGTGGGAACAGTATTGTACATGTTCTACCTCACAGACAGCATTATGTTTGAAGATTACATTAAAAGTTGTGGTCGAGTCTGTAGCTGGATTCCCGGGCTCCCCCTGGCTGGGATTACTTGTCAAGAAGCCTAGCAAGAGTTCCTCTGCTCTGGTCCTAATCCAATCCGTAGTGATGCAGCAAGTCCACAAGATAGTCAGCTTCAGGAACTATCTACCCCAGACTCCATTATGGGGGGATGCAGAGTTCCCACACCTGCTCTTGAGCATCCCCCCGAAAATATGGGAGACTCTCTCTATTACCTCTATAGGGGATGTGGGGGGGGGGGGGAGTCCAGGTGATCCCAATGCAAACCCTACAAATCTCCAGGCGGTTGCCCTCATCACAGTGGTTCATTCATTATAAACTATGGCCCTAAAAAAGCAGTGTGTAAAAATGCCAATCACGTTGGGGGATTCGCCTACAATAGATATTTTACAAAGTAGTAAGCAGAAGGGTAAGATATCCACTCTATACAAACAGCTCCACAAACCATTATATCAAGACCCAGAGCTCCCGGCCAGGGCAAGATGGGGAGGAGGTAGGTGCTATAACGGATGAGCAATGGGGCATGATCCTGGGTACACCACTGCTGGTTTCTCTGTCTAAAAGGCACAGGCTGGTGCAACTCTACTTCATACACAGGGCGTACTACACTATGCACAGGTTGTATGTTATGAAGGTGGTGCCATCACCATTGTATGTTAGATGTGGGACGGAGGTGGCCATCCTGCTGCACACGGTATGTGCATGCACGACACTACAACAATATTGGCAGAAGGTGATAGCGTGGTTAACAAATGCCTTTCCGTGTTGGAGTGTGGCTGGAGTTAGATCCTGTTTGTTGAACCTGGACTTGGACGCTTCTTTGGACAAATTTACCAGGATCTTTATTTTAAAAGCCCTATTTCAGGCATGAAAGGTGGTAACTCTGCACCGGAAGGACTCTGCACCACCGTCTATTAAAGAAGGGTCAGCTACTTAAATACGTACAAATTTGGCGCCTCTGGGTGGGTAGCTTGGATTGCACTCCACCTCAGCTGGCAAGGCGTGAGTAGGTGCCTAAAGTTGTATACCTCTCCTCAGGTTTTCAGACGTTTAGCATGCACAGGGTGGCCAAGGTAAACACTGGCCCTAGGTTTATGTATCTTGGGATGTAATTTGCATGTTACACGGTATAAATGTTTGTGACCCCTGTATGTTACCATATTTCTCGAATAAAAACCTTTTCTGAGCAAAAAAAAAAAGGCTGTGGCCCGCTGGCAAATGGACAAACTTAACCCTCAGTCCACTGGCCCAACTAAATTAGCAGAATGGTCCGAGGCCCTCAACTTGATAGATGCTTGGAGATGGAAACACCCAACAAAACAAGCAAACTCCAGCCATTCAGTGACTCACTAGTTGCTGTCCAGAATAGATCTGGCACTAGTGTCCAAAGAAGCAGTCAAACAGGCTGAAGATCTAGTGTGCACAGCAGAAAATTACTTTATAGCAGATCCCAAACACGATACACACTCCGCACTCATTGCTGCCAGGAATACACTTGAGAGACAAAATACAACACTTACTCACTGCCGTTCTGTACTATTCCCAAAAATACTTTGAATAAGGGGATACAAATGGCCGCTTGTTATCATACCTAGCAAAAACACAAACCCTGTCCACTGCCATCCAATATATCTACTCCTCGAGTGAAGATAAACTGACCCAAAGGTTCGCAGAATACTACAGTGACTTGTATAATTCTACTATCGCGCACTGCCCTGCCCCTTTACAGGACTATCTTAAAAATATCAATCTACCCTTACTATCACCCAAAGAACATTCAATCCTCAACAACCCAATCACCAAGGAAGAAATCCAGACTGCAATCACCTTTCTAAATGCAAATAAAACTCCAGGGCCGGATGGCCTCCCAGCCGAATGGTATAAGACCCTCTCTGAACATATAACCCCTAAACTCTTATTGACCTTGCAGAAATCCCAGGAAGATTCAGCCCTTCCATCACATTTGCAAAAGACCTCATAATTATTATCCACAAACAAGGAAAAGATCCGGCCTTTGTAGTTCCTACCAACCTATCTCACTAATAAACACAAATGCCAAAATCCTGACCCAAGATATTTGTTGAGTAAGCTTTAAAGGGTCGTTACAGATCTGGTACACCCAGATCAATCAGGCTTCATGCCAGACAAATCAACCAACATTAACTTACGAAGGCCATTTACCAACCTTAACATCAAGCATGAACCTAAGAGGTCCAGAGCTGTGGCGTTGCTGGTCTCGGCCAAAGCCCTCGATTTGATTGAATGGACTTACCTTTGGGAGGAGCTTTGAAAGTTTAACCCAGGGGAGCAATTCATATTGTGGATTAAGCTACTCTATCAAAAACCCTCTGCATAAGTAAGGGTTAATGGGATCACATCTACACCCTCCACAGAGGCACACGACAAGGCTGCCCCTATCCTCATTATTTTGCTTTAGCCATCGAACCCCTAGCTGCCCTTATTCAAGATACCACTCTCATCTAAGCCTCTCCGTAGATGGGAAAATCCCAGCGAGATTTCCCAGACAATCTACTGGTTTATCTAGCAGACACATATAGCTGTTTAACAAATCTCCTTGCCCTGGTTGACTATTTTGGTGAATTCTCAGGATTCCGTATCAACTGGGAAAAATCTATCCTATTCCCAATAGATGGAGACATTTTGAGGCCCTTACACCCCTCAACTCCTCTTTACTGGGCCTCTTCCTTTAAATACTTGGGAATTATAGTCTATGCCTGCCATGCACAATTTATAAATCTCAACTCAGAACCGATGGTCTCTTGTTTCTCATCTGATCTCAAAAAATGGGCCAATCTGCCACTAACATTATGGGGCCAGATTAACTTCATCAATATGAATACCTCCGAAGATTCCTATATCTTTTTCAGAACGCTCCAACTTATATTCCCAAAACTTGGTTTAAAAAAAATCAACACGGCAGGCGGGGGCGTGGTCTGCATGGCGCGCTGAGCAGACGTGCATTGTGGAGCTCCGCTGGAAAGATCCTGATATCCCCGGTAACTACCGATTAAACCCCTCCATTTGAGGTACTGAGGTTACCTGGTCATCCTAGACTATGAAGGGGAGCAGTAGACCCCAAACAGTGCGATCCGAGGCCGCAGCTCGCTTGGAACAGTATGCCCGGATCTCCCCGCAAAATGGCGGCGCCTCCCTGCAGCGGGAGGACGAACACCCAGCACCTAATGCTGCGCAGGACCAGGCCGTTCAGCTCTTACTCACGGCGATTACCGACTGTCGGGCAGCGCTATCCTCCAAAATAGAGGAGGTAAAGACGGATCTCTCTCTCCTACGCGCTGACTTACAAGTGCTGAGAGAGAGAACGACGGAGACGGAGCGGAGGATCTCTGCGCTGGAAGACATGTGCACTCCTATGACGCAGCAGGTACGCATATTGCAGAAACAGAGCGCAACCCTGTTTGCGAAGCTTGATGATTATGAAAACCGGCAGAGACGGAATAATGTGAGGATAGTGGGGCTCCCGGAGAAGGCAGAGGGGGATAACCCGACGCGATTTATTGAGAACTGGCTAAAAGAGCAGCTACCAGAGGCCTCCTTCTCACAACAGTTGGTGGTGGAGCGCGCCCATAGAGTTCCAGCTCGCCCGCTCCCCCCTGGGGCCCCAACTCGGCCGTTCCTCATGAAGCTTCTCAACTTCCGAGACAGGAACGAGATTCTACGGGCTGCGAGGCAACACCCCGACATACTGCACCAAGGCGCCAAAGTGTACCTCTTTCCTGACTACTCCGCTGAGCTCCAGAAGGTTCGAGCAGCATTTATAGGAGTGAAACGCAGACTTCGAGAGGCCCATCTGACCTAAGCCATGCTGTACCCGGCCAAGTTGCGAGTCCAGGCGGATGGTAAGGCGCAATTTTTAAATACACCTCAAGCGGCTACTGAATGGCTGGACAGTAGAGGCCACCGTGATGCTCCGGGGCTGTAAGTAGCAACATTTCTTTATTCAGCATTGGGTCCATTCTAGGCCGGAATGGTTCCCCCCCCCAGGGGGACAAACCCCTTTCTTTTTGGCGGGACATTTCTTGAGACACTTCTATGCACCAGGGTTGGTGACTGCTGGGGCGTTTTACCCAGTACTGTTGACTCTGCTGTGACCTGGGGAAGCCTGGCGGGGGATGTTTGGAGGACATGGCAGCTTTTTTTGAACACTTATATCCCCCCCCTGACCGCCCTGCTAGCTCCTTTTCCACTTGGATTTTGGGTGGGTGGGACAGAGTAGCTGCAGATCTCAGGACATGCCTGTCAGCCAAGGGACATCTGGCCTACGCCCCCTCCCGTTAAGATGCCTTGCCAGTACGCAGTCTCACCGGGATACTGGGCATTGCTAATCCTCCTTCCCTAGCTCAATGTTTATCATTATGTTTAACACTTGAAGGAATGTTTCTGTGTTTTTTGCTGCAGTCGCTGAGTAACTATGTTACTTCTGATTACTTCAGAGTTTACTGTGTTCATAGTGTGCCGGCTGGGGTCGCGGGTCGCCGGTTGCTATTTGTTACCGGGAATGGTTGTAATTTTCAATTATTGGAGAGCTCCACAAGCGACCTCTCTCACGGTTAGTGTATAGTTTAGTGGACATAACCTAGTCCAGTCTGACCACACTCCGTTATTACGGTTAGTTTAACCAGTTATGGGATCAGAGACCTGTCAAGTTCTGCGACAGGTAGGGAAAGTTCAAGGGATTGTAAATAAATGTTTGTACCCTAACCCCCTTCCACCCACTCTCCTCTCCCCACCCTCAGGTACACCATCTCAGCCCCTGTTTGACCCATCTCAGCTGCCACTTCCTGTTAGAGAGCACAATGGGGTCACTTAACGTTATGTCCTGGAATGTCAGGGGCCTGAATACGAGATTCAAACGAGCTCTTGTTTTTGATTATGTTAAGAAGTATAGTCCACACATTCTCCTGCTGCAAGAAACTCATTTGGTGGGACAGAGACTGCTGGCATTGAAAAGGCCCTGGGTAGCCCATACTTATAACGCCACTTTCTCTTCGCATGCCAGAGGCACCTCCATTTAATTAGACGTAATATCCCGTTTGAGCTGATAACACTTACGACTGATCATTATGGGAGGTTTGTTATTTTATCGATGCTGATTGCGAACCAACCGCTCAATCTGATTAGCCTTTATGCCCCTCCACCACTAAATTCCTCACTGCTGGATGCCCTGATGTCCCCGTTAGCTAAGCACCCAGTTGCACCTACCTGTATATTGGGTGACTTTAACGCCACCTTGGCTGCAGACAAAGACAGGTTTAATGCTACCTCGCCACATTCTAATAAACTGGCACAATGGGCAGAGGCAATGCAGTTGACTGATATCTGGCGCTGGAAGAACCCTGAAGGGAAGGCTTTTTCATGATATTCTGCCACACATAATACACTGACCCGCATAGATCGAGCTCTGGCAACAGGGAATTTGCTACACCATGTACGTGATGTGCAGTACTTGCCCAGGGGCATTTCAGATCATGCCCCATTACTTATTACTTTGGATATGCTGTCGCCCCAAACTCTTAGGCCGTGGAGGTTAAGCCCGCTATGGCTCACAAATGACACAGTAGCTGAGCAGACTGAGGGGGCCATAACTGACTATTGGGCTCTAAATGCAACAACAGCAGACCCACCAATATTATGGGAGGCCTTTAAAGTCTCAGTCAGGGGGCATATCATTAGTGCAGTGGCGGGGGCGCGATCCAAATCGGCAGAAGAGATTCAACATACTCAGACTTCCCTCTCCCAAGCGGAAGCACATTATATCACCAACCCATCCATCCCCAACCTGACGGCTTTCAAAACGGCACAGGCCGAACTAGAGAAGGCCAGAACCAAAGCGACCCGAAAGAAATTACTTTACGCTGCACAACGCACATTTGACAAGGGTGAAAAGAATGGGAAACTACTGGCTTATCTAGCTAGGGCACACGACCAATCTACTGCGATCCCTAGAATACGGTCCATGGCTGGGGATGTAATTACTGACCCCGAGGGTATTGCACTGGCCTTCTCTAGTTACTACCAGGCCCTTTACACTACGCGAGTTGACTACACTCTGCCCCAACTGAACACCTATCTTGATAGCATCCCCATCCCTACGTTATCCCAAGACCTGAGGCAACAGCTGAATACCCCGATAACGGTGGAGGAGATATCTCTAGCTTTAAACTCAATGTCTGCTAATAAGTCACCGGGGCCAGATGGGTATCCAGCTGAATGGTACAAAAAGTATGCTGACGTAATTACACCGCGTATGCATGAGACGCTTGTGGATGATATAGAGCGCAGAACCCTTCCTAAGTCCTCCCAGGAAGCGACTATTGTAGTTATCCCTAAGGAAGGGAAGGACCCCCTCTCCCCAGGGTCGTATAGACCCATTTCTTTACTAAATGTGGATGCTAAGATCATGGCAAAGGTACTGGCCAATAGATTAAAACATGTGATTACGGAAATAGTTCACCCAGATCAGTCAGGGTTCATGCCAGAGAGGTCCACTGACATTAACATCCAAAGGCTCTATACCAACATCAGAGATAGGGAGTAGAGTGGTAGTCTCTCTGGATGCTGCAAAGGCCTTCGACTCTGTGGAGTGGGGGTACCTATGGGGGGTTATGCAGAGGTTTGGTTTAGGTGATCACTTTATTGACTGGGTACAACTTCTATATAAGAACCCTCAGGCACGGATCAGTGTCAATGGGGTGATGTCACGGGAATTCCGGTTGAGCCGGGGCACCCGACAGGGATGCCCTCTCTCACCGTTATTATTTGCCCTGGCCATAGAGCCCTTGGCGATCCTAATACGCTCAGCCCATTCTGTCAGGGGAATGTATTTGGGGCAGGAGGAGGAACGAATATCCCTATATGCGGATGATGTGCTGTTATACCTAAATGATCCTGGCCCCTCCCTTCAGGCAGTACTTGAAATCACTATAGAATTTGGTCGATTCTCAGGATTGTGCATTAACTGGGACAAGTCGAGTGTCTTCCCAGTAGATGAAGGTTTAGAGCCTTTGGATTACCCCCCCTAGCCATTGAAATGGGTTACTTCATTTCGATACTTAGGTATTATAATTGTAAAAGATAGCTCCAGATACAAGGATCTAAATCTAACCCCAATAACAGATAATATGTCACTTCAGCTTAAGCAATGGGAAAATTTACCTCTTACCCTATGGGGCAGAATCAACTTGCTAAAAATGGTCTTCCTACCCAAATATCTGTATATCCTACATAATTCCCCTGTATATATACCCAAATCTGTTTTCCAGCGTATAGAGCAAATCCAGTCCTCGTTTATTTGGGGAAAGAAATCCCCCCGGTTCTCTAAACTTAAATTGAAAGCACCACTCAGTGAAGGGGGACTGGGCTTCCCAGACCTTTTCTGTTACTTCCTGGCCTCGCAGCTGTTTTATATAGCCTGGTGGCTGGTGCCAGACCCACACAACCCTAATCTTAAACTGCAAACTACTCTGGCTGGCTCGGTTGATTCCTTGAAATATATTCTGTACCGGAAGGTATCCGACCTACCAGTGAACCATCCGGTCCTTACTACCCCCCATAGAGCATGGACAATGGCCATGCAAACTCTTCGCCTTTCTAATCCGCTGCTTACCGAGGATCTCCCACTGTGGGGCAACTCACACTTGCCCCACTTTGGGCCACTCCTCACTTACATGAGATGGCCGAGAGCTGGGATTATGACGTTGGGGGATGCGGCGCCAGATGGGCTACTCCTCACTAGGGACCAAATGATCCAGGCACACCCGGGGGCACAGATTAGTCATATGGGCTATTTGCAATTTCGACACGCCTTTGTGGCACAATTTACATCTAATAGGTTGGAGTTGGCTTTACCTCCTGTGTTGGAAATTCTGAAGTCTCCATCTCAGAAAAAATTGATAACCAAATTGTATAGTACTTTGCTCTCTACATTTCCCTCACCATTTGCCAGGGCATACACATTGTGGCAGACCGGAATTCCTGATCTCACACAGGAGGAATGGGACGAATCCACCTCTACAGCATATCAATATCTCATTGCTACTAGGGACAGGTTGATTCAGTTTAAAATACTACATCAGCTCCACATTACACCATTGAGGCTGAGTCGTATGGGTGATGCGAGCAAGGCGTGCTGTCCCAAATGTCAACAGGGGGAGGTGGGATATCTTCATATGATATGGGACTGCCCTAAGGTGCATAGATTCTGGAACAGAGTGATGTCCCATATACAGGACAAAACGACCTTCCCCAAAATAATGTCACCACAAGTATGTGTTCTTGGAGTGGTAGACGAGGTGACCCCCTTTAGAGCAAAGAGAGACCTCTGGCGTAGCCTACTGTATTATGCTAGGAAAGCGCTCCTTATGAAATGGATGGACCCAAAAGTGCCCTCCTTACAGTTTTGGTTGGACCTTATTAATAAAAATCTTCCGCTGATTCAGATGACGTATCTTGCCAGAGGGTGCCCCGCCAAATTTGAGAAAACCTGGGAGAACTGGACGGAGGCCAATTCTTAGACTATTGGGCTTCTGTAGTGATACACGGGCTCGTGTCCAGAGATGAAACTTAGGTGCACCTGATATTACAATGTCTCTATGCATTTGTTACTTTGTGCTTCTTGAATATGCTATGCTTTATGTACTGAGATGAGGTCTACTATTTTTTGCCATTACACTGTATTTTGTGGACTGTGTGGAATGTACCTGATACCCCCCCTTTTTCTTCTGTACCCCCCCACCTTGAAAACAAAATAAACACTGTTAAAAAAAAAAAATCAACACACACCTACTACCATTTATTTGGAACAAGAAAGTCCCAAAAATCGCTTGGGAAAAACTAACAGCACCATATGAGGGTGGCCTAGCCCTGCCGAACTTCTACTTATATTATTTAACCCCAATATGACCCCCCAATCTTTACTGACAGGATCCTTGGAAAGCATGAGAAATATACCGTATTGTTTAATGGCAGACCTGGACAATCTCCCACCGACTATGACTGCCCCCCATATCTCATGGCTACAAGCCTTAAAATACCTCAAAAAGAAACCCCATCTACTGGCCACGTCTCTCCCTCTATGGGGCAATTTACACCTCCCTCAGTGCTACACAGCAACTACCTTTATTTCGGTATTTTCAAATGAGACACCTCTTTAAGACGCAGTTTGGCACACTTTCACCCACTCTTTCTGTCACCAATATGGAAGAAACCCTCACATCCAACAATCCCACAAAACTAACAGCAAACCTATATCGCAATATTCTGGCAGGAACACCCTCACCTTTCACATCTGCACAAGCACGATGGTCAGAATAAATTCCTACTTTGTCCCAAGACGACTGGGATGAAGCCAAACATATGTATAAAACTCTTACCTCGATTCGAGACAGACTAATAAATTACAAGCACTTTCATCAACTATATGTATCCCCAGTGAAACTTAAGCGCAACTCCCCACCAATATTGCCCTCGATGTAACACCCAACAAGCCATCTTCTACTCTACCACATGCTCTGGGAATGCCCAACCATAGCCTCCCACTGGACACAAATAATCCAAACCCTGGCCACAGAGCTGGGATCCCGACTAAATCTCAACTTAGAACCGATGGTCTCTTGCTTCTCATCTGATCTCAAAATATGGGCCAATATGCCACTAACACTATGGGGCCGAATTACTCTGGCCACAGAGCTGGGATCCCCATGTCTTATGTCTCCCTCATTTTGCTTACTAAGAATCCTGGACAATGTCCTCACCACCAACCAGGCCCGCTTGAGTTATTAGTTATTATACTATGCCAAAAAAAGTGATATTGCACTGGATGAGCCCTAATCCATCTACCAAAGACTCCTGGATCCGCCTGGTTAACGCTACAATTCCCCTCATTAAACTCACTTATTAGGACAGAGGTAGCTACAAAAAAAAATGATAAAATCTGGAGCCCCTGGTGGGAATCTGGACTGGGAGCTTCAGTAACTTTTACTCTTGCCGAAGTCAGGACTGCCAATGCCCTTTAAGACCCACATGGGAATCAGTAGACCTCCATACCTAATCAAACCTGACTCTCAATTTGCTTCCTAGATTCAATTCAATGACCAAGACCTTATGTATTAGACAACACACTGTATCTACTTATAATATAATTAATAATATAATTCTATATATATTGTTTTTTTTTTGGTTTTTTTTTTTTAAATGTTTTTATTTGCACCAGAAATATCCAACAGACATTACAAAGCAAACATGTTATTACATTTGTGAATAAAACTTTGCAATTTTGAGACTGGGTCCGGTCTGCACTCCCTTCCTGACCGTCACCAGTCATAATAGCATAACATGCAACTACAGTTCAATATTAGACAGAGTTAACATAATGGAAATTATGTAATTGAATATTCCCCCAGTTCCCCAAACCTTTCCCATCTTCATAATCAATTAGCCTGCCATTTATCGATCCCTATGTCAGACTCCCTGAGGGTATTATTTGCCTCCCCGACAATTCCTCGGACATATACCATGATGTGAATCTGAATACCGAATCTATTTCTTGTTGTCTTTGAGGGGACAAAGTATACACATATTTTGACCAAGTGTTGAAGAAACTTGCTACCTGACGTTCCCTATTAAGATTAGCCTCCAGCCAGTCCATTTGAAATGCAAAATCCAGTTTCAACTTCGCAAGGTGAAGCATTGGAGGCGTAGTTGAAATCCAGCAGTTCAATATAGCTTTTCTACTCACAGCTGAAACAATGCCCGCTAATTTTCTATCTGCTTTCAGAACTTTTGTTACATCACCAAATATCGCCCAAGTGGAGGTAAGTGGTATGTTGATTAATAAATTAGTTTTACAATACAGCATCACTTCATTCCAAAACTGTTGAATAAGTGGACATGTCCACAAGCAGTGATAGATATCCGCCCCAGGGGCTGAACATTTTAGACAACAATCTGTATCCGACCAGCCTACCTTCTTTCTGAGTTCTGGGGAGAAGTAACCCCTGTGCAATATTTTAAAGAACATTTCATGAAACTGGCTGGATCGGAGAAGCGTTAATGATTTTACATGTAAGGATAACAATTTGTCTTTTGACAGTTCTGGAATTTGGAGTGTCCACCTACCTATTCCTCTCGCAAACTCCCTCTCCGCCAACGATATTCGCAATATTTTATATAATAGGGAGATGGAAGGTTTCACTGCATTTGAGCAGAGAATGCTATCCATTGGGTTGTTGTTATCCTGAGTGGAAAGAGTTCGAACAACCGAATGAGCGTAATGTCTGGCCTGCAAATATGAAAACATATCCCATGACACTCCGGTATATTTTTCCCTTAGCTCTGACAGTGTATAGAAAGTGTCTGGAGTGCGTAATAGATGTCGCACCTGTGTTACCCCTTGTGCTGCCCACTCAAGGAATGGCCGACCTCTATAATTATTTAGAAAATGAGGGTTACTCACAAAGGGTTGAAAGAGGGAGTCAGAAGCCGAAAGAGACAATCTGTGACGTGCCAACCGCCAGGCCCTGATCGTAACGTGTAATAAAGGATTGTTTTTTACCTGCGATGGGAGTTGGCTCTCAGTCAAGTGTAACAGTGAGACTAAAGAAAGATCTGGTACTAGGGCCTGTTCCAGCCGGGGCACAGCGTACAGTTCCCTGTTGTGAACCCAATCTGAAACATACCGAATGTTGCATGCCAAATTATATGTCGATATATCTGGAAGGCCTACCCCCCACACGCCCTTGATTGCTGAAGTTTTTTCCGACTTATACGGGGATGTTTACCCCCCCAGACAAATTGACTCACTGCCTGATTAAGTTTCATTAAGTCAGTACGGGAAAGTAACACTGGAAGCATATGTAATGGATAGAGCAACCGGGGGAACCACACCATTTTAATCAGATGACATTTACCCAAATAATTAACCGGTAGGCGTGACCAAGCTTTAACCTCCTGAAGCACTTTATTTAATAAAGGGGTGATGTTAAGTCTATATAAAGCATGTATCGAAGGAGGGATTTTGATTCCTAAAAATTTAATTGAGGAAGTAGCCCATTGGAATGGGAAAGGGCCGTCCCATGATACATGGAGTCGTGGGTTAAGCGGCAATGCAACAGTTTTAGTAGTGTTTATCAAAAACCCCGCTATTCGTCCAAAATCTTGGATATATTTCAAGAGCAAGGGGATGGCCTCTCGCGGATTCGTCGTTATTAGCAAGATGTCGTCCGCAAAGGCTTGCAACTTAAGATGTTGGGTGCTAATATTAATCCCTCGTATATGTGGGGATGCCAATAGATATCGGAGAAATGGGTCTAGAGCTAAATTGAACAACAAGGGGGAGAGTGGGCATCCCTGTCTGGTTCCCCTTGAAAGGGTAAAAGGAGAGGAGAGAAATCCATTAATATACAGTTTAGCCTGAGCAGGGCGATACAGCGTTGATATAGCCCTAATAAAAACTGGTCCGAAGTGTCTAAATTTAACCAGGCGTATCAGATGAGAGTGAAAAATCCGATCAAACGCCTTATCTGCGTCTAAATTTATCATCAACGTTTGCGAATTTTTATTCTGAGCATCAGAGATTACTGCTGCAAGAGCGGAACGTATAGCAGTAACGGCTTGTCTATTACGGGTGAAGCCTAGCTGTTCAGGTATGGTGATTTCCGACAAGATATTTTGCAGCCTAATAGATAAAAGCTTAGTAAGTATTTTATAATCATGATTTAGGAGAGAGATGGGTCTGTAGGACTCCACCTGATCCTCCTTTCTGTCTTTTTTAAGAATCAGTATAATTTTGGCCTCACTGAATCTATCCCAAACCCCATCTCCATCCAAAACATATTGGTAAAGGGAGGTTAAGGACGGTGTTAGCTCGTTTCTCAACAGTTTGTAATACTCTGCTGTGAATCCATCCATCCCTGGTATATTGTTTTTTTTATTTTTCACTGTATAATTTTGAATAAAAACAAATAAAACATTTTTCAATAGAAAAAAAAAAAAAGTTGTGGCCCGGGTTACAGTTACTGATGTAATATAAAGAGCTATGAAGATCAAGGGAATTCTACATTTAGACAGATCTATTGCATCTATCTTTTTTAAAAAGCTGTGGTCCATTATAACAGAATGCTATTGACTTTTAAGGGCAGGATAAATTAATTTTAAAATGCCGCACCTATTTTACTTCATATCTCCCTTGCTTAAAGGGGACCTGTAACCCTAAAAAAAAAAGAAGTATTCCAAATCCTATTTTATGATGTTAGTCAAGCAAAATAAACTTTACGTTCACTAAATGGAATTCACAAACACAGCAAGCAAACAGGCAGGAACTATTTTGTGGACACTGTTATTAAGGCAAGCTTTGCATCATCCTAAAGTGCCAGAATGGGGCACCTGATGCCAATGCCCATGCAATGGCTACACAATTAGATGGTGAGGATGGATGGGGAATGAAAGGACATGTGACATCTAGAACATGCAGAATGGAAAGTGAAAGTAATTAACTGCCCATCTCTATGCCTAAGGCATAGAGGAGGGGCAGGCAATACATGATTAACGGCAAAGACTTTTAAACATACAGTCATATGAAAAAGTTTGGGAACCCCTCTCAGGCTTAATAATAATTTACTCCATTTTTCAACAAAAAAAGATAACAGTGGTATGTCTTTCATTTCCCAGGAACAACAGGAGTACTGGGGTGTTTTCTGAACAAAGATTTTTAGTGAAGCAGTATTCTGTTGTATGAAATTAAATCAAATGTGAAAAACTACCTGGTCTCTACCAAAGATAAGCTTTTCCAATTTAAAATCCTACATAGACTGCATCTAGCCCCAATCCGGCTGTTCATATGAACAGACGAGAATCATCTCAACTGTAAGGAATGTAAAAACCCAGGTCTGGCAGGATAAGAAAAATACAGGAGCAGCATGTGCGGAGGACAACCCAAAGATCACCTTCAAAGATCTGCAAGAACAACTTGCTGCAGATAGTGCATCTGTACATCGTTCTACAATTCAGCACAATTTGTACAAAGAACATCTGTATGGCAGGATGATGAGAAAGAAGCCCTTTATGCACTCACGCAACAAACAGAGATGATGGTTGTATGCAAAAGCTCATTTAGACAAGCCACAGTCATTTTGGAACAAAGTACTTTAGACTGATGAGACAAAATTTTAGTTATTTGGTCATAACAAAAAGCGATTTGCATGGCGGAAGAATAACACCGCATTCCAAGAATAACACCTGCTACCTACTGTCAAATTTGGTGGAGGTTCCATCATGCTTTGGGGCTGTGTGGCTAGTTCAGGGACTGGGGCCCTTGTTAAAGTCGAAGGTCGGATAAATTCAACCCAATATCAACAAATTCTTCAGGATAATGTTCAAGCATCAGTCACAAGTTATGCAGGGGTTGGATATTGCAACAAGACAATGACCCTAAACACACTTCGAAATCTACAAAGGCATTTATGCAGAGGGAGAAGTACAATATTCTGGAATAGCCGTCACAGTCCCTCGACTTGAATATCGTGGAAAATCTATGGGATGAATTAAAGCAGGCTGTCCATGCTCGGCAGACATCAAATTTAACTGAACTGGAGAGATTTTGTATGGACGAATGGTCAAAAATACCGCCATCCAGAATCCAGACACTCATCAAAGGTTATAGGAGGCGTCTAGAGGCTGTTACATTTGCAAATAAGTATTGATGTAATATCTCTGTTGGGGTGCCCAAATTTATGCACCTGTCTAAATTAGTTATGATGCATATTGCATATTTTCTGTTAATCCAATAAACTTTATGTCACTGCTGAAATACTACTGTTTCCATAAGGCATGTTATATATTAAAAGGAATTTGCTACTTTGAAAGCTCAGACAATGATAAACAAAACTCCAAAGAATTGGGGTTCCCAAACATTTTCATATGACTGCATATAACATTATAACAGGTATGGAAGATTCAATAAAAAAATGGGGGTTTCACGTTTAATTTGAAAAGCACTTTTATTATCCAGCTTTTTATGTCTGGATGACAGGTCCCATTTAACTTATTATTAATAAGTCTTTCAAAGTGTTAATTATGATTTAATAGCATTTATATGGTCTAATAAACCCCAGGATATTGTGGAAAAAGTTGATAGCATCCTAATACAGAAGTCTATCACTTCCTATAAACAACAGGGCGACAGCCCTGCTTGTGCGAGTTTACATTCTACCTAAAATGCTTAAATAAAGTGTGCTTCCCTGTGAATAATTTAAGTTCAATTTCCAAAGATTTACTGGTTGCTGCTGGAAAAATGTTGGGTTAAGGAATTCACAAATAAATCAAGAAAAAAGACTGTATATGAAATGTTATTTTTATATGCTACCTCAGTCTTACTACTGTTGCTGTACCAAGCTGTATTACAATAAAATACAGAGTTTATATGATAGTATTTTGTAAATCAATGCTGTGTAGCGTTAACACATTTGCTTATTACTAGGCCTACTACATATCTGAGGGCTAAATGATATAAAAATAATGTCATACAGACTTGGGAACACTTGGGCAGACTGGGAGTCCAGCTCTCAATTGAACAGCCCTTTAATTCTTTAATGACAAACAATCAATGGAAATTATATAAGGTGACTGACCTTACAATAAGCATTTAGGTCAATGTCACAAAGGATGGATTTCAAGCATTTAGCTTCCTGTAGTTTTAGCTCATGGAATTTTATATATATATGTGTGTGTGTTTATATTTAAACAAACACACAGTTAGTTGTGACTCCCCTTTAAATATAGTTAATATCATGTAATGGTTTAGTAAGCATCTGCATTGCAATATTGGTTATTTGAAGATCTAACAAGAATTCCTGCAAATGTTCATACCTGCAAACATGTTATACCACTAAGGAAAAGATTATACTATACCAGTGTCAAATAATTAAAATATATTCTGTATACGGATTAAAAAGTAGGTGAAGAAATGTAAACGGTCACTTGTACCATTAGCATAATGCCTTGCGACAGATATTTAACCTTACCTTTCCCAATCAGGAAAACAATCAAGATGTTGCCTTGTGAATGTTACCAAACCTGTAGGCTCTGCAAAAATAAAGTGTGTTGAAGATAGGTTAAACTCCATTTAAGAGTGAGATCCATTTAAGAGTGAAATTATAGTAAAACTAAAATAAACTACATACTCTTTTCTGTAACCCTTCGAAAATAACAAAAGAGTGTCTTCAGTTTCTCTGCTTTCTTTGGATTTTTCCCTTCAAATAACCTAGAATATAGAAGCAAGATATTATGATTACTGACACATAGTTTACTTATATACAGTCAGGGCCGGATTTACATAGAGGGCACCCCTAGGCCCACTGTAGTTTGTCGTCCCTGTCCCCTTTCCTTTAATTTGCTCAAATTTTCATCATCAAGACCAGAGAAAAGGGGATTGGCACATAGGAGATTTCAAAAACCTATTGTATCTCTTGCTCATCCCCAGTGTTTCTGAACTAACGTGGGTGTGGTTGGGCAGCATGCCGCCCCCTAAAATCCTGCCACCCTAGGCCCGGGCCTTGGTGGCCTCTCCACAAATCCGGGCCTATATACAGTAGAATGCTGGTCAGAAGGTATCCTCACTACATTGCAAACAAGTAATTATATAAACCTTTTTCACTAGTTAGCAAAGCAAATTCATTTCTTATTCTATTATCACATGCTCTGAGGTAGTATTTGAGTAACATTAGATTTTGCTTTGATCTTTGAAAGTGTAAACTCTGCAAAGAGCTCCAGGCCTCAGTGATGAAGGAAGCAGCAAGAAGAAAGTATTATTCTAAAAATCCATGTTGATAAATCAAGGGGATATATTTCTTAGGCAGATGAGCTGTCATTCAGAGAGCTATGAGGCAAATGGACATACAGTATAAATTTCTATAGGAGCCTTTATCAATACAACTGCAAGCAGTTTACAAAGACAGAAGGGACATGGAGTCCTTTGGGAAAAACCTAGTTTTGAGGAGTCCTTGGAGGTCCTAGCTTTCGCTTCTGAATGCAGAGAGTCCTGTGCCAAGCAATTGCCTTGACATTGATAAGACTATGCACAGAAAACAAAAGGTTGTAAAAAGTAAGAGATGAAGATGGGTTAAAGGAACAGTTCAGTGTGAAAATAAAAACTGTGTAAATAGATTGCAATCAATCCTCAGCATTCAGCTCAGATTCAAAAGCAACAGATATGACCCATGTGGCCCCTCTTCAAGTCTCTGATTGGTTACTGCCTGGTAACCAGTCAGTGTAAACCAAGAGAGCTGAAAAGCAGGAAGTAGTGTTCTGGCTATTATGTTAGACATCCAGTCACTCCAGCCTTTATACATTTTTGCCTAACTAACTATATTAGAAACATTTTTTATTTTGCACAGCCTATTTACCCAGTTTTTATATTTACACTGAACAATTCCTTTAAGTGCCAATTTAAATAAGTGATTGGGGAGGTAACTATTCCCTCAGAATCCAAAGTTTGATTAAGCTTTATTGCAGCCTTAAACTATTATACATAAACAATTTAAAACATTCAGATACTTGTCAAAACACAGACCTAATGTCAATTTAATACCCTGCTGCATGTCTAAATGGAACTTACAAAGGTTCTGCTTCCTTAAGTAAAAGTGTAAAAGTGATATTAACACAAAAATAAAACTGAAATAATGTATGATCAAATTGCATGAACAACCCCTAACACTTTGTTCTTTCCCAGTGTAGTTATAATGGTGTTAGGTACATACTGGCAAGCAACATCGAACAGCAAAAAATAAAAGGATGCCATCTGCAATCTTAACTGAAATATTTTTTAGGAACAGTTTTCAAAATTACCAGCAACTGAGAACAACATATAACTGTCGGCAATACCAAAAGCTATGATGTACATGCCCTTATGAAAAAAAAGTCCACTGAGAGTGAAGAGACAAAAATGGTCTAATTTTAGGCTAACAAGACTGCACTTAGTATTTCAGCCCCAAGCAAGAAAATGACAATTCATTCATTACATCTTTGTATCGGTAACATTGATGGAACTCTAGAGAAATGTAGCATTTGCCCCTGGTAATAGAGTTAATAAAAGATGCATTCTGTAGGACACACTTTACTTGACAGATCTTGCAAAGGCTAGTTCCTGTTTACAATAGTTGCAAACAGATGCAGCTATAAATACTATTAGTGCTATAAGGCTATAAGTGTACATTTTAGAAAAACAAACAATATATAGAAATGGAGATGAGGAAAATCTTACATTAACTTAACAAAATTAAAATTTCCCCTTATTTTTTGTAGCACGCAATCATAAACATGGTGATATTTAATTAGTGCAATAAAGCAGCACATTAAAACTTTAAAGGGAACATATAGCAAAAAATGTAAACTTGATATTCAGTTCCCCCATCTTTTTTTTCAATATACTTCTGCTAAATATTGTAGGGCGTTTCAATCTTTTTTTTTTTTTTTTTTACAGTTTGCTGCTCTTCTTCCTGCAGAGAATAAGCAGGAAATAAGCATCAAGTTTGCCTTGCATGATGCTTATTTACTATAGTAATATGAAAATTAATCTGTGCATATGTAAAGCAATAGATACAACCAATGATAATTGGATTCTCCCTTCACATTAGGTATTTTTCATGCCAAAAATGTCAAAATGCAACCTTTATTCCATTTTTCTATTTAATTTTTTTACTGAAGGAACACAGTAGAATCATATTGAATATAAACACACATACAAACACATACAAGCATTATGCCTTTGTCAATAAATGGTACAGAGTACAATGTCTCCAGATGCTAAATAAATTATACTGTGAGAGAGAATTGGTGCTGAAATGTCAAACCCCACCTCTTACCCTTCCAAAATGCATGTTAACTGAAGGCTGGAGAAGGTTTCAGCATTGTACTGATCAGAAAAAATCTGCATTTTGGGTTTCCAGCTTTCTCCGTGCTTAAGTCCGGATGAGGGCGGGCCAATGACATATTGGGTGCGGGTCAATGATGTTGGCCCGATTGTCGCGTCAACCGCAGATAATCCTGCCCGGTTTTCCTAATTTGGAAACACGGGCAGGCAGTCACAACTAGAAAGGTGCCAACCCTATCTGCATTGCTATAATTGCTTCCCATGCTCCACCTACTATAGAAACGAGAATAGCACCAAAGAAGGAGAAGAGGGAGTAAAAGCTGAGTCAATCACAACTTGTAAGTTTGAATTGTGTGAGCCAACAGTTGCCTGAAAAGACTTGCAATGTGCTGTGCTAGCCACTTCTGAAATCAGAGGATTATCCAAAATGAACCAAGATGGCTGCCCACACACCATTATTAGAACTAAAAAATATATATACATTTAATGGCTAAAGAATAAAATATTAAATGGCAAAAGGAATTATTTAAAATGTACAGAGTGTAATATAGTATTAAAATATAAAAACCATAAAATCAAATCAGAATTCTTTTAAGACAGTTGTGCTTTGCTTTCAATTATCTTTTTTTGCATGGTTAAGCTAGTCTAAAATACAGCTACACTTCACTTTTTAAAGAGGCAGATGCAAGCATTCTAATTAAAAAAAAAAAAAAAGGTTTACCCTCAGCCTTCCATCTTCCAAGTGAGATCAATGCTAATCAAATTGGAATTATTTTAATAGATATTTAGCTATGCAGAATACAACATCACAAACGGAACAAAGGGTCACAGTTTTCTAACATTGGAATTTATAAAACGGAATTCAATTGGGGCTTTGTGTACTTGTTCTAGAATGTTTAGTGGGTTAAGAAAACTTTTTCCCGTGTCAATTAGGATCAAACTGTAGCTAATGAAGTTTCAGAGTATTCAGAAATCAAATGTCAGCACACATCAAAGGCATACATTCTATTTACTGTATGATTGAGGGAGATTCTGTAGTACTTCCTCTACTATTAATACAATCAATTACATAGTTCTTGTAAATTGACAAACTGAAGTAATAAATGTCATGAAATTGTTAAATACCTTTAACATAAATATTAAAGTAAAAATCTAGCTTTTCACGCCACATGCAGTTTTCAGCAATCTGGGGCACTGGCTGAGGAGTCACAAACTATCACAATCCTGGGGAAAGGGGGGATAGGTACGTTACAAATTCGCATCATACAGCCCACTCCTTTCTTTCTACTTTATTTAAAGGGGATGTATAGACATCCAATTACAATTAAAGGAATTCGTTACAACTTGCAAGTAAGCTTCCAACATACAATTCCATTTTCCAATGGTTTTTTTTTTCTTACTGTTGCAAAGATAAACAATTTAGTTTTCTCCACGCCAGCAGGCAGCATCAGGCAGCTCTAAGGGCATATGAAGAGTGACTGTTTGTCCAAGCAGCCCTGTAAAAATAGCATACCCGGTATTCTATCTTATTTTTTTTGTTTGTATAGATTTGCTTGCTCAGCACCAAAATGCATTGCATTCAAAAACTACTTCTTTGTAAATTACCATTTGGTAAGACAAAATGGGTGCTGAATAAAGAATATAATTATCTGTAATCATTTTTAGTCTACTTAAAGGGGTTATTCACCTTCCAAAGCTTTTTCATTAGATGTTTTCTGATAGTTCGCCAACATCATACATATGCTGCTGAGAAATGTAGTGAATTTTAAAAGTTAAGAGTCTGCACCTTGATTACTGAGCTTCCAGACTAAACACCTACCTTCCCCCAAAAAACTATCTTGTGCTCATCGAAAAGCTAAAAATGTTAGACGTCAAATAATCCATGTTACACAAAAACATTAACGTGAATAAAAATTGGATCTACACTATAAAAGACAGGTACCCCTAGGTAAAATCAGAGGCCAGGTTTCTGTCTAAATACCAAACCAACCAATCATATGTGTTCTTTTTGGAAAACTGTGAAGAGAAATCTACGTATAATTGATTTAGGCTTATGGTTTTTATGGTATTTAGGTGCGGATGTGACACAAACACAATTTTCCCCTAAAAACATTATGGTGGGCTGTTATTGCTCATTGATTTTGAAAGCAGTAAATAAAGTGGGCAGTCGGGAAGTAGTTCCTTGAATATAAGGAACTATGTAAGGTCCCGTGCAAAATTAAGTTATATACTGTCCAAAGTCAGTTTATGGCTAGCAATAAACTACACAGGCATTCATTCACAAAAAAACTGCAACCAATAATGTCTCTTAGGCTTACATTCCTGCAAAAGATGGCAATGGATTTCATGACCTACATTATAAAGCACAACTCTTGCTTATCATTGTGACTTTGCATTAGAGTACAAAAGACTGGGGTTTAGAGAAGTAGAATTCATATAACTATATATTTTTTATAATTCTCCACTGTGTTAAAGAGAGAGAACAATATTATATGTTCATATACGAAGGAATGAAGGAACAAACAAGACAGGACTTACCAAATTCTTGTAAGCCTTGTTTCAAAAAAAAGTTTAGAGAGACAAATACTTAGGTACCAATTCTCAGAACTGTAGATTATTAGAGACCAAATAAAGTGGGCATCTACAGGAATTGCAATATGGCTCTGACTATAACTGCATGGTATTCCAATGATAAATAAACAGAGCCCTATGCTTATAAAATGCTTATAGGTAATTTTCCAGAAAGTGTAATTCTCTTTTGACAGTAAGTCTTTTAAGATTTATAAAAAAGCATTACAAAAAAAGATACTGTTATGAGTGTAAATGCATCAGGTAGTCACCCTTAACACTGTTATTAGTTATCACACAATGAGGTAGTGGAAACAGAAATACAACTACCTGTTGAAGTTTATGTCTGGGTAGGATGAGTACTCAGATTTCATCCTGGCATTCCGTCGTGGAAACGTGCAGAAGAAAGCATTTGCAAGTAGGGAAGCAATCTGCATCTGCGACATGGTGATGGAGTGATTCATTTTTTGTTTGAGCAAAGGAGTAGGCTGCAAAACATTAAAGGAAAAACTAGAATATATCAATGAGGGTAAGTGCACAGTAATTAAATTGGCAATTTTGGAAACATAAAAATTGCTTACTTTTGCTCAATCATTAGAAGATTAATTTTGTACTGTCTGCTGATTTTTAAATCAACAGCCATTACATTCAATTGCCCCAAAAGGGCTTCTGAAAAACATCTAATCAATATAAATAATAGAAGCCCTTTGAATTATGAACCTTAGTTCACAATCAATAGCTATTTATACACATGAAGATGAGAAAAGGATAACACTTTTCTTAAATGGGGGAAAAATAAAATTGATAGAGAATGAAAATTATAGCTATTGTTCCATTATGGACACTAGAATAAAAAATACTAACCAATGTTTGGTTCACTGGATTTCCTATTCCTATTAACTTACAGGTTCACATATTAAGTTCCATAGAAAACAGCTTGACTGAGCTAAAAGTATATATCATTTTAAGAGCTGAAATGTATAGCAAACCTCAGAAACTGCTTTAATATTAATAGTTTTTGTTTAAAGTACATTTCAGAAACAATTTATTTGCCATTAGGCACATTGAGTAGCACAATAATCAAATAGAAAAAATAGCCATAAAGATTATATCTTTTCTGAAGATTAGTCACTATTAGCAATTAATTATAAAAAAGCAAAGACAGACTGCCTTTTATTTTTTATTACTGAAGCCAAATAACTTCTTGCCTAACAGTAGTCTAGTTCCAAATTGTTATTCTGCTGATCGGTACATACCAGCTAGATCTGGAGGAGAACTGACTTCTGTTACTCTATTTAAAGAAGAGCAGAAAGAGTTAGAAGCCAAATAAGGTAACCTTTTACAAATTATTGTAAAAGGTTTTACCTAAAAATCCATACCTGAGAAGAAATGCATTTATATACAGGGGTGCTCCACCAATGAGGCGAGTTGAGCTACTTGCCTCAGGCGGCAGCGCCCACTTGGTTTTCAACCCGGAAACTCGGCTCTTCTAGCGCAGAGAGCGCAATTGCGCTCTCTGGACTAAGCGACATGGACCGCCTCTGCCCTCTCTGGCGCTCCAAAGGTGAGTGCCGTGGGGAGGGGGCGGCAAAAGAAGGCCGCCTCAGTCGGCATAATGGCTAGAATCGCCCCTGTTTATATATGGCTTTATAGATACAGATAAATGTAAAATGAAAATGGAAGTTCACTATTACTTAGTAGTGTGATTCCTAACATTGGTTAGGACCAAATTTAGCGCCATTGTGTAGGGCAGGTTCCAATGATTGCTTTTAAAAGGAATAATATTTTGGTTAGTGAAAAAATTTATAATTCTAATCAACTTTCCAATATACTGTCCATTAATTGCAATGGCTAAATTATTTGTAAATGCATCTACAATAGAAACCTGCATAAGTCTAACTCTTTCTGCTCTCCTTAACAGAAGTCAGTTCTCCTCCAGATTTAGCTGGCCTCTGCTATTTTGCTGCAAACGTCACACATTAAGGGCTATTCCACACGGGGAGATAGCGACGCGTTTGCGGCGACAAAGCGCCGCGACAGTCGCCGCGACCGTCGCAGGCAACAGTTTTGTATGGGCGCCTATGTAAAACCGCCTGTGCTAACCACACGAGGCGATGCGCTTTTCAACAGTCGCCTGAAAAGCCTGGCGAGGCATTTTCAGGCGACTGTTGAAAAGCGCATCGCCTCGTGTGGTTAGCACAGGCGTTTTTACATAGGCGCCCATACAAAACTGTCGCCTGCGCCGGTCGCGGCGCTTTGACGCCGCGACCGCAAACGCGTCGCTATCTCCCCGTGTGGACTAGCCCTAAAGGGGCAGTATATCCCCCTGTTCAACTTGAGTAAAATAAACAGGGCTTGTGCTGAACATACTTATTGCCTATTGTTATCAAGAATCATGTAAGGTGAGTTCCCCTTTAGATCGCGCAACAGTCCAGGTTTTATGTATTTTTTCCTCACAATAGCTACTTCAAACATATCCTCAGAAGTATGGCTGTGTAGGAATAACACTGGGTAATATGAATAATGTAAAGTTCTATTAAATTGCCTATTTATCTAGAGCTTATAATTTGCATAATTCTACATGAGACTTGAGATTCTATGACAGCATCTACTGTATAACTATTTCTGATGAATATATTTGCATTTGTAAAAACAGAAAGATTTTAGGATTTTGACATGAGCACAATTGAAAAGACTGTAAGCCAAATCACAAAATGCATGCTTCATTAGGTTTTGTCAGATCTGTTTACATGCTGAATCAGAAAAATATATGAAACAGTTGTCAAGTGATTGCTAAATTGTACAGAGAGTAAACACATTTGGGGAATTCCTGTTTTGACAGTATTTTTGAGAACAAAAATGAATATGAATATAGGATGCTCAAATACATGACCTTTCAGCAGAGGAAAAGCAAAAGTGGCCTTTTGAAATTAAAAATGATTTGTGTGTGTGGGGGGGAGCTATTATAATCACTGCTAGAGCAGCGAATACCCTATCGTGTAAGGGCTTCACTTATCGACTATTTACAGATTTCTCTCCTACTACCATTCAAAGGCAGAGACAGCTTAAACCTATTACAGTGATCTGATTGCTCACAGTGTCCATTACCACTGGGCTTTTCCTTTCAAGCTGATTTTCACTTGTTGAGGCAAACAACATTCCTGCTTATCACTCATGGAAGGCCAGGTCCTCCTAACAAAGTTGCAAATCATTTTGCAAAAAAAAACTTTGCACCATCTTCCGCATCGACTGCAGGATCCTCTTCTTCACCAAGACACCATTCACCGCCTTTACCTATCTAGCAGACAAGCTCCAAAAAAGTTTTGGCTATAACCCACTAAACACTTGATGGAACTTACTTTAATATCAATCTGTGGCCTGGCCAGAGGAGTACCACCCCCCCTACCACGGTTCCCATTCAATGGCCACTCTGATGCATGGTCTTACAACCAATCAACAGTTTTCCCGTCCATATAGATGGGTCCAGTTCAGGTTTGCTTTTATTTAATATCAGTTATATAAACAATGGAAGATTTCCTTGACGTTTAGGACTTGTTCTTTATATGATTCTATTTTCATAGCTCACTACCCACAATTGAGCCTATGGTTACAGCAAAGCTCTATGGATAAACCATGACTTTGACACTTCTCACTCAACTATAAATCCCATTTTGTTTTTACAAAGCAGACAATAAAATATATGGAGTGGCCGTTTGCCTGCATAAAAAATTAAACTTTAGTTTGCTTTCAGAAGTTAGATATACTAATGGCCGATATATTATTGTAACGGGACTGCTTCAAGACCAGGAAATAACTTTGGCTTCCTTATATGGTCCCAATGATAAACTAGACCACTTTTTTCAATCCTTTTTCCAGACACTGGAAATGCATCAGAGGGGCTTGGTGAGTGTTTGCGTTATCAACTCATCTTGGGATAGAGCTTCCTCTAGGGGAACTCTGCCCTTTATTGGTGTGCAGGTCGAGAAACTCTAGGTCCGCACCTGACCCTAACACGCCCCCTCCGAACACACACCTGGGCCAGTGTTTCCCCTCTATTTATAGACTCGCAGTGATGTCATGAAAGGGGTGGGGCAAGGCAGGCATGGGTCTATAAATTTAGAGGCCGGAAGTACTAGGTCGCTAGATTTCCTTTCTTGTAACCTTATTCTATGTTATCATCTACTATCTGATCTACTGCTTGGTCAGACAATTAGATTGTGATTACTCGGTTACAGCTACCTTTTCAAAGCCTTAGACAATTGCAGTGGAGACAAATTTCCATCTCCTTTACACACAGGTTATAGAACAAACCTCTTAACAACTTACTGAAGCTAAACTGTACAGCTGATGTCTCTGCTCAGACAATCTGGGATGCCCAGAGCCCAAATATTTAAGGACCAGTTAGGTCCATAAATAAGTGTCAGAGACTTTTTTTTTATCATTTTGGTTCTGTACATTACCACAATAAATTTTAAATGAAACAACTCAGATGCAATTGAACTGCAGACTTTTAGCTTTAATTCAGTGGGTTGAACAAAAAGATTGCATACAAATTTGTGGCACTAAAGCCTTTCTTTTAACACAATCACTTCTTTTCAGGGGCCGAAAAGCAATTGGACAATTGACTCAAAGGCTATTTCATGGGCAGGTGTGGACAATTCCTTTGTTATGTCATTATCAATGAAGCAGCTAAAAGCCCTGGAGTTGATTTGATGGGGGGGGGGCGCTTGTATGTGGACAAAATGTGGTAAAAGGAGCTCTCCAAGCAGGTGAAACAGAAAAAACCCCATCCAAAAAATTGCTACAATATTAGGAGTGGCAAAATCTACAGTTTGGTACATCCTGAGAGAGAAAGCACTGGTGAACTCAGCAACGCAAAAAGACCTTAACGTCCACGGAAGACAACAGTGGTGGATGATCGCAGAATCATTTCCATGGTGAAGAGAAACCCCTTCACAACAGCCAAACAAGTGAACAACACTCTCCAGGAGGTAGGCATATCGATATTCAAGTCTACCATAAAGAGAAGACTGCATGAAACTAAATACAGAGTGTGCAACTCATAAGCATCAAGAATACAAATGCTAGATTGGACTTGGCTAAAAAAACATCTAAAAAAGCCAGAACAGTTCTGGAAAAACATTCTTTGTACAGATGAAACCAAGATCAACCTCTACCAGAATGATGGCAAGAAAAAAAGTATGGAGAAGGCGTGGAACAGCTCATGATCCAAAGCATACCACATCATCTATAAAACATGGCGGCGGCAGTGTGATGGCTTGGGCGTGCATGGCTGCCAGTGGCACTGGGACACTACTGTTTATTGATGATGTGACACAGGACAGAAGCAGCCAAATTAATTCTGAGGTGTTCAGACACATACAGTCTGCTAAATGCAGTCAAATTGATTGGGAGGCGTTTCATAATACAGACTGACAATGACCCAAAACATACCGACAAAGCACCCAGGAGTTTTTTAAAGGGAATCTGTCGTCATTTTAAAAAAAATTTTTTTTTGCATTTTTATAAAAAAACACATCCATAAACACTGTCTGGCAAATAAAATGTTAATCCACAAATCCAAGCATAAGTTATTTTAGTTTGTATTTTGTCATGGGGGCATCCAGCTCTGCTCATTACACATTCATCCTGTGCTGCTCTAACAGCAGGCACAGCATTAACTGTGTGCTTGGAGGCAGCCACTCTGTAATGAAAAGCCAGTTCGCACTACGTCTACGACATGAGAATCTAGCTGTACACTCCCCCTCCCCTCTCTGCCCATGCGTGTGATGTTTGGAGGAGAGAGGTCACATGGTTTGCAGGGAAACAATTACTTTCACTTTCCTACGTTCTGCCTGCTCTACAGCTGCACTAGCAGCCCCTCCTCCCACAGACACTATCAAAGCTCCTGCCGTTCTGTAAGTTTGATCTCTGCATTCCTTTGGAGGGGGGGAACTTTCTCTCCTTGCTGCCTTCCTAGTTTGTTTTACTGGTTACTAGATGAGGTAAAGAAGCTGTGAGTTCCCTCTGCTATCCACCTCACACAGACCTTGCTCCTTTCCTGCCTGCAATACTTCTTTTTTCATTAACTACTTACTGCCTCCTTTCTCCTGAGCTATTTTAACCCTTCCTAGACTTCCTCTGGTTTTCAAGTATGTCCTTCTTATTTTATCCTTTTTTTCTATTCCCTGTCATCAGTCCTGGGAGTGTACTCCTGTGTTTCTGCCATTCATTATTGCGGCACTCACAGGGTTTTAGTGAAAAAACAAAAAATGTTTTATTATTAAGCCTCAACGTTTCGATCCCCCACAGGGATCTTCGTCAGGAGCAAAAACAAACATCCAGCACCCACAACCCCCCAGAGGTAATAAAGCCTTGAAATGGCGCCCAAATCTGTTGCTAGGCAACCATACAGGTGTCAGTGAAAGTGCTCAAATCTATTGGCCAGTGATATAATCTAAAAGGCACATGGGGAAAGTATGGTTGCCTAGCAACAGATTTTGGTGCCATTTCAAGGCTTTATTACCTCTGGGGGGTTGTGGGTGCTGGATGTTTGTTTGTTTTTGCTCCTGACGAAGATCCCTGTGGGGGATCGAAACGTTGAGGCTTAATAATAAAACATTTTTTGTTTTTTCACTAAAACCCTGTGAGTGCCGCAATCCTTTTTCACTGCTTATTTCCCATGCTGGCACCCAGGTATTTTGTCTACGGAGTGCACCATTCCTTTGGTTATACATATGGGGTCTCTGGACCTATTATGGTAGCACCCGTCCCAATTTTTGATGCAAGCTACACAGAATTGTTTGCCGTGCAAGAACTACAACTCCCACCCAGACCACGCTTGATAGCACCAGGAAAGTGGGAGGGGAGAATGGAGGACACCCACACACAGCACACAATCAATATCGACACCACCAGAGAATTTGGCTTCACAGCTTCTGATGCTGATCGTATCTTATTCCCTGAGACCTCATTTGATGAGACTGTAAGTAAATCTTTCACTAATATCTACCATGAACTCTTGGATTTAAAGAGGAAGGAAGTGGATCTGCAGCTCCATGGAGTGTTTCTCTCTAATTACCATAGGCAAAAGCTGATACCCAGAGGTTTTAGGATCAACAATATCCCCACTATTGGTCGCAATAACCCTGACTTTTGCAGTAAGTGGTGTGGCATATTAAATCGCTGCTCATTGGACTTAGTTTTACTGGTGGTTGAACAAGTGGGTAAGGATCTAGCTCTAACCCGTAGTGAGATTAGCAAGATAGAGGTGAATCATACTGAGACCCTTAAGACTGACACTACATGTGACTGGCTAAAGAAACTTACTGACAATATTGACAAACACAGATCAGATTTAACGAACTTCAAACAAAGCAAAGTACGTAAAGTGGCAGAAGACTATAAACAAAAACGGGTGTATGGATGGTTAATGGGTATTAAAACTGACCGTTATACCAATATTAGACGCAGACGTAAACCCAGGACATTACAGATTGTAGATAGCAAAGTGCTTTTTTAGGGGTCACCACAAGATCCAGGTTGGACAAAGAAAGAGGAAGAGAGGACACACCAGAAGGGGGAGGTACAAACCCAAGAGGGAAACCCCCACGGGGGAAACAAATGTGATATTCAATTTATGTCAACATATCCTCACCCCTGGTGAATTCTCTCTCCTCAACAAAGGCCTTTCATTCATACCCTGTAAAACGCCTGAACCAATTGACATCCTGGGGGACATCCATAGATTTCAGCGGAAATTGAAACTTCGGGAGCACTTCAGGCACAAATCTAGAACCACTGCCCCGATCTTTAAAACAGCCAGTAAATTTGACCCCCCAAATACCCCTGCCTCTATACGCACATTCAGCAACATGTTGTCTAAAGAGATGTCTCAAATAATATTGCATTCCAGACCACACCAGAACTTATCGCCCTTAGAGAGACAAGCCATCGGCCAGCGGACAAGGGAGGCGGGATTGTACTAATGAGCTATGATTAATATAAACAAGAATTACTGAGCCAGCTGGCTGACACTTCGACTTACCGTACCTTACCAGGGGATCCCACGGCAACTTTTAAACGTGAACTGGACAGTTTGCTGCAGTTAGCCCTTTCCACAGGTTGGATAGACCAAATACACAAATCCCAGTCTGCACCCCCAGGACAGCCCATCATCTCGGCTAAGGGCTCCCTGTTCCAACCTGTGGCAGAATTTATTGACTATTTCTTACAACCACTTGTCACTGAAATGCCATATTATACCCGTGACGCGACACACGTAATCAGAACCCTTAAAGCACTGGGGGAACTACCAGATAACTACTTACTAGCGACAATGGACGTAAAAAGTTTATACACTGTTATACCCCATGACCTAGGCATTCATGCCTGCAGGATAGCACTTGAGACACGCACAGACAAAACTGTACCAACAGAATTCCTATTACAGTTGTTAGAATTAACACTAACTAGGAACTACTTTAGATTCGAAAATACCTTTTATTTACAGGTATCTGGGACAGCAATGGGAAGTGCCCTAGCTCCTTCCTATGCTAATTTATTTATGTTACAATATGAACAAGAAAACATTGCCACTTGGACTGGGGACAATATCATTTTATACTTACGACTCTGTCATTGCTAAACTTTGTGGAAAAACTCAATACACTTGACAACCCTATCAGACTGACACTGAATTTTGATAACCATAGCATTGAGTTCCTGGACCTATTGATATTTAAGACAGAACGGAGCTTAGGTACCAGTCTGTATAGGAAACCAACGGATCGTAATACGATCTTGCATGCTAGCAGCGACCACCCACCAGCCACCTCCAGAGCCATCCCATACTCACAATTCTTACGGACTATACGCAATAACAGTAATCCTCAAAAGACACTGTTACAACTTCGAGAGACATTCACACGTTTTCTAGACAGGGGGCTATAATGAGGATCTCTTACACCAGCAACTGCAGAGGGCCCTAACACATACTCAGGAGGACTTGATAAGTGAAAAACCGCATGTTACTAAATCAGAGAATACACAGTTAATTTTCACCACCACATACACACATCTGTCCAAGGACCTAAAGAAGTGTGTGCAAAAAAATTGGCCAATTATCGCCATGGACGAAACACTTTCCCTACACCTTGCCCCAGCACCTATGTTTGGCCACAGCAGGAATCGTAGCCTGAAAGATATTCTGGTGAAAACTGACTTCGTGAACAGAACTAAGGAAGCCCCGAATTGGCTCTCGGGTCAACAGAAATTGGGGTGCTACCGGTGCCCTGACTGCACGACGTGTAGATCTATGCTTACTGGCAAAGACTTCCCCCCCCCACATACTGGAAAACGCATAAAAATACAGTATCGCTTGACTTGCACCACATCGTTTGTGGTTTACATTGTAACTTGCCCGTGTGGCCTCTATTATGTAGGCAAAGCCACTACACCACTGAAGGATAGGATCGCAAACCACAGGTCAGCTATAAGTAAAGCCCTAAAAGAAAAAAACGCTAAACAACCTGTGGCAAGACATTTTCTACAAATGGGCCACACCCTACCCACTTTCCGTTGTATGGCGATCGATCACCAACCCCCTCTGGCGAGAGGGGGCAACAGAGATTTGGCCCTCCTTAGACGGGAGTCGAGATGGATATATATATATGGATTGAACTTCTATATGGGGATAGCTTATATCACTAAGTACATAACTCTGGACAATGGCGATATGGATATATTAATAAGACTTTCTCTAACAAGCTTACTAGCTACATTTGTAGCTATCTTTATCTGCTTCAGCTTTATGATTTCTATCGAAACATTTCTTCTGTGCTTCCTCCATCCCTTTACCCCCATCTTTCCTATTGTCCATGTGCTGTCCTGTTATCTGTGTTTTTAACTCTACGCAGTACTGGGGCACCGGACCGACCAGTAGCCACTAGACTCCTATGTGTTTCCATACGTGACGGGTTCTAGCAACACAGTAGCATGTGGGTTGTGGTCAAAGTACTCTGTGTATCTGATAGCCGCCCACTCCTTGCTGGAGTGGTGCAGCGCCGGGCATACCATCCCCCACCGCAAGTGGGAGTACTGATGTGTACCAACATTAATCCTTTACCCCGATGACAGGCCTGGAGTCTATTTACCCTCTAGTTCTTTAAACTTTTGTGCAGCGACACTGAGAACCGCTTTGACAGCGATCGTGTCCTGAATACCACACACTCCATGGCTGGGCTGGATAAGTGACACGCAGAACCGCTTGGACAGCGTTCGTGTCTTAATTACTGTATGCTCACTGATAATGCAGAAGTACAGAGACCTGGTAGAAGCATAGTATACACCCACCGCTGCTCAGTGATAGGTCGCCAGGCCCGCCTTTGACACGCACTGACAGTTAGAATAGGAGTTGGGGGAGTGGCCTACATACTGACACTGTGCACTCTCAGTACTGCGCTCTTGTTTTCTTTTTGCTTTATTTTTCTCTTAATCTTTTTTGTGCGTTTCACCCTGCTGTTACTTTCCCCATGTGCCTTTTAGATTATATCACTGGCCAATAGATTTGAGCACTTTCACTGACACCTGTATGGTTGCCTAGCAACAGATTTTGGTGCCATTTCAAGGCTTTATTACCTCTGGGGGGTTGTGGGTGCTGGATGTTTGTTTGTTTTTGCTCCTGACGAAGATCCCTGTGGGGGATCGAAATGTTGAGGCTTAATAATAAAATTTTTTTGTTTTTTCACTAAAATCCTGTGAGTGCCGCAATCCTTTTTCACTATATATATATATATATATATATATATATATATATATATATATATATATATATATATATATATTTTTTTTTTTTTTTGAAACGTAAGTGGGTTCAGTGATCACAGGACTATCTTATTTCAATCCTTCTGAAGTGGTGTCAGTGAGAGCTTATCTTGATACCTGCCTATTGTTCAATTGACAGGCTCAGCAGACAAGTCTCTATTTACATTACAGCAGCTTGTAGGAGGGAGGGGTAATGACATCACTCCAACTTGCAGTGCAGCAGTAAAGTGTGACCGAAGTTTATCAGAGCACAAGTCACATGACCTGAGGGCAGCTGGGAAATGTCAAAATGTCTAGCCCCATAGCAAATTTTAAAATGAGATATAAAAAAATTTCAATGCAGGATTCTGCTGTAGTAGCACTATTAACTGATACATTTTGTAAAAAACATGTTTTTCCACGACACTATCCCTTTAAAGCAAAGAAGTGGAATATTCTTGAATGGCCAAGTCAGACACCTGATCTGAACAGAATTGAGCATGCATTTCACATGTTGAAGACTAAACTGCGGACAGAAAGGCCCACAAACAAACAGCAACTGAAAGCCACTGCAGTAAAGGCCTGGCAGAGTATTAAAAAGGAGGAAACCCAGATTCTGGTGAGGTCCATGAGTTCAAGACATTAGGCTGTCATTGCCAGCAAATGGGTTTCAACCAAGTATTAGAAATGAACATTTTATTTTCAGTTTTTTTATTTGTCCAATTACTTTAAACATAAAACTAAAGGAGGCTTAGGAATTCCTGTTTTTTTAAATACTTCCAAGTCAAGTAGTTAGAGATACTGACACCTGAAATTAAACTTTTTTTTACATCTATTATAATATTGGCTTTGCAAGCTACTTCTAACTTTGCCATAAAGTATTTGCATGATGCTTTTACATTACCTGTCTGATCCCCCATGTTCCTGTATGAGGGGGCTGCCATATTTGTGCAGCAGGAGTCCGTTAGCATTAGAAACTGTAACTAACAGGCTGAGATGGGACAGTCAGGTTGGCAAAGTCAGAGTGTCAGAGAGTCAGGCTTAGGAACTTCAACTAAAAATTATATACAAAAACAAACCTCTCAGCAAAAAATGATCAACATGACCTATAGGTAACATTTAATGTACATTCATATGCTAAAATTAATTTTTTAGTGTCAGTATCACTTTAAAGGGAATCAGTCACTCGAAACAAATATTCCAAATCCTATTTTATCAAGTTAGTCAAGCAAAATAAACTTTAATTAATAAACTTTAACACAATAAACTTTAATTACACTATATAAATTATTTGAATCTTGTTTCCTTTGGTCTGGGAACTCAATTATAGCAAGCAGGCAGGAGCCATTTTGTGGACACTGTTATTAAGGTATCATCTCAAAATCTTGTTTGTGTACCAGAATGGGTGACTTGATGTCCATCCACATGCACTGGCTACTCAATTAAATGGTAAAGAGAAAGGGGATGTGGAGAGTGTCATCTACTAAGTGCTGAATGGAAAGTGAAAGTAATTGTCTGCCCCACCTCTATACCTAAGACATAGAGGAGGGGCAGGCAATATTTGATTGAAAGCTGATATTTTTAAATGTTTTGACATAACAGCTATGAATGGTTTGATAAAAAAAAGAATTTGGATTTCATATTTCATTTGAACAGGACTATTATTATACAGCTTTTTAAGTCTGGATGACAGGTCCACTTTAAATGGCATGCCCCTCCGGACCATTTACAACGCGTCATTATGATGCAAAGCACTATTCCCAATACTCCTTTACAATTTATTATATCTCCAAGAGTTCGCCCACCGATAATGAATCCATTTATAGCACACTCTCTTATAAAAAACCTTTAGGTCTTATATCTGACCATACCCCAGCTACAAGTGTATTTAAAAACCCAACTTTCCCTCCAGGTCTCACACCTACATCCTTTCAATGGTGGTCTGAACTTGGATTAATTACGAAAGAAATATGACCCCCCCCCAAACGGAACATTACTGCTATTTACAAATTAAACACTATATCCAGTCACTCTCATCTGCCGTGACCTATGACACTCCTCAATTTGAGTTATACTGTATCAGTATTCTTAATCTAAAGAGCTAATTTATACCTTCTATGATAAGTGGACCAATGCTACTTTACCTAAGGCCTTGCAAAGAGAACTCCATCTAACTTTAAAGAAAGAGGACTGGAATATGATTTTTTTAGAACTGTGCATTGTTCTATTAGCTCAGTGAGGCAACTTCGGGCGATTATAGAAAACGCATCGCCACGTGTGCATTAGCGCAGGCGACTTTGCGTTGTAGCCTATGGGGAAAAACGCTGAGGCAGTTCGGGGAGATAGTCGCGAAAAAGACGAGGCGATTAGTCGCCAGGCGACTAATCTCCCCGAATCTCCTCATGTGGCCTTAGGCTAAGGCCACACTAGGCGATAGCGCCGCGATTTGACTCGCGGTGACTTTTCGCTGCGACTTTTAAGCCGCAATCGCTGGGGAAACTTTTGCGCTGGCGTCTATGGGGAATCCAGCGTAAAAACACACGCGGCAATCTTTTTTCTATTGTCGCTCGAAATCGCCTAGCGAGGCAATTTCGAGCGACAGTAGAGAAAAGATCGCCGCGTGTGTTTTTACGCTGGCGATTTTTCGCGATTCCCCATAGACGCCAGCGCAAAAGTTTCCCCAGCGATTGCGGCTTAAAAGTCGCGGCGAGAAGTCGCGGCGAGTCAAATCGCGGCGCTATCGCCTAGTGTGGCCTTAGCCTTACCCTTAGACAGACAGAGCTTATTTGCTATCTGCTGTGTAACCTGATCCTTTTCTCCTTTGAATGACTTCCCCCATTCTACACAGCAGCTTATTTATATAAACAATAGTAGTGTTTCTTAAGCAAACACAGCAGTTTTACCAGTGCAGGGCAACACTGCATTATATCTTTATTACTTTAAAACACTTTTATTTGTTGACGTTACTGTTCCTTTAAGCCTTAGCAAACGCATATAAGTATAAATTCCAAGCCTGAGAGCCGAAGAAAATAAAATGTAATTCATTTAAAAAAAAACCCAAAAAAATACAATAATAATTGCAAGTGACTACACCATACTGCAGGTAAATATTATGGTTAACTACTTTTTCACATTTAAGAAAAAGTAAAGCTAAAATATATTAATGTTAATTGTTCCCTCTGCAATTTATCTTTTTTTTTTTTTGCTTTTATAATATAGTACAATCCTGTTTTTTTCTGAAACTGATGTAAATGTTTGCAGCAAGAAACAGTTTTCCCCCCAGATTTTACATTTTCCCAGAATTCACGCAATTCTGATGCCACCCCGTACTTAGTAGATAACATTTTTTTTACCTGAGTGCAAATATTTGGAAGGCTAAGAGCCAAATTCACCATGTCCGGAAGAATGGAGTGGAAGAGGTGGTCATACTCTGCTTCTTCAAAAACCTGAAAGAGATAAGGAAGGTGGAACATAAATTACAAACACACACTCACACTAGCTGATCATTTTTATGATTTTTTTTTAATAAATATTTTTTATGTTTTTTTTTTAAATAATTTTTATGAATGTTGTCTGCTAAAAAAACTTAAACCAGACTGGCAAATCAACACACAAAGAAAGGAATAAAGAGCCATAAATGAGAAGTAAATCTCAGAATAAAAGTTTCTTTCCAGCATATAACAAATATAATAAAAAATATTAATGGTCAATATAAATAATGTCCCCTCTGTTGGAAATTGGGAATCCATGAGCATATCTAGTTCTATCAAGTTATTGGGCAATAATATAAAAAGGCATCTAATCTTATTGGCCTTGTATATCGTATTGTCTTTTTAATCTGCTATTGTTATGGCAAACAAGCCCCCTTTGTAATAAACAGTAGTTCATTAAACAGCGGGGTTCTTAGTTAACCTTTCAATTGTGCTCAACAGTTAATAGAATTTTATGGAGGGACCCATAGGGCTGATAGCCCCATATGTCTTTAAATCCCCTACACATTCTATTTTACTAATTACTTACCAGTTGCCCATGTATCTGAGTTAGTTCATAACATATCTATGCTATTGGCTCTTAGAGATAGTGACCACTAACAGTCACACTTTGATATAGTGACTGGAAAGTGGTGGAACTACATCTTTGGCCTTCTATTCTCCCCCTAGGTGGATGTGCCTGGTAAGCCTAGTGTTAATAAGGCCCAGTAAAGAGTTCTGCCCTAGAGGAAAAACCCCTCTAGTAAAAGTCGGGGATCAGTGACCCCACGACTGAGGTCAGTTATAGGTCTAGCTATTGTCAGGAGTACTTTTATGAGCAGCTTGTGATCCAACAAGGATAGTTGGAGGTAGCTTTTACTTAGGTACTACTAGCTGAAAGTTAAGTGACCAGAGTACTGAAGAGGGTTTCAGGTTACATTCTACTTCCTGAACCATGTCTGCGGTAGGATATCCTGAGTAGTATTGCTAGCAGCCTAAAAGTATACCTTAAAAACTCCCAAGCCAATCTCCACAGTGGTGTCAGAAGTCGCTGCTCTGCCTTGAACAAATTTGTCTGCATAATCTACCTCAGTTGGGTCAGTACGTATTGAAGGGGACATTCACCTTCATTTAACATTTTGAGGAATACATAGATATAGTCAACACCGTTGACCGTTGAGCGTTTTCAATACATCTACCATTATAGGTAGCAATGTACATAATAACAGGCAGGGGGGGCCTCCCACCCATGCCACTTAATAAGCTTACCTAAAAATATTGCAGCGAGGCACAGGCAGATATACTTTTGCCTTCCTTTGTTAGCTATTTGTCCAATTGGTCTCTCTCTCTCTCTCGCAAAAAGTCCATATATGTCAGTAAAGACCAGCAACTCCGGGATTTCTTGTAATAAAACAAGTGTATTAAAAGGTGCACATACAGCTGTATGTGCACCTTTTAATACACTTGTTTTATTATAAGCTGTTGGAGTTAATGCACAGTTGCCTTTTCCCTATAGAGTTGTGTTAAAGCTCAGCATAGAAATATGACTATGAAGATTTTCATTCATCCATTACATGGTATATCTAGTATAGGTAAATCTAAAAACAACTGGACTTGCTGAGTAATCAATGAAGACGTTTCACTTCTTTGTTCACATGTATACTAGGCAATTGAGACTGTAAGAAATCGACTGCAACAAGATAACACCCTCAGCAGCAGAACGAAGCTCAGTCCCAACCAAGTATGTTTGTTGCTAGATTTGTGTCTTAACACCACATACTTCATGTACAAGAACCTTTTTTATAGACAGAAACATGGCTGTGCAATGGGTTCTCCAGACTCTCCTATTGTAGCAAACCTGTACATGGAGGAAGTGCAAAGGAGGGCCTTACTTACTTTCCAGGGAACTACACCAAGTCACTCGTTCAGGTATGTGGATGACACTTGGGTTTAAATCAGATCTAATGAAGTGGCGGCCTTTATAGAACACATTAACTTAGTGGACAATAACATCAAGATCACAAGGGAAGATGTCCACGAGAACAAACTTGCCTTTTTGGACTGTTTGATATGCATCCAAGAGGGGGGTAACTTGAAGACGGAACTATACAGAATACCAACTCATATGGATCAATATCTGTTGTTTGATTCCCACCATCCGCTGGAACACAAACTGGGTCTCATTAGAACTCTGCACCACAGGGCGGAAGTTGTGGCAACTGATACAGAGTCCAATGACAAAGTGCAAAAACATCTTAGAGGAGCTTTGAAACGTGTGGCTACCCAGACTGGGCCTTTGTCAAAACAGCAGCAACCAAGCCCAACAGGAACACCAATAGAAATAACTGCCCGGAGACACATAGGAGGCGAAACATAGTCATCCCATATGTAGCTGGAGTGTCTGAGAAACTCAGGAGGATTTTTAACAAACACCACGTCCCTGTGTTTTTCAAACCTAGCAACACACTGAGACAAAAACTGGTACACCCAAAGGATCCAACCCCTAAAGAAAAACAAAGCAATGTGGTATACGAAGTCCAGTGTAGCGAGGAGTGCACAGATCTATACACAGTGGGGAGACAAAACAACTGCTCACCAAGCGAATGGCTCAGCATAGGAGGGCGAACTCTACAGGACAAAGCTCAGCTGTCTTTCTACACTTAAAAGACAAGAGACACTCCTTTGAAGATAGCAAGGTCCAAATATTGGATAAAGAAGACCGCTGGTTTGAACGAGGCGTAAAAGAGGCGATTCATGTCAAGGTGGAGAAACCACCCCTAAACAGAGGCGGGGGCCTTCGACACCACCTGTCTGCTACATACAATGCTGTTCTAACATCTGTACCCCGGCGGTTTCAGAACACTTTCCACGTCCATTCATGCAACTCTCACAAGTAACACCTCTTTCTAGGAGTTGCATGACACATTGGATAATCCTATCACAGTAACTAAACAGAATCTACACCTCTGTGAATTTCTTCAGATGTCACCTCTTTGAAGAGTTACAATGTGCCATTGTGATTGGATTAGTGGAAGAGTTTATATGCCATTTATATGCTTCATTGATTACTCCGCAAATCCAGTTGTTTTTAGACGACTCAGCATAGAAAACAATATCAAACAGCATTTACCCATGCAAAGCAACAACCCCAACTCACATAGAGTCGTAGGTTTTAAAAATTACGCATGTGCATAAAAAATTAATATATATATATATATATATATATATATATATATATATATATATATATAGAGCAGGCAGGAAATGAATATTGCACTCACAGGTCTTAGAAGTGATAAATGTCTCTTTATTCAGTGGACAATCGCTGACGTTTCGGCTGACACGACAGCCTTTCTCAGCCTTTTTTTGAGAAAGGCTGTCGTGTCAGCCGAAACGTCAGCGATTGTCCACTGAATAAAGAGACATTTATCACTTCTAAGACCTGTGAGTGCGATCTTCATTTCATGCTCTACATTTAATCCTCAACAAGGACTGCACATTATATATATATATATATATATATTATATATATATATATATATATATATATATAGTGGAAAGTCCCTAAATGGTAATGCTTACATGCTATAATAATGCTTACATGTTATAGTATTCTAAAGATGTAAGCAATGGCAGTAACCTTTCAGAAGGAAAAATGATGGCATGTTAGTTTATTTACCTCCTCCTTTTAAGATGAAGACACACTCCTAGTTATCAATAGGTAGCGATGCAACAGACTGTCAGACTTTCTAAATGCCTCCATTGTCAGGGTCCAACACATTGGCTTTATCAGTGACACATGAATATGAGGTTGTCATGCTTTGTTGACTGCCACTGGCTAAGTATGCAATTCATCAAAAGAAGTATTGTTGCCCTGAACTCTACAAAACTGTCAACGCTTGAGGCCTTGATGACTTTAAATGTTAATGAAATTCTTCTTCAAAATAAATTTTTTTAACTTGGATTATTAAAGTTTAATGATTTTAACACATCACTCCGAGTGCTCCGTTTTGGATAAACTTCATGGACTTGACCCCGAGGGGGACGGATGTTACGTGCAGCATGGAGGTGAGCGTGTGAGAGAAATGTGATGCTCCCCGCACCTGGCTCGTGTTCTTCAAAATATGAAACTATAACTTTCATATGGGTATTGAGATCTATGCTACTTTATAATGAATAAACATACACATTGTAGGCAAGAGATTCCAGAAGACAGCAGCAGATACAGCATATGCAAAAAAAACACAAGAGTGATGATAAATTCTTACTGTTTAATCAGTTTAATTCATGTTCATCTCTATCAATTTAAAGAGATACTGACACCAGAAATTAAAGCTTTTTTACATCTATTATAATATTGGCTTTTCATGCTATCTATATTTTTGCCATGAAAGTATTTGCAGATTCCTTTCCTCTGTGAGGTTGCTGCCATATTTGAGCTTCAGCAGTCTGTTAACATTAGAAACTCTAACTGACGTGTTGAGAAGGGACAGTCAGGTTGATAAAACAGTCAGGCTTAAGAACTTCAAATAACAATTACTTACAAAAGCAGCCCTATCGTTGAAAAATGATCAACATGTGCTTGATGTACATTAATATTTTGAATAATATTTTTTTAGTTTCAGTATCACTTTAAAGTGTTTTTTTCCCCCAAATATACACCTTGCAATTAAGGAGTAGTCCACATAATTTTGTGGATAACCTTACCATCCAATCATCTTCCATTTTGCAAAGCTCTTCTGAAGAAGCATGTATAATTATAAATCACTAAGCACCTTTTTTCAACAGGAGCACTATAAATAGGATTTGCATTTAACTAGCTTTTTCTACACTCATAGTTGCTCATAAGAACAAAGGAAGCTGGAAAATGAGTTTTAAGTGATATATATATATATATATATATATATATATATATATATATCAAAAAATGATGGCTTAAGTGAATAGCCGAAACGTTGAAATAAATATCATTTTTTGATTTTGCACCTTTAAAAGTCCTGTGAGTGCGGTTGTTTTGCTCTATGATTTACCATAACCAGCACCTAGGCAGAAGCGTTTGTTATGTGTGCACCAGAGTTTGGACTTAATAGGTAAAAAGTAAGTTCAGTGCAAGCACTATAAATTATGTTTTGTTAATATTCTTAAAATTCTCTTGAAATGTAAATCCTGAAATTCCCTGCATCCTCATCACCCTACAAACAAAAATTGTGCCAGATGAAGGAAATCAGAAACACTATGGGGCAGATTTATCAAAATGTGTAATAAGCGCTCACCACAGAAACACTCACCTACTTTCCATTCCATTCCCTTACATGTACATATTGTAAACATCAAAAATAATACACAACACAGCAGTGAAAACAGTGCACCTTGCAGCACACATCTGGTTAATTGCTGTGCAACCTGCAGCATGTGGATTATGCTGAAATATATTGAATACCCACTTTTTATTTCATGTCTTCCTCTTAGAGCATACTATTGGTATGCATGAATATGTTAAATCTGTTGTGATTTTGTTATTGCTATAGCATAAAGTATACGATTAGATACAGTAGTTAAAATGCTTTATATGTTAATTACATGGAATCTAACCATGCAATATTTGTAGGTGCCAGAGGCTCTTTAATAGTAAATGATTATTTAAAAAAAGAAACGACATTATACATAACTACATTAATTACAATTTCATTATTTAGTAATATGCCTAACAAGACGGATATGTATAAAATAAAAAAAAACAATTAATAGTTTTTAACCAAAATATGTAAAGCATCCATATTTATTCAAGCTTTACATGATGTGCAGCATAAACCAGTACAGTCCTTAGCTAATCAAGCCTGCCACTGAAAAGAAAGCTGCTATATCTCTCACGTTCATTTTTCACATCTAACTTATACAGCAGGGAACACTCAGCACTTCAATCAATCCAGTTTCTCTGTTGTAGAGTATAATGAGGTAGAGGTTTAGACTAAAAAGAAGCAATGGAAATACGTGCAAATGTTAACAGAAGTAAACATTATATTTTACAATATTTCTTATACTAGTTACAGTAACTTATATTGTGCTATTCCAGGATTGATGGCTTAGATTTACAAATAATCTGGTTTTACATTTTTAGCTATATTGTGAGCCAGAAGTATTGCATTTGGCTTTGCCTTATGTATTCCACCTTGCTTTCATGAGAAGCGAAGACTTAGAAATCGAGCAGACACTCAATTTCTGGTTTTCAGTTCTGAACCCCCTCCCTTAGAGGGCAAACTTTTAGCTCACAACAATCATACAAATATAGTAAACAGTGGTTTAATGCCTTATGGAAACAGTAGTATTTCAGCATTGACAATGTTTATTGGATTAACAGAAAATATGCAATATACATCATAAAATTAGACAGGTGCATCAAGTAGGGGCATCCCAACAGACATATTACATCAATACTTAGTTGAGCCTCCTTTAGAAAATGTAACAGCCTCTAGACGCCTCCTATAGCCTTTGATGAGGGTCTGGATTCTGGATGGCAGTATTGTTGACCATTCATCCATACAAAATCTGTCCAGTTCAGTTAAATTTGATGGCTGTCGAGCATGGACAGCCTGTTTCAAATCATCCCATAGATTTTCGATGATATTCAAGTCGGGGGACTGTGATGGCCATTCCAGAATATTGTACTTCTTCCTCTGCATAAATGCCTTTGTGAATTTCGAAGTGTGTTTAGGGTCATTGTCTTGGAATATCTAACACCTGCAAAACTTCAACAAGGTCCCCAGTCCCTGAACTTGCAACACAGCATGATGGAACCTCCACCAAATTTGACAGTAGGTAGCAGGTGTATTTCTTGGAATGCGGTGTTCTTCTTCCACCATGCAAAGCATGTGGCGTGAGTGCAGAAAGGGCTTCTTTCTCATCACCCTGCCATACACAAACTGAGCTGAATTGTAGAACGATGCACAGATACACCTTCTGCAGCAAGATGTTCTTGCAGGTCTTTGGAGGTGATCTTTGGGTTGTGCCTGTGGCCTTCCATTTCCTGATTACATTCCTTACAGGTGAAACTGGCAGTTTAAACCGCTGAGGTAGCTTTTTGTAGCCTTCCCCTAAACCATGATACTGAACAATATTTGTTTTCAGATCTTTTGAGAGTTGCTTTGCAGATCCCATGCAGTCACTCTTCAGAGGAGAGTCAAACAGAAGCACAACTTGCAATTGGCCACTTTAAATACGGTTTCTCTTGATTGGACACACCTGTCTATGAAGGCGTAACAAGCTTATACAACCAATTTGGTGTTGCCAGTTATCAGAGGCACTGTGTCCACAAGGAGAAGATTTCAGTGCCGAAACATGTGAGTATGTAATGATGTGGCAAAATCTGTCAGAATCTGTCAGAGGAGCTCGGATATGAGTGACAGGGTTGTTTCTATCTAGCCCAGTGTGGCACTTACCATATCAAACAGATGTGGCAGGGGTCCCTGTGCAACTTTTGGGCTTTATGGAGTAGGGGGCTTTCAAAAAAAAAAAAAAAATCAGTACTGGTCTCTGTTTATTGCTTACTAAAAAAAAATCACATAACGGAAAATTAAAAAATAAGGAAGAAATAGAATAGCCAATCATGATAGCAGAAAGCTGAATCTAGGACATATGTAAGACATATTTATATAGCTGTGGTAGAGGCTTAGATAGAATTTCTGAACTTTTTTCCACAGTCCACTAACTATATATCACCGTTTTTTAATCAACAGTGTAGTGTTAACATTAAAGCTTTGTGTATAAATTTCAGAAAAAAAAAATCCATGTAAAGTTTAGCAAACTTGAGTAGAAACGGGCATAGTTGATAAATCTAGGTAAGAGGTGCTGTTAAAGATTTTAATACCCTTGGTATAATCTTGTATTATATGAGAGAGAGAGCGAGAGAGCGAGAGAGAGAGAGAGTGAGAGAGAGAGCGAGAGAGAGAGCGAGCGAGAGAGCGAGAGAGAGCGAGCGAGAGAGCGAGAGAGAGAATATACTCGAGTATAAGCCGAGTTTTTCAGCATCCAAAATGTGCTGAAAAAGTCTACCTCGGCTTATACTCGGGTCAGCAAGAAGTAGCTGAGATTGCAGTCACTTTTAATCATTCCTATACCAACAGTTCACTTGGGGAGAGACAGCCTGCAATATCACACAGCGCCCTCCGTTGGTTATATGAAAGAATAACAGTGCACCCTCTGTTGGTTATATGAAAGAATAACAGTGACTGCAATATCACACAGCACCCTCTGTTGGTTATAGCAAAGAATAACAGTGACTGCAATATCACACAGCGCCCTCTGTTGGTTATATGAAGGATTAACAGTGATGGCAATATCACACAGCGCCCTCTGTTGGTTATTCGAAAGATTAACAGTGATGGCAATACCACACAGCACCCTCTGCACATGGTATTGGGACAATGCACACAGTAATCTGTTTGGCAATTCTCTGTCACCATCAACTTTGCAAAGAAGTCCGGCTGATCGCTGGGGGGGGGGTCGCTTTGGCGGAATGTGCGCTGCTGGAAGACAGGGCTGTAGTTGTGTCTAGGCTTATACTAGAGTCAATAAGTTTTCGTAGGTAAATTAGGTACCTCGGCTTATACTCGAGTATATACGGTGTGTGTATATATATGTATATATATATATTTTTTTTTTATTTACAACTGACGGGCACGGCAATGGGGTCCAACGTGGCTCCCTCTTATGCAAATTTATTTATGGATTTTTTTGAAAAAGGAACACATCTTCTCTAAGTATTTTGATCAACTATTTTTATATAAGAGATATATCGATGATGTATTCCTGATTTGGTGGGGGGACCACGTTGGACTCCAAACATTTGTTGCCGAATTGAATGCCCTTTCTACTCCGGTCAAGTTCACATTGACCTTTGACCGGGAATACAGTTGATTTTTTGGACATCAGAATTTTTCGTACGTGCAGTGGTGTGGGTACTACACTTTACCGTAAAGATACGGACAGAAATACAGTCTTGCATGCGCACAGTTTTCATCCGCCCTCTATTTTGAGATCAATACCACACACACAATTTCTCAGGGTTTTTCGTAATAATTCGGATTTTGGGCTGGCAAAACAGCAGGCGCACGAGATGCGTGAGAGATTCCCACAGCGTGGTTACCAGAGAGAGTTCCTGGACAGTGAACTGGAAAGAGCCTTGACAAAAGAAAATATAGGCACCTCAAGAACGATGTCAGGAGTACCAAATAAGGAAGACACTGACTTTTGTTTCTAATTTTTCGCCTGCAAGTAAACATATGCGTACAGCTATCAGAAATAATTGGCCTTTATTACAATTGGATAGTAACTTACCGTTCACCGAGGTGAAACCGCCAAGGTGCGCTTATCGTAAAGGTCGGGCCCTACGTGACATATTGATGGTCACAGATTTGCCTATTACCCGGGAAACTACTCTGCCACAGCCATGGCTGAAATTTAACAAGATGGGTTGCTTTAGGTGCAGCGGATGTATTACTTGTGGTTTTCTTTTAACTGGATCCCACTTTTCCCATCCACACAGTGGCAAGAGATATGAAATACGACACAGATTAACTTGTCTCTCTGAATATGTGGTTTATTGCATTATCTGCCCCTGTGGCTTGTATTATGTTGGGAAATGTATCACAACGTTTCGGATCCGCATGAACAACCATAGATCCACTATACGTACTGCTCTGACCTCTGGTAAGGCCGACACCCCACTAGTGAGAAATTGTGTAAATTTCGGGCATTCGCTCACCTCTATTCGATGTGTACTAATTGACCATGTCCCCCCACCCAAACGTGGAGGTGACAGGGGGAGAAGATTGCTTCAAAGAGAGGCCAAGTGGATTCGGACTTTGGACACAGTGGCTCCCAAGGGCCTTAATGAGATGTATTCACTGGCCTGCTTTGTATAAAAGAAAAATTTGTCCGTCCTTCCTTTTTTCAGATTTTTCCAGATTTAATCATTACTGTACTTCCTTGAGAATGTTGGCAGTATGAACTTTTTTGGATTCATGTTGGTTTTAGATAGGGGATTGCTCTATACGATAAGTGGGCAATGGAAGTGGGGACACATCGGTATATTATGTTGTTTTTTGAAATTTTGACACTTATTTATATTGCACTGCTAAACTGGGTTTCAAGGAGCCGTATAAACAATAACAAAAACATAGGTGTTAATTAACCCTTTAAGTGCCAGCAGAATTTCACATTTTGGTTACGCGAAATGCCAGCCGTTTTTGAAACATTTTGTGCTCTCTCACTTTAGGGGCATTTTCTGAGGGGAAACCTGTAGTTTACCTAGGAAAACTATACATTGTTTTTTTCGGTAGAAACTGAGCTTTCTAAATCTGCCTGAGTTTTCATGTATTTCCACCTGTGCAAAAAAATTTATAGTGCTAAATACCAAAAAAAAAAGAAAAATTACCATTTTTCATCGTATATCAATTTATACCAGAAAAATATTTAATTTTACGGATGAAAATCCAACTGATTTGGAAAGCCTTATGTCTCACGAACGTGCCAATACCAGATATGTATAGTTTTAGGGAGATTTAGGATTTCTGTACAGCAAAAACTCCCGGCAGTATATTACCGAATTTTGAAAGCACTAAGGCAGAAAACGGCATGCTTTAGATTCCAAGGCAAAAAATCCTGAAACCGTAGGTTTACCCCAGAAAACCATACATTTTTGAAAAGTACACATTCTGCCGATTACAAAATGGGTAACTATGTCTCTCTACTCCCAACTACCAAACATAAAAGCTTGTCTGAACATAGCGGTTTTTCAACAAAAAATTCAAAATTCTGAAAAATCATTTAAAAGGTTTTATTTTGCTGCTCCGCATATCCCAAACTATATTAGGTACCAAGAAAAAGCACCTGAAATATGATTGCCAGGGGTCCACTGAACAATTTGATACCCATTATGCATAGGTTTACCAAAGTATCTGGCATTTAGAGACAACAATATGTAGTTAGCACATCCAAATTGTTCAGGACTTTACTTCAGCTACTGAGAAATCAACACATTGACTGCATTTTTTGTGGGGTAAAAACACAGAAATATATGTTTACCCCCCAAACCCATATATTTTTGGAATGTACACATTCTACTGAATCTAAAATGGGTACCCATGCCTTTCTGCTCCAAACTACTGAGTCGCAAGGCTTTCCCACAATTGTTGGTTTTGGTGAAATATCTGAAAATTTCCTCAAAGCTTCAACTTCCCAGCACCATATCGCCCATGTATCATTACGTACTAAGAAAAAGCACCCTAAATATGATTGCCAGGGTTCCTCTGAACATTTTGGTGGTCATTGTTCATAAGTTTACCAAAGTATCTGGCATTTAGAGGCCCCAAAATGAAGTTAGCGCATACAAGCAGTCCCGTGGGTAACTTCAGCTAATGAAAGATCAACACATTGACTGCATTTTTGTGGGGTAAAAACACAGAAATATATGTTTACCCCCCAAAACCCATATATTTTTGGAAAGTACACATTCTACCGAATCTAAAATGGGTACCCATGCCTTTCTGCTCCAAAGTACTGAGTCGCAAGGCTTTCCCAAAGTTGTCGGTTTTGGTGAAATATCTGAAAATTGCCTCAAAGCTTCAACTTCCCAGCACCATATCACCCATGTGTCATTACGTACTAAGAAAAAGCACCCTAAATATGATTGCCAGGGTTCCTCTGAACATTTTGGTGGCCATTGTTCATAAGTTTACCAAAGTATCTGGCATTTAGAGGCCCCAAAATGATGTTAGCGCATACAAACAGTCCCGTGGGTAAATTCAGCTAATGAAAAATCAACACATTGACTGCATTTTTGTGGGGTAAAAACACAGAAATATATGTTTACCCCCCAAAACCCATATATTTTTGGAAAGTACACATTCTACAGAATCTAAAATGGGTACCCATGCCTTTCTGCTCCAAACTACTGAGTCGCAAGGCTTTCCCACAATTGTCGGTTTTGGTGAGATATCTGAAAATTGCCTCAAAGCTTCAACTTCCCAGCACCATATCACCCATGTGTCATTACGTACTAAGAAAAAGCACCCTAAATATGATTGCCAGGGTTCCTCTGAACATTTTGGTGGCCATTGTTCATAGGTTTACCAAAGTATCTGGCATTTAGAGGCCCCAAAATGAAGTTAGCGCATACAAACAGTCCCGTGGGTAACTTCAGCTAATGAAAAATCAACACATTGACTGCATTTTTGTGGGGTAAAAACACAGAAATATATGTTTACCCCCCAAACCCATACATTTTTGGAAAGTACACATTCTACAGAATCTAAAATGGGTACCCATGCCTTATTGCTCCAAACTACTGAGTCGCAAGGCTTTCCCAAAGTTGTCGGTTTTGGTGAAATATCTGAAAATTGCTTCAAAGCTTCAACTTCCCAGCACCATATCACCCATGTGTCATTACGTACTAAGAAAAAGCACCCTAAATATGATTGCCAGGGTTCCTCTGAACATTTTGGTGGCCATTGTTCATAAGTTTACCAAAGTATCTGGCATTTAGAGGCCCCAAAATGAAGTTAGCGCATACAAACAGTCCCGTGGGTAACTTCAGCTAATGAAAAATCAACACATTGACTGCATTTTTGTGGGGTAAAACACAGAAATATATGTTTACCCCCCAAAACCCATATATTTTTGGAAAGTACACATTCTACAGAATCTAAAATGGGTACCCATGCCTTTCTGCTCCAAACTACTGAGTCGCAAGGCTTTCCCACAATTGTCGGTTTTGGTGAGATATCTGAAAATTGCCTCAAAGCTTCAACTTCCCAGCACCATATCACCCATGTGTCATTACGTACTAAGAAAAAGCACCCTAAATATGATTGCCAGGGTTCCTCTGAACATTTTGGTGGCCATTGTTCATAAGTTTACCAAAGTATCTGGCATTTAGAGGCCCCAAAATGAAGTTAGCGCATACAAACAGTCCCGTGGGTAACTTCAGCTAATGAAAAATCAACACATTGACTGCATTTTTGTGGGGTAAAAACACAGAAATATATGTTTACCCCCCAAACCCATACATTTTTGGAAAGTACACATTCTACAGAATCTAAAATGGGTACCCATGCCTTATTGCTCCAAACTACTGAGTCGCAAGGCTTTCCCAAAGTTGTCGGTTTTGGTGAAATATCTGGAAATTGCCTCAAAGCTTCAACTTTCCAGCATCGTATTGTCCATGTATCATTACCAGCATAAAGCATCCTAAATATAAACATATGGGTCTACTAAACAGTTTGATACCCAATGTGCATAGATATACCAAACTATGTGGCGCACAGAGACCCCCAAATGACAATATGTATAGACATTTTCACGGCTGACGCGCTGGCTGCTGCAATATAACCACCCGGTGTGTGTATTATGCGACATTAGCCCACCTAACAGTACAGAGACCCCAGAAAACCATATATTTTCAGAAAGTACACATTCTGACGAATCCAATATGGGTAAATAAGTGTTTCTACTGCAAACTGCCAAACTGCAAAGCAATGCTGAACATAACGTTTTTTATCAAATTTCGGAAAATCGTCACAAAGCTTGAATTTTACCCCATTATATGCCACACATTTCGTAACGTATCAGCATAAAACATCCTAAATATGAACGCCAGGGGTCTACTGAACACTTTGATGCCCAATATGCATAGATATACCAAACTATGTGGCGCACAGAGACCCCCAAATGACAATAGTGTATATACATTTTCACGGCTGACGCTCTGGCTGCTGCAATATGAGCACCTGGAGTGTGTATTATGCGACATTAGACCCCCCTAACAGTACAGAGACCCCAGAAAACCATATATTTTCAGAAAGTACACATTCTGACGAATCCAATATGGGTAAATAAGTGTTTCTACTGCAAACTGCCAAACTGCAAAGCAATGCTGAACATAACAGTTTTTATCAAATTTCTGAAAATCGTCACAAAGCTTGAATTCTACCCCATTATATGCCACACATTTCGTAACGTATCAGCATAAAACATCCTAAATATGAACGCCAGGGGTCTACTGAACACTTTGATGCCCAGTATGCATAGATATACCAAACTATGTGGCGTACAGAGACCCCCAAATGACAATAGTGTATATACATTTTCACGGCTGACGCGCTGGCTGCTGCAATATAAGCACCTGGTGTGTGTATTATGCAACATTAGACCCCCCTAACAGTACAGAGACCCCAGAAAACCATATATTTTCAGAAAGTACACATTCTGACGAATCCAATATGGGTAAATAAGTGTTTCTACTGCAAACTGCCAAACTGCAAAGCAATGCTGAACATAACGGTTTTTATCAAATTTCTGAAAATCGTCACAAAGCTTGAATTTTACCCCATTATATGCCCCACATTTCGTAACTTATCAGCATAAAACATCCTAAATATGAACGCCAGGGGTCTACTGAACACTTTGATGCCCAATATGCATAGATATACCAAACTATGTGGCGCACAGAGACCCCCAAATGACAATAGTGTATATACATTTTCACGGCTGACGCGCTGGCTGCTGCAATATGAGCACCTGGAGTGTGTATTATGCGACATTAGACCCCCCTAACAGTACAGAGACCCCAGAAAACCATATATTTTCAGAAAGTACACATTCTGACGAATCCAATATGGGTAAATAAGTGTTTCTACTGCAAACTGCCAAACTGCAAAGCAATGCTGAACGTAACGGTTTTTATCAAATTTCTGAAAATCGTCACAAAGCTTGAATTTTACCCCATTATATGCCCCACATTTCGTAACGTATCAGCATAAAACATCCTAAATATGAACGCCAGGGGTCTACTGAACACTTTGATGCCCAATATGCATAGATATACCAAACTATGTGGCGCACAGAGACCCCCAAATGGATATATAGTAAATAAAATTTACAAGGCAAAACAAAATAAGGCAGTAAAGAGTGAAATGCAAAAAAATCCAATAAAACCACAAAAATCAATGTTTTTTTTCCAGACTAGTGTTATCGGCCGTCAGAATCACAGTTTGAATATTTTAGCTGGGCCAAACAGGTTATACGGCTAGAAACAAGTGAACACAACATACGCAGAGCTGAAAATGCAATAAAATGGCTAAAAATTCAATAAAATGGCTAAAAATGCACCAAAATACCCAAAATTGCAATATAATCACCGAAATAACATAAAAAAGATATTGCACAGTACGGTTAGCGAATACGCTATTCGTAATGGAAATAAAAATTTTTTCAGCCAAAAAAAGAAACGATGCGATAAGAAAAAAAAAAAAAGCCACAATGCCATGTATGTGCGTGTGCGTGTGTACAAATGGTAAATTACATGTTATGTGCGCGTGTGTGCGTGTGCACATGTGTGTAAGTGCAGTGAGTGTAAGTGACCCCCCAATCCCCAAAAATGTATGTGTAAGTGTGTGTAAGTGTGAATCTAAGTGTGTATTACTGTAATAAGTGTGTGTTGGTGTGTTTGTGTGTGTAATTGTTGCACTAACCTGAAAAAATCGCTGGAGACTGTTGCAGGCGATCTGGAAGGGCCTCAGGAAGAGATCTGCGACGTCCTCTGTGTGCCTGTGCTGTGGGGGCGGAGATATCCAGCGCGGTGTAGGCTGCAGCAGCAGGACACGTAAGTTACACGTGCCTGCTGCTATTTTTGGGCCCCTGGGCGATCGCGCCCCAGGGGCCACTCGATCCCCTGCTCTGTGTAAATTTCGGGCATTCGCTCCCCTCTATTCGATGTGTACTAATTGACCATGTCCCCCCACCCAAACGTGGAGGTGACAGGGGGAGAAGATTGCTTCAAAGAGAGGCCAAGTGGATTCGGACTTTGGACACAGTGGCTCCCAGGGGCCTTAATGAGATGTATTCACTGGCCTGCTTTGTATAAAAGAAAAATTTGTCCGTCCTTCCTTTTTTCAGATTTTTCCAAATTTAATCATTACTGTACTTCCTTGAGAATGTTGGCAGTATGAACTTTTTTGGATTCATGTTGGTTTTAGATAGGGGATTGCTCTATACGATAAGTGGGCAATGGAAGTGGGGACACATCGGTATATTATGTTGTTTTTTGAAATTTTGACACTTATTTATATTGCACTGCTAAACTGGGTTTCAAGGAGCCGTATAAACAATAACAAAAACATAGGTGTTAATTAACCCTTTAAGTGCCAGCAGAATTTCACATTTTGGTTACGCGAAATGCCAGCCGTTTTTGAAACATTTTGTGCTCTCTCACTTTAGGGGCATTTTCTGAGGGGAACCTATAGTTTACCTAGGAAAAATATACATTGTTTTTTTCGGTAGAAACTGAGCTTTCTAAATCTGCCTGAGTTTTCATGTATTTCCACCTGTGCAAAAAAATTTATAGTGCTAAATACCAAAAAAAAAGAAAAATTACCATTTTTCATCGTATATCAATTTATACCAGAAAAATATTTAATTTTACGGATGAAAATCCAACTGATTTGGAAAGCCTTATGTCTCTCGAACGTGCCAATACCAGATATGTATAGTTTTAGGGAGATTTAGGATTTCTGTACAGCAAAAACTCCCGGCAGTATATTACCGAATTTTGAAAGCACTAAGGCAGAAAACGGCATGCTTTAGATTCCAAGGCAAAAAATCCTGAAACCGTAGGTTTACCCCAGAAAACCATACATTTTTGAAAAGTACACATTCTGCCGATTACAAAATGGGTAACTATGTCTCTCTACTCCCAACTACCAAACATAAAAGCTTGTCTGAACATAGCGGTTTTTCAACAAAAAATTCAAAATTCTGAAAAATCATTTCAAAGGTTTTATTTTGCTGCTCCGCATATCCCAAACTATATTAGGTACCAAGAAAAAGCACCTGAAATATGATTGCCAGGGGTCCACTGAACAATTTGATACCCATTATGCATAGGTTTACCAAAGTATCTGGCATTTAGAGACAACAATATGTAGTTAGCACATCCAAATTGTTCAGGACTTTACTTCAGCTACTGAGAAATCAACACATTGACTGCATTTTTTGTGGGGTAAAAACACAGAAATATATGTTTACCCCCCAAACCCATATATTTTTGGAATGTACACATTCTACTGAATCTAAAATGGGTACCCATGCCTTTCTGCTCCAAACTACTGAGTCGCAAGGCTTTCCCACAATTGTTGGTTTTGGTGAAATATCTGAAAATTTCCTCAAAGCTTCAACTTCCCAGCACCATATCGCCCATGTATCATTACGTACTAAGAAAAAGCACCCTAAATATGATTGCCAGGGTTCCTCTGAACATTTTGGTGGTCATTGTTCATAAGTTTACCAAAGTATCTGGCATTTAGAGGCCCCAAAATGAAGTTAGCGCATACAAGCAGTCCCGTGGGTAACTTCAGCTAATGAAAGATCAACACATTGACTGCATTTTTGTGGGGTAAAAACACAGAAATATATGTTTACCCCCCAAAACCCATATATTTTTGGAAAGTACACATTCTACCGAATCTAAAATGGGTACCCATGCCTTTCTGCTCCAAACTACTGAGTCGCAAGGCTTTCCCAAAGTTGTCGGTTTTGGTGAAATATCTGAAAATTGCCTCAAAGCTTCAACTTCCCAGCACCATATCACCCATGTGTCATTACGTACTAAGAAAAAGCACCCTAAATATGATTGCCAGGGTTCCTCTGAACATTTTGGTGGCCATTGTTCATAAGTTTACCAAAGTATCTGGCATTTAGAGGCCCCAAAATGATGTTAGCGCATACAAACAGTCCCGTGGGTAAATTCAGCTAATGAAAAATCAACACATTGACTGCATTTTTGTGGGGTAAAAACACAGAAATATATGTTTACCCCCCAAAACCCATATATTTTTGGAAAGTACACATTCTACAGAATCTAAAATGGGTACCCATGCCTTTCTGCTCCAAACTACTGAGTCGCAAGGCTTTCCCACAATTGTCGGTTTTGGTGAAATAACTGAAAATTGCCTCAAAGCTTCAACTTCTCAGCACCATATCACCCATGTATCGTTATGCACCAAGAAAAAGCACCCTAAATATGATTGCCAGGGTTCCTCCGAACAGTTTGGTGGCCATTGTTCATAGGTTTACCAAAGTATCTGGCATTTAGAGGCCCCAAAATGAAGTTAGCGCATACAAACAGTCCCGTGGGTAACTTCAGCTAATGAAAAATCAACACATTGACTGCATTTTTGTGGGGTAAAAACACAGAAATATATGTTTACCCCCCAAACCCATACATTTTTGGAAAGTACACATTCTACAGAATCTAAAATGGGTACCCATGCCTTATTGCTCCAAACTACTGAGTCGCAAGGCTTTCCCAAAGTTGTCGGTTTTGGTGAAATATCTGAAAATTGCTTCAAAGCTTCAACTTCCCAGCACCATATCACCCATGTGTCATTACGTACTAAGAAAAAGCACCCTAAATATGATTGCCAGGGTTCCTCTGAACATTTTGGTGGCCATTGTTCATAAGTTTACCAAAGTATCTGGCATTTAGAGGCCCCAAAATGAAGTTAGCGCATACAAACAGTCCCGTGGGTAACTTCAGCTAATGAAAAATCAACACATTGACTGCATTTTTGTGGGGTAAAACACAGAAATATATGTTTACCCCCCAAAACCCATATATTTTTGGAAAGTACACATTCTACAGAATCTAAAATGGGTACCCATGCCTTTCTGCTCCAAACTACTGAGTCGCAAGGCTTTCCCACAATTGTCGGTTTTGGTGAGATATCTGAAAATTGCCTCAAAGCTTCAACTTCCCAGCACCATATCACCCATGTGTCATTACGTACTAAGAAAAAGCACCCTAAATATGATTGCCAGGGTTCCTCTGAACATTTTGGTGGCCATTGTTCATAAGTTTACCAAAGTATCTGGCATTTAGAGGCCCCAAAATGAAGTTAGCGCATACAAACAGTCCCGTGGGTAACTTCAGCTAATGAAAAATCAACACATTGACTGCATTTTTGTGGGGTAAAAACACAGAAATATATGTTTACCCCCCAAACCCATACATTTTTGGAAAGTACACATTCTACAGAATCTAAAATGGGTACCCATGCCTTATTGCTCCAAACTACTGAGTCGCAAGGCTTTCCCAAAGTTGTCGGTTTTGGTGAAATATCTGGAAATTGCCTCAAAGCTTCAACTTTCCAGCATCGTATTGTCCATGTATCATTACCAGCATAAAGCATCCTAAATATAAACATATGGGTCTACTAAACAGTTTGATACCCAATGTGCATAGATATACCAAACTATGTGGCGCACAGAGACCCCCAAATGACAATATGTATAGACATTTTCACGGCTGACGCGCTGGCTGCTGCAATATAACCACCCGGTGTGTGTATTATGCGACATTAGCCCACCTAACAGTACAGAGACCCCAGAAAACCATATATTTTCAGAAAGTACACATTCTGACGAATCCAATATGGGTAAATAAGTGTTTCTACTGCAAACTGCCAAACTGCAAAGCAATGCTGAACATAACGTTTTTTATCAAATTTCGGAAAATCGTCACAAAGCTTGAATTTTACCCCATTATATGCCACACATTTCGTAACGTATCAGCATAAAACATCCTAAATATGAACGCCAGGGGTCTACTGAACACTTTGATGCCCAATATGCATAGATATACCAAACTATGTGGCGCACAGAGACCCCCAAATGACAATAGTGTATATACATTTTCACGGCTGACGCTCTGGCTGCTGCAATATGAGCACCTGGAGTGTGTATTATGCGACATTAGACCCCCCTAACAGTACAGAGACCCCAGAAAACCATATATTTTCAGAAAGTACACATTCTGACGAATCCAATATGGGTAAATAAGTGTTTCTACTGCAAACTGCCAAACTGCAAAGCAATGCTGAACATAACGGTTTTTATCAAATTTCTGAAAATCGTCACAAAGCTTGAATTCTACCCCATTACATGCCACACATTTCGTAACGTATCAGCATAAAACATCCTAAATATGAACGCCAGGGGTCTACTGAACACTTTGATGCCCAGTATGCATAGATATACCAAACTATGTGGCGTACAGAGACCCCCAAATGACAATAGTGTATATACATTTTCACGGCTGACGCGCTGGCTGCTGCAATATAAGCACCTGGTGTGTGTATTATGCAACATTAGACCCCCCTAACAGTACAGAGACCCCAGAAAACCATATATTTTCAGAAAGTACACATTCTGACGAATCCGATATGGGTAAATAAGTGTTTCTACTGCAAACTGCCAAACTGCAAAGCAATGCTGAACATAACAGTTTTTATCAAATTTCTGAAAATCGTTACAAAGCTTGAATTCTACCCCATTATATGCCACACATTTCGTAACGTATCAGCATAAAACATCCTAAATATGAACGCCAGGGGTCTACTGAACACTTTGATGCCCAGTATGCATAGATATACCAAACTATGTGGCGTACAGAGACCCCCAAATGACAATAGTGTATATACATTTTCACGGCTGACGCGCTGGCTGCTGCAATATAAGCACCTGGTGTGTGTATTATGCAACATTAGACCCCCCTAACAGTACAGAGACCCCAGAAAACCATATATTTTCAGAAAGTACACATTCTGACGAATCCAATATGGGTAAATAAGTGTTTCTACTGCAAACTGCCAAACTGCAAAGCAATGCTGAACATAACGGTTTTTATCAAATTTCTGAAAATCGTCACAAAGCTTGAATTTTACCCCATTATATGCCCCACATTTCGTAACTTATCAGCATAAAACATCCTAAATATGAACGCCAGGGGTCTACTGAACACTTTGATGCCCAATATGCATAGATATACCAAACTATGTGGCGCACAGAGACCCCCAAATGACAATAGTGTATATACATTTTCACGGCTGACGCTCTGGCTGCTGCAATATGAGCACCTGGAGTGTGTATTATGCGACATTAGACCCCCCTAACAGTACAGAGACCCCAGAAAACCATATATTTTCAGAAAGTACACATTCTGACGAATCCAATATGGGTAAATAAGTGTTTCTACTGCAAACTGCCAAACTGCAAAGCAATGCTGAACGTAACGGTTTTTATCAAATTTCTGAAAATCGTCACAAAGCTTGAATTTTACCCCATTATATGCCCCACATTTCGTAACTTATCAGCATAAAACATCCTAAATATGAACGCCAGGGGTCTACTGAACACTTTGATGCCCAATATGCATAGATATACCAAACTATGTGGCGCACAGAGACCCCCAAATGACAATAGTGTATATACATTTTCACGGCTGACGCTCTGGCTGCTGCAATATGAGCACCTGGACTGTGTATTATGCAACATTAGACCCCCCTAACAGTACAGAGACCCCAGAAAACCATATATTTTCAGAAAGTACACATTCTGACGAATCCAATATGGGTAAATAAGTGTTTCTACTGCAAACTGCCAAACTGCAAAGCAATGCTGAACATAACGGTTTTTATCAAATTTCTGAAAATCGTCACAAAGCTTGAATTCTACCCCATTATATGCCACACATTTCGTAACTTATCAGCATAAAACATCCTAAATATGAACGCCAGGGGTCTACTGAACACTTTGATGCCCAATATGCATAGATATACCAAACTATGTGGCACACAGAGACCCCCAAATGACAATAGTGTATATACATTTTCACGGCTGACGCGCTGGCTGCTTCAATTTGAGCACCTGGTGTGTGTATTATGCGACATTAGACCCCCCTAACAGTACAGAGACCCCAGAAAACCATATATTTTCAGAAAGTACACATTCTGACGAATACAATATGGGTAAATAAATGTTTCTACTGTAAACTGCCAAACTGCAAAGCAATGCTGAACATAACGGTTTTCATGAAATTTCTGAAAATCGTCACAAAGCTTGAATTTTACCCCATTATATGCCCCACATTTCGTAACGTATCAGCATAAAACATCCTAAATATGAACGCCAGGGGTCTACTGAACACTTTGATGCCCAATATGCATAGATATACCAAACTATGTGGCGCACAGAGACCCCCAAATGGATATATAGTAAATAAAATTTACAAGGCAAAACAAAATAAGGCAGTAAAGAGTGAAATGCAAAAAAATCCAATAAAACCACAAAAATCAATGTTTTTTTTCCAGACTAGTGTTATCGGCCGTCAGAATCACAGTTTGAATATTTTAGCTGGGCCAAACAGGTTATACGGCTAGAAACAAGTGAACACAACATACGCAGAGCTGAAAATGCAATAAAATGGCTAAAAATTCAATAAAATGGCTAAAAATGCACCAAAATACCCAAAATTGCAATATAATCACCGAAATAACATAAAAAAGATATTGCACAGTACGGTTAGCGAATACGCTATTCGTAATGGAAATAAAACATTTTTTTCAGCCAAAAAAAGAAACGATGCGATAAGAAAAAAAAAAAAGCCACAATGCCATGTATGTGCGTGTGCGTGTGTACAAATGGTAAATTACATGTTATGTGCGCGTGTGTGCGTGTGCACATGTGTGAAAGTGCAGTGAGTGTAAGTGACCCCCCCAATCCCCAAAAATGTATGTGTAAGTGTGTGTAAGTGTGAATCTAAGTGTGTATTACTGTAATAAGTGTGTGTTGGTGTGTTTGTGTGTGTAATTGTTGCACTAACCTGAAAAAATCGCTGGAGACTGTTGCAGGCGATCTGGAAGGGCCTCAGGAAGAGATCTGCGACGTCCTCTGTGTGCCTGTGCTGTGGGGGCGGAGATATCCAGCGCGGTGTAGGCTGCAGCAGCAGGACACGTAAGTTACACGTGCCTGCTGCTGTTTTTGGGCCCCTGGGCGATCGCGCCCCAGGGGCCACTCGATCCCCTGCTCTGCTCGTTGCCTAGGGGCAGGGGATCGATGCGGAACGGAGCGAGCGGCTCTAACAGCCGCTCCTCCGCTCCAGAACCCGGAAGTGCTGCAGAACGTAGAATCTACGTTCTGTGGCATTTCAAGTTACTTTTCCACAGAACGTAGATTCTACGTTCTGTGGCACTTAAAGGGTTAAAATAAAGGACCAATATGTTTCCTAGACGGCAGCATGTCTGGGAGACGTATACAGGCAGCATAAATGCATTTGAGCGGTAGATATATATATATATATATATAGCAACCAAAAAACCCCAGGCAGATGCCTATTTTGTATGTGAGTGCTCCAGTTTGCTTGTTATATTTATATATATATATATATATATATATATATATATATATATATATATATATATATATATATATATATATATATATATATATATATATATATATATATATATATATACACATATACATACACACTTCATTCCATAAATGGTTTTGCTGTGCCTTTAAGAGCTATACACAAATGCTCTTTTAAGTTCACAAGTACTGAAGCTGACCTTGTAGAAATGATAACCTGGCAGTTGTTTGTCATAAGTAAGAGGACTCTATTTGTAGAGCTCCATCCTGTACATACTGGTGTAACAGCTACTCACCCTGGTGGTCTAGCAGTTCGACGTGGACGCCCGCCGCGCCATCGGAAGGGACACCACGCCACCCTTAATCTTCATGTGCGCAAGTTCCTTAGGGCGCGCGCGACATGCCTCTTATTTTATAGGCGCATTTGGGCTGACATGATGACGCCAGAGTGCAGTGGCGCCAATTTAAACATATTTAAAGGTTTTTTTGTATTTTTCAGTTGCCTGTTATAGGATCATTGTTTGTGAATTACTGTTGCTTCTGTGCTGAAAATCCTGGTCGGATTTCTGATACCTTTTGTGACCCCTTTGTATCCCCTTCTGCTGATTTCGGAGTTATTCGACCAGGTCAAGAATGCTACCATCTACTCTAAACTTGACCTTAAGGGTGCATATAACCTTGTTTGTATCATGGAAGAGGATGAATGGAAAACGGCCTTTAACACCAGGGATGGCCACTCTTAGTTATGCCATTCGGTCTTTGCAACGCCCCGCAATGTTCCAAGAATTTGTCAATGACATCTTCCGGGACCTGCTGGGGTTATTCGTAGTGATATATCTTGACGATATTCTAATTTTTTCCTCTAACTTGGGTGACCATCAGAAACATGTCCGCAAGGTTTTGATCTGGTTAAGGAAGAATTACTTATTTGCGAAGCTTGAGAAATGCACATTTGAGGTTTCTTCTGTCCAATTTATGGGGTTCGATATCTCCAGGGTCTAGAGATGGATCCTGGGAAGGTTAAGGCCGTATTGGACTGGGCTCAGCCTCTTTCTTTACGTGCAACCCAAAGGTTCTTAGGTTTTGCCAATTATTATCGTCAATTCATTAAAAACTTTTCTTTGGTGGTGTCTCCAATTACGGATCTAACCAAAAAGGGTGCAGATCCAAGTATGTGGCCTCCCGAGGCTATTCAAGCCTTTGAATTCCTTAAGAAAGAATTTGTGTCTGCTCCCATTCTCCGTCACCCTGATACTACTCTTCCTTTTATTGTAGAGGTTGATGCCTCAGAGGTTGGTGCAGGGGCGGTCCTTTCAAGGTACAAAAAGGTACATCCATGTGTATCTTCTCTAGGAAATTTTCACCTGCCGAAGCCAATTATGACATTGGTAATAGTGGGCTATCAAATGGGACTTTGAGGAATGGTGACACTTGTTGGAGGGGGCTAAACATACTATAATGGTCTTTACTGACCACAAAAAACTGTTATACATCGCGTCTGCTAAACGGTTGAATCCTAGGCAGGCTAGATGGGCATTATTTTTTACCCGGTTTAATTTCTCTCTCACATACAGGCCTGGTTCCAAAAACACTAAGGCAGATGCACTCTCTAGGAGTTTTGAATCTAATCTGTCTGAACCTTTTGAGTGTTTTCCCATCATTCCAGGTGAGTTGATTGTGGCAGTTCTGGGATCAGATCTTGCCACACTACTGTCTTCAGTACAATCCTCTGCCCCTGTAGATACTCCTCCTGGGAGATTATTTGTACCTGAGGCCTTAAGGGAACAGGTTCTGAGTGAGGCTCATAATTCTAAAATGCCGGGACATCCTGGTATCTCTAAAACCTTGTCTTTGTTGTCTCATAATGTGTGGTGGTCTTCATTTAAACATGTAAAAAATGTTAATTCTTGCCCTGTCTGTCAAAGGTCAAAATCTTCCAGAAACCTGTCACAGGGATTGCTAAAGCGATTGCCTATTCTTGACAGACCCTGGTCCCATCTGTCTATGGATTTTGTGGTTGACCTCCCTCCATCTCAAGGGAAAACAGTGATTTGGGTGGTGGTGGATAGGTTCAGCAAGATGAGTCATTTCATTTCCCTCCCACACCTCCCATCTGCTAAGACTTTGGCCAAGTTATTCCTAATATTTTCAAATTACATGGTTCTCCAGTTAATATTGTTTCTGACAAAGGGGTACAGTTTGTTTCTACATTTTGGCGAGCATTCTGCTCTTTGGTTGGGATTGATTTGTCATTCTCTACCGCATACCACCCCCAAACCAATGGTCAAACTGAGAGGGTTAATCAATCCCTTGAACAATTCTTAAGGTGTTATGTTTCTGACAACCAATCCTCGTGGGTTGAACTGTTACCTAGGGGAGAACTTGCTTATAATAATGCAAATCATGCTTCCACTGGTCAATCTCAGTTTTTTATTGTTAATGGTTTACATCCCAAAGCATTTTCTGGTTCATTATCCTCTGTACAATCTGTCAATTCTTCTGTTAAGCAATTTGCCAAGATTTGGTCCGGGGTGCACGATTCCCTTTCAGCAGCAACGGCCGCTCAAAAAAGGGCAGCTGATAGGTCTCGTAGGGAAGCACCCAAATATCAGGTAGGAGACCCGGTTTGGTTATCCACAAAAAATATCAAACTTAAGGTTCCTCCACTCAAGTTGGGACCCAGGTTTATTGGTCCATATCCTATTACTGAAATAATCAATCCTTCCTCTGTTCGTCTCAAATTACCTGATAATTTTAAAATATTCTTTTCATGTATCTCTTTTGAAACCAGCCTCACAAGTCTGACCACAATCCTTTCCTCCCCCAGTGTTGGTAGAGGGTCAGCCCAAATTTGTAGTCCAAGAACTCCTTGACTCTTGCCTTGTGCGGGGTAAGTTGCAATATTTAGTACAATAGAAGGGTTACAGCCCTGAGGAGAATTCTTGGGTTCCTGTTTGTGATATAAGAGCTGACTGTCTCAGGAAACAGTTCCATCTTAAATTTCCTGAGAAACCTGGGGGTCCGGTGGCCCCTCCTCGAGGGGGGTAATGTAACAGCTACTCACCCTGGTGGTTTAGTGGTTTGGCAGGGAAGCCCGCTGCGCCATCGGCGGGGACGCCCTCCACGCCGTCCTTAATCTTCCCGTGCACCAGTGCCTTAGGGCGCGCGCGGCGCGCCTCTTCCTATTTTATAGGCGCAAAATTTAAACATATTTAAAGGGGCTTTTTGTATTTTTCAGTTGCTTTTTCCTGGTGCTTCTGTGCTGAAAATCCTGTCTGATTTCTGATACCTGTTGTGACCCCTGCCTGTTTTTGACGATTCTGACTTCTGTATCCGTATCTTCTAATTGATCTCCTGGTTTGACCCGCGCCTGTCTCCTCTTGTACTCTGCCTGCCCCGACCAGTTTTGACTACTCCTTTTGTCTACTCCTTGTTCTGTGACCTTCTGCCCAAAAGACTTTGCTTTACCGTCGTGCCCGTTTGCTTGTCCAGAACCCTAAGCTTGGCACCTCTCTTTATAAGACCTGGCAGCATCTGATTAGCCGAGGGTTCTGATGGCCACTGATGTATTTTAATATTCTATAGGCCCCTGCCACCAATGTTTTTTTTTTTTTTTTTTAAAAATTAAAAAAATTCTTTGGGGCCCCAATTTTTTTTTTTTTTAACCTGTAAGGGGGGCCCTGGAGACAAATTTTTTTTAAAAAATTTTTCTTTAGGTTCCCCTTTTTTTTTTTTAACTTGTAAGGGGGGCCCTGGGGCCAATGTTATTTCTAAAAAATATTCTTTGGGACCCCAATTTTTTTTTAACTTGTAAGGGGGGCCCCGGTCACCAATTTGTAGGGGGCCCCGACCACCAATTTTTTAAAAAACAATTTAAGGGGTCCCCGGCACCACAGTTTTTTTTTTAACTAATAAGGGGGCCCTGACCATCAATAGCTTTTTATAACTTGTGTGTGTGGGAGATTACCTTTTTTAGCACTGATGTTTGTGTGGTCTTCTTACTGTTGTGTGCGGGATCTGGGGTGGGCAGGGCACCGTGATTTCTAATGGTGGCCCTGACTGCATTAATAAATTAAAAGTGTATATTTGTACCACATGGTATACTTCTTCACGTGTCATAAAACTCAACCTACAAAGCAACATTCAATATATATATATATATATATATATATATATATATATATATATATATATATATATATATATATATATATATATATATATATATATATATATATATATATATATATATATAATGTTCAAAGTGGACCAGCACACCAAAATCTTCAATCAAAAGAGGTTTATTTCAACATCACTCATGTGTCCAACGTTTCGGCCCACATTAGGGCCTTTATCAAGGATAAGTGCAAGTGATCATGTGGGTGTTTAAATACAAAAAAAGTGGGCGTCAAGATGACATCATTAACAATCAATTAATGCAAATGAGTGTCTTAATACATTCAAGTGAACAATGTGTTGCAATTCCAAATCTGGTCTCTAGGTGTCAGCATTGTACCAATTTCACCATTTTACTTTTTACAATAATGCTTGTGATTTCCATTTTTGTGAGGAATTTCACATAATCATATGTGATCATGTGTGGTTAAAAAATTAGGTTGTATATGTGTACAATGTGTATCAAAAAGATCATTAAAAACAATAAAAGAATATGTCGCAAAGAAAATTCTTTAGTCTCTTATTGGACTGCTTACTTTGTCTCAGCATAGTAGAGCTATTAACACCATCTAAAAGAAAAAAACGTATATCAATATTACAAACATTGTTGCTACTCATGTTTCATTTCACGTTTCGTTATGCTTCGTATCTCTACTCGTGATTGACAATTGAGACTGGGGAAAAAAAATTTTTTTAGGTTAGGAAACAATTCAGGATTAGTTGCCCATTCAGGCCCCTGGGTGCCACACAGTCTAACTCGTGTATTCAGAATGCTTCTTTCTTCAGAAGCATGTCGTCATAATTACCCCCTCTAGGTTTCTTGGGTATCTGATCGATTGGCATACACCTGAATGCCGCTGGGCTGTGTCTTGCTTCAGCCCAATGTTTAGCTACAGGCTGCTGAGAAATGTCCTGTTTTTTACCCTTAATTTTATGTAATCTGTCTGGATCTAGAGCCGCTCTTATACTAGACCTGTGCATCGCAATACGCTCTTTCAATTGTCTGGAAGTTTTCCCACAGTACACCAGACTGCACAGACATTTTATTATATACACTACCATTGATGAGTCACATGTCAATTTCTGTCGAATAGTATATTTTTTGCCTGCCTGTGGATGGAAAAAGTGTGTCCCCTGTATCAGCGTTCCACACATCACACAGCCCATACACTTGTGCACCCCTGGTCGCTCGGATAGAAAATGTTGTACACTAGCCTTCTGGTACTTATCCACAGGGTCAGAGGGGCTCAGGGTTTTTTTTAAATTCCTACCTCTTTTGAAACTGAATTTCAGTTTCTGAGGTAGGTATTTGGAAATAGTCTCGTCCGTGGCTATTATGGGCCAGTGCTCTACCACACTTTTTTTAATGGACATACTATTCACATCATATTGGCTAACAGAGTAGTAGAGATCCTCCTTCCTGTTAAGTTTTTTCACATCTTTTTGATCTCATCTGTTCACACATGACCTCAGTGCGATCTAGGGAGAGTGCCCAATTTTTAGTATCAGATAGTAGTTGCGCTGGGTACCCTCTCTTCAGAAATTTGTCCTGCATATCTGATAGATCTTCCTCTCTCTTGGCTCGATCACTATCTATTCTTACTACCCTCAACATTTGTGACTTGGGGAGGGAGTTTAATAGGTGTTTGGGGTGGTTGCTATGGTAGTGTACCAGAGTGTTCCTATCTGTAGGTTTTGTATAAATGCGTGTCTGCAGAGACCCTTTATCCTTGTACAGCTCAACATCCAAAAAATTCATACATTGCATGTCATGTTTCACAGTAAATTTCACAGGGCTGTCCAATCCATTCAGTTGCTCTACAAACTCCTCTAGAGCTCTAGAGGGACCCAACCATAGGAAAAACAGGTCATCGATATATCTTCTATAGAAGGCTCCATGTTGCCTAAATAGGGGGTGCTTCAATATGTGATCATTTTCAAATTTACACATATATGCATTCGCGTATACAGGGGCCACTTTTGACCCCATCGCTGTCCCCGTGCTTTGTTCTCATTTCATAGACAATTACAAATTTGCCAGGCAATTAAGGCTTAGAGAACATTTGGGGGGTACTGTGGGTGTATCTGCCAAAACTCTGGACATTAGCACAGCTATCTTTGAAGGTGCCATGGATGCTACCAATATAGAACCATGGGAATTGGATATATCCAGTGTAAGGGGTGCAGATATTGAGGAGGTAAACCCACCCACCACAAGCAAATTTAAGCCTAAGAGTGACTATGACCCACCGAGCATGAATGCATCCATTAAGACCTATAATCGTATGCTAAACATAGATATGTCTGCCCACCTTTATGGTAAACACAAATGGAGGGGCAACCTTACAGCAGTGGAAAGGGAGGCAGTCAAATCCCTTAGACGAAATTTCCGATATTATAATTAAAACCGCTGATAAGGGAGGTGGGATAGTAATCATGGATTATAGTTACTATAGACAAGAATTGCTATCCCAATTGTCAGATACATCCAAGTATCAAAAACTGACCTTCGATCCGACTGAGAAGTTCAGTGAGGAACTAAGCATAATTTTGAATATGGCTTTGAGTAAAGGCTGGATTACAAAGGACATGTTCAAATATTTTTTGCCACTATATCCTGTACGACCAGTGATTTATACACTACCTAAAGTGCACAAAAATGCCCAAAGACCACCAGGGCGGCCGATAATCTCGTCTAATGGATCACTTAACGTTGCATCCAGAATACTTATGGCTATGTAAAGGATACAAATGACTTTTTGCATGTTATACAAAGTGTTGATTTAGATATAACACAAATGATACTGGTTACGATGGACGTGCAGGGTCTCTACACCTGCATCCCACATGATGCTGGTGTGGAGGCAGTGCGCGAACTAATAACCCAAAATCCATTGTATAGAGGGCCTCCAATCGAATTTTTACTCACATTGATAATTGACAATTCATTCTGTTTAAGAATTACTTCAAATTTGAGACTAATTTTTATGTACAAAGCACGGGGACAGCGATGGGGTCAAAAGTGGCCCCTGTATACGCGAATGCATATATGTGTAAATTTGAAAATGATCACATATTGAACCACCCCCTATTTAGGCAACATGAAGCCTTCTATAGAAGATATATCGATGACCTGTTTTTCCTATGGTTGGGTCCCTCTAGAGCTCTAGAGGAGTTTGTAGAGCAACTGAATGGATTGGACAGCCCTGTGAAATTTACTGTGAAACATGACATGCAATGTATGAATTTTTTGGATGTTGAGCTGTACAAGGATAAAGGGTCTCTGCAGACACGCATTTATACAAAACCTACAGATAGGAACACTCTGGTACACTACCATAGCAACCACCCCAAACACCTATTAAACTCCCTCCCCAAGTCACAAATGTTGAGGGTAGTAAGAATAGATAGTGATTGAGCCAAGAGAGAGGAAGATCTATCAGATATGCAGGACAAATTTCTGAAGAGAGGGTACCCAGCGCAACTACTATCTGATACTAAAAATTGGGCACTCTCCTTAGATCGCACTGAGGTCATGTGTGAACAGATGAGATCAAAAAGATGTGAAAAAACTAACAGGAAGGAGGATCTCTACTATGTTAGCCAATATGATGTGAATAGTATGTCCATTAAAAAAAGTGTGGTAGAGCACTGGCCCATAATAGCCACGGACGAGACTATTTCCAAATACCTACCTCAGAAACCGAAATTCAGTTTCAAAAGAGGTAGGAATTTAAAAGAAACCCTGAGCCCCTCTGACCCTGTGGATAAGTACTAGAAGGCTAGTGTACAACATTTTCTATCCGAGCGACCAGGGGTGCACAAGTGTATGGGCTGTGTGATGTGTGGAACGCTGATACAGGGGACACACTTTTACCATCCACAGACAGGCAAAAAATATACTATTCGACAGAAATTGACATGTGACTCATCAATGGTAGTGTATATAATAAAATGTCCGTGCAGTCTGGTGTACTGTGGGAAAACGTCCTGACAATTGAAAGAGCGTATTGCGATGCACAGGTCTAGTATAAGAGCGACTCTAGATCCAGACAGATTACATAAAATTAAGGGTAAAAAACAGGACATTTCTCAGCAGCCTGTAGCTAAACATTGGGCTGAAGCAAGACACAGCCCAGCGGCATTCAGGTGTATGCCAATCGATCAGATACCCAAGAAACCTAGAGGGGGTAATTATGACGACATGCTTCTGAAGAAAGAAGCATTCTGAATACACGAGTTAGACTGTGTGGCACCCAGGGGCCTGAATGGGCAACTAATCCTGAATTGTTTCCTAACCTAAAAAAATTTTTTTTCCCCATTCTCAATTGTCAATCACGAGTAGAGATACGAAGCATAACGAAACGTGAAATGAAACATGAGTAGCAACAATGTTTGTAATATTGATATACATTTTTTTCTTTTAGATGGTGTTAATAGCTCTACTATGCTGAGACAAAGTAAGCAGTCCAATAAGAGACTAAAGAATTTTCTTTGCGACATATTCTTTTATTGTTTTTAATGATCTTTTTGATACACATTGTACACATATACAACCTAATTTTTTAACCACACATGATCACATATGATTATGTGAAATTCCTCACAAAAATGGAAATCACAAGCATTATTGTAAAAAGTAAAATGGTGAAATTGGTACAATGCTGACACCTAGAGACCAGATTTGGAATTGCAACACATTGTTCACTTGAATGTATTAAGACACTCATTTGCATTAATTGATTGTTAATGATGTCATCTTGACGCCCACTTTTTTTGTATTTAAACACCCACATGATCACTTGCACTTATCCTTGATAAAGGCCCTAATGTGGGCCGAAACTTTGGACACATGAGTGATGTTGAAATAAACCTTTATGAATGTGTGTGTGTGTGTGTGTGTGTGCGTGTGTGTGTGCGTGTGTGTGTGTGTGTGTATATATATATACACATACACACACACACTATAATTTATACACTCACGTTTGAGATTAAATGATTATAGAATTTAAAGTTAATACAGTTTTACAGTAATACATACATAAATACATACATATACACACACACAAACTCATACATGTATAGTCACAGTATCCTAGCATCCTAATCAAAGATGTTCACTAAAACTGTATACTACCTTTTCGCAGAGATCAATCAAAGCAGTAAAATCCCACTTCTTGGAATATAGCATGTTGTATTTTAGAATCGCTTCCTGATAAAAATAAGACAGAAAACATTGCAGACAAAATTATTCAGACTATCACAGACAAAGAATACAGTACAAAGAAAATTATTTGCAGAGTAATAGCACCATCTACAGGTCATTCCAATATTAACTTGCAAGTTATAATTTTGTGTAATCACAAACAAACCCTTAAAGAGATACTGACACCTGAAATTAAACTTTTTTTTACATCTATTATAATATTGGCTTTGCAAGCTACTTTTAACTTTGCCATAAAGTATTTGCATGATGCTTTTACATTACCTGTCTGATCCCCCATGTTCCTGTATGACGGGGCTGCCATATTTGTGCAGCAGGAGTCCGTTAGCATTAGAAACTGTAACTAACAGGCTGAGATGAAACAGTCAGGTTGTCAAAGTCAGAGTGTCAGAGAGTCAGGCTTAGGAACTTCAACTAACAATTCTATACAAAAACAAACCTCTCAGCAAAAAATGATCAACATGACCTATGGGTAACATTTAATGTACATTCATATGCTAAAATTCATTTTTTAGTGTCAGTATCACTTTAACCCTTAAATCAGAGGGAATATTATTTATATTGGGTTGAACTTTGCAGATCCAAGCATAGGAAGAAGGATATCTAACGTGTGGATGACAGATTCTCTATCTAATATAAAATATCTTTGTACTTTGCTTGGATGTACTCTGAGTATAGAGGCGATGTATATTTAGAATAGGAATTCATTTGAAGGTTAGGAGAGAAAAACCTTGGATTGATAAATTTACAGGAATTGTTCACCTTTAAATTAAAAGGGCTGTTCACATTTAAATTAACTTTTAGAATGATGTCGAGAGTGATATTCTGAGACAATTTGAAATTGGTTTTCATTTTTTATTATCTGTGTTTTTTTGAGTTAGCTTTTAATTCAGCAACTGTAGTTTGCAATTTCAACAATATGGTTGCTTAACTTAAATGTGAACCATTCCTTTAACAGGTGCATGTTGATACAGGTCAGGTAGGGATAGCAGTGCAATGCTCACTACCCTGTAAATACTATCATGAAGTGCCTGGAACCATTGATTATCCCTGGTTTTAGGCTGCTACAGTATCTTTGCACTTATTTTATGCCTTATCATAATCCTCTTCCATATTCTCTGTGTGACATAAAGACTGAACAGACACACTATACACACAAAATCACTTTAATCTTTACTTTAGTGTTTTTTAATTACAGTTTATAAAAGTTATCTATGGAGATTCTCATTCATACAGGTCATGATATACACTGTATATACTGTATATTTTACTGAAGAAGCCACTCGGATAAATGGTGAAATGTTTACAATAAAACTCAAGAGATTCCAGTTGCTTTAGACTTAACTTTACTAGATACTTCTCTCCCCTGACTCAGCCCTCCTCCCCCCCCCCCCTGCAGCCATCATCGTAGTTTTACAAGTCTGGTCTCCGGTTCATGAAGACTTTTACTCCTTCTGAAACTTCCCCTCCCTCCCAGAAACGAGGCATAGGGAAATAAAGGTGGACTTGGTAACAGTGTCTGAATCCCAGCCGCACATTAGTTTGTATGTGACACTGAGACGCATAAGTATTGATGGTGCTGCTCTAGTTTGAGTTTCCGCCTTATCTAACATGGCTGCGCCTCAGTGCTCGCATACAAACTACGATGCTGGCTGGAGGGGGGGCTTAGTCAGGGGAGAGAAGGAGCTTGTTACAGTCTGCCTATCTTTCCACATTACTTTCCGGATGGGAGGGGAGAGCTGCAGAAGGAGAGAGGCTTTGTGTGAAACAATGTTTTAAGTTAGCTAAGTACCGAAGCTGGCTGCAGGGGGGTGGTGAGAGTCTAGCTCAGTAGAGGATCAATCCCACAGGGCATGAAAAACGGAGCCTTTGAAGCCATTTAGCAACGATGCTGGCTTCACACAGTTTAGGAGTGACAGCACTGACAGCCAATGAGAGACAGTACAGTGCTGTTATGCAAATAAATCCGACCTCAGAGCTAGCCAGAGGCAGGTAGGAGAGAATTAGCTAGGCATGGACTCACTATAATGACTGCAATATTTTAAAAACTGTACATTTTTTTTTAATACATTATATTTAGACATTTTAATAACTTCATGCAATGATTCTTTTTACCAATTTTTAATTTTGTGATAGTTCCCCTTTAAAGGAATGACAATATAATGTACTGCTGTGCTGCACTGACAGAAACTGGTGTGTTTGCTTCAGAAGCACAACTACAGTTTATATAAACAAGGTGCTGTGTAGCCACGGAGGCAGCCATTCAAAGCTGAAAAAAGAGGAAAAGGCACAAGATACACAACAGATAAGCTCTTTAGAATACAATGGGATTTTTCAGAACTTTTATTTTATCTACTCTGTGCTTGAATGGCTGTCCCCATGGCTACAGAGCAGATTGTTTATATAAACTATTGTAGAGTTTCTGAAGCAAACGCACCAGTTTTACCAGTGCAGGGCAACAGTACATTGCCATTCCCTTAACCCTTTAAGTGCCACAGAATGTAGAATCTACGTTCTGTGGAAAAGTATCTTGAAATGCCACAGAACGTAGATTCTACGTTCTGCAGCATATGCGTGCGGGGGAGCTCAGGAGCGGCTTTAAATGCTGCTCGCTCCTTCCCCGCTCGCTCAGAACCCCCTAGGCAACGAGCGGAGCGGGTGGGAAAGGGGCTCCTGGGGCGCGATCATCCAGGGGCCCCATAAACGCAACAGACGCACGTGGCTGCGCGCTGCTGCTGCTGCCTGCACTTCCGGGTCCCTCCAGCGACGCCCACGCATCGGATCAACGGATCTGGCGACTCCCTCCTGCTTCTCCACTCCTCCTGCCATCATGGACACAGATCTGCAGCTACACACCCCAGGTTAGTGTAACACACACACAAAATACAGTTACACACACTTTATACACTAATACATGCTTAGATTTACACTTACACACACTCACATACATTTTTTGGGGGATCAGGGGGGTCACACACACTTGGGGGGGTACATACACTTGCACACACAAACATATGCACATAACATGCAATTTACCAATTGTACACATGCGCACACACATACACTGTTGTGTAGCTTTTTTTTTTTTTTTTTTTTCATATTGCATCGTTGTGTTTTTGGCTCAAAAAAATGTTTTATTGCCTTTGCGAATAGCGTATTCGCTAACCGTACTGTGCAATACCTTTTGTATGTTATTTCGGTGATTATTTGGAAATTTTAGGGATTTTGGTGCATTGTTAGCCATTTTATTGCATTTTCAGCGCTGCATAACTGTTGCTTGCTTTATTCTGTCCGTAAAACCTATTTTGCCAAGCTATAATATTCAAACTGTAATTCTGATGTCTGATTACACTAGTCTGAAAAAAAAAGCATAGATTTTTGTGGTTTTATTGGATTTTAGTAATTTATTTGAATTTCACACTTTCTGTATTATTTTATGTCTTGTAAATTTTATCTACTATATATCCAATTGGGCGTCTCTGTGCGCCACATAGTTTGGTAAATCTGTGAATATTGGGCATGAAAGTGTTCAGTAGACACCTGTCGTTCATATTTAGGATGGTTTATGCGGATACTTTACTAAATGTGGGGCATATAATGGGGTAAAATTCAAGCTTCGTGACGATTTTCAGAAATTTGATAAAAACCGTTACGTTCAGCAGTACTTTGCAGTTTGGCAGTTTGCAGTAGAAACACATATTTACCCATATTGGATTCGTCAGAATGTGTACTTTCTGAAAATATATGGTTTTCTGGGGTCTCTGTACTGTTAGGGGGGTCTAATGTCGCATAATACACACACCATGTGCTTATATTGCAGCAGCCAGCACGTCAGCTGTGAAAATGTATATACACTATTGTCATTTGGGGGTCTCTGTGGGCCACATAGTTTGGTAAATCTGTGAATATTGGGCATCAAAGTGTTCAGTAGACCCCTGGCCTTCATATTTAGGATGTTTTATGCTCATACGTTACAAACTGTGGGGCATATAATGAGGTAAAATTCAAGCTTTGTGACGATTTTCAGAAATTTGATAAAAACCGTTATGTTCAGCATTGCTTTGCAGTTTGGCAGTTTGCAGTAGAAACACTTATTTACCCATATTGGATTCGTCAGAATGTGTAATTTCTGAAAATATATGGTTTTCTGGGGTCTCTGTACTGTTAGGGGGGTCTAATGTCGCATAATACACACACCAGGTGCTTATATTGCAGCAGCCAGCGCGTCAGCTGTGAAATTGTATATACACTATTGTCATTTGGGGGTCTCTGTGCGCCACATAGTTTGGTATATCTATGCATATTGGGCATCAAAGTGTTCAGTAGACCCCTGGCGTTCATATTTAGGATGTTTTATGCTGATAAGTTACGAAATGTGGGGCATATAATGGGGTAAAATTCAAGCTTTGTGACGATTTTCCGAAATTTGATAAAAACCGTTATGTTCAGCATTGCTTTGCAGTTTGGCAGTTTGCAGTAGAAACACTTATTTACCCATATTGGATTCGTCAGAATGTGTAATTTCTGAAAATATATGGTTTTCTGGGGTCTCTGTACTGTTAGGGGGGTCTAATGTCGCATATTACACACACCGGGTGCTTATATTGCAGCAGCCAGCGCGTCAGCCGTGAAAATGTCTATACATATTGTCATTTGGGGGTCTCTGTGCGCCACATAGTTTGGTATATCTATGCATATTGGGCATCAAAGTGTTTAGTAGACCCCTGGCGTTCATATTTAGGATGTTTTATACTGATAAGTTACGAAATGTGGGGCATATAATGGGGTAAAATTCAAGCTTTGTGACGATTTTCAGAAATTTGATAAAAACCGTTATGTTCAGCATTGCTTTGCAGTTTGGCAGTTTGCAGTAGAAACACTTATTTACCCATATTGGATTCGTCAGAATGTGTACTTTCTGAAAATATATGGTTTTCTGGGGTCTCTGTACTGTTAGGTGGTCTAATGTCGCATAATACACACACCGGGTGGTTATATTGCAGCAGCCAGCGCGTCAGCCGTGAAAATGTCTATACATATTGTCATTTGGGGGTCTCTGTGCGCCACATAATTTGGTATATCTATGCACATTGGGCATCAAACTGTTTAGTAGACCCATATGTTTATATTTAGGATGCTTTATACTGGAAATGATACATGGACAATACGATGCTGGAAAGTTGAAGCTTTGAGGCAATTTCCAGATATTTCACCAAAACCGCCAAATTTGGCAAAGCCTTGCGACCCATTTTAGATTCTGTAGAATGTGTACTTTCCAAAAATATATGGGGTTGGGGGGTAAACATATATTTCTGTGTTTTTACCCCACAAAAATGCAGTCAATGTGTTGATTTTTCATTAGCTGAAGTTACCCACAGGACAATTTGTATGTGCTAACTTCATTTTGGGGCCTCTAAATGCCATATACTTTGGTAAACTTATGAACAATGGCCACCAAAATGTTCAGAGGAACCCTGGCAATCATATTTAGGGTGCTTTTTCTTAGTACGTAATGACACATGGGTGATATGGTGCTGGGAAGTTGAAGCTTTGAGGCAATTTTCAGATATTTCACCAAAACCGACAACTTTGGGAAAGCCTTGCGACTCAGTACTTTGGAGCAATAAGGCATGGGTACCCATTTTAGATTCTGTTGAATGTGTACTTTCCAAAAATGTATGGGTTTGGGGGGTAAACATATATTTCTGTGTTTTTACCCCACAAAAATGCAGTCAATGTGTTGATTTTTCATTAGCTGAAGTTACCCACGGGACTGTTTGTATGCGCTAACTTCATTTTGGGGCCTCTAAATGCCAGATACTTTGGTAAACTTATGAACAATGGCCACCAAAATGTTCAGAGGAACCCTGGCAATCATATTTAGGGTGCTTTTTCTTAGTACGTAATGACACATGGGTGATATGGTGCTGGGAAGTTGAAGCTTTGAGGCAATTTTCAGATATTTCACCAAAACCGACAACTTTGGGAAAGCCTTGCGACTCAGTAGTTTGGAGCAGAAAGGCATGGGTACCCATTTTAGATTCAGTAGAATGTGTACTTTCCAAAAATATATGGGTTTGGGGGTAAACATATATTTCTGTGTTTTTACCCCACAAAAATGCAGTCAATGTGTTGATTTTTCATTAGATGAAGTTACCCACAGGACTATTTGTATGCGCTAACTTCATTTTGAGGCCTCTAAATGCCAGATACTTTGGTAAACCTATGAACAATGGCCACCAAACTGTTTGGAGGAACCCTGGCAATCATATTTAGGGTGCTTTTTCTTGGTGCGTAACGATACATGGGTGATATGGTGCTGGGAAGTTGAAGCTTTGAGGCAATTTTCAGATATTTCACCAAAACCGACAATTGTGGGAAAGCCTTGCGACTCAGTAGTTTGGAGCAGAAAGGCATGGGTACCCATTTTAGATTCGGTAGAATGTGTACTTTCCAAAAATATATGGGTTTTGGGGGGTAAACATATATTTCTGTGTTTTTACCCCACAAAAATGCAGTCAATGTGTTGATTTCTCAGTAGCTGAAGTAAAGTCCTGAACAATTTGGATGTGCTAACTTCATATTGGTGTCTCTAAATGCCAGATACTTTGGTAAACCTATGCATAATGGGTATCAAACTGTTCAGTGGACCCCTGGCAATCATATTTCAGGTGCTTTTTCTTGGTACCTAATATAGTTTGGGATATGCGGAGCAGCAAAATAAAACCTTTGAAATGATTTTTCAGAATTTTGAATTTTTTGTTGAAAAACCGCTATGTTCAGACAAGCTTTTATGTTTGGTAGTTGGGAGTAGAGAGACATAGTTACCCATTTTGTAATCGGCAGAATGTGTACTTTTCAAAAATGTATGGTTTTCTGGGGTAAACCTACGGTTTCAGGATTTTTTGCCTTGGAATCTAAAGCATGCTGTTTTCTGCCTTAGTGCTTTCAAAATTCGGTAATATACTGCCGGGAGTTTTTGCTGTACAGAAATCCTAAATCTCCCTAAAACTATACATATCTGGTATTGGCACGTTCGAGAGACATAAGGCTTTCCAAATCAGTTGGATTTTCATCCGTAAAATGAAATATTTTTCTGGTATAAATTGATATACGATGAAAAATGGTAATTTTTCATTTTTTTTTGGTATTTAGCACTATAAATTTTTTTGCACAGGTGGAAATACATGAAAACTCAGGCAGATTTAGAAAGCTCAGTTTCTACCGAAAAAAACAATGTATAGTTTTCCTAGGTAAACTATAGGTTTCCCCTCAGAAAATGCCCCTAAAGTGAGAGAGCACAAAATGTTTCAAAAACGGCTGGCATTTCGCGTAACCAAAATGTGAAATTCTGCTGGCACTTAAAGGGTTAAAACCTTTTTATTTTTTGGTATTACGGTTTCTTTAACTGATAATGTATTCATTTGTATCTGACAACTTCTTTTTTCTGTGACTACACAATCCCTCAAGTATAAACACACATAATAAGGCAAAATCAATATTCTTGCAATTACCCTTAAATCTTGCGGAGTTCTGATCTTGTTTAGAAGAGATGTTTCAATCAGCTTCCAGCGACTTACAGCTTCCTTTTCATCATTCTGTTGGTCAACAAATTGATGAGTAAATATAGTAGCTATTTACTGAGCCAGCAAAAGAGAAGTGTATTTATCATAGTTTCATTGAAACTCTGTTTATTATGCATTACTGTGCTTTATATTTTAATATACATAAAAATAAGTAGGAATATGCAATTAGGTTGAGAGAGAAAGCGTGTCACTCCAATATTAACACAAGTAGTTCTTATGGGCAAACTGTAAATTGCCACTGAAAGGATCAGCAATCAGTGTTAAAATCAACTCGTATGGACATACTGAATGTGAATATGGACTAAAAACTTGAGTAACTTTTAAAGACAGTTTATTTCTATATCCATTGTTAATATTTGGATTATGCAGTAAAGTGATAAAACATCAAAGGACAATAAAGATTATGGAAATGCTTGTGAGCTAATGAACTAAGAGGAAGATTGTCACTACGTAAGACCATAAAGGGCAAGTAAATCTTCAATAAACAGACTAAGACTGTTAATAAAAAGTCACTTTTTTTATTCCAGCCCCCCATCATGCAAGCCACACCTCTTTATGTACATCAAGCTATTGAAAGCAGCATCTGATTATTGGTATACTGACTGACTGACTCCAACAATGAAGAAGAAGCTACTGACAGACTAATCAAATACTGTTTTCAACTGAAATTACATTTAGGGATAACTTTAATAATACTGGCTTTTTAACAATTACAAATATATGTTTGTAACAACATTTTCTATTATTGTGCAAAAACATTGTTTTTATGTGGAAGACCCCTTACAATATCACCAGCACTTTTCACATTTTTTTTCTTTTTGCTGCTTAACCTAATTAATAATTGGCTGCAAATTGCAAGTGAACAATACCCCTGTATTGAAAATTGCTAATATGTAAATCCACTGGTCTTTGATCTGAACATATCTGTATATAGCCGTGACGGTTTGCACCTCAATGGAAGGGGGTCCGCGGTGCTAGGGGAAAGAATGGCTAAGAGGTTGGAGGAGTGTTTAAACTAGGCAAGAGGGGGGTGGGTGAGATATCTGTATATAGCCGTGACGGTTTGCACCTCAATGGAAGGGGGTCCGCGGTGCTAGGGGAAAGAATGGCTAAGAGGTTGGAGGAGTGTTTAAACTAGGCAAGAGGGGGGTGGGTGAGATAAAGGATTATGGGGAAGCTAGTGTAGACGGGGTAGTGGGGTTAGTAAGGGGTCATGGGGGAGGAGTGAGGGGGGCATACAGTTTACCAGCTAAGGAGGTCCCTCTGTTACAAGGAAAACAGAATAATACTAACTTAACGTATAATTCTTCACTAAGTAATGCACATTTCAAAAGTAAAAGTAGTAACCTCCGCTGTATGCTGGCAAATGCACGGAGTTTGTCAGGTAAAATGGGAGACCTAGAATTAATTGCATGCTCTAAAAATTATGATATAATTGGTATCACTGAGACCTGGTGGGATGAAACATGTGACTGGATTGTGAATTTAAATGGTTACACCCTTTTTAGGAGGGACAGAGGGATTAAAAAGGGTGGAGGAGTGGGTTTGTATGTAAAGCCTGAATTAAAGCCATGCGCTAAAGAAATAAAAATAGCTGGCACTGGTGAGGGTGTAGAATCACTCTGGGTAGAGATTTCGACTGGGCAAAAGGTATCAAAAAGAATTATCATTGGTGTATGCTATAAACCACCTCGTATAAGTGTCGAGTATGAAGCCCAGCTACTCTTGCAGATACAAGCGGCTTCACAGCTGGGTCAAGTTGTTGCTATGGGTGACTTCAATTATCCAGACATTGACTGGGGTAATGGGGTTGCTAAGACAGAAAAAGCTAGTAGGTTTGTAAATATGCTGAATGACAACTTTTTATTCCAGCTCGTTCAAGAACCTACTAGGAATAACTCTCTTTTGGACCTTGTAATAACTAACAATACTGAACTCATCTCTAACATTTGTGTGGGTGAGCATTTAGGGAATAGTGATCATAACATGGTCTCCTTTGAGATTCTGTTGCAGAAGCAATTCTATAAGGGAGTAACTAAAACACTAAATTTCAGACGTGCAAACTTTGACAGTATAAGGGCATCTCTGCAACATATTAAGTGGGAAATGCTTTTCACAGGGTTAAACACAGAACAAAAATGGGAAGTCTTTAAAATGCTGCTTAATAAATATACTTGTCAGTATATTCCACTTGTAAGCAAGGAACGTCGTTGCAAAGCAAAACCTTTTTGGTTCAATAGAAGCGTTGGTGTTGAGGTGGGTAAGAAAAGACGTGCTTTTAAGGCTTTCAAGTTAGCTGGTACAGCCGAAACATTTATAAGGTACAAGGAGGCCAATAAATCATGCAAAGAAGCTATAAGGCAAGCTAAAATTGCTATAGAAAAGGATATTGCAGCAAGCAGTAAAAAAAATCCCAAATTATTTTTAAATATGTCAATAGTAAAAAAATGAAGCAGGAAGGGGTGGGACCCTTACTATCAGAGGGGGATCAGCTGGTTGATGAAAACAAAATAAAAGCGCAGATTCTGAACTCGTATTTTTCATCTGTTTACACAAATGAAGAACCAGTAAGTGAAGGTTTCCTTCTTAACACTCCCAATTCTAGTAATACAACTAATGATGCATGGTTCACACAAGAAGAAATTCAAAAGAGACTTGAACAGGTTAAGATTAACAAAGGTCCAGGGCCAGATGGTATTCATCCCAGGGTAATTAGCGAGCTTAGCTCTGTGATTGCCAAACCTCTTTACTTAATTTTTCAGGATTCATTGAGATCTGGTATTGTACCAAGAGACTGGCGAATTGCTAATGTGGTGCCTCTATTCAAAAAAGGATCCCGTTCTCAGCCTCAAAACTATAGGCCAGTTAGTCTGACGTCAGTATTAGGAAAGCTTTTCGAAGGGTTAATAAAGGATAAGATACTGGACTTCATAGCAAATCATAATACTATGAGTTTGTGCCAGCATGGTTTTATGCGTAATAGATCTTGCCAGACTAACTTAATTTCTTTTTACGAGAATGTAAGTAGAGACCTCGATTCTGGGATGGCAGTGGATGTGATTTACTTAGACTTTGCTAAAGCATTTGATACAGTGCCACACAAAAGGTTACTGGTTAAATTAAGGAATGTTGGCCTGGAACATAGTATTTGTACCTGGATAGCGAACTGGCTAAAAGATAGACTACAAAGAGTGGTGGTAAATGGAACATTTTCTAATTGGACCAGTGTTGTTAGTGGAGTACCGCAGGGCTCTGTACTAGGTCCCTTGCTTTTCAACTTGTTTATTAATGACCTGGAGGTGGGCATTGAAAGTACTGTTTCTATTTTTGCAGATGATACTAAATTGTGCAGAACTATAGGTTCCATGCAGGATGCTGCCACTTTGCAAAGTGATCTGTCTAAACTGGAAAACTGGGCAGCAAACTGGAAAATGAGGTTCAATGTTGATAAATGCAAGGTTATGCACTTTGGCAAAAATAATATAAATGCAAGTTATACACTAAATGGCAATGTGTTGGGAGTTTCCTTAAATGAAAAGGATCTAGGGGTCTTTGTAGATAACACGTTGTCTAATTCTGGGCAGTGTCATTCTGTGGCTACTAAAGCAAATAAAGTTCTGTCTTGCATAAAAAAGGGCATTAACTCAAGGGATGAAAACATAATTATGCCTCTTTATAGGTCCCTGGTAAGGCCTCATCTGGAGTATGCAGTTCAGTTTTGGACTCCAGTCCTTAAGAGGGATATAAATGAGCTGGAGAGAGTGCAGAGACGTGCAACTAAATTGGTTAGAGGGATGGAAGACTTAAATTATGAGGGTAGACTGTCAAGGTTGGGGTTGTTTTCTCTGGAAAAAAGGCGCTTGCGAGGGGACATGATTACACTTTACAAGTACATTAGAGGACATTATAGACAAATGGCAGGGGACCTTTTTACCCATAAAGTGGATCACCGTACCAGAGGCCACCCCTTTAGACTAGAAGAAAAGAACTTTCATTTGAAGCAACGTAGAGGGTTCTTCACAGTCAGGACAGTGAGGTTGTGGAATGCACTGCCGGGTGATGTTGTGATGGCTGATTCAGTTAATGCCTTTAAGAATGGCTTGGATGATTTTTTGGACAGACATAATATTAAAGGCTATTGTGATACTAAACTCTATAGTTAATATAGGTATGGGTATATAGAATTTTAATTAAAAGTAGGGAGGGGTGTGTGTAGGGATGCTGGGTTTTCATTTGGAGGGGTTGAACTTGATGGACTTTGTCTTTTTTCAACCCAATTTAACTATGTAACTATGTAACTATGTAACTATGTAATCATCCAGGATCTTGAATGCAAATGTGAGGGCACCAAGAAAAATCACATTCTGTACCCTACTATTTAAAGGAGTTTTCCATCCAAACACTGTATTTTGCATAACAAAAGAAAACAGAATACTAAGAAACTTTACAAAAAAAAAAAAAAAAAAAAAAAAAATTATATATATATATATATATATATATATATATATATATATATATATATATATATATATATATATATATATATATATATATATATATATATATCCATTAAATACTTATACAAAAATTCATCCCAATTGATTCAGAGCAGAATTGCTCATTATAAAGTGCCGTGCAATAAATACCCTAATAAAAAGATCTCCCAATTAAAAACTAATAAATGGTACTAGGAGAATGAATAGATCAATGTGACCAGCACTAATATAAAAATACGATTAAAACCACTTGCTCCAGTTCATAAAGGTAAGTTGGAAAATGGAAAAGAAAGAGAGGTGAAGTTGTCCCAATTTTAACTGCCTGTGTATTTTCTATCAAGGTACATCACAAAGCAAAGGCAGGCAGGATAAGCCTGACTGTGGTCTTATTAACTCAACCTATACTCGATGGAGAGGCTATCTGAAACTAAAAAAACACAAATCAAGGCCCCTTATGAATCAGAATAGAGCAGATAAGGTTTGAGCTGAGCATTAGGTTACAAAAAGGCCCCCTAACAAGACTGGTTTCGAAGCTCGGTCTTGTAAATTGAAGAATTATGTAATGATTATCTATAAGTTAAAAATTAGCAGCAAGAAGAAAACACCAACGCGTGTTTTGCAATTTTGCTTTATCAAGGCGAAGGGAAAAGGGAAACAACAGCTGTAGCAGAGTTACGTAATCCGCGTCATTAACAAACACCAATTGAAGTATATATTCACAATCCCTTTGCTATTAAACTATTTCTGTTAATGCTTAATATAAGCAAATGTTAAAACCAAGACACCTAACCTATACCTAATGCTGAGGAGGTAGTTACACTGTGTTAGTCTTAAAGGAACAGTACAGTGTGAAAATAAATACTGGGTAAATAAGATAGGCTGTGCAAAATAAAAAATGTTTCTAATATAGTTAGCCAAAAATGTAACGTATAAAGGCTGGAGTGGCTGGATGTGTAACATAATAGCCAGAACACTACTTCCTGCTTTTCAGCTCTAAAACTATTAGTCAGCGACTTGAAGGGGGCAACATGGTACATATCTGTTCGGTGAGTTTGCAATTGATCCTCACAATGCAGCTCAGATTCAAAAGCAACAGATATGACCCATGTGCCCCCCCTCAAGTCCCTGATTGGTTACTGCCTCGTAACCAGGATAACCAGTCAGTGTAAACCAAGAGAGCTGAATAGCAGGAAGTAGTGTTCTGGCTATTACGTTACACATCCAGTCACTTCAGCCTTTATACATTACATTTTTGCCTAACTAACTATATTAGAAACATTTTTTATTTTGCGAAGCCTATCTATTTACCCAGTTTTTATTTTTACACTGAACAATTCCTTTAACCTTTTCACTGCCAGCCAATTTGGCCAAGTTGATACTTTTATTGCCAGGCCATTTTTGAACATTTTGTGCTCTTTCACTTTAGGGGCCTTTCCTGGGGGGGGTCTTTTAGTTTACCCAGGAAAACAAGATATTGTTTTTTTCATGACAACCTAAGCTTTTCAGAACTGAAGCTTTTTCAGCTAGAATTCTGTTGTAATTCCACTTCTGTAAAAAGATATGGGCTTCTAAGTGTATAAAAAAACAAAAAAAAAACAGGTTCGCATGATACAAACGCAAATATCAGAAACATAATTTATTTTATGTACGAGAACACAGAAGATTTGGAAAGTTCTGTGTCTCCTGAACGCGCCAATACCAAATATATATAGTTTTATGGAGATTTCTCACTTCTATAGATCAAAAGCTAGAAGCAGCAAACCACCAAATTTTCCACAGCACTGCTCCACAAAACTGCATACATCTGATTTCAAGGCCAAACATTCCACTAACAGTAGGTTTACCCTAAAAAATTGCACATTATTGGAAAGAACAGATTCTAACGAGTTCAAAATGGGTAAATATATATTTGTACCCAAAACTACCAAGTTGCAATTCTTTCCTAAAATTAGCAGTTTTTATAAAAATGTGTTACATTTTTGAAAAATGACCTCAAAGTGTCCAGTCTACAGCATCGTATCTCCAACATATCAATAGATACCAATATAAAACCCCCTAAACATGAAAGCCCGGGGTCCGCTGAACAGTTTCATGCCCAATATGCATAGGTACACCTAAGTATGTGGCGTATAGGGGCCCCTGAACGAAGACACCCCATACAAGTAATCAGTTCTGTAATTCCAGATACTGCAAAATTAGCACATTTACAGCATTTTTCAAGGGGCAAAAGTACAAAAATGTTTGTTCACCCCAGAAAACTATACATTTTTGGAAAGTACACATTCTAACGAATCTAAAATGGGTATGCACGTCTTTCTACGCCACAGTACCAAGCCGCAAAGCTTTCCTACATTTGGCAATTTTTATGACATTTCTGAAAATCGCATAAATACTCCAACTCTGAAGCATCATATCTCCTACATATCAATACATACCAAGATAAAACACACTAAATTTGAAAACTCAGGGGCCGCTGAACAGTTTGATGCCCAATATGCATAGGTACACCTAAGTATGTGGCGTATAGGGGCCCCTGAACAAAGACACCCCATATGAGTTATCAGTTCTGTAATTCCAAATACTGCAAAATAAGCACATTTACAGCATTTTTTAAGGGGCAAAAGTACAAAAATGCATGTCACCCCAGAAAACCATATCTTTTAGGAAAGTACACATTCTGACGAATCTAAAATGGGTATGCACGTCTTTTTACTCCCAATTACCATGCTGCAAAGCTTTTCTAAATTTGGAAATTTTTATGACATTTCCAAAAATCACCTCAATACTCCAACTCTGAAGCATCATATCTCCTACATATCAATACATACCAAGATAAAACACTCTAAACCTGAAAGCCCGGGGGCCGCTGAACAGTTTGATGCCCAATATGCATTGGTACACCTAAGTATGTGGCGTATAGGGGCCCCTGAACAAAGACACCCCATACAAGTAATCAGTTCTGTAATTCCAGATACTGCAAAATTAGCACATTTACAGCATTTTTCAAGGGGCAAAAGTACAAAAATGTTTGTTCACCCCAGAAAACTATACATTTTTGGAAAGTACACATTCTAACGAATCTAAAATGGGTATGCACGTCTTTCTACGCCAAAGTACCAAGCCGCAAAGCTTTCCTACATTTGGAAAATGTTTTGACATTTCCGAAAATCACCTCAATACTCCAACTCTGTAGCATCGTATCTCCCACATATCATCACATACCAAGATAAATATGAAAGCCTGGGATCCGCTGAATAGCTTGATGCCCAGCATGCATAGGTACACCTAAGTATGTGGCGTATAGGGACCCCAGAATGAAGACACCCCAAACGAGTTCTGTTCTGTAATGCCAAATACTGGAAAATCAAAACATTTACAGCATTTTTCAAGGGGCAAAAGTAAAAAAATGTATGTTCACCCCAGAAAACCATATATTTTTGGAAAGTACACATTCCCTTGAATCTAAGATGGGTATGCATGTCTTTCTACTCCAAAGTACCAAGCCGCAAATTTGGCAATTTTTTTGACATTTCTGAAAATCACCTCAATACTCCAAATCTGAAGCATCGTATCTCCTACATATCAATACATACCAAAATAAAACACCCTAAATCTGAAAGCCCGGGGTCCGCTGAACATTTTGATGCCCAATATGCATAGGTACACCTAAGTATGTGGTGTATAGTGCCCCCAGAATGAAGACAGTTCTGTAATTCTAGATACTGTAAAATCAGCACATTTACAGCATTTTTCTATGGGCAAAAGTACAAAAATGTATGTTCACCCAGAAAACCATATATTTTTGGAAAGTACACATTTTGACGAATCTAAAATGGGTATGCATGTCTTTCTACTCCAAAATACCAAGCCGCAAAACTTTCCTAAATTTGGAAATTTTTATGACATTTCCGAAAATCACCTCAATACTCCAAATCTGAAGCATCGTATCGCACACATTACATACCAAGATAAAACACACTAAATCTGAAAGACCGGGGTCCACTGAACAGTTTGATGCCCAATATGCATAGGTACACCTAAGTATGTGGCGTATAGGGGCCCCAGAACGAAGACACCCCATATCAGTTCTATAATTCCAGAGACTGCAAAATCAGCACATTTATAGCATTTTTCAAGGGGTAAAAGTACAGAAATGTATGTTCACCCCAGAAAACCATATATTTTTGGAAAGTACACATTCTGACGAATCCAAAATAGGTAATTGTGTCTTTCTACTCAAAACTACCATAATGCAAAGCAATGCTAAAGGTAGCGGTTTTTATGATATTTCTGAAAATTGTCTAAAAATATTGCAATTGGCCGCGTATCTGGCATGTGAGGACCCCAAAGAAAACTAGTGTATTTGAATTTTCTCTGCGTTTTTTTCACCTTCTGTGAAAATAGACCAGTGACTGTGTATTGCACCACAAAACCCCCTAACAGCACAAATACCCACCAAAACCATATATTTTTGGAAAGTACACATTCTGCCGAATCCAAAATGGGTAATTATGTCTTTCTACGCCAAACTACCATACTGCAAAGCAACGCTAAATGCAGCGATTTTTGACATTTCTGAAAACTATCTAAAAATATTGCTATTGGCCGCATTTATCTCACCTAATTTCCTACATACAATTGTAAAACACCCTAAATATTGACGCCAAGGGTCTACTGAACAGTTTGATGCCCAATATGCATAGATATACCAAAGCATCTGGCATGTGCGGACCCCAAAACAAATGAGTATTTGAATTTTCTCTGCTGTCTTTTCGCCTTCTGTGAAAATAGACCAGTGACTGCGTATTGAGCCACAAAATACCCTAACAGCACAAATACCCCCAAAACCATATATTTTTGGAAAGTACACATTCTGACGAATCCAAAATAGGTCATTATGTCTTTCTACGCCAAACTACCATACTGCAATGCAATGCTAAAGGAAACGATTTTTGACATTTCTGAAAATCATCTAAAAATATTGCAATTGGCCGCATTTATCTCACCCAATTTCTTACATACAATTGTAAAACACCCTAAATATTGACGCCAAGGGTCTACTGAACAGTTTGATGCCCAATATGCATAGATATACCAAAGCATCTGGCATGTGCGGACGCCAAATAAAAATAGTGCATATGAATTTTCGCCACTGCCGATTCACCTTCTGTGAAAATAGACCCTGGACTGAATATTATGTGCCCAAGACCCTCTAACAGCAGAAAGACCCCCCAAACCCATATATTTTTGTAAAGTACACATTGTGGCGAATCCAAAATTGCTAAAAATTTGTTTGTACTCCAATTGATCAACATACAAACGACGCTAGAAAAAACAACAATGCAAATAACAATGCAAGCATAAAATCATACAAAATAAAAAACAATTAGGCAAATCAATGACATAACAAAATAACTGATCCGACAGCGTGGCTAGTGGTCAGAATGCTTGATCCAATAGTCACGCTGTGAAATAAACAGTTTTTAGCGAAATAACAAGTGGAAAACTGATAAAATGAAGAACTAAAAAAAAAAAAAAATTTAATTTTTTTTTAAAAAAATATATATGTGTGTGCTTGTGTGTGTACAGCTCTAAAAAGTGTGTAAATGTGTCTATATGTGTATGTAAGTGTGTAAATATGTGCAAAAGTATGTAAGTGTACAAAAGACCAAAAAAATCCAGAAAAGCAAAAAAAAAAAAAAAAAAGCACCTACCTTTTGTTACATGTGTAGTGTGTGTGTACATACATGTGAGTGTGTAAATCAGTAAAGAAACACCACTTACCGTTTCTGTGGCTGGGGGGAGTCCTTGGCAGCGTTGGAGGGCCCAGGATCGCTCACAGGAAGTGAGTGGGCGGCGCTGGATCGTGTCCCACGAGGTCTGCGACTTGCCATGCGACTCTGCATTAGGTAAGAGCCTGAAGTCGGGCCCTGCGGCGATCGCGTCGCAGGACCGATGTAGGAACCCCCTTAGCTCGTTGCCTTAGGGGTTTGGAACAGAAATAGTTTTTTTAACATAGCAAAGGGATTTTGAATATATACTTCAATTGGTATTTGTTAATGACGCTGATTACGTAACTCTGCTACAGCTGTTGTTTCCCGCCAGTTAGTAGATAAAAGATATGTTCATAGTTAGTTTTGGCACTTTGAGAAAGGCCTCTGAGGGGGCTCAAACGTTAGTACTAAAGCTGATTTATTAATAAACTTGCTTCAGAATCTTAAGTCCTGTGAGTGCTGATCCTTTTGGAATGGATGGAGATGATTATCCCTTTGAGTTCTCTGGGTCTGGCTCTTAAAACAATTCAACAGAAGTCACAAGTCACATCTTCTCCAGGACTTTTAATCCACTTGCAACATTGTCTCAAAACTCAAGAGTCAGGACAGCAAATAATGGAAACGGTAAAATATGCATTGCTTACAGTAACATTTATGTACCTTTATAACTACTGAACATTTTTGTGTATCTCAAAGTTGCTTAGAATTTCATTAGAATTTCATTATGCAAAAAATACATTTTTGGATAGATAACCCCTTTAAGTAAAGGAATTCCATGTTATATCTATTTTTCATTTGAGATAAGAAATGTACACTGCAGGTACAACGTACAGCATATATTTTGGGGTGTGCCGACGTGTGTATTCTTTTTTATTAAACTAGCATGTTGTTACCTGAACCATTTCACCATTGTATGAGTCAAAACAATTCAGAAATCGTTAGCAGTGCAAAACATGCTCTCTATGAGAATAATACCCAAGCATGAGAAACCTAAGTGGAGTTGTGCATGTTGTGACTTGGGAAATAACAATGAGAAACAATAGCCTATCTGTAAGCAGTTCTTTGTGAAGTGCTGGCTCCTTTTGAAACCTCAGAATTAGGAACAATGACCTGAGATGGCTGCCTACAAACCAATATTACAGCTAAAAAAATAATTTGTTCACTCACCCCTATTGGTGCAGCTCAACTTCACCCCAGGACCTGGCGAACGCCTTTGGCGACTCAGCCCATTGTGGCTTTCACAGCCAAATGTTGCAGAAGCAAACGAGGCTGCCCTTACAGAACATTGGGAACTTAATAACGGCACTGCATCCTCAGGTATTGTATGGGAGGCTTTTAAAGCCACAATGAGGGATGCACTTACCACAGAAATTAAGGGGGCTAGAGTGGAGGCAGCAAGGGAGTTGGAAGAGAGGCAGAGTGTGTCAGCTGAGGCAGAAAGAAACTACATAGAAAAAGTGGGGCCTGACACGCTCGGTGCCCTCAGAGCAGCACAAAATGCTGTAGAAGAAGCTAGAATCAAAACGACCCAAAAGAGGCTGTTATATGCTACCCAGAGAACATTCGACAAAGGGGAAAAGAATGGGAAAATCCTAGCTTATCTTTTCAGGTACCAAACCCCAATCAATACTATCCCCAAAATGGTCTCCCCCTCAGGTGTAACGGTCACAAACCCCTCCCAAATAGCTAACTCCTTTGCCAAGTACTACCAAGACTTATATGACTCCAATGTCAATTACACAGCAGATCAATTAATGGCCTATCTTGATGCTATACCTTTCCCCCAGCTGACACCCCACTCGGTCACCTCCTTAAATGCACCCATTACCCTAGTGGAGGTGCAGGACGCAATTGCCTCCCTTCACCCCAACAAGACTCCCGGCCCAGATGGCCTCCCCTCAGACTGGTGTAAAACTTCCAGAGAATACCTCTCTCCCTGGCTACATAAAACCCTAACGGATGCCACAGAGGAGAACCAGCTCCCCCCCTCGTTTAACGAGGCTCTGATAGTGGTGATTCTGAAAGAAGGGAAGGATCCCCTTAATTGCGGATCCTATAGGCCTATCTCCCTTCTCAATACGGATGCCAAGGTGTTTGCAAAAGTACTGGCCACTAGTATTAAACAGGTGATAGAAGAAATTATAGAACCAGACCAAACTGGATTCATGCCAAGTAGATCTACCAATCTCAATATTCGCAGGCTATTCACAAACATACATGCAAAACATAGTTATCAGGGATCACGTATCATAGTGTCCCTAGATGCGGCTAAGGCCTTTGATTCTGTTGAATGGGTATACCTTTGGGGAATATTGAAGAAATTTGGTCTGGGGGACCAATTTATCCAATGGGTGAAGCTACTATATAAGCAACCAACAGCAAGAGTAAGATCCAATGGCTACTTATCAACTTTCAACCTGTACAGAGGCACTAGACAAGGGTGCCCCCTATCACCGCTTCTCTTTGCAATAGCGATAGAGCCCCTGGCAATCCTGATTCGTCAGGCCAAGAATATCACAGGGCTCCTCCTGGGGAGATTGGAGGAAGGCATATCCCTATACGCCGATGACATACTATTATACCTGGATAACCCGGGTGACTCCTTACAGGCGGTTCTGCAAATAGTGGACCGGTTCTCAGGTCTAAGGATCAACTGGGGGAAATCCAGCATTTTCCCTATTGACAAGGACACTGACCCCAACTCATTCCCACCCCACTAGTCTGGGTGGACTCATTCAAATATCTGGGTATCAATATACATAGAAGCCTTGATGCCTTCATACCCTCAAACCTAGAGCCAATTCTGCTCAACATGAAAGAGAAACTGAAGGTGTGGGCAAACCTTCCCATATCAATTTGGGGTAGGATCAATCTCCTAAAAATGGTATTCCTTCCTAAGTTCCTTTATATCTTTCATAATTCCCCTGCACATGTATAGACACCACACAAACAGCCTTTGTCTGGGCAAACAAACCCCCCCCAGATTTGCTAGAGCAAAACTACGAGCTTCGGTCAGGGAGGGGGGACTAGGCCTCCCACACTGGTATTTTTACTCCCTGGCTGCTCAGATCTACTATATACACTGGTGGTTTAACCCAGACCCAAACAATCCGAACTTCCCCCTCCAGGCCACTCTGGCAGGCTCCATAGAGTCGCTTGCCTGCATCCCATTCCGCAAGCTCTGCGACATTCACACAGACCATCCAGTCATAATTACACCCTTCACAGCATGGATGACACTACTCAAAATCTTTAAGTTAAAGTCTCCCCTTCTCTCACCAAACCTACCACTATGGGGAAACTCCTTTCTCCCGCACCTGCAGAACATAGCGGAATATGAAATCTGGCCACACTGGGGCATAAGAACACTGGGGAATTTGCTCGAGGATGGGAAAATTCTCCCCAGGAACGAGATAAAACATATTCAAACTCACCAGGTCCTCCCCTGGTTCTCCTACTTTCAACTGAGACAAGCTCTGCAAACACAACTGCAGGGAAACAATATTCCCCTTACAATTACAAAAATAGAATCAACCCTAAGGGCTGCCTCAACTAAGAAACTAGTCACCATGCTATACGCATGTCTCCACTCTACTGTCAAATCCCCATTCAATACAGCAGGGGCCACCTGGACTAGGGACATCCCAGATCTGGAGGAGGATGATTGGGAAGAGGCAACGGATAGGGCCTATGATTACCTGGTCTCTACCAAAGACAAGTTAATCCAATTCAAAATTCTACATAGACTCCATCTAACCCCAACCCTGCTGTTCCGCATGAACAGACGCAAATCATCCCAATGCCCCAAGTGCAGCATAGCAGAAGCAAATTATTTGCATCTCATTTGGTCATGCCCTATAATTCAAGCATTCTGGTCACAAGTCCTAACTTATATTCAGGGGAAAACAACACTCCCCAAAATACTGACTCCCAAGGTATGTCTTTTAGGTGTAATAGATGAGGTCACACCAAGGGCAGCAATGAGAATTCTATATCGCACTCTACTGTTCTATGCAAGGAAATGTGTTCTCCTGAATTGGATGTCCCCCCCAGCCCCCAACACTCCAAGGCTGGCTTAACCTAATAAGGATAACACTCCTGCTGATACAACTTACCTATGCGGCAAGAGGGTGCCCCCAAAAATATGAAGTGGTATGGCGGGGCTGGTTAGATGCCACAGAGCAATTATTACCTCAAGACATGCTAAGCCAATAATACCCAAATACAGTTAAAGGTTTTTTGTTTTTTTCCTCCAGCAGGGAGAATTAAGTAAAGGCCCGAGAGTCTGACCCAAAATAGGTCAATATTTCAATGGACGGGAAACTGAATAGATACACATGACACTGAAATTGAAATGACTAAGAAAGCAACCATAATAATTGTATTGTAATGTTTATTGTTGTGTTGTTTAAAATGCAAAATAAAAACCTTTAAAAAAAATAATTTGTTGGTTTAAGAATAAAAATGTAAATGGTAGTGATTTTTTTTGCAATGTAAACAGTGTAATTTAGTAATAAAAACTACACCATAATCATGACAGAATCCTTTTCTTCTACTCTACCACTCCCTATCCTTTTGACTTAAAAAAAACACAAAATAAAGAATTTACAAAAAAAATATAATTAAGGAACAAATTTTTGAATTGAAATATCACAACTAATAGGTAATTCATGTAATTGTCTAAATCCTGCAAGCCCTTGTTCGCCAGGACTTTTATAATGGTGTGCACAAAGAATACAAAATATACCCAAATAGAGCTATACAAAGTGATCATGTTTTATGGTAAATAACTAAATAAAAAACTAAATAAACTAAAAATAATTAAATAAACTAAATAATCAGGTTACTACATGCTAAATTCCTAGAATTAAGAAGCGTATGATCCTTATGTTCTGGTCATGTGCTTAATTTGGTATTGGTTTTGCAATTTTGTCAGCCCATAAAATCTTAATTGAGAGAACCTGTCAAAAAAAATGTGCAGCTATTCAAAAAACGTTGAACTGTAGATCATTTAGCTATGTTCGTGCACTTAAGAGGGCTAGGAAGCAGATGTGAATACAAAGATTGTAAATTAGTCTATAACTTAAGCAAAGTGCACTGCCTTGATGGGGAGTGTCAACTGTATGCAAGCATTTCCTCTTGCTCTGCACTCAGGGTTGGTAATATACTTTGTTTTCTTAAAATGCGTTCATTCCAATTTATGCTTACAGAGTGCTGAGAAAATATTGAACTGTGTATATGTATACAAGTTCTTACCTGGTCCGCTACTAGGTACAGGTTGTTATCCGAGCAGGGCATTTTTACATGCCTACTATCCCAGGAGTCTTTGTAATGAGTTGGATATGGCTCAGTTACTCGGTTTTCAAACAGCTTGTCAGTCTGCAAATATATATATATACAAAATAGACAAGTGATCAAAAGCATAAAAAGTAAATTCACCTAAAGTCTATATAATGTTGAAAAAACCCTGAAGAATTCTTTTAGTTGTGTTATTATACTCATTATCCAACTCCACAAGAGGAACATGGATTTTTTATTCAATCAATGCAGACACAAAATGGGTTTAAAGGGGGTTTCTACCCTGTAGAGAGATGCCAGTAAGGAAGACAGATTGGTTCTTTAAATTTTTTAAAAATGTAAACTTTTAGCTATTTTATCGTTTTAAAGTTTATGTCTCCTTTAAACACAATATGTGCCAATATTCCAATTTAAAGCTTAATGTGAAGATTAAAACCAAGCAACAATAAAAATAAATAATTACAAGAATAAACCATGAACTAGCATATTATTACATACACAGGATCTTATCAATTGATAGTGTTAAACCACATCCTTAGGCTTAAAGGAATTGTTCAGTGTAAAAATAAAAACTGGGTAAATAGATAGGCTGTGCAAAATAATAAATGTTTAGTTAGCCAAAAATGCAATGTCTAAAGGCTGGAGTGATTTGATGTATAACAAGTCAGTCAGAACACTACTTCCTGCTTTTCAGCTCTCTTGGTTTACAATGACTGGTTACCCTGGCTACCAGGCAGTAACCAATCAGAGACTTGAGGGGGGCCACATGGGTCATATCTGTTGCTTTTGAATCTGAGCTGAATGCTAAGGATCAATTGCAAACTCACTGAACCGATATGTACCATGTGGCCCCGCTTCAAGTCGCTGACTAACTCGGAGTTATAGAGCTGAAAAGCAGGAAGTTGGATTCTGGCTGTTTTATTAGACATCTGTTCACTCCAGCCTTTATATATTACATTTTTGGCTAACTAACTATATTAGAAACATTTTTTATTTTGCACAGCCTATTTACCCAGTTTTTATTTTAACACTGAATGGTTCCTTTAAGTAAAACATGGAAGATTCTCTACTGGCAGGAAACTCTTGCCACACTAACACTTTCTATTGACTTTTGAGACAGTGTAATAGCATTCCCAGCCATGCTTCTGTACAGCTCTCATTGAAGTCTATGTGAGACAATGAAGTACATGTGTTCGTTCATAATGAAAAGACACAATGTGTGACACTGGACCTACAGAAAGTAAGCACTGTAATGGGCTGTATACTGACGGATGACTAACACAGGAAGGACTTCCAAAGTAATTTTCTCAGAGATATTATCTGCGCCATGAGCAACGATAAGGAGACAGTGGGAGTTTAGGGAGATTAATGTGTGGCTGAGAGATTGGTGTAGGGAGGAGGGTTTTGGGAGAACTTGGCTGATTTTCGGCTACAGGCTCTTTGCTAGGGATTGATTGGCTGCACCTCAATGACGATGGTGCAGCTGTTTTGGAAGAGACGATGGCTAGACGGTTGGAGGATATTTTAAACTAGGCGTGGTGGGGGAGGGTTCAGTAAAAGATTCATTGGAAGACAGGTTAGATGAGATAGTGGGCAAAGAAAGGGAAAATGGGGGAGGAGATTTGGCTGGGGACACTGTTAAGGATAGGGAATCCCCGCATGTCATATGTTCAATATGGTACCAGTATTAAATGTATGTTTGCAAATGCAAGGAGTCTGACTGGTAAAATGGGAGAGCTGGAGGTGCTAGTGCTGCAGGGAAAATATGATGTGATTGGTGTGGCCGAAACATGGCTGAATGAGTCGCATGACTGGGCAGTTAGTTCGGAGGGACAGAGGCAACAGAAAAGGAGGAGGGGGTATGTCTGTTTGTTAGGCAGGCTTTAAAAGCTTATTTTAAGGAGGAGGTTATGTTAGAAAATGAGGGGGCAGAGGTCTTATGGGTGGAGTTCTTCACCAATTGTAAAGAGTCCAGCAAATTAATTGTAGGTGTATGCTATAGACCAGTGATCCCCAACCAGTAGTTCGTGAGCAACATGTTGCTCTCCAACCCCTTGGATGTTGCTCCCAGTGGCCTCAAAGCAGGAGCTTATTTTTGAATTTCAGGCTTGGAGGCAAGTTTTGGTTGTATAAAAACCAGGTGCACTGCCAAACAGAGTCTCAATCTGGTTGACAATCCACATAGGGGCTGCCAAATGGCCAATCACAGCCCTTATTTGGCACCCCAAGAACATTTTTCAAGCTAGTGTTGCTCCCCAACTCCTTTTACTTCTGAATGTTGCTCACGGGTTCAAATGGTTGGGGATCCCTGCTATAGACCCCCTAATGTAAGTGAGGAGGAGGCTAAGCTCCTAATGCAAATAGAAAAGGCTGCTAGTTTGGGTAAAGTAATGATAATGGGGGGTTTTAATTACCCAGATATTGACTGGAGCAACAGTACTGCCAGATCAGTTAATGGGAACAAGTTTATAAACTTGTTGCATGACAATTTTATGGCACAGGTTGTTGAGGTGCCTACCAGAAAAAATGTTATTCTAGATCTAGTGATCTCTAATGACCCAGAACTTATAACAAATGTTCAAGTCATTGAACCCCTGTGCAAAAAAAACAAATATATACTGGGGCAACAAAAACCATGAATTTTGGAAAAGCGAATTTTAGTGCCTTGAGGGCTGCCCTACAGAGTATTGATTGGGGCATTAAGTTTTCAGCCAAAAACACAGAACAGAAATGGTTGTCATTTAAAATGATATTAAATCATTACTGTTCTCAATTTATTCCCTTAAGGAGTAAATGTAGAAGCTCTAAGAATCATCCTATGTGGCTTAATACAGAAGTAAAGAAGTTAATAGGAAAGAAGAGAAAGGCATTTAAAAACTACAAATCTGTTGGGACAGAAGCTGCATTTAATGAATATAAACACTGTAATAAATGTTGTAAATCAGCAATCCGGAAGGCAAAGAAAGGAAATGAAGAGTTAATTGCGGTGGAGGTGAAAAAGTTTTTTAAATATATTAATAGTAAAAATATGCAGGTTGAGAGTGTTGCTACATTAAATAATGGTACCAGTATAGTTGTAACAGATACAGAAAAGGCAAATGTGCTAAATCAGTTCTTTTCTTCAGTGTATACAATAGAGGAGTCTGAGTTCCCAGGCTCACTTTATAGCTGCACTAATGGCTCAGCTCAATCTAGTCAGTGGCTGACTCAGGATATGATCCATAAAGCTTTAATAAAAATTCTGATTTTCTCAGATTCACTTTCATCTGGTATGGTGCCTATGGATTGGAGAAAAGCTGATGTTATTCCAATATTTAAAAAGGGATTACGATCTCAGCCTGGCAATTATAGGCCAGTAGATTTGACATCTGTGGTGGGCAAATTATCTGAAGGCTTGTTAAGGAATCACATTCAAAATGTTGTCCTAGTGAATGGCATTATGAGCAGCAATCAGCTTGGCTTTATGAAGGATAGGTCATGTCAGACAAATTTTATTGTTTTTTATGATGAGGTAAGTAAGATGCTGGACAGTGGGGGGGGGCAGTAGATGTGATCTATTTAGATTTTGCCAAAGCGTTGGATACTATGCCCCTCAAACGACTGCTTTCTAAACTAAGGTCTGTTGGGTTTAATGAAGTCGTTTGCACATGGATAGGAAACTGGCTACAGGATCGGGTACAGAGGGTGGTTGTTAATGGGACATTCTCTACTTGGAGTAAGGTTCTTAGTGGGGTCCCTCAGCCCAATTAATTTTATCCAGGATGTGGCATCCTTGCAACACGATCTTGACAATCTGGGCAGCTAAGTAGCAAATGAGATTCAATGGGATGTAAAATTATCCAAGCCACTTATACCCTTAATGGGACTGCACTCCATTATGGAGTCCTTGTAGATGATAAACTTGGCTGTAGCAAGCAATGCCAGTAGGCAGTCTCAAGGGCAAATATTCGGAAGGGTTTTTTTACAGTGAGAGCTGTGAAGATGTGGAATTCTCTCCCTGAATCAGTTGTACAGGCTGATACATTAGATAGCTTTAAGAAGGGGTTGGATAGCTTTTTAGCAAGTGAGGCAATTCAGGTTTACGGAAGATAGCTCATAATACCAGTTGATCCAGGGACTAGTCCGATTGCCTTTTTGGAGTCAGGAAGGAATTTTTTCCCCCTCTTAGGCAAATTGGAGAGGCTTCAGATGGGTTTTTTTTTTTTTGCCTTCCTCTGGATCAACTAGCAGTTAGGCAGATTAAAAAAAAATAATACTTAAACACTTAAAGATTGAACTTGATGGACGTGTGTCTTTTTTCAACCTTACTTACTATGTTACTACTATGTTACAGTGTGTGCAGTTTGTCGTGCTGTGAAAATGCTTACATATTCTTACCCTAACAGTGATAGTGTGATTCGATGATGGTCTAAGTGGTGGTTGTGGCATGCCACACACTGGCATTCTCCTCATATTTTCCAAAGGTGTTCCAAGCCATGTGCTGTTTGGATCAATGGATCTTAAACATGAATTTTCAAACTCTTTTTGTACATCTTTCCTAGGTGATTGTGCGGGAAAAAAAAAGTTTAATTAGTAAAACGTACAGAATTCACATGTGACCCTATTATCTTGCATTACAAATATCTTTTCCACAACAATTTGTATAGCAATAACATATTCTGCAGCACTTTACAGAGATTATAACATCTTTCAAATCTGTTCCTGCCCAGGTAAGTTTATAGTTCCATCACAATCACACTTTAGAAAATGCTATCATAAACTAATACACCTCCCTGTATGTTTTTCAGACAGTGGGAAAAAACTTAAAGGGATACTGTCATGGGAAAAAAAAAAAAAGATTTTCAAAATGAACTCAGTTAATAGTGCTGCTCCAGCAGAATTCTGCACTGAAATCCATTTCTCAAAAGAGCAAATAGTTTTTTTATATTCAATTTTGAAATCTGACATGGGGCTAGACATATTGTCAATTTCCCAGCTGCCCCAAGTCATGTGACTTGTGCTCTGATAAACTTCAATCACTCTTTACTGCAAGTTGAAGTGATATCAACCCCCTCCCCCCCCCCAGCAGCCAAACAAAAGAACAATGGGAAGGTAACCAGATAACAGCTCCCTAACACAAGATAACAGCTGCCTGGTAGATCGAAGAACAGCACTCAATAGTAAAAACCCATGTCCCACTGAGACACATTCAGTTACATTGAAAAGGAAAAACAGCAGCCTGCCAGAAAGCATTTCTCTCCTAAATTGCAGGCACAAGTCACATGACCAGGGGCAGCTGGGAAATTGACAAAATGTCTAGCCCCATGTCAGATTTCAAAATTGAATATAAAAAAATCTGTTTGCTCTTTTGAGAAATGGATTCAGTGCAGAATTCTGCTGGAGCAGCACTATTAACCGATTCATTTTGAAAAAAAAATTTTCCCATGACAGTATCCCTTTAAGTACCCAGAGGAAACCAACGCAAGCATGGAGAGAACACACTCAACAAATAGAGGTCACAAGGCAACAAGATGTACCTGGTGTGCATTAACAGATCTGGTAAATAACCAGCTACTACACAGTCCCACTGATTTATATTGTGATCTTCATTTTTTGTGTTAACTGGGAAACTATCCCCATTATATAAGCATTAATGAAATTTTAGTGGATGCTTAAAGGGGTTGTTCCCATTCCAAACACTTCAGTTCAGTTGTTTTCAGATTGTTCACCAGAATTAAGACTTTTTTTTCAATTGCTTTCCATCTATTATTTCTTACAGTTTTTTCCAAAATTTAAGTTTATCGTACCTGCCTCTGTTGTTTCAGTCTGGCATTCTGAACTGTTAGTTTGATACATTTAGTTGCTACAGTATCTGTGGAATATCAGCAACTATTGTATAAATTCTAACAGCTGCCTTTTAATAAAACTCAGGGATTTTGCTCAGCAGGTCCAAAGTTAAGAAATGTATCAACTAATGTATCAATTTAGAACAGTTACAGAGTTAGCGATCCACCCTCCCAGAGCTGCTTTAGAAAGGCATATGGTTAAAAATAAAACTTTACACTTCAATATTAGAAAAATGGTCACAAACACAAAGTGATTGAAAAAAAGTCTTTATTTTTAAAGAACAATCTAAAAACAACGAAACTGAAAAAAGTGTTTGAATGTGAACAACCCCTTTAATACACATGTTTTTGTTACAGTTGCTTTTATACTATATGGGGAACTACAGTTTAAAATAAAATAATGCTAAAAATGCTGTATTTTGCATATTAAACAAACTTACTGCACCAGAAGCCTAATTAAACAAATGATTTATGTTTTCAAAGTTGGCCACAGGGGGCTGTCATCCTGTAACTTTGTTATACATCTTTGCAAGACCAAGCACATGCTCAATGTGGTCAGACTGCACTGATTATGCAGATGCAAATCTCTACACAGTCTCCGGCTGCTTTACAGGGAAACAAACAAAGCTGCTAGAGGTCAGGGAAGTAAGGTGGTGGGGATCCCCCCTGAAGTTTGAAAGTATGATAGTTTCCCTGCAGAGCTGTTAAGGACCGTCTGAAGTTTCCTATCCTCAGCAGTCAAGTAAAACGAAGGGGGAATTTCACTGCATACAGTCAGGTTTATTATAATAATGGTATACATTTTTTAATTAAAGTATATTGGAGATAGATTTCTTTTTCATTAAAGAAAGTAAAAATGGGTTTTTAATTTTTTGCCTTTACATTCCCTTTAATGCTTTTAATCAAACAAGTTGTACCTGGCTGCAACCTCTCATTGCACCTGCACTAAATGGTTCTTTCCAGCATGAGGCAACAGGTGCAGTGAATTACTTACAGACAAAGTGGATTGCATGAGAAAAAAAGGTTAGGATCAGGAAGTATACTCAAAAAAATTACATTTCAAAAATCATAGGAATAAGAAAATGAATAAAACATGTTTGTGAAAGATTTATTATGTACATACTGCAGTTTAGGGGATTTTTATGCTATCCTGTAAAATTATATGGTGGAACCCGTATTTAAGACATATATTCCAATAATTTGAACTAGATTCCGTAGTAATAGCAGCAAGTAACAGTAATGTCAAGAGGTACTTTAAAAAAGAAAAAAGTATATTTATAGTTAGTGACTTAATTCCACAACCATTTTATGGTGCATGTATTTTCCTGTTTGCGCGCGACCTGGGGCGACCAGTTAGCATGTCTGGGTCGGCAGGCCCACAAGAGCTGGGGCCCACCGGGTCTTTTCCAGGTATCCCACCGGCCCAGTCCAACCCTGAGGGTTTCAGTAACCACCAAACATTTATCCATTAAAAAGCAATACAATTGCTTTGCTATCAACAGATTTATGTGAACTTAGTTAATATCAATGGCTAGATACTGTCTTATTAGAAAAAGGCAAAGCAGTCAAAAATATTATCTGTTAAAAATGGAATGATCACATAACGAATATATGTTGCTACTTATATAGCATTTGTTTTAGTGGAGCAATTTTTTCCCTACTGCTGCTGGGGCTGCATATCTATATAAGTATACCTTATATATCTTTGGCTATAAATGATTTTTGAAAATGTCATAAGCAGCACAGAAACGTTTGAGGAGGAAAAGACAACATTTATCACACCTTCCTCTTCAACAAATAAGCCATGAATCCATCACTTGCTATTAGGCCTGCACTGAATCCATGAGCTTGGCAAAATACCTTGCCCTGTTTTGATACTAAAATGTTAGTGGGAAAAAAAAATGTCCAAAACCTGGATTTGTTGTACCAATTACTGCAACACAGAAATTACATTTAACTTGTTTTTAACAAATCAATATCACCTAAGTATTATTTACTGAAAGTCACTGCTCTCCTTAAAATCTCTGCTTATTTAAATTGCATGAATAATATTGCAAGTCAATATGGTTAATGCAATGTTAATCAATGAGGAGAGGATGGAAGTTGCAGATGAATCTGAAAGAGGATAGGACTTCTGATTAAAAAAAAGTTTTTAAACTCAATGGGCTCCAACCACAACTATCAACATCAAGGCTAACTTATGACCAGTAACATATGTGGCCTTGCCCTTGATTTATTTGTTCCCAGTTTCCACAGGTGAAACAGCCTTGAAAGTGCCTTAAGGTTTACGTTTTGGAATAATGCCTGCCAAGTTGGGTGGTTGGGCAGGGTGGGAAAGGGTTTGGTTCTGGGCAAATTCTTTTTGGGGGGTGGGTAAAGGGAAAAATCATGTGATGGGTTGTTTCTTGTATATAGGTAATTGCTACTATTTGATTGATGCTTTACTTGACGCAGTCGTCCAGTTATAATGCCTTCCATACACTTAAATGGTGTCCTATAGCTTTATGTCCAGGAATGTCCGTGGACTTAATTCTAAATACAAACACAGCCTTGTGGTCAAAAACTTCTTGCCATCAAAAAACCATGGGTGGGTGGGCCTTCCACGCCTCATTTTCTACTAACTCCATAGGAGTGTCTATCCTTATAAGAAAAAATCTCCTATTTGAATTAATCAAACCAATAACGGACCAGTATGGCAGATATATAATAATGGCTTGCCTTATTGCAAATAAACCTTTGACAATGGTGAATGTGTACGCTCCACCCCCACTTAATATTGCCCTATTAGAACTCATAGGGAAGAAACTTGCCGACCTGCCTCCTGCACCAACCTGCATAATGAGGGATATGAACCAAGTTATGGACCTGTCAAAGGATAGGCTGCACTCCACCACTAGGGGCCCACGCACCTAACACACTGGGCAAACGCTCTAGGCCTCTCTGATGTGTGGCGATGGAAGCACCCTGACACCAAGGCCTACTCTTGTCACTCTCTACCACACAAAACATTCTCCTGGATAGACCTAGCCCTGTCAACACCTGAGGTTCTCCCACTGGTGCAACAAATCTATCTACCACAGTTCCTATCCAATCATTCTCCCCTACAACTGATACTTCAGTGGCTCCCCTGACCTCCAAACAAGCTGTGGCGCCTAAGCCCTCTGTCTTAGGAACCCAGACATAGCCGAATTACATTTAAAAAAAAAAAAAAAAAACCAAGAATATTAAACTCAGGGTCTACTTCACAAAACATGGTGTGGGAAGCCTCTAAGGCCGCCACCCGGGGCTCTCTTATCACATTCATTGGCCAAACTAGGAAAGCTGCCAAAGAAGGAGTTGAAAAAGCCAAGACTGCTAGAGACCAAATAGCTTCAATGCCCCATCCATAGATACCTACGAGAAGGTGCGTCAGGCTGGAGCAGCCTTAGCTAGGGAAAACACTTCTACCACAAAAAAGGCTTACTTTTTAATTCACAGCGAATCTTTGATCAAGGAGACAAAAATAGTAGAATACTTACTATACTGGCCAAACAACAACAGGTCTCCACAGCCATACTAAGAAGTCTGACCATGCAATTGATACCTGAAGCATTCACCAAATACTACAAATCTCTATATAGCTCCTCCACCACTTGTACCATACCACAGCTAACTCAATTCTTATGATTCCATAGCCGTACCTAAACTATCTCCTGCGGAGAGTGCATGGCTTGATGCACCCATAACCATTTAAGAAGTGAGGTCGGCAATACAAACCTTACCCTCCAACAAAACCCCAGGATTAGATGGGCTCCCCCCAGATTGGTACAAGTCCCTAGATGAGTTGGTCTCTCCCCACCTCCTCGAAACTTTCCAGGCTGCTTGGGACTGCGGTTCCCTGCCATCATTTCTAGAAGCCCTCATAATAGTTCATATCGACCAATATCTCTCATTAACACTGAAGCTAAAATACTAGTGAAAATACTAGCCACATGGCTCACATGTGCCATCACAGATCTGATACACCCAGACCAATCAGGTTTTATGCCAGGGAGGGCAACGGACTTTAACCTCCGACATCTCTTTACAAACCTCCAAATATCCCACACCAACACTAGAGCAGTAGTCTCCCTTGACTCAGAAAAAGCCTTTGACTCATAGTACGCCACAAATTTGGTCTCGGAAATAGATTTATAAGTCGGGTTAAACTGCTCTACAAGTCTTAAAAAGCCAAAATTAGAGTGAACAATGTTATATCTGAACCTTTCCAGATTGAAAGGGGAACTAGACATGGCTGCCCCCTATCCCTCGTCCTCTTTGCGAACCCCTAGCCATTCTGAAACTTGACTGTCCAACCATACAAGGGTTCTCATACGCCAATATTACCAAAAAGGTGTCCCTCTTTGCAGATGATATACTTAGGTGACTCAGAAGACTCTCTTTCCGCCCTTCTAACCACAGTCCAGAACTTTGGGAAATAATGGTGCTAAAACTTCTGGGCCACCCGGTACCACACCTGTCGCCCAACCTTCCCGTGGGGCAAGTCACTACTCCCTCACCTACATGACCTGCCTGATTTCGGGTACTGGACACGCCTAGGCCTAAAAAAGCTGTCCGATCTAGTTCCAAATGAGCAGTTTCCAACTCTATAGGTACTTCCAGCTCAGACACGCCTTTCAGGCACAGTTCCACACACTTACCCCAACAATGTCCATGGTCAATATAGAGAATACTATCACCCCTCCCCCAACAAACTACTGTCTAAAATATACCAGAACATCATGGTAACGGACAAACCCCCCTTTGATAGAGCCAACTTCCTATGGACACAGGCCATTCCTGACCTTAACCAAGAGCAGTGGGAAGAGGCAATAGAAACGGCCTACAGCTTCCTAATCTCGATAAGGGACAGACTGATACAATATAAGTTTCTCCACCAAGTATACATAACCCCTCTTAAACTGAAAAAAAGACAAGACGATCTGTGCCCCCGATGTAAACTTCCAGGTGCCAGTTTTATCCATATGATCTGGTTCTGCCCCCCGGTACAGTTATTCTGGACCAAGGTAATGGAGACCCTAGCCACCGAACTGGGCACACCACAGATAGTCGACCCTGTGGTTTGCCTACTGGGAGTGATTAATGATCAAATACCAACCAACGTGGCCAGAACTCTGTTATGCTCCCTTATGCTCTATGCAAAAAAAAACCTGTCATTATGCACTGGATGGGGAATACCCCTCCTACCATACCCTTCTGGAGACAACTGATAGAAGGAGCTCTTCCATTAATTAAATTGACAACAAGAGGGGCACCAGACAAAGTCGACAAAGAGTGGGGGACCTGGGGCGATCCAGACTCCCTGGAACACACATGACCTACATCTCTTAGCTTTATATCCTCATTTCCATATAGGCACTAATAACTGCTGTTAACAACTATAGGCATGATGCTGTATCTGCACCAACATAAATTGAAGCTATAATAACCAATCACAACTGAAATATATATATAATTTTTGTGTTTTGGATTGTTTGTTTTATGTAGTTAAAACAATAAATTCTACCTTTAAAAAAAAAATTTTTTATACATTCATATATAGTGTTGTTGGTGTACATGCTACCTATTAGACAGTGGCATAGAAGTCAAATTAAATAGGTTACAATAGAGATAAACAGCTGATAACTGCACTTCTCACTGAAAAAATATTGCAAAAACCACAAAGTCTCTCATGCAATGGGCCTTTAAAGGGGTTGTTCACCTTAAAATCAACTTTTAGTATGATATACCTGTAGTAGGTGATATTCGGAGACTATTTGCAATTGGTTTTCTTTTTTTATTATTTGTGTTTTTTGAGTTATTTAGCAGTTTGCAGTTTTAGCAATCTGGTTGCTAGGGTTCACATTACCCTACAACCATGCAATGATTGGAAAAAGAGACTGGAATCTGAATAGGAGAAAACCTGAATAGAAACATAACTAATAAAAAGTAGTAGTAACAATACATTTGTAGCCTTACAGAGCATTTTAAATGGGGCCAGTGACCCACATTTGAAAGTTGGAAAGAGTCAGTTGAATAAGGCAAATAATTAAAAAAACTATAAAAAAGAAAAAATGAAAAGTTGCCAAGAATTAGCCATTCTATAACTTAAAATTGAACCACCCCTTTAAGGCTTCTGAAGCCAATAAATAATTATTACAAAAGTGTTATAATGAATTTAAAGAAATTTTGTTTACTGACCCATTAACCTGTCTGATATTTTATAGCAACTATACTGCATTCTACAAATCAGGCATGGCAAATAATCATTTTTTGACTAGTTACTTACAAGTTTGTGAAGGAGCATTTGCAGCTCCACAATGCCAGAGGCCTCTTGCCAATTCTGCTTTTAACTTCCAATGCAGCAATGACCACTAATCCACTGGGCAAAAAGTACCTTAACATCTGGCAAGGATATAATGTGTTTGTGTCACTAAGGTTAACATTCAAGGCAACAGTATTTGCAATCCATATGAAAAATAACATAACATTCAAGTGTCTGCTAAAATATTAATTTTTAAAGGCAACATTTAAATGGTAACTTTAATTTTAGCAATCATACTTCTATCACTTCAGAGTTCAGTATGAAATATCTGTAAAAAGCATGCATATATATATATATATATATATATATATATATATATATATATATATACATACATACATACACACACATATATATACACACACATATATATACACACACACACACACACACACACACACACACACACACACACACACACACACACAGCAATTCAGTCCGAGCAGTTAAAGAGGCACTGTGGCAGATATAGCCAAGTTATTAATATATAAAAACAGCAGTAGCAAAACCCCGGAGCAAACCTTTCCACTTCTGCAATTGTGTTACAGTCTGGTTACTCTCTGCTGCCTAACTTTCACTTTCATTTCCATTTTAAGGTGTGGCTTTTCAACTAAGCAAACTGTCTCTTGGTTTAGCATTGGATGGGGCCCATAAAATAATTAATCCCCGAAAGAAAACAAAAAGCCTACTTGCCAGAAAGATTATTTATACAAAAAGAAAACTGCAGATGTTGCTGCACATGAAAGCAGATTTTGGAATTCAAAATAAGTCCTTGAGCAGTTTTAACTTTTTAAACTGCTTGAGTAGTAACATTGAGTCTACTAGCTGTGTACTGTTAAAGAGGCATGGGTGGGGTGTTTTTTGTCTCCTGTGTTTAGGTTGCTAAACACATGGTTCTTGAATTCATTTTTAGAACTATGTAAACAATAATATTCTGCAAATCCATTTTTTATGATTTCTGAATTATTTGCCTCTCACCTGTCTACAATGTAACATGCTATTTGGGAGGTATTAAGTTTGTTTACAGTACACACACGCTGTATTAATTTCACTTCTCACTTAAAGGGGTGACTTACCTTTATATTAATATTTAATATGTTATAGAATGGCTAATTCTAAGCAACTTTCAGACCCTCTCCTATACATATGCCAGGCTCTTAATTAAATCAATGCATGGTTGCTAGAGTAATTTGGATCCTAGCTACCGGATTGCTGAAATTGCAATCTGGAGCGCTGCTGAATAAAAACTCTAAACTAGAACTTAAAAAAACACGAACAAAAAAGGCATACCAACTGCAAATTGTATCAGACTATCACTCTAGATACTAAAAGTTAATTTAAAGGTAAGCAACTCCTTTAACTAATTCATTTAATTCACATGGATAGGAAACTGGCTAAAGGATTTTGTAAAGACTAGGGTTATTAGTGAGGTGCTGCAGGGTCCAGCTTGGGACTGGGCATTGTAATGGATGTATGGGGGTTTGCTGATGACCATTCAATAAACACATTTTTATATTATTACAATTGCAGCCCATTAATTCCATTTAGGATGTGCCATCCTTGCAGCAGGATCTGGACAAACAGGCAAACTGGGCAGCTAAGTGACAATGTTGATAAATGCAATGGCATGCAAAAGAAGGGTTTGAGCTGTACTAAAAGGGGTATAGATTCACAGGAGGAAAGTTTTGACCTCAAACAGAATTACTGAATATCAATCCAAGCAAGGGCAACTAAGCTGGTTAATGTTATGGAAAATCTCAGTAATGGAAAAGGTGGAATTCTTTACAGTGGAGAAAAGGGGAGATATGATAACATATAATGATACATATAAATATATTGTAAGGGGCCCGGAGGCTCAGCCAGGAGTAGCGGACCTAGTTTTTGTACTATGCCAAAAAGCTTCTTAAAAGAGAACTAAACCGTAAAAATAATATGGCTAAAAATGCCATATTGTATACACTGAATTAATTGCACCAGCCTAAAGTTTCAGCTTCTCAATAGCAGCAATGATCCAGGACTTTAAACCTGTCACAGGGGGTCACCATCTTGGAAAGTGTCTGCGACACTCACATGCTCAGTAAGCTCTGAGCAGCTGTTGAGAAGCAAGCTTAGAGGTTGTTGCAGATTATCAAGCAGCAAATGAAGTTGGCCTGTAATATAAGCTTTTGCTACAGGGCTGACTATTAAATTCTGATGCTAGTTGCACTGGTTTCTAAGCTGCCGTGTAGTAATTATCTGTATTAATTACTAATCAGTCTTATATTGACATTTCTATTCTGTGTATTTCTAGCCTACCTCTTTAGTTCTCCTTAATAGCTTGGGACTAATCCCCACTTTCTGCTCTTCCGATTGCTTGGGCAGTAGCATGTTTATGACCCCTTGTAGGGTATCCAACAGTTGTATAATGTATGTTGTCAACCCATGTATGCCCAACTTGATATTCATAAGAGGAATTTCTTATTTATTGGCCTTTGCCCAAAGGAGACACAAAATGGCAATAAACATCACATAATTTCTCCAAGCTAAGACCCAAAATAAAGAAAATACATTAATGCGATAACGTTTTATAACAACTCCTAACATCTGTTTATTTGCATGAAAGGCCAGAGGAAAAATGCTGATTTAGAAACTATTCAACATCACAGTCATGTAAATTGCTATTTCAGGCAGCATAAGATATTGTTATCGATCTATTCTATATGTGACATTAACATATGTGATATGCTGTGCTGTAACTAACTGCAACTTTTGGCGGGTTCTTCAAGATAGTAAAGTAAATTTATGCTTTTAAAGTTAATGTTCATTATACTGGAATTTGAGGGATTGAATACCCCACTGTTTCACCTAACAGTTTTCTTAAATATATTTAAGATCTGATTTTATCCTATATTTATTTAAAAATTGCAATTTACAATATATTGATGTAAAATCTATTTATTAGAACACTGGCACAAGACTAAATAGTTATACACACATGTATGTTTAAATCTGCAGATGTATTTATATGATTTATGTGTACATAGTTCTAGTTCTTCAACAATGACACGCTAAGGCAATGGCTTCTAAGATTATTCAATACCCTACATATTTGGGGTTTATAATAATGTATGGGATTATAAAAGGAAGTATTTTTTCCCCCTGGACAGACTGGGGGCTATAATAATCAGAGAGCAGCATCTGCTCTGTAGTATTCCAGTTAGACAGCCCTGACCTAAGATAGACAATAAATCTAAGGTTTCCCATTTCTATGCAGCAATACTATCATCATTATTGAAGAAATTGATAACACCCAAAATCTAACATTTTGATTGTTTCTATTTCAACCTGATCTGAAGCATTTTTTGCCGCATGACATTATGGGGCAAATTCACTAAGAGTCGAAGTTGCGCCAGGCGCAACTTCGCCGCACTTCGCCAGGCGAATTTTCGCCAGCGCTCCGCAAATTCAAAAATCCGAAGATGCGCACAGGGGTAGCGTAAGTTTGCGAAGTTGCGCTATCGTTGATTCGCTATGTAAAGCGAAGTTACGCTAGCGAAGGCTAATTTGCATACGGCGCGAAATTGAAATTTCAATGGAGGAATACATATCTGCACTACAAATGCCAAGAAAACCTTCAAATCTGCAAATAAAAATTTTATTTTGCCCTACACATGTGCCCACTGTCTAGGTAAGTTGCCATGAGTCAGGAAATGTAGGGGGGGAAGGAGGGGAGCCCCAAAAAAAATTTCGATCTTTTTCAGCCTATCACCCATCATGTACAAAACACGCCAGCGTTTTTTGGGACTTAGAAAATTTTTTGACTTTTTTGGAAACAATCCCTATCTACTCTATTGCGCTTCGCCAGGTCTGAGGTGGCGAAGGAAGTCTAGCGTAAAAGGTAGCGTTCAGTACACTGCGCAAGTTAGTGAATTTGCGTAGTTTCGTCGCTAGCGAAAATTCGACTGGCGTAAGGGTGCGAATTAACACTAGCGAAACTACGCCAGCGTTCGTTAGTGAATTTGCGCAGTAGCGAAAATGCCAAACGCTAGCGAAATAACGCTAGCATTCGGCGCTTCGTGAATTTGCCCCTATGAATGAGCAATTAATCACTATGCAATGTTTATGGAACAACACAACCTGCCTGTAAAATACCTGACTGGATAATACATAACACACGCACGATTATATACATATATGCACAAAATGAAAGTTAACATAAAGTTACCTTTTCTTGTCAGCTATAGGAGTAACTGCTAAAAAATGGTCAGTGATTTTGGCCAGCCTCTTCTTAACACTGTGCTTTGTTGTGCTCGATCCAGGAGTGACTGCTCCAGCATTTAAATCATGGTTATCTATTCCTTCTACGGGGTAGCAGCCCATATTATTTGCATCAGATACAAAACTTTCCCCTATCATTTTCGTGTCATAGCAATCAGTGCCTTCAGGTTTAAAGCTCTTATCCTGTTCTTCCTCAGGAACTTGATCATCTTCAGAGCCCTGGCTGGTTTTCTTATCTATCTCCATAGACGATTCAGACTCACTTTCTCTTTCTACCAGCATTTTTATTCCCATATACTCATACTGTTCTGCATCTTGGAGACTGGAAGATCCTGCATCTGAGAGAGGGCTCTCTGGTACACAGTCCAACACTTCGTCGTTACTCTGGCCATCATTCAAAGAAGCTTCCACGGTTGCCTCCATGTTTCTCCTAAGGTTATTATCCTCAAGCAAAGAATAAGATTTATTGTCAATGTCTTTGCTGTTGTTTAAGATCTGATCCTCTGTATGTTCTTTGCAGTTTAAGGCAAGTTGTTGTTTACTCAAGGGTGGGTCTACCAGTTCATTTGTCCACGATTTTTGCAGGGAACTACAGCTCTCCTTCCTGTCACAGTCAATTCCTTCTGAACTCATACTGGCAGCTGCGCGTGGAGGGTTTTCCTTATATGGATGACTGTTTAAATATATAAAATCATGCGGCGTAAGAAAAAGGGACAACAAAGCATATTTGGTCTATTGTACAGTGCTGTAGAATGTTCATACATTTTATAAACGTGTTTATAATAATAACAATAGTTTTCATAAATGGGGAACGGATTTCTTAAAAAACGATGCTTTTGAGGATTAAAAAATAAAGAAAATTACAGTCCAACCAATTTCCCACTTTAACTCTCCATTCTACAGTCCCAGTAAAAAACTGGCACTGTCTTATAAGGGGGGGGGGGGTCAACATGAAAAAGTATCTTGCTACACCTCAATAGGTCCATGTTGCCCCTGTACTGAAATATCCACATGTGCAAGTGCCATATTAGTGATTAGTAAATTGGCACTGTGCAGGGTTTATCCCGAACATGCTCTATGACAGAAATAGAAATCATTGAAAAGGAGTACCTGAAATACATGGCACATAGACACCCCCAAATTAATAGTACCTTTACATTTTTTATGAATCAAAAGCTTTTTACCCCTTCAAAGACACTGAGCTGATTGATGTATTCCAAAAACTGCAAATAGTAAGATAACCCACAAATGTGATATTAGCAAAATAAATGCCCTAGACAATTAAAAATGCCCTTTGTTGAATACAGTGGAATTTTTGAAACAGCCTTTTTATGTTCTCAGTCACCACAACTGTTTCCCAGTTTTTAGTTATATAAAAAACGAATTTGATTAATCTAATTTGCCTCAACACACTAAACTAAATAAGAACAAATGGTTAAAAGATACAGAATATGTAATGATCGCAACACACCATGCTTAAAAAACAAAGCATGTTTGTCTTCAATATACGTTTTGGAGGTGATTCATCATTGTTTACTGTCAAAAACAAGTATTAATTAATGAACTATAAAAACAAATACCCTTTATAATTTTCTAACCTTCTGCCTTTTTGTTTCAACCAAGAGTGGAGTTTCCGCTGTTTAGAAACTGTAAAATAAAGGGTACAAAAACATTACTATGTCAATTACAATATAGTGCATCTTGCAAGTATAACAATGTCAACATCTATTTTAATAATGTAGTATTTATTAATATATTGTGCTATATGTTCATGGTTACATTTTTTCTTCAAATAAGTAATGCAATCATAAACAGAGCATTAAATCCCAGAATTTTGGGTGTACCTCCAAAATATATTGGCTGCCCTTTACTTTAAAAAACATAGTAAAGCGCACATTTTCCTACCATGTACAGATTTAATTTCTAATTTTGGTTCTGTACATTACCACAATGAATTTTAATCTAATGTAATCTAATGTGCAACCCTAGGTTGTCTTAACTTCAGTGTATAATCAGGGAGAGAAGGCCTGTGTCACAAATATAGGTCAAGAGAAAAAGATTTAACGGTGAGTACAAAAATCCCTCTCTCTCTTGCCTAATTGGGGGACACAGGCACCATGGAGATGTCCCAAAGCACCCCCTGAGGGTGGGACACTGTAACTCCTATTAGGTGCTCAGTTAATGTCTGTAACACCTTCTTCCCGAAGCTGGCTTCGGCTGAGGTCTGTGTGTGAAGCCTGTAGAAGTGTGTGAAGGTATGTATGGAAACCCAGGTATCCGCTCTGCAGACTTGTGCAGCCGATGCCTGTTCTAATTACCCAGGACATACTGAGTGATCTTGTGGAATGTGCTCATACCTTAAAGGAGAAGGAAACCCATTTGCAAAAAAACCCTTACCCCTCCACCCCACGTAGACCCCCCTCCCTCCAGGCTAACTACCCCCCGGGGAAAAGCCCCACACTCCATATTTACACCTCGTTGCAGATTCTTCAGCGGAGTTCCATGCATCCATCTTCAGCATCTTCTGCAAGCTGACTGGGAGATCTGTATTTCTGCGCAGTTTTGCGACAACTGTGCATGCACAGAATTCCACGGTAATTGCTGATCTCCCAGTCAGCTTACAGAGGACACAGAAGATAGATGCGTGGAACTCCGCTGGAAGAATCTGCGACGAGTGGTGAGTATGGGGCATTTCCCCGGGGGGGTTTTAGTCTACGTGGGGTGGGGGGTACGGGTTTTTTTGCAAAATGGTTTCCTTCTCCTTTGGGTGGAGATTTTCTTCCCTTCACTGCATAGACTCTGATAATGGTGGATCACATCCACTTTACTATGGCTGTCTTGGACTCCTTGGTTCCTATTCTTGGACCACTTGGGATCACAAAAAGAACTTCCGTCTTCCGTATACCATCCATAACCTCGAAGTAAGTCTTGATAGCTCGAAACCACATCTAGCTTATTTAGTCTACTTTCCGCAGGACACAACAATAACTTGGTTGAGGTGGAATTCTGACAACACCTTAAGTAGGAAGTCTGGTGTTGGTCTCAATGCCACCTTATCCTTGTGAATGATGATGAAAGGAGCCTTGCAGGATAGTGCGGCTAGTTCGGAGACTCTACGTGCCGATGTGATTGCCTAAAGAACCACCTTTTCCGTGAGTGTGGGTAAAAGACTAGTCTCTATTGGTTCATAGGGAGAGTACCAAATTGAGATCCCAGGGGGAAATCAGGTATCTATATGGTGGGACTAACTTTATTGCCCCTTGTAGAAACGTTCTCACAATACTCCGCAGGGCTAGTTTTTTCTGGTAAAGGAAAGACAGCGCTGATACTTGTACCTTTAGGGAACTTAAGGCTAGACCATGGTTGAGACCCTCCTGAAGGAATGACAGTATTTCTTTCTCTTTTGCATTCTGAGGTTCCATGGGTTTTGCCTCACACCAACCGATGAATGTCTTCACACTCTATGGTAGACCTTGGCAGATACTGGTTTTCTTGCCCTGAGCCTGGCGGGAATGGCAACCGATGGGGCTCCGGACAACTAGTTTTAGAGTTAGTTTTGTCTGTTTGTGGTTTCGTCCTCTGTGCTTGGCAAAATGGGACGAAAGGGTCTTTGCTTAAAGGCAGGTTAGCCCTGGCCTGAGGAAGTAAGGTACTTTTGCCGCCAGTGGCCTGGGATATTATCTTGTCTAGCTCGGCCCCTAAGAGTTGTTTTGATTGGAAGGAAAGACTAACTAGTGACCTCTTGGATGTCAGATCCGCTGACCATGTCTTTAGCCATTGGAATCATCTAGCAGCTAAGATTGTACGGATGCCTTGGCGACCAGTTTTGTCGCGTCCAAAGACGCAAAGCATATGTAGGCTGTAGCATCTGCTATTTGTGAGAGTAGTGTATACGTAGATGGATCCTCTGACCAGACAAGCTGTGCTACTTGTTCTACCCAGACCTCCCATCTGAATTTTGGCGAGAAGGCAATGACAGTCTGAAGTCTTGAACTCGTGGATATCACCATATTGTGGGTTTCCTCCACTGCCAGGCCTTTACTGCAGCGGCTTTCAGTTGCTGTTTGTTTGTGGGCCTTTCTGTCCAAAGTTTAGTCTTCAACATGTGAAATGCATGCTCAATTGGGTTCAGATCAGGTGACTGACTTGGCCATTCAAGAATATATATGAGTGGCCTGCACCTTGCAGTGCACCCTCTGAATTTACTTTCATGCAGTCTTCTCTTTATGGTAGACTTGGATATCGATATGCCTACCTCCTGGAGAGTGTTGTTCACTTGTTTGGCTGTTGTGATGGGGTTTCTCTTCGCCATGGAAATGATTCTGCGATCATCCACCACTGTTGTCTACTATGGACGTTAAGGTCTTTTTGCGTTGCTCAGTTCACCAGTGCTTTTTCTCTCTCAGGGTGTACCAAACTGTAGATTTTACCAGTCCTAATATTGTAGCAATATTTTTCTGTTTTTGCAGCTTAAGGATGGCTTGTTTCACCTGCATGGAGAGCTCCTTGGACCATATGTATCTTCCACATACAAGCACCTCCCTCAAATCAACTCCAGGGCTTTTATCTGCTTAATTGACAATGACATAAAGAAGGAATTGCCCACACCCGGCTTTAGTTCCTCACATTTTTCTTCAATCCACTGAATTAAAGCTGAAAGTTGTAAGAGTTGTTTTATTTAAAATTCATTGTGGTAATGTACAGAAGCAAAATTAGAAAAAACCCGTCTCTGTCCAAAGATTTATGGACTTAACTGTATATAAAATGGGCATATAATCCCCACTCAAGCCACATTTGTACTGTATATACCCCCTCCAATTGCAAACGCCATCACATTTTCCTAAAACAAATAGCAGCTTTCACCCAGCAGCCATTTTCCTTCTAACACATCATCAGTTACACTGACATCTGCAAACAGGACATATATGCTGTAAAATTCATGCAATGCAGGTTTACACAGGCACAACATATTTTGATAAAAAGTTTTGCTGGGGTTGAGCACTGTAATGGTTAAGCTGAGCTCAGGAGAGGTGGTTAGGAGAAAAAAAAATAGGATCAGACAGCTAGGGTTTCAACGGGAAACAGCAATGCTATCTCTTCATTGACTGCATTGCTTCACAGACTGGAGGGTATGTTTAGTAATCTGAAAAGAACTGAGCATGCTCATGAGCCAACAGCCAAAGTAAATTCCTGAGGGAGGGGCAGAGTGGGTTAGAGGAGGAAAAGGAATTCTATGTGATTGAGGGGATGCTGCAGCCTGTTAACCTTTTAACAACCAGAGTGGCAGTTATCTAAAGATTTCAAATATGTTGTTTGCTGATTAAATTTTTGTGGGGGTTAACATGTCCTTTAAACTCATTTTACGACATGTTTTTAATGATTTAATTCAGCCCTTGCTGTGAACACTTGTGCTTGGAGGAAAGAAGACAGAAGAGGAAGAAAATTGCAGCAGATACATTTTTACAGATACATTTTTAAAGAAGTATCCTGGGCCTAGTGCAGTTTTCTGCTAACGGGAGCACTGGCCTGTGGTATCAGGCAAGTCATTACAATCTAACATTCTAACAATCGAACATTTGGCACCATGAATGATTTTACATTTAGTACTAATTAAATCAGGGAAACTCACAAAAAATACAGGTACGTTGAAATAGTTGCAGCCCCTGCTAGAACCACATACCCTGCACAATTTCTTGTATCTTAGTTTTTGTGCCAAATAAAGGTCTTCCAGATCTTCAAACAAGACACTTTTGAATTAACAGTGCAACATTAGTTGCCACAGGTAGTTCTGTACTGTGGATCTTTTTCTCCAACTTGTCCATTTATATTATACTTGAGATAGGTTGTGCTGGGATAAAGTCAAATTTGGTTTGGATCATTACTGAATCTAGTGGTAATTTAAAAGAATTGTCATAAAGGCTCCCAATACCTTTAAAGTAGTAGCAAACAAGACATAATCCCCCCCCAAAAAAAAACTACACCACATCTGCCCCTAGTAAGTTTTGGTTCTACAGGTTGGATGTAATCGTGCATCTAAAAATAAATTAACTGATATTGAAAACTGATCTTGAATCAGCATAATGTGCCATCAAACGTATCAGAACAGAACATTTAAAGGAAAACTATACCCCCCAAACAATGTAGGTCTCTATTAAAAGATACTGAGTAAAACAGCTCATGTGTAAAACCCTGCTTCATGTAAATGAACCATTATCATAATAATATACTTTTTTAGTAGTATGTGCCATTGGGTAATCATAAATAGAAAATTGCCATTTTAAAAAAGAAGGGCCACCCCCTGAGATCGTAAGATTCACTGTGCACACATACAAACCACATGTAAGGTCACATGAGCCAATTAACAGACAGAGTTCTGTCTTTTGCTTCTTCACTTCTTCCTGTTACAGTTAGTGTTGTAGTATTTCTGGTCAGGTGATCTCTGAGGCAGCACAGATAGAGTCACGAAATGGTGGCTCAAGGCAAGAGATGTAAAAGGGCAATATTTATGTAAATATATATTCCAGTTTGGTAAGATTCTTTAATATGTCATTCAATTTGATATAAACTATCTGTTGCTTAAGTATTCATTTTGGGGGTATAGTTTTCCTTTAATTTCCATTCAACAGAGAGACTGTTACTTTGTGATCTACACTATTGAAAACATCTGTGTTCAGTTGATCACATTTTACATTACAGCATGCAGGCATATGGCAGCATCCCACTAGACAATGTGCTGTCGCATGACAACATTTTGTGGGAGGGGTCATTCTATCAGACCAAAGTTCAGCCCTAACAGCAGCAATACATTCCATAGTGCAAGCAATGACTGTTGGTTGTTTTTGTGCCTTACGCTAGGCAGTATTCTATAAAAACTTGAGGCCGCTACAAAACAGGAGGACCCAAAGCGCCATAACTGAGGCATCAGTTAGTTTACAGTATTAATAGATCGCCTTGGGGGAGCTGTATCTGTATTCAACGGGATATGCTTTAAATAAAATACTGTATTATAGATATATTGTTCTCCATCTCCGGCCATGAATGCTCTATGGCCGACAAGCCCGCATCAGTCTTCTTTGAGATCTAATTGTTACCATGAGTGCGCAAACGAATTGACCAGTCTTGACAGATTTATCCCACTACTTGACTTGGTTATAGCAAACACAAAGTAATTTATCTGGCAACCTAGCTAGATCTTCTATGACAGGCCTACATACCGCATCCCGCTTTTCGCGGGACAGACCCGATTTTCTTAACACTGTCCACTGTTGCTGATCGCTGTTCATACGCTATTTAAATATCCAACTCCTCTGCTCCTGCTGGCCTGCTCATCTAGTCAGAAGTCTCATTACGCGAGATTGTGACGTCACGGGATCACGTAAATTAACGCAATGACGCGGTACGTATAAGCCTTTGGCGAATGACGAACAATGACAGAGTTTGTCAGTAGTGCCTAATGAGTACACCTTGTGGGTGCAGCAGGGAGTGGGGATCTGTTTTTAACTGTTTGACGCTTCTGCTTTTGTCACGGTACAGGAAAAAATAAGTTTTTCTTCGTGGTTGCTAGACATACAGCTTCCACTAAAACCTGCGTTCCCGATCAGAGAATTCAGCAGTAATGGTCAATTGTTCCTTATTGGACCCAGTGATGTAATTTATTTATGGGATCATGACACAGCTACACATTATTCCAGTAACACGTGGTCATTTGTAACTTTCATTTTCACTTGTGCCGATCAACAAAAACGTGTTTTTGGTTGCCAACAACACCCACTGCCACCAGCACCTCTGCTCCCAATTTGACTAAAAAAAAAGTTTTTTTTGTGCCAACTAGGGCAAGGTAAAATTATATAATGTAGTGTTCCATAGGGTTAATATATCCCTATGGCTTTAATTCCTGATCTCCCTAGTTTCTGGGCAGATGCCCATGTAGCTAGATGTAATTTGTATATCTAAGTTATTGGCCAGGAGGCGCTGTGCCCACACCCTGTCACACTTTGGTATAGTGAGAGAGAAGGGGGTGGATCGTCCTCTTTGGCTTCTGGTTGCTGACCCAGCTGGACGTTTTAGGGAGCCTGGGTGCAACAAGGCCCAGTAAAGCCATGTGCCCTAGAGGGACCAGTACTTCTAGAGAGATAATTCAGGGAGCAGGGACCCTGTGAATGAGGCCAGTTAGAGATAGGATACTACCTGTAATAGTACTCTCTAGGAGACTAAGATAGGCAGGTTAAGTAGCAAGAGCAGTTTGGCTCCAACTAGGAGGACAAAATCCAAATATATCAGGTTGTATCCAAGGACAAACTTTGGTTTCCCCACAGTTCAGCACTTGCAGGTCCTCCTCCACCTGTTTGAGACGATCTCCAAGTACAGAAAATAAAGTGCTAAATTCCTCAAAAATTCATTGAGGAGGGGGATTTAACAGAGAGAATAAAATATAGTATAGTATTTTTATACTTTATTGGCACCCACCGTGATTATTGACAGTGATAATAGTGTTCTTTTAATTTAACTTAAAAGAAGAGGACCCAAAAAAGTGAAGTTGTGAAATTTGAAAATTTGAAAATAAAAATAAAAAATAAAATAAAAAAGAGTGAAAAAAATGTGAATTATTCAGTGAATTTATAAGTGCAAACGATTTATCTCCAAGTGATAGTGAATGCAGTATCATTCATTTCTTAAACACATTCATTGTGCAATTGGTGAATATTAATGTGATTAGTGAATATTTAGTGTGGGTTAAACTTCCCCTTCGATTTTGCTCGTTTAAAATCCACACTATATAGGTTAGAGGAAAGGAAACGTAAAATACTTTGCCACAATTCCGGTACAACCGGTTGTGCAGCTCACTCACCAAATGTGAGTTAAGGGAGAGCGTCTGATAAGTCCTGTTCGCACTGTTTCCACTTTTTTTCTACTCTCCGGGTTGTTGCAATAGGGATAAAAATAGAGAGGGGCATGTGCAGGGATCACTTTAAAACAGTTTAATAGAATAAAAATACACTCACAAACATGATAGGTAAAAGTCCCACGAAAGTCGCTGTGTCTCCTTGGCGTCCCTCGGAGGATACAGACGTCTCTTTGGATCGGGTACTCCTGCAAATAGTTAGCGTGGTCCTTTTCGCTTACGCGTTTCGCCTGAATGGCTTCTTCCTGAGCGATAACGTCCACATACTTTCTTGCCCCTTTATTTCCTGTGCGCTCTCAACCAAACTTACAACAACTTTATTTACAACTGTTCCAGTGCATTTAAGCACTGTTCTTTATACAACTAGTACATATCGTAGCTTCAAAAATCCTACCCTCATATTTCTACACCCAAAGGGATTCAGTGCACCTATTTACACATTTAAAAATTTATTTAGAGTGTGACAAGTATTTAATGTGACAATTATCGCTAAGACTAATGTTTGATTCCAAGTTTTTTAAACTTTTTTAAATGGATTTTAAATGCTGTAGAAACGGTGAATACATATGTCTATTTAAAATTATTTTTAAATGTGTAAATAGGTGCACTGAATCCCTTTGGGTGTAGAAATATGAGGGTAGGATTTTTGAAGCTACGATATGTACTAGTTGTATAAAGAACAGTGCTTAAATGCACTGGAACAGTTGTAAATAAAGTTGTTGTAAGTTTGGTTGAGAGCGCACAGGAAATAAAGGGGCAAGAAAGTATGTGGACGTTATCGCTCAGGAAGAAGCCATTCAGGCGAAACGCGTAAGCGAAAAGGACCACGCAAACTATTTGCAGGAGTACCCGATCCAAAGAGACGTCTGTATCCTCCGAGGGACGCCAAGGAGACACAGCGACTTTCGTGGGACTTTTACCTATCCTTTTGCAGTTTTACCGATCATGTTTGTGAGTGTATTTTTATTCTATTAAACTGTTTTAAAGTGATCCCTGCACATGCCCCTCTCTATTTTTATCCCTATTGCAACAACCCGGAGAGTAGAAAAAAAGTGGAAACAGTGCGAACAGGACTTATCAGACGCTCTCCCTTAACTCACATTTGGTGAGTGAGCTGCACAACCGGTTGTACCGGAATTGTGGCAAAGTATTTTACGTTTCCTTTCCTCTAACCTATATAGTGTGGATTTTAAACGAGCAAAATCGAAGGGGAAGTTTAACCCACACTAAATATTCACTAATCACATTAATATTCACCAATTGCACAATGAATGTGTTTAAGAAATGAATGATACTGCATTCACTATCACTTGGAGATAAATCGTTTGCACTTATAAATTCACTGAATAATTCACATTTTTTTCACTCTTTTTTATTTTATTTTTTATTTTTATTTTCAAATTTTCAAATTTCACAACTTCACTTTTTTGGGTCCTCTTCTTTTAAGTTAAATTAAAAGAACACTATTATCACTGTCAATAATCACGGTGGGTGCTAATAAAGTATAAAAATACTATACTATATTTTATTCTCTCTGTTAAATCCCCCTCCTCAATGAATTTTTGAGGAATTTAGCACTTTATTTTCTGTACTTGGAGATCGTCTCCAACTAGGAGGGATAGCAGGGAGGTAGCTCTCCCCTCAGGCAAGACTGCCTGTAGTATAGGGACACAGCCTAATAGGGAATTAGGGCTAGTGAGTTCCCTGGTCCAACGTGTGGGATCCAGGTCATGATACTGAGATCCTGAGGGTGTATCTATCCTGGTGCGACGATATCGCCTCAGGGAGTTCCGATGTTCTGTCTCTGAGGGACATGTAACCATGTCATGATTGTCTGCTGGGCCTCTGTGGCTTTGTAAGTACAACCCTGTGGATCATTTGTCTCTGACAAATAAAAGTTTTATTCTGTTTGACTGCAAGAACCTCCTGGCGCCTATTCTTTTCCTGTTTTGTTGCACAGTAGCCTGTGAGAGTTGTAGTTATACTACACCACACCTTTAAAGGCAAACTATACCCCCAAAATGAACACTTAAGCAACAGATAGTTTACATCATATTAAGTGGCATATTAAAGAATCTTACCAAACTGGAATATATATTAAAGTAAATCTTGCTCTTTTACATCTCTTGCCTTGAGCCACCATTTCATGATGGTCTGTGTGCTGCCTCAGAGATCACCTGACTAGAAATACTACAACTCTAACTGTAACAGGAAGAAGTGTGGAAGCAAAAGACAGAACTCTGTCTGTTAATTGGCTCATGTGACCTAACAAGTATGGTTTGTTGGTTATGATCCCAGGGGGCTGTCCTTATTTTTTAAAATGGCAATTTTCTATTTATGATTAACCAATGGCACATACTACTAGAAAAGTATATTATTATGAAAATGGCTTATTTACATGAAGCAGGGTTTTACATATGAGCTGTTTATGCAATATCTTTTTATAGAGACCTACATTGTTTGGGGGTTAAAATTTTCCTTTAAGCTTCCATTCAGCGAAGGCCCTAGCCTGAGGTCACGTGTAATGCATGCTCTAGTGCACTAGCTGGTGATTAACCCTATTGGTCTGTATAGTCCAAAATAGTGTTACGATAATCTTTAGTTTTTATAAATATGATATGAGGGTCCCAGTATTTTTTTTATACAAACCAGATTTTTACAATTTAGGCACAAAAGAAGAATTTAGGAAAAAAACAATTGGTGTAATTGTAAGGTGAATAAAGAGTCTGGTGCATCCTCTTACCTGGTGTAGCGGTTCATGGTTGCCTCCACAACTATAGTGGCTGATTTTCTGCAAAAGTAGCTGTTTTTACAAAGGTACACAATTTTTTAGAGGTGTATTTACTGACCTGACAACTCCAAGACAAAAGAAGAATGTTTATGTTAAGCTTATACGTACATTGATGGCATTTCAATCATAAAAAAAATCAATTAGATGCACTGTGTTTACCTTTTTTGGAATGAGTTAATACCAACATTTGTGTTTTTACAGTACTTTTCTATTAAGCAGTGTCATCAAGCATCACTTTTACCACCAGGTGGCATGACTGTGATAACATGTTTTAAAAGAGAACTAAACCCTAAAAATTAATATGGCCACAAATTCCATATTTTATATACTGCACTTACTGCACCAGCCTAAAGTTTCAGCTTCTTAATAGCAGCAATGATCCAGGACTTTAAACTTGTCACAGGGGGTCACCATCTTGGAAAGGGTCTGCACTCACATGCTTAGTGGGCTTTGAGCAGCTGTTGAGAAGCTAAGCTTAGGGGTTGTCGTAAATTATCAAGCAGAAAATGAGGTTGGCCTGTAATATAAGCTGATATTACAAGGCTGATAATTAAATTCTGATGTTAATTGCACTGGTTTGTCATGTATAAATTATCTGTATTAATTACTAATCAGCCTTATATTTTGACATTTATATTCTTTTATTTATGCATACTGGGAGTGGGTCCCTAAGCTCAGTAACTGAGAGCAGCACAGAGCATGTGCAGTGAATCAGCAGAAAAGAATATGGGGAGCTACTGGGACATCTTTGGAGGCATAGATCTTTACTGCTAAAGGGCTATATTTGTCTTGGGCTGGTACAGAAGCCCAAAACATAATGTACAACATTTCTAGCCTACTTTTTAGTTAAACTTTAATTCTCCTTTAAGCCATCCCAAGTTTTGAGTTGCTAAACACAATATAGTTGCACTTCCATCACCCACACCTAGTGATCCCTCAGAATCTGCCAAAAAAGTGTACCTGAGACTATTGCTTGTCTAAAAGTGCATAACCCATACTGTTTCCTCAAAATGACCATCATTTAATTCATATAGCGCCATCAGGCCCGGACTGACAATTTATCTTTTCGGGCAAATGCCCGAAGGGCCGCTGTAGATTTTGTTCAAGTGGGCCGCTGCTCACCTGAAAAACATCGCTGACAGCATCAGAAGCTGTTTCGGTACATCCAGCGGTCTCTAGGACCGTTCCTCCGTCCTGTCTTTCATCGTGGCTCTGCCCCTCCCACTCCTCTCCTCTGTTCTCGCGCTGCTGCTGTCTCCTGTGTGAGTATCCTAGTTCAGTATGTAGTATGCAGTGGCGTTATTAAGGCCCTGGGGGGGGGGGAGTCGTGTCCTGAAGGGGGGGAAGTCCTGTCCTGTTCTGAAGGGGGGGAAGCCCTGTCCTGTCCTGAAGGGGGGGGAGTCGTGTCCTGAAGGGGGGGAAGCCCTGTCCTGTTCTGAAAGGGGGGGAGTCCTGTTCTGAAAGGGGGGGGGAGTCCTGTCCTGCTCTGAAGGGGGGTGGGGTAGTCCTGTCCTGAAGGGGGGGGGGTCCTGTCCTGTTCTGATGGGGGGGGGAGTCCTGTCCTGAAGGGTGGGAAGTCCTGTCCTGAAGGGGGGGTAGTCCTGTGCTGTCCTGAAGGGGGGGGGGAAGTCCTGTTCTGAAGGGGGGGGGGTCCTGTCCTGAAGGGGTGAGAGTCCTGTCCTGTTCTGAAGGGGGGGAAGTCCTGAATGGCCCAGGTCCACCTCCGCATTGCAGAGTCACCAGGTGCTCAGTGCCCTGCTAATGACTCATAAACACCTATAAACTTCTAGTTCAGCCCAGGATACAAACAGTACACGAGAAAACCAGGGCTTCACTCCTCATTATATATAAATTACCCCAATGTGTGCTGCCTGGCCCCACTTTTTCTGGGGACTTGTGTCTTTTGCCTCCTGCCTACCCCGTCAAATGTTGCTTGGAGGTAGGGGTAACAGATTCTGTTTAGCTCAGGCTTTTACCAACTGCACAGCAAGGCCCTGTTCCGGCAGATCCTACCGGTGACTGTCCCCCTTCACCCCGGACACAAGCCAAGTAACTCCCTGAAGCAAGAGCAACGGCCAGGATGGAGGGTGAGCAATAAGCGCTACGGGAACAAGCTATGTGGGTACTACAGGTGCCGAGGTGAGGGATTAATAGCAAGCTACTGGCATGATGATTTTTGCGTTTTGTGAGGCGGGGTCATTTGAGACATTGCATTTAATTCCATTAATTAAAAATTACACTATAGTGCTAATGTTGCTTTACTGTAATATAGGGATATTAGAAGTCACTGAGGGGTTGTTCTGTAACCATATACTGTAAAGGCACAGGGCTGCAGTCTGAGTTATACAGGGAACTCTGAGTATCACTCATGTATTATAAGGGATAATGTACCCCCTACTGTAAATGATAAGGATATTAGAAGTCACTGAGGGGTTGTTCTGTGACCATATAAAGGCACAAGGCTGCAGGCTGAGTTATACAGGGAACTCTGAGTATCACTCATGTATTATAAGGGATAATGTACCCCCTACTGTAAATGATAAGGATATTAGAAGTCACTGAGGGGTTGTTCTGTGACCATATAAAGACACAAGGCTGCAGGCTGAGTTATACAGGGAACTCGGGAGTATCACTCATGTATTATAAGGAATAATGTAGCCCCTACTGTAAATAATAAGGATATAAGAAGTCACTGAGGGGTTGTTCTGTAACCATATACTGTAAAGGCACAGGGCTGCAGGCTGAGTTATACAGGGAACTCTGAGTATCACTCATGTATTATAAGGGATAATGTACCCCCTACTGTAAATGATAAGGATGTTAGAAGTCACTGAGGGGTTGTTCTGTGACCACTGAGGGGCACAAGACTGCAGAATCTTTAACATATTTTACATGAATTACACTTAAGTGAGAAAGGCAGCTTTTTATGCGCATAATTTTTTGCATAAAATATTTTTACCCCAATATATGAGTGGATGTGTACAAGAGTGTTTACATGTGGGCTGCTTGGATTTTTTTTTGCCCGGGCTGCTTTCTACCCCCAGTCCGGCCCTGAGCGCCATCAAGTTATGCAGCACTTTCATTAATCTATAACAAAGACTACAGAATAAAAATGGAATCCAAGGGTTCTACTCAGAGGAGCTTACAATCTAAAGTATTATTAGATTCTACCTTGTGCCAAGTCAATAATTGCTGCCATTATGGAGTTTAGGCACCTCAGCTATTTATCCCTGACTTACTTGTGTCCCTAAAGAACCCAACTGAAGACTAATATGCCAGGTGCTGGAGCACGTAGGGATCTTCAATGTGCTCGAGAGGGAAGGCTCACTTACAAATATAGTACACAATGCAGTGTTTGTCTGCTGTAATTGCGTTTCTCAAAAATGCTAGTAAATTACTTTTTGCATTTGAGAATAAGATGGAGCTTGCAGCCAACATATGCAGAGCGGAGATGGTGTAAGTTACAGCATGCCAACGTGTGCATCGTTAATAAACATACAAATGTATGATCATCTTGCTGCCAGTCAATTGCGGTATTGACGCATCCTGCCAGGGGAACCCTAGAATTACAGCTATGTTCATGGTCGTATTAATTCAAGAGTTCCTTGGCACCACTGCATGCACTTGCGCATTATCAGAGCAGACTGGGTTGGGCGCACTGGCACTCCCAAAAGTTCATGTTAGTGTAAGGAGCAATTTTTAGCACAAGTACATTTTCTAAATGCCATCAGTACACATCACACTTCCAGTGTCCATTTTAGCGCAGGTTGAAATTTATCCCTTATATATATTCAAACCCTTCATTCCACATACCTGAATTGCAGTGTTAATGGTATCTCAGAAGATGCTAACCCATGTTAATAATAAAATATTAATTTATACCTGTATTATATTATTGTGATGATGTTAGTATTAATAATAAACAACAATTAATTATAATTAATGTTATCAACATATGTTATTATATATGTATTACATCGAATTATATTATACGGGTATGGGATCAGTTATCCAGAAACCCTTTACCTAAAAAGCTCTGTATTACGGAAAGGCTGCCTCCCATAGATTTAGTTTTTAAAAATGTGAATTATTCGATTTTCCTTTTTCTCTGTAATAATAAAACAGTACATTGCACTTGATGCAAACTAAGATATTCTTAATCTTAAAGGAATAGTTCAGTGTGAAAATAAAAACTGTGTAAATAGATAGTCTATGCAAAATAAAAAATGTTTCTAATATAGTTAGTTAGCCAAAAATGTAATATATAAAGGCTGGAGTGAACACATATCTAATAAAACAGCCAGAATCCAACTTCCTGCTTTTCAGCTCTATAACTCTGAGTTAGTCAGCGACTTGAAGGGGGGCCACATGGGACATTTCTGTTCAGTGAGTTTGCAATTGATCCTCAGCATTCAGCTCAGATTCAAAAGCAATAGATATGACCCATGTGGCCCCCCTCAAGTCTCTGATTGGTTACTGCCTGGTAACAAGGGTAACCAGTCAGTGTAAACCAAGAGAGCTGAAAAGCAGTAGTGTTCTGACTGACATGTTATACATCAAATCATTCCAGCCTTTATATATTACATTTTTGGCTAACTAACTATATTAGAAACAGTTTTTATTTTGCACTGCCTATCTATTTACCAAGTTTTTATTTTTACACTGAACAATTCCTTTAAAGGGGTTGTTCACCTTTGAGTAAAGTTTTAGTATGATGTAGGGAGCGATATTTTGAGACAATTTGCTATTGGTTTTCATTTTTTATTATTTGTGTTTTTTAAGTTATTTAGTTTTTTCTTCAGCAGCTCTCTAGTTTGCAGTCAGCAATCTGGTTGCTAGGGTACAAATTACCTTAGCAACCATGCATTGATTTGAATGAGAATATGAAATATTAATAGGGGAGAGTCGGAACAGAAACATGAGTAATAAAAAGTAGCAATAATAAATTTGTAGCTTTACAGAGCACTTTTTTTTAGATGGGGTCAGGGACCCCCTTTTGAAAGCTAGAAAGAGTCAGAAGAAGGCAAATAATTCATAAACTATAAAAAAAAACTTAATGAAGACCAATTAAAAAGTTGCTTAGAATTGGCCATTCTATAACATACTAAAATTTCACCTGAACGTGAAATATCCCTTTAATTGGAATAAATTATTTTCTAGTAGTCTTAAGGTATGAAGGCCTTGGTTTTAATCAATTAATAAAATCAATTTTAATTATCATCTGCTTCCTGATCTGGAGTGTATGAAGCTGTTTTGCGATTTATGTTATGATGATCCAAATTATGGAAAGATCCATTATCCGGAAAACCTCAGGTCCCGAACATTCTGGATAACAGGTCCCATACCTTTATCGATATATATCTTGAAATCATTACAATAAAGAATCAATTGTTTAAAACACACAATCAATAAAAAAATGTCAGTCTCTTAAATTATTTCTTGCCGATCACCTCACAGTCTCTCCACTGTAGATAAAAAAATCCAACCAAATGTGTATACTTCCAGAAAAATATGCACAAGGGATCAGCGCCTGTGGCAACAGAAATAAGGAACTCGCATGGCGTAATACGTTCGATGTAAATGGTATATATCACCATGTGCTTTTAATTAGCTTACTCTATGTGTGTTCCCCCTTTTTTTGGTTTAGGTTCTTCTATAAGTGCTCCCATTTCCCTTATACACAACTGCTTAAAGGGAACAGGTGCTGGGGGGGGTGCAAATTAAAAACAACTTTAAAAGCCAATTTAAAAGCAGAGTCCTTCGGTGCAGCGATGGGTGAATACAGTTTTCAACACAACACCTCCACCGTTTGGTAAAATTGCCTACTTACAAACCACTCTCGTGGTCAAGCGTATTCATTAACTCCTCCCAAGTGGTCTTAGCTTGACTTTGTATCCTCCATAGACTCCAGGGGAAGGATAGAAAACAGCGGGACTGGAGGGGTGGAGATATTGTTAGGAGAACCTTTTCAATTAATGCAAGCTGCCAAGGCTTTGATTCCAAGGAACTGGAAGAATAAGGATGCCCCGATATATATTAACTGGTTAAAATCTTTGCAAAGTCCTTTCCCTTTGGGGAAGCATAAACAGCCGCTTCCAATGGCCACACTCAGCTCCCAGCTCTCCTCAGTGTGTGTCTCAAGCTTTCAGACACACACACTGAGGAGAGCTGGGAGCTGAGTGTGGCCATTGGAAGCGGCTGTTTATGCTTCCCCAAAGGGAAAGGACTTTGCAAAGATTTTAACCAGTTAATATATATCGGGGCATCCTTATTCTTCCAGTTCCTTGGAATCAAAGCCTTGGCAGCTTGCATTAATTGAAAAGGTATCTCCACCCCTCCAGTCCCGCTGTTTTCTATCCTTCCCCTGGAGTCTATGGAGGATACAAAGTCAAGCTAAGACCACTCGGGAGGAGTTAATGAATACGCTTGACCACGAGAGTGGTTTGTAAGTAGGCAATTTTACCAAACGGTGGAGGTGTTGTGTTGAAAACTGTATTCACCCATCGCTGCACCGAAGGACTCTGCTTTTAAATTGGCTTTTAAAGTTGTTTTTAATTTGCACCCCCCCCAGCACCTGTTCCCTTTAACCAGTTGTGTATAAGGGAAATGGGAGCACTTATAGAATAACCTAAACCAAAAAAAGGGGGAACACACATAGAGTAAGCTAATTAAAAGCACATGGTGATATATACCATTTACATCGAACGTATTACGCTATGCGAGTTCCTTATTTCTGTTGCCACAGGCGCTGATCCCTTGTGCATATTTTTCTGGAAGTATACACATTTGGTTGGATCTTGAAATCATGTTGACACCTTTCTTAATATGAGAAAGTTACCCACCAGGGCTTCTGTGGATAAGCACATTATTCTCTGTGTGATCTTCTATAGTCGATCTGTATCAGTGGCATTGCAATTTCTTTTTAGAAGCTGCCACCCTGGTTACCATTATAGCATTATGTAAAATGAGTTAAGGGAGGTCTGAATTGATAATTGCTTTGGCAAATGCTGATTGCTTAGATCAGTGCTGGCCCAATTTATATGGTACAGAGGGCTGGATTTTTTCTAATCTACATGGTGCAGGGCCGATAATGGAAGCCAATGTTAGCCACTCCCTGTTTTTAGACCACACCCACTTTAAACCACACCCATGTTACCGCAAGACCATGTCCACATTAATAGCACACCAAAAAAAAGATGGTTAGTGCTCACGGCAGGGATCAGGGCCAGAACTAGGGGTAGGCGGCTGTCTAGGACGCCTAGGCGTCAGGACAAAAATGGTCTTTGGTTATAGCCAGAACGTCCTCTGCCTCTGTTGTTTTCCCATGTAAGAGGAAAATTTATACCTACTGCATCTGATGCCTCTTCCTTGTTGTCTCATTTTATTTGATGAACATTGTGTGCGAAAAAATTGTTTCTCTTGTTTTCTATCCCGTGGAAGACCTCTGACTCATCTGTCATCTGATTTCTTTCCAAGTAGATCTAATTCTGACCCAAATAACTTTTCCCCTTCAAACAGCATATTAAGAAGACTATTTTTGGAAGCAATGTCTGCTGCCCAAGGCTTCATCCACAGAGCTCCGCGGGCCAAAGTAGAATAAGAAGTAGTTCTAGCAAGAAAATCAATATTGGTTTATGCTGCATCTGTAAGAAAATCTGGCTAATGAAAGTATTGGTAAGTCTTCCAGGAGACATTCTTTTGAAGTTCCCTTTTCAATCCTTTTTGTAATTGATTGAGCCATACTTTTAGGGATCTGGCAACTGAGGCGGCTGCAATTGCTGGTTTGAATGAGGTTGCAGCTGCTAGATATGCCTTCAGCCTTTCTGTCCATTGGCTCATTTAACCCTGAGCTATCTTCCAGGGGTAGTGTGGCCCCCCCATCTGGGCATCCCCGTTTTTTGAGTCCTTTGAGTCAAAGGGAAAGCGGGATTCAAATCTTTTAGAGAAGGATAATTTCCTGTCAAGGGTTGACCAGTGGTTTCTTATTCTTTCAGATATAGCAAAGTCTAAAGCAAAGTAAAGCTTTTTTTTATGGATTCCTGCAAAAAGGTTACTAGTCTTCTTAGGCGGTTCTGTTGATTCCTCCATGCCCATGGTGTCTATGACTGCCAATAGAAAAGGTTTGATTTCCTCAATAGGAAAAAAGCCCTCGGTTTCAGGTAATTCACCTTACTCTGATTCTGATGACATTTTCCTTTTACAGGGACCTTCATCTGCTGAACCCTCTGAAGAAACGTCCTCAAACACTGACTCCACTTCAGAGGATGTCCCCTGATTATGTGAATGCTTAAAGAATCAAAGATCTCTTGCATACCTCCTTTCATCCAGGTAACAAAATCTTGCATGGAAGGCACAGGTATTTTAATTTTATCAGCACAAGATTTGCATAGTTTTTCATTTTCCAAAGAAATAAACACTCCATCACAGCCTGCACAATTTACAGGGTGCTGTTTCTTTAAATCCTTCATGTGGAAGGCACAGGTATTTTAAAGTTATCAGCACAAGGTTTGCATAGTTTTTAATTTTCCAAAGAAATAAACACTCCATCACAGCCTGCACAATTTACAGGGTGCTGTTTCTTTAAATCCTTCATGTGCTCTTTTTTGCTACTTTCTGAAGGCATGTCATTTGATCTTGGCTTGTCTTAAAGAGGACCTGTCACCTTGAGACATGAGTAATATATAGCTTTCCCTCCTTATTTAAACCCTTTAGTCAGCTGTTTTTGTCTATATCCGAAACAGATCAGAAAATATCCTATATGTAAAAAGTGTTTCATAGGCGCTGCCATCTTGAAACAGGACCCCTTTGTGTTTTGTGTGTGGGCTGAGCCAAACTGCCAAATCTCATGCATGCCTAGTCATAGAGTATACTCTTTGATAGAAAAATGTAGGGCTATGGCGAGAATGCCCACTTTAAAGAGCATTCTTTTGGTTGATCAATATATGCCTCAGCACAAATAAGACATAAATTAGTGCTTATGTTTTGTTGTGTTGTGTACATTTTTTCTGCAGGTATATTATGAAGTGAGACAGTAGCACTTGTATTGTAGCTAAAGTGACTACTGGTAGCTGTCCAACTACGAATATTAATAATAACTAGGAGCAGCTGGAAAATGAGAGGAGAAATGTAGGTATTTATTCCCAAAACCAAATATAGTGTAAGACCTGAAATAATGCAGAATCAAGCCTCATCAAGCCTTTTCTAAATAATCATCAGATGATCCCTCAAACCAGTGGAAGGCAGAATCTTCAGTTAATGAAAACGTATATATTTTCTTATTTTCATTTGCCTGTGACTGCATGTGGGGGGTTGGTTACTTATGGAGTTGCACCTTTAAGGCAGGTCAACAGAACTCACACACACAAACTCAGACTCAGGCACACACTCAGACACACACACATTCACAGACTCAGGGATACACACACTCACAGACTCAGGGATACACACTCAAACACAGACTCAGGGACACACAGAGATACACACAGAAATGCACATCACAGGCACATGTTTCACAAAAGACTGACCATTAAATCAAGGTGAACAGTCACTAACAGAGAGCTCTAACATAAATAAACTAAGTATGCTTCAGTCTGTCCTGCACGCCGAATACAGCACGAGTCCGTGCGGGAGGTGAAATCTCACGAGATTTATAGTTTTTCCCTTGAGGCTTTGCGTGACGACTTTCAGAAAATCGGACTGGTAGAGTCTCGTGCACTCTTTGAAAACACTGCATAGTTACATTTATTGAACAAAAAGATGCTGGTATGTGAGTATTTATAATTAATAATTACCAGGGTCGGACTGGGGGGCCCGGGGCCCACCGGGACTACTGTCCAGGGCCCCCTGACCCCCCCACCCCCCTACTGTGATGCGCACTGCGCGCCTGCGTGACGGCGCGGCTCGGCGCTCCTGCTTGAAAGGCGCCGCTCAGGGATCTGTATGAATGCCGCTGCGCGCATGCGCAGATGGAGCAGCGCAGCGCTTATAGAAATCTTTTTTTTTTTTCAAACAAACTTGTCGGGAGAGGGGTCTGGCCAGTCCGACACTGATAATTACAGTCCTACTGTCAGCAAAAAAGTGACAGGTTTCCTTTAACTTTTTGCCTTATCAGAGTCACCCTGCTCTGGTGTACGGTAAGCCTTATCTAGAACAATATAATTACTCCATACTTTGCTGAATAATACAGTCTTAGTTACATAAAGTGGCAGAGTCTTACCAGTGGAGAAGCAGGACAGCATGCACGGACCCAGCTCTGTTGTATCCAGGAGCAGAGTGTGCGCAATGATGTCGCGTCAAAAATAGCACTAAAATGGAAGTGACGTGGATGCGTCCACTTTCGCTCCAATTTTTTGATGTTCATGCGTCAATTTTCGCGTCAAAAAAACATGTGGCAAACCAGCTGTTCCATTACTCCTCCACAGCCTGAGACCTGCTGAGAGGGACTTTGCAGTGAGGGAAAACAGCAGGTGGGGCGACACCCTCAAACAAGCTGGTGCACTTTGTAGCTGGGTATATTTTAGCCAGTCCCTCACTGCCTGACAATCATGTCACCTTAATTTCAAGGGGCATAGACAGAGTCTTGCGCCCTGGAGACTAGCTTTAATCTTCCTGTTGTACTTGGTGTGGGATTCCTTCCTAGGTAGGAAAAACACTGAAGAGCTTGGGGTTGCTGGGAGTTTTATAGGGAAGGAGCCACTTCTAATTGGTGTGGGCCAATCCTACCAACAGGTGAAGAGAGCTTCTCTCTCGTTATGCGCTGCCTGTAGGGACATGAGGGAAAAACAGTATTTTATTGGCAATATTAAGCCATTACAATTGAAGGATGAAACTCTCTAATATGGAGGTACCAGTGTTTTTTATCTGCAAGAAGAAAATTTTTTAGGCTTCGACTGCTGTGCCCTTGATATCAGGTTCTCTGGTGGGCCCTTGGAGCCCCAGTCCTACACCGACTGTACGATATTGCAAGTTTATATAGCAGAGGAAGCTCTATTCTCAGAAGTGAAGGACCCGCGTGTGCAATATGTTTGCTAAAGACAATGAATAAATTAGACATAAAGTGTTTTACAATAAGTGCCATAGCTTTAATTATTTTATGAAATTGTATATACATAGGCAACCACATGTCTGCCTGTAAAAGTTAACAACACCAATTAGGACCGCTCCAACTCACCACCACTTCGCTGCTTCCCTTTGAGGTCGGGTGCTCAGTCCGCAGTGTCCCCACTGCCACAAATGTATACACCAACAGATGAACGGCACTCCGATTAAAAACAGGCTTTTTATTACTGGGCAATGTGGAAATACATAGGCCTTACGCGTTTTGGGAACACCTTCCCTTAATCATAGGCTTACAAAATGAATCGAAAATTTGCTTTATATACAATAGGTCTGTAAAAGTTAACTTAAAAAATGGATTAAGTAGGAACTCCATATTGCCTACAGCAATTTCATATCTTGATAAGATAAAGCATACTTAGACATGCTCTTACAGTAATACCGTAGTTCATTGTTACAAAAAGTAGCCACTAGTACTTAACAGCAATGGGTCTTGTTTTAGGTATGCACCGAACCCAGGATTCAGTTTGTGATTCGGCTTTTTTCAGCAGGATTTGGATTTGGCGGAATCCAAGAGCCTGACCGAACCTAATCAGCAATAATCACATGGCTTTGCATCACACAAATAAGAAAATCATACACCTGCTACCTACTGTCAAATTTGGTGGAGGTTCCATCATGCTGTGGGGCTGTGTGGCTAGTTCAGGGACTGAAGTTACACAGGGGTTGGATATTCCAACACAATGACCCAAAACACAGTTTGAAATATACATAGGCATTTATGTAGAGGGAGAAGTACAATATTCTGGAATGGCCCAGCAATCAAGGTTGACTGGATACCGAAAAGTCTTTAAATAGTATTGCCCAGTCTTCTTGTGAGGCACCTCCGCCGTAGGTGCAAATAAGTAATCCACCAAAAAATAGAACACAAGAAGATAGGCGCTGAGGCAGGATTAACTGCTAAATCATCAGTGTTTATTTGCCAACACTACATGTTTCGAACCATAGAAGGCTCTTTGTCAAGTGTGGAGACAATCAGTGCATCATTACTTAAAAGGTGTTAGACAGGAAGTGACACAATATAATGGAAACGAACTTTCCAATTATTAACCCTTGCCTAAAAGATTAGTGAAAAAATTATTTAGAAAAACATACTGAAGCGTGACAATGTCCAATACAGATTTTTGTTTGGTACAAATAAAGTCTTTTGAAGCGTTTCAATGGTGTCTGTTGTGTGTCTTTACTTTTTGCGATAAGTCTTTAAGGTGGAAGTAGGAAAAACAGTGACTGTGAAGATAAAAATATCATAGGGAATAAAAAACAATTTATTATCCAGGTTTAGTACTGCCTAAAAAAGCCTACCAAGCCCTCTTTTCATCACAAATTCTTAACAACAGAGTTCCATTAGTACGAAAAATTACTAGGCCTTAAATGCCATTGGTTTATTATATATATGTTTAACAAATTTATTGAGCCCATACGTTACCATTAGAAGTTTTCAAACATATCTTGGCTATTAATACTGATCAATATCTGGAAAAGAAGAGTAATGCACATATTAGGACCGTTTATAAAGAACTTTTTATAAGAAACTTTTTACGCTCCAAGACTCATTCAAGCCTTTTGGATTCATAGTGTTTAGTTTCTTAATCCAGTACAATAATAATTGGGTTAATAATTGGAAAGTTCGTTTCCATTATATTGTGTCACTTCCTGTCTAACACCTTTTAAGTAATGATGCACTGATTGTCTCCACACTTGACAAAGAGCCTTCTATGGTTCGAAACATGTAGTGTTGGCAAATAAACACTGATGATTTAGCAGTCCTGCCTCAGCGCCTATCTTCTTGTGTTCTATTTTTTGGTGGATTCTGGAATGGCCGTCACAGTCCCCGACTTGAATATATGGGATGATTTGAAGCAGGCTGTCCATGCTCGGCAGCCATCAAATTTAACTGAACTGGAGAGATTTTGTATGGACGAATGGTCAAAAATACCGCAATCCAGAATCCAGACACTCATCAAAGGCTATAGGAGGTGTCTAGAGGCTGTTACATTTGCAAAAGGAGGCTCAACTAAGTATTGATGTAATATCTCTGTTGGTGTGCCCAAATGTATGCACCTGTCTCATTTTGTTATGATGCATATTGCATATTTTCTGTTAATCCAATAAACTTGTTTCCATAAGGCATGTTATATATTAAAAGGAAGTTGCTACTTTGAAAGCTAAACCAACAATAAAACTGACTGCTGTGTGCCCTGAGTCTGAGTGTATCTTACTGAGACAAATAGCTTTTTGTTTCCTCTGTTTGGGGTAAACTTGTAGATACATTAAGTGCATTTATTTTCTTTTTGTGTTTTAGCTTTAGAGTTCTAAGGGGAGCAAAAAAAAGTTAATAAGGGGTTATTTTACTGCTGGTAGCAAACAGCATTTTTTTCCCTCTTTCTTCTAATTAAGGGGGAGGGGTTAATCAGGTAAATTCTGATCATGCTTTGTGTGCTCTGGTTGAAACCTTAACCTTGTCAATTCAAAGCGAGTGTGGGAGCTGCTAAGCGAGTGTTGCATGTGTAAGTGTTAAGTAGTGTTAAAAACCTTAAGGCGTTTAAAACCGAAAAGGAGTTTGTGAGGAATTGCATTTGGGAGACTGTAAGTACCCAGTGTAAATATGAGTGCAAGTGGGTTTGCTGGTATTACTCAGTGTGTGTCTTGTCTGTGGTATTGGAGCAGCAGTTCCATGCAGTATTTACATGTGAGAGATGTTGGTGGGTTTTCATCTTGGAATCTGAACTGCAGACTCTAAGGTGTGAACTTGCAGCACTGAGAGCAGCGGCAAACGAGGTGGAGGAAAGGAGGCTCGCAGAGCAACCACTGGCAGGGGCTAGTGGAGTGGGGGGAGGAGAAGGGCTAATAAGGGAGGAAGGTTTGTGACAGTCAGCAGGGGAAGTAGGGGACAGAAGGGTAGGGGGGCTGGTCCACAGCTTGTCCGAAACAGCAAATTCGCCATTTTGGCTGAAGATGCTGGGGAGGAACTGGCATGTATGGAGCAGACTGACTCTCCGAGCACCCTGGGAGGCAGTGTCTCTAATACGGGTGGTGGGGGGAGTGCAAGGAAGGAAAGGCAGGTTATAGTTATAGGGGATTCAGATTATTGGGAGGGGCTGGGGAAGACCCAGCGGTCTTGGTAAACATAGGTACCAATGACAAAGTTAGAGGAGGTGGTGAAGTCCTCAAGAACGATTTTAAAAAACTAGGTGTAAAGTTGAGGGCGACGACTTCCAAGGTAATTTTCTCAGAGATATTACCTGAGCCAAGAGCAACGCTAAGGAGACAGCGGGAGCGTAGGGAGATTAATGCGTGGCTGAGAGATTGGTGTAGGGAGGAGGGTTTTGGGTTTCTGGAGAACTGGACTGATTTCTCAGTTGGCTACAGGCTCTTTGCTAGGGATGGGCTCAATGATGATGGTGCAGCTGTTTTGGGAGAGAATATGGCTAGAGAGTTGGAGGAGATTTTAAACTAGGTGTGGGGGGGGAGGGTTCAGTAAAAGATTCAGTGGAAGACAGGTTAGATGAGATAGTGGGCAAAGAAAGGGAAAATGGGGGAGGAGATTTGGCTGGGGATACTGTTAAGGATAGGGAGGACCACATGTCATATGTTCAATATGGTACCAGTATTAAATGTATGTTTGCAAATGCAAGGAGTCTGACTTGTAAAATGGGAGAGCTGGAGGTGCTGACGCTGGAGGGAAAATATGATGTGATTGGTGTGGCCAAAACATGGCTGAATGAGTCGCATGACTGGGCAGTAAATATCAGTGGCTATACTTTGTTTCGGAGGGACAGAGGCAATAGAAAAGGAGGAGGGGTATGTCTGTTTTTTAGGCAGGATTTAAAAGCTTATATAAAGGAGGTTATGTTAGAAAATGAGGGGGCAGAAGTCTTATGGGTGGAGTTCTTCACCAATTGTAAAGAGTCCAGCAAATTAATTGTAGACGTATGCTATAGACCCCCTAATGTAAGTGAGGAGGAGGAGGCGGCGGCGAAGCTCCTCATGCAAATAGAGAAGGCTGCTAGTTTGGGTAAAGTAATGATAATGGGAGATTTTAATTACCCAGATATTGACTGGAGCAACAGTACTGCCACATCAGTTAAAGTGGACCTGTCACCTATACATAAAAAACTGCATAATGAAAGTCCTTTCCAAATTAAATATGGAACCCCAAAATTTTTTTACATTAAAACATCCATACCTGTTATAAAGGTGTTTAAATAACTAAACTGTTAATCAAATATTACCTGCCCCGCCTCTATGCCTGTGGCATAGAGGAGGGGCAGTCAATTCACTTTCCATTCAGCACTTCCTAGATGTCACAGCTCTCCTCACATTCCCCCTTCCCTCCGCAGGCTCTATAATTGTGTAGGGCACTGCACATGGACATTAGGTCCCTCATTCTGGTTCATACACAAGATTTTGGGGTGATACACAATTTCCCTTAATAACCATGTCCACAAAATGGCAGCTGCCTGCTTGCTGTGATTGTATAATTCCAAAACAGAAGGAAACAAAATTGAAATAATAAATACCGTGTAAGTAAAGTTTATTTTGCTCAACTAACATGATAGAAAAGAATTTGAAATTATTTCTTAGGGTGGCAGGTCCCCTTTAATGGGAACAAATTTATAAACTTGTTGCATGACAATTTTATGGCACAGGTTGTTGAGGAGCCTACCAGAAAAATGCTATTCTGGATTTAGTGATCTCAAATGACCCAGAACTTATAGCACATGTGCAAGTCGTTGAACCCCTGTGTAATAGTGACCATATATATATGTTATATCATTTAATGTCTGGTGCAAAAAACAAATATATACTGAGGCAACAAAAACCATGAATTTTGCAAAAGCTAATTTTAGTGCCTTGAGGGCTGCCCTACAGAGCAATGATTGGGGCATTAGGTTTTCAGCTAAAAACACAGAACAGAAATGGTTGTCATTTAAAATGATATTAAATCATTACTGTTCTCAATTTATTCCCTTAAGAAGTAAATGTAGAAGCGCTAAGAATCATCCTATGTGGCTTAATACAGAAGTAAAGAAGTTAATAGGGAAGAAGAGAAAGGCATTTAAAAACTACAAATCTGTTGGGACAGAAGCTGCATTTAATGAATATAAACACTGTAATAAATATTGTAAATCGGCAATCCGGAAAGCAAAGAAAGGAAATAAAGAGTTAATTGTGGTGGGCAAATTATTTGAAGGCTTGTTAAGGGATCACATTCAAAATGTTGTCCTAGTGAATGCCATTATAAGCAGCAATCAGCATGGCTTTATGAAGGATAGGTCATGTCAGACAAATTTGATTGCTTTTTATGATGAGGTAAGTAAGATGCTGGACAGTGGGGGGCAGTAGATGAGATTTGGATTTTGCCAAAGCGTTTGATACTGTGCCCCACAAACGACTGCTTTCTGAAATAAGGTCTTTTGGGCTTAATGAAGTCGTTTGCACATGGATAGGAAACTGGCTACAGGATCGGGTACAGAGGGTGGTTGTTAATGGTACATTCTCTACTTGGAGTAAGGTTCTTAGTGGGGTCCCCCAGGGCTCGGTATTAGGTCAACTTTTATTTAACTTGTTCATTAATGACTTAGGGGAGGTTGTTGTAAGTAATATATCAGTGTTTGCAGATGACAAAACTATCCAGCCCAACTAATTCCATCCAAGATGTGGCATCCTTGCAACACGATCTTGACAAACTGGCAATCTGGGCAGCTAAGTGGCAAATGAGATTCAATGTTGATAAATGTAAAGTCATGCACCTGGGATGTAGAAATACCCAAGCCACTTATACCCTTAATGGTACTGATCCATTATGGGAAAGGACCTTGTAGATGATAAACTTGGCTGTAGCAAGCAATGCCAGTCAGCAGCATCAAGGGCAAATAAGGTCTTGAGCTGTATTAAAAGGGGCATAGAGTCATGGGAGGAGGGGGTCATTCTTCCACTGTATAGAGCACTTGTAAGGCCCCATCTAGAATATGCCGTACAGTTTTGGTCTCCATCACTCAAACACGGCATTATTGTATTAGAGAGGGTACAGAGAAGGGCAACTAAGCTGGTGAATGGTATGGAAAATCTTAGCTATGAGGAAAGACTGGCCAAATTGGGGATGTTCATGCTGGAGAAGAGGCGCTTAAGGGGTGATGTGATAACTATGTATAAATATATAAGGGGATCATATAATAATCTCTCTAATGCTTTATTTACCAGTAGGTCTTTCCAGCTGAGAAGAGGTTACCCATTCCGATTAGAAGAAAAGAGGTTCCGCCTAAATATTCGGAAGGGGTTTTTTAGAGTGAGAGCTGTGAAGATGTGGAATTCTCTCCCTGAATCAGTTGTACAGGCTGATACATTAGATAGCTTTAAGAAGGGTTTGGATGGCTTTTTAGCAAGTGAGGGAATACAGGGTTATGGGCGATAGCTCATAGTACAAGTTGATCCAGGGACTAGTCCGATTGCCATTTTGGAGTCAGGAAGGAATTTTTCCCCCTCTGAGGCAAATTGGAGAGGCTTCAGATGGGTTTTTTGCCTTCCTCTGGATCAACTGGCAGTTAGGCAGATATAATTAAAAAAAAAAGGTTGAACTTGATGGACGTGTGTCTTTTTTCAACCTTACTTACTATGTTATTATGTTAAAACTCCTTTCATATGACTGTATATCTTGTCTCACACACAGTCAAAATAGAGTCACCACCATTTTTTCGTTTATTTTTGTACAATAAAAAGGTAACTGTATTTCTAGGCAGAACTAAAAAAAATGTATATATTAAAGGGGTTGTTCACCTTTAAAGTAACTTTTACTTTGATATAGAGAGAAATATTCTGAGACAATTGGCAACTGGTTTTCATTTTTTATTATTTGTGGTTTCTCTTTCCAATTTAATAATCAAGTTTTGGCACTGGGGACCAAAACTGCACTGCATTTTCTAGTGCTTTGTAAATGGGAAGACTGACCTTCTCCTCCCACAAACCCTTTATAGTACAGCTGAAATCCTTTTTCCCCCTTCAGCTGCAGACTGGCATTGATTGCTAGTTGGTTTAAGATAGGGTGAAGTCCAAGGTAGAGGATTGCTCCTACCAAGGTTAAAGGAGAACTAAACCCCTTTGCTTATAAAAACCCCTACCCTCCACCGTCCCCCCTCCCTGCTACCCCCTGCACAGGTGTTCACACAAGTAAATGCCCCTAAGCTGGTAATTTCCCCTCATTGCAGAGTCAGAGAAGCAGAGCTCATCGGCAGAATCTTTTGGCGCTTTGGTAACCTTCGGCAATTTCCATGGCTTTCAGTGCATGTGCAGTTCGGGACCGGAATATTGCTCTTGCTCTTACACCAATACGGCGCATACTTACTGAAGACATAATTTGACACTAAATTAGAAGGCATACTTCTGTAGAAAATGTTGAGGGATGAAGTAGCAGGGGAGAACTTACTCACACAGTGTGGAAATTGTGCTTTCTGACTATTTCTCCTTAGACTGATGCCTTCACCAAATCTACAATCTTCTCCGAAGTTTCTGTAAACTGGGTGATGGATTCAATCTCCTTTAAGAAGAACAAATTAGCCTTCCCAAGAAATAATTTTAGCATGCAACTTAGCATACTGTAACACAGAACGAACGTCACAAGCTTTACTGCACTTTATACCTTACAGCAGGTTCTAAGTGATTGCTGGACGGATTGGAAAAAAGGTCCCGTAGGGCTCATCTGAGGGGCAGGATGTCCACAGTGCTCCTGTCAGGTATTGCTGGGATTCGAGCCGGGGACCTTTGGGTTTCTGGCTCAATACCTTAACCATTTGGCCAGGTGAGCAGCCTGTAGGGTTGCTCGCTATGTGTAACCTGGCCTCTGCAGTCCCAGCCCAGCTGCCGCCTGATTGGCCTCTCCAGCCCCAGCTCAGCTGCAGCCTGTTTGGCATCTACAGCCCCAACCCAGCTGCTGCCTAGTTTAATCAGCCAATCAGGGCTGACTCTTCCCTATTTAAGGGCAGCACTCAGACCACTCCTTGCCAGAGCATTGTATGGTTTCCTAGTACGGCAGCGCCCCTAACTAGGTAGTTCTAGCTCTTGCCCCTTTTCCCTTGTTATTCCGCCTTGCCTTGTCTGCCTGTCCTTGTCTTGCTTAATCTTATCTTGTACCTTCCCAACCTTGACCTTGATCCGACCCTGCCTTGTACCCCTCTCTTGCTATCCTCGGCTCCAGTCCTGTCTTGCTATCCTCGGCTCCAGTCCTGTCTTGCTATCCTCGGCTCCAGTCCTGTCTTGCTATATCTTGCTCCAGTCCTCTCTTGCTATATCTTGCTCCAGTCCTCTCTTGCTATATCTTGCTCCAGTCCTCTCTTGCTATATCTTGCTCCAGTCCTCTCTTGCTATATCTTGCTCCAGTCCTCTCTTGCTATATCTTGCTCCAGTCCTCTCTTGCTATCTTGCTCCAGTCCTCTCTTGCTATCTTGCTCCAGTCCTCTCTTGCTATCCTGCTCCAGTCCTCTCTTGCTATCCTGCTCCAGTCCTCTCTTGCTATCCTGCTCCAGTCCTCTCTTGCTCCACTCTAATCTCCTTCTGCTCCTGTCTTGCTATCTGCTCCAGTCTCCCTCTGCACTCTATCCCAAGTTTGATCTGATCTACGCCCGCACCGTCCTGTCCCATCCAGTCTGTTCCGGTTCCACTCCTGCCCCGTCAAGTCTGTTCCTGTTGAGTCGTTGCCCTCTTCTTCCTGTTCTGCACCTGATCCAGACTGACTCTTCGCCCTCATCAACCTGTTCCTGCTTTCCCTTCAAGTGTTCCCTAGGCACATACAGCTCCTGCCTCAAGGACTCGCCCTTTCCCTTCAGTCTCTACAGCTCCCCCTACCTAATCCTTGACAGCTCCTGGAACTCATTCACATAAGTTTGAGTAAAGGCTATAGTTAGTTGATGAAAATCAGTCAAGGTCAGTCTCAATCTCTGAATAACCTTATCACCATTAGCCACAGAGCTGCACACACTGCAAGAGTAAAAATATAAAGAATGAAACAAAACAACTCACATCTGTCATTGAAGGGTATATCCTGTTCACCTCAAAGCTATGTTACGCTTCCCTTTACAATCCAACAAGGTCACCCTAACCTCAGATTATAGATTGTTTTTCACCTCATAGCTTACCATAACTGGCTTCATGACAGCCTTCCAGGAAGCATGTATGTAGTGAAATTAAAAAGTTTTGTTTTTCAAAACAACCATGGGGAAGTGAATTAACCTACCCAGCTAAAGTCACGGCTTATATAACACTAGGCTGCTCCAGCAATCCACTTTGTAAGTTAACAGGACTAACTGGCATTGCGTCAGCCTGTGTGCACACACGGAGCAGATTTTGCTGCAAATATGCATACCTTGTGTTCTCTTGCCAAAATCTGCTTGTGTGCACACAGGCACTTAACACACAGAGCGGATGGATAAGTGTGACATTAATCTAAAGCTGGTCATAGATGCACGGATAAAAGTTTTCGTACCATGTGTGGATTGACCCATAATTTTTCGTACTATGGTGATTGTAAGTTTAGTTGATCGGACAGGTTAGAAAAAAAAAACCTGTCCAATAATATTCCTGCATGTATTGGGTGACTGGCATTACTATAACTGGCCAGAACATTGTTTTCCTACTTTATTTAATCCGAATGGTTTATTGTAGGTTGGAAGATCGCCAACAAACGAGCGTTCGTTGGACATAAGAATAAAATCTGTACGTCTATGGCAAGCATAAAAGAATGCCCTTCTTATCTGTAAGTCTGACACAAAGGCAGCAGGTGGTGGAAGAAAGGAGCTAACTTCCATTCCATGGAGTAGGGAGGTATGGTAATAAGGGTAAAAATTGTCCATTTATTAATTTATAATGACAAAGTAATTCAATATTTATATATGTATTAGTATATATGATTTTAATGAAACATATGTTTTATTAAAAAATATAAATGCTAATAGGGAAAGTCCAATTACATTTGCTCACCTCTTCTTTTAGTGCTTCCAGAGATGTAGAAATTTCCATTTAAGCTTCTTCAGAATTGCTCATTTTTTTCCCTTGCTAGTTTGGGTTGCCCTGGAAACATGATAGATAATTCTTATAGATATAGATAAATCTTATAAATCTTATAGATAAATCTTATTCTTTAAAGGGGTTGTTCACCTTCAAACAACTAGTTTGTTTCAGATAGATCACAAAAATAACGACTTTTTCCAATGACTTTCTATTTTCTATGTGTGACGGTTTTTCTAATATTGAAGTGTAAAGTATCATATCTCTCCTTCTGAAGAAGCCTTGGAAGGGGGGGGGGGTCGCCGATCCTGTATACTGTTCTAAATGGATACATTTAGTTGATACATTTCTTATCTTTGTCCCTGCTGACCAGAATCTTTGGGTTAGCTGTTAGAATTGATACAATTGTTGCTAATACTCCAGAGATACTGCTGAGAAATGTATCAACTCAATGTTGCAAAATTGTAACAGTTTAGAGTCTGCACCTGAATTACTGAGCTGTCAGACTCAAACACCAGAGACACAAACATTCACCTTTAAACTTAGATTTTGGAAAAAACTTAAAAAATAAATAATGGAAAGTAACTGAAAAAAGTCTTTATTACTGGGGAACAATCCTATAACAAATGAATTGAAAAAAGTGTTTTGAAGGTGAACAACCCCTTTAAACCTAAATGAAACATTTATATTAACAGGGAAGATTGGTCAAGAACTTTTATTTGTTGTAACGTTACTGCTTTTTTTGATAAAATGAGAATATGATACATCAAAAATTTTAAGCAAGCCTAGAGCCCCTGGGTAAAGCTTGCTCTCTGTTTATAAGCTTTAAATGCTGTAAATATTCAGCATGCCAGGAATAGGGCCCTTGCCAACTGTAAGTTATGGGGCATTCCATCTAGTGGCCACCCCTGTGATTCATAACATGCATAATTTGGAGTCAGGTACCAAGTTGGATCATTCAGAATATTGAATATTCACAGCTACTGCTCTAGTATATGCAGTTTAGTGAGAAATGGACAGGGCTAACATCATCCTCCTTACATTCAATGCTGGGTTTTATAAAACATAAATTTCTTAAACCAATAAGTTTTCAAGCATAAAGCAGATGTAGTAGAGTCACTCACCAAAATAAAAACGTGGCCCAGGTGCTCCAGTCCCAGGCTGTCAGCTCAGGGGAGCAGACAATCCGTATAAAAAAAAAGCTTGAATATTGGTGCCGGGCACAATGGCAAACTCACGTATTGATCAGACCAGAAAAATAGTAAATTAAAAGTAGAAGCTTTATTATATAGTCATCTCTTGCCTGACGCATTTCGTGTCACTAGGGTACTTAATCATAGGCTTGAGTGTACACATATATGGATCAGTATTTAAAGGCTGAACCACCAATTAAAAGGGGAGGGGGGGGGGAGAAAGGAAAAAACTACATCACATCACGTCCAAGTTTCAAGGCAAAATATGTCCAAATACAGAAAAAACACAGAAAATATATACAAAAAGCATAAACAATTATTGATAAAGGAAAAAAGCTATATACAATCTTAAAACAACTATCAATGAATGAGATCATTATATAAAGGCATCGAAGAAAAATGTTTGAGTAGAAAAATATGATTGTAGAGAAGTAGGGAATAAATAGTTGTTGCAATAATAAAAAAATACATGTTTTGTCTTGTTCAAAAAGTTTGATATAAATATTGAGCAATATATTGATATATAAATATGATAAATATGAATTTATGTCTCTTAAGAAAAATGTTGAAGCCTCTTTCTTTTTATATACAAGAAAAAATACATTTGTCTATTGGTTACACACATAGTGTGAAACTATATAAATCAACTATCATTCTATAGTAATTTATGCTATATGATTCGCCTCATTCTAAACATAAGGGAAATGATGGAGAAGAAATGGAGAAAAGAGATACCAAGGGAGAGAAGAGGGACATGGATCAAGCTGGATAAATGTTAAATACCCCTGAATATGTATATAGTTATCTCTAATCATAGTAACAAGAGACGTCGAAGTCTGAGTTTAGACCCTTGGGCAATCTGGTGTCAAGGGTAAAAATCCAAAAAACCTCCCGTTTAAGTATTATTTGTAAGATATCCCCCCCCCCTCTATAAGATGATACAATTCGCTCAATTCCTTGTATTTGAAACTGGTTAATATTCCCATTTGTGCTGGACAAGAAACAGTGGCGTAACTAGACCCCTAAGGGCCCTGGTACGGAAATTTACAACTGGCCCTATCTGTGTAATAATAAAACAGTACCTTGTCCTTGATCCCAACTAAGATATAATTATTCCTTATTGGAAGAAAAACCATTCTAGTGGGTTTATTTAATGTTTACATGATTTTCTAGTAGACTTAATGTATGAAGATCCAAATTATGGAAAGATCCTTTATCTTGAAACCCCCAGGTCCTGAGCATTCTGGACCCCCAGGTCCTGTACTCAAAAGATATAAAAGCACAGGAGTCTGAAATACAATTTTTACTGTGTTGATGTAAGGGTTAATCATTGCAACATTAAAGGGGTCATTCACCTTTACATTAACTTAAGGTGCAGAGAGAGAGATTCTGAGAAACTCTGCAATTTTTTTTAAAAAAATTTTTATTTCCAGTTTGCATTATTTAGCTTTTTATTCAGCAGCTCTCCAGTTTGCAATTCCAGTGGTTGCTAGCGTCCAAATTATCCTAGCAACTATGAATTGATTTATATAAGAGACTGGAATATGAATTGCAGAGACTCTGAATAAAAGGAAGGAATGGGTTGTTTAGATGGGGTCAGTGACCCACATTATACTATAAGCAGTGATTGGCATGGGGATATTAACTACCCTTTTAATATAGAGTTCAATTGTAAAGGGGATTCGGGCAGTTGCTGTCAGTTTGATAATGAATGGGAAAGCAAGTAATAAATGAAGGTTATTTATGGAGTACATAAACACGTTTGAGGGAATGAGGCGGAAATCCCACTGGCCGAGTGGAGGAGGCACTGTATTTACTAGTTATTAAACTTCTGCTTCTGTCTTCTTTTACCCTTACATGCCATACATTCTTGCTTCCCCTGCATTGAGCCTTATTGATACTTCCTACTTCTCCCCCTCCCCTGGTTCTACAAAGAATGCCCAGTTGTGTCTAGATCCTAGTATTTTTTCCATTGTGCCTGCTTCGGCAGACTTTTACTTGTATTTTGCAGAAGCAGTGTGACCTATATGCAGGCCCGGACTGACAATCTGTCAATTCGGGCAATTTCCCGAAGGGCCGCTCCATTTACCTGTGAAATGGGCCGCGTCTGCTATATGGCGATTTGAGGTAGAGACACTTACAGCATGCACACTGTGATTCTCCTTCACAGACACACCAAGCAGCTGCGTGTTCCTTCCTCCTCCCTCCTCCCACCTCCTAAGATCAGTCAGGAAGGCAAAGTCCCTCTGATTGGCCAGCAGACGGGGTGGGCGGTGTTGGAGAGTTCCCGTGCTGTTTCACAAAGCTCCTAGGTGAGGTAGGGGGGAGGTAGGGGTGTCTGTGTCTCTGTGTGTGTCTCTCTCTGTGTTTGTGTGTCTGTGTTTGTGTGTCTCTGTGTGTTTCTCTGTGTTTGTGTGTGTCTGTGTTTGTGTGTCTGTGTGTGTGTGTCTCTGTGTGTTTCTCTGTGTTTGTGTGTGTCTGTGTTTGTGTGTCTTTGTGTGTGTGTCTCTGTGTGTGTTTCTCTGTGTTTGTGTCTCTTTGTGTGTCTGTGTGTGCCTGTGTGTGTTTCTTTGTGTTTGTGTGTGTCTCTCTGTGTTTGTGTCTTTGTGTGTCTCTCTGTGTTTGTGTGTCTTTTTGTATCTGTGTGTGTCTCTGTGTGTGTTTCTTTGTGTGTCTGTGTTTGTGTGTGTCTCTCTGTGTCTTTGTGTGTGTGTGTGTCTGTGTGTGTTTCTCTGTGTTTGTGTCTCTGTGTGTCTGTGTGTCTCTCTGTGTCTTTTTGTGTGTTTGTGTCTGTGTGTGCCTGTGTGTGTTTCTTTGTGTTTGTGTGTGTTTGTTTGTGTCTATGTGTGTGTGTCTCTCTGTGTTTGTGTGTCTCTTTGTGTGTGTGTGTTTGTGTCTGTGTGTGTATGTTTACACGTGGGCTGCTTTTTGCTCCCAGTCCCGCTCTGCCTATATGTGGTGCAAACCGGGAGCACGCTACTTTTATGGTAGACTGTAGTACAAATCATTAAGACGAACTCTGGCCCCAGCCGGACACTGTCACAGGGCTGAACAGATCCCTAGCTTAAGCTGAACTGTGACCTGACACTGATAAGTCAATGTGCAGCAGTGGTAGCAACTCCTTTACTGAACAGTGTCAGGGCCAGACTTCAAGATGAAGCTACCTATCTTCTTGTTAACACCCACCCTAGTTGCAAACTCCTACTCTCATGAAATTCCCCACCATCTGCCTACATCTCCCCTCACGTCTGCTACATCCTCTTACTTGCAGCCTGGAAGGTGGATGGAGGAGGAGCGTCCAATTTTTTTTTTTTATTATTGAAAGCCGGAGTACGTGCTTTCAGAGCCCCTTTGTGCCCAGTGCTCAAGTGCAGAGTGCAAGGTGCTCCCCGGGAGTCCTACCCAAAGGCATGGCTCCCATACCCAAGTGTCCCAGGCCAGGCCCAAAGACAACAAGGATCGTTGGGTTCACCTTCGCCGAAGCTAGGGTGAGCCCCGTCTTCCCCAGCCCCTCCGGCCAAAAGGCACCGACGAGGGGCTTAGGGTCTTTAGACTCCCCTTCACCTTACGGCTAGGGGGAGTCCCTTTACCCTGGGTTCCGCCGAAGCTTCCCCCAGGGCACCAATACCTGGCCTGGGGTCGAGTCCAAAAGGACTATTGACACCCAAAGCCCGTGAAGAACAATGTAAAACACAAAAAATAAGTGCAAAGTGTAAGTGCTGTGCCATATGTGCCAATTAAGGCTCCGGCTGGAGGCCGGTTAGAAAATTTTTTTCTTGTCTAGCCAAAAGGCCGGAGCAAAGAAAAAGTGAAAAGCAAAATGAAAAGCGTGAAGTGCAATGTGCGTGACCCCAGTGGTGAGTCAGGCACCCCCCGTAGGGGGCACTACAGCTCCGGCTTCCATAGTGCTATGGCCTCTTGGCCAGAGGATCAAGTTTTTTCCCCTATCAGATGGGTCTGATCCCCCCATCTAACAAATCAGGTACTTCACTTGATCTTAGCCAAAAGGCCGAGAAGCGATAGAGCGTCCAATGTTCCTGGAGCAGGCCTGGTTGAGCGGGCCTGGATGGTTGGGTGCGTGGGAGGGCCCAGTGAAATGCTGTTTGCTGGAGGTTCCGGTGCTCGCGTTGTGATTGACTGCAGCTTCCGTCCCCACTCCCACAGTGCTCTGCTCTCCTGCTGGTCTTAACTCCGGCACCAGACGCATACAATAAATTTCTCTTCAGAGAGGCGGGCCCCATCGGGGGTGCAGGGGCACGGAGCCTGGTACATCCGCACCCCCTGCGGCCCCGGTAGTTCCGCCACTGACAAGAAATGTTTTGAAACATTTGTGGGTTTCTTATTCCGAATGTCCGAAATGTGTTCTCTAATTTTTTCCGTCAAACAACGCAAAGTCTGTCCAACATATTGTATATTACAGTTTTTACAGGTAATGAGATATTATATTTTATGTACTGCAATTGATATATTGTCCTGTTCTGTAACTTTTTCTTGTGACATTTTAAACAAAACTATCACCACATAGCATATAAGGACATAGATTACATCGTGCAGAGCCACATTTAAAGGTGCCCTGATAGGTCCTAGTGACACGAAACACGTCTGGCGAGAGATGACTATATAATAAAGCTTCTACTTTTAATTTACTATTTTTCTGGTCTGATCAATACGTGAGTTTGCCAGTGTGCCCTGCACCAACATTTGTGCTTTTTTTATAAAACATAAACCTGAGTTGATCTTTGTGTTAGGGACTACCATGCTAGGGTGCCTGGTGAGCATTTTTACTACATAGTGTTTATATCAGTAAAATGGTTTATGAGTAAATGCTACATTATTAGTAGTCAGCAGACAAATTGGACAATTCACATTATTGCAAATCCTTGTCCAACTACAATTCTATTGCAGCTTTATTCATGGATGGTGGAACAGTAGTGTTCAAATGCTGAATTAAAAATGCTCTATTAAAGAGGGGCTATGAATTCTGCTTGCCTTTTTTTCTTTGTATTATTGTCTATTAATTTTCCAAAAGAAAAATAAACAGCTATTTTAGACAAAGCATGTCTGATCATAGTTATGTAAACATTTTAAGAATATAAACATAAAATAAAGAGAGGAAGAAAGAGAAAGGGGATTATAACATTTTAACAGTACTTTCTGTGATCTTGTAAATGATTTCTGATAGTAATTACCAAGATTCACAGGTTAAATTATTTTATCTTTCGTAGGATGCCAAAAGTCTATTGATGCGGTGGCTCCTGGGATGTGACTTCGTAGTACCACTTGGTTCCTGGATTGTGTTTTGAATAAATTTGTTGGTTTCTTGGAGTAACGGATTGCCCTTCAAAATTTCTGTCGTACCAGGTTGTGTTTTGAACTGTATATATTGTTAGGTATCTAAGTGTTTGCAGAAGACTAGTGATGTATATGATCCAGGTAGAAAAAAATGTGTTGCTTTGTTGTTACTTTTTGGTCATAGCTTCCAGCCAGTCCATATGAAAAATCTGATGTAATTTCTGTTTAATACGTTTAATAAGATTGATAAGATTGGAGGAGTTTCTATAGAAAGCCATTGATGTCATATGGCCTTGCGGGATGCTGCTGCCAATCTTTCTGCCCTGTTTTATTCTGGGTAGGATGCTACATTGCTAAATAAGGCCCAGTCCATTGTGAATTGGATTGGTTTGTAAGCCATTTTCATCCAATAGGAGGTTACTTCCTGCCAGAGGATTTGTAATTTGGGGCACAACCAAAACATGTGTAAGAGATTTGCCTTGGAAGCTTGACATCGAATGCAAATGTCTGAGGGGAGAGACCCATTCTGAATTGTCTTTCAGGTGTTAACACAGGAGTTATGGAGTAATTGTAAGGCCATTTCTTGATATCTGCTGGCTGGTAGTAGTTTTATTATTTGTGTGTGAAATGTTAAAATATCTGCTATAGGTATTTGTGGCATGATAGATGCCCATTTGAATAGAGATGTTTAAGTTTATGGCTATACTTAATAAATGATATGTTTGGGCAGTTGATCGTTTTGTGGTTTTGTGTTTCCAAAGAATATCAACCAGATGATCTTCTCTTGTTCCTTTTAAATTATTAGTTATGCGTCTTGCAAAGTATGGTATTTGTAAATGGAGGAAAGTAGATGAGGCTGCGAAAAGAAGTTTTTCTTTTAACTGTACCGGGGAGAGCAGTGTTTCATTTTTATAAAGGTCTTGAATGTTGTAGAATCCTTTGTCTTGCCAAGAATATAAGGTCGGGTTTGATAATCCAGTAGGAAAGTTTTTGTTTTCCATCCAGGTTAGGTATGGTGAATGATGTAAATGAAGGCCATGTTTGCGTCTTAAAGGGGAAGGAAACCTAGTTGGCACAAAAACCCTCCCCCCCTCCTGTGTGTTGCCCACCCTCCCTCCCTCCTCCCCCCTGGCCTACCCGTCCCACTGGGCAAATGCCCCTAACTTGTTACTTACCCTTCTGCGCAGGTCCAGTCCAGGGAGTTCACAGACGACATTTTCTTCCACGCGATCTTCTTCATGCTTTGAACGGCGTTTTGGCACATCCGTACCGGCGAAATGCTCCTACAGCGCATGCGACAAAAGTCACAAAGTACTTTTGGCGCATGCGCAGTAGATCGTACCGGCGAAGGAAAAAGCAGGAAGAAGATCGCATGGAAGAAGATGTCATCTGTGAACTCCCTGGACTGGACCTGCGCAGAAGGGTAAGTAACAAGTTAGGGGCATTTGCCCAGCGGGACGGGTAGGCCAGGGGGGAGGAGGGAGGGTGGGCAACACACGGGAGGGGGGGAGGGTTTTTGCGCCAACTAGGTTTCCTTCCCCTTTAAAGGAATTGCTCAGTGCAAAAATAAAAACTGGGTAAATAGATAGGCTGTGCAAAATAAAAAAATGTTTCTAATATAGTTAGTTAGGCAAAAATGTAATGTATAAAGGCTGGAGTGACTGGATGTGTAATATAATAGCCAGAACACTACTTCCTGCTTTTCAGCTCTCTTGGTTTACACTGACTGGTTACCCTGGTTACCAGGCAGTAACCAATCAGTGACTTGAGCGGGGGGCTACATGGTCATATCTGTTGCTTTTGAATCTGAGCTGAATGCCGAGGATCAAATGCAAACTCACCGAACAAATATGTACCATGTGGCCCTCCTTCAAGTCGCTGACTAACTCAACAGATATGACCATGTAGCCCCCCCCCCTTAAGTCACTGATTGGTTACTGCCTGGTAACCAGGGTAACCAGTTTGTAGAAAGTATCCCCACTACTTGAACAGTAGTGGGGATAAACGGCAGCCCTGTCTTGTCTTGAGCATTTGAATGCCAAAATGTTGGAATTTTAAGTTGTTGTAAATGTGTGTGTGATATCCTATCAAAAGCCTTGTCGGCATCCAAATGTAATAACATTACATGTTTTCTTTTTTCTAGGTTGCTATGGTACAATGTAGTGAATATTTTCAGAGGGTTTGGACTGGCTGTCTGTGTTTTACTTGATGTTTGGAAAGTATTTTGGGGAGAATCAATTGTAGTCTGTCTGCCATAATTTTACTCAAGATTTTTGTGTCTTGATTTAACAGTGATATGGGTCTGTACGAAGTTTGGTCTGTTGGGTCTCTCCCTTCTTTAGGAAGTAGAATAATTCTTGCTACATTTGCTTCATGCCATAGTGGGGAGCCTTGCAAGACTTTGATGTAGAGATTAGTTAAAATAGGGGTTAACAGAACGCATAGCTGGTGGAGCTGCCCAAAGATCCAATCTTATTCTTCTCAAATTAAACAACTACTCCCCAGATTCACTGACATTTCTATAAAGGATTCAGCTCCTTTTTTTTTTTTTTTTTGCTACAACACAATGATATGTCGTTAGCACAATATAAGAAATCAATCATTTCAATTCTAATTATAGTGGCTAAAGTGCTGATGCCACTCCACTGGAGATCACAAATCACCCCCACATGGGTGTCAGGGGTCTCTAAAATGAACTCTGGATAATTAGAGTGCGTGGCTGGGATGCTGCTCTGTAAGGTTGAGAGGACCAGGCTGAGCCGGAGCCGCCGCTAGCCATCTCTCCCGGGGAAGAAGCTCATGGGTTGGCCAGTGGGAGTGGCACATCATCCCATGGAGAGTCACAGGCACTGTAACAGATACTGAGAAATTAAAGGACCAACAACATACCCGGGGCTTCGGCGCCCCTCCAGACACTGTGCAGACACGGGAGCACATGCAGCCTGCGGGGGGGGGGAGCCGAGGCCGAACCGGTGCTGCTACCTCCTCCTCCTGCGCTGCTGCTTAGTGTCCCTTGTTCCTCTTCCCAGTCCGCGCTCCTTCACATGCTGTCAGTATAATAACCAGGAGAAATCAAGCGCCGCAGGATGGATGGTCGCCCTGTCGCCTTTTCTGAAGAGGAGGGGAAGCTGAGTTTCGGTAAGTTATTTCTTAATAAAGGCTTTGCGAGTTCAATTTGTCTTGGTGTTTTTTTTTTCGTTGTATACCAACAAATTTTTTTAAAAAATGTTTTGATGTTAAAAACTTAATTTTTCAAGATTTAGTATAACCTGACCCTGGAAATAGCTCAAATCTGAAAATACACCATCTAAAACCTGTCGAGGTTATGTAGGCGTCAATGGCATGGAGTGATTAGAATTTTCTTCCGCTGAAAACTCGATTATCGTTTTCGGGTTTTGCAACTCGAACTCGCCAAACCAAGTTTATTCCATTCAAGTTTTTTCTTAAATAAGAAACCATTCGAGTTGTGATTTCATTGGAGTTATAAAAAACTAACATTCGACCTTTGATAAATAACCCGCTTAATATAAAATAGTAAGAAATTAATTAGGAAGGGGCTGGACCCGTAGTATCAGAGGAACCCATTAACAATGAAGAAAATGCAGTGTTCTCAGAAATGGTTGCGGATGAGAAAAAAAAATTGAGCCGATGGAGGGGAAAGAAACCCCAACTGATAAAGCTCATGTCAAAACGGGACAGGGGATTTTTAGTTCAAAAGAGTCTAGACAATTTGAAAAGCAAACAAAGGTCCAGGACCTGATGATATTTACCCCAGGATACTACAACATATCTACTTAATTTTGCAGGATTCTTTGATGTCTGGCATGGTTCAAAGAAATTGGTAAATGGCTAATGTAACATAGTAAGTTAGGTTGAAAAAAAGACACACGTCCATCAACCTAACTGCTAGTTGATCCAGAGGAAGGTAAAAACACCCCATTTGAAGCCTCTCCAATTTGCCTTTGAGCGGTGAAAAATTCCTTCCTGACTCCAAGATGGCAATCAGACCAGTCCCTGGATCAACTTGTACTATGAGCTATCTTCCATAACCTTGCATTTCCCTTGCTTGCTAAAAAGCCATCCAACCCCTTCTTAAAGCTACAGTATCTAATGTATCAGCAAGTATAACTGATTCAGGGAGAGAATTCCACATTTGCACAGACTTAAAAAAAAACCTGTGGTGCCATTATTCTAAAAGGGATGCATTTCACAACTTGAAAACTATATGGCTGTTTGACATAGGTGGTAGGTAGGAAAGGTTTTGGCAGGGTAATATGTGATAAGATTCTGGAAAGCTTTTAAAATCACAATACTATACTTTTGTGTCAGCATGGTTTTAAAAATGTAATTGCATTCTATGAGGAGGTAAACAGAAACCTAGCTATGGGGTGGCAAAGGATTGCATCTTCTTAGTGCTAAAATATTTGATAAAAAAACAGACCAAATTTAGGAATAGTGGGTATTTTTAATGTGTTGTTAGTGGTGTGCTTCATGGGTCTGTCCTTGGTCCTTTGCTTTTTAACTTGTTTATTAATGACCTTGAGGTTGGCATTGTAACTACTCTCTATTTTTTGCCAATGATATTAAATTGTTCAAAACAATAAGTTCCATGCAGGATGTTCCCACTTTGCAGAGATATTATCCATTTATTACTAAAAAGGATACCTAGACAGAACATTGCCAAATGAGGTTTAATGTCTCAAAAATTGAGTTGAAGAGTAAAAACACACTTACATGCACTTACATACACTTACAGTACATTTATACACACATTTTAATAAAGATTGGTATTTTTTATTTTAGCACACTTGCTCCCTTTTGTACACTTATTTACATATATTTACACACTCAGACAACTTTTTTAACTTATTCATTGTACCGTTATCTTTTGGGGTTTTTTTGCCTAAAAACTTGTTATTTTGGCAGCGTGACTATTGGATAATCAATTTTGGCCACTAATTACGCTGTTGGATCAGTTATTTTATTTCATTGATTTACATAATTTTTGTGGTTTTATTGTAATTTTACCCTTACATTATTGTTCCTTATATATCTTTTAGGGATGCACCGAATCCACAATTTTGGATTCGGACGAACCCCCCAATCCTTTGCGAGAGATTCGGCCAAATACTGAAACGAATCCTAATTTGCATATGCAAATTAGGGGTGGGAAGGGGAAATTTTTTTTACTTCCTTGTTTTGTGACAAAAAGTCACGAGAGTTCCCTCCCCAAAGCTAATTTGCATATGCAAATTAGGATTCGGTTCAGCCCGGGTAGAAGGATTCGGCCGAATTCTAATCCTGCTGAAAAAGGCAGAATCCTGGATTCGGTGCATCCCTAGCATCTTTATGGTATGGTATGGTTTGGTATAAAAAGACATATTTTACTTCATTTAATCCACCAGAATATGTGCTTTCCAAAAATATATGGTTTTCTGGGGGTCTTTTTACAGTTTGGTGGTCTCACGGCACATAACACGCAGTTGGGGCTCTCTTTTCAGCAGCTGAGTTGGCCAACTTGAAAATTCATATGCACGTTTTTCATTTGGGGTCTGCACATACCACATACTTTGGTAAATGTATGCATATTGGGCATCAAACTATTCAGCAGACCTCTGACATCCATATTTAGGGTATTTTTTCTTTGTATGTAAAACATTGTGTGAGATAAATTGGCAAACCAACGTTTTTAGGCGATTTTCCGAAATGTTGTAAAAACCTTTACATTTAGAAAATCTTTGCAGTTAGGTAGCTTGGTGTAGAAAGACGTCTTTATCTCTGTTGGATTCATCAGAATGTGTACTTTCCAAAGATATACGGTTTGGGGGGGGTCTTTGTGCTGTTTGGAGGGTCTTGTGGCACATAATATGAAGTCAAGGGTCTATATTCACAGAAGGTGAATCGGCAGCTGAGAAAATTATATATATATATATATATATATATCATATGCATGATTTTTATTTGGGGTCCGCACATGCCAGCAGCCTTGGTATATCTATGCATATTGGGCATCAAACTGTTCAGCAGATGCTTGGCATCAATATTTATGGGGTTTTAAAATTGTATGTAAGAAATTATGTGAGATAAATGCAGCCAATTGCAATATTTTTAGGCGTTTTTCAGAAATGTAAAAACGCTGCCTTTGTCACCAAATTTAGGAAAGGTTTGTGGCTTGGTGCTTTGGAGTAGAAAGACATGTATACACAATTTGGATTCGGGGGAATGTGTTTTTTAAGAAAATTTATGGTTTTCTGGGATGAACAATGATTTTGCAGTACAGGTATAGGATCCCTTATCCAGAAACCCGATAACCAGAAAGCTCCGAATTACGGAATGACTGTCTCCCATAGACTCCATTTTATCCAAATAATCCAAATTTTAAAAAATTATTTCCTTTTTCTCTGTAATAATAAAACAGTAGCTTGTACTTGATCCCAATTAAGATATAATTAATCCTTATTGGAAGCAAAACCAGCCTATTGGGTTTATTTAATGTTTAAATGAATTTCTAGTAGACTTAAGGTATGAAGACCCAAATTACGGAAAGATCCGTGATCCGGAAAACCCCAGGTCCCAAGCATTCTGGATAACAGGTCCCATACCTGTACCTGAAATGACAGACCATATGGGGCGTCTTCATTTTGGGGCCCCTATATGCCACATGCTTGGGTAAACCTATACATATTGGGCATCAAACTGTTCAGGGGACCCCAGGCTTTTATATTTGGGGTGATTTATCTCGATACCCAATAGTATGTAGGAAATACGATGCTGCAGGGTGGAAGTTTTGAGGTGATTTTGGAAATGTCACCAAAATTGCCAAATTTAGGAAAGGTTTGCAGCTTGGTGCTTTGGAGTAGAAAGACATGCATACCTAATTTAGATTTGGGGGGATGTGTACTTTCCGAAAAGCGGTGCTTTGGAAATTTGTTAGTCTACTGCCTGGAGATTTTGATCTATACAAGTGAGAAATCTCAATAAAAGTATATATATTTGGTATTGGCGGGTTCAGGAGTCATAGAACTTTCCAAATCGGCTGTGTTCTCGTACATAAAAGAAATTATGTTTCTGATATATGTGATTGTACTAAGTGAAACATGATTTTTTTTCCATTTTATTAGACACTTAGAAGTGTGGGGGATTAGCTCAAAGCAGGTAAAACAGTTCTTACAAAGGAGACAGGAGGCTTAGGTTTGCAACAAAAATGAAACAGGCTCCTGCCTGGGGTTTTATTGTTTTATTGTTTAAACCGGACAACTTAAACAGGCACAAGTTCCGTGCTATCACAGTCAATAATAAGGAAAACCTCACCTTTGTTTGTAGTGCTACAGTACACAGGAAAATTCCCTGCTGCGGTCACAAACAGTCGCTCTTTTTGAGTTGCAGTCAAATACACAGTTTGTTCAAATAACTTCACTGCTTGTACAACACACCCTCACTGCCCTGCCAGGCTCTCTTAAAGGACCAGTAACACAATTTTTTAGTTTTAGAAAAAAAAATGCATATACATTACTTACCTCCAATATGCTGATCTTTCCTGCTGTTTGGGTAAGACATCAGAAAAACTAAAACCGGCACTGTCCCACGACGTCCACAGGGTCTCCGCCATCTTCTTGCTTGTTCTCTTCCTCTCCCTTACGTGCTCGCTGCTGTGTCTCTCTTCCGGCACCCGACTTCCTGGTTTGTGGCGTCACTTCCGGTCTTTAGCCCACAGTGTTGTACTCCTCATTGGTTTTGTCTCTTTCTCCCACCATTTCTATCTTCTCTTGCTGTTCTGTTCGATTCCCTGCATTTCTCTCTCTCCCTGCTCCTTTACCCAGCCGTTCCTTTAGATTGCCTGCCTCCCCGTGCATCTCGCTCTCTCTCTGCCTGCTCGTTTACCCAGCCGTTCCGTTAGATTCCCTGCCTCCCCCTGTATTTCTCTCTCTCCCTGCTCCTTTACCCAGCCGTTCCTTTAGATTGCCTGCATCCCCGTGCATCTCGCTCTCTCTCTGCCTGCTCGTTTACCCAGCCGTTCCGTTAGATTCCCTGCCTCCCCCTGTATTTCTCTCTCTCCCTGCTCCTTTACCCAGCCGTTCCTTTAGATTGCCTGCCTCCCCGTGCATCTCGCTCTCTCTCTGCCTGCTCGTTTACCCAGCCGTTCCGTTAGATTCCCTGCCTCCCCCTGTATTTCTCTCTCTCTCCCTGCTCCTTTACCCAGCCGTTCCTTTAGATTGCCTGCCTCCCCATGCATCTCGCTCTCTCTCTGTCTGCTCGTTTACCCAGCCGTTCCGTTAGATTCCCTGCCTCCCCCTGTATTTCTCTCTCTCCCTGCTCCTTTACCCAGCCGTTCCTTCAGATTGCCTGCCTCCCCGTGCATCTCGCTCTCTCTCTCTGCCTGCTCGTTTACCCAGCCGGCAGTTTCACTAATCACCGCTCTGGCTCCCACGCTGTATTTGGACTTCCGGTTACTGACTTCCGGTACTGTGCGGCGGATCAGCGTCGGGGACGCGCACAAAGTGATCACCTTTTCGCCGTTTTCCATGGCAATGGAGAATAGGTATTCTAAAAAAAATTTTAAAAAAATGCCAGGTATATTATATTAATGTAGTACGGCATGACCATTATTTTTAACATGTAGAATGGATTTCTTGAATAAAAATTTTTGATGTTACTGGTCCTTTAAACAGCCCCATCTGCAGACTAATTGGGCAGCATACTGAACTATCCCTAGCCTGTCTTACCCTGGAGATTTAAAGGAGCCAATACCTCAAGCGTGGTGCTATATACAGGCAGCCTATTGGGACAAAGCTCTTTGTCACAGAAGCCTATATATTTTTACAGAAGTGGAATTACACCAACATTCTAGCATATTTTGAAAGCTTGTGTTGTCCTGAAAAAAAAAATAGTTTTCCTGGAAAAAGCCCCCCAGGAAAAGCCCTTAAAGTGAAAGAGTACAAAAAGTCTAAAAACTGCTTGGCAGTAGATGTTCGCGTTTAGGACAAAACGGCTGGCAGGGAAAGGGTTAAAGCACAAGTAAAGCCTCCTGGTCATGCGTCTATATTTAATCACATTACACTTGCTGATAGAATGCAGAATGTTCTTTGTAGCTGCCATCTTGCCCTGCTTTAATTACAATGGCCTGTTGCGTAACAGAAGAATCATCACAGGCCTAGACTGTCAATCTGTGGATTCTGGCAAATGCCAGAGGGGCTGCTTTAAGATGCCATAGACACTAATTAGCAGCGTTGGGCTGTTTTGGCCTCTGTGTACTTGAAATACCAGCAACTGTTTTGAATCCTAGACCAAGCCTGGATAAGCACCATTTAATGATCTGCTTGTTTGGTGAGCAGCAAAGAATGAAACAGACCATTTTTATACAATTTTTCCAACCCCACATACCTGGGCTCTAAATATCTACTGGTTATGTTAAAGGAACAGTTCAGTGAAAACATAAAAATGGACAAATAGATAGCCTGTCGAAAATAGAAAATGTTTCTGATATAATTAGTTAGCCAAAAATGTAATGTATAAAGGTTGGAGGGAACAGATGTCTAACATAACAGAACACTACTTCCTGCTTTTCAGCTCTCTGACTCTGTTAGTCAGCGACTTTAAGGGGGGGCCACATGGGACATAAATGTTCAGTGACTTTGCAACTGATCCTCCGCATGCAGCTCAGATTCAAGAGGAAAACTTTTACCCTTAAAGGTAACCCTGCAGAAAAAAAACCCATACCCCCAATCCACGTAGACCCCCCCTCCCTCCAGGCTAACTGCCCCCCCCCGGGGGAAATGCCCCATACTTTATTCTTACCCCTCGTCGCAGATTCTGGCAGCGGAGTTCACGGCATCCATCTTCTGGGTCCTCGGGAAGCTGACTTGCACAGATGGAGCAATTTGGCGGTTTTCAACAACTGCGCATGTGCCGAAATTGACAGAGATTGCCGATCTCCTAGTCAGCTTACCGAGGACCCAGAAGATGGATGCCGTTAAGTCCACTGCCAGAATCTGCAACGAGGGGTAAATATAAAGTATGGGGCACAGGGCCGCCATCAGGGGGGGACAGGGAGGACTAGTGTCCTGGGCCCAGTCATGAAGAGGGGCCCGGCAGTGCTGCAGTTTTGAAAGAGCCAGGCTCCCTTTGCGAGCGCAGAAGCCTGTGGCCATTTTCGAAGTCCCGAACAGCCAAAATGCGGAAGTGCTGAAAAGCCAAACAGACGAAGCAGCGAAAAGACCCGAAACTACGAAAATAGCCGAAGTGCCGAAGCGGAGAAAAGACCCGAAGTCATGAAAACAGCCGGAATTGAAGTCCTGAAGCAGCGAAAAGACCCAAAATCAGGAAAGGAGGCAGAGTTGAAGTCCTGAAGCCATGAGTTCAATTCTACTGAACACCAATTTGTGTTTTTTTTTTTTAATCCCCTGGCCACCAATGTATTATTTTAATATTCTATAGGCCCCTGCCACCAATGTTTTTATAAAAAATATTTTTTGGGGCCCCAATTTTTTTTTAACTTGTAAGGGGGGCCCTGGCACCAATGCTTTTTTTTTAACTTATAAGGGGGCCCTGACCATCAATAGCTTTTTATAACTTGTGTGTGGGGGGTTACTTTTTTAGCGCTGATGTCTGTGTGGTCTTTTAACTGTGATGTGGAGTGGGCAGGATCTGGGGTGGGGCTTGGGCAACAGTGTGGGCGGGGCCCAGGGGGCCCCAAATATTTTGTTGTACGGGCCCTGTGATTTCTTATGGCGGCCCTGATGAGGCATTTCCACGGGGGCTAGTTAGCCTGGGGGAGGAGGGAGGGGTGTCTACGTGGGGTGGGGGGTACGGGGTGGAAAACCAAGAGAGCTGCAAAGCAGGAAGTAGTATTCTGTAATGTTAGACATTCAGTCAAGTAGTACTCTATTACGACACCAAATACTGAAGAACTGAGCTTCAAGTGCTGAATTTAGTCGCCAATAACTATTACCTTTAAAGGACCAGGACATTACAATCACAACAAACCCATAAATAGAAGAGGCATAACTGAATAGAATTTGAGAAGCGACCATATGGAACAACATTACTTAATTACTTACCGCCGGGTACTGAGCCTCTTTACACCAGAGTTGTAGACATACTCGTTCTACACACCTTCAGCAGTTTATACAACTCCACAGCCGCTCCTGTTTCTTTGCCTCCTGTCATGGCTGCGTCTAGCTAAATCCAGCCAATGCAGATAACAAATGACTGATAAGTGAGACCGTGCCACAATTCAGCTGTGCTTGTGGGAGGTTCCACACGCTCATTGGCTTTTCAAAATGGTAGCGACTAGTTCCTATACCTGGAAAGGACCGTCCGTCTAGTGGATAGGAAATAGATGATTCATATGGCAGTGAGCTAGTTTCTATGCCTAGAAAGGACCTAATGCCTCTAGTGGTGAGGTACAGGAAAGTATAGGAATTAGTCCAGTCTATAATGACAAAGCTAAATGCCATCAAGTACAAGGACCTTCAATGTAAGGTCCCAAATAAGGATAGACTCTAGTCTGTGCTAATAGAGCTAGCTATTCCTTATAAAGGCCCTCACAATATATTTCCCTTATGGTATGTTAAATAGATAGAAAACTATTTCCAACTGTCACGGTCGGCACCCTAAACCAGAACTAGTGCCAAGCTCCCTGGTCTCGGCTCGGCTTCACCAGTAGTGAGACCGCCTTTGGCTTCGGGAGGAGCCCTCAGCGTACTCAGATGCCACCTGGACTTTTCGAGAGGAGCAAGGCGAAGAGTTCTGGCAAGCAAAGGGGCACAACAATTAAAAGTCAGTTAGGCCGAAGGTCACGGTACAACAGGATAAGGCAGAATCGTAGTCAGGCAGGCTGGGTCGAGGCAGGCAGATAACTAGGATCATCAGGCAGGCAAAGGGTCAAACCGGGTAATCAATCAGAAAAGGATCAGGCAGAAGGCGCAGTCAAAATACAGGCTGGGTCAGAGTACGGATATCAGGATGGTCAAAAACAGGCAAGGTCACAACAGGAGATCAATAACAAACAGGAACAGAAGGCTCAAAGGCACCAGGAAACTAGTCCTATCACGGGCAATATACAAATATAAACTGTCCCTTTAAATATATTTAAAATTCACGCCATTTCGCGCTGACGTCACACGTCAGCGCACCTGCGCCTTTAAGGCCCAGACAGAAGCGGCACGCGCCCTAGGCGCAGAAGATCCCTGCGGGCGTCCCTGCTTGGAGTTCAGCAGGCGTCCCCGCGGAACTCCACCACCCCTACCGGGGTAAGTTATTACAGCAACTCATTAAAGGACATATTTCTGCCATTTTTAGAGATAGTACTTAGTTATTCATATATAAGATGTGTGAAATCCATCATCTGTGTTAGACTGTTTTCCTGCTATTTCATATGAGGTCCAGTAAAGGGATAGAAACTAGTCAGTTCATACAAGCTAATTCCCATCCTGTCTATGGACTTTCTAGAACAGTACAAGGACCATCTGTATTAGGCAAATACCTGACAGGTCCTGTAAAGGGATAGAAACTAGTCAGTTCATATATGAACAAGCTAATTCCAATCCTATCTAAGGACCTTCTCTAACAGTACAAGGACCATCTGTATTAGGCAATCACCTGACACTAGGTCCAGTAAAGGGATAGAAACTAGTCAGCTCATATGTGAACAAGTTAATGTCTAAGGACCTTCTCTAATAGTACAGGAACCATCTGTATTGGGTAAATACCTAACAGGTCCAGTAAAGGGATAGAAACTAGTCAGTTCATATAAAAACAAACTAATTCCTATCCTATCTAAGAACCTTCTCTAACAGTACAAGGACCATCTATATTAGGCAATTACCTGACAGGCCCAGTAAAGGGATAGAAACTAGTCAGTTCATATAAGAACAAACTAATTCCTATCCTATCTAAGAACCTTCTCTAACAGTACAAGGACCATCTGTATTAGGCAATTACCTGACAGGTCCAGTAAAGGGATAGAAACTAGTCAGTTCATATAAGAACAAGCTAATTCCTATACTGTCTAAGGACCTTTTCTAACAGTACAGGGACCATCTGTAATGGGAAATTACATGACAGGTCCAGTAAAGGGATATAAACTAGTCAGTTTATATAAGAACAAGCTAATTCCTATCCTGTCTGAGGACCTTCTCTAACAGAGCCATTGACATACATCATAGGACTGCTCCTAGGTACCAGGGTTTAGCAGTCTACTAAAAATATCCAATTCCAGGTTCCCTCTGCCCAGTTATGACTAGGGATGCACCGAATCCAGGATTCGGTTCGGGATTTGGCAAGGATTCATCTTTTTCAGCAGGATTCGGTAAAATCCTTCTGCCAGGCCGAACCGAATCGGAACCCTAATTTGCATATGCAAATTAGGGGCGGGAGGGAAATCATGTGACTTTTTGTCAGAAAACAAGGAAGTAAACATTTTCCCCTTCCCACCCCTAATTTGCATATGCAAATTAGCGGATTCGGTGCATCCCTAGTTATGACCTAAGTTTATTGGTCCATACAAAATCCTAAGTCTGTCAAGGTTTGTTTAGAGCTGCCAATGGATGAATAATATAATGTGTGATTCACATTTCTTTAAGTTGCTCCAAGACACCAACTATAGAGTCCAGAGGCAGCCCTTTGGGGGTAAAATAAGATCCTGCCTATGATCTGGTGTTTTTATGTTGTTTCCATAAATGCTACTCTAAATGAGCAGACAGCTATGGTACTGGTTCACTTATATTGCTATCCCTGAATTTGCAAGTAGGTATGGCCTGTTTCCCCTGTATCTTACCTGGCCAAATGTGATCAGTGGAAGCCATTAGTCTGGCTATTTAATGTTTACATGATTTTCTAGTAGACTTAAGGTATGGAGATCAAAATTACAGAAAGGTCCCGAGCATTCTGGATATATGGTCCCATACCTATACTATCAACTAAGGCTGACTTTGACAAGTGTAACATTGTGCAGGTCTATTTCAAGCCAAGTAGGTAAAGTTACCTTTAAACTTCTAAAAATTAACTGAAAAAGGTTATTTTATTTATAATCTTATTGAAAAATAAACATGTAGCAGGATCAGACAACAAATCTTTGACACAGTAGCATCGTAATAAAAATACCTCACCCTGGTGGTCTAGTGGGGGGACGGCAGGGACGCCCCTCGGCGGGGACGCCCGCCGCGCTGTTCTTCCTGTGCCGGCTCTCTCCTAGTGCACGCACGCATGCGCACTTCTGGATTTAAAGGCGCATGCGCGCTGACGTAATGACGTCAGCGCGCAAAGGCGCCAAATTCAAAAGTATTAAAGGGGCATTCCCACAGTTGTCATTGCCCGTGATAGGATTGTATTCCTGGTGCTCCTAAGCCTTGTGCTATTTGTCTGATTCCTTCTGAACCTGTCTGATTCCTGTTTTGACCCCTGCCTGGCTATTTTGACTATTCTGATTTCTGGATCCTGACCTTGCCTGCTTACGACTACTCTTCAGTTTAATCCCTCGATTGATCACCCGGTTTTGACCCTTTTTGCCTGTTTGACGATTCTTGCTATCTGCCTGCCTCGACCCAGCCTGTCTGACCATCCGCTAGCCTTGACCTTTTGTACCGTGACCTTCGGCCTAAAGACTCTGCTAAACAGCCGTGCCCCTTCGCCAGCCAGAACATCTCGCCTTGCACCCCTCGTTAAGTCCAGGTGGCACCCAAGTAAGCTGAGGGCTCCTCCCGAAGCCCAACGGTGGTCACACTACTGGTGAAGCCGAGCCGAGACAGGGTGCTTGGCATTTGTTCTGGTATCTTGTGCCGGCCGTGACATTATCACGGGCCATGTAGGACGAAAGTCTAGACAGTGCTTCTGCTGCTGCTTCCGTTTCACCTCCTCCAACTACCACCGAAGCACTCCTTACTGCCCTGCTACAGCGCATGGAGGACCATGAGCAGAAGCAAAACTATTTGCTTCAGGGGTTTCACAATCTGACCGGCAAGCTTGAAACTTCGCAGCAGCCAATCAGACCAGTTGTCTCTTCCCCTGTGGGTTCTTCTGCTGTGTGGGGTGATTCTGCTAGACCCCAGGAACCCAAAATTGCCTTTTCTGATAAGTTCAGTGGGGATAGAGCAACATTTTTTGTCTTTAAAGAGGCATGTAAATTATACCTTGGCTTCTTCCCTCACTCGTTTCCAACAGGTGAGGAGAAAGTAAGGTTCGTCATGACTCTATTACAGGGTGATCCCCAAATTTGGGCTCTTAGACTGCCCGCCTCTGATCCAGCCCGTTTCTCCTTAGATACTGTCTTTGAGACCATGGCCATACTCTACGATGACCCGGATCGCGCCTCTTCGGCCGATACCGAGATTCGTAAGTTGTGCCAGGGGAAACGGGATTCGGAGGTGTACTGCACTGAGTTCCGCCGGTGGGCAGTAGAGACAGGGTGGAACGATATGGCTCTATGTATCAGTTACGTATAGGGCTGTCAGATCTTGTCAAAGACAGTCTGGTAAATGACCCCCTATCTTCCAATCTGGATGACCTCATGTCTCTCGCCATCCAGATAGATAGGAGACAGAGAGAGAGAAGGGGTGAAAGGGGGACTTCTTCTTATTCTGGGGTCACTAATGTTAAGGTATCTAACCCATCTGTGTCAGGATGAGCCTATGCAGTTAGGCCTATCCCACTTAACTCCTGAGGAAAAGGCACGCAGGCGTTCCCTTGGTTTATGTATTTACTGTGGGGAAAAGGGTCATTTCCTTAATCAGTGTACTAAGAGGCCGGGAAACGCCCAAGCCTTAATGGAGAAGGGGAGCTCCATTTGGGTGCAGGCGTTTCCTCTCCCCAATCTGCCTCCAAGGTTTTGTTACCAGTTAAATTGTCTTGGCCTACGGGTTCTGTTAATTTGTCCGCTTTTGTGGACTCTGGGGCGGAGGGTAATTTTTTGGATACTGCTTTCGCAGCCAAACATGGCATTCCTTTAGTCCCTCTGTGTACCCCCATGAGAATTTTAGCGGTGGATAAAAGACCCCTAGGGTCAGGTGTAATTAACAAAAAAACTGCCTTCTTATCATTGTGTGTCAACGATTCTCACTGTGAGGAGATAGCTCTTTTTCTTATTGAAGGTGCCTCTTCTCCTCTTATTTTGGGGTTACCCTGGCTCCAGGTTTATAATCCTCATATTGATTGGGTTACGGGGGAGATTTCTCAGTGGGGTTCATATTGTGGGGGCGTCTGTATTCCTCCAACAATAGCAACTACCTCAATTGAGGGTTTACCTGCAGCCTATTCGGCATATGCCGACGATTTTCCAAGAAAGCTGCTGAAACCTTACCCCCACGTAGACAGTATGATTGTCCCATTGACCTAGTTCCAGGTTCCACTCCTCCTCGTGGTCGTACTTATCCTCTTTCTTTACCTGAAGCCCAAGCGATGAGGGACTATATTGAAGAAAACCTTGAGAGAGGTTTCATCCGACCCTCTAATTCTCATGCCGGTGCCGGGTTTTTCTTTGTGGGTAAGAAAGACGGTGGTCTTCGCCCTTGTATAGATTACAGGGGTTTAAATAAAATCACCATTTATAACCGCTACCCCCTTCCTCTAATTTCTGAGCTATTTGACCAGGTTAAAGGTGCCCAAGTCTATACCAAGCTTGATCTTAGAGGTGCTTACAATCTCATTCGTATTAGAGAGGGGGATGAGTGGAAAACAGCATTTAACACCAGGGACGGCCACTACGAATACTTAGTAATGCCTTTTGGGCTCTGTAACGCCCCCGCAGTTTTTCAAGAATTTGTCAATGACATCTTTCGAGATCTGCTGGGGGTATTCGTAGTGGTCTACCTTGACGATATCCTTATTTTCTCTTCCAATCTAAATGAACATCGTAATCATGTTTGCGAAGTCTTACGTAGGCTAAGGGAAAATAATCTTTATGCAAAACTAGAGAAATGTACCTTTGAGGTCTCTTCTGTTCAGTTTTTGGGGTTTATTATTTCCAACAAGGGTCTAGAAATGGATCCAGGCAAGGTGAAAGCTGTCCTGGATTGGGCCCAACCCCTTTCGTTACGTGCAGTTCAAAGATTTCTTGGTTTTGCCAATTATTATCGTCAATTTATTAAGAATTTTTCTCATATTGTAGCCCCCATCACAAGTTTAACCCAGAAGGGCGCTGATCACAGTATATGGCCTCCTGAAGCCTTACACGCTTTTGAAACCCTCAAAAGGGAGTTCTGTACTGCCCCTATTCTTCAACACCCTGATCCCGCTCTTCCTTTCATTGTGGAGGTTGATGCTTCTGAGGTGGGAGCGGGGGCAGTCCTTTCCCAAAGGCATCCGATTACCAACAAATTGCATCCATGTGCCTTTTTCTCTAAGAAGTTTTTACCTGCAGAGGTAAATTACGACATAGCGAACAGGGAATTGTTGGCTGTCAAATTGGCTTTTGAGGAATGGCGGCATCTCCTAGAGGGTGCAAAACATGTGGTGACGGTCTATACTGATCATAAGAATTTACTTTATATTGAGTCCGCTAATCGCCTAAATTCTAGGCAAGCCAAGTGGGCCTTATTTTTCTCAAGGTTTAATTTTGTTTTAACTTTCAGGCCTGGTTCCAAAAATACCAAGGCGGATGCACTCTCTAGGAGTTTTGAATCTTTCCCCTCTGACTCTAGTGAGTGTACTCCCATCATCCCCAAAGAATTAATTTTAGCCACTTTAGAATCTGACCTTTCCTCCTTATTACTTCCCTTACAAACATCTGCTCCTACCGATACTCCCCCTGGGAGATGGTTTGTTCCTGAGGAGCTTAGGGAGCAAGTTTTGAAGGAGGTTTATGATTCTAAAATGGCGGGGCACCCGGGAGTTACTAAGACTGTTTCTCTATTGTCCCGTCATGTTTGGTGGCCTTCTTTCAAACGGGATACAACATTTTTTGTCAACTCCTGTCCAGTCTGTCAAAGATCTAAATCCTCCCGTCATTTATCTCAAGGTCTGTTAAATCCGTTGCCAATCCCTGAGAAGCCATGGTCCCATCTTTCGATGGATTTCATTGTAGATTTACCTCCCTCTCAGGGTAAAACTGTAATTTGGGTGGTGGTGGATAGGTTTAGTAAAATGAGCCATTTTGTTTCCCTCCCACACCTCCCTTCTGCTAAAACCTTAGCCGATCTGTTTATTTCTCAAATTTTTAAGTTGCATGGGTTCCCTGTTAATATTGTCTCGGACAGAGGAGTTCAGTTTGTCTCTAAGTTTTGGAGGGCTTTTTGCTCCTTGGTGGGAATTAATTTGTCTTTTTCAACCGCTTACCACCCCCAAACCAACGGACAAACTGAGAGGGTGAACCAGTCCCTAGAGCAATATCTCAGGTGTTACGTGTCTGACAACCAGTCCTCTTGGGCTGAGTTATTGCCCTGGGCAGAGTTTGCCTACAATAACGCTACTCACTCCTCCACTGGAGTGTCTCCTTTCTTCATTGTCAATGAGTTTCACCCTAAAGCATTTTCTTTTTCCGGTTCTGGTTCCCCTGTCCCTTCTGCTGACTACTCTGTGGAACACTTCTCTAAAATCTGGTCACAGGTGCACGACTCTCTCTCAGCAGCATCCTCTGCTCAGAAGAAAGCTGTTGACAGGGCTCGTAGAGAAGCACCTCAGTATAAGGTGGGAGATTCTGTTTGGTTATCTACCAAAAATATTAAATTGAAGGTTCCCTCTCTCAAACTGGGGCCCAGGTTCATTGGTCCATACCCAATTACTGAAATAATCAATTCTTCTTCTGTCCGTCTTCAATTACCTGCAGAATTTAAAATATCTAACTCTTTTCATGTCTCCCTCCTAAAACCAGCCACTCTGGTCCGTCATCTTCCTGTACCTCCCCCAGTGTTGGTCGAAGGTCAGCCTGAATTTGAGATCCAGGAGTTCCTCAATTCCCGCCTTGTGCGAGGTAAGGTGCAATATCTTACTAAGTGGAAGGGCTTTGGCCCTGAAGAGAGCTCTTGGGTCTCAGTTGATGACATCAAGGCTGACCGACTCAGGAAGAAGTTTCATCTTAAATTTCCTGGGAAGCCTGGGGGTCCATGGCCCCCCTAGAGAGGGGGGTAATGTAATAAAAATACCTCACCCTGGTGGTCTAGTGGGGGGACGGCAGGGACGCCTGCCGCCCCCTCGGCGGGGACACCAGCCGCGCCGTGCTGTTCTTCCTGTGCCGGCTCTCTCCTAGTGCGGGCATGCGCACTTTTGGATATAAAGGTGCATGCGCGCTGACGTAATGACGTCAGCGCACAAAGGCGCAAAATTTAAAAGTATTAAAGGGGCATTCCCACAGTTGTCATTGCCCGTGATAGGATTGTATTCCTGGTGCTCCTAAGCCTTGTGCTATTTGTCTGATTCCTTCTGAACCTGTCTGATTCCTGTTTTGACCCCTGCCTGGCTATTTTGACTATTCTGATTTCTGGATCCTGACCTTGCCTGCTTACGACTACTCTTCAGTTTAACCCCTCGATTGATCACCCGGTTTTGACCCTTTTTGCCTGTTTGACGATTCTTGCTATCTGCCTGCCTCGACCCAGCCTGTCTGACCATCCGCTAGCCTTGACCTTTTGTACCGTGACCTTCGGCCTAAAGACTCTGCTAAACAGCCGTGCCCCTTCGCCAGCCAGAACATCTCGCCTTGCACCCCTCGTTAAGTCCAGGTGGCACCCAAGTAAGCTGAGGGCTCCTCCCGAAGCCCAACGGTGGTCACACTACTGGTGAAGCCGAGCCGAGACCAGGGTGCTTGGCATTTGTTCTGGTATCGGGTGCCGGCCGTGACAAGCATGATATAATATAGTATAGTAAGTTAGGCTGAAAAAAGACATACGTCCATTAGATTTACCTATACTAGATAGACACGTCCATCAAGTTCAACCTTTTAAGTCTATATATAACCTGCCTAACTTCCAGTTGATCCAGTGGAAGGCAAAAAACCCTTTTGATCGAAGCCTTTCAATTTGCCTCATAGGGGGAAAAAATTCCTTCCTAACTCCAAAATGGATTAGTCCCTGAATCAACTTGTACTATGAGCTATCTTCCATAACCCTGTATTCGCTCACTTGCTAAAAAGCCATCCAACCCCTTCTTAAAGCTATCTAATCTATCAGTCTGTACAGCTGATTCATGGAGAGAATTCCACATCTTCATAGCTCTCACTGTAAAAAACCCCTTCCGAATATTTATCCGGAACCACTTTCTTCTGTCAGCTGGAAAGACCTACTTGTAAATAAAGCATTACAGAGACTATTATATGACCCCCTTATATATTTATACAGTACATAGGATCATATCACCCCTTAAAGCGATACTGACAAGTTCCTATAAAAATCATAGGAATGTGTCAGTATCAAGTAGTTGCTGTGCCCGGAATAGTTCCCCTCAAAGCAGACTGAAGGGTTAACATGCCTACGTGCCGACCCTTGTAGGCCTCTGTACTTGTTTTCCTGTACGACCCTGTACTGTCTCTTCTTAGACAACCTTGCATAAGTATCATCATGTACTATAAACAATATTATCAGCTTGCCTCAGACAAAATATCTTAGCTAACGCGCATGCACATATTTGTCTCTTTTCTATCTTGTCCATCCTGAAGGATATAGTGAATAAAGTACCCCCTTTTGTAAAATATAGGGATATTATAAGTTACCGAGGAGTTTCATGACCATATAAAAACACGAGGCCGAAGGCCGAGTGTTTTTATACAGGTCATGGAACTCCTAGGTAACTTCTAATATCCTCATATTTTACAACTGGGGGTACTTTATTTATTATAATACACAAATTTCAATGAGTCATGTGACAGAAATGACATCAGAACTCACCGTTTATAACTGATGACATCAGAACTCACCGTTTATAAGGATATAATTTACAGGATATTCATGGCTTTTGTGTATTATATACCTATTACAGACATATACTATGCTAATAACTATGCTGATACGTCACTATATTGGGACGTCTTTACTTATAACCTATATAAGCCTATGTTTGACCTTCAATAAACGGAACTTGTTATTCTGATCCACTCGTTGGTGTTTCTTTGTGCAAGTTCCCCGGATCCGGAATGTTAGGCATTGTTGGTCAGACGAAATCCAAAGGTTCCAGTAGCAGTCGGTTCGTTGTCCCCTTCAGTCTGGTGTCAGAAGCTGGAAATAGCAAGCGGCACGGACAGGTAAGAAAACATCTGTCTTATAGACGATATTTTTCTTTCCATCCGTATATGCTTAATGCTGTATTCTTAAGCTTAAAGGGGAGACAAAAGAAATCCCTGACGAGGGATTCAAGTTAGATAAAGGAAATCCCTGACGGGGGATTCCAAAGGAGTTTTAGGTAAACTCCCGGTTTCTGGAGTTTTAGGTAAACTCCCGGTTTCACGAGTTTTAGGATCCCGGTTCATATATTGTTACTCCTGGAACGGATTTCTGCTGTAACGTCACTGCCTTGTATTCAACTGCATGTTGTATGTGTCTGTGTTTTACTGTTTGTATGTTACAATGTTTAAAGGTTAAAGCATATTTTTTGTTGTGTATAATACATGTAAAACGATCGCTATATTAAGGAATACCTCTGTGAGTTGACAAGGTTTTGTTGGGTCCCTCGATCCCAAGACAGCCCGTAAATTGTTTTGATTTATTGCGATCGCTTTACTCTATTTCTTTTTCACGTCTTGCTTGTGCTCAGTAGTAGTATTTGAGTTTAGAAACCACACGTTCCCTATAAATCACTATTAGTGCACATGAGCTCTGCCATTCAGAGACAGGCTGTATTTTTTTTAGTATTTCTGTTAAAATAAGTAGTCTTCCTTAGGAACTCTGCGAGTTGCATGTAACACTACATACATTTAATTTTAGTATTTCTATCAGCCCTCTCTTCTTTTCTCACTAAGAAACTCACTACTTATTTGGTGCAAGCAAACAGCGTGTTTTATTTCAATATGGGTGCGAATAATTCAAAGAAATTGCCACCACCCATTAATGGTGAAACTTGTAAAGAATATGTGTATAGATGCAGTCCCACAGTAGGGTTTTATGTTGATCCCTGGGTTGATAAAATAGCAGGATCGGGAGAAGCTTTTTCTATACTGAACATCTTGTGTCAGTATGGTTCTTCTGGTTTACACCCATAATCTAATTAAGACGGGAATAGATATCCTCAGGACTGTTTGTGTCCTTATCAATTTTAATGCCCATAGTGAGGCTGCAGGTTCTGACTGTTCATCAGCCGATACAAAGGACACAGGTCGACCAATAGAGGACGGGACGGAGACTGATCACCTCCAGGACACGGGAAGACCTATTTTTTTATAGTTTCTTACTCGTGTCAAACCTGCTATTACTGTTCATACCTGTTGTCTAAATCAACTCCTGGCAGCCAGCAACAACAGGTATTTTCTTGCCTGCAGCTCTTTATTGAACCTGTATAGAGCTATCTATTACCCGGTTTGTGTTTTATGTTTTGTGATATTCTCTTTCTGAGAGAGTAGAATTAGATGATTAATGCATGTGGTATCCAGACGTCAATAGGACGCTGATACAACTCTGTCTCTGTACATCATAATGATAAGGGTCTTGTAGAGACCGCTGAAGCATGGTTCAAAGTTGCTAAATGCTTACACAAAGAATTTTGGTCCGAACAAAGAATAATCGAATCAAATGGGAATGTTAAAGTGATGTATTAGAAGCTCTAGCCCCACAAGAGTTGAGTGGTTGTAACTCATATGGCATACATAGAGCCATCAACTCCCTATGCTGGGAATGTTTCCCGTAATCAGAGCAGGGGAGAGCAAGAATCAGAAAGTGCAGTAGAAGAAGGTAAAGTAAGTGACATAGAAGAAGGTCAGGAAAGTGCTGTAGAAAGAGAGGAACAAGAAAAACTACTAGTAGAAGGGTTAAGTTAGAAAATAGAGAATAGTGAGAAGAGACAATTCATCTTTCAGTGCTGAAAACAGCAGCGCTGATACAGGCAGTTCTCAGCCCCGCAGCCAAGCTCTACCCCACCCGTAGAGAAAAAGGGGGGTGGAGGGCGTCCCTGCAGCACGTCTCATTAACACAGACAGAAAGCTCATTCCATGGACAGCACCAAAATTTAGAAGGATTTTTCAAGACGTTCCACAGCCCCGTACTAATCCACACAAATTTGGACAGGAACTCTTGTTTATCCATAGTGCCCATAACCCTAATTGGACTGATATGTTAGTTGTAATCATACATGTGTCTGGTCCATTGGATTACCAACATCTGCTCGCTAAAATGAATTGGGACACTAACCCTGCTAACCCAGCCCAAGTAGGGGTCCCGTATCTACACAAGCTGCCTTTCTTATCAGTGCCCCCATCCCGGACAGTTTCATAGGTAGGGACATCCTTTGTAAACTAGGGTGTACCATATACTGCATTCCGGATTGAGTGTTTGTGTCTGTCCAACCCCAGTAAGTGTCTGAGATGACTAATGCCCAAGATACAGTAAATCTTTTGTCACTAAAAGAAATGTCTAAGGAGGAACCTTCCGTACCTCCTGAATTATAATGTGTCCTAATTGATGTATGGGCTTTATCATTGACGGATATCTAGTTGATGTCATCCATCCCACCTGTGTCCAAACAAGTAGACCCACGGCCCTCCAATGTACCCATTTCAGATATTGCAGATAGATCTGTAAAGACATTGGGATACATCAAATGCTTCACACACCCTGACAAAGTGAGGTACATGGGTTTGATAATGTAAAAGATGAACCTTTGTTAAATCCTTATTGTGAATTGTTTTTTGATGGTCCAATGCTGTTGTAACATTTGTATGATGTTTTAGTTCTGCAGAATCTACTTCCACACATGGCAGCTCAAGAAGCTGAGCTCCAAGCACTCATCACAGCATGCACACTAGTAGAAGGTCAAAGGGCAAACATCTTTTCTGATAGCAGGTACTGTATTGGTATTTGTCTTGACTATCTTCTGATTTGGAGGGCCAGAAATTTTATGACATCATCAGGTAAACCAAATAAGAATACAAATACAAATTTAGTAAAACAGCTATGGTTAGCATTACAGCTTCCAACTGAGGTAGCCATTCTTAAAGTACAAGCGCACACAAAGCTTCAAACTCCAGAACCTACAAAGAAATGCAAAAGCTGACGAGAGAGCCAAGTCAGCTGCCCTCTTGCCTATAATGACAGTAATTTGCATCCAGAAAGACCACAAAGGGCCGTTGCACATGGATATCCTGGCTACAATACAGGACTAGGCCCCTGAGATGGAAAAAGGAAAGTGGTCGAAGCTGGGAGCATCCAAGGATGACATGGATCTATGGAGAAATGATGTATTATACTGTCTATCAAAAACAGTGTATGCTATGATGGCACACCTAACTCATGGACATGCGCACTCAGGTAAGAATGCAATGGCTGCTTCAGTTTAGAAAAGTTGAATAGCACCTGGGTTTCCAGCATTTGTTGCAAAATGTGTATTTTCTTGTGTTACCTGTTTACGTCATAATACTGGTCAGATAGTCAAATCTCCGAGACAGCACTTTGCTAAACCAGAATAACCCTTCCAGCGATTACAAATAGACTACAGCCAACTGCCTAAAGTAGGTCCATATGAATATGTACTAGTATGTATTGACATGTTCTCAGGATGGCCTGAGGCATGGCCAAGTTGCTAAGGCTACAACAAAAGCAACTGCTAAGAAACTTTAAATGAGGTAATCTGTAGGTATTCTTTACCAACCTTCATTGAAAGTAACAGGGGTACACATTTTACAGGGCAGATAATGTCTTAAATAAAAAATAACCCTCAGAGTTTTGGGAAGGTTGAAAGCCTAAATGGTGTTATATAGAATAAAATTTAATAGATTCTGAAAGAAACATTCAAATCTTGGGTTAACTTCCTTCCATTGCTTTGTTTTCAATATGCACCAATCCAAAAAGCCCTTACAAACTGTCACCCTATGACATTCTGTCTGGGTCAGCCCTAAGAATGGGATTGTATATGTAGCTATTGTACAGAAATGTCTAAATGAAATACACAAATATGTTTTTGATTCTATTCCAGATTCAAATGTCAATACTGGTTCACACTATCTTAAACTGGGTGACTGGGTAATGATTAAAAAGCATGTGAGGAACAGCTTGGACCCAAGATTTGAAGGTCCTTTCTAAGTGCAATCAGTAATACCTACTTCAGTAAAATTACATGACAAAGATATATAGATACATGTTTCAAATTGTAGTAGAGCAAGTGTACCCGACAAGCATGTATTTGTATTTTAAGTGCTACTGATTTTTGGTTTCGTTCATATGTCCTCTAGCAAAAGTAATTTTTATGAACAATCAAATCATTACATAACTTTACAAAAAAAAAAGAATAACTAAGGAAGCAAATAGAACTAATTGTTGGGTGTTTGGCATTAGGCCAACTGATTCAATGGGACTACCCATGGTAGTTTTCCCAATTTCTGCTCATAAACTAGTTTAACAATAACAATTATTATTTATATATGGCTTGGAAAATAGCACTATTAAAGCATTAAACATGTTTAAATGACACATGGAAAATAATGTTTGGTCTAAGTGTGTTTTTACAGGCAACCAAAGATGAAGCTAATGAATTTAGCAACGAGCAGAAGATGGTATTTATAAAACAACTGTTAATTTGACAGATACTAACTTTAAGAAAAGTATAGAGTGTTAGAACCTATTCTATTCTAAAATAAAATTAACTATTTATGGATTAATAACATAGAAATCTACCTACTACTTTATATGTGGTACATGGGCTTATGTTTAGTTACCAGAGAATAGCTATGGTACCTGTATTATTGCTACTTCAGCTCCTGCCATAGCAATTGTAGATTAGGATAATGTAACAGCAAATTTTTTTAATCACACCACAATCTTTTTAAGAGAATTGTTTACCATAGTAAAGTTTAATGTTTTTTGTGGAATTGTAAATAAGATTGAAGAGTTACAATATGAAGCAAGGGCAATTAGTCATAAGGCGTGGAACCCTTTTAAAGGTTTCCAATTTAGTGATATATTTAGTTTAAGCAAGATAGTGTTTTCTTGTTCATGGTTTTCATTTATAAACTTACAGTGTTTATAATTTCTCAAAGTACAGAACCTAATGCTAAACACATCTACCGTATCAGGATTCAAGATCCTGACTCTGAAATTCTTTATAAAAGTAGTTTCTAACATTATAATTTGTTTACTTCTATAGAACAACTGAGCATGTGGAAGATTTTGGCAATCGTTTTTCTTGCTACATGTTTATGATGATGATTTCAAATGAACACTCTTTATTGATAATTCAAAATCGGTGATAGATGGGAACCATTCTTATTTCACAGTTCCCTTTAATTACGGACGTCTTTTCCATGTCTCTTTCCAAAGCACTATATAGAAAAAGTTTGATGACACCTGTCTCTACGCCTATATCATGGAGATGCAAGTATACTAAATTCATCACTTCTAAGAACTATACTTGGGACAATATCTTTGCAGATGCCTTTATTCAAACCATCTTTTCTAAACGGCACTGGAACATGGATAAAGAGACTTATGTTTACTAAACGCAATATTTCGAAATACATGGCATGGAATCTTTTGGGTGTTGATTGAATTAGATATGTAATACTTCATGTTAATTCGTTTAAACTGAAGTAGTTTGTATAGTTAGGCAAATAACAAGATTGGGGTGGATTAGGAATTCTCCAGCATGTAGTTGTGCTAATTCTGCTGGTCAAGAATGAGTTCTTGGTTTTGAAGACAGGCCTAGCCCCTCTTCAGAGCATAGTAGTCTCAATACGGTTATTTGCATTTAGGTGAGTTTATAGTTTAGGTTAATTTTACTTATTGCTAATTATCAACTCCCTGTTTCTCTGTGTCATTCACTTATTCATCATCATACTGACACTGTTTCTGCATATCACAAACACACTGATAAATTGTATGATACTGTTGTTAAAACTGTTGCTACCAAACCCAGATTAATTTCTTTAGGTTCTCAGTAACAAGATGATTTACAACACCATTGGTATGATGTGTTTACTGGTTGGTCACCTACTGGTTCTGCTATCGTGCATTCTATTATTTATCCCCTTGTTATTGTTACAGTCATTCTTGTTCTTCTTGTTATTTTCAATTTATATCTTTCCTGCTCTTTTAGGAAGCGTATCCGCTCTATGATACGTACGTCAGAAAATTCTCAGTTGAAGAAAATACATTCTCATATGTCTTTTTCACATTAGATGATCATGTTATGATCAAAGAGGGGGTTGAAGGGTTAACATGCCTACGTGCCGACCCTTGTAGGCCTCTGTACTTGTTTTCCTGTACGACCCTGTACTGTCTCTTCTTAGACAACCTTGCATAAGTATCATCATGTACTATAAACAATATTATCAGCTTGCCTCAGACAAAATATCTTAGCTAACGCGCATGCACATATTTGTCTCTTTTCTATCTTGTCCATCCTGAAGGATATACCTATTACAGACATATACTATGCTAATAACTATGCTGATACGTCACTATATTGGGACGTCTTTACTTATAACCTATATAAGCCTATGTTTGACCTTCAATAAACGGAACTTGTTATTCTGATCCACTCGTTGGTGTTTCTTTGTGCAAGTTCCCCGGATCCGGAATGCTAGGCATTGTTGGTCAGACGAAATCCAAAGGTTCCAGTAGCAGTCGGTTCGTTGTCCCCTTCACAGACGACCTCTGACACTACTAATGGATTTTGTGCCTTGCTTCCGTGATGCTGTGCTGGGGGCGGAGTGATCCTTTCATAGGCTGAAGTTCTGTTTTCACAGGGTCGGGGCAACGCAGGTTTGCAGGGCTGGCGGTGGCTTTGAGGGGAACTATTGCGGATGCAGCACCTGATACTGACACATTCCTATGATTTTTAAAGGATTGTGTCAGTATCGATTTTAGCGCCTCTTCTCCAGTGTGAACATCCCCAACTTGGCCAGTGTTTCCTTATAGCTAAGATTTTCCATACCAGCTTTTTCTTTTTTTACCAGCTTAGTTGCCCTTCTCTGTTCCCTCTCTAATTCAATAATGTCCTGTTTGAGTGATGGAGACCAAAACTGTACGGCATATTCTAGATGGGGCCTTACCAGTGGTCTATAAAGTGGAAGAATGACCCCCTCCTCGGTGAATCTATGCCCCTTTTAATAAAGCTTAAGACCTTATTTGCCCTTGATGCTGCTGACTTGCATTGTTTGCTACAGCCAAGTTTATTATATAAAAAGACGCCAAACTCTGTCTCCATTATGGATTTTCGTCTCCATTATGGATTTGCCTAGTTCAGTCCCATTAAGGGTATAAGTGGATATTTTTTTTTTTTTTTAACATATGTTTTTATTTATTTTACAAATCAAATAAATAAAGTAACAAAATGGAAATTTGGAGGTACATAAATTATACAAAGAGAAAAGATTCCATTGTCAATACAAGCTTAGCGATTTATCTGAAAACCTGTCAAATTGTGAGTTAATGTAGATAGTTGAATATGGGATTAATTAAAACAACAATATTTCCTTACATCATAGTTTGATGGCTCTGTTCCCTTGAATGAGAAAGGTTGGATGTATAGATCTGTTTCCTGTACGGTAGGATTGTTAGATAGTAATTCTGTGTCAAAACCAGGTAGTAATTCTGTGTCAAACCAGGTAGTGTGTCTAAATGAGTAAATAGTTAGGTATTTAATGTGTGTGGGAAGGAAGGCAGATGAAGAAAGCCAGTGATGTAAAATAGTTTTCCTGGTTGCAGCAGTTAATCTTTCTGCTAAGAGTCTCTCCGAACATGTAAGTTTTAATTGTGTGTGTGTGGGGGGGGGTATTCCAAAAATTGGCCATGTTAAGGTAAATGGTGCAGTTTGTTGTCTTAGAGATTTCTAATATCCCTGAACTTCTCCCCATAATTTTTGGATACTAGGGCAAAGCCATAGACAGTGTACGAGGTCAGCTCTAGGTTGTTGGTATCTCATGCATTTGTCTGTATTTGTAGTACCTATATGATGTCTCCGAAGTGGTGTCAGATACGATTGATGTAGTATTTGTAGAGACATTTCCTGATATTTACTAGTAGAAAGTGTTTGCATAGTCTTTTTGTGAAATTGGAGTATCTTAGCAGCTTCTGTCTGCAGAATTACTGAGGTCCATTTGCTTATAAAATTATTTGGAGTTTCAATTAATAATGTGGTCCTAATTGTATGATAGATTTGAGATGTAGTCTTAACTGTAGTGCCTCTGGGCCATAATGTATTTATTGGGTTATATTTATCGATCTGAGAAAGACGTTGTAGAGCTTTTGTAGCAAAAATGTAGAGAGTAGGTAGTCCTCAGATAGAAATGGGAATTTCTAGGCTAAGTTTCCTTTGGTAATTATGGTGAATTTGTCAGTAGCAACATCTTTGATCAATCTCAAGTCTTGCCAACGTAAATGGAAAGTCATTCCTGTTATCTGTTCCTTCGAAACCAATATCCAGTGCTTCTGATTTAGTCAGATTTATTCGGAAACCTGTGAATGTACTAAAGAGTTGGATGGTATCTAAAATTCAGGCAATTCTGTTTAGGGATCTTGAATAAATAATAGATCATCTGCGAAAGCTTTTATTTTTTGTTTTAAGTGTCCCAGAGGGATTTCTTGAAAGGTTTTATTAAGAAGGAGATATTGTATTTAAGGGTCTAACGCTATATAAAATAATAGAGGGAAGATGGGGCAACCCTGCCTAGTTCCTTGTTGAATTCTACATTTTTCTGAGTTATACCCATTAACTGTCAGGATGGTTTGAGGTGAGTCATATAAGGCTTTGAAAAGATTAAGCATGTGTATCCCAAAGTGTTGGAATTCCAGAAGTCATATGTGTGTGCAAGATCCTATCAAATGCTTTATCTTCATCTAAGTTGATTAATAAACTTGTCTTCTTTTTTCAAGCAGATTGGAACCAGCTGGGGAAGCTACAGCTTTAGAGACTTTATCTCAGCAGATCGCGGCCCTCACATGAGCTGTACAAGATCTTCAAGGAGGATATCAGAATGTACAAGCTCGGCTTACTGAACTACAACCCACCGCTCCAGTTACTGCTTTGCCCTCCACATCCAGCACCACCTCAGCACAGGCAGCTTCGGGGGGGCACCTCATCCAGAACCAAAAATAGCGCTTTCTGATGACCGAAGTCAATTTCGTACCTTCTGGAACAGTTGTAGGCTCTTGTTTTCACTTCAGCGAAGGATCTACCACGATGAACGTACTAAGGTGGAAGCAGTAATTTCCTTCCTCTCGTGGGAACCCCAGATTTCCGGTGCTTCTTCACTTCCTGAGGCAGAACCTATGCAGTTGGGGTTAATCCGTCTGGGCTTGTCTCCTGAGGAGACGTTGAGAAGACGGCGCCTTAATCTCTGCCTATATTGTGGTTCCGCAGATCATCTTCTGCGTACCTGTCCTGTCCGTCCAGAGGGTAATTCTTCTTGCAAGTCTGGGTTAAAGACTCAACTTCAATTTTCAAGTGCCCATATCACTCTATTTATGTCATTACAGTGGGGAAGAAACCGTCTGAAAGTAGCGGCAATCCTTGATTTGGGTGCTAGCAGTTGTTTCATGGATGCAACCTTCGCAAAGACCCATGAAGTGCCGTTATTAACTAAGTCCCAACCAATCCTTATTAAGATGGCCAATGGCTCTCCACTTAGTTCTGGTCCCGTTACTTTGGAGACTTCACCTTTATTTTCTTCAATAAATGATGAACATTATGAGTTTATTCGTTTTGATGTGGTTTCTTCTCCTTTGTTTCCAATTATTATTGGATTACCTTGGTTAAAGCACGCAATCCCGTGGTTGATTGGACATTAGGAACTGTGACCTTTTCCTGTCCGTATTGTCTTCAGAATTGTTTTCGTTCTCAGGTTAGTCCCAGAACTGTGGCATGTACTGCGGTGGAACAAGAACTCTTTGTAACAGTGCCTTCCGTTTACCATGAATTTTTGGATATCTTCAATGAGAAAGGTGCGGACGTCCTTCCACCCCATAGGGCATATGACTGTCCAATTGATGCCCGGTTCTCCTATACTGTTTGGGCGCATCTTCCCTCTTTCGGGAACAAGGGCTTGGAGTACTTCTTGAATATATTAATGAGAATTTGAGGAAAGCATTTAACAGACCATCCACATCACCTGCTGGAACAGGATTTTTTTTTGTTGAGAAGAAAGATCATTCCCTACGGCCTTGCATATATTATAAATTGACCATCAAAAACCGTTAACCTCTTCCTTTGATCCATGAACTGTTTCAAAGATTTCGCTCTGCTACAGTATTCTCAAACTGGATTTGAAGGGAGCAGTGTTATCCCAACGTTCGGGGGCCCAAAACCTTCTTCATCCATTTGCTTTCTTTTCAAAGAAGCTATCAAGTTTAGAATGCAATTATGATGTGGTAGATAGAGAGCTGTTAGCTATCAAATTAGCTTTGGAGGAGTGGAGACATTTTCTGGAAGGCACACTTAATCCTATCTTGGTGCACACGGATCATAAGAACCTTGAGTATTTACAAACTGCCAAGAGGTTGAGACCTAGACAAGCAAGGTGGGCCCTTTTCTTTTCACGGTTTCAACTTCATATTACTTACCGTCCCGGCTCACGAAACAACAAGGCTGACGCATTGTCTTGTATGTTTTCTCAAGAGTGTCCTTAGGTCAAGTCTCCTGAAACTATCCTTCCAGCTAACAGCTTCTTACTATTGCAATCCTCACTTCTACATAGGATTCAAGAAAGATCTAAGATTGATATCCCTCCAGCAGATGTTTCCTTGCACCTTCAAGAGGGTCTTTATTTCTTTGGGGAGAGATTATTTGTTCCTGCACCTTTAAGGACTGAGGCTTTAAAAACTATTCATGATTCCCCTCTGGCTGGACATTTTGGGTTTCGTAAAACCTTAGACCTAGCACGACACGTGATTTCCCAACCCAACCCTAATTTACATATGCAAATTAGGATTCGGTTCGGCCAGGCACAAGGATTCGGCCGAAAAAGGCCGAATACCTAACTGAATCCTGGATTCGGTGCATCCCTACTAATTTTGGTTATCACCTTCCATGATTCCTGGGTTGTTGAAGGAGGAATCTGTACCTGCTGCACAAGAAAGACTTACCCTGTTGAAATCAAATGTTGAGATTTTACGTCAGAATCTGTTAAAGGCGCAAGCTAATATCAAGTATTTTGCTGACAAAAAGAGGAATCCGGATCTGGAGTTTGTGGTCGGAGACAAGGTGTGGCTGTCGACTCAGACTGAACTGTCCATCGAAAAAATTAGCACAACGTTTTGTGGGGCCTTTCGAGATAATTCAGCAAATGAACCCAGTTGCCTATAAGTTGCGGTTGCCTGATTCGTTCCGTATACACCCAGTGTTCCATTCTGCTTTGCTGAAACCGCTGGTTTCAAACCAATTTCCTGTCGTGGAAATTCTACTCCAGATCCAGTTCTTGTGGAGGATCATGTGGAGTTCGAGGTTGAGTCCATCGTGGATTCAAGGCGTATAGGAGGCAAGCTTCAGTATCTTATTAAATGGAAAGGATTTGGTCCCTAAGAGAATTCGTGGGAACCAGCGGCTAATGTTCATGCTCCTAGACTTGTGAGAATTTTTCAGTCATGGAATTCTGGTAAAACCGCCCATGGTCGCGTCCAGAGGCCGCACCTAAGGGGGCAATGTCAGGATCCAAAAGGTTCTGGCACTGCTCTTTGGCGCAGACGCCAGAATCCACGTCGTGATGCAGCACGTCCAGATTCGATGCAATGACGTGACGCAGGTGCCTTGACGTGTCGCCATTGGACGCTGAGGCCTATTTAAACTTACCTTCAAGGTCAGGACTTTGCTCAGACATTGTCTTGGCTAATTCCTTAAGACTTCTTGGAAACCCTAATTGTGTATAGATTTTGGAAATCATCTGACCACACTTATTGAACTCCCTTCCTGCTGTGACGCCTAGAACTTCTCTACCTTTCCTGTTTTGACCTTGCCTGTCCTTGACTACGCTGATCTCTGCCATCCCTGACTCAGCCTGCCTGACCATTCTACTTCTTCTCTACAGAGAGAGAGCGGTCCTTCATTATCATTACCATCGTTATTTCGGCTCTCATACCTTACCCTACCAGTTTCTCCTATGTGCATATTGAGGACACACCGTGTGGGGTACTCTAAGAGCGGCCTTCCATCAGCTAATTGGTTCCAGACTCCGGTAAGCCTGATATTTACATTTATCAACATTGAATCTCATTTGTCACTTAGCTGCCCAGATTGCCAGTTTGTCAAGATCCTGTTGCAAGTGCCACATCCTGGATGGAATTTATTGGGCTGGATAGTTTTGTGCAAACATTGATACATTACTTACAATACCCTCCCCTAAGTCATTAATGAACAAGTTAAATAAAAGTGGACCCAATACCGAGCCCGATGGACCCCACTAAGAACCTTACTCCAAGTAGAGAATGTACCATTAACAACCACCCTCTGTACCCTATCCTGTAGCCAGTTTCCTATCCATGTGGAAATGACTTCATTAACAGACCTTAGTTTAGAACGCAGTAGTTTGTGGGGCATGGTATCAAATTAACTTTTAAGGGTCCTATTTGAACTAATTAAACTCTTGACACTTAGTTATTTAACAGCAAACATGGTCCCCACTAAGAACCTTACTCCAAGTAGAGAATGTACAATTAACAACCACCCTCTGTACCCTATCCAGGAGTCCCCAACCTTTTTTACTCATGAGCCACATTTAAATGTAAAAAAGAGTTGGAGAGCAACACAAGTTTGAAAAAGTCCTTGGGGATGTCAAATAAGAGCTGTGATTAGCTGATTGGTAGCCCCTATATGGACTGGTAGCCCACAGGAGGCTCGGTTTGGCAGTACATCTGGCTTTTATGCAACTAAAACTTGCCTCCAAGTCTGGAATTTAAAAATTAAACACCTGCTTTGAGGCAACTGGGAGCAACATCCAAGAGGTTGGTGAGCAACATGTTGCTCACGAGCTACTGGTTGGGGAACACTGCGTGTAGCCAGTTTCCTATCCATGTGGAAACGACTTCATTAACAGACCTTAGTTTAGAAAGCAGTAGTTTGTGGGGCACGGTATCAAATTAACTTTTAAGGGTCCTATTTGAACTAATAATTAAACCCTTGACACTTAGTTATTTAACAGCGATATTTAACTACTATAATACGTTAATTAATAGCTATAATCTAATTATGGATATCGAAACACCAGGGATAAAAGGTAACACATGGAGTAACTTGGTTACAGGGATCATTTTAACTAACAGTATGTTTTTTACTATGCAAATGAGATTTTCCCTCTGGGTTTTTGTTTTTACTATGAGGATTAAAGATAATATATTTTTTAACAGCAGTATTGCATTGTGCCAAGCAGGGGTCGCTATGCACATTTTGTATATAACTTGTCTGTTTTTTGTGATTGTATGCCTATGATTAAGGGATTGAGTCCCGAAACGCATAGGGCGTGAGATCCCTGTGGGATCTGAAATAAACCTGCCTTTTTCCTGGTATGGAGTGCCGTCTTCCTTTTGGTTGGTGGAAGTGCTATTTTAGCCTATGGGGACCTTCTACAATACATACAAACAGACAAACAGACGGCCGGCAAATCTCAACGGACTTCACTTCCCGCAAAGTTTTTGCTTATGACGGCTATTATTGCAGCTAGATTGTCAGACACAGTGCTACGAGGAAGGGACGTCTATGGAGTGTAACGCCGAAGCACTGAAACTCTGGTAACGCACTGTTTTCAATCTTAGCTGCCTTTCATATGTATTGCTGGCTTTTTGTGGGGAGACATTTATAAGGCCTATCTTATCCGTGAGGGTGAATGTTTTAGCCTGGGCAAAATGAGTTATGCTTGGGGCCCACCGGAGAGAAAGTTCCCACATTGATATAATTAATAACTGTGGGTTGTGCATGGTGAACGCACCATATGCTTGATGATACATATATCTTTCCGTGACTTTTTTCAGCTTTGCTGCTTCTTGTTTTTATTAACACATTAGTTACTGCCTTGGGGTTGCCGCTGCTGAAATTGTAGTGTTAACCGACTCCTTTTTACCCTGATATGACGGCAGGTGGGGTTACAGAACCTATGGAACTGGTGAAAATGTGTGCCCTGGAAGGGTTAGAGGACCGAGTGAGTAGATTTAATAAATATGAGTCTATGCTGGGAGATATGGATTTGGATGGGGAGATGTCCGATGATGTCCCAATTCCATTTAAAACCATAGAAAGATTGATGTCACACGAACTTCTGTTATGTTGGGACATTCTCACATTGGAGAAATATATTTCCTCGGAGTGGATACCCAGAGGATAAATGATCAAAAAGTTCCCCACTTTTGCCAAAGATGATGTGGATTTTGCTACTAAATGGAACAATACCTTATCCAAATGTTCTGTTGAATTAATGAATTTTTGTACGGAAGACTTGGAGTTGACATCGTTATGTACCACCAGGAGGGACCCAACCAAAGCCGATCTGGATGATTTGGGTAGTACAGATAACTCCAGAAAGGCAAAAAACTACCAAGGCCAGGATTTGTTCCCAAAACGCAAAAAAAATGGAGAGAAAGGACTGGCCGAGATGGAACGACCAAACAGAAAGAAAACTAGAAGAGGGGTTGGGAGGTCCTGGAGACAGACGATATTGGCTAAGGATGAACACGGCGAGGAAGGACAGGACTTATTGAATGTGGTGAATTTATCTTCAGTTACTCTGACTATGCCACAGGAACGAGTTCTGAGCCATGGTTTATCATTTGCACCTACACATCATTTTAGTTTGTTTAACATGTTGTTAACACAGGTTGGTACGTAAGTTAACACTTCAGAGACACTTTGGTCCTTTGTCGGTCAGGCACAAGTGAGGCAGATCTAACGAAGGTAGTTAAGTATAAGGAGGAGATGAGTAGATTGGATTTGAAAGATTCATTGCTCTCATTCCGGGAACACTGTTTCTTGTCAGATCTATACACCTTACAGGATGAAAGTTTGGTCGAGGGACAAGATATAGGGGGACAGGTGGAGAAAGTTAGACTGCCTAAAGACAAAAAGATGCTTCTTAATTTTTACCCCCTCCAGTCTAGATGTACCCCTATGGACACATTTCAGGACCTTGTTGAGAGGATCTCACTAGGTTATGTTCACTGAGAACCAAAGGATGTCCTGAAAACGTGTCCAAGGAGGATAGGTTAGCCATTAACTCCATAAAAGAGAATACAGATATAACCATCAGGCAAGCAGATAAGGGAGGGTGTGTAGTTCTGCTGAGCACGGTCGACTATTTGTCGGAAGCTAAAAGACAGCTGGATGATCCAGACACCTACCTTCAAATCCACAAAGTGAGTATATGGGGTTGATAGAGGAATTGGTCTCCTATAGGGTGTCTTTGGGTGTGGTGGATCCTCGGGACACTGACTATTTAGTCAGGCTTAAACCAGTGGTCTTGATCTTCCACCACCTCCCAAAAATATACAAATCGCTTGTAATCCCTGAAGGAAGGCCTATAGTGGCCAGTATAGGGTCCATCAATGAAGGCCTTTTTGTTTTGGAAGACACATGTCTAAAACCCTTAGTTTCACAGTTGGACTCCTATATTAGAGACTCAGGACACTTATTGGACAGGTTGTCCACCTTAAAGTGGCTGAACTCCTTCACATGGGTGTCTATATCACATGATTTAGGAATACAAACTGGGTACACACTTATACACTAATGCTTTGATTCACTATACACTTCTGGTGGTGGAATTTTTACTCAAGCATAATTTTTTCTATTACGATGGGAGGTTCTACCTCCAGAGACGGGGGACCGCTATGGGAGCATCCTTTGCTCCCACCTATGCCAACCTATACATGGGTTGGTGGGAGCGGTCCCGCGTCTATGGATGTGAGAACCCCTTTCAAGAGCACATTATATGGTACGGTCGCTGTATAGACGACCTCTTATTTATCTGGGATGGCCCCGAGGAAAAGATAAAGGAGTTTCACACTTATTTGAACACTAATCAACATAATCTTAATTTTACATTGGAATATCACAAATCCGAGATTAATTTCATGGACCTCACGTTAAGAGAGAATTAACATAATAGTAAAATAGAGTCAGAAATATATATGAGAGCCCACAGCGGGAAACACTATTTTGAGAGAGAATAGCTGCCATCCAAAACACATAATTCGGAGTACACCCTACAGCCAATTTGTAAGATATCATAGAAACTGTAGCCAAGATAATATCTTTAAAGAACAATCAAGACAATCCTGAGAGAAAGCAAATAAATATCAAGCTAACAATAGGCTACATATACCAAACAATTCAAATACTAATGAGGAATTGGGTAAAAATGAAGAGAGAGTAAAAATCTATTTTATTACGGAGTACAGTGAGGAATATGGGAGGATTTGTAATGTAATTAGTAGGCACCTTCCGGTGCTATATAATGATGCTAGGTTATCGGAAATATTATCTACTACTGACATAAAATGTGTCTCAAAGAGGCTACATTAGGTAAGATGCTGGCACCAAGCCTAGTGACTTCAACAAACAAAAGCCAGCGGGACAATCAGTGAAAGGGAGCTACAGATGTGGGACCACGACATGTAAAACCTGTAAGGTAATTTCTACGGGGCCTAGCTTTAAATTGACTGTCACAGGAAAGGTCTATCAGGGGGTGGTATATCTACTAGAATGCAAAAGCTGTGAGAAGCAATAAGTAGGCCATACAACCCACTGTTTAAAAGAGAGGATACAGGAGCATATAAGAGCTATAGATAAAAAGGATGAGGGGTCCCCTATAGGTAAGCATTTTGCCTCATGCTCCAAAAAAGGAACACTTGACTTGTTAGTCAAGGTTATAGAACATGTGAAGACACCCCTAAGAGGTGGTGACCAGGTGAGGCTATTGAATCTAAGAGAGGCTTTCTGGATTTTGAAATTAGAGACTAGAATACCCAAGGGATTAAACACTAGACATGACATTTCCTATCTATATTGACTTGATTTTACTAATGGGAATACTTCCCACGCTATATGGGGACCTTCTACAAATTTTTAGAGGTCGAAGTAAAATCCTTCAATCGATCAATGAAATTGTTAGAATAGTTTCATTCGAACGATTTAATCGTATGATCGAACGATTTTACTTTGATCATTTGATGGGCAAATTCGGTGAAAAACACTTAGATATTCGAATTCGAAGTATTTTAATTCGATGGTGGAATTTCGAAGTATTTTACACTTCGAAATTCGACCCTTGATAAATCTGCCCCTTAAAGCACATTATTGTGACCAGCTTATAGATTTAGGCAATAATACATGTTTAATGGGCCAGTTTCATGCCTGAGAGACGACCACAAATCCCGCACCTGAGTGCTTCTTTGTGCTAAAGGTAAAACATAGATATTCTATTTCATATGAGTTTTCTGATGAGTCTCTTATCAGACTGGCAATAGCAGCTGTCCCTTGTAACCATGAATATGGCCTCCCGAGTAGAATACCCTGTACAACCCTCTGTATTCCTGCGGGCCCTATGCCTATTTTTTTTTTAAAAAAACTATATCCGCAGAGCAAGTGGTTCCCCCTACATACAATATTTAGTGTTTCACAATTCATTGTGTTGGTGTTCTACTGGGAAAGTATAGGTATGGGTCCTGTTATCCAGAATGGTCGGACCTGGGGTATTCTGGATAAGGGATCTTTCCCTAATTTGGGTCTTCGTACCTTAAGTCTTCTAGAAAATCACGTAAACATTAAATAAACCCAGTAGGCTGGTGTTGCTTCCAATAAGGATTAATTATATCTTAGTTTGGATCAAGTGCAAGGTACAGGTATGGGACCTGTTATCCAGAATGGTCGAGACCTGATGTTTTCTGGAATAACGGATATTTTCTTAATTTGGATCTTCATACCTTAGGTCTAGAAGAAAATCATGTAAATATTAAATAAACTCAATAGACTGGCTTTGCTTCCAATATTAATTGTATCTTAGTTGAGATCAAGTACAATCTACTGTTTTATTATTACAGAAAAAAAGTAACTCCCTTTTTAAAATGTGGATTATTTGGATAAAATGGAGTCTATGGTAGATGGCCTCTCTGTTATTCGGAGCTTTCTGGATAATGGGTTTCCGGATAATGGATCCCATACCTGTAGTGTTTTATTATTACAGAGAAAAAGGAAATAGTTTTTGGGAGATTTGGATAAAATGGAGTCTGTGGGAGACAGGCTTTCTGTAATTCATAGCTTTCTGGATAACGGATCCCATACCTGTACATCCTGATGTAAAGTGGCTATTATTTGCTGTTGCACAAGGTGACCTAGAACCCCATGAAAACTGCGGTAGAAATGTCTGATGTTCCCATAAGCTTATACTTTAATACGAATGAAGCAAAGACATCCCCGTACAGTGAAACAGAATGTATTTGCTACATATGCCTGGTGTTGTACAGTAACTCGGTCTCTAGTTTGTGTAGGTTTAGGCCTGGTCTTTTGGGTTATACCTGGGTATTCGTGAGTTTTCAAATTGCATTTGGGGGGGGGGGGCTTCTGCAGATATAATATCAAGTAACAGATAATAGTAAGATGTACGTGCTCGATTGAATTGTAAGTTACTATAATTATGGTACAGTTATGGGATCTGTTAACTGGAAACCCATTCTCCAGAAAGATTCGAATTACGGAAAGGCCGTTTCCCATAGACTCCATTTTATACAAATAATCCAGATTTTTTTAATGGATTCCCTTTTCTCTGTAATAATAAAACAGTACCTTGTACTTGATCCAAACTAAGACATAATTAATCCTTATTGGAAGCAATAACAGACTATTGGGTTTATTTAATGTTTACATGGTTTTCTAGTAGCTATTAAGATCCAAATGATGTACAGGTATGGGACCTGTTATCCAGAATGCTTGGGCCCTATTAACCAAAACAGGTATGGGAACTGTTATGCAAAATGCTCAGGACCTGGGGTTTTCTGGTTAATACATCTTTCCATAATTTGGATCTGCATATCTTAAGTCTACTAGAAAATCATGCAAACATTAAATAAAGCCAATAGGCTGGTTTTGCTTCCAATAAGGATTAATTAGATCTAAGTTTGGATCAAGTAAAAGGTACTGTTTATTACTACAGAGGAAAAGCATATTATTTTTTAAAACTTGCATTATTTAAATAAAATGGAGTCTATGGGAGATGCCCTTGCCGTAATTCAGAGCATTCTGTATAACGGGTTTCCTGAAAATGGATCCCACACCTGAATACATTACACTCTGCATAATGGAAATTTAAAATATATCATAAGGTTTGCTTGAAGGCACTTTCTCTGCTGGCTTATTTCAAGATTTTCTCTGATCTCTGATGCCAACTAATGGGCTAGCAAGGGGTTATTCTCGTTACTATATTTTTCAGTATTTTTATTGGTTTTGCAGTGTTGTTAAAGTGTGTTAACATAAGAATTGTTATCAGTGTAAGATGTTGCAGTGAGTTTAGTGTTGGCTAAAAGAAATGGTTGTAATCTAAACAAAATACAATGTAAGAAAATTAGTAAATCAATATACCATAATAATGCTAACAGTAGAAAACTATAGGTATGGGAACTGTTATCCAGAATGCTCGGGGCCAGGGTTTTCTGGATAACTGATCTTTCCGTAATTTGGATCTTCAAACCTTAAGGCTACTAGAAAATCATGTAAACATTAAATAAAACCAATAGGCTGTCTTGTTTCCAATAAGGATTAATTATATCTTAGTTGGGGTCAAGTACAAGGTACTGTTTTATTATAACAGAGAATAAGGAAATCATTTTAAAAATTTGGATTATTTGGATAAAATGGAGTCTATGGGAGATGGCCTTTCCGTAATTTGGAGCTTTCTAGATAATAGGTTTCCAGATAACTGATCCCATACCTGTAATAAAAAGTAGCAATAACAATATATTTGTAGCCTTACAGAGCATTTGATTTTAGATGGGGTCAGTGACCGATATTTGAAAGCTGTGAGAAGGCAAATAAGTTATAGAATTAGCCATTCTATAACACACCAAAAGTTAAGTTAAAGATGAACCACCCCTTTAAGAAGGATATAAATAATTGGAGAAAACGCAAAGATGTGTAACTAAACTGGTGGAAGATTTAAATTATGAGGGCTGACTGTTATGGTGGCGGTTTTATCTTGGGGGGGAAAGACACTTGCGAGGGGATATAATTCTCCTTTACAAGTACATTACAAGTATTTAAGTGCAATATAGACTGATACTTGGGGATCAGCAGCTGGGCTGACCTGGTAGGGGACTAAGGCCAGTCTTGTGTGACTCCAGGGCTGTGATTGGCTAACTACTAATTGGATGTAAATATACTGTGTGATGGGAAACAATCTATAGCAGAAACTTGTACAGGTATTGGATCCGTTATCTGGGAACCCATTATTCTGAAAGTTCCAAATTTCGGAAATTTCTCTGTAATAATAAAAAGTACCAGTACCAAATATATATAGTTTTATGGAGATTTCTTACTTCTATAGATCAAAAACTTCGAAGCAGTAAACTACCAAATTTCCAAAGCACTGCTCTACAAAACTGCATACATCTGATTTCAAGACCAAACATTCCACTAACAGTAGGTTTACCCTAAAAAAAACTACACCTTATTGGAAAGAACAGATTCTAATGAGTTCAAAATGGGTAAATATATATTTGTACTCCAAACTACCAAGTTGCAATTCTTTCCTAAAGTTAGCAGTTTTTATAAAAATGTGTTACATTTTTGAAAAATTACCTCAAAGTGTCCAGTCTACAGCATCGTATCTCCCACATATCATTATATACCAAGATAAAACACCCTAAATATGAAAGCCCAGGGTCCGCTGAACAGTTTGATTCTCAATATGCATAGGTACGCCTAAGTATGTGGCGTATCGGGGCCCCAAAACGAAGACACCCCATATGAGTTATCAGTTCTGGAATTCCAAATACTGCAAAATCAGCACATTTACAGCATTTCTCAAGGGGCAAAAGTACAAAAATGCATGTTCACCCCAGAAAACCATATATTTTTGGAAAGTACACATTCTGACGAATCTAATATGGGTATGCATGTCTTTCTACTCCAAAGTACCAAGCCGTAAAGCGTTCCTACATTTGGCAATTTTTATGACATTACCGAAAATCATCTCAATATTGCAAATCTGAAGCATCGTATCTCCCACATATCATTATATACCAAAATAAAACACACTAAATATGAAAGCCCAGGGTCCGCTGAACAGTTTGATGCCCAATATGCATAGGTACACCTAAGTATGTGGTGTATCGGGGCCCCAAAACAAAGACACCCCATATGAGTTATCAGTTCTGGAATTCCAAATACTGCAAAATCAGCACATTTACAGCATTTCTTAAGGGGCAAAAGTACAAAAATGCATGTTCACCCCAGAAAACCATATATTTTTGGAAAGTACACATTCTGACGAATCTAATATGGGTATGCATGTCTTTCTACTCCAAAGTACCAAGCCGTAAAGCGTTCCTACATTTGGCAATTTTTATGACATTACCGAAAATCATCTCAATATTGCAACTCTGAAGCATCGTATCTCCCACATATCATTATATACCAAAATAAAACACACTAAATATGAAAGCCCAGGGTCCGCTGAACAGTTTGATGCCCAATTTGCATAGGTACACCTAAGTATGTGGCATATCGGGGCCCCAAAATGTAGACACCCCATATGAGTTATCAGTTCTGGAATTCCAAATACTGCAAAATCAGCACATTTACAGAATTTCTCAAGGGGCAAAAGTACAAAAATGCATGTTCACCCCAGAAAACCATATATTTTTGGAAAGTACACATTCTGACGAATCTAATATGGGTATGCATGTCTTTCTACTCCAAAGTACCAAGCCGTAAAGCGTTCCTACATTTGGCAATTTTTATGACATTACCGAAAATCATCTCAATATTACAACTCTGAAGCATCGTATCTCCCACATATAATTATATACCAAAATAAAACACACTAAATATGAAAGCCCAGGGTCCGCTGAACAGTTTAATGCCCAATATGCATAAGTACACCTAAGTATGTAGCGTATAGGGGTCCCAGAACGAAGACAGTTCTGTAATTCCAAATACTGCAAAATCAGCACATTTACAGCATTTTATGAGGGGCAAAAGTCCAAAAAGTCATGTTCACCCCAGAAAACCATATACTTTTGGAAAGTACACATTCTGACGAATCTAAAATTGGTATGCATGTCTTTCTACTCCAAATTACCAAGCAGCAAAGCTTTCCTACATTTCGCAGTTTTTATGACATATACAAAAATCTCCTCAATACTCCAACTCTAAAGCATTGTATCTCCTACATATCATTATATACCAAGATAAAACACCCTAAACATGAAAGTCTGGGGTCCGCTGAACAGTATGATACCCAATATGCATAGGTACACCTAAGTATGTGGCGTATAGGGGCCCCAGAAAGAAGACACCCCATACGAGTTCTGTAATTCCAGATACTGCAAAATCAGCACATATACAGCATTTTGTCACAGGCAAAGGTACAAAAAATTACGTTCACCCCAGAAAACCATATATTTTTGGAAAGTACACATTCTACCGAATAAAAATTTGCTAAAACTGTCTTTCTACTCCAAACGTACATACTGCAAAGCAACGCTAAAGGCAGCGGTTTTTATGATGTTTCTGAAAATCGCCTATAAATATTGCAGTTGGTCGCTCTTATCTCACCCAATTTCTTACATACAAATGGAAAACACCCTAAATATTGACGTCAAGGGTCTACTGAACAGTATGATGCCCAATATGCATAGATATACCAAAGTAGGTGGGCATGTGCGGACCCCAAATGAAAACAGTGCATAAGAATTTTCTCGGCTGTCAATTCGCCTTCTGTGAACATAGCATCCCTGACTGCATATAATGTGCCATAAGACCCCCTAGCAGTACAAAGACCCCCCCCAAAACCATATATTTTTGGAAAGTACACATTCTGCCGAATAAAAATTTGCTAAAACTGTGTTTCTACTCCAAACGTACATACTGCAAAGCAACGCTAAAGGCAGCAGTTTTTATGATATTTCTGAAAATCGCCTAAAAATATTGCAGTTGGTCGCATTTATCTCACCCAATTTCTTACATACAATTAGAAAACACCATAAATATTGACGCCAAGGGTCTACTGAACAGTATGATGCCCAATATGCATAGATATACCAAAGCAGGTGGGCATGTGCGGACCCCAAATGAAAATAGTGCATAAGAATTTTCTCGGCTATCAATTCGCCTTCTGTGAACATAGCATCCCTGACTGCATATAATGTGCCGTAAGACCCCCTAACAGTACAAAGACCCCCCAAAACCATATATTTTTGAAAAGCACACATTCTGCCGAATAAAAATTTGCTAAAACTGTGTTTCTACTCCAAACGTACATACTGCAAAGCAACGCTAAAGCAGCGGTTTTTATGATATTTCTGAAAATCGCCTATAAATATTGCAGTTGGTCGCACTTATCTCACCCAATTTCTTACATACAAATGGAAAACACCCTAAATATTGACGTCAAGGGTCTACTGAACAGTATGATGCCCAATATGCATAGATATACCAAAGCAGGTGGGCACGTGCGGACCCCAAATGAAAAGAATTTTCTCGGCTGTCAATTCGCCTGACTGCATATAATGTGCCGTAAGACCCCCTAACAGTACAAAGACCCCCCAAAAACATATATTTTTGGAAAGTACACATTCTGACGAACACAGAATTGCTAAAAATGTGTTTCTACCCCAAATGATCAAAGTGTAAACGATGCTAAAAAATGACACAAGGAAAAACAATGCAAGCATAAAACTGCAATAAAAATCACAAAAAATCAAATACAATTAGGAAAATCAACGAAATAACAAAATAACTTTTGTTAGTGGTCAGAATGCTTGATCCAGTAGTCACGCTATGAAATCTAACGTTTTTTGGGGAAATAACAAGAGGGAGCTAAAAAAAAAAAAAGTACAAAAAACCCCTATAAGTGTGTGTTTGTGTATGCATGGATGTACAGCTCTAAAAAGTGTATACATTTGTGCATATGTGTATGTGAGTGTGTAAATAAGTGGCAAAGTGTGAAAAATCAAAAAAGTCAGAAAAGCAAAAAAAAAACAAAAAACTACTTTTACTAATATGTGCATTGTGTACATGTAAATGCTTGTAAATGTACTAAATAATTAAAAAAAAAAAGGGGCACTTACCTAATCTAGATGAAGGGGGTCCTTTTCAGAGCTGTAGGGTCCAGGATCGATGAGTCAGAGCAGGAGGAAGTGCGTGGGCGGCGCTGGAACACGTGAGGTCCGGGTCCTGCAACAAGGAAGCTGTTGCTGCGTCTGTGTCGCTCCTGGAGAAGGGGGTCGGCGAGGATCGGCGATCTGCTGCAGGTAAGCTCGTTGCCTAGGGGGTTGTGGCTCTGATCGCTCCTCTCTGCACGCTGATTTTGCTGCGCGTGCAGAGAGAGCGCTGTCTTAGTAAAGAACGTAGCTCCTACGTTCTTGGCACTTAAAGCCTTTTTTTAAAAGAACGTAGGAGCTACGTTCTTGGCAGTTAAAGGGTTAAGGCAAACAACCCCAAGTGGGATTCACATTTACTAGACTTACAAGACTTTGAAATACAAGGGCATTCTTTGTTGCACAAAACATTTCTCCATATCTGTGGCAGTTGTAGTTGGGTTTTATGGTGGGAACATTACAAGAACAGTATGACACACAGCTCCGACAGGCATAGGGCAGTCAGAGTATGGCACACACAGGGAGCATACGGAAGGCAGAGTATGGCACACACAGGGAGCATACGGAAGGCAGAGTATGGCACACACAAGGAGCATAGGGCAGGCAGAGTATGGCACATACAGGGAGCATAGGGCAGGCAGTGTATGGCACACACAGGGGAGCATAGGGAAAGCAGAGAATTGCACACACAGGAGGCATAGGGCAGGCAGAGTATGGCACATACAGGGAGCATAGGGAAGGCAGACTACAGCTGGAAAAATAGAAAAAACTGGGGAAGGTATTGGTACTGGCCTCTTCCACCGCCAGCAATAATATAATGCAAAAAATGAAATAACCAATACCTTGTTCAGATGCGGGGTGATCCCAAATTTATTGTAGTGCTCTTGACATGTGAGTCATGTTCAAACGTTTCGGGACAAACAAATGCCCTTCCTCAAGTGACTTGAGGAAGGGCATTTGTTTGTCCCGAAACGTTTGAACATGACTCACATGTCAAGAGCACTACAATAAATTTGGGATCACCCCGCATCTGAACAAGGTATTGGTTATTTCATTTTTTGCATTAGACTACAGCTGGAGACAGGGAAACCTATCAGGATGACTCTAATATGAGCAGTTCACAGTCCCGGATTTGTGGAAAAGCCAGAAAGGCCTGGGCCTAGGGCGGCAGAATTTTAGAGGGGCGGCATGCCGCCCAACCACGCCCGCATTGGTTCGGAAGCACTGGGAATTTGCAGGAGATACAATAGTTTTTAAAATGCCATATGCACCAATCACCAATACTCCAGACCCGATGCTGAAAATTTCCGCATGTACACAAAGGAAGGGGATGGGGGTGATGAGCGGCAGTAGGTCCAGGGGCACCTGCATTATAAATCCAGCCCTGGCAGTTCATACTGTGCTATATACAGCGACACAATGCTGGTGCCCCAGCAGTTTGCATTAGGTGTGAACAGAGTGGGCACTTTCAGTCTGAGATGTGAACAGTAAAGGGCTTTAGTGGTGTAAACAATAGAGGGGTTACAGGTATGAACAGTGCAGGAGGATTAGAGGTGTGAACTATGCAGGATTTTACAATCTGAATTTGAAGTGTAAACTGTGCAGTGGCCAGTTAATCTCAGTACTGATACATTTTAAAGATTGCACCTGGTAAGCAGGTTTTAAATTATGTATTATGAATAAAAAAGTGTTGGAGTAGAAATAATGTTTCTTGTGCTAGGGGTGATGTTACCAGTTCAGATACACAGCAGCCCTAATGCAGTAAAGGCCCATGTTTTCTTGTGAAGCTCTTATCTTGACCAGCCTTTTCCTTGGTTCCTTGGTGCCACCCGAGCTCCACATTCTCCACTTGCACAGGGCCGCTGGTGCTTTCTGGGAAACGTGTCAATCATGTGCATGAAGGCTTATGTCTTGAGTGGGGAGAGGGAAACTCAGTTTCTGCATTCCAGGTATTTCAGAGCTTGGAGGACCATCACCTGGAGGTAGTATCCTTCTTTTGTGATAATAGTTTTCATGGACTAATTGCTCATGACTCCCTCTGTATCATCTCTTCATACTACAGCTTCCATGCCCTCAAACTCAGTTGGAATGAGAAGAATTTGACCACCAATCAGTTTCTAATGCAGGAAGTTGCCAAGCAGTTTGGCCTAAAAGATGAGCCACTTTCCAATTTTTGCAGCTCTCTTAGGTAAGTAGATGAAGTAGCAGCAGTGTAAAATACACGTCTGGTAGTGCCCTAGACCACAAGCTTCCAAATTGGAGTCAATGGGAAATTGCAACAAATTCTTCAACCTTTTGATTAGCCTAAATAATTAAATATATCCTATACACTTACTAGAATCTTTTAATGGAACAGTCATTGATGTGTACCCTCTTTATGGACCCAGCATTTAATAGGACAAAAGGTTACTGGTCAAATAAAGGAATGTTGGCCTGGAACATAGTATTTGTACCTGGATAGAGAACTGGCTAAAAGGTAGACTAAAAAGAGTGGTGGTAAATGTAACATTTTCTAATTGGACCAGTGTTGTTAGTGGAGTACCGCAGGGCTCTGTACAAGGTCCCTTGCTTTTCAACTTGTTTATTAATGACCTGGAGGTGGGCATTGAAAGTACTGTTTTATTTTTGATGATACTAAATTGTGCAGAACTATAGGTTCCATGCAGAATGCTGCCACTTTGCAGAGTGATTCGTCTAAGTTGTGAAACTGGGCAGCAAACTGGAAAATGAGGTTCAATGTTAATAATTGCAAGGTTATGCAAAATAATATAAATTCAAGTTTCTAGTTTCTATAAATGAGAAGGATCTAGGGGTTTTTCTAGATAACAAGTTGTCTAATTCTGGGCAGTGTCATTCTGTGTCTACTAAAGCAAATAAAGTTCTGTCTTGCATAAAAAAGGGTATTAACTCAAGGGATGAAAACATAATTATGCCTCTTTATAGGTCCCTGGTGAGGCCTCATCTGGAGTATGCAGTGCAGTTTTGGACTCCAGTCCTTAAGAGGGATATATATGAGCTGGAGAGAGTGCAAAGATGCACAACTAAATTGGTTAGAGGAATGGAATACTTAAATTATGAGGGTAGACTGTTGGGGTTGTTTTCTCTGGAAAAAAAGGGGACATGATTACACTTTACAAGTACATTAGAGGACATTATAGACAAATAGCAGGGGGACCTTTTTACCCATAAAGTGGATCACCGTACCAGAGGCCACCCCTTTAGACTAGAAGAAAAGAACTTTCATTTGAAGTAACGTAGGTGGTTCTTCACAGTCAGGACAGTGAGGTTGTGGAATGCTCTGCTGGGTGATGTGATGGCTGAGTCAGTTAATGCCTTTAAGAGTGGCTTGGATGATGTTTTGGACAGATATAATATCAAAGGCTATTGCGATACTAAACTCTATAGTTAGTATAAATATGGGTATATATAATTTATGTGAAAGTATGGAGGGGTGTGTGTATGGATGCTGGGTTTTCATTTGGAGGGGTTGAACTTGACGGACTTTGTCTTTTTTCAACCAGATTTAACTATGTAACTATGATTTCTACAGACAGGGCAAATAACAATAATAAGGCATGATATCCCAGTAACTGACAGCCAATCACATACATATGAAACTTGCACATTCTAAAACAACACTAATAAACTATAAACATAAGCAGCTTTAGAACCAGGGCCCCCATCAGATCTCCTGGGACCCCTGACTGGACCCCCCTGTCCCCATTTAATGACGGCCCTGCTTAGATCTCTGTCTGTAACTGAACTACAGCTACTAGTTATCACGGGTACTGCTGGGTAGTTTAGCAATGGCTAGAGACATACAGAGTTTCTGCTCACAGTGAAAGCTGCAGGGGTCTGTTCTGAAGCACTCACTGAAGCACTTAGTTACTCATGTCCAGAGTGAGTCGCTTACTAATGGTGGACATACACTATTAGAGGTCGCCAAACAAGGGAATCTTAACCCGATATGCCCACTAACAGCAGGGCGAACAATCAGATTACAATGCTGTGAATGGGTGTCGACAGATCACGGGACCGCATCAACTAGCCGATGCGATCCTGGATCGAAGAAAAAAATCAAACTTGCTCTATCTATATCTGCCCAATTTTTGGACTGATATCGATTGGGGGGACCCGTTGGGAGCCTACACACACGGGCAGATAAGATGCCGAATCGGTCTAAAGGTGACCATAGATGCAAAGATCCGCTCGTTTGGCAACATCGCTAAACGAGCGGATCTTTCCCCGATATGCCATTAACAGGCATGGCTATATCGGGGGTAATCTGATTGTTCAGCCATATGGCTGAACGATCCGATTACGATGTGCCATGGGCTCCGGCGGGTCAAAATCAAACCTGACCGATCTCCGTCGGACGAAAGATGTCGGCACATGCCACACAGGATCTGTGTGTCTATGGCCACCATAAAGGACCCATATCAGCAGCTTTAATCTAGCTGTGTTTGGCCACCTTAACTCAAGAGTTGGAGAGCTGAAAAGCAGGAAGTTGGGTTCTGTTCGACATCCAATCACTCCAGCCTTTATACATTACATTTTTGGCTAACTATATTGAAAACATTTTTTAATTTTGCACAGTCTATCTATTTACCCAGTGTTTTAATTTTACACTGAACTGTTCCTTTAATATATATGCTCACAATATTACCACCAAAGCTGTCTGAAGGAAAAGAAACAGACATTTGAACTGCAGATGCTTAAAAAAAAAAGCTTAGGTGCTTTAGGTCATCCATGTCAAGCTGACTTCTGGTTCAGCACACAGAGGAATTCAAGTGGCCGTCACCTTTTCACATTCTGTTATGAAGCACTTTGGAAGTCAGATTGAAGCTCAAGATTTAAAAAGAAAACTAAAGGGGAGAGTAAGCCTCACTTATATAGAAGTTTGGGGGGAATTAAGTGTTAAGCTAACTTGGTGTTACTGGTCCTTTAAAAAGGTTTAGGGGCAATGATCCTCTCCTTAAATAGAAGTCCCTCTCATGACCGTTATCCCATGTTCTATTACTTCACTGGGAACTCCACATTTTCCATCAGCTCATGAAACACCAAGGCAACAGTTTCTATACAATTTATTGTTCCCAAGTTGTCCATTACATTATTCTCCATTAAGGGAGACTTTCAGTGCATGGCAGAAAAGTAAACCTGTTTATGGTTAATGAATATAATATTATTATAGCTGTGTCATTATGTCTTACCTTTCATTTTTATCTTGCTATTGTTGCACTGTAATTGTGCGAGAGTAATGGTAAAAAAAAACCCCAGCTCCAACAACAATATTGTAGCTGCATTTGGGTGTCTAAATATTGAATACAGTCTACCTGACATTAATTCACTGTGATCTCCCCTCACCCCACAGAAATTCAGAGGCAGTGATCCCTTAAATCCCTACAAACATCCAGCGACACAATGAATTGCCCCAAAACCTGAGGTAGATATTGCAACCTGTACTAAACCTACAAAACAAGTGGGCAACCCTGGGAATTTAGTTGCAGGTCCTGTCAAGAGTCCGCAGCCCGCCACTAGAACCCATTACCACTTTCTCATGTTTGAATTAGCCTCTCACGATTAGGTAAGCCGCAGTGGAGCGGTCACATGATAGGATCACATGACCGTGACGTCAGGTCCTTTACTAGGATAGGAACTAGCCGCTACCTTTTCAAAATGACTTGCGTAGAGGGGAAAGAGCTAAGTGCCGGAAAGTGAGTTGGGTGTAGAAAACAGGAAAAACGTCGAGCGAATTACGTAAGCGGAAATGGTCTCTTTTACGGCTGCGCTTGAAGAGGTCAGAGAGGGGAATCCGGAAGTACGAGGGTGAAGTTTAGTATTATTGCACAGAACGGTGTTCAAGCCAGGTCAAAATGGACACAAACCACCCCGGATCTGCGGGCGGCAGAGGAGGGCTCGGCAGTATTTTCGGCGGAGGACCCCCCGGTTATTCTCACTCAGATCTTGCTGGCGTTCCATGTGAGTAACACGAGGGACCTTGGACAAGCGCTAGAAAGGACTGATACTCGGGATAGTCGGCCGGCGGAACTGGGGTTGACTTGTAGATGAAGTACATTTCGTAGTTACCGCGTCAGGTTTTGGTGATCGGATTAGATTTAGAAGGGGCTTGTTAGTATTGGTTTCCTTGGAGGTGGTCGCATCTTTCTGTGCAAAAGATCACGCATAATATAAGGGAATAGAAATGAAGTAACCTTTAAATGCCAGTTACTGATTGCAGCAACCATTCAGTGCAGAATTTATTTTGTATTTGCTGTAAGGCATGGAAAGTGCAATGACCAGGAGAAAAAGCCCTTCTTACTAAAATGATGTGGTTCGGTTTGCTTTCAATAAGCACTGGGGCATTGATAGGCATGCAGAGACTCCACAAATCATTCACCTTTAGTTGTTAGTACTATGTAACTGTATAACTTAGTGATTTTAGTCGTACATTATAGCTGGCAAATGAGGGTGAGTTCGTCTGAAGGAATTTTGTATTTATTTTTTTAACATGTCTGTTTTCTTCATCCCCAGTAACTGGAATGAGCCCTCTTTCTCCATATTTAAATGTGGATCCAATGTATTTAGTTCAGGTACGAAGCAACATTTCATTCAGAATTACGTGTTTATTGTAATATTGCTTCTTGAGCAAATAGCACTTTTAAAGTTAACTGTGTGTGTTACAGCTGTTAAACTTGAGGGTTTGGCATGATCAATCTCCTTTGTGGTTTTTTTAGGGAGGGAAGGGCATTGACATATAAGAGATGTATAGAATGAGACTGTCTTGAAAATGTCTACTTTTAACCTTCAAAATGTAGGTGACAAGAATAATATGATTTGGGTCAATTTACTATAAAAAATGGTTCTGTTATCCTTAAAATATGCGTTAAATGGAGAGCTACTAACTTGCTTCTAGCTACTGGCCACCTTTCAAATTGAATTGGTTTCCATGTGTAATTAGGTTTTTAATCAATTTCTATAGAGAATTAGGGTGTTTATTGGGACACATTTATGCTGGGATTTAGTGTCCCTTTAAGGCCATATTCACGTATACATGGTGCAGACGTCACTAGTTACCATGCACTCATTGTGTGTGTGTATATCTTATTATACTGCTTTTGATATCGGAATGAATTTTTGCATTTATTTTAGTTTTTTTTAATAATTTACCTTTTTCTTCTGACTCTTTCCAGCTTTCAAATGGGGGTCACTGACCTCCATCTAAAACCAAATGCTCCGTTAAGCTACAAATGTATTGTTATTGCTACTTTTTATTACTCCTCTTTCTATTCAAACCTTCTCCTATTCATATTCCAGTCTCTTATTCAAATCAATGGATAGTTACTAGGTTTGTTTGGACCCTAGCAGCCAGATTGCTGAAATAGCAAACAGGAGAGTTGTTGATTAAAAATCTAAACTCTAAAACCACTAATAATACAAAATGAAAACCAATTGCAAATTGTCTCAGGATAGCACTCTCTACGTCATACTGAAAGTTAATTTAAAGGTGAACAACCCCTTTAAGCCTCAGGTGGCCATACACACTACACTTAAAGGTGAACAACCCCTTTAAGCCTCAGGTGGCCATACACATTACACTAATGTACACTAATGTATAAGGTTAAGTGTAAATGCCATGCCTGACAGGTGGCAGGGATGTACCTGTGGTGCAACTTTTGTTGTGCAACTTTTTATACAGCTGTGATAAAGGGCAAATATATTATTCAGCTATTATATAGGTAAATCTAAAAACAACTGGACTTGCTGAGTTGTTTTTTAGATTTACCTATACTAGATTTACCTATACTAGATATACCATGACCTGGATGAATGAAAATCTTCATAGTCATATTCAGCTATTATATATTCATCATATCGAAACTGCTGGTAGCTCCTAAGGGGCCATATTGTGGCAGCAGAAGTTGTCAAACATTAAATGACTTTCAAAATAAATTACATGCAAATAAATAGTCTCTCTCACCATTTGAAAACTTTTTTTTTTTCTGTTTTGGCTTTCTGTAGGACACTGATGAATTTATTTTACCCACTGGTGCAAACAAGACTCGTGGCAGATTTGAGTTGGCATTTTTTACAATTGGGGGTTGCTGTATTTCAGGTTAGTTAAGTTTAATTTATATAATAGTTATGTAAAAGTTGTTAAATATAGTTGTAACAAAGATAGCTGCTCTTTTGCAAACTTTTGTATGTTTTAAAAGGGTGAATATAACGGTTTTTCTTGTTCTGGACATTTATAAATTATTGTACATGAGATTACTGAGCAGTTTGAGAAGGCGGGGAAGAGATGTGTCTATAGAAAACATAGCATGGATCACTGTCTCCAAAAACAAGTTAACTACATTAAAGGAGAATTCAACCCATAGTAAAAAAAAAAAACTTTCCCCCTACCCTGCGTAGACCCCCCTCTGGGCAAGTAACTCTAATTTTTTAGTCACCCCTCCATGACATTCTAGCCTCGTAGTTCACGGCAGTCTTCTTTCTTCGGTCTTTTTCGGAAGTTTCGGTGCATGCGCAGTTGGAGTAAATTTCCGGTCCTGAACAACTGTACATGCGCCGAAAGTCCCGAAAATTTCCTGAAATTTTCGTGCCTTTCGGTGCATGCACAGTTGTTTGGGACCGGAAATTTACTCCAACTGTGCATGCACCAAAAATGCCGTCAAGACACTAAGATAACTGGAGAAGATGGCTGCCGTGAACTCTGAGGCCAGAATCTGCACAGAGGGGTGAGTAAAAAAATTAGGGGCATTTGCTCGGGGGGGGGGGCAGGTAGGCTGGGGAGAGGTGATCTACCCAGGGTAGGGTGTTTTTTTTTTGTTTTTTTTTTTATTAAGGCTTGAATTCTCCTTTAAATTCTTTTTTCTGACATAGTGAAGGTAGTCAGTCCCAAGATACAAACTGCATCATCAGGCACTGGAACTCCTGTGGTGTGCCTGAGTAAGGTGACACTATTACTCTTGAAGTGTTGTGTTATAACAGCATATCTATTATAATAACAAGCGCACGGTTCTGTGAACTTGAAGTGTGTAACAATGAGCCTATTTAATGCTTTCAAATATACATTAATTTAAATGTATCTCTTTGTAAATGTAATTGCTATTGAAATAAATTTCTGCCTTTTGCAATTCATTCCTTTCCAAGACCCAAGTTGCCACATTGCCTTTCACATTGTGATTAACAGACCTACAGAGAAGGAAGAAGAAATTCCCATAATTATTGTAATTATCAAACTTGTAAAGATGGAGAAAAATAGAAGCAGTTTTTAGATTTTTTGTACTATTTCACTAAGGGTTTTTCCTGGGTGGGGGTCTTTTAGTTTACCCAGGAAAACAATATATTGTTTGTTTTTTTTCAGGACAGCATGAGCTATCAAAATATGCTAGAATTCTGGTGTAATTCCACTTCTATAAAAAGATAAAGGGTTCTAAGTGTCTAATAAAATGAAAAAAATCATGTTTCATATTAGGGATGCACCAAATCCACTATTTTGGGATTCGGGGCTGAATACTGAACCGAATCCCACCCCTAATTTGCATATGCAAATTAGGAGTGGGAAGGGGGAAAACATTTTTTACTTCCTTGTTTTCTGACAAAAGTCACGCGGTTTCCCTCCCCACCCCTAATTTGCATATGCAAATTCGGGTTCGGCTGGGCAGAAGGATTCGGCCGAATACGAATCCTGCTGAAAAAGGCCGAATCCTGGATTCGGTGCATCCCTATTTCATATAGTACAATCGCATATATCAGAAATATAATTTATTTTATGTATGAGAACACAGCCAATTTGGAAATTTCTATGTCTCCTGAACGCACCAATACTAAATATATATTGTTTTATGGAGATTTTCACTTGTATAGATCAAAATCTCCAGGCAGTACACTACCAAATTTCCAAAGCACTGCTCCACAAAACTGATTTCAAGACCAAACACTTCATTAACCATAGGTTTACCCTAGAAAACTATGCATTATTAGAGCATATTCTGACAAATCAAAATTGGGTTAATATATCTATGTACGCCAAACTACCAAGTTGCAATTCTTTCCTAAAGTTATTTTTTTTTATGGAAATTGGTGAATTTTTTGGAAAAATTACCTCAAAGCTTCCAATCTAGAGCATCGTATCTAAATCCTAAATATGATTGCCAGTCCACTGAACAGTTTTATGCCTAATATGTATTGGTTTACCTAAGCACGTGGCATATAGGGGGCTCAAAATTAAGACCCCCCATATGGTCTGTCATTTCAGGTACTGCAAATCAACACATTTACATTGTTTGGGGGGGGGGGTAATGTAGAAAAAGTACTCATCCCATATAACCATATATTTTCGGAAAGTACACATTCCTCTGAATCCAAATTGGGTATTCTACTCCAAAGCGCCAAGCCGCAAACCTTTCCTAAATTTGGCAATTTTGGGGACAGTCCCAAAAATCGCAAAGGTAGAAAAAAAAGTAGGTTCACCCCAGAAAACCATATATTTTCGGAAAGTACACATTCCCCCGAATCCAAATTAGGTATACATGTCTTTCTACTCCAAAGCACCAAGCCGGAAACCTTTCCTAAATTTAGGGGTTAAAGGCAGCTGTTGTTACATTTCTGAAAATTGCCTAAAAATATTGCAATTGGCCACATTTATCTCACCCAATTTCTTACATACAATTGTAAAACACCCTAAATATTGACGCCAAGGATCTATGGAACAGTTTGATGCCCAGTAGATAGATATACCAAGGCAGCTGGCATGTGCGGACCCCAAATATAAATCGTGCATATGAATTTTCTCCGCTGCCAATTCGCTTTCTGTGAACAAGGACTTGACACTGCGCAATGTGTGCCACAAGACTCTCCTAGCGGCACAAAGACCTCCCAAAACCATATATTTTTGGAAAGTACACATTCTGACAAAAAAGGGAGTTCTGACTTTCTACTCCAAACTACCATACTGCAAAGCTACGCTAAAGGCAGCGGTTTTTATGACATTTCTGAAAATTCACCTTCTGTGAACAAGGACCACAAGACCCTCCAAACTGCACAAAGACCCCTCCCCCCCCCAAAACCATATATTTTTGTAAAGTACACATTCTGATGAATCCAACAAAGATAAAGATGTCTTTCTACACCAAACTGCAAAGCTTTTTACATTTCTGAGAATCGCCAACTCAGCTGCTGAAAACAGAGCCCCGACTGTGTGTTATGTGCCGTAAGACAACCAAACTGTAAAAAGACCCCCAGAAAACCATATATTTTTGGAAAGCATATATTCTGACGGATTAAACTAAGTAAGATATACCTTTCTATAACAAAGGAACAATAATGCAGGGATAAAATTGCAATAAAACCACAAATTGTTTAAATCAATGAAATAAAATAACTGATCCGACAGCATAATTAGTGGCAAAAATCGATTATCCAATAGTCATGCTGCGAAAATAAACCGTTTTTAGGTAAAAAAAAAAATAACAATGAATAAGTTAAAAAAAAAAAAAAAAAATGACTTGAGTATGTAAATATATGTGAATAAGTGTGCAAAATGAATACTGTAAGTGTGTAAAAAAAAACAAAAACCCCAAAACATGCACTTACCATTTTTGGAGCAGGAGGATCGCTGCCATCCCTGGAGGGCCCTGGAGATCGTGTATACAATGCTGTTGCACAGCAGGAAGTGCGTGGGTGGCTCTGCAGGGAGGAGGAGGTAAGACAAGTAGCAGACACACCATGCTCTTGCGTCTGCTACTTGGAAGTTGGATCTGCGACAATCGCATTGCAGATATGAAGTGACAGCCCCCCCAGCCTCATTGTCCAGGGGGCTGTCATACCTCCCCACTCCGCCGACGCAGAGAGAACAGCTCGGCTGCTAAAGAACATACATAGTACGTTCTGAGCATTTGCCTGCCAGCATGTACGCAATATGTGCTTGGCAGGCAAAGGGTTCATCGCCTGCTTTTGTTTGGCTATTATTTATCCCACAGCACAGCTGTTCTCCAGATAAAGCTTAAAGCTGAATGTCTCACAGTGCCCTGTAGCAGTGTGTACTGTAAATTTTAGGCATGGGGTTTTCTATATTTGTAAAATATTTTCTTTTGTTAATTTGGGTATCTTTTGACAAGATGACATTGCATAGGGTCAAAATTTATATTGTATGGAGCATTTGTTACGGATGACTTCAGATGAAACCTTGGTCTTGAAATGCAGACAAGTGTTTGGTTGAACTATGCTATTGTAAACCTTATGCTGATAGAAATGGCATTGTCATTGTCATCCTGTGGTTGTGACAATTATGAATTCAAAAATGGATGCCAGAATTGGTCACCTGTCCAGTGTTTTTCAATTACTGTGATAGCGTTACACTTCTGAGAGATAAAGACACGGCTTTTCTTGCTCAGTGTTAATGTCATTGTTCTAGTGAATTGTCATTGGCTTTGGGCAGTATTTGGCGTCTTAGAGAGTGCGCCCAAAACTAGCTTTGGCTGTTGGGTGCTAGACTGGAAGCATACACTTTTTTTTTTTTTTTTATGTTTAAAGTGCTTCTGTCATGGGAAAATATTTTTTAAAGCACAACCATTATTAGTGCTGCCCCAGCAGAATCCAGAATCCGTTTTTCTAAGAGCAAACTTTTTTTGAAATTTGACGTCAGGCTAGATGTGTTCTAAGGCCAATGGCACACTGATTATTGGCTCCATTGCTCTTGGCCTGGGTTTTTTCTGCAGACTGAGAGAAGCGAATCCGCTCCATTTATCTGCAATGAAAATACAGCTTCTGTTTTGAGTGCAGGTACATGGAGTGGAGATCGAACTTAAAAAAAAAAACCTGCTTTCATATTTTCTGGACCGAACTCTTTTTCATTGAAGAAAAACAGAGCTGTGGACTGGAGCAGAAAAAAAAACACAGGCATGAGCTTTGATAAACTTTAGTCCCTCTTTACACTGCATTGCAAATTGAAGTGATATCACCCCCAGCAACCCATCAACAGAAAAATGAGAAGGTAACAAGTTAATAGCTCCCTGACACCTGCTTTGCCTAAAATGCTCTACTTAGAGGTAGATCTGAGAATAGCACTCCATATTTAAACCCCACCATCGCTCCTCCTTTTTATGTTATGAATTATTTGTAATGTAAACAGTGTAATATAGAAATAAAATGTACACCATGAAAATCATGGCAGAATCCATTTATGGAACACTTTAACGAGCTTGTTCTATTTTTTTTTAAAAGGTTTTATTTATTGGTTTGTACAACAAGGTATTTGCCGATGGGCGCAATACAACGTTCCTTCTTCACACTGGAGACCGAACCATAGTTTTACATTATTCCAACAAGGCAGAGTGAATGAATGAACAAACCTTTTTTTTTTTTTTTTTTCCTTTTAACTTATAACAAACACACAACAAATAGGGGGGGGGGAGAGGCCGTGTAGTTTATCCAGTGTACTCAGACATACCTGTCCTGGGTGCTATTTTACCTGTTGTTTTGTGCTGTAGCAGAGTCCAAAGTGTCTGCCCATGGGCCCCAGATTTTGTCAAATTTGTCTGGACAGCCTCGACTCAAATAGGCCAGCTTATAGAGTGGGAGGGCCTCATTTATCAAAGATTTCCAACCTTTCAAGGTAGGTGGGTTATGTAGCTTCCATGACAAAATAATGGATTTCCTAGCATAGAAGTACAGAAGTCTCAACAGGGAGCGCCTGTGCTTGTCTGGCTCTACGTGTTCCACCAGACCCAGGAGACATGCCTCTGGTGAGCACACCTTGGGCAGGTCTAGAGTTTGTTAAATGAACGTTGTTACTTTTGCCCAAAATTTAACAATTATCGGACAGGTCCAGAAGGCGTGTATAAATGTGCCCGGACTGGCTCCACATTTGAAACAAAGGTTATTTGGCATATGGCCCATTGAGTGCAACCTCGCTGGTGTGAGGTAAGTTCTGTGTATTGTGCGGTACTGTATCCGTGTATAATTACTACTAATAACTGAAGGCAAGTATGAGTGGGTGATGTCGTCCCAGTCTTCTAGGTCTAACTGCGGCATATCAGTTAGCCACTTAGCGTAGCTATGTGCAAAGGGATTTCCCCTTTGCTTGTTGAGGATAGAATAGATCCGGGAGGTTAGCCCTTTCTTGACAGGTGCCCTGAGCCCTTCCTCGAGTGTTGAGAGGGATACCCTGGGAGGAGTGGGGAACTGGCTATTTGCTGCATGTCTGAGCTGTAGGTATCTGAACCACATATTTCTAGGAAGATTATATTCTGTTGCTAGAGTTTCGGAAGATTTAAATTTTTGGTTTTTATATAGTTGTCCCACATATTTAATTTTGTACTTTGCCCACAGTGCTGGGTCCGGAATGGACATAAAATGACTCATGCGGGGGTTACACCATATAGGTGTGAAGGGAGAAACAAGGTTTTGTGCCTCTGTGTCATACTTGAGGGCCGTTTCCCATATCTTCGGCAGCATACTTATAGTAGAAAGGGGGCACCCCCTTTGAGTGGACCCCCGTAAGGGAACGTTGGCAAGTGATTCAATTGATCCAGCTGCCTCCGCTGATATGAAAAAGGCTGCATTGTCGGCCGGGGAGGAAAACCACCACGCTACATAAACCAGCTGTGTGGCATTGATAACCCACCTTTGTTTTTGGGGGCAGTTAATGTAGCTTGGCAAACATATGAGCTGGAAGAGGGATTGGGGAATTATGGAATAGATATAATAATTTGGGCAGTACAACCATTTTTATAAGATTAATACGACCCAATAAATTGAGTGGGAGGCCTGCCCCAATGCGTGAAGTTGGTGCATAACTGCCGGGTCTATATTCAGTTCTCTGAATTTGTATGGATCCTGACTGACCCAAATTCCCAAATACTTGAACACTTCTACCTGTTTTAGAGGTATATTAAGTAAGAGTGGGGATGGTATTGGCTTATTTAGTGCCATGTATGTGGATTTTTGCCAGTTGACTCGTAGCCCTAAGGCCTCACCAAATTGATTCACAAGTTTAAGCAGTTCCGTAAGGGATTGCCCAGAGTCTGCCAAGTACACCAATGCATCATCTGCATAAAGGGATATATGCTCCTCCACCTCCCCAAAGCGCAGACCCTTGATTTGTGGGCTTGTTCGGATTACCGTTGCTAGAGGTTCTATGGCCAGCGCAAAAAGGTAAGGGGAAAGCAGACACCCTTGCCTCGTTCCCCTTTCCAGAGCAAAGGGCCCTGACACAAGCTTGTTAGTACAAATTCTTGCTATTGGGCTGGTGTATAGCAGTTGAACCCACTGTTTAAATTTAGGCTCAAAGCCCATAGCTGTCATCACCTCCCACAAGTATCTCCATTCTACTGAATCAAATGCCTTCCTGATATCCAGAGAGACCACTGTCCCAGGATAACCCCCCAACCGGGCTAGGTCCAGATTAGTGTATAATCTGCGTATGTTAATGTCAGTAGCCCGGCCTGGCATGAACCCCGACTGATCAGGGTATACCACTGACAGTATTACCTTAGTAAGTCGGTTAGCTAGCACTTTTGCCAGAATTTTAACATCATTTGATAGAAGTGAGATGGGCCGATAGTCAGCACAATCTGCTGGGTCCCCCCCCCTTTTTGGGTATCAGGACTATTAAGGCTTCTCTAAGAGATGGTGGTAAAATTCCCATGTCCAAAGTCGTCCCGTACAAATGAAGCAGCCTAGGAGCCAGTGAGTCCTTATTTAGTTTGTACCATTCCATAGGAATGCCATCTAGCCCTGGTGTTTTCCCAATAGGGAATAGGGATATTGCATCTTTAATTTCAGTTATCGACAGTGGTTCTTCCAGAAATTGCCTGTCCTGTATTGACAATCTTTCCAGGGGGACGTTTTTAAGGTACTCCCCTGGATCTGACGTGTGCTCATTTTGTGTAGATTGGTAGAGTGTTTGGTAGAATTGGACAAATGTGTCATTAATGCTCTTAGGGTTGTCACACAGTTCCCCCTTAAGGGAGCGTATCTGCGTGATAGGGACTGGAGCTGTGGTTTCCCGTAAGAGGAACGCCAATAGCTTCCCCCCCTTGTTTCCTTTCTCAATCAAGAGATGGTTTGAGTAGAGGAGTTTCTTTTTAGTTTTATCAATCCAGTGGAGTTGATGGTTTCTATGGGCCTGGGATACCTGTTGGAAAGTATGGGGTGAGGGGGTCCTAGCAAACTCCCCTTCTGCAAGTTCAATTTCCCCTTCTAGCTGTACGTTTATTTTGTTAAGTTTCTTCCTATAAGTGGCTATCGCTGACATACAGGTGCCTCTCAGAAAGGCCTTAGATGTCTCCCAGACAATAGGTGAGGATGTAGAGTCCTCATTCAATGGCCAGAATTGAGCTAGTTCAGTTATCATTTGATCTCGAACCTCTTTGGAGCCATCTAGGGTGTAGTCTCCACAGTGGGGAACAAGCGTCACTTTGGGAGCATAGGCTAATCATTAAGGGGGCGTGGTCTGAAATACCACCTGGGAGGTATTTGGATTCGGCCACCTCTGCTAAAAGGGGTCTGGATATGAGCGCCAAGTCTATTCTGGAGGCGGCCTTGTGAGAGGCAGAGTAGCAAGAGTATGTGTTTTTTGGCTGGGGAATTTGTGCCTCCAAGAGTCTATGAGGTTGCAAGTCGCACACCAGTCAGCTAGGGGACTTACAGTTGTATCTGTTGAAGCGTGTCTATCTAGAGCAGGGGACAGAACTAGGTTGAGGTCTCCCATTAGTATCAGCGGTTGCTAAGTTTGGCCAATATTTCAGACAGAACAGCTAGATTAGCTGGAGGGGGTAGGTATACACAGGCTATTATGTATGCATTGCTGTCCCATAGACATCGTATAAGTACATATCTGCCTTGCGGGTCTGTGCAGATTTGCTGAATACTGAGGTTGGCCGATTTACCTATAAGGATGTCCGCCCCGCGAGAGTAAGTAGAGTATGAGGCATGTAATACCTTGGCGACCCATGCTTTTTTAAGAGCCAGGACTCTATTACCAACCAAATGTGTTTCTTGTAACATGACAACATCAGGGACATATTTTTTAAGGTATTGAAAGACAAGACCACGCTTAATTTTAGAGTTTAAACCCCTGACATTCCAGGAGATAAGTTTGAGATGCCATGGCAGTTCATGTGACACTTTGTTGCCTTACGGGGTGTCTTCAACCCAACACACCCTGTTCTAATCTTGCATTTACTCATCCCAGTTACAAAAAAAACGCCTAGTCCACCGCACTACTGGGGCAAAGTTGTATAGCCCACGGCCTCTGTGGGGGGAGGTGGAGGGGGGGGAGGAAACATTGAAGAGTAAAACCAGCAAGTAATAGAAATAACATTGACAATCCCAAACCCACCCTGCCCAACCTTGTAACTTGCCGGGCTTTTTCCCTTAACTGTAGCGTGAAGACTTCTCCACTCAAAGGTACCCATGAACTAAACAGAAGGTGTAACATAGGCATTGCCATCAGGAGGCATCATATTGTTCCTATATGCGTGCTTGCCAGTTGTAACTTAGCCCACCTGCTCCCTCCTGCAGAGATGACCAGACATCTGAATGACCTTGTACAGTACAGCATTCTGAGATACATTCCAAAGTCTTACCAAGAGGAGCTCCTATCCCCCCTTCATCACTACCCAGTCACCGGGTCGGGTTTAGGTCCACCCGTCTCCATATTTTGTCAAATCAATAAAAAGTCTGCCCGGTGCTCTGACAATGACATTCAAAAAAAAAAAAAGGGAAAAAGGAAAGAAAAAAACAGAAGGGAGACACCTCAAACAGCTTTTGTATCTGTGCCAGGACAATTACTGTCGCGGAGGAGAGTAGTCATGTTGTGTAAGCTTTGTGAGCTAGAGCGAAGGGCTGGCCCGAGGAGACTGGTGTGGACGGTTGTCCAACCACTTATTGGCTTCCTCCACAGAAGTAAAGAAGAGGGCCTGCGCTCCATCTGTGATCTGAAGCTTTGCTGGATACATCATCGCATATTTTATTTGTAATTCCCTTAATCTTCTCTTGACACCCATAAAAGTGTTGTGTTTCTTTTGTAGACCGGACGAGTAGTCGGGGTATATTGCAATCCTGTTGCCTTCATGAAACCGGTCCCGTTTGTCTCTTGCCAAGGCTAGGATTGTGTCCCGGTCTCTATAGTTCAATAGACGCAACAAAAAGGGTCTGGGGGGAGCCCCCAGAATGGGAGGCCTCCCTGGGACTCGGTGAGCCCACTCCACCACAAAGAAGGAGGACAAATTATTCTCTCCCAATGTGTCCTTTATTCAGCTCTCAATAAATGCCACTGGGTTGTTTCCCTCTGTTCTTTCAGGAAGACCAATGATTCTCAAATTGTCTCTCCGCTGGCGATTCTCGTAATCCTCGAGGAGATCTGCCTGAGTGCGTACCTGCTGGGTAAGTTGTTGAATCTGGTTAGGTATTCCTCTAGCCCAGATATCCGCCCCTCTGCAGTGGTCACTCTTTCTCGAACTGTCTGCAGATCTGCTCTGAGTAGTGAAACATCCACTTTCAATTCTTCAATTTGTGTGGAGAGGGCTGTTCTGGACTCCGCTATGGCAGTGAGCAGGATCTGTATTCCAGGGTCCTGCTGTGAGGAAGATTCAGGTTCCCTTGATCCGTCGTCCATATCCCTGGGTGGGGAGCCCGGCCCTTTGTCTGTCTTCTTGGTATAATGTTCAAGAGTTTTCTGTTTAGGGCCGTATTTGCCCATATTAAGATCACGATGTGTTATGCTAAGGATCCCTCTGTGTAAGACTGATCTGTAATTTGCGTGCAATGCCTTGAACACCAAGCTATGTGAACATCAATGCATCATGCCTGTTGTAGTTTAGAGTCCTCCAGAGCCCAAATGGGCGGTATTCCAGCAGATAGCCGAAACAAAGCTACTCAGACCTGCAGAGCAGCCAGAATATGCAGCAGGATGGTACTCATTAGCAATGAAAAGGGTGGTTGCTCTACAGTTAGGGGTATGTTTACCTGATTTCTTTTTCTGCGATCACTTGACGCTATTTTAGCCTATCTTTGTCAACCCTGCTTTATTGTATTTGAATCTGTACTTGACATTGTTTGTTTGCCTTATTCTAATTTCCTTTTCTTTCTTTTGTTTACTGTAAAAATTCTTCGTACACATTGAAAACCAATAAAAACATTTGTGGAAAAAAGAAAAGGGTGGTTGCTAGCAGCATTAACAGTGGCTATCTGGTAAACTTAGACGTCCAGACCTTTGTATCAGGTTTGGGAACCAATAAACCTGCTGTGCTATGTATGCATTGGCTGGACAGAGTCCTAGAGTGTGAGAGCCCTCTATAAAGCAGGGAATTGTTGGAGCTCTTGTGCTGGAGTCTTGTTCCTTTGCCTTGTGCTGGCTGGGCGGGTGGGACCTGAGAGCTGCAGCTGGCTTGGCTCTATGAGCGCATATTATGCTGCTGAGTCTCCTGCACAGTTATCACGTGCGTTGGGGGGAGAGAGGGCGCTCCTGTGTTCCCAGTTGGTATTTCCCTAGTGCAGGGGAGTATGGCAAGCCTTCTCCCCCTTACCTGAGGCTTTGCCACTGAGCCCAGTTAATTGCCGTCCTGTGTACATTGCGATTGGGCCCGCCATCGGGTAGCCTTTACTCGAGTCCCCAGCTTCCAGTAATTTGTAGGCCGCAATTGCGTCGCAGCCGTCCAGAGCCTCAGAGAGCTGCTGCCTGCGGGATTTAGGGTAAGGAGGTTGTCGGAACCCTAGCGGAGGCAGTTTGGGTAGTTTGCACCCACTAATACACCTGGATGGCAGCAGGTTTACAACTTTGGGCCAGGAGCGCCCTCCAGATACGTGTTGCTGCTTATGCGGCTAGCCACGCCCCCCGAGCTTGTTCTATTTTAGTGAATTATTGTTATTCCTTGCTCAAATATATCTGTAGCAGTGGATCTGACACTACCTTTTGCACCTTTGTATAACGTTGTTGCCTATTTTATCTAATTTGTTTGTCTATTTGTTTTTTTCCTTATGGCACACCCTGGCTGAAGCTAAGGAGAAGCCTATGAAGTTCACCAAAAACTTTATAGTTACACAAGCCAAAATAAAAAATGTACCACGTGCTAAATAGGCAACTTTCAAAGAGCTATATTAGTGTCAACGGTTTTCAGTTCTGAGACAAACAGTTTAGTCATTTAAAGGAGAAGGAAAGCTACAGAGGCATTTTATTGCCAATAGATTAGCTGCAATAGTGCAAGCTAGAATGCTATATTTATTCTGTAGAATGTTTTACCATACCTGAGTAAAAAGCTCTAGAAACTGTCTGTTTGTTTAGGATAGGAGTTGCAGTATTAATGTGGTGTGACATCACTTCCTGCCTGAGTCTCTCCCTGCTCTGGGCTCAGATTACAGCAGAGAAGGAAGGGGGAGGGGAAGAGGAGCAAACTGAGCATGCTCTTGCCCAGGGCAATGAGGTTTAAGATGAAAACAGGAAGTCTGATACAGAAGCCCATGTGTACACAATAGAAGGAAAGAAATGCAGTGTTTCTTTTGACAGGGGACTCAGAGCAGCACTACTTTGAGGGTTTACTGGTATATTTAGGTGGACCTTTCTGATAAGGCTTACTTAGTTTTAACCTTTCCTTCTCCTTTAAAAGCAGATAGTCAAGTTAAATTACATTATAATATCTCTGCTGTAAAATGAATACGTTCATTAGGTAACTTGGTAATCACTGCTAAATTCAGCAAATCACGTGCTTTTTAATTAGTGACAGAAAACTGCCACTTCTCGACCTTCATTTCTGTAAATTCTATACCTAAGAAGCTAAATGGAGGCATTACATTTCACATTTAGATTGAATTATACAAAGTTCCTCTCAGGTATGACTTGTGTTTCAGTAATGTTTCATTTGTATTTTATTATCAGTTTGTTTTTGAAGGGCATTTATTATAAAAGCTATTTTTATAACTTAACTAATGAATGTACATTTTATGCAACATGTATCTAAGTACACTTTTTTTATTTTTTATTTAGGAGCAGCATTTGGAGCACTGAATGGTCTGAAACTTGGATTTAAAGAAACCCAGAACATGCCCTGGTCCAAACCCAAAAATGTTCAGTAAGTGAAGCAAATGATTCAATTTTAAAGAAACAATTTTTTTTTATTTTTTGTCTATTTCATTCTGTTTTCCCTTAAGACTTTTGCTTCCTGAAGTTGCATTGAATGCTTGAGTGTTCCACACTCAACGATCACAAGATAGGTAGGATGGAGCAGATTGGCCAGCGGAGAACTAGTAATTCACAGCTTTCTAGCAGTAAAGATCGGTACCTCTGAAGATGCCCACAGGAGCTTAGTAATGCATTCAGAAAATTGGTACATTACAGCTTGGAAACCAGCACAGTCCACATAGAAATGAATAATCCGTTATGTAGCATCAACTTTGTGACAGCCCCTAAGCATAGCTTCTTAACAATTGCTCAGAGCACAACACTTGAGCATGTGCATGTTACCTACACTACTAACAAAATCCTAATCTCAGTCAATCAATACTTGTACAAATGGACAGCACACCGTCTCAAGTCTTGGCCCAGGTGCAAAATAAAGAAAAATAAAATCTGAAAAATACATCAACATGGGGAATCACAAAAAGACAGCAACATGGGGAATTTCCTTTTCAAAAGCGTGTTATTTAAAGTTGTATTTGCAACTGACGTGACTTTTTTTCAAGACCTTAGAACAATCTCCAAAATGTCACATTGGTTGCCCTACAACTTTACATAACACTTTTTTGAAAAGGAAATTCCTGGTGTTGCTGGTCTTTCTGCTATTTTTATTTTACCTTGCACCTAGGTCCAGACTTGAGACAGTGTGCTGTCTAAAAAGTATATATAAATTATTATAAAAGGATAAGTTCATTATATATAAAAAGGCATTTCATTTTAGGGTTTTAGTTCTCCTTCAATAAATCTGCTCTGATGTTGCTTCTTTCAACAAAACCATTTCACACTTGTGCTTAGTATTTCCCAGCAGTTGTCAGATGTCTGGCACTTATCCATGCCTGTTCTGGTGTTACACTGCTGGTAGATAAAGTCACTGCCCCCTTACGCTAAGTGCAATTGTAACTGTTCTAGTCACGTCACTTGTGTTGGGCAGTGCCAGGCTTCCTCGACAGTGTGCTGAACATTAGTTTTGAATGTTAAGTGCTAGTCTGGAAGCACACGTGTATTTTATTAAAAAAAAGTGAACATGAGACAGAGGTACACGGCCCATTTTATCATAAAGAATTGGTAAAATGAGGGCACCACAGCAATTTTACCTGTTTTATTGGATTGTAGGAACAGACATTTGAGGCCTTATGGCCATTAGCAAGTTTTTGTTTCATATTGTGACCTTAAGAGGCCTGACATTTAAAGAGCTACTGATACCAAAAAAAAGTTAAAATATTTTGCATTATTTGTCTATCAAATAAGATGTTTCTTTGCAGCAAAAGTAATATTTTAATCTAGAATGTTTATTTTATCTTGTTGAGATCCACAAATTACACCTGAGCCTGTTAGTCACCACTTTTTTTTTTTAATAGTAACTTTTTATTACATTTTCATTAATAAATAAAATATATAGAAGGAAAGTGTAGGAAGAAGGATGGAGAGGTCGACATGGAGATGATAAATTGGAGTGTTCTTAAATAGAATTATTGAACCGTTGTTGCGGGTGAGTCCAGCCAAGGAGTCCATATTTTTTCGAATTTCGGTGGGCAGCCTCTGGCTATGTAAGTTAGTTTGCAAAGTTCCGGCTGGGAGTTTATCATTTTAATCCATTTTGAAAGCGTAGGAGGTGTTGGTCCCATCCAGTGTAGGGCTAACGTTTTCCTGGCGTAGAACAAGATTGCTCTCGTAAATAATCTGGAGTGGGTTCTAGGTACCAGAGTGTCTGTTACGCCCAGTAGGCAGGTAGTTGGGTTCAATACTTGCGGTAAAGTAAATTCATCTGCTAAAAATTGCATTACCTTTTTCCAGAATTTCTGTACATCTGGACAATACCATATTAGATGTATGAAGTTAGCATCTGGTGAATTGCAAGGAGGGCATCTGGAGTGTTCCCGGCAACCCATAAGTTGTCGTTTTTTTGGTGTCAAGAATGTTTGCTGTACAATTTTAAATTGAATGAGCCTGTCTTTTGTGCTTATTAGAGGGAGATAGTCTGTACTCTATCTCTACCTCTATCTCTTCCCAATCATCGGATTCCAAGTGAACTCCACTACCTTCCCACTTAAATTTGACCCTGGGTCTAGGGTCATATTTTTGAGATGCAGGATAGCTTATGTTTCCCTGGTGAGTGTATTATAGTTTCTACTGTTGTGTGTTGTATTTTTGGTGGAGTATTATGAAATTGCGAGTGATATGAATGTAGCATTTGTATGTATCGATACACTGACAGATCTGACCGCCTGGGGGATTGTTGGAACTGATCTAGGGTTTTGAAGATATCCGCTTGTGTTAAATGTTGTAGTTGCTTGACTCTCGCTCTTGCCCAGAAGTCCCCCCACCAAATTTGTTAAAGTTGCTTAAGGAAGCATTGGGCCATATGGGCATGTCTGGTGAGAGAAAGTTATCTTTATTAGTAGACTTTTTTTTTGTGGCACACACAATGGCCACATGAACCGTTGTTGTGGGTGAGTCCAGCCAAGGAGTCCATATGACTTTTTGTGGCTTCTAGCAATGGAATTAAGATGGGTTGGGATTTCTTAGGCCTATAGAGAGCATAATGTAGTGATTCAATGGAACCGCAGTATTAGGGCTTCCAACAGAGAAGCTGGGTTTTCGCTGTCAAATGTTTTCCAGTTGGAGGCATGGTGTGTTTGCGTTGCTGGGTAATATAATTCGTAGTAGGGCATTGCTAGGCCTAGCGCCACGTGTGCTTTAGTGCAGGCGACTTTTCATTATAACGGATGGGAAGACACGCAAAGGCAGTTAGGGGAGATTTCGCCCAGAAGAAGAGGCGATTAGTCGCCAGACGGCAAAATCTCCCTGAATCTCCTTTTGTGGACTAACCCTAAGTCTGCCTATGGACTTATTGTACATTAGACAACCCCATTTGATAAACCCTGAGCCAATTCCTACTCTTGTTAGTACTTCCCATAGAAATGGCCATTCAATGGAATCTAACACTATGGCTGTGTCTAGGAATACCACTGCCCCTGTTTTCCCCATTATCATGCATTGCTTGTAAGTTCGAATACAGCCTGCGTATGTTGATTGCAGTTTATTTAGAGGGAATGAAACCAGATTGGTCTGCATGTACCAGCGAGGTTATGATTTTAATTAGTCTTCTTGCTAGAATTTTGATTGCTAGAATTGATTTTAATTCCAGAGGGATATTGGTCTATAATGATGCACACATGGTGTTATCTTTACCTGGTTTGGGTAACACTATGATGGTTGCTTGATGGAGAATGAGGGGGGAAGTGAACATTTTTCTTGTATTGTATGTTTGTAGGAGTTTGGGGACTAGCTGCTTTATGTGGAGTCATTACCCTTCAATTCTGTATCTGTCTGGTCCTGGGGACTTCCCTGTAGACATGGCCATTATCACCTCTGTTATTTCTAATTGTGTGATTGGATTGTCTAGGTATTTGGTTTGATGTTGGGTTAAAGGACCAGTAACACCATTTTCAATTCATAATCAAAAATAATGGATAAACATTACTTACCTCCAATATGCTGCTCTTTGAGTAAGACATCAGAAGAAACTCAAACCAGCACTGTCCCACGGCGTCCAAGGGGTCCCCGCCATCTTCTTGCTTCTTCTCCCTTGTTCTTCCCTACGTGCGCGCTGCTGTGAGCCCCTTCCGGGTCTTGACCTGGCTTCCTGTTTCTTGGCATCACTGTTACTTAGCAACCAAGTCGCCAGCTTCAGTTCCCTCTGTCCCCCAGCCACTCTTCCCCAGCTGTTCCTCTGCCCTCTCATTCTTCCTGCAGCCTAGTTTGCCCATCCATTTTCCCTCTCCCACCACAGTTCTCTCTCCCCGCAGCCTCCCTTGCCCAGCAGTTCCAGCCCATCCCCTCAGCGTCTCTGTCTCTTCCCCGCAGCCTTTCCCATCGCACAGTCTCCCTTGCCCAGCCGTTCCGGTCCGTTACATCCCCTCCGCAACTCTGTCTTCCCTGCAGTGCAGCCTTTCCCTCCCCCTTAGTTTTTAACATCCCAGTCTCCCTTTCCCAGCAGTTTCAGTCCGTTCCATCCCATCTGCATCTTTGTCTTACCCGCAGTGCAGCCTTTCCCTCCACATAGCCCCCCTTGACAAACTGTTCGCTCGCAAAGCCTCTCTCCTGTCTGCACAGCAATAATTACCTCCCGGCTTCTCTGAATTACCTCCAACTTCCAGGTTCCTTACAGCGGAAGTGCTGTGTGGAGGATCAGCGTTGGGAGCGCGCGGTCGCCAATTTGCCGTTCTCTTTAGTTCATCACATTTTTATGCAATCACTTCATTCAAAGGCTCAAAAGGACTTGTACAAATTAAAAAACTGTAAATAAAACGTTAATTTCTAATACTTAGTTGAAAACCCTTTGCTGGCAATGACAACCTGAAGTCATGAACTCATGGACATCACCAGATTATGGGTTTCCTACTTTTTAATGCTCTGCCAGGCCTTTACTGCAGCGGCTTTCAGTTGCCGTTTGTTTGTGGGCCTTTTTGTCCGAAGTTTAGTCTTCAACAAGTGAAATGCATGCTCAATTGGGTTCAGATCAAGTGACTGACTAAAGGTGGCCATACACGGGCCAATAAAAGCTGCCGACAGACCGTGTCGGCAGCTTATTGTCCCGTGTATGGGGCCCCCCCACGACGGGCTTCACCGATCGAGATCTGGCCGAAAGTTGGCCAGATCTCGATCGGATGGAACAAAAAATCCCGTCGGATCGCGGCCGCATCTATTCGTTGATGCGGTCCCGCGATCCGACCGCCCGTTAGGCATCATTGGGATCCGATCGTTGGGCCCTAGGGCCCACGATCGGATCAGCCCGATATTGCCCACCTCAAGGTGGGCATATCAGAGGGAGATCCGCTCATTTGGCGACAACGAGCGGATCTTTCAGTATATGGGCACCTTTATCCATTCAAGAATATTCCACTTCTTAGCTTTAATAAACTCCTGGGTTGCTTTGGCTGTATGTTTTGGATCATTGTCCATTTGTATTATGAAACTGCATTTAGCTGGATTATGCTGTGACTGTGCGTGGCTACAATGCTCTTGCCCTGCGGCCGTCGCAGATTTGCGTCTGTATATGTGCAAAACTGCACCCGGGCAACAGCACCACAATTTTTACGACTGCCACTTCGTGGCGTAATAGTAACGCTCTTCAAAATGCGCATTCCTGCCCAGCTGCGCTAGTATATTCGCATTCGCATTTTTGCGTTTCATGTTGCTTGAAAGAGAATTTTATATATGTGTGCAGAGCCACACTGCTAAACTGGGTTCTGGCAAATACAATGGGGCTGCTGTTGGTGGGGATGTTTAACTCAAAGTTAACTTAAAGGTGAACCCCTGTAAAGTGCAGATTAACCATGCCTTCCCCCCAACATGTTTATATTGACCAAGGTTCCTTTAAGAGTATCAGGTAGGCTAAACACCTTTGCAACCAAGCAAATATTGGCTCAGAAATAAACGCAGATGCGTCAAAGTGAACGCAATATGCACAATATGTGACACAACGAATTAAAGCAGCGCATTCATACATGAGCACAACTAATCCTTACCTTTGCGGTATCTTCCTGTGCACACAATTTATTATAAGCATTGCAACAGCTGATACGCAGTTTCATACGTCGCACCTGTCTGCATCTACATTAGCGCCCAAATCACACTGTTAAGGTATTGTGTGCTACATTATTAAATACTCGCATGCGCTGGGCAAATGTCAGGCTACTGCGCTCTTTTTAGCGCTGCATTAATAAATGAGCCCCAGTATATAGGTCTGAACACCTCAGAATTCATTCTGCTGCTTCTGTCCTGTGTCACATCATCGATAAAAACTAGAGTCCCAGTGCCACTGGCAGCCATGCACGACAAAGCCATCACACTGCCTCTGCCATGTTTTATAGATGATGTGGTATGCTTTGGATCATGAGCTGTTCCACGCCTTCTCCATACTTTTTTCTTGCCATCATTCTGGTAGAGGTGGATCTTGGTTTCATCTGTCCAAAGAATGTTTTTCCAGAACTGTGCTGGCTTTTTTAGATGTTTTTTGCAAAGTCCAATATAGCATTTGTATTCTTGATGCTTATGAGTGGCTTGCACCTTGCAGAGCACCCTCTGTATTTACTTTCGTGCAGTCTTCTCTTTATGGTAGACTGTGATATCGATACGCCTACCTCCTGGATAGTGTACACTTGTTTGGCTGTTGTGAAGGGGTTTCTCTTCACCATAAAAATGATTCTGCAATCATCCACCATGGTTGTCTTCCATGGATGTCCAGGTCTGAGTTCACCAGTGCTTTCTTTCTTTCTCAGGATGTACCAAACTGTAGATTTTGCCACTCCTAATATTGTAGCAATTTCTTAGATGTTTTTTTTCTGTTTTTGCAGCTTAAGGATGGCTTGTTTCACCTGCATGAAGAGCTCTTTTGACCGCATGTTGTCTGTTCACAGCAAAATCTTCCACATACAAGCACCCCCCCTCAAATCAACTCCAGGGCTTTTATCTGCTTCATTGATAATGACATAACAAAGGAATTGCCCACACCTGGTTATGAAATAGCCTTTAAGTCAATTGTCCAATTGCTTTTGAGCCCCTGAAATGAAGTGATTGTTAAAAAAAAAAAAAATGCTTTAGTTCTTTACATTTTTATGCAATCTTTTTGCTCAACCCACTGAATTAAAGCTGAAAGTCTGCAGTTGAACTACAACTGAGTTGTTTCACTTAAAATTCATTATGGTAATGTACAAAGCCAAAATTAGAAAAAAAGTTGTCTCTGTCCAAATATTTATGGACCTAACTACATGTTTTAAATTCCTCAGAGGGATCCAAACTGGTCAGGCCTTGTGAGTTAACTATTTTGGGCATAGCTGTGGACTGGTCCATTGTTTTGGTTAAAAGGGCCAGAGGTTTGCCATTTTTGTCTCTCAAGGCGAATGCTCTACTGGTGGAGTATAACAGATGTTTTTTGGTGAGGTTTAGCCTGTGTAGTTCTAGTTGTCTAAGGGCCGTGACAAATTTAGTGTGTTTTTGCGGGGTTGGATTGTCTGAGGTCTTGCTCAGCTTGTGTTGCGCTAAGTTCAAGAGTAGCTAATTGTTCTTTGGTAATACTTCACGCTTTCGTGATATATGTTATTAAAGCCCTTCCTAAAACTGCTTTGCTGGACTCCCAGGTAGTGCTTGGGTTTGCAGAGCCTACATTTTCTGTCCAGTAGTTCTGCAAAGCCACCGTAGAGTAATTGTTTGATCTTTAAGCTATATTGGAGAGAGTCTCCATTGTTCACTCTGGGGTGATGGGTGTATCTGTATTAATAAATAGACAGGTACATGATCTGATATTGCACGAGGGAGAAATGTAACATCTCTTTTGTGAGTAGATCAGAGGATGCTAAGATTTATACGGGACAGTGTTAGGATTGGTATGCCTTTTCTGATGAGTATTGAGGTACCTCTGCTGTAAGTAGAGTAGGTGGAATGGTATGCATGTGCGACCCATGGCTTTTTTATAGCAAGGAGTTTTTGTCCTGTCAAATGTGTTTCCTGTTCTAGTAAGATATGTGAATTGTAGGTCTTCAGGTAGTTAAAGACTAAGGCTCTCTTGATTTTATCGTTTAAGCCTCTGACATTCCATTAAATTATTTTGATGTCAGCCATTAGGGAGATATGTTCTCTGTGACCAAATGGGTTGTCGCCGAGTACCATCCACACACCCCACTTGGTTGTAGTATCACATCTCCATTATATAATTCAGATTTTTAAAAAGTATTTTCTTTTTTTCTGTAATAATAAAACTGTACCTTGTACGTGATTCTAACTGATATATAATTAATTCTTATTGGAGGCAAAACCATTCTATTGGGTTTATTTAATGTTTTAATTAATTTTTTTTTTTTTTAGTAGATTTAAGGTATGGAGATCCAAATTACGGAAAGGTCCCTTATCTACAAAACCCCAAGTCCCGAGCATTCTGGATAACTGGTCCCATACCTGTATATCATTTGTAAATATATTTTAAAAATTTGCCCTACCAAAAAATATATATTTGAAAATTAAAACTGCAATTAATTTTCTTTGTTTTGGGCTAATTTTCTATGCCATGAGTTACCCAAGCTAAGATATTTTAAAATAAAGACCTTTTATGAAAGTCCTTGGGTGAGCCATAGAAATACTTGGCAAAAGCTATGTGTATCGCCCAGACCTTCAGCTGGACAGTTCTGCTGTCCAGCTGAATGAGCATTATCTACGCTTTAAAGGTATATGTCTTGGACCGCTATATATTAAATTCTACTTTCCAGTACAAGTATGGGATCCATTATCGGGAAACCTGTTTTCCAGAAAGCTCTGAATTATGGAAAGCCCATCTCCCATAGACTCCATTGTATCCAAATAATCCAAATTTTTAAATGATTTCCATTGTCTCTGTAATAATAACAGTACATTTTTGTTTATACAAACTAAGCCATAATTTATCCTTACTGGAGGCAAAATCAGCCAATTGGGTTTATTTAATGTTTACATAATTTTCTATCATACTTAAAACACGAAGATCCAAATTATGTAAAGATCCGTTATCTGGAAAACCCCAGGTTCTGAGGATTCTGGATAACCGGTCCCATAAGAAAACTGTTAATGTATTTTAAATGTAATTGCTATTGAAAAAAGTATTTACTTAACCATGATTTGCAACCAGTATTTCAGAAATCAGTTGTCCTACAGGTCTGTTAATCATCTGGCTTCTGCTTCATTGTTTTAAGTATCAGAGCCAGAAAACAGAAATAGGAGACCCAAATGCTGCTTTCAATTGCAATAACAAAGTAGTAGACATTCATACAAAATAAATATGTGTTAAATGACTGTCAGCTTCTATAAAATGGTATATTTTACCTTATTTTTAATTACACTCAAACTTTGTTATTTACTCATAAAGAAAATCTTTGAAGATGTATTTTGTTGCAGTCTGAATATAGAACAATAACAATTTTTACACTAGCTAAAGTATTTATTTTTTTTTTCCTTAGGATTTTAAATATGGTCACAAGGCAGGGTGCGCTATGGGCCAACACCTTGGGTTCTTTAGGTAAGTGAACTGCATAAAGGAATTGCTCCCAGCGGTAGTCAGCTGTTCAGTGCTTACCAATGCCTGTGATAGTGTTACGCTGCTGGCAGATGAAGATATAGCCATTATATTCTAGATGCACATTGGTACCGTTCTGGTTTTATGTGACTCAAGTTTCAGGCTATATCTTGCTCCCTTGAGAGTGCGCCTTGACCTACTTTGGTCATTTGGTGCTAGTCTGGAAGCAAACAAAACAATGTCTTTATTATGGTAAACTTCTTTTTTTTTTCATTGCATTGCTGTTATGTTTCTGCAATAATTTTTCTGCTGATTTCCTAGGACAGAGGCATAATGACATTGCTTCAAAAGAGATGGGCCTCTTAAACATTCCTCTCAATCCCTTAAAGGAGAAACAAACCCTCTACCCTACATAGACTCCCCCCCCCCCCAGCAAATGCCCCTAACTCTTTACTTACCCCTCCGTGCAGATTCTGTCCAGCGGAGTTCACGAGCACGATCTTCAGCCACTTAAGTAATCTTTGGAATGAGACCGCGCTTTGTCGATTTTCATGAGTTTTGGCACATGCGCAGTTGTTGCAAAACAGAATATTGCTCCAACTGCGCATGCGCCACTTCGCCGGTCTCATTCCGGAGATTACCGAAGAGAAGAGGATGGCTGTGGTGGACTCTGCTGCCTGGGGGGGGGGGGGCTGCTAGGCTGGTGGGGAGGAGGGAGGGGGTTCTATGTAGGGTAGGGTTTTTTTTTTTTTAAGTGGTTGTTTCTCCTTTAAACTAAAAGTGGGCAAGGCTTGGATTTAAAGGCTGGTGGCTCATGTGGCAGCATTTGTTAGCTGGCACAAGAAGCACCCAAATATGGCAGGGCAGATTTACTGCACTGCCATATTTGCATAAGTGCATTTCATGGGTTTTGTGTACCCAGATTTTTTAGGATTTTATCAATCTATAACCTATTGAAAGGGTTATGAATCCAGTACGAGAGCATTGTATTGCATATTTTGAAATATAGTAATTTTAATATTTAAAGTAATTTTAGTTCTGGTTTATCTTTTTCCCCTCAGCATTACTGTACAGTGCCTTTGGGGTTATTGTAGAAAAGACACGAGGAGCAGAGGATGATCTCAACACTATTGCTGCTGGCACAATGACTGGGATGCTCTACAAATCCACAGGTGTGTCTTCCTAAATGCAACCATTACATTTGGTTTAGGGCTAAACTCCAACATCGCTTTTGTAGGATAGGGTCGGATCGACAACGCATCCTACAAGTCGGCTGTTGTCTCATGGGTTAAAATATAATGGGACTGATACAAAAAATCAAATGCATAAACTACATGTAAAATTGTCCATCCGACTTTACATTCTAGCCTAGGGGCAACAGATTTTGTAGCATCCTACAATAGATTGCGGTGTTGCGTGGTCTTGCATGGCATGATCAGATATAATCTGATCCACAAAATCTGATCAAAATCTCTGTGTAGTTCTACCCTTAATCTTATTTTATAAGGATTGATCAGGTAATGGGGATTTGTTTTTGTGTATAAATTTATGAGATGTATTCAATAATAAAAGATTTTTAGACTAGCATCCATGTGTACACAAGTCATGAATAACCAGTAAAACTTCTCAAGTTTCAGTGATTAGCACAGTTGTTTTGGAAGTCCTCCTGGAGCTACATAAGCTATATAAAAGCACTAAGGTCACTCTAAGATGATATATAGACTCCTGTGGCATTCTTTAGCAAGCCTTTGGTACAAAGGGATACTGTCATGGGGAAAAAGGGTTTTTTCAAAACACAATCTGCTGCACTGAAATCTATTTCTCAAAAGAGCAAACAAATATTTTAATATTTAATTTTGAAATCTGACATGGGGCTAGACCTATTGTCCGTTATCAGATATCAGCTCCCTGGTAGATAGAAGAACAGCACTCAGTAGTAAAATCTAGGTCCCATTGCAAAACATTGAGTAGGAGAAACAACAGCCTGCCAGAAAGCAGTTCCATCCTAAAGTTCTGGCTCTTTCTAAAAGCACATGGCCAGACAAAATTACCTGAGATGGCTGTCTACACACCAATATTACAACTAAAAAAAATATACTTGCTAGTTCAGGAATGAAATTTTATATATGTAGAGTGAATTATTTGCAGCGTAAACAGTGTGATTTAGAAATAAAAAACATCATAAAAATCATGACCGAATCCCTTTAAGATTTACAAATATCCAATGGTAGTCTGCTATCCAATGCTTGTTTGTGCCTGAGATTGTGTTACACCACTGGAAGAGAGGCTCTGCTGTAGCTGTTGCAATTACTTTACTGGTGCTGTGATGTGGCAGTAGTGCTGTCCTTCACTGAAAGGGCCTTAACCTGCAAACATGGTATTCTGGCACTAGTCTGGAAGAACATAAATTACAAAAGGTGTACTGGACAGTCTGGTTATGCAAAATGCCTGATCTTGAAGCTGATGTTACTGTTGTGCTCAAGCAGTGCTGTCTGTCAGGCTGCTGAAAGTCTTTAGCAGGTAGCTCATGTTAAAAAAACAAAACTAGCATAATGCAGAAAATTTGAGTTTTCTGAGACGTCTTCAAATGTATTTATTTAATTCAACTTATTTTTCACCGGGCACTTGGGCAGTGCAAATGAAAGATTAATAGTAGAGGGAATAGTAGAGATCCTTTATAGTATAAGCATTAGAAATATTTTCTTACTGAGAATTTGATTTTGATGTGGGCATGGCAAAGAATTTGTAGTTTCTTGCAATGTTTGCATGGGTTTCCTCTGGATACTCGCATGATGGGGAGCTCCAATGTGGCATGAGCCAATGTGAATGATAAATATGTTGGGGCTATATAAAAGGAATTATAAGAGAATCTTCAGGACTGGCAGTTGCTGCAATATTGCTGGTTGCTGGTATATATTTTGCTATCTGTTGAAAGCACAGGGTACTGATTGAGTGTTTTGATAGCAGAAAGGAAGGGGGCACCTTAAAGGCGTGTAACTAGTATAGACCAAACTAAACTAAGGCTGATCTACCCAGCAATTTAGAAAGCAATGTTTCCCAGTTCTGGAATGGAACCAAAAAAAGAATATTTTCTTTTGATACAAATGTAAAAGCAGTTGTAAGCAATTAATGTTTATCTTTATATGTGACTATATATACAGTCCTGTACTTACAGTAGAGGATTTTACAATGTTGTGTTAAAAGAATTATGAAAAATGAAAATTACATAATCTAAAACCTTTCACCGTGTTTGGTGTTATGGTTTTTTGTTTTTTTAAATCTCGATTTAATTGTGTGGGATGAATCATTGATTTGACCTCATTTTGAATGGGCTGGATTATTTCTATTAGAATATTTACTTGCATACTTTTAAGCAGCATTTTATGGACATTTATCTGAACTCTTTGTAATCTGTGGAATATTGGGGAAGCTTTCATAATTCATATGTAAATCTGATGATCCGATGTCCTGAAAATTGAAATAAATCTGATATTTTGTTTTTCAAGATTGTTGATGACTTTTCTTTTACAGGTGGTTTGCGTGGTGTGGCTCGTGGTGGACTTGCCGGTTTGGCTCTCGCAAGCACCTTTGCTCTATATAATAACTGGGAGCACATAAAAGGCTCGTCGTCACAAGTGTCATTATAAGTGAAACTTTCTGGACTGTGAAAAAGGATCTGTAATCATTCTTGTGAACTTCCTTTTACTCTTTGTATATAGTACCTTTATGCTTTAGGTTCCACGAGCTGAGCCCATAATTTTATAAAGGAACCGTGAACTTTTTCAGTCCGAAAACAGATCTAGTGGCGCACAACTTTCAAAGATAATTTTGGTCATGGTCCTTCATATGAAATGCTCTCCTGGTGTCAAATAAAATATTTATGTGTACATTTTCAGCTATTTAAATACTTGTGTTTTATTGTGAGCCTTGCTGCACTTTTAGTTTGCTGACAATGCTATGATTGAAATCAACCTTCAGAATTTGTTTCATATGAATATATTTTAGCTGTTTTTAAATTTATGTGCTGTAGAACTAATCTACAAGTGAACATATATACCTCTGAAAGTGAATTTAATTTTGATCTCATCATGAATTTTTATTGCTCATACCTGCCAACTGTTGGCTAGTTCTTGCATGTGCTGCAGTTTAGCCGACTTAAACCAGCTTCACTTGTTGGAATATAATTCAAGCAGTAAGTTCATGCAAGTCAATAAGCAACTTCTACTTTGCTGTCCTTTTTTTAAAAAAAATATTTTTAGAAGTAAATTCTGTTAAACTGTAAGTCATTACCTTATAAAAAAATTTTGTCTGTCAGGAAATATAAGACTATCAAATGACTAGTATACTGATTCAGATTATATAATTTAGAACCATTAAGTGGGACCCCTTCTCTGGTCTTCAGAACAAGGTCTTTATTTTTGGTGAAACTGATCAGTACTTTGGTGACTTCTGTACTGTAAAATACAGTTGTATTTATGCTTTTGTCATAATGTCATGATTGTCTGTCAGGTATGATTATTTATTGTATGTGTGTGTATTTCAGTTCAGTGATGCAAATCACATAGTTCAATGGGCATAATTAGTTCTCTGCAAATGAAGTCAGAACAACTTGTGGATTGTGATGCTTTATACAAAACAGATCTAGTGGCGCACAACTTTAAAATATAATTTTGGTCACAGCCCTTCATATGAAATGCTCTCCTTGTCGTAAATAAAATTTATGTGTACATTTTCAGCTTCTTTAAATACTTGTTTTATTGTGAGTCTTGCTGCACTTGTAGTTTGCGGACTATGCTATGATTGAAATCAACCTTCAGAATTTGTTTCATATGAATATATTTTAGCTGTTTTAAATTGTATGTGCTGCAGAATTAATCTACAAGTGAACATATATACTTGTGAAAGTGGATTAATTTTGACCTCATGAATTTTTATTGAACATACCTACCAACTGTTAGCTAGATATTGCATTGTGCTGCAGGTCAGCTGACAAGAGTAGTAGTCATGCATTATTACAAAGAAATAGGGACTTCATTTGTCCTAATTATATTATACTTGGACTACCGTATATACCCGCGTATAAGCCGAGTTTTTCAGCATCCAAAATGTGCTGAAAAAGTCTACCTCGGCTTATACTCGGGTCAGCGGTACCCGACCCGAGTAGCTGAGATTGCAGTCACTTTTAATCATTCCTATACCAACAGTACACTTGGAGAGACTGCAATATCCCACAATGCCCTCTGTTGGTTATATGAAAGAATAACAGTGCACCCTCTGTTGGTTATATGAAAGAATAACAGTGACTGCAATATCACACAGCGCCATCTGTTGGTTGTATGAAAGAATAACAGTGACTGCAATATCACAGCGCCCTCTGTTGGTTGTATGAAAGAATAACTGACTGCAATATCACAGCGCCCTCTGTTGGTTATATGAAAGATTAACAGTGACTGCAATATCACACAGTGCCCTCTGTTGGTTATATAAAAGAATAACAGTGCACCCTCTGTTGGTTATATGAAAGAATAACAGTGACTGCAATATCACACAGCACCCTCTGTTGGTTATATGAAAGAATAACAGTGACTGCAATATCACAGCGCCCTCTGTTGGTTATATTAAAGAATAACAGTGACTGCAATATCACACAGCACCCTCTGTTGGTTATATGAAAGAACAGTGCGCCCTCTGTTGGTTATATGAAAGAATAACAGTGACTGCAATATCACACAGCGCCCTCTGTTGGTTATATGAAAGAATAACAGTGATGGCAATATCAAACAGCACCCTCTGCACATGGTAGTGGGACAGTGGGACAATGCACACAGTAATCCATTTGGCAATTCTCTGTCACAATCAACTTTGCAAAGAAGTCCGGTTGATCGCTGGGGGGTCGCTTTGGCAGAATGTGCGCTGCTGGGAGACAGGGCTGTAGTTGTGTCTAGGCTTATACTAGAGTCAATAAGTTTTCCCAGTTTTCGTAGGTAAAATTAGGTACCTCGGCTTATACTCGGGTCGGCTTATACTAGAGTATATACGGTAACTAGGGATGCAGTGAATCTAGGATTTGGCAGAATTCTAAAGCCAGTCATGCAGAGGCTGTGTGTGTGTGTACACTGCTAAACAATTGTTTAACTTTTCATTGTCTGAAATGTTCTGACAAGCTGCAATAACATTTTAATGCAGTTGACACCATGGGGCAGATTCACTAACTGGCGAAAAGTCGCCAGCGACTACTTTGCACCCATCGGTACACTTCACCAGGAGTAAATTCACCCAGAAAACAGTACTTCAGCAATGCGAGTAATTTAAATCGAAGATGCACTAGAGTTAATTTCTGCCTAGCACAATTCGCTAGAGGTCTTGCGCTCAAGTTAATTTGTATACAGCCAAAAATTTAAAGTTGAATGGACATCTTTGTTAATTACACATGTCCAGTGAACCTTAATAAACAGTTAATATAATGCCCTACACATGAGCCCACTGTATAATTAATGTTCCATATGGTAGAAAATGTATGGGGGAAACCGGTTACCCCCCCAAAACATTAAGGATTTTTGCAGGCTATCACTCTGGGGAAAAAAGGGAAAACACGCCAGCGTTTTTTTGAACTTTGATGATATTTTTCCACTCAGAATATGATGCAAGTAACAAGTCTGAGGAAGATCTATGCACTGCACCTGTCTGAGCTGGCAAAGGCAAGTCTGGTGAAAATCCGTAAAATCTGCATTTTACTGAATTTGCGGAGTAATGTCAATTTGCCAGAACGAATTGTCGTCTGGCGATCGAGTGCAAATGAGCGCTAGCCCATTAGTAAAACGTCTATGTCCCTGCTGGCAGTAGCGCTGGCGATTTGTTACCAGCGTTTGCCACTTTGCCCTTTAGTAGATCTGCCCCCTGCTTGTGTGGTACATGAGGGGATTTACAGTTTTGGCTATTCACTGCTATTTATGCAAAAAGCTATTTGTAAGAGATTTGGGTTACCTAAATAACACACTTCCATTATGTAGTCCAATGAACCAGCAGGTTTGTCATCTAATCTGTATATAGATTGCACTATTTTTCAGCAATATGATCATTGATTTTGTAATTTGAAAATGAAAACCAACAGAAAGCTGTAGTGCTGTAACTCTTTAATGGAAAATTATAAATGAAGTTAAATTTACTAGTTTACTTATTAATATGAATTGGCACATTTGATATATAGGTTGAACATTAATATTGTTGCATCAAACAATAAAGATAATGATACTTTGGTGCAAATTGTACATAGTCAACACAAGGGGCCCACAATTTGCAGTCAGTCCATGTAAATTTAAATATTCTGCAAATTTTAATTATGTAGCATTTAGCTGCTGGACTGGAAATATGAATAATTGAAATACTTATGATTCATATGCCATACAAAATAAATAATGGAGACTAACTAAAAAGCAGCTTAGAATAGGTTAAATATGAACTCCCCCATTAGCAAATTGGGCACTGAACTTTAGTTTCAAAAGTTACATAAAAAAAAAAAAATCTTCCAAAGCAACTTGGCTACATGTATTCCAGAAAACAATCTTAAATTGCATTTATTTCTCTTATCTAGACACCTAGGCATCTCACTGCTTTGCACATTGTAATTTATAAAAGTATCCAGCAAGTGCAACACTGCCTGACTCACCTAAGGCATTCTACATATAGAACAGAAAAGAACAATCTAAGTCTATTACAGAGACAACATACCCAAGATAAAGGACAGTGTGCTTTCCTTGCAAAATCAATGGTGTTTGCTAGACAGTATTTCTAGTTTCCTCTGATCTATGCCATGCAATGTAATTATTGGCAAAGCAGTATCAAAGAGAAGTGGCACAAAAAGGGGTTAATGTTACATGGGTAAAATCTCTTAATAAAAAAAAACTAATAAATAAACTCTTTCAGCTAATTTAAACAAGTGGGCTGCCATTTAACAAAGATTTACTATTGCTTTACTCAGGTTTCAGCCAGCAGCCAAAATACTCCACAGAAATGCAAATCAAACATGTCTGCTTTGAGCAACAGAGGAGTGTGAAGATGATGTAGAATTCCTTTTATAAAAGCATCCCACAGAAATGGTTGACCTATTCTTATAAGCTGAAAGGTATCTACAACATTGATTTTCTGAATAAAAAAAAAAATAAATAAAAAAAAAAAAGAGAACTATAACCCTTCTAATAGAAGCAGCTTGAAATTGTAGCAATTGCCATGTTCCCATTATTCTGTGCAAAAAGCTAAACAAAGTGAGATTGTGAATCTATGTTTAAGGTGTAAAATCAATCCCAAAGGCTTCATCGAGGTTAGACTGATCTATCATATCAAGGTAAAATATCAGAATTTAAAAAATTAAAGTAAGTTCCAAAAGCAGAGATTTTTCTTTTGTACTTAAATGAGCATTAATCATTCCAGTACAATGTCCAGAATCCATAGAGCTTTATCTTTTGATGTAACCATGCACTGTTATAGTCTCATCCTACTGGTTATGCTGATCAAGTTTCACAGAAAATACTATAGATGTTTAAACAGGCATTCAACTCTACCCTCGGACATTTTGGAAAATGCTCCATGCAGATACAAACCACCACATAGCAGATAAGAATTTGGCAATAGGTTGAGTAATGTGGCTAGTGTAGCCATTTCTCACCTATATAACATTGATGGGTCACATGGCTATTTTATACCACTTCCTGTCTCCTTATAAAAAAGAAGTTCAACAACTTCCGCTGCCGAGACATTATTGGATTGTGGAGAATGCTTACTGTTGCATTTGAAGTTTTAGCTCAGTCAGACTGCTAGATTCGTTTTTATTTAAAAAATGAAACTAAAAAAGTACAACTTCACTTACCATGAATTTATGATCAAACAAATGAATATGATTAAGGACTTATATGCCTACCATTAAATCAACCAGGAAAAAATGAAAGCCACAAGTCTGCATAACTAAGCAATTTTGAACTAAACCTGCAGATAAGGTTCATGAAAATAAAATAAAAAAATCGCCATGGTAATTTAAAATAGATATTTAAAAATATATAGGCAATAGTTTTAGGACCACATAAAATAATATTTCATCACCATGCCCTAATTTAATGCAATGTTAGTGAGCAAAGGGATAGAAGATATTCAAATCTATAAAGTTAACTGTCAAGGCAAAGTGACAACAACAGAACAAAATGACCTGCTATATAAAGGGAACGGTGTCATTTAAAATTTCTGATTTAAAAATGGCCTCTGTATTAGAAACTAGAAAGTGCTGATGGGTCTGGACGCAGTTTTCCTTAGGTTAATAGAGCTCAGTAGTAAATAGTTCACAGTCTGTCTAGGGATTGTCTTCACCTCAAATTTCACATTTTTTATACATGCCAAAAGTATACAATCCTTATGTCAAAAAAACAATAAAAAGCATGGTGAAAAATGATTTGCCACGAAGATCAATGCTTGTGCGTCATCAATAATATTGCAAGCTGGGGATCTAGATTTCACAAGGCAAGTCACATCTGCAAATAGAATATAATCATGAGTTTTTTCATTTTTAAATCTTCAAGTTAAAGCGATACTGGCACGTTCCTATAAAAATCATAGGAATGTGTCAGTATCAAGTAAATGCTGCACCTGTAATTGTTCCCCTCAAAGCCGCCCCCAGTCCCCGCAAACCTGCATTCACCCAACCCTCCGACACTGCTAAAAGACCTTCTGAGCCATTTCAGTGATGTTGGGCTGGGGGCAGCGCGATCCTTCCATAGGCTGATTACGAATGAAAACAGGAATTCTGCCAATGGGAGGATCGCTCCGCCCCCAGCCCTGCGTCACTGAAGCAACCCAGAAGATCTGAAGGCTTTGGGGGGGGGGGGGGAACCTGTTTCAAAAAGCTACTATGTAAATGGCAGCATATCAGAGAATTAAAAAGACAGCCACCATTAAATGTACTATGTGGCTTTTACAAGTCTAATATGCATTTTGCCAGCAGTTTATATTTTTACATGTAATAACCTTTCCAGACATTCTGTGTCACTGACTCCTACAACAAAAAAGTGTTTTCCAGATTTGAGCAGTCAAATTCCATTGTTTTCTAAGGCCTACGATCTTGCAGATCGAAATGTGGTCACTGATTCGATCTATAAAGTTGCAGAAAGAATTCAAGTCTATGATAAATTCATGCAAATGGGAAAAACTTTTCCCCCATTTTTTCAAGGACTCCACATTGTACAGCTATTCATAACAAAGTATAAATACCTAAACAGTGCTATAAAAAGAAGAAAAAAGTCTAATACTTTTTTTTGTAATCCAGGTATGGCATCTACTATCAGGAAACCTGTAGGTTAGAAAGATGTAAAATATGGCAATGCTATTTTCCATAAAGCCCATTTATCTATAATAAAAAAAAGTGAGAAAACTATCCAACTGGGTTTTAATGTTTATATGTTTTAGTAGATTATGGTGGTCCACATGATGCAAATAACCCTAAATCCAGAAAAAACAGGTGTCAAGCATTCCAGATAATAGATTGATTGTGAATAAACACTTTAGTAACACTAAAATATACTTAACCTAAATAATACAATAAAAAAAGTGAAGTTCATCATTGCTCAGACATGCATGTCTACTCAAAACCAGGATACTATAGATGTTTAAACAGGCATTTAACAGACCCTCAGGCATTTCGGAAAATGCTCCATGCAGATACAAACCACCAATACATACATAATTTTAATGGTAACCGCCTGTCACTAGGAGCATGGAGCAGATTATTTAATTTCACTTCCTGGAAAGAATTGCCGCATAGTAAATTAGGGAGTCTAGAAATTAAATATAGTTTTTCTTCCCATAACTGCATAGCGATTTAATAAAATTTTTATGAAAGTGTGCAAAATTATACACTGTTATGGGACCCGTTATCCAGAATGCTACGAAAGTGCGCAAAATTATATACCGATATGGGACCTGTTATCCAGAATGCTTGGGACCGGAAGTTTTCCAGATAAGGGAACTTTTTGTAATTTTGATTGGCGTACCTTATGTCTACTAAAAAAAAAAAATCACTGAAACATTTAACCTAATCGAATTGTTTTGCCTGCAATAAGGATTAATTATATGTTAGTTGGGATCAAGTACAAGGAACTGTTTTATTATTGAAGAGAAAATGGAAATCATTTTAAAAGATTTAGAATTATTTGATTAAAATAGAGTCTACGGGAGATGATCTAGTAATTTAGTGCTTTTTGGATAATGGGTTTACAAATAATAAACCCCATACCTGTATATCGATCATAAACAGCACAATCCTTTTTGAATAATGTGTGTCTTTGTCCTGGGATTTTATTTATTGCAGTTAAACTAGATTTAGAAAGAGGTTCCTGTTCTTTAAAATAACATTACCTGCAAGGGAGACTGGTATAGCCATTTCTCCTTGTCAGCAGCCAGCTTCATGCAAGCAAACAGGTCACAAACACTAGGAAGCCCATAGTAGTCCTAGAGGAACAAAATACATTTAAATGCAGAAAAGATATATGTAAAATATGCTTAAAAACTATACTTGAAACACTAAGCAATGACTACAACAAAGTATACAAGTAGACGAATATTAGATAACAGACAGTACTGACATATTGCAGTCACCAGCAGAGCACTACTAGTTTCTAAAGTACAGTAGCAGTAATGATCATCTTTATATACATACATATACGCATACACAGAAAAGCATCTAGTTTGTTTGTATTTGCTGTGTGTTTGTGTATTTGGCTGACTGGAATAGAGTTAACCTTTGACCTTATTCAAAGAAGTATCAGGTACACTTTACCAAGCAAGAATTATCAGCAAAATCAACATAATAGCTTCAACTCTATTGAGATATGATGAGAAAAGTTACAGCACGGTACGCAAGTCATCCATCTAACCCCCCAATCTGCATACAGAATTAAGTTGAAAGTCCATATCAGAAACTTACATGTGCTTTTTTACGTAGCAACCACTTATCCTCTATAGCAGACTTTTCAAACTTATCGACGTTCTTTGAGGGCAACACCCAACTAGTTGTATTCAGAGGCAGATGGAATTGTGATAGCATTTCTGCTGGGTGACTGCATTTACTTTGTGTGCTTTCTTTGCTTGTTTTTTCCTCCGTCAGACTAGACTTTGCAATCCATTTGCTCAAAGGAGTTTCAAGCAAATTCATCATATGCTTAACAGAGTGATCATTCTCTTCTGTTTTCTGGGTACTGCTTTGGCTTTTTGCATCTCTTCTGCATGGATGAAGCCACATGCTAATGGAAGGTTTTGCCTTTTCAGGTTCATGGTTTTTGAGATTTTGCCCTTGTTTCTGCAGTACTCCATTCTTATCTTTTCCATCCCTTTTCCAAAGCCATTTGCGAAGAGCTTCTTTCTCACAGCTTTCATCGCACATACAATCTGCAAATGTAGAACATTGCTCATTTGCTTTACAGACATCTTGTGGTTTAAACACTGGTTGTGAGGATTGCAAAAGCCATGTGTCATTGCTGGAGCTGACATTTTTCTTTCCTCCAATTTGCTCATTCAGGCACTTAAGATAACCAAGGTTTTCAATCTCTAGTGCAGAAGTTTGACCACCACAATAATTACCGCATGCTTCAACTTTTAGTAACCAGTCGCTTATTTTGTAGTCCTCATCAAATGATTTAAAAATGGCTCTCCATTTTTCTGCCACATCTGTTGGATCTTCAGTTACTGTAGGGGTTATCAACCAATCAGACAAATCCATATCTTCTGTATCTTGACTCTCTACATCTCTATCTTCAATCTTTTCTATGGAGAATTGAGAGCTGGAGATCATGCATTCCAAATCCTTCTTCTGCTGAGACTGCAGCAACCAATTGTTCAGTTCTCCCAGCTGACCCCAGATTTGCTCCATGTTAGGTTTGCTTAACTCCTATAAATTATACAGACAAGCATTAGCCCAATAGACACACACACACACTGATATTATCAGATTATAATTTATTTATGCCATGGTATGCTGGCTTGATGGTATGACTAAATGCTTCTACATTGTGTTTTCAGATACTAATGATTGCATATTACATTCATAAACATTTAGCCAACTTCTTTAACAAAAAAAAAATGTAATGTACCCCATTTGGCTCAGCAACATGGTTTTTCAAAAGCCAATCCTGGGTGCAAAGACTTGGAATGTGTGGAGTGTAGCACTGAGAGATGTTAGTGGGTCTCTTTTGCTGCAGCCAATCCGAGAGCGGGGTATTCCACATTCCAGATACAGGTTGCTACAACAACAACAAAAAAATGCAGATTTCCAGGCATTGTATTTTACAAAAATAGTGGTACATTTGGTTCTGGACTCAAGAGAATTGTTGTCTCACATCCTGAATAAAATTAGAATGCTAGGCTAGCTACAAAATCGGATAACCGGTAGCCGAACTTTTTGTTTTTTTTCCTTTTTGAAAAGGGCCACCTGCTTTCAGCCCTTAAATGTATGATTGTTGACCAGTGTCAAGTTTTGCCTAGAGGAGGTGACAGAGCCCAAAGTTTTTTTACAACTGCTTGCATGCCTGGATGATATTGCCTGAAAGTGCCAAGAATATTAAAATGAGGTGATGCTAAATATTAGTAAAGCGGCAGTGCAAAGAGTGCCCTATATTCACATGAGATTTGCTGATCTTACATTTACTCCTTAGATATGATCACTGAGACGGAAGCTTCCTCTTTCTAAATATACAGCTTTTTTAAATAGCATACCATATTTTAAACGTTTTTCACATAGCATTAGGTACAAATATGAATAGAATACAGATTTGTTTTAGCATGGTTTACCTGTTCAGCTGCTGGAACAAAACAGTTATTCAGGAGCCATGGATTTTGACTCACAAAGGGGCATGGCACAGCAAGGGAAGAAACTTGTTTTTCTTCACTGGAACTCTAGGAAAATAGCAATACAAAAATGTAGTATTAATGACATTTTCAGGAAAAGAGGGTACATACCCAAAATGATAAATTGTTTTAAACGTAATAATTCTTACCAAAGTTTTAATGGATCCAAATTTAGTAATTGCTTGGCGGAGAAAGGGAACATCTCCTTCAAAGTATAGTGTGGAAGACTCTTCAGGTTTAAGAGCAAGGTTACCTAACCTGGAGTCACAGAATAAAACAACATACACAAGCTTGGTCATATTTGAATGTGAATAAACTTGTATTAACAACCCAAAGGACCAGTGAAAACTAAGCATCATTCACACAAAACCCACTTTTGCCAATACATTAGCTAACTGAAGACCTCTGAGATCAAAGCCACCTGATAACATGCAGAAGTTCTAAATAGCTACAAAATACAGGTGGTGTTTTTCACAGCAAACTATATAGTTGTTTGCATCACAGAAAAACAAGTTAGCTTGCAACATTTAGGACAAAGCTAAACATGTTTTAACCAAATACATATGCATTTACCTTTCCAAGCAAACAGAAATCTGATTGACTAGATCATTACTTTGAGGATTTTCCAGCTGGTGAATCAAGCAATTGAATTGCCCCAACAACTGTAAATATAGTCAAAACAAAAAAAATGATTAATCTCAAAAACTTTAACATTTCTATTCTGCAATGTGAGAATTTTAAGTTAAAGTACATTGAATAATTGTGTTTCACCGGGTGAATACTCCTAACATAAAAGAGTGATGTGGCTTCTTCTTGACATAGTGACAGACACGTTCCAATTTTAACATGTATGTGTCACTACACTTGCATAAACCCTAGCGATTCTATTTGTTTGTAATTTATGTGCCTCCTTCAGCTCACTCCTTACTAACCTTTGACGGTCTCTGGCACAGCTTGAAGTTGAGCAACTTCCTGGTTTATGTCGTAATGTAGCGCAATGTTCTCATAGGCTGGGGCACAGATTAGTTTGTACTCTAGTCAGAACTCTGTTCCTCATTACCCCATCTGTCTACATATAGTTTATTTATAGATATAGCACAACCAGAACAAGTCAAACTTATTGGCCCATGTATGGGACCAGTTGGACCAAGCTGTGGTAAAAAAAATGGTGAGACATCAGGCAGTTCTGAAATTCCCATTCAGTGTGCTAATGCAGTCCTCAGATGATGAGTTTCTGTAGGCCCATAGTATAATCATTCCCCCAGGTCCCAACTATTCTGAATAAGAGGTCCAATACCTGCACACTTTCTTGATCCTTAAATTTGCTAAACATTTGGCTCTTCTTCTTAAAGGACCAGTAACATCAAATTTTTTGGAAAAAACAAAAAAAATACGTTAGTACATAACGAAAAAAAAACACCAACACAAATTATACTTTAAATTCAAAAAGTCTTTACTAAGAAATAATTACAGAAACTCTGCTTCCCCTTCTCTTCAGAAAAGGCGACAGGGCGACCAACCATGGAGGGGCGCTCGATTTCTCCTCCCTGGCTCTCTCCTGCTGAATCCTTTAGCTCCCACATTCCGTGCTTCCGTGTGCAGTGGCGCTTCCAGCATGAACGATGCGGCTGCTTTCTGCGCTGCTTTGCTTTCCACTACTTCTCTTTACTTTGCAGGGTCCTCTCTAGGATTGGCAATGCGGGTGATGGCTGTGGCCCCTATGGAGGCTCCAGTCAGGATCCGTGGGTCCCTGTGAAGATGGCAGCAACGGATGCAGGGGCCCCATCAGGATATTGGAGGTCCTACAGAGGCGCTGAGTGTGGCCCTGAATGGCAGTCAGGCGCAGAGCAGTAGCAGCGAGAGCGGAGGGGCATTGTTGGGAGCGGAGGGGAGCTGATGGAACAATAGAGGGAGGGAGGCTGGAAGGAGACAGGTGGAGGAAGCGAGACAGGCAGCGGGACTTGCGGGGCATATGAATCTGGGCAGAGCAGCCCCAGTGCCCTCTGCAGCACAGTGAGCGCCTCCAGGATACAGGCCCGGCCCCCAGCTCGGAGCCATGAATGCGGCGGAGGGTGCGGATGATGGAGTATTCCAGGAAGTAGCGGAAAGCAAAGCAGCGCAGAGAGCAGCCGCATCATTCATTCTGGAAGCGCCGATGCACACGGAAGCACGGAATGTGGGAGCTAAAGGATCCAGTAGCAGAGAGCCAGGGAGCCAGAGAAATTGAGTGCCGATCCATGGATGGTAGCCCTGTCGCCTTTTTTGAAGAGGACGGGAAGCAGAGTTTCTGTAAGTTATTTCTTAATAAAGACTTTTTGATTTTAAAGTTTAATTTGTGTTGGTGTTTTTTTTCCCGTTATCTACTTAAAAAAATTTTTTACTTTTTTTTTTTGATGTTACTGGTCCTTTATACCATTTTCATTAATACTTTTATGGATGTTGGGGTACTGGCAAAGATGTAAAAAATGTATACTCTTACCCAGTAAAGTTGCTGAGCTTGCTGCTGCAATGCCTCTTCTTTTAGCTGCTGAACAAGGTCTGCTTGCTCTAAGAGCCATACCTCCCGACTGCGGAGGCACTCCAAGTGGCGGCTAATGCAAGACTGGACTTGAGACTTCACCTAAAAAGAAAGAAAAAGTACTAATGTATAAAACAAGCTAGAGCTAGTGCAAGGTTTTGTTTATATTTATGTCAGCAAACAAGCTCTGTGCAACTTGAAATGGCCTGGAATTCCCATAAAGTATTTAAATATCCCCAGCTGCCAATACCCAAGCTACAGAATTCATACTACCTCACCATCTCAGCTTAAACAAGTTATACTTTATCAAAAACCAACAGAAAACACAAGGAAAATTGCTTCTCGCCACTAGTAGGCAGAGGTTCCCAAACTGTAGATCTGCCTCTCTCTTAGGGCCCATATCAGTGTACTGCAATCAGTATAAGATACTGGGTGAATGACGGCTGTGCCATCATGGAATAGACTCAGAATTAAGATAATTACATTTCCCAGAAAGCCCCGTTTAAAGGAACAGCAACACCAAAAACTAAAATGTTTTAATGTAATCAAATATGCATTGGTAAAAATTTTGTGTTTATATAGTTTATATAAATGAGCTTTTGCATAGCCATGGGGACAGCCAAAGCTGAAAAAGGAAAAAAGGCACAGGTTTACATAGTAGACAACAGATAAGCACACTGTAGAATGCAATGGGATTCTACAGAACTTTTCAGTAATAAGCTGTGTATCATGTGCCTTTTCTCCTTTTTTCAGACTATATGGCTGCCCCCATGGCTACACAGCAGCTTGTTTATATAAACGATAGTAGTCTTTCTGAAGCAAACACCAGTTCTACCAGTGCAGGGCAGTAGTACATTATATTTTTTGGTGTTATGGAGCCATTAAGCAAGTAATTTGACCCTTCATCTATTTCCTTTTTCTCGGTTATAAGAGAAAATATTAATAAGCTTGGAATTTTTCAACAATAAAAATGGTGTGTACCGAATTCACAGAAGAAACCAACTGTATCTTCCCAAGAAAAATGTGTGTGATGGTTTTTGCTCATCTCGAACATGATATACTGTACGTAGCAGTGGCAAGTTAGACCTGGACTCCCCTGATTCATGTTTAAGATTACTCATTAAGTCCAGTTTATGTAGACTTACCACTACTATATACTCCATAGAATTTGTGAGGCATTTTAAAAGGCTTCAATACTGCACACAACTTTAAAAAATAAAAGCATTTAATTGCATTAAAACAAACCAGTGTGCATGTCACAGTACACTATGTTGCAGAAAGCTGCATGTCATATATGGACACCAAACAAGAGTGCTGGTGTTGCAGAACTATTCTGTATTGGCGTTGCAAATTCTTTTCTCAGATTTTCAAGTACCTCTCTTCCATTTTCCTTAACTTGTTGCTCTGCTTTCAGCATTGCTGAAATCGCAGATTCCAATTCCTGTTTAGCTTGGAGACATTTAGAAAGTGGATCCTGGCTGCTGAATTGATGATCTTGGTGCAAATTCATTTTTCTTAGACCTGCAGAATAAACAGTTACACAAAGATACATAAACCACTGAATTTACAAACTCTCAATATACGACAAGACTTGGACAAGAAGCACCAGTTTTTAATTTAAATGACAAGTAACTGCAAACAATACAAATGTTTGTACACATTAAAATATAATTATCCTGAACTTGCAAACAAGTAATTTGCATTTGTTCAGCTGCACTACTACAGTTTATAGATATAAGCTGTATAGCCATTGAGCATTTTTCCACATTTAATGGGCACAAACAGTACATTAATATGATTTCATACAATGGGTACCTATGGCATGATATGATTGGTATGATTTCAAACAATGGGAACCTATGGCATTCCAAAGCATGTCGAATTTGTTAAATCCAATCTTGTATCCAGCTGATAGAGCGCTGCTCTGAGACAGCAGAACAGTATCAAGGCAAAAGAAAAAAAACGATTAAGCAGGCTTGAAATGATACCTTTAAATGCCAATTTACTAAGAAAAGGTAGAAAGCTTTCAGGACAACATAATTTATAAGACAGTCAACAATAGCTAAAATGAAAGCTCAGCACCCTGAGATTCCAAATATTTTATTTTCTAGCTAAGGTATAGTAGCACCTCTAGATTTTCATGTATGAATATTACATGGCCAACACTGAAAAGCTCTCTCAGAAAGCAGAAAATGTTTTTTTTCCAACTGTACCAGTTAAAAAACACATGGCACTCTGCATAGGCATGTGAAACTATAAAACAATATGTATGGATGCTCAAAAACACTATCTTTAAAGGGAATTTAAAGTCATCAAAATAAAATCTATTTTCTAAAACAAATTCTTACAGTTTAAAAGGTAAGTGACCGCAAGCTTAGGCACCATGTATACTAGCTACTGAGAAGTCAGCTAAAGAACATAAATTAATAAATAACTTATTTTTAAAGTGGTTGTTCAACTTCCAACATTTATCAGTTTAGTTGTTTTCAGATAGTTCACCAAAAATATATACTTTTTTCAGCTAATTTCTATTTATGTAATCTATTTTTATAATATTGAAGCATAAAGTTTCATTTTCGTCTTCTGTCTTTCTCAAGCAGCTCTGAGAGGGTGTCACCAACTCTGTAAACTGCTCTAAACGGATACACTTCTTATCATGGATATAATATTTGCTAACATTCCACAGATACTGCTGAGAAATGTAGCAAATTGTAACTGTGTGTTCAAAGTCTGCCCCTGGAATTCTGAGCTGCCAGAAACACCAGACAGGAACACAAAATTTTATATAACCTTAATTTCTTGAAAAATTTTAAAAAGTGGAAAGCAATTGAAAAAAAAAAGTTTTCTTCTGATGAGCAACCTGAATGCAACTGAACTGAAAAAAGTGTTTTGAAGGTGAACGATCCCTTTAATAGGTGTTATCAAGTGTAGATCTGCTCCTCCTCTGCCATGACACTCTGCCAACCTCTAAACTGGCTTCCGCTACCTTTCAGAATAAAATTCATATTAATGACCCTGACATTCAAAGAACTTAATAACTCTGCCCCACCCTACATCTCTGATTTCATCTCTATATACTCTCCCAACCGCTTGCTACGCTCCTCTACTGACCTGCTACTCAACTCTTCTCTCATTACCTCTTCACATGCTCACATTCAAGACTTTGCAAGGGCTGCACCACTCCTCTCGAATTCTCTCCCACGGAATGTCCTGACTTTCTCCCAAACTTTCTGCTTTCAAAAGATCTCTTAAAAGGCACTTCTGTAGAGAAGCCTACCCTCACTCTGCTTCACTACCAAATGCAATACCACATACAGTACTACATCTCTCACTCACTTAATTCTGATCTTGACCACTCCCACACCTTGTGTCTTATTCCCTTCCCTTTAGATTGTAAACTCTTTTGCACAGGGCCTTCCTCACCTTTTGTACCGTATTGGTTGTGATGTATGTAACTCCATATGTTCTATGTATGTAATGAATGTGATTTAGTTGTATAAACACATTTACTTTACAGCGATGCGAAATATGCTGGCACTATATAAATAAATAATAATAATTCAGACCCTCTCATTACTCATTCAAGTTCTAGGGTAAGTGGGACTGTTCAAAAGTTTTTACTGCTGCTGCACCAAGCATTGCTAGACAATATACTTTTTCCCTTGAGCAGGAAATCTTTTACAGCAATCAAATATAGTAAATACAAACAAGCATAAAAAACGCAAAACAAACTGAAGACTAAGCAAGAAGATTCTTACATATCCTGTATATCAGAAGTCCCCAACCTTTCGGCCTACAGAAGGCACTATTTTGCAGTACACCTGGTTTTAAGCAACAAAAACGTGCCTCCAAGCCAGGAATTGAAAAATAAGTACCTACTTTGAGGCCCACTGAGAGCAACATCCAAGGGGTTGGTGAGCAACATGTTGCTTGCAAGCCACTGGTTGGAGATCACTGATGTACATCATAGTAACTTCAAAATAAACTTCCACCTTAACAATTTCTGGGGAGCTCTAGATTGTAGCATAACCTAGCAACAAGTAACCGTTTAAACCCCCCATAGAATTTACAGTGTCTATATAAAAGTACAGACTCCATAGATTGTACAGTTCTGTGCTTTAAGATTAGTGCTAACAGGAGGAAATGCAGCACTGACACTGTTCAATTGCTCAAAAAAATTATGGTTATGAGTACCTTACCAGCAATAACATAATGATAATAAAACTCTAACCAAACATTCAGCTGTTACAGGGAACAAAATGCAAAGGAATATCAAAGAAAACGATATACACACATTTAGACCACCTGCAAAGTTGCTTACTGTACCCATCTGAAAAATGTTGGACTCTCTGGGTTATTAATCTTACTATTGTAAAACATTAAATATCTGATTTAATTTGTATAATAAATAAATATTTGTATAATATGCAACGGCAGCAATTTATTAAGTCTTTCACAGTAAAGTTAATTATGGTACAAAGATGTAGTAACCTACACCTCTCAGTCTCTAGTTTATGTCGAAAAGACTGCCCCGAACAACCAAGAGTGAAAGGGGTGCCTTTGTACCACATGACTTTAACCATTCCAGGAAAAGTACACGAAGTCCTCAGCCATGTGCATGTCCTCTGTGGTGGAAAAGTCACTTAGCCCTGTCAGGTTCCCAGTACAACAAACCGGTGAGACAGTAAGCGCCGCTGAGCTACACACATTCACTTTCTATTCACTTCTCATTAGTAAGCGGCGGGTCACAGTTAGAATAACGCAACCTCCAACAACAAAATCAGCAAAATGACACCAAAACAGCCGTGCATAATGGCCGCCCAGCAACGATCCGACGGCAGCCTAGCAGCCACAGCGTGTTGCCAACAAAAAAAAAACCGCATAAAACACCGTGCATCGGTCCAGCACCTAAAGCGAACGTTGACACAAGCCCCGATCACCAGCAAAAATAAAATCCAGTGTAGTACCTGTGTGACTGTCTAATTCGTGCCCCTTCTCCAGCTGCTGACAGTACAAGAAGGAGCCGGCTCTCTTCCCACACAAGCGATACGTTCCATGGTGACGCAAAAGGAAAACCCGGGGCGGAGCTAAAAATTGGACGCCACTAGCCTAGAGCTGCCGCGCACGTAGGCTTGGAAGGGTGGGGTTGGCAGGGACATTGGTATAGATAAACCCAAATGTGAGGCCTGTGCAAGATAACTTGCAATGAGAGGCAAACTGTTATCAGAGTCCTTGCCTAGACGTCACATTACTGTATTTATTAAAGGAACAGTAACACCAAAAACTGAAAGTGTAATGAGAATATCATGTACTGTTGCCCTGCACTGGTAAAACTGATCTGTTTCCTTCAGAAACACTACTATAGTTCATATAAACAAGCTGCTGAGTAGCAATGGCGGAAATTGAAAACCGGCTATATGGCACAGGATAAATAATTGATAACAGATTATGTTCTACAGAGCTTATCTGCTATCTGCTGTGTAACTTGAGCCTTTTCTCCTGCTTACATTGACCAATTGATACGTTATGCAGCACTGTGTAGACAGAAGTTGCAATTATTGCATTCTCTATGGTTAGTGTTGTCACCTTTTCTGGAAAAAAATACCGGCCTTCCTATATATTTATCTTTTTTCCCTATTAATAACATTGGGATAAGCCATCATTTTTACCGGCCAAGCCGGTAAAATAACAAACTGTCCCTTTTTCGGAGGGACAGTCCCTCTTTTGATAGCTCAACCTGCAGTCCCTCATTTGTACTGGAAAGTCCCTATTTTCTCTGCACTGAACAGCCAGAAAAAGAAACAAAGTTTCTCACTTAATTGGCTTTTAGCAGAGAGAACAGAACAGCTAACAGATGCAAATAAGATACTTTGTAACAATTTTGAGACACAAAAAAACTTTTCAAACTTTCATAACCTGCCAAATTTTGTAAAATGAACATGGTAATTAGAGGGTGTGGCCACAGAAAGGGGCGTGCTTGAAAAAAATCGCTGTTCTATGTGCGAAAAAATTTTTTGTCCCTCTTTTTACTTCCAAAATGTTGGGAGGTATGCAGCCAGGTGGCAACCCTATCTATGGTTTTAACTTTTACACCTCTGCTCATGTCAATACTAGACAATGCAGTGAATTGCAAAGGAACAGCCTGGCTGTGCCACAGAGAACTGCACATTATGGCAACATTACATGTGGAGTGGAAACTTGACAAAAAGAAGCAAGTATGGGATTTTATTATACCACTTCAGTGAGAAAAAAGAGAAAATTTAATACTTACCGTAATTTTCTTTTCCTGGAACAAACTCATGGCAGTGGGTCACTTGTATGTATCCCTGCCCCCGCAGGATTGGACAGTTACTAATTAGCATAGCAAATAAGAACCTCCACCTTCAGTTCTAGGTTTTCCCAAAGTCAAGATAGGGAGGGATCGTGACCCACTGCCATGAGTTTGTTCCAGGAAAAGAAAATTACGATAAGTATTAAATTCTATCTTTTCCTGTTCACTAAACTCATGGCAGTGGGTCACTTGTATGAGATACCATAGCAATGAAGGGAGGGAAATTGATGCAGTAAACATTTATTGAGGCAAAGGCACTGTTTGTAAAACAGAATGACCAAAGTTAATATCTGTTAATGACATTACATCTAATTGATAATGTTTAATGAACGTATTCATTGAAGACCAGACCGCCGCTCGGCACACCTCTTCAGGACTCACTGAGGACCGTACTGCCCATGACGTTGCCACTGGTTCTGGCAATTTCAAGGATTTATAAGACTCTTTGATACAGGAGGTAATGTATCTTGCTAAAGTAGCTTTGGAAGCAGGAGCACCTCTTTTGGGACCATCTGGGATCAGGAACAATGAGTCTGATTTCCTAAAATCCTTTACTCTTTGAAGATAGACTGATAGGGCTCTTGCAACATCTAGTTTATGTAGTTTTTCTTCTAACTCATTAGAAGGATTCTTATAAAAGACTGGAAGAACAATATCCTGATTGCAATGGAATGAGGATGATACTTTTGGTACAAATTTTGAATGAGTTCTCAAGACCACTTTATCTTTTATGGAACACAAGACAATCTTCTGCCACGGATAGCGCATGAATTTCACTAATTCTCCTAGCTGACGTTATGGCGATCAAAAATGCCACTTTAAGTGTCATATTCCTGAGAGATACTGACTGTAACGGTTCAAAAGGTTCCTCTATAAGAGCCTGTAAAACAGCAGATAGATCCCACAGAGGTATTTTATTGGAGGATTTATATGGTTTGCAGGCTGAATAAATCTTATTATCGGGTCTGTCGATAATGGTTTATTCCAAAGGGCAGATAAAGCAGAAATTTGAGACTTCAAAGTATTTGTGGCTAAACCTTTTTCTAGCCCAGCTTGAAGAAATTCTACTATGAACAGTCGAGTACACAGAAGGATCAATCTTCTTTTGTTTACACCATTCCTGGTATATATTCCACATTCTATAATATTTGCTTGAAGTTGAAGACTTTCTAGAGTGCAGTAAAGTATCTACCACTGCTTCTGACAGCCCAGATTTTTCTAAATTCCTCCTTTCAATAGCCACGCCGTCAGTTGTAAACCTCGACGGTTTGGATGACAAATCGGACCCTGGGACAATAATTGCGGAATCAGTGGTAGTTTCCAGGGCTGATCTATTACCATGTTCTGGAACTGGGCAAACCATGGCCTCCTGGGCCACCAAGGAGCTATCAGGACTACCCAAGCTTTGTCCTGTCTCACTTTTCTCAAGGTCTTTTGGATCAATGGTATTGGAGAAAACAGATAAGCAAGATGAAACCTCCAAGGTTTGGAGAAAGCATCTCTCCCCTCTGCCTGATGATCCCAACTCCTGGAATAATATCTGTGCGTCTTCCGGTTGTATGAGGAAGCCATCAAATCTATCTGTACTGGACCCCATCTCCTCTCTATCTGAGAAAATATCTGTGGATCCAGTGACCATTCTCCTGGATGGATTTTGGATCTGCTGAGATAATCTGCTCTGATATTCAGTTGCCCCGGAATATATGTTGCTGTTAGATAACATAGGTTGTTCTCTGCCCAACGGAAAATCTTCTCCGTCAATCTCATCAAAGACACTGACTTGGTGCCTCCTTGTCTCCTCAGATAACTCACAACCATCGTATTGTCTGAATGGACATTCACAGACAATCCTTTTAACCCCTGTTGATAGACCTGAAGGGCTTCCCAAATAGCTTGCAATTCCAGCCGATTTGAAGACAAGTTCCTCATCTCTTCTGACCACCAGCCCTGGATTGAATGGTTGTTGATGACTGCACCCCAGCCCAGATTGCTGGCATCTGTGGTGAGGACTTGCCATTGAGGTAACAGAATGTGTTTCCCTTTCTGAAAATTTAATGGAATGCACCACCACTTGAGATTCTCTTTGGTCTGCCATCTCAGAAATATTTTCTGATTGAGGTTGTGCGAATCCTTGAACCATTGGGTCAGAAAATCCCATTGTAATTGGCGACGATGAAAATGAGCCCAATCGACAGCATCGGCTGCTGCAATCAACTTGCCTATCAAACTGAGGCATTCTTTTGCAGAACAAAATTCTTTCTGTCTGATTAGTTGTATTGATTTTCTGATATCCTGTGTTCTCCTCTTCGTCAGAAAAACTTTCATCTGAATTGAATCGATTAATACTCCCAAGTACTGAAGCTTCTGAACTGGAATTAATTGAGACTTGCCAAAGTTTATTTTCCAACCGTGGCGTTGTAGAAATTCCAGAACATAATTCTTCTGATGAATTAATAGCTGAGGATCTCTGGCTTTGATTAGGATATCGTCTAGGTATGCATAGACTTGTATTCCTTTTTCTCTCAAAGCTGCAACCAATGTAACTAGAACTTTTGTGAATGTTCTTGGTGAAGTTGCTAGCCCGAAAGGGAGGGCTTGATACTGAAAATGCTTTCCTAGCACAAAAAATCGAAGAAACTTCTGGTGAGAACTGGCCACAGGAATATGTAGATAGGCGTCTTTTATATCGATTGAGACCAACCAATCTCCTTGATCTATCTCTTGTACCACACTTCTTAAAGTTTCCATCTTGAACCTTCTGATATGTAGACTTTTGTTTAGAATCCTTAAATCTAGGATTGCTCTGTATTCTCCTGTATTTTTCTTTATTAGAAACAGAGGGGAATAGACTCCTAGCCATCTTTGATGCTCTGGAACTGGTGTTATTACATTTTGTTTGCTTAAATTCTTCAAAATTCCTAGAAGAGCTTGTCTTGCTCTGGGATCCCTCGGAGCCCTGGACTGCAGAAATAAAGTCCTCAACTGTTTGTGTCTGAATTCTAACTTGTAACCCGAAAATATTACTTGAAGTACCCATCTGTCTTGGATGGTCTTCTCCTATTCTATACGAAATTTCCCAAGCCTTCCTCCAATTGGGTCTTGGGTTAAATTTCTGGCGTCATGTATACTTTCCCCTGTTCGCCCTGATCTGTTTTCTGGAGCCACGTATAAGATTGGCTTGTCCAGATCTCCACGCTTGATAGTTCGGAAAAACTCTACCTGGTCTGTATAACTCTGCTTCTTTATAGGTAGATCTTTCAGTCCTTGAATTCGGAAATTGGTATCTTCTACCTCTTCCATCTTGTGGCAAAAAGGGACTTTTGCCTGCTGTAACCTTAGAGATAATCATTTCCAGACTGGAACCAAATATAAATTCCCCTTCAAATGGTAAACCACAAAGGTTATGTTTTAAGGCAGCAACAGCCTGCCATTGCCGCAACCATAATGCTTTTCTAGTTGACACAGACAGTGCCATAGATTTTGCTGCTAGATGAAGATTCTCAGTTGCTGCCTCTATGATAAAATCGGAAGCCAATTTAATTTCATTTAATGCATCTTTAATTCGGGATCTACTGACATTTCTGGATAAAGCATCTTCAATGTTATTTAACCAGATCTTGGAAGCTTTTGCAAGGCAAATATTAGCAATAGCCGGTCTACAGGCAGCACCAGCCACGAGGTATGCTTTCCTCAATGTGCTTTCTTGACATTTCTCCATTACATCATGAAAAGATACACCATCATCTACAGGCAATGTAGTTTTGTGGGCAATTATGGTAATAGGGGCATCTACTTTAGGAGGTGTGACCCAATTTAGAATAGCATCTTCTTGAAAAGGGTACATTTTATTAAAACATTTGGAAATGAAGAATTTTTTTTATCTGGAATCTTCCATTCCTTCTCTAACTCAGCTTTGAATATTTCATGCACAGGAAAATATGATTGCTTCTTGTGAGAGCGACCGAGCCAATTTGTCTCTCCTGGAATTGCCCTCCTGTGGATCATCCAAATCTAAAGCTTTAATTATAGCCTCTATAAGGGGTGAGAACAATTCCAGATCACAATTTGATTGCTCAGTAGCCTCATATTCTTCATTAGAATCCTCTAGTTCCCCTTCTGAAACTTGAACAAAATGATCCAAATCAGACTCAGCTGATGAATAAATCTCCTCCTGAGTCCTTGGCTTTTTTAATAGCTTATCAGTAGCTCTAGATAGAGCACTTTCAATAGATTGAGATACTGACTGTGACATTTTATTCATGAATTCTACCAACTGATTGGTCATATTTCCTGAAGCCAGCGTAATACAATCCTGACATAATCTTCTGCCTTGCAATGCAGGATTATCACAAGACCTACAGATTTTAGATTTCTTTGCTGCTCTTTCAGACTGCTCCTGATCCCCAGAGTGCCTAAAAAAACACAGCATAACAAGTAGTTAATTAATTAAGGATTAAAGGTATCCATCCTGCTCTCTCTTTAAGATGGACTCACTGTAATGGAGTCTGAGTCAGGATTCCAAAATGGTGACCAAGATGGTGGCTCCCTGGTTCCTCGCGGACGCAGCCGGATGACGCCCACCTCTTCCCGCACTCTGATTGGTCGCCGGCGACGGAATGGGCGTCGGCGTCAATAATCGGCGCCGGCGTCGGTCGCACACGTCGCGCGTCGGTCGCTGACGTCAGCGCGTCCGCGCACACGTTATGACGCCGATGCGTCCAAAATTGGCGCCAAACCTGGGCCTATAAGAAGGAACTCTGGGAAGTCATCAGTGCCCAATTATAGGTTTTAGCTTGCTATTCCTGGGTGTGTTTCTTGTGATATTCTTGTCTATTTTGTGTACCGACCTCTTGCCTGATTCATCGACTTCGAACCTCTTCTGCCTGGACTGATATTATTGCCTGTTTGACCATTCTCTCGTCTCATCCCTATTTGTACCGCGAACTTGGACTTTTGCTACCTCCTCCCTTGGTCCTCACTACCTCTGAGGCCTTTGGCCTTACATTATAATTGGGCCATGGACCCTTCGGAGGAGAATCCAGCGCCGCCTGATGTCGGTGGAGCGCTTCGTGTTCTGGCTTCCCGGATGCAGTCCTATGAGGTACAGCAGTCTCATTTTGGTCAGGCTCTAGAAACAATACTTGCCAAGTTGTCGGCTCTAACCCCCGCTGATCCTGTTCCGGCACCTGTACCTGTGACCCCACTTCACGTCTCCGAGCCCCGCATTCCGGCTCCTCCACTCTACAGTGGTGACCCTGCAGCTTGCCGTGGGTTTATCAACCAGTAAGAGGTCCACTTTGCACTCTCACCTAGTCAATTCGTTTCTGAACGTGCCAAGGTGGGCTTCATTTTCTCCCGTCTGCAAGGAAAGGCATTGGAGTGGGCTTCACCTCTATGGGAGAAGGAGGATCCCATTATCGATAATGCCAGAGCTTTCGTTCGTGAACTACGAGTGGTCTTTGATGCTCCGGGTCGTGCCACTGCTTCCTCCGCACGCCTGTTCCATCTTCAACAGGGAACTCGCTCGGTCTCGGAGTACGCCATTGAATTCCGCACCCTGGTTGCAGAGACGTCGTGGAATAATGACGGGTATCACGCTGCCTTTTACAACGGTCTGGCGATACGCATAAAAACTGATCTGGTGTCCAGGGAAATTCCATCCCGTTGGGAAGATCTAGTCGCCCTGGCCATAAAGGTAGATACTCGGCAGAGGGAGTTTCAAGCTGAACTCGACAGAGAGCGCTCCCCAACCAAGAGATTCCACAGGTTCCAACCTACTCTGGCTCCTCGTTTCCAAAGACCCTTCCTTCCCAATCCGGCTTCCACCTTGTCTTCTCCAAATCCTGCGGCTCCTGCTTCTTCTTCCCTGCCTTCGGAAGAACCGATGCAGATTGGACGGGCTCGTCTGACCGAACAGGAAAAGCTTCGGAGAAGGGCTGCTGGACTTTGCCTCTATTGTGGTGGAAAATCCCACTTCGCCTACGAGTGCCCAGTGAAGCCGGGAAACGCCAACACCTAGGTAAGACTGGGGAGACTTACCTGGGTGGAATTGGTCCTTCTCCCCATTCTTCTGCTCAACGCTTCCTCCTTCCTGTGCAGATTCGTTTTGGAACCCAGACGATTTCTTCTGAAGCTTTCCTTGATTCCGGTGCAGCTGGGAATTTCATGGATAAAGTCTTCGCTGAAAACCACTCCATTCCCCTGCGATCTCTGGCTGTTCCTCTTCGTGCTCTGGCGATCGATGATCGTCCATTATCCTCTGCTACAATTTCCCACTCCACCGATGAACTTTCCGTTATTGTGGGATCCATGCACCTTGAAAGACTGTCCTTTCTTTTGATCGATTGTCCTTCTACTCCCATTGTACTTGGTTTGCCCTGGTTGAATATTCATAACCCAGTAATTGATTGGGCTTCGTCTCAGATCTCCCGATGGAGTTCCTTCTGCCAACAACATTGTTTACCCACCAAATCCATCATTAAAGTTTCATCTGTGTCTTCTAATTCTTCTTTGCCCTTGGTTTATCAAGCCTTCTCTGATGTCTTCAATAAAAAATCTGCCGAAGTCCTGCCTCCCCATCGTCCCTATGATTGCCCCATCGAACTTCTTCCTGGAACCATGCCCCCCAGGGGTCGCACCTATCCGCTTTCTCCTTCTGAAACCTGTGCCATGAAGGAATACATTCAAGAGAATCTACAAAGGGGCTTTATTCGTCCTTCCTCTTCCCTGGCTGGAGCCGGCTTCTTCTTTGTAGAGAAAAAAGATGGAGGTTTGCGGCCCTGCATTGATTATAGAGGCTTAAATAAAATCACAATTAAAAACCGTTATCCCCTTCCTCTCATCTCCGAACTGTTCGACCAACTCAAAGGGGCTTGTCTTTTTACCAAGTTGGATCTTCGTGGGGCTTATAATTTAATCCGGGTCAGAGAGGGAGATGAATGGAAGACCGCATTCAACACCCGTGACGGGCATTATGAATATCTTGTAATGCCATTTGGTCTCTGTAACGCCCCCGCGGTCTTCCAAGAATTTGTAAATGACATTTTCAGGGATTTACTGGGCCAATATGTAGTGGTGTACTTGGACGATATCCTTATTTTTTCCAGGAACCTTGCTGAGCATCGTCTTCAAGTCCAAGAGGTCCTTTCCCGTCTGCGGAGAAATAACCTATTTGCCAAGTTGGAGAAGTGTTCCTTTGAAGTATCGTCCATCTCTTTCCTTGGTTACATAATTTCTCAACAGGGTTTCAGAATGGATCCTGCCAAGATCTCTACTATCCAGGACTGGCCTCTCCCCACCAGTACCAAAGCTATCCAAAGATTTATTGGCTTTGCTAATTATTACAGACAATTTATCAAGGGGTTTTCTTCCAAAATTGCTCCCATTCTCTCGCTTATCCGAAAAGGGGGTAAGCCTCAGCATTGGCCACCCTCAGCTTTGGAAGCATTCAAGGATCTTAAAACTTCTTTTTCTTCTGCCCCCATTCTCAGACACCCTGAACCATTCCAGCCATTCTTCATTGAAGTTGATGCCTCAGATGTCGGTGCAGGAGCAATTTTGTCCCAAAGAGCGTCCACTGATGGAAAACTACATCCTTGCGCTTTCTTCTCTAAGAAATTTTCCTCTTCTGAACAAAATTACGATGTTGGAAATCGTGAATTGCTGGCCGTAAAACTTGCCTTAGAAGAATGGAGACATTTGTTGGAAGGCTCTTCTGTCCCTGTGACCATCTATACTGACCATAAAAATCTTGAATATATCCAGTCACTCAAACGCCTCAACCCTCGTCAGGCCAGGTGGGCACTATTCTTCTCTCGTTTTAATTTCATTCTAACTTTTCGGCCTGGTGCTAGAAACAAGAAGGCAGACGCTCTTTCCAGAAGTTTTCTTCCTGAAGATCTCTCTTCCGTTGAACCAGAATCCATTGTACCTCCCACAAAGATCATCGCTGCTCTATTTCCATCCTTGGCCTCCCAGTTATTGTCAGTTCAATCTTCTGCTCCTGTAGGAACCCCTCCTGGTGTTGCCTTCGTCCCTCCTGAACTCCGTCATTCCCTTCTGGTTCAGTCCCACAGCTCCAAGCAGGCCGGGCATCCTGGGATTAGAAAAAACACCTAACTTCTGTCTCGCCTTGTATGGTGGCTGTAACGTTCACAACGAGGAACCGTTGTGACAGAGGATAGCCACTCCAAGGGGAGTGGATATGGTGGACGCCCAGGGGTGTAGCCATAGGTAATTGTAGGCAAAGACATGATGGTGATGAAGTTATAGTAGGTTTATTGCAGTCGGAACACAGAAACATAAAAGGCAGGAACAAGCAAAATGGCTGATCGAGGAATCCACATAGCGAGGGAAAAATGGGGAACACAGGAACAAAGGTACTCACTCAGGAAACAAGGTAACAAGGTTTTCAGGAACAAGACATACAAGGTTTTCAAGATTCAGGTTCAGGTTCAGATTCAGATTCAGGTTCAGATTCAGATTCAGGTTCAGGTTCAGGTTCAGATTAGCAGGTCAGGAACAAACAGGATACAATCAATGACTCAGCACTGAGCAAAGCTCAGGGCGGGGTTTATAAAGGGAAGGTGATTAGGAAATGGGAAACACATGAGGGTAAACGAGGTGGGTGGAAAACGGACTGTGAATGGCAGATAACAGAAAACTGGCACCCATCACAGGTGGCGGACCAGGAGCACAGGCACCCATCACAGGTGGCGGACCAAGAGCACAGGCACCCATCACAGGTGGCGGACCAAGAGCACAGGCACCCATCACAGGTGGCGGACCAGGAGCACAGGCACCCGTTAGAAATAGGAAGAGGCAAGCCAGGACAGCAATACCAACACCTACAGCAATAGACCTGATAGAGACAGGATTAACCGCCCTACCAGGTCCAGTAGCAGGGAAAGTGGCACTATCCAGGGCAGGCAGGTCCTCAGGCCCGGAGGCCAGGGCAAACAGGTCCTCAGGCCCGGAGGCCAGGGCAAACAGGTCCTCAGGCCCGGAGGCCAGGGCAAACAGGTCCTCAGGCCCGGAGGCCAGGGCAAACAGGTCCTCAGGCCCGGAGGCCAGGGCAAACAGTACAGAAACTGGCTCGGGAAGAAGCAGTCGTCTGCGAGCTGGCACGGGAACGGAGTCTGGCTGGGCTGCTGGCACGGAGTCTGGAACCGTCTGGGCTGCAAGCACGGAGACTGGAACCGTCTGGGCTGCAGGCACGGAGACTGGAACCGTCTGGGCTGCAGGCACGGAGACTGGAACCGTCTGGGCTGCAGGCACGGAGACTGGAACCGTCTGGGCTGCAGGCACGGAGACTGGAACCGTCTGGGCTGCAGGCACGGAGACTGGAACCGTCTGGGCTGCAGGCACGGAGACTGGAACCGTCTGGGCTGCAGGCACGGAGACTGGAACCGTCTGGGCTGCAGGCACGGAGACTGGAACCGGCTGGGCTGCAGGCACGGAGACTGGAACCGGCTGGGCTGCAGGCACGGAGACTGGAACCGGCTGGGCTGCAGGCACGGAGGCTGGAACCGGCTGGGCTGCAGGCACGGAGGCTGGAACCGGCTGGGCTGCAGGCACGGAGGCTGGAACCGGCTGGGCTGCAGGCACGGAGGCTGGAACCGGCTGGGCTGCAGGCACGGAGGCTGGAACCGGCTGGGCTGCAGGCACGGAGGCTGGAACCGGCTGGGCTGCAGGCACGGAGGCTGGAACCGGCTGGGCTGCAGGCACGGAGGCTGGAACCGGCTGGGCTGCAGGCACGGAGGCTGGAACCGGCTGGGCTGCAGGCACGGAGGCTGGAACCGGCTGGGCTGCAGGCACGGAGGCTGGAACCGGCTGCCTTGGCATGGTAACGGGCACAGGCAGCTTTCGGGGAGCAGGCACAGGCAGCTTTCGGGGAGCCGGCACAGGCAGCTTTCGGGGAGCCGGCACAGGAGCAAGGACTGGCTGGGAAGCCGGCACAGGAGCAAGGACTGGCTGGGAAGCCGGCACAGGAGCAAGGACTGGCTGGGAAGCCGGCACAGGAGCAAGGACTGGCTGGGAAGCCGGCACAGGAGCAAGGACTGGCTGGGAAGCCGGCACAGGAGCAAGGACTGGCTGGGAAGCCGGCACAGGAGCAAGGACTGGCTGGGAAGCCGGCACAGGAGCAAGGACTGGCTGGGAAGCCGGCACAGGAGCGAGGACTGGCTGGGAAGCCGGCACAGGAGCGAGGACTGGCTGGGAAGCCGGCACAGGAGAGAGGACTGGCTGGGAAGCCGGCACCAAAGCTGGAGACTGGAGAGCCGGCACCAAAGCTGGAGACTGGAGAGCCGGCACCAAAGCTGGAGACTGGAGAGCCGGCACCAAAGCTGGAGACTGGAGAGCCGGCACCAAAGCTGGAGACTGGAGAGCCGGCACCAAAGCTGGAGGCTGGAGAGCCGGCACCAAAGCTGGAGACTGGAGAGCCGGCACCAAAGCTGGAGGCTGGAGAGCCGGCACCAAAGCTGGAGGCTGGAGAGCCGGCACCAAAGCTGGAGGCTGGAGAGCTGGCACAGGAGCAGGTGACTGAAGAGCCGGCACCGGAGCAGGTGACTGAAGAGCCGGCACAGGAGCAGGTGACTGAAGAGCCGGCACATGAGCTGGAGACTGGAGAGGGTGCTGGGAAACTGTAGAAAAACTAATAAACTGGGGTTCAGGTCTGAGAGAAAAAGAGGGTGACCTGGGTTTGGCAGCTGCCACAGGAGCAGAAGGTTGTGGAGGAGACAAGGGCCCAAAAACTGGAAGTGGCCGATCTGACACAGGCCAGACAGCAGTTTGTAGTTCATCTTCATCCGAGTCTAGATCCTCCCAGTCCTCATCGAAGGCTGAATCCTCCCAGTCATCATCGGAGACAAAATCCTGCCAGACATCATCAGTGAAATGGATGGCGTCTTCTGCCTTATCCTCTCCATCCCAAGGGAGTTGCAGTTTAACAACAGAGTCAGAAGGCATGGAGGGCTTTCCCAAAGGCTTCCTGTAGTTAGGCTGAGTCATTCTGTAACGTTCACAACGAGGAACCGTTGTGACCGAGGATAGCCACTCCAAGGGGAGTGGATATGGTGGACGCCCAGGGGTGTAGCCATAGGTAATTGTAGGCAAAGACATGATGGTGATGAAGTTATAGTAGGTTTATTGCAGTCGGAACACAGAAACATAAAAGGCAGGAACAAGCAAAATGGCTGATCGAGGAATCCACATGGCGAGGGAAAAATGGGGAACACAGGAACAAAGGTACTCACTCAGGAAACAAGGTAACAAGGTTTTCAGGAACAAGACATACAAGGTTTTCAAGATTCAGGTTCAGGTTCAGATTCAGATTCAGGTTCAGGTTCAGGTTCAGATTAGCAGGTCAGGAACAAACAGGATACAATCAATGACTCAGCACTGAGCAAAGCTCAGGGCGGGGTTTATAAAGGGAAGGTGATTAGGAAATGGGAAACACATGAGGGTAAACGAGGTGGGTGGAAAACGGACTGTGAATGGCAGATAACAGAAAACAATACACTCAATAGTTCAGGACCAGTCCCGAGAGCCCCCAGTGGCTCATGAGGTAAGTGCTACAATGAGCAGAACAGCACCACCAGAGTTCAAGTCCCGGGCTGATCCTGACAGTGGCCTTCCCTAAGAAAGGATGTCAAAGACTTTGTTTCTTCTTGCTCTGTATGTGCCATATCCAAGTCTGGACGTTCCCCTCCCAAGGGGTTACTCTTACCACTACCCATTCCTTCTCGTCCATGGACTCATCTATCTATGGACTTCATCGTGGATCTCCCTAACTCCTCTGGTTACACCGTTATTTGGGTAGTAATTGACAGATTCAGTAAAGTCGCACATTTCACTCCTCTTCGAAAACTCCCCTCGGCTCCTGAACTTTCTTCATTATTTATTAAACACATTTTCCGCCTCCATGGTTTCCCTGCCGAAATTGTCTCTGACCGTGGTTCGCAATTTGTTTCCAAGTTTTGGAGGTCCCTGTGTAAAGCCCTGGGTGTTTCTCTTCAATTTTCTTCTTCATACCACCCACAATCTAATGGAGCAGCAGAGAGGGTTAACCAGGCCCTTGAACAGTTTCTTCGATGCCATGTATCTTTGTGCCAAGACGACTGGGCGGATCTGCTTCCATGGGCTGAATTCGCACATAACAATGCCTTACACGTGTCTTCTGAAAAATCCCGTTTCTTCTGTATGTATGGTCTTAACCCTTTGGCTTTTCCTCAGGACTTATTACTCACCAATGTCCCTGCCGCCAATGACCAAGTTGCCCACATGTCGGCCATCTGGCACGCCACGGTTGTCAATCTGGAGAAAAGTTCCTTGGTCCAGAAAAGATTCGCGGATCAAAGAAGAATTCCTTCCCCTCTGTATGCACCTGGTGACAAGGTTTGGCTATCCACCCGGAACATTCGTCTCAAAATCCCCTCTCCGAAACTTGGTCCCAAGTTTATTGGTCCTTTCTCCATCTCTGAGATCATCAATCCGGTGGCTGTCCGTTTACAACTTCCCTCAGAAATGCGGATTCCAAACGCCTTCCATGTCTCCTTGCTCAAACCTGCAGGTACTTCTACTTCTTCTTCTTCTTCTTCTTCCTCCTCAGCTCCTGTCTTGGTGGACGGTCATCAAGAATTCGAGGTAAAAAGAATCCTGGACTCCCGAATTTCGAGGGGCACCCTACAATACCTCATTGAATGGAAGGGGTTCGGCCCTGAGGAGTGCTCTTGGGTAAGAAGTGCAGATGTCCATGCTCCTCTCCTGGTCCAAAAATTTCATCGGCAGTTTCCTTCTAACCCAGGTGGTCCTGAGGCTCCCCCTAGGGAGGGGGGTACTGTAATGGAGTCTGAGTCAGGATTCCAAAATGGTGACCAAGATGGCGTCCAAGATGGTGGCTCCCTGGTTCCTCGCGGACGCAGCCGGATGACGCCCACCTCTTCCCGCACTCTGATTGGTCGCCGGCGACGGAATGGGCGTCAGCATCAATAATCGGCGCCGGCGTCGGTCGCACACGTCGCGCGTCGGTCGCTGACGTCCGCGCACACGTTATGATGCCGATGCGTCCAAAATTGGCGCCAAACCTGGGCCTATAAGAAGGAACTCTGGGAAGTTATCAGTGCCCAATTATAGGTTTTAGCTTGCTATTCCTGGGTGTGTTTCTTGTGATATTCTTGTCTATTTTGTGTACTGACCTCTTGCCTGATTCATCGACTTCGAACCTCTTCTGCCTGGACTGATATTATTGCCTGTTTGACCATTCTCTCGTCTCATCCCTATTTGTACCGCGAACTTGGACTTTTGCTACCTCCTCCCTTGGTCCTCACTACCTCTGAGGCCTTTGGCCTTACACTCACCCCTCCATATTAGCTGCGGCCTTTTGCCTGCTCAACTCTGCAAAAAATACTGAATGCAAAGTATAATCAGTATACATCCCATAAATGAAGCTGACAGGATAATTCACTGTGAAAAAAACACTCACTTGCCAGAACTTTAGCCTTCAAAGAATAGCTCACCAATAATACAGTTGAATCCGTATGCTGTAGAAAATACAGAGTTTCAATACAATGATGATTGTATAGGAGACTCCCTTTTGCAGGGATATTGCTTACCAGGGAAGCTTAGAATGGCTGTCCAGATGGCTGCAGATTGTGGCAGGAGCGCTCTGAGTTTACCGGTTGTAAAAAAACTCCCATGCGAGTGATGTCATCAGATCTAAAGTCCCAGAGCTTCAACCAGGGAGAGAGAGCATGAGACCTGGTCGGAACAATAAATTGGGGTGAGCCTGAATCCTTGACGCGGGACAGAAAAAAGAACTGAAGGTGGAGGAGGAGGAGGAGGTTCTTATTTGCTATGCTAATTAGTAACTGTCCAATCCTGCAGGGGCAGGAATACATACAAGTGACCCACTGCCATGAGTTTAGTGAACAGGAAACATGTGTTGTACATAGTGTACTTGAACCCTGTACAATTCAAGAGCATGAGGCCTCAGGGCTTTTTCATACCAGAGCAAGTTCAGTCCTGTTGGGTCAGGTTGGTTTCAGATCTCACTTGCACATCATCGTAATTTCTGTGAAAAAAACAAAAACACCAATGTCTTTCATTATGTTGTAATTAAGTGGGGGATAAGTGTTCTGTTAGCTCACAAAGCAGTGGCAACATTTTAGCCATACACAGGGCCCACTGTGAATAGGGTTGCTACCTGGCCGGTATTTTAAATATATAGGAAGGACGGTATTTTTTTCCAGAAAAGGTGGCAACCCTAACTGTGAAGCCTAAATGGTCTAACAGCAAGAGTTATTCAAAAAGTCAAATAATCCAGCTTTAAATTTACCAAGTCCATATCAATGATGCAGTGAAATTGCATTTTTATATTATCACAATATCAGTAAACACCTAGAAATAAGACTGGAATAAGTACCTTCTAATATAGATGATCTGTCTGTGCCTGAGACATCCCCTGATATAGTGAGATACAGCGATATACTCAAAACACTCCAATGTATGCATTGATATAGGCTGTTAATTGTAGCTCAAAATCCTTCAAAAGGGCTCAGTATTGGTTCCACTTTTATTAAACTTGTTCATTAATGACTTAGGGGAGGGTATTGTAAGTAATTTATCAGTGTTTGCAGATGACACAAAATTATCCAGCCCAATTAATTCCATCCAAGATGTGGCATCCTTGCAACATGATCTTGACAAACTGGCAATCTGGGCAGCTAAGTGGCAAATGAGATTCAATGTTGATAAATGTAAAGTCATGCACCTGGGATGTAAAAATATCCAAGCCACTTATACCCTTAATGGGACTGCACTAGGCAAATCCATTATGGAAAAGGACCTTGGAGTCCTTGTAGATGATAAACTTGGCTGTAACAAGCAATGCCAGTCGGCAGCATCAAGGGCAAATAAGGTCTTGAGCTGTATTAAAAGGGGCATAGAGTCAAGGGAGGAGGGGGTCATTCTTCCACTGTATAGAGCACTTGTAAGGCCCCATCTAGAATATGCCGTACAGTTTTGGTCTCCATCACTCAAACAGGACATTATTGTATTAGAGAGGGTACAGAGAAGGGTAACTAAGCTGGTAAATGGTATTGAAAATCTTAGCTATGAGGAAAGACTGGCCAAATTGGGGATGAGGCGCTTAAGGGGTGATATGATGACTATGTATAAATATATAAGGGGATCATATAATAATCTCTCTAATGCTTTATTTACCAGTAGGTAAATCTGACACGAGGTCACCCATTCCGATTAGAAGAAAAGAGGTTCCGCCTAAATATTCTGAAGGGGTTTTTTACAGTGAGAGCTGTGAAAATGTGGAATTCTCTCCCTGAATCATTTGTACAGACTGATACATTAGATAGCTTTAAGAAGGGGTTGGATAGCTTTTTAGCAAGTAAGGGAATACAGGGTTATGGGAAATAGCTCATAGTCCAAGTTGATCCAGGGACTAGTCCGATTGCCATTTTGGAGTCAGGAAGGAATTTTTCCCCCTCTGAGGCAAATTGGTGAGGCTTCAGATGGGGTTTTTTTTGCCTTCCTCTGGATCAACTGGCAGATAGGTAGTTAATAAAAAAAAAAAAAGGTTGAACTCTATGGACATGTGTCTTTTTTCAACCTTACTTACTATGTTACTATGTTACTATGTTACTATGTAAAAGAGAGGTTAGAGAAAATGAGTTAAAATCAATACAATGAATTGTAACAGCATTTGTTTTGGCTCTCTGCGCCATCAATGCAGCAACATACCTAATTATGTCTAAATAAACTTTGCAAGGGTATAATTCCTATTGATCCTTTGGTGCCAGATGGTATCTAGTTTATTGATTCATTGCATCTTCAATTTTTAAGGATAAGATTGCTTTTTCCACCATGTGTGGCGATCCCTACTGAATCAGTGACTGGCTGAATATGTAGACTGATGGAAGTGTGCTGGAACCAGTAAAGCAGTCAGATTTTTACATATGGTGTGTTTATGTTTGGAGATGTGGTCTTTCACCTCTTGTTTACCAATTTAGAGAAGTCCACATGGGGTAATTTAATAGATACACTACAAATGAGGATTCAAATGTGTAGTAATTACATATCTACCCAGAATGTGAGTGGTGGAAGACATTATCTTTAATTGCTCAGTGGCAGGTTAAGTAAAGGTCCCAAATTTTGGGTTACATAGGAATAGGGTCAGATGCTTTTTCAATGTGCCATTGTCCGCTTTTACAATTTGATCTTGTAAGCTCCTAGCCTTTTTTATATGCCATTATGAAAAAGCAGGTACATTAGATAAACAGGATTTGAGTATATGCCAATGTTTGTGAATGATTCTGCTGACATCTCTCTCTCTCTAAAGCAATTTGTAATTTAATTTATCTGCTTACATAATTTTGTTCATTGGAAACAGTTTTTTTGACCTATGAAAACTTAAAAACTACCTCTTGAAGCACTTGCATAACATCTGAACTGGCAACTGGCACTTATGTTGAAGTGCCGACAACTGCAATCTGCAGCGTTTTGTGTCTCATATTGTGTCTGAAATGTACTCTCCCGCTTAGCTACAAGTCAGGGACCTCCATCCTTGTGTCTCTCTGACACTTAGGGGCAGATTTTTTAAGGGTCAAATAGTAAATTCATTTTGCATTTTTTTTGGTATCAAAATTCACACATTTGAATTTTAATCCCCAATTCGAATGTAAATTTGAATGTGAGATTTGTCACACCACGAATATGGAAACAGTTCTAATTCAAATATTCTCCGCATAAAACCTTCCTAGTTCATATACAAGTCAATGGCAGAGGTACGTTGAACCATTTAAATATGTTAATTGCCTTCCTGACATTCCAAGTTTTTTGTGACATTTATTTTTTTTGAGGGAAACTCGGTATATAAAAATAAAAACATAAATACATACATGAGAATTGTGTGTATGGAAGGGAGCACCTAGAGAATGCTGATGGAAACTTTCAAAATGTAGCATACTTATCAGTTTCTAACCCTTGTCTTTCATTCTGATATGTACGTAAAAAACTGGTGCAGTCAGTATCATATATGAATTGTGTCGATATTTTTCAGTGAACTGAAGTGTAATTCCATACAATCAGCAAGTCATCTATATAGAGTAAATATAATCAGCAATGGACATTGTATAAGGGAGGTTTATAGATCATAAGTGATATGCTTCCTCTATAGTTACGCCACTGTTCACCTGGTTCATGGCATCAGAAGTGCCTTTGGTGTTTTTGTCTGATTTACCAATTTTTGGCCACTGGCATTTCAGGGCCCTACACCTTGCATCTTTAATGCACATGATATGCACAATCTTTTTGAACTTAAAATTGTTCTCTGTTTAACAATTTTTTTACATTACAAAATACAAAGAAAATACTAAGAAGCACTGAAATATACACAGACCAATACATACAGGCAAAGGAAAGCAGCTCCATTTTGTGATGATCACCCCAAAGTTCCATCGATAGGCCCTGCGTTGGTCTGTGTGGAGCTACACTGAGCAGATATACATTCTGTTTAGTGGACAATGAGTTGTATGTATGCGATGTATACCCTTACCTTAAGGGGTTGTTCACCTTAAAATTAAATAATTAACTTTTCCTATAATCTAGGGCAGAGAAATTGCAATTGATTTCTGTTTTTTTTATGATTTGTTTGTTTTGAGTTTTTTAGCTTTTTATTCAGCAGCTCTCCAGTTTGCAGTTTCAGCAATCTGGTTGCTAGGGTCCAGTTTTTTAGAAGGGGTCAACAACCCCAATTTCAAAGCTAGAAAGAGTCAGAAGAAGAAGGCAAATAATGCAAAAACTATAAAAAAAGAAAAGAAAAATGAAGGCCAATTTAAATATGTTGCTTAGAATTAGCCATTTTATAGCATACTAAGATTTAACTTAAAGTGGACCTGTCACCTACACATGAAAAGCTGTATAATGAAAGTCCTTTACAAATTAAACATGGAACCCAAATAGTTTTTTTCATTAAAGCATCCATACCTGTTATAAAGGCTTTTAAATATCTGAGCTGCCAATCAAATATTACTTGCCCCGCCTCTATGCCTAAGGTATAGAGGTGGGGCAGTCAATTACTTTCACTTTCAATTCAGCACTTCATACATGTCACTGCTCTCCACACATTCTCCCTTCCTCCTCACACTCTATAATTGTGTAGGGCACTGTGTGAGCGCATTAGGTCCCCCATTCGGGGACATACACAAGATTTAGGGGTGATACACAACTTGTCTTAATAACAGTGTCCACAAAATGGCTCCTGCCTGCTTGCTGTGATTGTGTAATTCCAAGACTGAAGGAAACAAAATTTAAATAATAAATGTAGTGTATGTTTTATTTTGCTCAACTGATAAAAAATTATTTGGAATTATTTCTTAGGGTGACAGGTCCCCTTTAAAGGTTGTGTCTGTTTATTTTTTCCCCACTACTGAACTTGACTTCTGAAACAATGGAGCAAAAGCCATATAATTAATAAACCTGGAGGAGAAATGACTTCTGCTATATTGTTTCAGAACTATAGAACAGTAAGGGATGAGAAAATATTGCTATCAATGCTATTTAAAAATATATAGTACTTTCACAGATTTTGTAGTTAGTCTCATTTAGAGGGCTAAAAATTTGCATTAGTAAACAGTCCACAAAACTTACTACATTAACCCTTTAAGTGCCACAGAATGTAGAATCTATGTTCTGGGGATAAATGTACCACAGATCGTAGATCGTTCTGCAGCACTTTCAGGTGCACAAGCGGTGCACAAGCGGTGCACAGACATTTAAAACCAATAAGCACGCTTCAAGCCCAGCAGAACCCCCTAGGCAACGAGCAAAAGAGATCATACATACCAATCTCTGCCACCAGCCAATAAAAGAAGAGGGCTGCTTCTGATGACGTCCCCTGGCGTCCCCAATAAATTGAGCCCCCCCTTCACTCCCCTTTACTTGTTTACTGCCCCAAAAAAGGTTGTGTGGATCTAGGTTTCTGACCACCAATTTCACCCCAATAACTGTTCTGGAATAGAATTGGAATAGTTCTAATAGAGTTATGGAAGGGTTCAGGAGTTCAAGTTCAAGTTTTTTTTCTTATAACTGTTAACTTTTGGTCATCTCTTGCTGGATTGGGTTGTGAGTTACATGTGTTAGAGGAGTTGACTTTTTAATTTTTTTTTTTAATTTTGCCTATTGCTTGCTAGCTTTGCAGTTGTCTATATATTTCGGGCACAGTGGCCAAACAGTTTTATAGTGCTGAGAAAGCTGCTAGGTTTTGCATGGACTTCATTCGAATTTATCCATTTGGAATTATGTCCCATCAGATGCCTCTACCGAGGAATCAGAGCTTGGTGATAGTAGCACTATTAGCTCAGAGGATAGTAATGGTAGCTCGCTTACTGCCGAAGAGGCAGAGTATGGAGGTAGAAGAGGGTGAGGGTAGTGGTGATGCAGAATTAAGAGAGCCTGTGTGGGGGACTCCCTGTAATTATGCCCCTGAAAATTCCCACATTCACTGAAGTCCCAGGGATCAAGATGTTTTGTTGGTAGGTTAGGGCTCTCTGGGTTTGTTGGTGGTAAAAGGATTTAGTATATCTGGCACTTGGCATACCCTAGGTTTTTATGCATACGTTTGCAGTAACTGATTAGGTTTGTTGGCAAAGTGATGCTGTTTTTTTTGGTGATTGGGCAGTGTTTTTTTCAGATTCAAGCCCCCATTGAGATCTTATATTCTGGAAGGTCCCCACTTTGCTTATAACTATGGTACTTTAGGCCAGTTGCAGGGTTATGGATAGCACTTGTGTTGCTCTGGTGGTATTGTGAATTGAGGTGCTAGGTGACAGACAGGGCACATGAAAGAACTTGTGGTGCGCGATTAATCCATGAGATGATTGCATCTCTAATGCTGATGCCACTTGTCTTTTCTCAAAAATTGTTTTTCACTGCAGTTATGTTATCCGTAGCAGGTAAAACTTAGTCCCTTTGTAAAATTTATAACGAAGCAATAGAATTCTTAATGAATCAGATGAAAATTGAGCATAGGACTGGCCAGATATGGGATGACTTTGACGTAGTTGGCCAGCTTAAATATATTGCAATATATGGACAAACAATCCCTGTTTTGTTTAAAGGGTAAGGCATTTTTCAGTAGCAGTATGCACAAAATGTCTGTCTTAAATATATCGATAATAGGTTGAGTGCAGAGGACTCTTATTTGTCATATATATATATATATATAATACTTCAAGAAGAATCCACACTCTCAGGGCTTATAAAACAAAATAACCATTTTTTAACAGAACTTCAATCTGACGTTTCGGCCCTATCCAAGGCCTTTCTCAAAGTGCTGTTAGTATGCCTTAAATCTACACTTTTGGCGGGAACAGTGTCACAATGATGTGTCAGTAAAGTTAAAATACATTAACCCCCTAGTTACACATACCTCAACAAACATATACCCCACAAAACAATCCATCAACAATAATACATATAAAGAACATAAATGGTTAAAAACAAAGCTCAAAGTAGCATGTTTGTATCTAATCGTTAATAATAAGTTACACATAAATTACAAAATATTGCTACTATGTAAAGTCTTGAGCAGATAAGCTTGATCTATTACTATATCTGAGGCTGTCAGCCACTCTAAAAGGCTAAATATATAGCGATTTGTACACTTCCTCAATTACTTTAATGCATTGGATTAACCCATTGCGGGCTGCTCCATTAATTAGTATGGCCCTCCCCACGCCCTAAAAAAATGTGTTGAGAAGCCTCCTTGTTAGTATACTATTATAAACTTAATGGGTCATGCTGGAAATAGAATGTCCCGGAAATATTCTATATTGTTAGTCGGGGGGAATTAAATTAACCACATCTACTTCCAATGACTACAGGGATCAAATTACTGTTACACAGCCAGAAATTAGCCTGACCAATCCCTGTGTTCTACATAAACTAATAATAGTGATGGAAAATATATAAATAAGTGAGGCAAGTCGCATCTCTATACGTCAAAACCAAAATACCATAAGTGAATTTAACATATATATATATATATATATATATATATATATATATATATATATATATATATATATATATATATAAACATTCGGTCCTTGAAAAAGGTCCTTGTGTGGGACCGAAACGTTGGATCAATAAACTTTTTCTTTTTTTATCTTCAATTGCTGACTTGTAAAACCCTGTGAGTGCCATCGCTTTATACCCTTTATGAACTTTCAATGCATGGGCACCCAGCTCTCGTCCTTTCATTTGGGGTGTGCAGCCCTCATATCCTCATATGCTGTTTATATATATATATATATATATATATATATATATATATATATATATATATATATATATATATGTAGAGACCCTGAGATTTGGGTGTATTTATCTCAGGCATTCCTCTTTAGTATTTGGACACCTAAGGGTCCTTTAGTTAACTAAAGGCAGCTATGTCCCTTGCTGGGTCCAAATAAGTTCATGGAGATTGTCCACTAGATGGCACTGTTTGTCAAAATAAAAGGGTTTAGCACCATGCGGTCTGGGTCTGTCCTGGGACTTTGCCTCAGTGTGAGGTACTACAGGTCCAGGTCTGCCGGAAAAGTTAGTGAAGCGTGAGATAGGGATAGTATTACAGTAATAGTCGCTCTAGGAGTGAAAGTCAGCACAGGGTAGCTAGTGAGCAGATGTGGCTCCAACGAGGAAAAATAGTGGGGTTAGGACCCCGTGGTATTTGAACCACTAGTGCAGGGACTACAGTGGGTGAGTTGAGGACCAGATAGGATACCAAGACCCAAGACCCCAGGCTGAATACAGTGGGTGAGGTGAGGATCAAGTCTGGTGCCAAGATACAAGACCTCAGGCTGAGAAACCCTTGCCTAAGTGCTTCACCAGAGGGATAGTGCCCAGTGAGAGTGGTAACTATTTCCCAAGTCTATTGTTGCTGTACCTTTGATATCTATTGAATATTAGACCGTCTGTTGCACCTTGCCCCCTGGAGGGAATACTACTGTTTGAAGCTACTCTATGATTACTGTGAACATCAAAGTGCTTGTGAACTACAACCTTGCCACTGTTCTCTGTTAATAAACAAGTTATAGTTTACTGCAAAGAAACTGTCTGGCTGAATATCCTACCGCATTGATCTACACCAGGTACCGGGAGTTGCAGGGAGTTGCACAGGTACACTGGGGGTCCAGGGCACACTACAAGCAGTTTTAGCCTGGTCACACACAGCCTTAATACACAGCAAAAGTACACTCAAGGGTGTGCTACATTTGGGGGCTCGTCCGGGATTTTTTTTATTGAACTCATTGCTGTGAGAGAAAAGTGTGACAGGCGCTGCAGTGCCGGACCAGAGAGGAAAAAGGCATCTTGGCCTAGCGCAGCTTGCAGCCTGAATTCCGACCGCCCTAAATTTACTGTTGCCTGAAGGAGAGGGCTGACTGGAAAGTTGTGTGCCCACCTTTCCAGATTGGTGGGGAGAACCAATCAGGATCGTGTAAATTGGCGCCAGAGAAAAGGCGCGAAAGCTCTGGTGGGTGACGTAGGTGCATACGTCAGTAGCCCCCACCCTGTCTGGCCCTCCTCCCGGGACTACGCAAGTCACTGGTGCCCAATAAGGACTTGAGGCAGTGGCGCCAAAGCGAGAGGGAGGAGCTAAACCGCTGATGTCACGGGGGCCATTTTGCAAGGCATTGCGAGAGTAGCTGGAAAAGTGAGTGGACGCATTCTAGCGAACCGCAGATACTTTTTTGTGACTAAAACAGCATGTCGGATATTTCTGGAGGCAGTGCCTGCTCCTTGCCGACTAGACCCAAGGACGAAATGGCTTTTGATACCGGTTATCGATACATGTGGATGGGGATATTTGCTGAGAAAATCACCCAACATGGAGACCGGATCATTGTACCCTTGTGTGGTGGATGTGGATCGGAGGCCTACAGAGCATTGAATGTGGCGGAAAGTCAGTGCCCCGGTTGCCAGCAAGTTTGCTGGTTGGGACCCCTGAAGGATGAGGCTCGGTATCATGCACCAGGTGTAGAAGTGGCTTTAATGGCGGCCATTCATAAAAGTTCCTGTCCTGGATCCGCTACTATTTCCAGTTTGTCCAACCACCCGGAGGTGGAAGAGAGAGAGGCGGTCATTGTCAGGGGGATTACTGCTATGCTTGCGGAACCTGGTGACACCTTGGAGGCCACGCTTGCCGCCCTCCACGACCCGCTAGAAGGGAATGACGCTGCAGAGGTGGCGAACCTGGATTGTGAGGCGAGTAAGAAAAGCCCACTACTATTGTTACCCTCAGGAGGGGATGCCACACTGGGAGAGCACGAGGTGCCAGAGGCTCAGGAAAAGGAGCCTGACCCAGCTTCCATGGGAGGTGCGGATCAGGAGTCGCCTACACACCCTCCGTACCTCCATGCTATCCAAGAGATGGCGACGGCCTATTCCCCAGGAGTGTGCACACCTCAGCAGTCCCTCAGGGCAGAGTCCATTTCCGTCTGGGAGGGAGATTTGTTGGAAGCGGAGCCAGATGGAGCCACCCAGGCGCCACTTTTCCATTTACCTCACAGCTTTTGGGCACCCGAGAAGATTACCAAAGAGGAGGAGAGGAACTTTTGGGTTCTGCCAGGAAAAGCAGATCCTGATATCTTCTGCCGGGTCTCCCGCATTCAACGGGTGATAAATTTTCGGGTGTTCCGGCTGTGGGGTTATTACATGCCATATGCCCCGTTATGGGTGTATGACAAGATGGAGCAGCTAGTGGATGATTGGGTGGTTGAGGACATTTGTGCTAAAGAGAAAAGCATTGGCAACTCCCTGACCCACCCTGACACAGTCAAGAGAAGGGCATCCTGGCGATTTGTTCGCTCCATAGAGAAGGAATGGTGGTGGGGCCGCACAGTTTTACGCCATCGGGTGCATAGTTGCGGACGCAACAACCCCAACCCAAGATTCTTCAGCATCGATGTAGCCACACCCGGGGGTGGAATGGTGGAGAAGCCGCACCCAAAGTATTATGTGCCTTATGAGGATCTGAAGGTGCGGTTCACCTATATGGTTTGAAGAGAAACCATTACTGTGCTAAGAAGGTCTGTTTTTTTCTCTTGCTGCCATGCCACACCCAGGAGGGTGATGTTTTCTGTTGTGGGGGAAGGGTGAAGTAACCACTCCCAGTGACCGGAGTAGGTCTTTTGTTTGCACTTTGTTTTTCAAGCTAACTGTTTATGGACTTCAAGGAATGGAGCCTTATTTTTGTTATTAACCTCTGGGTTGAGACACTTCGAGTTGGGGACGCTTCCCCTGGAGTCAGGACTCATAAAGAAAAGAGATTCAGGTTTGATCTGCAGCATGACTGAAACCATGTTGGACTCTGTAGTGGGTTCTTTATTTTTAGCCACTCTAGGGGTGAATCGCACCCACCTGGAAGGAGGACTTTGGCAAACAACCCAGAGACTGTAAATAGTTAAGGGACACTTGTCCCAAAATCCCAATTCCCTTTTTCCCTCCTAAGTGCATAAATAAAAGAAATGTGAATACATGATTTAAGTACAGTGTTGGTAATAGTAGGGTTAATCCCGAGGTAATAGGATTTAGGGCCACGGCCATGGACCCAGTCTGAGGTTGCATTAAAGTATTGATACAGTGCTCAGGAAAAATGCATGTTTGCAATATTTTTGTTTACAGGATCCATTGTACCATGGGCAGTCCTCTGGAGAGGCTGTTGAAGCGTGATGTAAAAATAGTAAATGTTATTTAAAATGTGATTTATTGTGCACTTGAGAGTAACTGTTTAGTTTGTCAACGGGGACGTTGACGTTTCTAAGTGGGGGGAGAATGTAGAGACCCTGAGATTTGGGTGTATTTATCTCAGGCATTCCTCTTTAGTATTTGGACACCTAAGGGTCCTTTAGTTAACTAAAGGCAGCTATGTCCCTTGCTGGGTCCAAATAAGTTCATGGAGATTGTCCACTAGATGGCACTGTTTGTCAAAATAAAAGGGTTTAGCACCATGCGGTCTGGGTCTGTCCTGGGACTTTGCCTCAGTGTGAGGTACTACAGGTCCAGGTCTGCCGGAAAAGTTAGTGAAGCGTGAGATAGGGATAGTATTACAGTAATAGTCGCTCTAGGAGTGAAAGTCAGCACAGGGTAGCTAGTGAGCAGATGTGGCTCCAACGAGGAAAAATAGTGGGGTTAGGACCCCGTGGTATTTGAACCACTAGTGCAGGGACTACAGTGGGTGAGTTGAGGACCAGATAGGATACCAAGACCCAAGACCCCAGGCTGAATACAGTGGGTGAGGTGAGGATCAAGTCTGGTGCCAAGATACAAGACCTCAGGCTGAGAAACCCTTGCCTAAGTGCTTCACCAGAGGGATAGTGCCCAGTGAGAGTGGTAACTATTTCCCAAGTCTATTGTGCTGTACCTTTGATATCTATTGAATATTAGACCGTCTGTTGCACCTTGCCCCCTGGAGGGAATACTACTGTTTGAAGCTACTCTATGATTACTGTGAACATCAAAGTGCTTGTGAACTACAACCTTGCCACTGTTCTCTGTTAATAAACAAGTTATAGTTTACTGCAAAGAAACTGTCTGGCTGAATATCCTACCGCATTGATCTACACCAGGTACCGGGAGTTGCAGGGAGTTGCACGGGTACACTGGGGGTCCAGGGCACACTACAAGCAGTTTTAGCCTGGTCACACACAGCCTTAATACACAGCAAAAGTACACTCAAGGGTGTGCTACATATATATCTATATCTATATCTATATCTATATATATATATATATATATATATATATATATATCTATATATATAATAGCAGAAAGGACCCGCACTCCGTTTTCAAAAAGTTCAGTGATTTATTTAAAACTCAGTGTCTCCAACGTTTCGGCCCTCTTTGGGGCCTTTATCAAGGATAAAGTGCTGTGTGTTACAAACCTCAATTTTTGACCGAGCACCCGGCTGAGTGAGATGTGAAGGAGTGCGGGTATTATTTGCAATAATCGTTTATATATATATATATATATATATATATATATATATATCTCAACAATATACAATTAAAAGGGTGAGGGGTACAGGGCTCATTGCAGTAAGAGAGAGAGAGAGAGGGCAGGGACCTTCTTCATCCTACATTACTGCAACATTTGTTTTAAAAAGGTATATACACATAAATGTGAGGTATGTTTAGCTGACGTTCTTCTCGTCCTCCCTGGTCAGATGGTCAGCCAATGATTTTGGGATACACAAATGGCAGAATGGAGTTCAGCACCTTTAAAAGATTGGTGGATTGCTGTATCAGGGCAATTGAGGTTTTGGCAACAAAAGGTAGTCATTTTGCAGTTCAGTTGGTGTCAGATGGTACACTTGAAATATATTCTTTTTTTTTAATTGCTTTCTATTTTGTATTTATGACTGTTTTTCTAATATTGAAACATAAAGTTTAATTTTTAACCTTCTCATGTCTCCCTGGAGCAGCTCTGGCTGTTATTTCTCTCTACTTAATGTAACTGAATCAGTCTCAGTGGGACTTGGCTTTTACTATTGAGTGATATTCTTATATTTACCAGGGAGCTGTTATCCTGTGTTAGGGAGCTGCTATCTGGTTACCTTCCCACTGTTCTGTTGTTTGGCTGCTGGGGGGGAAGAGGGGTGATATCACTCCAACTTGCAGTAAAGCAGAAAAGAGTGACTGATGTTTATCAGAGCCACATGACTGGGGGCAGCTGGGAAATTGACAATAGGTCTAGTCCCATGTCAGATTTCAAAATATAACAAAATCCTGCTCTTTTGAAAAATGGATTTCAGTGCAGAAGTTTGCTGTAGCAGAACTATTAACTGATGCATTTTGAAAAAAATATGTTTTCCCATAACAATATCCCTTTAAGGACTGGAGTCCAAAACTGCACTGCATACTCCAGATGAGTGTATAAAAATAGGGGTGTGGAAGCACTCTAAAGGCTAAGTAATAGTATATTTAAGTATAAAGGAAGTGCTAGTTTTAATGCACATTCCCTGGGCCCCTGTCTCAAAAGTAAGTTTACAAAACAGGGGTTTTTAGTTACAAAGTTATGATCATAAAGTTGAAAAGCCACCATACCACGTCAAGGTAAACCCCACATGGCGGTCCCTAACTTGTTTGCCTTTCGGCCATAGTATAAAAAGTCTTACTGCATAGTAGCATTCAGTGTAATCAGTGTCTGTTGAACCTTGGTTTCAGTGAAAAGGATCTATCCTCCCCCGCCAGTATGCGGCTTTTAAGGGAGAGGCATTGTCCAACCAACGCCCATTTTTAAAAGTATAGGGCCCCATTAGTTTAAGGGGGGGTATGGGGTGCTATTAAAAACCACATGAAGCTCAGCCACAGCTTCTGGCAACAATACAATGTATAAAAATAGGGGTGTGGAAGCACTCTAAAGGCTAAGTAATAGTATATTTAAGTATAAAGGAAGTGCTAGTTTTAATGCACATTCCCTGGGCCCCTGTCTCAAAAGTAAGTTTACAAAACAGGGGTTTTTAGTTACAAAGTTATGATCATAAAGTTGAAAAGCCACCATACCACGTCAAGGTAAACCCCACATGGCGGTCCCTAACTTGTTTGCCTTTCGGCCATAGTATAAAAAGTCTTACTGCATAGTAGCATTCAGTGTAATCAGTGCCTGTTGAACCTTGGTTTCAGTGAAAAGGATCTATCCTCCCCCGCCAGTATGCGGCTTTTAAGGGAGAGGCATTGTCCAACCAACGCCCATTTTTAAAAGTATAGGGCCCCATTAGTTTAAGGGGGGGTATGGGGTGCTATTAAAAACCACATGAAGCTCAGCCACAGCTTCTGGCAACAATACAATGTATAAAAATAGGGGTGTGGAAGCACTCTAAAGGCTAAGTAATAGTATATTTAAGTATAAAGGAAGTGCTAGTTTTAATGCACATTCCCTGGGCCCCTGTCTCAAAAGTAAGTTTACAAAACAGGGGTTTTTAGTTACAAAGTTATGATCATAAAGTTGAAAAGCCACCATACCACGTCAAGGTAAACCCCACATGGCGGTCCCTAACTTGTTTGCCCTTCGGCCATAGTATAAAAAGTCTTACTGCATAGTAGCATTCAGTGTAATCAGTGTCTGTTGAACCTTGGTTTCAGTGAAAAGGATCTATCCTCCCCCGCCAGTATGCGGCTTTTAAGGGAGAGGCATTGTCCAACCAACGCCCATTTTTAAAAGTATAGGGCCCCATTAGTTTAAGGGGGGGTATGGGGTGCTATTAAAAACCACATGAAGCTCAGCCACAGCTTCTGGCAACAATACAATGTATAAAAATAGGGGTGTGGAAGCACTCTAAAGGCTAAGTAATAGTATATTTAAGTATAAAGGAAGTGCTAGTTTTAATGCACATTCCCTGGGCCCCTGTCTCAAAAGTAAGTTTACAAAACAGGGGTTTTTAGTTACAAGGTTATGATCATAAAGTTGAAAAGCCACCATACCACGTCAAGGTAAACCCCACATGGCGGTCCCTAACTTGTTTGCCTTTCGGCCATAGTATAAAAAGTCTTACTGCATAGTAGCATTCAGTGTAATCAGTGTAATCAGTGTCTGTTGAACCTTGGTTTCAGTGAAAAGGATCTATACTCCCCCGCCAGTATGCGGCTTTTAAGGGAGAGGCATTGTCCAACCAACGCCCATTTTTAAAAGTATAGGGCCCCATTAGTTTAAGGGGGGGTATGGGGTGCTATTAAAAACCACATGAAGCTCAGCCACAGCTTCTGGCAACAATACAATGTATAAAAATAGGGGTGTGGAAGCACTCTAAAGGCTAAGTAATAGTATATTTAAGTATAAAGGAAGTGCTAGTTTTAATGCACATTCCCTGGGCCCCTGTCTCAAAAGTAAGTTTACAAAACAGGGGTTTTTAGTTACAAAGTTATGATCATAAAGTTGAAAAGCCACCATACCACGTCAAGGTAAACCCCACATGGCGGTCCCTAACTTGTTTGCCTTTCGGCCATAGTATAAAAAGGCTTTTTCAACTTTATGATCATAACTTTGTAACTAAAAACCCCTGTTTTGTAAACTTACTTTTGAGACAGGGGCCCAGGGAATGTGCATTAAAACTAGCACTTCCTTTATACTTAAATATACTATTACTTAGCCTTTAGAGTGCTTCCACACCCCTATTTTTATACATTGTATTGTTGCCAGAAGCTGTGGCTGAGCTTCATGTGGTTTTTAATAGCACCCCATACCCCCCCTTAAACTAATGGGGCCCTATACTTTTAAAAAATGGGCGTTGGTTGGACAATGCCTCTCCCTTAAAAGCCGCATACTGGCGGGGGAGGATAGATCCTTTTCACTGAAACCAAGGTTCAACAGACACTGATTACACTGAATGCTACTATGCAGTAAGACTTTTTATACTATGGCCGAAAGGCAAACAAGTTAGGGACCGCCATGTGGGGTTTACCTTGACGTGGTATGGTGGCTTTTCAACTTTATGATCATAACTTTGTAACTAAAAACCCCTGTTTTGTAAACTTACTTTTGAGACAGGGGCCCAGGGAATGTGCATTAAAACTAGCACTTCCTTTATACTTAAATATACTATTACCTAGCCTTTAGAGTGCTTCCACACCCCTATTTTTATACTCCAGATGAGGCCTTACCAGGGACCTATAAAGAAGCATAATTATGTTTTCATCCCTTGAGTTAATGCCCTTTTTTATGCAAGACAGAACTTTATTTGCTTTCAGTGGCGTAACTAGATATTACTGGGCCCCACAGCAAATTATTTTTCAGGCCCCCAAAATGTTTAGAGGTTGACTTGTTTTACCAATATTTATTGAAACTGTATATGGATTAGGGCCTCATGGGCCCATATACCTCCAGGCCCCCCTGCAGCTGCAGGGTCTGCTTCCTCTGTAGTTCCACCCCTGCTTCTGCTACATTTATTACAACATGGCAGGTAGGTGTGGCCTGTCCCATTATTGCTCTCAGCTTAGACAGCAAGAGGGAAACAGGAACAGGAATGAATAATAATAATAAGGAATGCCCTTAACCAAAATGGCCACACACACAGGTTACTACAATAAGAATAGCCATATCACCTAAAATGATCATATTTATGTTTTGCATACTTTTCTTTCTCTACAATCATAAGTGCAGCATTATATTTCTCAGCCATAAAAACTTCCATTATGAACCTATAGTGTTTAACAGTAGCCCTTAGGAAATGTTTGTTCATGTTTATTACTATGCAACTAGGGTTGCCACCCGGCCGGTATTTTACTGGCCTAGCCGGTAAAACAGGTATTGAGGCTGGTGCCGGTATTAAGATAATACCGGCAATTACATGGCCGGTAATTTTTTCTGGGGAGGAAAGCCACTTACTTTTAAGCAGCTTCGCTGCTCCCTCCTCCCTCCCTGCTCCAAATTCCCCAGCTCAGCTCTCGAGTGATGATGACGATTTGTGTGGGAGGCGTCAGCGGGACTAGGGCTTAGACGCGAGTGCAGCTGTGCAGACTGCAGGGGGAGTGTGTTTTGTGTGCGGCTGCCGGCTGGACTGCGGACACAATAACAAACACAGTTGACACCTACAGAAAAAAAAAATCAGAATTTGCTAGGCACAGGGGGTGTGGCTTTGGGCGGGATTGGGGGTGGGGGCTTTGGGCAGGGCTAAGGCCAGTATTTTTTTCCAGAAAAGGTGGCAACCCTATATGCAGCACAGGGGACATTAGAGGGCGCCCTCTGTAGCAGGCCAGATACTATGCCTTAGGGATGATGCAGCCATGTGGAGCAGAGTTGGCAACTTCTCTTCTTGTTTGTTATATGGCAATAAGCTTTGTTCTTATTGGTTCAGGAATGTGACTGACAGTATTGCTTCACAGAATGGTTATTTTATCTGTTTTGTGAAACTGAGCTTTCATTTTGTGGAAGGAATGAATCCTGTACTATAAAATCTTGCTTTCTGTCAAAAATATCTATTTTGTCATTCGAATCTAGCTTAACATGCACTAGTTAGTTACACTATTATATATTATGTCCAACATTCTGTAAGTAACTTTGCACATAAGTGTGTCCGTTACATGGAGGTTATACATTTGTGAAACAGATTGCTTGTTAAAATGTACTGAATGGAGTTTGTGATATAATGACATCCTTTTGTGCACTAACCAGATTTTGTTCTCATTCTTTAATATAAATAAGTCTTTTGTATATTTTTTTTATCTGTTTATGGTCAAAAATACTTATATACCATGAGAGACATGAATTCTGTGTATTAGGGATAGTTTTGTATACAGAATGTATTTGGGACAAACGGCACCCCATATCTCTTTGCTCCTCCTTTCTGGATACTGGGAGTCGGTTGCTTCCGACTTTCCTTCTACTCTTTGGGGCTCTTGCGGGAGGGAGATTTAAAAACAAGGCCGATCCGGTGGAAGAACCTTCGTAGTGCGCAGCTCCGGGATGAGGTCAACTGGATTATGTTGCAAAGCAGAGTGAAATAACAGGACGCGTGAGCTTTAAAATAGAGGAGACACATTTCAGATGTTATTCTCAATATACGCTACAGGGGGACACATTACTGCTTATACTTTGCCTTTAAACTCATGCTTAGCCCTGTGTGAGCGAGGAATCTCCCCATATCTAATGAGATCAATACGATACAAAACATGAAGATCATGCTGCTTGTAGAATAATCACAAGAATAATTACCCGTTATCCCGATGACTTATAGGAGTCACTGAGCTTCCAGCAACACGCTGCTATTGGCCTATTCTGCTGCCATTTAAAGTCAATGAAATGTTGCTCTGAATCTGGGGGTGGAGCTTCTACCGCTGCTCTTTCCAACAATGAACCCGAAGCCTTAGAAGGAAAAGACGAGGACATTCTGAGATTGTTTTCTGCAAAGTCAAGTAACAGACCCCATTCTGTTGGCACAGTGGCCACCGACTCCTGGCTGCGCCCCAGAACATCAGAGACACTGAAAAGGTTTATGACCTGCCAGGACAAAGCTTTACAGGACAGCGCCTTTAAAGGGATACTGTCATGGGGGAAAATTTTTTTCAAAATGAATCAGTTAATAGTGCTGCTCCAGCAGAATTCTGCACTGAAATCCATTTCTCAAAAGAGCAAACAGATTTTTAAATATTCAATTTTGAAATCTGACATGGGGCTAGACATATTGTCAATTTCCCAGCTGACCCAAGTCATGTGACTTGTGCTCTGATAAACTTCAATCACTCTTTACTGCTGTACTGCAAGTTGGAGTAATATCACCCCCTCTTTCCCCCCCCCCAGCAGCCAAACAAAAGAACAATGGGAAGGTAACCAGATAACAGCTCCCTAACACAAGATAACAGCTGCCTGGTAGATCTAAGAAAAACACTCAATAGTAAAACCCATGTCCCACTGAGACACATTCAGTTACATTGAAAAGGAAAAACAGCAGCCTGCCAGAAAGCATTTCTCTCCTAAAGTGCAGGCACAAATCACATGACATGGGGCAGCTGGGAATTGACAAAATGTCTAGCCCCATGTCAGATTTCAAAATTGAATATAAAAAAAATCTGTTTGCTCTTTTGAGAAATGGATTTCAGTGCAGAATTCTGCTGGAGCAGCACTATTAACTGATGCGTTTTGAAAAAAACATGTTTTCCCATGACAGTATCCCTTTAACTTGCAGGGTCTCTCCCCCGCTCACGGGTAACCGGCAGCACAGACAATGTTGGCCACTGACGTACTTTCCGCGCTTCCCTAATTCAAGAGCATTTATAATAGAAAGAAGAGAGGATTTTCTCTGCACACAGATGTATTTTTGGAAAGATAAACTACTGATTGGAGCTTGTTTTGGTTTTACAGAGATGTATGTATTGTGCTAAGCCATATGTATTGATTATTGATGTACTATTGATGTAGTGTATCGCAGCTGTATGAGGCTCCTCCTCTCTCTACTTTGCCATATACAATACACTCCAGGGGCAGAGCATTATGGGAAATCCATGTCAAGTCCATAGTGTTGCCCAAAGACAACATTAGCGCAGGGGCACACAAAGCTACTGGAGGGAGATTAGTTGCTCAGCCACAAATTGCTTTTTCTTCGGGCGACTAATCTCCCCCGCCTGAAGTTTTCTTTTGAGACAACTTTGGGAAACAAAGCGCTCCAAGTGCCATCCCGCCGGCGATTTATATTCTAGCTGCCGGGAAGGCAGTTCGGGGAGATTAGTCGCCCGGAGAAAAGGCCGAGCGACTAAATCCCCCTGAATCTTAGCGTGTGCCCTGACCGTTAATGAAAAATGTTCCAATACAGCATTGCCTTCTTGTGTTCCTAATAAGCAAACAACGGGTTCTTTATCATTTGGATTTACATTCCAGAAAATGTATTGATCTTTATAATGAGGATGTAACTCCTGTTCTACATCCTCAGATCTGGCTTTGTACACAATAGGGCTAATGTATCAACGCTGGACAAATTTGCCCTATGGCAGTAACCCATAGCAACTCATCAGTGCTTTGCTTTTTTCAGGCAGCTGCAGGTAGAGCAGTGAATGCAATAATTTGATTGGTTGCCATAGGTAACTGCCCACAGGCAAATTTGCCCAGTCTTGATTAATGACGCCCAATGTTCCTAACCAAAGTCACATGACATTTAACTCAGTTTCCCTAGTTGTACTTATACCTCCCTCCCACCTTACACCATACATCACATCCCTACTCAAAAGCAGGCAAGTTGCTTAGGCAATTTTTTTTATTATTTTATGCTGGGCCCACACTGATCACTCTAAACTCAAAACCTAATTGGTTGATGACTCCTATGGAGGACCAATGTCTGAAATCTTATAAAGAGTGGGAATGTGTGGGGTTCCATAGAAGCCAGACTCCTCCTAGTGGTGCAGCCCCTGTCACTAGCGAAATGATCTGACCATTTTATTTTGGGTTTTTTTGTGTTTTATTATGTGTTTGTTTAAGTTTGTTGTGTTAATTTTATTTAAATAAATTACATTATTTAATATCAAATATTCCCTGCGCTTGTCAATAAAATGTATATTTTGTACCATGAAGTGTGTGAATGTTGACTGTCTGAGGCAGTGACCACCAACCAGTGGCTCGTGAGCAATATTTTGCCCCCAACCAGGTCCGGACTGAGAATTAAAAAAGGCCCTGGCATTTCAGGTACACAAAGGCCCAATCAGCCCACATAGAGGCCAAAACAGCCCCCATCAGCTCACTAAATAGTGACTTTCTACGGCATCTTATAGCAGCTCCTCTGGCATTTGCCAGAACCCACAGATTGCCAGTCCGGGCCTGCCCCCAACCCCTTGGATATTGCTCTCAGTAGCCTCAAACCTGGTGATTATTTTTGAATTCCTGGCTTGGAGGCAATTCTTAGTTGCATAAAAACCAGGTGTACTGAAAATAGTCTCCTGTAGCTGCCTGTCCATATAGGGCAGGGGTGTCCAAACTATGGTCCGCGGGCCAAATGCGGCCCGATATACATTTTTAATTGGCCCGCAGCAATTGGATCCAGCTGCTTTTTCTGGCGCATGTGCAGCAGAGGCTCTCAAAGCCGTGCCCTCTTGCTCGTAGTTCCAAGTTGCGTGAAATGAGTAGGCAGTGTCTGCGCACTACTTGTATGATTGGTTAGCTGGTCTCATTACACAACGACATCCTCTTCCCCGTGGGTTCGTTAGACCAATCTAGCTATGTACCGGTGTTTGAGCTCTTTCCGGCGCGCAGCCCACCACCGTAAAACAGCTTTCTGCTCTTGCTCTGCAGTCATTAATGGTGAAACAGGGGAGGATGGTAAGAATGTATTTCCCGCACAATATATCTCTAGGTCACCTTCTAGTTTCCTAAGTGCCCTTCTAGTTCTGGTGTCAGAATGCTGAGTGTGTATTAATCTGTAGACAGCAGTAAGAAAACACCGGGGTCTCTCCTACCTCACAAACTGTAATGCTTCACCCAAAAGAATGTTTTTGTCTAATGAATGAATATTATGCAGAATACATGAAAATATTTTCTAAAGTGTATAGGGAAAGTTGGTCATAATTATATCTATATTTTTTTCAGTAAGCAAAACAAATTTGTTTGTCAACTGTGTAACATTTTGAGTATATTGACCCTCACTGTGCTCTCTAAGAAAACTACATCCCTCAAATACACCAAATCTTAAGTCACAGACTCGAGTGAGTGGCCCGGCTGTTTGTGTATTTTACTGCATATGGCCCTTGGTGAAAAAGGTTTGGACACCTCTGATATAGGGGCTACAAATAGCCAATCACAGCACTTATTTGGGACTTTTTCGTGCTTGTTGCTCCCCAAATCTTTTTCCATTTGAATGTGGTTCCCACATCCCACATGAGGTATAAAAGGTTGGGGACTCCTGATTTAAAGCAATCATGTCAGTGTGTGTTTTGTTTTATCACAACCCACATTTTGCTCAGATGACGGCTACCTACCACCGATCTCTTTCAGCTGATTTGAACTTGGAAGCTCAAAGATTTTGCCCCGCACAAGCAATTATTGGCCAGACATGATTCAAGTTGTGGGCTGGTTTTTAATCAAAATGAGCAGGTATACTGAAACTTTGGCACAGCATCCAAACATGAGTCTCCAAGATCCCTTTCTTCCTAGAAAACATGCTGCATTTATGGTTCTAACAATTTTTTGGTCCCTAAAATGATTTACAAACTTAATCTGTAAAGGTTATGTATTTGGAAACCGTTACTGGCCTTGCGAGAGTATTAGAGATCTCCCAGTGTGTCCCACCCAAGGACAATTCCCATCAACCTTTTCTTATTCCTACCATAGGTCTATATGGCCCCTACGTGCCCCAGTCTGACACATAAGTAGCCAGACTTAACATAGCTAAATTATAATATAAATCAAGATTGGTGCTATCTACAGTATGAGGCAGCAAACCTGGGCACTAAAGCAGCACCTGTCCTGTTTGTGTCAATAGCAGTATCATGTCACATTACCATTTTGTGATATGCTTATCTGTAAAAGTAATGTAAAATGAAGCACAGACAGGTAAGAAGCAAATGAGAAACTTTGATTCCTCCACTATACACAAATAATGGGATGATGTTGTGGTTTGAACTCTATACCACACTTTAAACTAAAAGCGATGGTGCATGAGCCAGATATCAATGGCTCCAAATGCCAACACCCATATTCTAATTTGTGTTACTTGTGTCTTGTGATGGAGGCTTTTTGTTCCAAACATGTTACCTTTCCAATTACATTGGGCTGTCTCCAGTGACATACAGTAACTAGATATTACTGGGCCCACAGCAAATTATTTTTTAGGTCCCCAAAATGTCCAGAGGTTGACCTGTTTATGAATTAGGGCCTTATGGGGCCCCTATACCTCCTGGGCCCCCCTGCAGCCGCGGGGTCTGCTTCCTCTGTAGTTACACCCCTGGCTGTTTCAGTAATGTCCCCTGTGGTATGTTTACTGGTATTGGTGATGACTAAAGATGTCAGTGTTTTATGCCAAAAAAATAGTAGCCATGAAATGGATGAGCCTGCTAGCCCCAGAACAACAGTAACTTAAATGTAGTAGTAAGAAGCTCCAATCCAGGCAGCTTTTATAAAAAACGGGTTGTCCAGGTCAAAACCAGACAAGTACCAATTCTACTCCCACTGCTAAATATTAATGACGGCTAGCGGCTTCATCTTGACCTTCCAAGGGGTCCCTCTTACCTACATGTCATCATGACTACTCACTGCCTATCTTGGATATGCCAGTTGTTGCTAACTTGCACTCGCATCCTTAATTGAAATTTTTGAAAAGTGCTTTTGTGCATTTAAAAAAACAAACTTTCTTCTACCCCGGGCCACAATCAGGAGAGTACAGGAGATACTGCAGTCAGGGGTCAGTCAAACAGAGGCCCAAATGTAAAAGGCACAATTGGCGGTGGTTCAGGGGTTTTTGTCATACATCAGGGGTGACCAAAGTAGATCTAGGCATGGCCATAGATATGAGGGGAATCCTATGTTCAGATCATCCACGGGGCCTAGGACACTAGTGGTCTAATAATTGGGGCACTGTAGGGTGTGGTCCATACTACATTATTAGTATGGGGCCCAATGATTACTGATGGTGGCACCACTTTTATCCCCTACACTCCCTGTTCTTTGCAACTTCTTCTCCTAACTAATATTGTATATCTCTCTCTGAGCAAATTCATATTCAAATTCAATCAAATTCATGTAAGGGAATAAAAACACATTTTTGCATGTTTTTTTTGTAAGATTAGGACCTTGCAGGAGGGGTGCAGAGGATTTTCTGATCTAAAGTTACAAGGAGTAATTTTACTGGCAAGATGTATAAGGAGCTGAATGTAAACATTAATTAATAAATTACATATATTCAGGTAATCGGTATACAGTTGGAGGTGTAAATTCCTGATGAAACTAACAACACATAGCTATGGAAGAGCACTGGGGCCAGTAAAAAAAAACCAGATGAATTATGACTTTTAGGGGCAGATTTATCAAAGGTCGAGGTGAATTTTCGAATGAAAAAAATACGAATTTCTAGCTTTTTTTGTGTACTTCGACTAGGGAATAGTCCAAATTCGAAAATCTAAATTTATCATGTACTGTCTCTTTAAAAATTTGACTTCGGCCATTTGCCACTTAAAACCTGCCGAATTGCTGTTTTAGCCTATGCGTGACCTCCTATAACCTATATGGAGTCAATTGGTGGGCTTTGAAAAGTTTTTTTGGGGAAAAACTTCAAATAGAATTTGATTGAATGCTCTATTCCATTGATTCGAACTATTTGAAAAAAATTTTGACTTAATTTAGTTTGGTCTTTTTGAAATCAAATTTTGAATTTTTTTCAATTCGAAATTCGACCCTTGATAAATATGCCTCTTAATCTCATAATTATGACTTTAAAAAGTCGAAATTATGATTTTTAATCTCATAGTGTTAAAAGTCTTTTGACTTTTTAAGGTCATAAATATGAGATTAAAAATATAATTATGAGATTAAGGGGCAGATTCACTAAGCTCGAGTGAAGGATTCGAATGAAAAATACTTCGAATTTCGAAGTATTTTTTGGGTACTTCGACCACCGAATGGGCTACTTCGACCTTCGACTACGACCTTCGACTTCGATTCGAACGTTTCGAACGAAAAATCGTTCGACTATTCGACCATTCGATAGTCGAAGTACTTTCCCTTTAAAAAAAACTTCGACCCCCTACTTTGGCAGATAAAACCTACCGAAGTCAATGTTAGCCTATGGGGAAGGTCCCCATAGGTTTGCTAACCTTTTTTTGATCGAAGGATTTTCCTTCGATCGTTGGATTAAAATCCTTCGAATCGTTCGATTCGAAGGATTTAATCGTTCGATCGAACGAAAAATCCTTCGATCGATCGAACGAACGTTTAGCGCTAAATCCTTCGACTTCGATATTCGAAGTCAAAGGATTTCAATTCGAGGGTCGAATTTCGAAGTATTTTTAACTTCGAAATTAGACCCTTAGTGAATCTTCCCCTAAAAGTCATAATGTTGACTTTTTAAAGTCATAATTATGAGTTTAAAAATCATAATTATGAGATTAAAAGTCAAAGTCATAACTATGAGATTAAATAGTTAATCGGAAGAGCCCCAGTGCTCTTCCGTAGAAATGAGAAATATATATATAAAACAAACAAGGGAAAGTTGTGCTCACCACAAATTTTTTGTTTAAAGGGTAAGGCATTTTTCAGTAGCAGTATGCACAAAATGTCTCTGTCTTAAATATATTGATAATGGGTTGAGTGCAGAGGAATCTTGTATTTTTCCATATGTATTTTGTGGTCACACCCTCATTGCACCCCCGCCTAATGTTTTTAAAAATTAGTGGTGAGCACAACCTTTCCCTTGTTTGTTATAGTTATACAGGAGCAGTGACCAGCTCCATGTTGTAGCTCCCACCGTTCCCAGCTATAGTCATGTGATCCCACTGGTGTCTAATAAAAGGGCAGCCAAGTTTTGGAGTTTTACTTTGAAAGCAGCTAGTAAGTTGCAGGTAAAACTTAGTCCCTTTGTAAAATGTATAATGAAGCAATAGAATTCTTAATGAATCAGATGAAAATTAAGCGTAGGACTGGCCAGATATTGGATGACTTTGACGTAGTTGGCCAGCTTAAATATATTGCAATATATGGACAAACAATCCCTGTTTTGTTTAAAGGGTAAGGCATTTTTCAGTAGCAGTATGCACAAAATATCTCTGTCTTAAATATATTGATAATGCGTTGAGTGCAGAGGAATCTTGTATTTTTCCATATATATATATATATATATATATATATATATATATATATATATATATATATATATATATATATATATATATATATATATATATATATATATATATATATATATATATATGTGTGTGTGTGTGCAAATTAGGATTCGTGTTCGGTCCAGTATTCAGCCGAATCTTTCACAAAGAATATGGGGTTTTGGCCGAATCCAAAATAGTGGATTTGGTGCATCTCTAATTACAAATTTCATATATCTTTGGTTTTGGGTAAACCAAAACCTTTCATTACTCACTGTAAGAAATAGCTTATAATAGCCTTATATTTTGTACACTTTCTGCATATCTAAAATTAAAAAATACCTTGTTTTCTGTATTGCTTTATAAGGAAAATGGTCTTAGAGGTTGGGAACTGCTAAGTTTCCTAATTCTAACTTCTAATGGACCTATTCATTTAGTTACACCTTGCTCATTGCCTCTAATATTCAAACCTATTTTCTTTTGCCAGGTTAAAGAAGAGAAAAATGAAGTCATTTTGGTAAGTAGAGAAACTTGTCTTACATAAACGTTTTGTTAAAGATGTAGGATAATATAACAATGTTGTAAAATATAATAAAACTTAAAAACACTCCAACCTTCTAGCAGATATAACACTCTTCTTGAACTATGATGCATAGCCTAGCATATGTTACTCCCAAGGGGCCACATTTGTTCAGTTTGTTAATTAGATTTTGGATAATTATCTGTGGATCAGTAGCCTTAGACACCAACTCTACTCAAATGTATCTAACATTTCAGTTGATTTACAGATTTGACCATTGCCACTTACTTACCAACAATGACCTGATTGCTAAGAATCCATTTAATTGCTAATGTATAATTATCCTTTTCTTTTCCAGAAAGGGGCAGTCCAGTAACTCCTTGCATTTTTCTGAGAAAAGAGATGCCAACCCTGCATTTATTTATACTCAAAACTATATCTCATACTATAATGTGTCTTTTATTTATTTTGATCAATAATCTCTTCCACCCCCCCTTTTTTTATTTACAAAACAGGAACTCCCGAAGATGTACACAGAAATGCCCTGTTTGGTAAGCAAATAAGAGATTATTATTAGTTATATTTAAATAATATAAAATTAAATAAAGCAACATTACATATATGAACTGTTCCACTAAATATTTAAAAATGGCTAACACAATTAAAACAAAACAAACCCATAATATCATGGGAAGTATATTTTGGCATTTTCCAACAAATAATTGATTTCATAATTTTTTTCTTTCAACTAGGAACCAGTAGAAACCACTGTTAATAATATCAGTGAGGTAAGTAGGTAAACATTGAAAATACATTTTACTTTTATTAAAGTTGTCAATGTGTGTGAGGAAAACATACCGTAGGGATGAGCAAATGTTTGACGCCCATAGACTTTAATACATTTTGGCAAATTTTCGCACCAGCAAAATTTTTGCCAAAGTGAAACAGATCAAATTTGCCCACCCCTACAAACAAGATATTCACATTACCAACTCTACTTTCCAATACGGTGTCACATTGCCATTTGTAATAGATATTAGTATAGCAACAAATGGATTAATTGTATGTTTTTATTCTTAAACAGAAACAACCTGAGGAAATAATTGTCCATGACAATTGCCAGGAAGAACCTGAGACAAATTTTGGCCATAACAGCTGGCAAAAAGAACCTAATGAAATCATTGTCCATGACATCTGCCAGGAAGACAATATTAGCCATCACAGCTATCAGGTAAGTAGTTTTAAATGAACTAAAAAAACCACAACAACATGCCTCTTCGCCAACAATACATGGCTTTTTGCTAAATATATTTTAAAGCCTTCTTTGTAAAGCCTTCATTCTTTGTAGAGCTCAATTAATTATCTTACATTTGCTTAACAGAATCAATCATGTGATCCATGTGATTAATAAACTTCTATCTCTTTTCCAGGAGCAACCTGAGGAGCACAGAGATCAGCCAGGGTAATGCCTCAGAGGAAGAAGAAAATGTAGAAGAAGAAAATCTAGAAGAGGAAGAAGAAAGCAGTAGTGATAATCCGTTTCCATTTCTTGAGGTATGGCTTTTTGCTAAATATATTTTAAAGCCTTCTTTGTAGAGCTCGATTAATTATCTCACATTTGCTTAACAGAATCAATCATGTGTTCCATGTGATCAATAATCTTCTATCTCTTTTTCAGGAGCAACCTGAGGAGCTTGGCACAGAGATCAGCCAGGGTAATGCCTCAGAGAAAGAAGAAAATCTAGTAGAACAAGAGGAAGAGCAAAGCAATAGTGATGACATGCTTATATCTAGTGGGGAAGAAGAAAGCATTTGTGATGATCTGTTTCCATTTCTTGAGGTATGATTTTCTATTAAGGACATTAAGACATTTTGTGCATTGAACTGATTGATTTATTGGGACATGTTTAGCGTAATGTTTATTTAGTATGGCTTTGTTTAGGCCCACTAATGTCTGGGAACCTAAAAAACAAACTCCAGTTTAAATCACCAGTCCAGCTCATGCTAAAACACTTTAAGAACTATATATATTTGGAATGTCCATAGACTTTAATATATTTTGGCCAATTTCCACCGCCGGCAAATTTTTGGCGAAGTGAAATGGGTCAAATTCGCCCATCCCTACAATCAAAATATTCAGACATTTTGTGCATTAAACTGATTGATCTATTGGGACATGTTTAGCGTAATGTTTATTTAGTATTGCTTTGTTAAGGCCCACTAATGTCTGGGAACATAAAAACCAAACTGCAGTTTAAATCACCAGTCCAGCTCATGCTAAAACACTTTAAGAACTATATATATTTTTGAAGTGTCCACATAAACTGCAGTGCCCAGAGGGAAGACATCAATACTTATCACTACAACACCATGCTGCACACATTACCATGAAGGGGACAACGAACCGACTGCTACTGGAACCTTTGGATTTCGTCTGACCAACAATGCCTAGCATTCCGGATCCGGGGAACTTGCACAAAGAAACACCAACGAGTGGATCAGAATAACAAGTTCCGTTTATTGAAGGTCAAACATAGGCTTATATAGGTTATAAGTAAAGACGTCCCAATATAGTGACGTATCAGCATAGTTGTTAGCATAGTATATGTCTGTAATAGGTATATCCTTCAGGATGGACAAGATAGAAAAGAGACAAATATGTGCATGCGCGTTAGCTAAGATATTTTGTCTGAGGCAAGCTGATAATATTGTTTTTAGTACATGATGATACTTATGCAAGGTTGTCTAAGAAGAGACAGTACAGGGTCGTACGGGAAAACAAGTACAGAGGCCTACAAGGGTCGGTACGTAGGCATGTTAACCCTTCAACCCCCTCTTTGATCATAACATGATCATCTAATGTGAAAAAGACATATGAGAATGTATTTTCTTCAACGTATCATAGAGCGGATACGCTTCCTAAAAAAGCAGGAAAGATATAAATCGAAAATAAGAAGAAGAACAAAAATGACTGTAACAATAACAAGGGGATAAATAATAGAATGCATGATAGCAGAACCAGTAGGTGACCAACCAGTAAACACATCATACCAATGGTGTTGTAAATCATCTTGTAACTGAGAACCTAAAGAAATTAATCTGTGTTTGGTAGCAACAGTTTTAACAACAGTATCATACAATTTATCAGTGTGTTTGCGATATGCAGCAACAGTGTCAGTATGATGATGAATAAGTGAATGACACAGAGAAACAGGGAGTTGATAATTAGCAATAAGTAAAATTAACCTAAACTATAAACTCACCTAAATGCAAATAACCGTATTGAGACTACTATGCTCTGAAGAGGGGCTAGGCCTGTCTTCAAAACCAAGAACTCATTCTTGACCAGCAGAATTAACACAACTACATGCTGGAGAGTTCCTAATCCATCCCAATCTTGTTATTTGCCTAACTATACACACTACTTCAGTTTAAAAGAATTAACATGAAGTATAATCATATCTAATTCAACGAACACCCAAAAGATTCCATGCCATGTATTTCGAAATATTGCGTTTAGTAAACATTAGTGATGGACGAATTTGCGCGAATTCGCGAAACGGCGCCGGCGTCTCGTTTTTGATGCCGGCGCCCGTTTTTGACGCCGGCGCCCGTTTTTCGGATGCTGGCGCCCGTTTTTGACGCCGACGCCCGTTTTTGACGCCGGCGTCCGTTTTTTCGGAAACATTTTTTTGACGCCGGCGAATTTTCGCGGGCGTTTCCCGAATTTATTCGCCTGCCGCGAATCGCGCAAATTCGCCGCAAATTCGCACCTGGTGAATAAATTCGCCCATCACTAGTAAACATAAGTCTCTTTATCCATGTTCCAGTGCCGTTTAGAAAAGATGGTTTGAATAAAGGCATCTGCAAAGGTATTGTCCCAATTAAAGTTCTTAGAAGTGATGAACTTAGTATACTTGCATCTCCATGATATAGTCATGTTCTTGTAGAGACAGGTGTCATCTATACTATAGAAGTAAACAAATTATAATGTTAGAAACTACTTTTATAAAGAATTTCAGAGTCAGGATCTTGAATCCTGATACGGTAGATATGTTTAGCATTAGGTTTTGTACTTTGAGAAATTATAAACACTGTAAGTTTATAAAGGGCATAAAATTATAGCAATATAATGAAAACCATGAACAAGAAAACACTATCTTGCTTAAGTAAAACTAAATATATTACTAAATTGGAAACCTTTAAAAGGGTTCCACCCCTTATGCCTAATTGCCCTTGCTTCATATTGTAACTCTTTTGTAACTCTTTAATCTTATTTACAATTCCACAAAAAATATGAAACCTTACTATGGTAAACAATTCTCTTAAGAAGATTGTGGCCTGATATAAAAAAATTTGCTGTTACATTATCCTAATCTACAATTGCTATGGCAGGAGCTGAAGTAGCAATAATACAGGTACCATAGCTATTCTCTGGTAACCAGACCTAAGCCCATGTACCACATATAAAGTAGTAGGTAGATTTCTATGTTATTAATCCATAAATAGCTAATTTTATTTTAGAATAGAATAGGTTCCAAAACTCTATACTATTCTTAAAGTTAGTATCTGTCAAATTAAGAGTTGTTTTATAAATACCATCTTCTGCTCGATGCTAAATTCATTAGCTTCATCTTTAGTTGCCTGTAAAAACACACTTAGACCAATCATTATTTTCCATGTGTCATTTAAACATGTTTAATGCTTTAATAGTGCTATTTTCGAAGCCGTATATAAATAATAATTGTTATTGTTAAACTAATTTATGAGCAGAAATTGGGAAAACTACTGTGGAAGGAAAAGTCTTGCAGGCCCTAGATGGCCCCTCGCATTCCTAAGCCCCCCTCCAAGGTAGACTGAGCAGTTTCAAAGTGCCCATGGGGCCCTTCTATGAACTGTTTCAAGACTACCCAGGAGACAGTGTGCCATCTGAGAAGGTCCTTATCAGTAGTATGTTATGTTATCCTTTTGCTTCTAGCAGGTGCCCTGGCCTTGAAGCTCTCCCACTATGTTACTCCCTTCTCGTTCACATAGCTAGCTAACACTAGATAATTGTACACTGAGACACTATGATAGATACTTGGCAATACTCCCTTTTCTCCCTAGAGAGGCCTTTTCCCATTGAAGTTCCTCTCCTGAAGGGTATATAATGTGTGGTCAATCTTTTGTTTCTCAGTTCTGACCTACTTGTGTATCAGAACCCACGGAGCTCGTGTATGTTTATTATATAAATAATAAACTTGGATTATTCCTTTTACCTCGGTGATCTCCGGTCTTTGGATTATTCCCTATCAAATGGTGGAGATAATGCGGGCAGGCTCAAGACGCTGACTTCACCCATCCACAGTGAGGACCCGGAGAACTAACGGGACAGGAGTGGCCACACAGGGTAAGCATACCTTGTTCTGTCTCCTTTCTTCTCCGGTTCCAAATGGACAGGGTGTTGCTGTGCAAGCAGCCTAACCCAAGGTGATCACTCGAGGTATCTATGTTTGTCTTAACCATGTGTCCTGTATGAATGTGCATGTGATTGGGGACTAATTGCAAAGTGAAAAAGTTCTAACTTTTCTATACTCTTGCTGCTTATAAGAATTGTACTAACTTACCTGGTCAGACCCCAGTATACCCCAAGATAGTCTGCGTACTTGAGGGAAGAGGGCATTTTTTTTTAGTTGAGATGAAATAGGCTCACTAAGGCATTTGGCCAGAATGAGTGTAAGACTCCGTTAGGAGCATCTCGCCCTAGCGGGGAGGATTGTGAACAGAGGCTGATCACCTCTGCGCGTTCACCAAGGAGAGTGAGCGCAAGACAGTCGCTAGGCAGAGTGACTGTAGAGCATTCACCAGGTAGTGTGATTGCTGTTGAATATGGCAAAGATGTAGTGGCTTACTTGCCTAAGTGGAGTACACTTACAGAGAGTAAGTCATTTGCCATTCCTCCCAACGATACATGGGATCACCAGACAAGAGTACAAGCATTTAAGTACATACGCAGCACAGCAGTGATATATCAGAAGCTTTAGCCCTACAGACTTGAGTGGTTGTAACTCATAAGGCATACATAGAGCCGTCAGCCTCCCCACTCTATGATGGGTTGTTTTCCCGTAATAGCTAAGAGCAAGAGAGAGGCAGCAAACGAGGTAAATGGTCAAGTATGTGCCCTAGAAAGTCAGGAAAGTGCCTCAGAATCAAAGGAAGCTAGAAAGCAAAGAGAGGAACAAGAAAAGTTGATAGCAGAAGGGTTAAGTTAGATAATAGAGAACAGTGAAAAAAAAAAAAAATTTACACCAAAAAGACAAACAGCTCAGAAATAAGTTCTCTGAAAGTTATAGCTCAGATACAGACAAGCAGGCTGTCCCCAGCCCCACATCTAAGCTCTACCCCGCCCGTACAATACAAAGTAGAGAAAAAGGGGGGCGACGGGGGACGCTGCAGAAGTGCGTCTAACTAAAAACACACAGATCTTAGAAGGATTTTTCAAGATGTTCCACAGCCCCATACTAATCCACACAAATTTGCACAGGAACTCTTGTGTGTCAATGGTGCTCATAAGCCTAATTAGACCAATATATTATTTGTACTCAAAGTGTGTGGTCCAGGGGATTACCAAATGTTAGACAAAATGTATTGAGATACTAACCCTGTTGACCCAGCCCGAGTCGGAGTCTGTTTCCATGCTCTGAAAAGTACAGTAAGCACCAATTTTTTTTCTTTCAGAAGCTTCTTGGGAAATAGTTTTCAAATTTAACCAAGATGCCAAAGAGTCTGCTGTCCAGTATGCTATTACCTTTGTGGTAGGACTACTAAATGATCCTCAAGCATACATAGTCTTGCCTGGAAGCATAAGAAGTTAGAAAAGATAATTGTCGTTGCCACAAGTTGAGAACTCCTGTCTTAAGCCCCAGCAGGTGTTACTCGTTCAGCAACAGTCTAACAACTTCCAGGATAATTCCCAAAACTCCAGAAACAATAACTAACAGACAGCAGAACAGGTCAGATAACCGTGACAAAAAGACAGTTGTTTGTGTTAATTGTAATAATCAAGGGCATTATGCATATAAGTGCATATCCCCAAAGAAAGCCCTTTCCCTGCAGGAGATGCAGCCCCTTCACATTCCAATGCATCCCTCATAAATCCTGCTTGAAGGTGCGATGCAGCCCCGTTACCAGTATTTCCAAACACTTCTAATCACCATCCAGACCTCCTAATTGAAGTGTTTATTAATTAAAAGACCCTAACTTTGTTTACTGAATACTGGTGCTGCCCGCTCAGTTTTAAAGACTCACTCAAACCTGCCATTATCTGGTAATGTAGTCACGGCAGTGTGAGTTGGAGGAAATCCTCTCCCTATGGCAGAAACAAGCCCATCGCAAGTGTCCATTGGTCCTGTATCCACAAAAGCTGCCTTTCTTTTAAGTGCCTCCATCCCTGACAGTTTCATAGGTAGGAACATCCTTTCTAAACCAGTGTGCACCATATACTGTAATCCGGATGCAGTATTTGTGCCTGTCCTGCCTCCATAAGTGTCTGAGATGACCAATGCACTAGATACTACTAATCTTCTGTCACTAAAGGAAATTTCTGAGGAGGAAGATTCTGTACCTCCTAAATTACAATGTGTTTCAAGTGATTTGTGGGCTTTATCACCAACAGATGTTGGGTTCATGTCATCCATCCCACCAGTGTCCATACAAGTAGACCCAAAGGGCCCCCCCCCGCCCAAAATCTCACAGTACCCACTGTCCAGGGCAAAGGTATAGGGGATTTGCCCCGTAATTCAAGGGTTACTTGATAAGGGAGTGTTCAACCATAGGATTGGCCCTGTAAATATGCCCATCTTGCCAATTAAAAAGCCCGGCAAGAATGAGTGGCGGTTTGTTCAGGATCTCAGAGCAGTTAACGAAGTTGTTATTGCAGCCCATACGGTAGTGCCACATCCAACTACCGAAACAGGTTGCAGTCATTAAGTACTAAGCCCACACTGGGTCCTCTGACCCTGTAGCACAAGATAATGCCTATGCTGATGTAGCTGCAAAGCAAGCAGCATTGTGTTATAAAATGTTTAAAGCATGTGTTGTAAAAGAACCTTCTCTTCCTGTTCCCTCTAGCGCTGTATTAGCTGCCCTTCAGGACCAAGCAGAGCCTGAGGAGAAGGAACGTTGGCTTAAAGCCGGATGCACACAAACTCCAAGTGGTGATGTTTTTGTTTGGCATTTAGGTGATTGCCCTGTTGCACCCCGTGCTCTGTTACCATATTTGGTTGCTGCCTCACATGATCTCACCCACACTTTTTATGGGGGGATATGTGATGTAGTGTCCGGAATGTGGTTTGCCCCCGGGTTCTCATCTATTGCAGCCAAGTATGTATAATTATGTTTTATTTGTTTGCAATATAATCTAGGTAAGACTATTCCAACACCTATCAAACACTGACCTAAACCACCGTAACAATTTCAGATATTGCAGATAGATTTCCTACAGTTACCTACATGTTGTACCTATGAATATGTAATTGTTTGTGTTGACCAATTCCCTGGGTCCATTGTAAAAGCTTCAGATGAAGCTATAGCTAATGAGTTAATTGCAGAGATTGTTGGCAGTTATGGACTGCCTGAGGTATTATCCTCTGATCAAGGTACACGTTTCACGGGACAGGTGATGTAATTAATCTGCACAAAGACATTGGGATTCATCAAATGTTACACACCATTTCATCCCCAAGCTAGTGGGAAAGTCTAAAGGGTGTTATTAAAAGCAGGCTAAGTAAAGTATGTGCAGAGACTAAACTTGTGTGGCCAGATGCCCTTGATATAGTGCTTATGTCTGTCATGCACACTCCCCAAAGGCTAAGTAAACTCTCCCCATATGAAATATTGTTTGGGAGACAAGCACGCATGGCTCAGTACTTTCCTTCTACTCATCTTCTTTGCATGAACTATGGACGAATGACTGAATATGTTTCTCAGTTACATAAGGAACTGACCAAATTGTGTTCTCGAGTTTATTCTTCATTACCAGATCCAGCGGATGTTCTGGAACCACATGATCTCATTCCAGGAGATTGGATCCTCATAAGGAGACACAGTGCCAAAGATCTTCAACCTCGCTGAAAATGACCATTCCAGGTACTCCTAGTCACAGAAACAGCTGTAAAGGTTGAAGGGAAACCGAAATCTCAACTTCCACCTGCGGTGTAAGTGGGGGGGAATTGTAGGACATAATAACGCCTCTTTCCCTCCACCACCTAAGTCCCAGGGACCCTAACGTGCAGTGCAAAAGACGTAGGTCCCCATCGGGTGAAGATCCTCAGCAGCACCATCATGTCTCTGTGTGCAAGATGCTTTGGCCCAAAGCCAGATAAAAGACTTATCATCTGTGTCTCCGTACTGCACATCATTATCTTCGTTGCTGTGCTGACGATAGCACTCATAAAGCCTGCAGGCAACGACAACTCACAAGTAAACAAACAGCAGCCTCACCAACTTCGGAGGCTAATATGTCGTCAACCGATCAGGTTAAGGTTGTCAAAAGAGACTTATATGCATAACTGTTTGAGCCTAATGATAATGCTTTTGTTAAAATGTATGTTATAGCAGCATCCACACTATTATTGCTTGATGGATATGTACACATTATCCTTTGTCAGCTCGCAGTATAACATACGTAGCAGAATCTCTATCCTGTCAGGATATAGTTAACAGGCCTTGGGGTAATTTGACACTTCTCCAGTTTCATAAAACGGTGTCGCCCAAGGATATTGGTAAGTTGGTACACTTATGTTCTGATGGCCTTTGTATCAACAGTTCCGCTAATCATCTATACCTCCTTACACTTTACCTTCACCTTATTACTTTGTTTGTGGTGAATGTGCCTATCCGTGGCTACCAAAAGGCTCCCATGGGGTATGTATGATTGCTAAATTGCTTCATCCCACCTGGTATATGGAAGCTACAGATATTAAGATAGCTCAGATTCCAGCACACTTCCTAATGAAGCGTGCATCTTTAAAGGTAAGGCAAGAGCTCTCTTTAACTTCCCCTGAGGTAAATGGATGTTGCATTAAGAAAGCCTTTAGCCTTATGTCTAGTATGTTGTTGCTTGATAACATTACTAATGAATATGACAACAGTTTGAAGATAGTAAGTCATGAACTCCAACAATTGAAGAAGGAAGTTCTGCCGCATTGTTTAGTGTTATATTATCTTCCAGCTAGTCAAGGAGGGTTAGGTACAGTTGTAATTACATTGATGACAAGCACCTGGTAAAGGTTTAGCAGAGGAAGGACACCTTTTTAACCAATCACAAGGAACAATCCATCTTCCCCTGGTTGGACCCATCCACTTGGTTCCAAGACATAGGTGTTTGGTTCTCTAAGATTTTTCATTTCATCTTGTATGCTCTTGTTTGTGTTGGTGGCCTTATCCTAATCATCTATTGTCTTCCTAACATCATTTGTTGCTGTTGTTCTTGCTGTACCTCCTTATTGTCTTACTCTTTTCTAAAGGCAAGTTCTTCTAAACCTGTTCTGTTCTATCCTAAGAACACTAAAAGTCTAAAAATTGACTCCAATGAACCACCACAGTGTATGAACATTATATACCAGATGTATTCTCATATAGGTTGTATGCATTGCATTTATAAGGTATGCTATGTTTAATTGTTTGTTTTGTATTATGGTTGTCAGAAGAACTGACAAAACGGGGGATTGTGGAAGGAAAAGTCTTGCAGGCCCTAGATGGCCCCTCGCATTCCTAAGCCCCCCTCCAAGGTAGACTGAGCAGTTTCAAAGTGCCCATGGGGCCCTTCTATGAACTGTTTCAAGACTACCCAGGAGACAGTGTGCCATCTGAGAAGGTCCTTATCAGTAGTATGTTATGTTATCCTTTTGCTTCTAGCAGGTGCCCTGGCCTTGAAGCTCTCCCACTATGTTACTCCCTTCTCGTTCACATAGCTAGCTAACACTAGATAATTGTACACTGAGACACTATGATAGATACTTGGCAATACTCCCTTTTCTCCCTAGAGAGGCCTTTTCCCATTGAAGTTCCTCTCCTGAAGGGTATATAATGTGTGGTCAATCTTTTGTTTCTCAGTTCTGACCTACTTGTGTATCAGAACCCACGGAGCTCGTGTATGTTTATTATATAAATAATAAACTTGGATTATTCCTTTTACCTCGGTGATCTCCGGTCTTTGGATTATTCCCTATCACTACCATGGGTAGTCCCATTGAATCAGTTGGCCTAATGCCAAACACCCAACAATTAGTTCTATTTGCTTCCTTAGTTATTCTTTTTTTTTTGTAAAGTTATGTAATGATTTGATTGTTCATAAAAATTACTTTTGCTAAAGGACATATGAACGAAACCAAAAATCAGTAGTACTCAAAATACAAATACATGCTTGTCAGGTACACTTGCTCTACTACAATTTGAAACATGTATCTATATATCTTTGTTGTGTAACTTTACTGAAGTAGGTATTACTGATTGCACTTAGAAAGGACCTTCAAATCTTGGGTCCAAGCTGTTCCTCGCATGCTTTTTAATCACTACCCAGTCACCCGGTTTAAGATAGTGTGAACCAGTATTGACATTTGGATCTGGAATAGAATCAAAAACATATTTGTGTATTTCATTTAGACATTTCTGTACAATAGCTACATATACAATCCCATTCTTAGGGCTGACCCAACCAGAATGTCATAGGGTGACAGTTTGTAAGGGCCTCTTGGATTGGCGCATATTGAGAACAAAGCAATGGAAGGAAGTTAACCCAAGATTTGAATGTTTCTTTCAGAATCTATTAAATTTTATTCTATATAACACCATTTAGGCTTTCAACCCTCCCAAAACTCTGAGGGTTATTTTTATTTAAGACATTACCTGCCCTGTAAAATGTGTACCCCTGTTACTTTCAATGTAGGTTGGTAATGAATACCTACACATTACCTCATTTAAAGTTTCTTAGCAGTTGCTTTTGTTGTAGCCTTAGCAACTTGGCCATGCCTCAGGCCATCCTGAGAACATGTCAATACATATTAGTACATATTCATATGGACCTACTTTAGGCAGTTGGCTGTAGTCTATTTGTAATTGCTGGAAGGGTTATTCTGGTTTAGCAAAGTGCTGTCTCGGAGATTCGACTACCTGACCAGGATTATGACGTAAACAAGTAACACAAGAAAATACACATTTTGCAACAAATGCTGTAAACCCAGGTGCTATTCAACTTTTCTAAACTGAAGCAGCCATTGCATTCTTACCTGAGTGCGCAAGTCCATGAGTTAGGTGTGCCATCATAGCAGACACTGTTTTTGACAGACAGTATAATAGGCCATTTCTCCATAGACCCATGTCATCCTTGGATGCTCCCAGCTTCGACCACTTTCCTTTTTCCATCTCAAGGGCCTAGTCCTGTATTGTAGCCAGGATATCCATGTGCAACGGCCCTTTGTGGTCTTTCTGGATGCAAATTACTGTCATTATAGGCAAGAGGGCAGCTGACTTGGCTCTCTCATCAGCTTTTGCTTTTCCTTGTAGGTTCTGGAGTTTGAAGCTTTGTGTGCACTTGAACTTTAAGAATGGCTACCTCAGTTGGAAGCTGTAATGCTAACAATAGCTGTTTTACTAAATTTGTATTTGTATTCTTATTTGGTTTACCTGATGATGTCATAATATTTCTGGCCCTCCAAATCAGAAGATAGTCAAGACAAATACCAATACAGTACCTGCTATCAGAAAAGATGTTTACCCTTTGACCTTCCGCTAGTGTGAATGATGTGATGAGTGCTTGTAGCTTAGCTTCTTGAGCTGACATATGTGGAGGTAGATTCTGCTGAACTAAAACATCAAACAAATGTTACAACAGCACTGAACCATCAAAAAACAATTCACAATAAGGATTTAACAAAGTTCATCTTTTACATTATCAAACCCATGTACCTCACTTTGTCAGGGTGTGTGAAGCATTTGGTATATCTCAATGTCTTTACAGATTTGTTGAATCTATCTGCAATATCTGAAATGGGTACATTGATTGTACATATTTGGCTGTGATAGATAAGAACCCGGGGCAAACCACACTGCATCACACCTCCCCCTTTTTGAAATGTGGGTGAGACCATGTGAGGCAGTAACCAAATATGGTAACAGAGCACGGGGTGCGACAGGGCAATTGCCTAAGCGCAAAAAAGAAACATCACCTTCTGGAGTTTTGCAACCTGCTTTGGTAGTCAGATTAGGCACTACCCGATGGGATGCAATAACATCTTTAACTGCTGTGAGATCCTGAACAAAACTCATTCTTGCCGGACTTTTTAATTGGCAAGATGGGCTGATCTTGTGAATTAACACTCCCCTGTCAAGTAACCCTTGAATGACTGGGCGAATCCCCTCTCCTTGCGCCCTGGACAGTGGGTGCTATGGGATTTTGGGCAGGGGGGGGGGCCGTGGGTCTACTTGTTTGGACAAAGGTGGGATGGATGACATCAACTAGATATCCGTCGGTGATAAAGCCCATACATCACCTAGGGCACATTGTAATTCGGGAGGTACGGAAGGTTCCTCCTTAGACATTTCTTTGAGTGACAGAAGATTTGCTGTATCTGGGGCATTAGTCATCTCAGACATTTACTGGGGTTGGACAGACACACACACACTCAATCCGGAATGCAGTATATGGTGCACCCTAGTTTACAAAGGATGTCCCTACCTATGAAACTGTCAGGGATGGGGGCACTGATAAGAAAGGCAGTTTGTGTAGATACGGGACCCCTACTTGGGCTGGGTTAGCAGGGTTAGTGTCCCAATCCATTTTAGCTAGCAGATGTTGGTAATCCAATGGACCAGACACATGTTTGATTACAACTAACATATCAGTCCAATTAGGGTTACGGGCACTATGGATAAACAAGAGTTCCTGTCCAAATTTGTGTGGATTAGTACGGGGCTGTGGAACATCTTGAAAAATCCTTCTAAATTTTGGTGCTGTCCATGGAATGAGCTTTCTGTCTGTGTTAATGAGACGTGCTGCAGGGACGCCCGCCACCCCCCTTTTTCTCTATGGGCGGGGTAGAGCTTGGCTGAGGGGCCTAGAACTGCCTGTATCAGCGCTGCTGTTTTCAGCACTGAAAGATGAATTGTCTCTTCTCACTAATCTCTATTTTCTAACTTAATCCTTCTACTAGTAGTTTTTCTCTTTGCTTTCTAGCTTCCTCTGATTCTACGGCACTTTCCTGACCTTCTTCTATGTCACTTACTTTACCTTCTTCTACTGCACTTTCTGATTCTTGCTCTCCACTGCTCTGATTACGGGAAACATTCCCAGCATAGGGAGTTGATGGCTCTATGTATGCCATATGAGTTACAACCACTGAACTCTTGTGGGGCTAGAGCTTCTAATACATCACTTTAACATTCCCTCTTTGTTCGGACCAAAATTCTTTGTGTAAGCATTTAGCAACTTTGAACCACGCTTCAGCGGTCTCTACAATGACCCTTATCATTAAGATAGACAGAGTTGTATCCGCGTCCTATCAACGTCCGGATAGCACACGCATTAATCATCTAATTCTACTCTCTCAGAAAGAGAATATCACAAAACATAAAACACAAACCGGGTAATAGATAGCTCTATACAGGTTCAATAATGAGCTGCAGGCAAGAAAATACCTGTTGTTGCTGGCTGCCAGGAGTCGATTTAGACAACAGGTATGAACAATAATAGCAGGTTTGACACGAGTAAGAAACTATAAAAATAGGTCTTCCCGTGTCCCGGAGGTGATCAGTCTCCGTCCCGTCCTCTATTGGTCGACCTGTGTCCTTTGTATCGGCTGATGAGCAGTCAGAACCTACAGCCTCACTATGGGCATCAAAATTGATAAGGACACAAACAGTCCTGAAGATATCTATTCCCGTCTTAATTAGATTATGGGTGTACACCAGAAGAACCATACTGACACAAGATGTTCAGTATAGAAAAAGCTTCTCCCCATCCTGCTATTTTATCAACCCAGGGATCAACATAAAACCCTCCTGTGGGACTGCATCTATACACATATTCTTTACAAGTTTCACCATTAATGGGTGGTGGCAATTTCTTTGAATTTTTCGCACCCATATTGAAATAAAACACGCTGTTTGCTTGCACCAAATAAGTAGTGAGTTTCTTAGTGAGAAAAGAAGAGAGGGCGGATAGAAATACTAAAATTAAATGTATGTAGTGTTACATGCAACTCGCAGAGTTCCTAAGGAAGACTACTTATTTTAAAAAACAACTATATAAGTGGTTATTACAACTTATATCCTAGATTTCAGAAATACTAAAAAAATACAGCCTGGAGACTTCCGGGGGGCGGACCCAAAGATGGCCGCATTTTAGAGGAGCTCCTTCGTTGGGATCAAAATCTACAGCCATCACAGCTCTCTAGATTGCAGATCGCTGGAAAAATAGGCTTCCCAACATAAGGATAGTGAGGGGAAATAATAATCTAATCTATTTGGCTCATCCCTCAAGTGCTTACCCCTGAAGTCCACGTCCCTGTGTTACGGGCCTGAACCGACCGTCTTGCACACCCTCCAGATCCGGCTGCCAGTGAGGGACTCACTCGATTATACCGCCAGCGGAACTATTTCAGTCCTAAAACCTAAAGCACCTGAAAACAAGGGACTTTGTGCCATTTTCAAGCCACCGGAAGTGCAGAGCCGAAACCGGAAGTGCCGACCCGAACCGGAGCGCAGCTACACAAGTGAGGAGAGATCTGCAGAGTGATCGGTGAGTGTACATCACCCGACCCTTACCCTCCCACAAGCTGCCGTGCACTCCGATTGCGGGAAGACACTTACTCTGCTACCCATCCTGCTGCTGGGAGCCGGAAGTGCAGGCCACACCTGAGGCATCGCTAATATCTATGCCACATCTCTCCCACAGCTACTTAAAGGGGATCGCTAAGTCCCAACTTCAGTTACTCGGGCCATCTTTGCAACAAAGGGAACCTAACCCCTTACCCGGAAGTGCGGACCCGAACCAGAACGCAGTTTTGCTTTATTGGGCACAATAGGGATGAGGTTGGTGAATTGAACACACCCGAACCTCGACCCTCATAAGCCGCTATACGCTACGGTTACGGGAAGGCACCCCAGATATAACACGCCACGTCATTGACACTAGAGGCCAGAACTGCAAGGCCCACACGTGGCGTCTATTATATTCATGCCATACCCCAGAACAGCCATCCACCACCACGCTATAAACCTGCTTTTGCTTTACAATTGCTGGAGGAGTGAACTATACCATCCACAAATTGGTGGACCCTATGAGCAATAATTTGGAAATTGGCTAAACCCTCTCAATTGGAGACATTACAGTGTGCTGTAATACCTCACACTATCCACTGAAGATCACTCCAACAAATCCAATCTCTAAGACGACTACTCACCGGCTTACAAACACCCCTGTACCCTTTTGTATAAGCCGAAACAACCTTGCTTCACACTTCATTCCTCTATAAGAGGACACATGAGAAACAATCTCAAGCTATAACACAGGATTACAATGCCCCACTGCATGAACCCATGATGGACTAATCGCTCCCAAATTGCCCATAAGGAGGAGATACTTTCACTACACTGTACTACTAAAGAGAACTCTTTCCACTCTTCCACTATTTGAACACATACAGAAGCTTTATACACAAATCTCTATTACATGATTATCTACTACGAACCATGGACAAATACCTGGGTCAATCAGCTACAAAATCTCAGAAACAAACAAAACCAAAAATTAAAAAGGCAGTCCAAGAAGCTGACCCAACGGACTCAGAACCTGAACCAACCGTGGATAAATACCTCGGTCACACCACCACAAAATCACAGAAGCAAACAAAATCAAAAGCTAAAAAAGCTACCCCAGAAGCCGACCCAACTGATTCGGAAACGGAACCAAACCAAGCAGAAGACCTAATGAAAATACTAGGCCCGTGGCTGGATCAAAGATTGGACACTATCAAAGAATCTGTGTCAGAAGTGCTTCAACCAAAATCAGAGAATAACGGATGCTGAACAGAGAATTGGTACATTGGAGGATGAATTGGAGAAAACACAACAGTTAGTTGACACACAGCAAAAAGAAATCACAATCCTGGCCGAAAAAGTGGACGACCTGGAAAACAGGAGCAGGAGAAACAATCTCCGTGTAATTGGCATTCCGGAATCAATTAAAGGAACTGAGTTAGAAACATTTCTACATTCCACCCTTCCAAATCTACTAAAAATGGAAGAAGATCAATCTCACTTCTTGATCGAACGTTTCCACAGAATCGGCCCCCCATTACCAACGGAAACCAAAAAACCGAGACAAGTCATATTCAAACTCCTCAATTACACAGATAAAATTAACATTCTCTCAGCCTATAGGAAAATGAAAAATATATTGTATGACAACAACCGCTTGTTAATATTTCAAGACTTCTCTGCTTCTGTCGCTTCAAAAAGGAAGGAGTTCTCACCGATCTGCACAACCCTTTTCAATTCTGGCTACAGGTTCTCCCTTTTATTTCCAGCAAGACTCAAAATCATAGACAAAGACAATGGAAAACCACTATTCTTTGAGAATCCAAAACTTGCTAAGGAATATTATGATGGGAAAACAAGTGACGCCAATCCTGCTTAATTTAACGACTGGGATAATGTTTTTCTTTACTTCTTTTTTTTTTGTGAGTATACCACAGTGAAGGGTAACCCGTACTCCAAATTGAAACGTAATTGACTCACAGAAAGACGCTCGGAGAATTGTATTTCTTTTATCCCTACAATCAACCTCCTCAACATGAGTGACATGTTACGGACAGACCATATCATAAAGGGCAAGATGTGAACTGTTTATGTTACTAAACTTTCTTACTCTTCTTTTTTCTTTTTTGACCAATATGTTGTTTTACAAGTTAAATAGTTATTGTTTATATCAGCTCGATTCGATTCAGGTTATGAAACAAACCTACATGACCTATAGTCCAGGGACTCGTTTGCTCGCTGGGACAGACCGCTCCCAATACATACACATATCTTACAAATTGACCATTTCCGAAAGGGAATAGGTTAGACTATGCAACCCACACATATGACAGGTTCCAAGGCCCCTTCAAACACACCTATAGAACAATTTAAAATAGCCTCGTGGAATGTGGGAGGTCTAAACTCTCCAATTAAAAGACGTAAGGTACTGGATAAACTGCAAAGAGAAAAAGCCCAAATAGTACTCTTACAGGAAACCCATTGGGAACGAACAGATACCCGAACATTAAATGATAAATGGATACAGACTACAGTAGATGCTTCTTATAAAACCAAATCCAGAGGGGTAGCGATACTAATTAACAAAAACCTACAATGTACTATTTTGCGAACTTCCAAAGATACGAATGGCCGATACCTAATACTAGATGTAGACATTTCTGGTACCAAATACACAATAGTGAATGTTTATGCGCCTAATGATGATAACAAATCTTTTTTTGCAGATGTGTTGCAGAAAATAACTTCCTGGGAGGCCGCAAATCTCGTATTGGGTGGAGACTTCAATGCTGTTTGGGATGATTTCATGGACAAATCAGGCAAGCCTACTGCGCATTCACACAACAGAGCAAAACCTGTACACATAACATGTAACACTCTGCAACTATGTGACACATACAGACATACATTCCCCACAACTAAAGATTATACGTTCTACTCTGGAGTCCATGGCACGCACTCCAGAATAGATTACTTATTCCTATCACAAACGCTTCTACCAACGTTATTATCAGCTGACATCAACAATATAGACATCTCAGACCATGCGCTAATCTCAATTACTTTAAAGCTGCCCACGCCCCAGCCCAATTCCTATAACTGGAGATTCCCGGCATATCTGTGCACTAGTGAAGACTTCCAAACCTTTTTGAAAACAAGTTGGGCTAATTACATAGATGACAATATTGATCACTGGGATAACCCACAACTATTATGGGCGGCGGCTAAACCAGTACTGAGAGGACAGGTTATCTCATACTTAATCAGACAGAGAAAATACTACAACGAGAAATATAACTTATTACAAAAACAATTAACCAAACACTATACAACTTTTAAAAGAACGAATACCCTAGACGACAAAAATAAATACAAAGAAACGAAAGAACTTTTTGATATTTTATTAACTGAAAAGGCACACAAATCAATTAGTCACACTACAAACAAATTCTACAGATATGGTAACAAATCAGGGAAATTACTGGCACAAATAGCTAAAAAAAGGATTCGCAACACATATATACAGAAACTAAAAACATCAAATGGATGGACACATGATACCAAGCATATTAGAGACATAATGGCCGAACACTTTCGGAAATTTTACGAATCATCCCCTGATGACCCACAAGATGGCGTAAAATTTCTACAGGAAGCAGGTCTCCATAAATTGACAGTCCAAGACCGTAAGATCTTGGATGCACCTATAACAGAAAAAGAAATATAACACACGATTGCACAATTAAAAAATGGGAAAACACCGGGACCGGATGGCCTTTCGGCGGAATTTTACAAACATCTCTCACCTGATATAACACCTATTTTGTCTAAGCTCTACAATGATACCCTACAAGGCACACCTCTATGGCATGAAGCTAACGTAGCTAGAATAATATTGATTCCCAAAGAAGGTAGAGACTTAACAGACCCCACTTCATACAGACCAATATCATTACTTAACCAAGACCTTAAAATACTGACTAAAATAATGGCAGATAGATTACAACAAATCCTTCCCTCAATACTTACCGAACACCAAGTTGGATTCATTAAACACCGTCATTCAGTTCAGGCGCTTAGGAAAATCATAACAGCAGTCTATCATAGTAACCTGGAAAAAAGAAAACACGGAATGTTAATGAACCTAGACGCAGACAAGGCTTTCGATAGGATATCACATGCGCATTTACGTAGATTGCTTAAATTTCAACATTTCGGCATTCAGACCTTCAATCTATATAAAACATTATACCACTCGCCCACCACATTTATAACGGTAAATTACGCTAATTCGGATAGATTTGTAATTAGTAGAGGTACACGCCAAGGCTGTCCATTATCGCCTCTTTTCTTCAATATAGCAATTGACCCGCTGTTACGACATATATTGAAATGCCAACAACTAGAGGGGATACAAATAGGCCAAACTAATCTTAAAGTGACAGCTTTTGCTGACGATATCCTGCTTTTTATCAATCAGCCGAAAATGGAAATACCCACTCTCTTACAGATCATTCATAGATTTGGCAAAATAGCAGGATTTAAAATCAATTTAGACAAATCAGAAGCTCTCCAACTATACCATACAGTAAACACGGATTGGCTTCCATACTTCCCTTTCAAAAAAACTAAACAAAGCATTAAATACTTAGGAATCCACATTCCCTCACACCATAAAGATCTATATTCCTTAAACATTAGGAAAATAATTGACACTATACAACAAGAAACGCTGCAATGGAAACACATTAATCTTTCCTTTCTAGGCAGAATACATTTCGTTAAAATGATTTTATTTCCCAAACTTTTATATCCAATACAGATGCTGCCATACTGCATTACACCTACCGATCTAAAACGATTAAATCAAATATTGAGAACTTTCATATGGAATAAAAAACGCCCACGCATTAGCCTTTTTAAACTGCAACAACCTAAAACCCTAGGTGGACTCAATTTTCCTAACTTTAAGGTCTACAACGAAGCAGCCCTTCTTCAATATGCAGGAGACTGGATTCTAAATAGAGATTTATACACTACACTCTCTCTAGACCAATATCGAACTGATAACCACTCTCTCAACTATCTATTGCATACACCTATACAACACATTCCAACACATATTAGACATAATCCATTATTCTTAGACACGTATAACGCATGGCACTCAGTCAGGAAAGCCCAGAATCTATCACGATATACCTCTCCTTACTTATCGTGGTTAGATAATAAAGATTTCCCACCGGGTATGCGGAATCCAATACTATATGACTGGAGTATTAGCGGCCTACGGAACATACACGACATATTAGATAGTAACAACTCAGTACTCTCTTTAGACAAGCTGGTAGAAAAATTTCCATTTACACACACCCACTTATACCTAAGTCTGCAGATCATTCACTTCGCGAACACTACAATCAAACTTCTAACAAATAATGACAAAAATAACGTATTAAACCGACTATGGAAGAACAAAAGTAGGCAACTCACAACTTCACACATTTATCAAACCATTAAACCACTTCTAGACATAGATAATGATGATAAACCTACTTTCAAATGGATTAAGGAGATACCTAATACCACAGAATCTGACATTTTGAAACAGCACACTAAAATTATGACATTACTTCCGGCAAGCAGGTATCAGGAAATGTCATTGCAAATTCTCCACAACTCATATCTTACTCCACTCAGAAGATTTAAAATGGGTAACCTCTCCTCAGCTATGTGTTTAAAATGCCACGCCCCTGAAGCAAATCTGATACATACCATGTGGTCTTGTCCCTTAATGCAATCTTTTTGGAAAGAAGTCATTTCATATGGTGCACAGATAATAGGGAAACCCCTCCAAATACACATAGCATGGGCTCTGTTCAGTACACTTAATTCATTTCCACAAATCACGAAAACTGAAAAACACCTCATGGGCAGATTGGCAGCAGCTGCCAGGAAAATGATACTGCAACAATGGCTACACACTGACCCTCCCTCAAGGACGTTGGTGAAACGAAAACGACACCATATTTTCCATATGGACTGGCTGGAAACCATAACCAGGAAAGAACACAACACATTAAAATTCTTCAACACCTGGTCTACCTACATAGCACACCTCCCACAACACATCAAATGCCTCACAATCTACACCTTTAGACATACGTCATGGTATGAGATGGAAGTTCTCAAGGATCATCTTTTGATCATGGAATCATCCCAATATCTAGCAACTTTACAACAAGAACCATCAAGACCTGATACCGCGCCTCCCAGAAGTCATCAAACTAACAGACTATTGACCTCCTATCTGAATTAATCCTCACAGGTCCTACCCCCCCACTGCTATAAACCATAATTGAGCTGAATGTTTAAAATGTTATTAAAATGTTATTGAACTGCTATATGATCGTAATCACAATTGCTCTGCTCTCCGCTTTATGGAAACATGTATGAATATTTGTTGTGATTATACTTTGTCATTTACAATAAAAAACAAGTTTAAAAAAAAAAAAAATACAGCCTGTCTCTGAATGGCAGAGCTCATGTGCACTAATAGTGATTTATAGGGAACGTGTGGTTTCTAAACTCAAATACTACTACTGAGCACAAGCAAGACGTCAAAAAGAAATAGAGTAAAGCGATCGCAATAAATCAAGACAATTTACGGGCTGTCTTGGGATCGAGGGTCCCGACAAAACCTTGTCAACTCACAGAGGTATTCCTTAATATAGCGATCGTTTTACATGTAATTATACACAACAAAAAATATGCTTTAACCTTTAAACATTGTCATAACATACAAACAGTAAAAGACAGACACAGACAACATGCAGTTGAATACAAGGCAGTGACGTTACAGCAGAAATCCGTTCCAGGAGTAATAATATATGAACCGGGATCCTAAAACTCGTGAAACCGGGAGTTTACCTAAAACTCCTTTGGAATCCCCCGTCAGGGATTTCCTTTATCTAACTTGAATCCCTCGTCAGGGATTTCTTTTGTCTCCCCTTTAAGCTTAAGAATACAGCATTAAGCATATACGGATGGCAAGAAAAATATCGTCTATAAGACAGATGTTTTCTTACCTGTCCGTGCCGCTTGCTATTTCCAGCTTCTGACACCAGACTGAAGGGGACAACGAACCGACTGCTACTGGAACCTTTGGATTTCGTCTGACCAACAATGCCTAGCATTCCGGATCCGGGGGAACTTGCACAAAGAAACACCAACGAGTGGATCAGAATAACAAGTTCCGTTTATTGAAGGTCAAACATAGGCTTATATAGGTTATAAGTAAAGACGTCCCAATATAGTGACGTATCAGCATAGTTGTTAGCATAGTATATGTCTGTAATAGGTATATCCTTCAGGATGGACAAGATAGAAAAGAGACAAATATGTGCATGCGCGTTAGCTAAGATATTTTGTCTGAGGCAAGCTGATAATATTGTTTTTAGTACATGATGATACTTATGCAAGGTTGTCTAAGAAGAGACAGTACAGGGTCGTACGGGAAAACAAGTACAGAGGCCTACAAGGGTCGGCACGTAGGCATGTTAACCCTTTATACCACAAATGGGTCATTTTTTTTCTTTGCAGCTCTGGAATACATTACCCAAAGTTTAAGGGGGGTTATTTACTAAACACAATTTTTTTTTCTGCCCGAGGGTTTTTGGGCAAAAATGTTTATTGCTTAGAGGAGAAAAAAACGCTCACCATTTCAAACCTGTTTTTGGGCAATAACCTGAAAAAATTAAGCAATTCAGGATTCAAATCCATATTATTTGTACTATTTGGGTTGTTCCCCGATTTTAGCAATTTTTTCCCCAACCTGACTGTTTCAAGTTATTTTATTGATAAATAAGATAAAATTGTGGATGGAAGTTTAGTCAAGCTTAGTTTAATACAGATATGAGAAATTCGAGTTTTAGTAAATAACCCCCTAAAAGTCTCACACACATTAGTTCTATTAGGACAAACCATAACCCATTTACATAAGAATAAAAATCTTTGTAATATGTCCACCATTAACAACACTGTTTGGGCACAAGGTCTCTTTGCTATATTAAATATAAATTAGAAACTACTTAAAGGGAATCTGTCGTAATTTTAAACTTTTTTTTTTTTTTTGCATTTTTATAAAAAACACACATCCATAAACACTGTCTGGCAAATAAAATGTTAATCCACAAATCCATGCATAAGTTATTTTAGTTTGTATTTTGTCATGGGGGCTTCCATTTCTGCTCATTACACATCCATCCTGTGCTGCTCTAACAGCAGGCACAGCATTACCTGTGTGCTTGGAGGCAGCCACTCTGTAATGAAAAGCCAAGTCGCACTACGACATGAGAATCTAGCTGTACACTCCCCCTCCCCTCTCTGCCCATGCGTGTGATGTTTGGAGGAGAGAGGTCACATGGTTTGCAGGGAAGCAATTACTTTCACTGTCCTACGTCCTGCTCTACAGCAGCACTAGCAGCCCCTCCTCCCACAGACACTATCAAAGCTCCTGCCGTTCTGTAAAGGTGGCCATACATGGGCAAACTTTTATCGTTCTGCGATGAACGACCGTATCGTTAAACGATCGTCGGACGATCGTTTTACCATGAGATATGCCATCCACGGGGAACGATTATATGAACAGATATAATCGTATCGTTTGACAAAAGAAAACAACGATTATACATCAACGTACGATGCGATATAAACTTGTGGCGGAAGCAGGATGTACAGCATACAGGAAGTGATGTAAAACATTAGTCATCGGTGGATGTTCGTTTGCCGAAAGTTCCTTCGTGTACGGACGAACGTTGATCAACAAACGATCTGTGGAATGGCTTCGTTTATGGATTCAAAGCAAAGAGCTGCACTTGCTATAGTTTTATTAACATCAGTACAAAAGAAAAAAAAAAGAGATCATTGTGGAGCAAACGATGGCTTATGAAGCGTGAGCAGTATTCACACATGGGTCTATTGAAAGAGCTGAGAGAAAGAAACCCTGATGATTTCAAAAACTACCTACGGATGTCAGACAGCAGTTTTAACACTCTTCTACAAGCAGTAGCACCACGGATTTCTAAACAAGACACATGCATGAGGCAAGCTATACCTGCAGAGCAGAGATTAATTGCAACACTACGATATCTTGCAACAGGAAGGTCATTTGAAGATTTAAAATTCTCAGCGGGAATTTCTGCACAGGCTTTGGGGCGTATCATTCCAGAAACCTGCAATGCCATAGTGGAAGCACTGAATGCAGAATATTTAAAGGTAAAATCTCTAATTGTTTAGTTTACAAACTTTCAGATTAAAGCCCTGCCAGGTTCACCTCCCACAGCCATCATTGGACAGACAGAGTATTGTAAAGTTTAACATTTATTGAAATGAAACATAAATAAAATATAAACAGAAGTGTAATAAAAAAGTGCATTCATTTTGCATAAAGTATGCACAGGGTGTACCAATAATACATACAAACTATATAACTGGAATTATAATTTAACAATATATAAACTATATTACAAAAAAGAGCAAAAACATCCAATTGTGCACAGGTTTATAGATGAGAATATTGCGGTTGTTCCTGTTCTGAAATAGAAACATTATTGTTAAATCCATTGTTTGTTGGTATAGGAGATACCATCGATGGCCATGCCGTTTGTTGGTCATATGTTACAACAGAATTTGGTGTGGACATTCTGTGTATGTGCTGAGGAAATTGATGTGGAGGAAACCAGTTTGAGTTATTAGTGCTTTCATATGGATTATCCATGCATCTAGTTGTGTCATTTAGTTTTTTTCTTAGGCCTCTTTGCAGGGCTTCAGTTATAATTGATTCTGCAAACAGCCTCTGTTCTTCATCCATTCTTCTCAGTTTGGAAGCAGTCGCGAATCCAAATGCATCAAACTCATCTGATGGCTTGTGAAGAAGAGCAGCAGCTTCGTTTATTAATTTCTGTGTTGATTCTTCATAATTTACTTTATTTTTTCTTTTCCTGCCCTTTGGCATTTTTTGTGACATTCTTTCTTCTTGTCCTTCTGTGTTTGGAAGGCTGGAAGCACTAGTACTGCTAGTGTGTTGTGATGCCTGTGAAAATAAAAAAGTGTGAGAAATGTAACATATCAATTACAATGAATATAATTTTTTACCCTTTTTTTGTTGCAGTTCCCCTCAACTGAAGTGGAGTGGAAAGCAGTAGCTAAACAATTTGAAGATTACTGGAATTTTCCAAACTGTCTTGGAGCAATTGATGGAAAGCATGTGAGGATCCAGCCTCCCTCCAGTTCTGGCTCCTATTATTTTAACTACAAGGGGTATTTCAGCATTGTGCTTTTGGCAATAGTTAATGCCAAATATGAATTTTTAATGGTTGATGTGGGGAAAAATGGAAGAGTGTCAGATGGTGGAGCCATGGAACAAACCTTTTTTTATCAGCAGCTCAAAAATGACCAATTACACCTACCATCAAATTCTGATTCAAGAGAAGGGATGAATTATGTTTTTGTTGCAGATGAAGCTTTTGCATTACATAAACATGTTTTAAAGCCTTTCCCACAAAAAAATTTGTCACGTGAAAGAAGAATTTACAATTATCGACTTTCTCGAGCTAGAAGGGTTGTAGAAAATGCTTTTGGCATACTAGCTAATCGATTTCGCATTTTCCATTCCGCCATAAATCTATCCCCAATAAAAATTGATAGTGTTGTTTTGGCCTGCTGTGTGCTACATAACTTTCTACGCTGCACAAGCAGTGCTTCCTACATGCCAGGAAATATGGTGGACAGAGAGGACATCGATCAACAAACTGTTATATCAGCCGAGTGGCGAAGTGAGCCAAATGGACTTTTGGAACTGCAAGCTGCTACATCACGAAATGCTACTATTGAGGCCAAATTAAGCAGAGAGAAATATGTTGATTTCTTCAATGGCACTGGCGCAGTAGATTGGCAATCAGCTATGGTTTAAAAATGCAATCAGCTATGGTTTTATGCTTCAGCAGTTAATGTGTACCTAAATTGTGTCAGCATTCATTTTAAAATAAAGTAAACATAATCTTTAAAATGTATACATTGTGTTTTTTATGAACTTACCTGGGACATATGTTCTGTGTGGTCCCCTTGTTCTTCAAGTACTTGTTCAGCTGTGATGTCATGCGCTTGTACGGCTGTTACATCCTCTGATTGGCTTGCCTGAGTCAGTTCGGATTCAAAATGACTTGAAAAGTTGGACCTGGAGTCCCTTGCCACCTCCTGATCCACTGTAAACAGTAGCAGATCATAGTACCATAGTTTCGGAACATACAAGTCATCAGCTGAGGCACCTGATTTTTTGGAAGCTTGCACTTTGTTTAATTCTTTTTTAAAAACAGTCCTTATATTGGAAATTCTCGTCTTCACAAATTGAACATCAGCTTTGGGGCACACTGATTTGCAAAGGTTTGCCAATTCTTCATATGCCTTTTCTCGTTTCATTTTATTCATGTAATCTCCCGATTTCACTTTCCAGAGACAAGGAAGGGCCCGGTACAATTCAATAAATTCTCTCAGGAATTCTGGGTTGGTAAATTTTTCTGCTGGCATGTTGATAATGTAGCTGAAGAAACAATCAAAACAATGATTAATAGTAATAACTACTGGTGTACAGGTAATTGCATTGACTATGTCATAAAAGGCATACTTACAAAATTATGTTAGTAGACAGCAGCAAGAAAATTCGTAGCAAGACGAAGGGATAATTCTACGATCTAGATCAGCTCGTTCGGTCCCGCAAACTGCGGAACAAACAAACGAACGAACGTATTAACTACTGGTGTACAGGTAACTGCATTGACTATGTCATAAAAGGCATACTTACCAAATTATGTTAGTAGACAGCAGCAAGAAAATTCGTAGCAAGACGAAGGGATAATTCTACGATCTAGATCAGCTCATTCGGTCCCGCAAACTGCGGAATAAACAAACAAACGCACGAACGTATTAACTACTGGTGTACAGGTAACTGCATTGACTATGTCATAAAAGGCATACTTACCAAATTATGTTAGTAGACAGCAGCAAGAAAATTCGTAGAAAGACGAAGGGAAATTCTACGATCTAGATCAGCTCGTTCGGTCCCGCAAACTGCGCAACAAACGAACGAACGAACGTATTTATCGTAGCTTTCACTGGCTCCTCCTACTTCCGGTTGTGACATCACACAGGTTCCTCTGATGCAGCAGCACAGTGGAGAAGCCATGGAGGAACACAGTAGCACAAGAAAGCCTACCTATGAGGAAGACAGTGGAAGGAGAAAGTTTACTGCTGAGGAAGACAGTGCAAGGAGAAAGGAGGAAGGCAGTGCAAGGAGAAAGTTTACTGCTGAGGAAGACAGTGCAAGGAGAAAGGCTACTGCTATGTCCAAACAGGAGATGGTGTACATGGTGTCCATCCTGGAAAAAAAAGATTATGACTGCAAAGAGGCAGAGTATTCAAGGCCGAATACAAGGAAAAATAATATCTTGGACATAGTCATCCAAGGGCTTCACAAGAAGTTTGGAGTAACCAGATCAAAAGACTAGCTTCGTAAAAGATGGTCAGATTTGAAGTTGAGAGAGCGAGAACAACTTCTAAGCATTAGAAGGATAATTAAAAAAAGTGAGTATTTTTTGTACTTCACTATATCGAAGTTCTAAGTTTCTAAAACGTGTTATTTACCCTTTTTTTTTTTACAGAACAAAAGCGTAAAAAGTTGCTTTGGACCAGAAAATATTCTAGAGGAAGTGCCTCTTCTTCTGTGGGCAAGCCTGATCCACCAGAGTCAGAGGATTGTGAGAAGGATGACAGGGAGGAGAATAATGACTCGGATGACACTGTGACCATTGATCCACTTGAGCAGTCCAAAACCTATGCAACCTCTGATGCAACCTCTGATGCAACAGAAAATCCAGTGGAAGAGTTGAGTGACACATCTCCTAGCAGCCCATGCATTCTATTAACCAGTACAGGTAGGTTACACATTATAGTTCTAAGCAGCCACCACTGTTAAAAAAAAAAAAGAAAAAAAATATTAAAACAATTTTCCACTTTATTTCACAGAAGAATACATTGCACCACAAAAACTACTGTATCTTTATACAGAGGGACAGCCAGATGTTCAAATTTCAGAAGAGTTTTCCATTGCAGCAGCAACCAAGAACTCTGATCTAAAAAAAGAACAAAATATCTTAGGGGATATTGAAAAATGCAAGCAAATCTTGGCAAACATTAAAAAATCTGTAAATTCATTAGAAACAACACTTGAGAACATATGCAAAAAAGTTTCTTATGCTGATGAATAATTTGCTGTAAAAATCTTGTGCATTTTTTTCCCCAAGTATGTTTATCACATAATGTTTTGCATGTGTTTCAAATGCAACCAATCTTTTATTCTTTTAATAGTGTTGAATGCTATAAAAAATTGCTGCATAGTGTATGAACATAATATGCTATAGCACGTTGCTTGCTGCATGTGCAGCTTAAATAAATATTTTTTTTTTAAAAAAAAGTATTGGTCTTGCTTTTATTTCTATTACCTGTTGCATACATATGGCTTTTAATACATATAGAGATTTTTATGTGGTTTATAATGTTTATAATGTTTTTATGTCTGTGCTGTACAAGTGGCGGCCCCTCTTGTCTAGCCCACCATCTGTCTGGCTGCTGTGACTGCTTTGTGTAGTTGTGTATTGGTTGATATTGTTGTCTAGCACCTGTCTGGTTTTTGTGTATCTGATAAAATCAGTATCTATAAAGAGATTACCTGAGATTAAAGTTGTAAATGCATTTTTAACAATCAGACACAGACTGTATACCCTGCACTTTCACACTTGTAGCAGTGTTTTCACCTCATCAGACAGGAGTGGTGCTAGCATTGTGTCATTGTCTGTAGGATATAGTCAGTTTCTCCTTCCATGCCCCATGCAGACATATGAATTTATAAATAAACTATCACATATGAGGTTATAGGATGATATTTCTGTAGTGAGCACCAATTTATTTTCTTTACATAGCTTCATATGATTAATGAAGCTTAAGCAAAGAATGTTCTGGTCCTTCTGTATATTTTTGTTGGCTTGTGCTACAATCGTGACATGCGCAAAGAACGATCGTTCTACGACAAATGTCTGTATTTCACACTCACTGGCCGATTTTATTCCTGAACGACTAAAATTTTTCAACTCATCCGATCAATTTTGCGAACGATAATGTTGAGACGATCGTTCGTCCGACGATCGTTCGTACACCATCAACTACCCGATAACTACCCGATATTATCAGAACGTTCTGAGATTGGTCGTTTGGAAGTAAAAAATCTGCCCGTGTATGGCCACCTTAAGTTTGTTCTCTGCATTCCTTTGGAGGGGGGAGCTTTCTCTCCTTGCTGCCTTCCTAGTTAGTTTTACTGGTTACTAGATGAGGTAAAGGAGCTGTGAGTTCCCTCTGCTATCCACCTCACACAGACCTTGCTCCTTTCCTGCCTACAATACTTCTTTTTTCATTAACTACTTTCTCATGAGCTATTTTAACCCTTCCTAGACTTCCTCGTAAGTTTTCCTGGTTTTCAAGTATGTCCTCCTTATTTTATCCTTTTTTTCTATTCCCTGTCATCAGTCCTGGGAGTGTACTCCTGTGTTTCTCCTGTGTTTAATTTTTGTGTAAACAAATATAATAAACTGTCTATATAAAATATTTTTTCCAGTGCCCAAAATGAATTGTGCGTGTGTGTGTATATATATATATATATTTATTTTTGAAACGTAAGTGGGGGCAGTGATCACAGGACTTAAGGTGGCCATACACGGGCAGATAAAGCTGCCGATATCGGTCGTTTGGACCGATTTGACAGCTTATCTGCCCGTGTATGGGGGCTTCCGACGGGTCTTCCCGATCGATATCTGGCCACGAAATCGATCGGGAAGGTTGGATTTTTACCCAACCGACCCGTCGGAGCCGCTTGGCGCATCGTAATTCGATCGTTCGAATTACCCCCGATATAGCCACGCAGTTTAGTGGCATATCGGGGAAAGATCCGCTCGTTTGGCGATGTCGCCAAACGAGCGAATCTTGGAGTCTATGGCCACCTTATCTTATTTCAGTCCTTCTGAAGTGGTGTCAGTGGGAGCTTATCTTGATACCTGCCTATTGTTCAATTGACAGGCTCAGCAGACAAGGCTCTATTTACATTACAGCAGCTTGTAGGAGGGAGGGGTAATGACATCACTCCAACTTGCAGTGCAGCAGTAAAGTGTGACTGAAGTTTATCAGAGCACAAGTCACATGACCTGAGGGCAGCTGGGAAATGTCAAAATGTCTAGCCCCATAGCAAATTTTAAAATTAGATATAAAAAAATCCATTTCTTTTTTTGAAAAATGGATTTCAATGCAGGATTCTTCTGTAGTAGCACTATTAACTGATACATTTTGTAAAAAACATTTTTTTCCACGACAGTATCCCTTTAACAAGTAACAAAGTGAGGAATCTTATGGGGATGCCCTCAACGTGAACAAACTAAATGAGCAACAAACTAAAAAGAAAAGCTTGCAATATTTATTCTTTTTGTCTATTTACTGAGTTAATCTAAAATAATGTTTTCCTTTACCAGGTCTGCAATGAACACGGATTTGACAAACAATACCCGGTATGCAAAAACATTTTTTACATTATCCCTGTTTTCAGCCTTCTCCCTCTATTCTCCCCCCACCACCTGGCATTATATTGTCTTATTTTCAAATTTTGCATTTTACTTTTTTTTAGGACCCAACTGGCTGGATAGAGCTCAAACAATGTGTTGGATCAGGAGGATTTGGAGTAATCCATAAAGTCAGATATGAGATTTTAAGATTGTACGGGGCGGGAATGACCTACCTTTTGTGGCCCTTAACATCTCAATGTAATTCTATATATTGTATATATTTATATATCTAGTATATAAATATTCATACATATGTCATGTATCACTAAATTGGTGAGAAGGATTCATATTTTCTTTTGGAGTTTGTTTTTTGTTTCTGAGACTGCAAAGACCCATGTCGTTATACCCAGGTACTTTATCAAATTCAAGTCAAAATTCACCACAAATCTGTTTTCTTTCAGGCATGGCATATTAAGGAAAAGAAAGAAGTGGCCATAAAAGTAATAAAAGACCTTAGGGTAATGTATATTTTTTACTATTTAAATTATTATGAGATTTATTACAATTTATATTTATAATTATAATTTATTATAATTTGTTGTGTTACACATACAAATCAACTTCCAGTAAAAAGAGACTTTGTAAACAATGATTTGCAAGTCGCCCCCTTTATATAAAGGATAGTCATAATGCAAAATGGAATTTGTAAAGATTAGAAATGGACTTCTTTAAATGCCCCAAGCTCTGCTCAGCCCGGTGAAATATTCACTGGAGGTTTAATTATTTAATAAATGCAAAACTAACTATATCAACCGCTTGTAATATTTGCAGCTTATAAAAGGCAAACGTGCGACTTATATTCATTAATCTCTATGTAATAATACTATAAAGTAACCACCTCTAACAGTAGGGGATTTAAATCACACAAAATCATAACAAAAAATATCATAACCCAGTTCAACACATTGCAAGTAAACACGTGGAGTGGCATAGAAAAGTTTCTGATGAAGTGACTCCAGTCACAAAATGTGTAAAGCTAGTTCCCCTGCCCGCTTACAATTTTGTATTCTTAACATGGATTAATAAAATGAATTGGTTTTATCCAAGTTTGGTTTCCTCAAGTTCTGATCCAGTGAGGTCATCCCTACTATCAAGTTTGTTTGGGAAGTTAGTATCTGTGGTGTTGGCACTGTGGTACACTGATGGAAAAGTAATGGATTCTATGTTTTACAACGAGGATTAAATAGTTATCAAGACCTAATTTAATGATCATTATTTCTGTATCTAGGATAATGAAGAGATTCTTGCTGAACTGTACGTACTTCAATGCGTTTCTGGCCACGACAACTTCCCTGCCTTTTATGGAGCCTATTAACTACGGCCCAGCATTTCAAATGAAGAGGCACTATGGGTAAGGATATACTTCTTAAAAAAGAAAATCTCCATCAAAGTTAATAAATATATCACTGATTATTTCAGACCCGTTACTGCTACTGATTACTATGTTACATAGTACATGATTACATAATGTTACACACAGATAGATAGATTTTAGGCAACATATATATATACACACTATAATATTTATATTTATATACACTATAAATATAAATACTTTATTTTTATTCTAGATTGCTATGACAATGTGTGCTGGTGGCTCAGTAGATTCTTAATTAGGAGTACGCCCAATAGATCCTTGGAAGAGACCTGGATTTCATACATATGCAGGAAAGTTTTAGAGTTAAGTCAGATATTAACCCCTTCATTGCTTTTCATAATCTCTGCTCACCGACTTTGTATCCTATTAATTCTAGAATATAAAAAAAATATGTACACGTTCATGTTTGCTTTATTCATCTTTCTAGGGCCTGGCTTACTTACAAGAACTGAACGTGATACATCATGATCTCAAGAGCGCCAATATAATAACTTCTACGGCCCGTGTGAAAATAAGTAAGTGAAGTTTATTATCTATAGGAAGAATGGGTGCCACAAAGGGAAAGGGTACATTTATTGCTCATCTCAATGCGTAGCTTTTCTTAGGCATCATAAAACTTTAAAATGGATCTCTACCCAAAAATGGCACCTTTGCATAATTCAAAAATATCATTTGAAGCAACGTTCCAATATACAATCATTAAGAATGTTCAGAGCTTTATATGTCTCAGTCTTTACACTCTCTTTGCACCTGGTTCAAATCAAGTGTCAGCACCAGACAAAAGAAAATACTGCTTCAAAAATACATTTCCATTTGTAATAACTGTAACACCTTTCTGTATTGTCATAGATGTTATTACTGCATTGTACAAAGTTAATTCATGCTTGTTTCTTTCAATTTCAGTTGATTTTGGCCTTGCCACAGTAGGGCCCATCAGTACAAGTAATGGAGGAACCCTCTGTTGGATGGCACCTGAAGTCCATGCATGTTTTATAAGAAGAGTACATTATGACTGCAAGGTATAATTAATAAAATAGTTGTCATTTAGTTCAGTTTTCATGAGTGATTAGACAAAATGCTCTCTTAAAACAGGAATAACCAACCCATGCCAAATGTAATTTGTAGAGGATTTTTCTCCCAGTAGAGACGCTTGAAAATGTAAAATCATAAATGTGTATAGTTGAAGTCGGCTACTGGAAATGTTTCATAGTAATACAACGTAGCTTGGTTCTAATGTATTAGTCATTTAGCATCCCATATTGACCCTGAGACAGGATGAGGAGGGATAGTCAGTAGTATATTTATCATCTGTAACAATGATTATAATTTGTTTGCTAAATGGGTGTTGCTTTTTGTTTTTATTTTCTAGGTGGATGTGTGGTCTTTAGGAATCACAGCCATAGAAATGGCAGAATACAATCCTCGTAAGTAATCTTAAATAACATTTTGTGTGCATTTATGTTAATTTATGGAGGAGTGTTTTTAGGAAGGTCAGGGGGTATCATCACCCATTCTGTAAATAATGAAACATGTCAATTGGCCATGAATCAGAGAATCTTTTCTGTGCTTTTATTATAATGGTGTCTTCTGTAAGTTACTTTCTTTTTAGTGATACACTGGAAAGCAAGATATAACTTCTTGTTTCAGAGACAGGAGCAATCAGATAAAAGATATAGAATGTGTCTTTCCTGTATCTCATTAAGCTAATGGCAAATAATGTGTTTTCTCTGCTGCTGAGAAAATGCAGATACAGCCATATACTGCCCTATATGCCCAATATCTGTCTTTCACTGTCTTTTCACACGCTGCAAATTCCATCCAGACTGCATTTATTTACTTGTTATGTATGAAAGAAGGAAATTCTGTCTCAAAGTTAAAATAAATCATTGGTTGGTTCTGATAATGGAAATTTATCAGAATATTTGATGTAGTCACCCTCTACTGTACAATGCTGCAAAATATGTTGGCTCCTTGTAAATTTATAAGAATAACAATAATAATATTGTGTTCTCTTACACTTACAGAACACGTTAAACTTCATGGTACTGAGCTTTCCGAAATGATTATGAATGCTCCAGCTCTAAAACGGGAGATATGGGGAGTCATTTTTTTTTTACAGAAATAGGACTTAAGGTGGCCATAGACATTACAATTACAATCATTCCTGGAAAAGATGTCCAAGAAAGATTGTTCATTTCAATACACACATGTAGAGCTGAATCTGAATTGTCAGATAATCATGTAGAAACAATAAAATTCTACCTTTATCTGACGATTCAGCACTAACAATGGGCGATATTGGGGTACCTTCAAAGTCTTCCGATCAAAATTTTCCGGCCAGCCCGATCGATAAGCCAACCCATATCCAAGTCTTCTGCCAATATCGGTTGGCTTGTTTCCCATCATACACGCACCAAATAGGGTACCAGAATTTTTTTTGTACAATATTATTGGTGCGTCTATGGCCACCTTAAGCAGTGAGGGTGGGGGAATGGGGAAGAGACACTGGAGCATAAGGCTGGGGAAGGTGTTAAAGTGGTAAAGAGATAAGTTCAATGAGCTCAAATGTAAGTGTCACTACTGTATCCACTCTATCCATTGCTGTGATGATGGGCTGTGTTCAAGTTATTAGTATTCTTTTAGAGACAGCACCCTTTTCATAAATTCAAGAGCTTATACTTTGATGGCCAAAATGATTCAATGAAAAAAAAAACATATCTCCTATTTTAATTCCCTATTACCCAACAGTCTTCAGTGTTCTTTTTGAATAATTATGGCTCTGTGTTTTATTACTAGGGATGTAGCGAACATCGGAGAACATCGGAGAACATGGGGTTCGCGAACGTCGCGAACCCCATAGACTTCAATGGGAAGGAGAATTTTAAAAGCTAAAAAAGACATTTCTGGCCAGAAAAATGATTTTAAAGTTGTTTAAAGGGTGCAATGACCTGGACAGTGGCATGCCAGAGGGGGATCAAGGGCAAAAATGTATCTGAAAAATACATTGTTGACACAGTGCTGCGTTTTGTGCTGTAAAGGGCAGAAATCACACTACATTTCTAAACCTGTGTAATAAACTGCTTTAAAACGTCCAGCGTCTACATGTAAAGGTTACAGCCTGTTCACACGCAAAGACGAAACGCGGCGCTTACTGCAACGCAAAAAAACGCAAAGAGCTTTAATGAATGATACCGTCAAGTGAGCAAATAATAGTCGTTAATTACTAGTTGAGCTTGTCACCTCCAGGATGTTCGTCCTGTTGGTGGCAATATTTCTGTAGTGGTGTGTTTAGCAGTCACCGTGCTTGTGCGCACGTGCACGGTCAGGCAGAGGTAATTCAATGTACAGTGAAGTGAACCAAAAAACACTGATTCTGCAGTGTGGGCCCAGTTTTGGTCTACTTTATTGATCACCTGCGGTGACCATAAAAGATGCGATTTTGCCACTGTTGCAGAACCCTGAAAAATTAGGCATGTGTACTTTCCTGAAAAATTATGTTTTTTTTGTCGCAGCCACTGAAGCACAGAGGCCAGAAAAAATATGCCATATAAATGCTGAAAATATTCATTTTTTTTGTCGCAGCCACTGCAGCACAGAGGCCAGAAAAAATATGCCATATAAATGCTGAAAATATAAAAAAATTTTGTCGCAGCCACTGAAGCACAGAGGCCAGAAAAAATATGCCATATAAATGCTGAAAATATTCTTTTTTTTTTTGTCACAGCCACTGAAGCACAGAGGCCAGAAAAAATATGCCATATAAATGCTGAAAATATTCATTTTTGTTTTGTCGCAGCCACTGAAGCACAGAGGCCAGAAAAAATATGCCATATAAATGCTGAAAATATTCATTTTTTTTGGTCGCAGCCACTGAAGCACAGAGGCCAGAAAAATATGCCATATAAATGCTGAAAATATTCATTTTTTTTGGTCGCAGCCACTGAAGCACAGAGGCCAGAAACAATATGCCATATAAATGCTGAAAATATTCATTTTTTTTTGTCACAGCCACTGAAGCACAGAGGCCAGAAACAATATGCCATATAAATGCTGAAAATATTCTTTTTTTTTTGTCGCAGCCACTGAAGCACAGAGGCCAGAAACAATATGCCATATAAATGCTGAAAATATTCATTTTTTTTGTCACAGCCACTGAAGCACAGAGGCCAGAAAAAATATGCCATATAAATGCTGAAAATATTCATTTTTTTGGTTGCAGCCACTGAAGCACAGAGGCCAGAAAAACTCAGGATTTACCTGGATTCAAATGAAACCAGTAGGGTTTGCACCCTAGTTTGTAACGGTGGCGGAGGGAGGAGGACGCTAAAGGACAGCTGTGTGTGGAGTCATGAGGCGTGCAGAGAAGGACAGCTGCATGGGGAGTCAGAAACTCAGAACAAGTCTTCCGGCGTGCAGTAACCCTCCGAGATCCACCCCTCATTCATTTTAATAAAGGTCAGGTAATCCACACTTTTGTGACCTAGGCGAGTTCTCTTCTCAGTTACAATCCCTCCTGCTGCACTGAAGGTCCTTTCTGAGAGGACACTTGAGGCGGGGCAAGACAAGAGGTTCATGGGTATATTGTGACAGCTCTGACCACAGATCAAGCCTGCGCACCCAGTAGTCCAGGGGTTCATCGCTCCTCAGAGTGTCGATATCTGCAGTTAATGCCAGGTAGTCCGCTACCTGCCGGTCGAGGCGTTCTTTGAGGGTGGATCCAGAAGGGTTCTGGTGCTGCCTTGGACTGAAAAACATTTGCATGTCTGACTTTACAGAGTGGCCAAAGTGCTTTGTCCTTGCAGGTGCGCTCGTGGCAGGATTACTGGCACCTCTGCCCCTGGAATGTTGATGAGTTCCTGAAGTGACATCACCCTTAAAAGCATTGTACAACATGTTTTGCAGGCTGGTTTGTAAATGCAGCATCCTTTCGGACTTGTGGTACGTTGGTAACATTTCTGCCACTTTATGCTTGTACCGAGGGTCTAGTAGTGTTGCGACCCAGTACAGGTCCTTCTCCTTAAGCCTCTTGATACGGGGGTCCTTCAACAGGCATGACAGCATGAAAGACCCCATTCTCACAAGGTTGGATGCAGAGGTATCCATCTCCGCTTCCTCGTTATCAAGGACTGCATCATCCACGGTCTCCTCCCCCCAGCCACGTACAAGACCAGGGGTCCCCAAAAGGTCACCACCAGCCCCCTGGGAAGCCTGCTCCTGTTGGTCCTCCTCCTCCACAAAGCCACCTTCCTCCTCTGACTCCACTTCTGACACCTCTCCCTGCGTTGCAGCAGGTGCCTGGGTTCGTTCTGGTGATTCCGACCAGAAATCGTGCGCTTCCTGCTCCTCGTCACGCTGGTCTACAGCCTCATCTGTCACTCGTCGCACGGCACGCTCCAGGAAGAAAGCAAAGGGTATTAGGTCGCTGATGGTGCCTTCGGTGCGACTGACCATATTTGTAACCTCTTCAAAAGGGCGCATGAGCCTGCAGGCATCGCGCATAAGCACCCAGTAACGGGGGAAAAAAATCCCCAGCTCTGCAGATCCAGTCCTACCACCCAGTTCAAACAGGTATTCGTTGACGGCTCTTTGTTGTTGCAGCAGACGTTCCAACATGAGGAGTGTTGAATTCCAGCGAGTCTGGCTGTCGCAAATCAAACGCCTGACTGGCATGTTGTACCGCTGCTGAATGTCAGCAAGGCGTGCCATGGCTGTGTAGGAACGTCTGAAATGGGCCGACACCTTCCTGGACTGCCTGAGAACGTCCTGGAATCCTGGGTACTTTGAGACAAAACGTTGGACTATTAAATTCAGAACATGTGCCATGCAGGGCACATGTGTTAAATTGCCCAGTCTCAGTGCTGCCAACAGATTGCTTCCATTGTCACACACCACTTTTCCGATCTTCAGTTGGTGTGGGGTCAGCCACCGATCGGCCTGTGACTGCAGAGATGACAGGAGTACAGATCCGGTATGGTTTCTGCTTTCCAGGCACGTCATCCCCAAGACAGCATGACAACGGCGTACCTGGCACGTCGAATAGCCTAGGAGGAGCTGGGGGTGCACAGGTGTGGAGGAGGAGGACCCAGCAGCAGAGGAGGAAGAAGAGGAAGAAGACGAGGTAGAGAGCGAAGGAGGAGTAGAGGTGGTGGCAGAACCACGTGCAATCCGTGGCGGTGACACCAACTCCACTGTCGTTGTTGAGCCACACATTTCCTGCTTCCCAGCCATTACCAAGTTCACCCAGTGGGCAGTGTAGGTGACATACCTGCCCTGACCATGCTTGGAGGACCATGCGTCAGTAGTCATATGGACCTTTGGCCCAACACTAAGTGACAGAGATGCGGTGACTTGGCTCTGCACATGGTGGTACAGGTGTGGTATTCCCTTTTTTGAAAAAAAATTGCGGCTGGGTACCTTCCACTGCGGTGTCCCAATTGCTACAAATTTGTGGAAGGCCTCAGAGTCCACCAGCTGGTATGGTAAAAGCTGGCGGGCTAAGAGTGCAGACAAGCCAGCTGTCAGATGCCGGGCAAGGGGGTGACTCGCAGACATTGGCTTCTTACGCTCAAACATGGCCCTCACAGAAACTTGGCTGGGGGCAGATGACTGGGAATGGGAACTGGTGGTCAAGGTGGAAGGCGGAGTGGAGGGTGGTTCAGACGGGTCAAGGACAGCAGAGGTAGAGCAGTAAGATGCTGGACCAGAAGGAGGGTGGCTTTTAGTTTGCCTGTTGCCTTTGAGGTGTTGCTCCCAAAGTGCTTTGTGCTTGCCGTTCATGTGCCTTCGCATAGAAGTTGTACCTATGTGGCTGTTGGGCTTCCCAAGACTCAGTTTCTGACTGCACTCATTGCAAATTACAACACTTTTGTCAGAGGCACACACATTAAAAAAATCCCACACTGCTGACCTTTTTGAAGCTGGCAATCTGGCGGTAACAGTAGAACTTGGCGGCGTTGGCGGCAATGGCGGGTGCGTTAGCCGGCTGACCACAGGTGCCGATACATGTTGTTGCCCTACTGTTCCCTGCGAGCTGTCCTCCCTGCTTCTTCTAAGTCTTATTCTCCTCCTGCCTCTCTGACTCTCCGTCTCTCCATCTGAACTATCCTCCTCTTGCTCTCTTCTACTGGGCACCCACAAAACATCAATCTCCTCATCATCATTCTCCTCAGATGCATCAATTTCTTCTGACAGCTCACAGAAGGAAGCAGCAGCGGGGACCTCCTCATCACTCATTATGTCCATCTCTGTTGTGTTCTCTGCCAGAATTAAATCTGGTGTAACGTCCTCATCTCCTTCATCTTCTTCTGCCAATAATGGTTGCGCATCACTCAGTTCAAGAAACTCATGTGAAAATAACTTCTCTGACTCCAGTGAAGAAGGGGCGCCGGTGGTGGAGGAAGTGTTACGTGGGGTGGCCATAGCAGTGGAGGATGAGGATGTTGTGGTAAAGTTAGAAACGGTAGAGGATGGGGTGTGCTGTGTAAGCCAGTCAACTACCTCTTCAGCATTTTGGGAGTTCAGGGTCATTGCCTTTTTAAAACTGGGCAATTTCCTAGGGCCACAGGATAGCATAGCAGCACGGCCCCTAGTGCCTCTGCGTCGCGGCCTGCCTTTGCCTGGCATTATTTTTAAAACAACAACAACAACTCAGGTGGTGTTTCTGGAGACGGTATTATTATTGATATTTAGACAGTATGTGAACAAGCTCACACAGCTAGGTGGCAGTTGTTTGAAAATGAAGAACACACTGGGCAAACAAATTGAAACAATGCCTGCAAGGTCAACGTATACACTACTACAGCAGTGGATACGGAATATATTATTGCTGCTTGAAAAACGTCACTCAGGTGGTGTGTATGGAGACGGTATTATTATTGATATTTAGACAGAATGTGAACAAGCTCACACAGCTAGATGGCAGTTGTTTGAAGAACACACTGGGCAAACAATGCCTACAAGGTCAACGTATACACTACTACAGCAGTGGATACGGAATATATTATTGCTGCTTGAAAAACGTCACTCAGGTGGTGGTTCTGGAGACGGTATTATTATTGATATTTAGACAGAATGTGAACAAGCTCACACAGCTAGATGGCAGTTGTTTGAAAATGAAGAACACACTGGGCAAACAATGCCTACAAGGTCAACGTATACACTACTACAGCAGTGGATACGGAATATATTATTGCTGCTTGAAAAACGTCACTCAGGTGGTGGTTCTGGAGACGGTATTATTATTGATATTTAGACAGAATGTGAACAAGCTCACACAGCTAGATGGCAGTTGTTTGAAAATGAAGAACACACTGGGCAAACAATGCCTACAAGGTCAACGTATACACTACTACAGCAGTGGATACGGAATATATTATTGCTGCTTGAAAAACGTCACTCAGGTGGAGGTTCTGGAGACGGTATTATTATTGATATTTAGACAGAATGTGAACAAGCTCACACAGCTAGATGGCAGTTGTTTGAAGAACACACTGGGCAAACAATGCCTACAAGGTCAACGTATACACTACTACAGCAGTGGATACGGAATATATTATTGCTGCTTGAAAAACGTCACTCCGGTGGTGGTTCTGGAGACGGTATTATTATTGATATTTAGACAGAATGTGAACAAGCTCACACAGCTAGATGGCAGTTGTTTGAAGAACACACTGGGCAAACAATGCCTACAAGGTCAACGTATACACTACTACAGCAGTGGATACGGAATATATTATTGCTGCTTGAAAAACGTCACTCAGGTGGTGGTTCTGGAGACGGTATTATTATTGATATTTAGACAGAATGTGAACAAGCTCACACAGCTAGATGGCAGTTGTTTGAAGAACACACTGGGCAAATAATGCCTGCAAGTGCACTACTATTGGTGCACTACTATGAAGAACAGCAAACAACACTGTACACGTTAAAGAACAGTAAGATAAGTAAAATAAAAAAAAAATTATATGTATATTAAAAAAAAAAAATTCTCGGGTTGGTGCTGCTGAACTACTAGGAGCAGCACAGTAGCACACCAGTCCCACTCCCCAACACTGCTAGACTAATAGCACTGGGCTCCTATAGTAGCAACTAGCAAAGTAAAAAAACAAAAAAGAAAATAAAAGCAGTCCTTACAAGGACTATTGGGTTATTACAGCAGTCAGCAGATGAGATCAGAAGAGATCAGTGCCCACAGCAGGCAGCTACATACAGAGCACTGCAGTAGAAGGTAGATTACTAGCCAGCAAAGCTACCTAACCTAAAATGTCCCTCAAATCCCTGCAGACTTCTGTCCCTCCAATACAGAGCAGTATCAAGTAGATTACTAGCCAGCAAACTTACTATCAACGGTCCCTCAAATCAGTGAAATCACTAACAGCTCTCTCCCTACACTAGCTCTTCCAAGCACACACAGGCAGAATGAAAAAATGCTGCAGGGCTTCAGTTTATATATGGAAGGGGAGTGGTCCAGGGGGTGTGGGGGTGGTCCAGGAGGGAGAGCTTCCTGATTGGCTGCCATGTATCTGCTGGTCTGGGGTGAGAGGTAAAAAAAAAGCGCCAGGTAAGGCGAACCCAAAATGGCGAACGTCGCGCGACGTTCGCGAACATTCGGCGAGCGCGAACAGTCGATGTTTGCGCGAACAAGTTCGCCGGCGAACAGTCCGCGACATCCCTATTTATTACATCATCAGTAACACTTCTGCCCTTTTTCTTTCCCCCAGGAGTAATAAATTTATTTTTAAATGTCTTCAGAAGGATCCAGCCAAAAGACCATTTGCAAAGGAACTCCTATTCCACCGATTCATCACATATAATCGAGATGAAGAGGAGGTGCAATATAGCATAGCAGAGCATACAGTATAAAGAAAGGTAATGCAAATTACTCATATTCTCTACAATCAAAAAGCAATTACTGGGAAATCTTTAATCAATGCATATGTGGTTATTCCAGGCTCTATTGATTTAAGGATTTCTTTTTTGATCACTATCCAAAAAATTAAGAAATTGCATCACATGCAAAATCTGCCCCTAAGTATTAATGCTTTTAGGGAATTTTCATTTTCAGGAGTAATTAGTTTTGTTAATTACTAATGGCTTTAGCTCCAACCAGATCTGCTTTAAATCGTGAAAGTTTCTATCAATTACTAACTTAGCTAGCCAGTTAAGGAATCACATTATGACCATTTTTACAGTGCCCTATCATGTGCATAGATATAAACCACAGATCTTCTTGTCTAACATAATAACATTTTCTCCTAGAAGCAAAGAAATAAGACCTTCAAGCAAAATATTCTCTTGCAACACCTCATTAAGAAGACTTTGTCAAGACTTAGGAAGGAAATGGAAGAACAATATATAAATCCAAAAATGGATTCTACCCTTGCAATATCTGAAATGTGGCTCCTTCATTATGTTCCCATAAGGGAAAGGAAGGAAAGGGTTGGGAACACAATATAGGAGCCACAGCCCATCTACTTTGGATACTTTACCAAATGTTTATTTTTATATAATCTATTTAAATGTATATATATATTTATATATTAATAAAAATAATAAGCTGATGTTTGATGTTTGAATAATTAATATATAGTGTAAGAAAATGGACTGTTCAAGAGTTGCATTAACTGTACAGGAGAGGGAAAGGTTTTAGAAAATATCAACTGGGAAAAAATCATTTAGGAGAATATTATTGTGGATATAAACAACTGCTGTTGTGCTTGGAAATAAGCCCTAATGTTTTATAACTTATGGGATAAGAATGATAGCTCTATGGGTGTAACTCATGGAGCCAAAAAATTCTAACATTAGTGCATACACATGTAACACTAAAGTAAATTAAGTGTCACCAGTCTCTAACTATGAGCTTTACCCCAATACATTGCTCTGGAAGAGACCTCAACTCTCAGGAGTTAAGACCTCACAACAGTGTGGAGTCAGGGTGTAGTACAACTGTAAATAGGTACAGTGCACAATAATTGAGCACCAGTGGTTTTTGCAACTTAACCACAGAACATATTTCGCTATTGTGTGTGAATGTGATAGGGGCCTTCGATTGTTGGGGCAGGGACTGACGTGAAGGGTGTACATTTGTTAACCTTGTTTAAACCTGAAACATTTCCCTGAATGCTACTGGCAATAAAATAAGTTGCTGATGTGAAAACATATGCTGCATTTCAATTTCAAAAGTAGCCGAAACTTTCCTTGCAAGTTTATTTGACTGAAACAGGCACGGTACAGTCATTGGACACACTTATGGACACACTTATGTCCCTACAGTTGTGAAAAACACCAAGGGCTCTAACTTACTAAGGGCTCTAACTTACTAATAATATGTTTGATGATCTTTTGCTTATAAGATCCTACCATTAGCTAGTGTGAGAGGGTTCTGATTTCCATGGCTTTCACTGATGTCTGGTTTTACCCCAGGATTCTATCTTCACTGTAGCCTGCCCTATACCAGGCTTGAACATGTCTACCTCCTACAGTAATGAGAGCAACAAGACCCTGCCCTGTATTTAATGAGGTAGATAGACAAGGCAGGTGTTAGATGTAAGATTTCAATGAGCCGGAGCACATTGTGCCTCGCTCTTTACAATACATTGTACACAGCCTGAGAGCACTTTGACGAGAGCACTATTGTAATGCTGTGGACAGTGAGAGTTCATCCCTCGATTGAGGTGAATTATCTGTGACAGCGAAACATTTGCTTTTAGGTTATCCAAAAATCAGAAAAAGATTGCTGAAGTGGATTCTTGAACCAATTTATTAGATTGAAAAGCTAAGGCATCCTTTGATGCACAACTCTCACAGTGGCCTATTTTCCAATGGGAAGGGGAGTCTCACATTTTTCCCATACAAAGTGAATAAACTGATAATATTCCCACTAGATGCACATTGACCTGACATCAGCACTAGCATATAAGCAAAGAAGTTATGGAGGACACGTTAAACAGTTTCTTGATCTATCTCAGGTATTTTTTGGAGGTTACACAAGTGGACATTGTCTTTATAACCTGAACCTAAAGATCAGTGGTTTATGGACCACAGGAAATTCTACTAAAGATTCAGGGAAGACAAGAAGTTGAATTTTGAGCTAGTTCTCATTTTCTTCAATGACATTAGGGGGCCCATTGGCAGACTTCTGACACAAAGCAAACGGGAACCCACCAGGGATTGGGGAAAACCCCTTCTTTGATGACATTTGCTTTTGTCTCCAACAGTTGCATTTTAAACTGTTTATTTTTGACACTTGTAAAGAATCACACTGCCCCTTACATTATCCACATTTCCAAAGCCCTGGTTGAAGCTTTTTTGTCCTATACAATATTTAAACCAGGACTAAAAGGAGTACAGATGTGTCTGGAAAGGACATTTGCTCTCCACCCAAGCAATTACATTTAGACAGCTACACGTTGTTTAGCTGTAAAGTCAACTCCGGCAAGAGACAGGTCACCGTGTACATTTTTCCTGTAGAATAAATTTTAGGTGGCAGTAAATTTTAAAAGGACCAACAAAATGGTTCTTAAGTGAAACAAGTGCACTAAAAAGACAGTTGATCCAGGATCCTATGAACTGTTCAGTAACAGTCGGAGAGGCATAGCATAGTAATCCCTAAGCTACAGAAAACATAAATGAAGATGTTTAAATGGAAATATTATGGTCCAAAAAGCAGGATTCTTAATTTGTCTTAAACTTCAAGGCAAAACATCAAATACATTTCTGTGACATATTGGTGGCTGACAATGTAGACTCCCAAGCCTCCCATATAAGGCTTGGATACCAACTTCTACACCAGGTTCATCTTCTCCATCTTGATCCTCGGTCATATCATTTGCAAGTTGCAAGACTTAGGGTGAGACAAGGGCTCAATTAGTAAGTTATTTTGACTCTCTGAGCTACAAAGTGAACCTCTAGAAATACATGCTACAGAATTTGGAACAAATTGGTGGAATTGTTTTGGGGAAGATGCAGGTGCGTTTAGAGTAGGGACTATAAATTTTTTGCCAAAACAGACAAAAGTCTGTTGGCCGCCGAACGTATTAAAAAATCTGACATAACAATGGAAAAGCTAAAGCCTCCATGGGACTTCATAACAATATTTAGGTTATTACCAGAACTTCGACTATACCTTTTACAAGTTGTTCACACTAAGTTACCAAGGGACATAACATTCTCCATCATAATTGTGTCAGCTAGACTAATCAGATGTAAGGGCCCAATTAATAGTCAGCGCTATGTCTACTTCTTATATAGTTAAAGGGGAGGAGGGTTCCTTTGAGGTGGTAGTAGAGCTGCAACATGGTCCTGAACAGACACATTCATCTCTCTCTATAAACAATGTTAATAATACTCTGTCCAATACTCTGTCCTTTAGTACAATCCCAAGCTAAGAAAAGACATAACCACTCCGACTCACCGCAATCTTGTGGTTTGAGGCCGGCAGCACTTAGCATTTATCCAGGTGCAGGAAACTCTTGGCATCCCAGGCTGCACAAAAATAGAGGAAGGAAAAAGGGTGAAGTTCCGCACGCCAGATTATTGGTTAAAAACTGAAATCTTTATTAATCCATATTAAGAACACACAGCATGGTTATCTTGACACGTTTCGGGCACAGCTGCCCTCAATCATAAGCACAAAAAAGTAGGGGTGCACCGAATCCTTCTGCCTGGCAGAACCGAATCCGAATCCTAATTTGCATATGCAAATTAGGGGTGGAGAGGGAAATCGTGTGACTTTCTGTAACAAAACAAGGAAGTAAAAAATGTTTTACCCTTCCCATCCCTAATTTGCATTCGGTTCGGTATTCGGCCGAATTGTTCACAAAGGATTTGGGGGTTCGGCCGAATCCAAAATAGTGGATTCGGAGCATCCCTACAAAAAAGCAATGGTAAGAACATCAGTTTAAATCGTTAGACCTCAAAGTGGCAGAATTGGGTATTAAATTACAAAATGTATCTACCTGCTCTAAAAGGAAATTTGATTGGATACAAAATCACTGTACAACCATATTTTCAATAAAACAATGAAACATGATTAGTTACAAACACATTAAAAACTTTTGGGAATCAATTGCAAAAAGGAGATTTTTAGTATGACTTACCATTAAATCTCTTTCTCTCTAGGCACTCGGGGGACACAGGAACCACAGGGTTAAGCTCCTCCCTCCAGGAGGCAGGACACTGATAACAAAAGAAGAGATGGGCTCCTCCTCCTTTCCCTTCTATATCCATCCTGCTTAGCTCCCACTTCTCAGTTTTGATAGCAAGCAGAATAACTAGTATCTATATACATGTAATCAGAAGGTCAAACCCACGGGAAAAACATTCCCCTTTACGGTCCACAAGGGAGACCTGTTTCAGGGAGGGTGTTCCTGTGTCCCCCAAGTGCCTAGAGAGAAAGAGATTTAAAGGTAAGTTATACTAAAAATCTCCTTTTCTCTTATGGCCTCGGGGGACACAGGAACCACAGGGACCTACCAAAGCAGTCCCATATCCCCTAAGTTAGGGAGGGAAGAAACAGAGACCAATTGCCTGCTTCAGTCTGAACAGACGACTGATTGCAAGACCTTCCTGCCAAAACACGGTTCGGCAGAGGAATAGGTTTAAAAACTTTTGTGAAGTTGTGAATGGAGGACCATGTAGCAGCTCTGCACAGCTGATCAGCGGAAGCATCATTCCTCCACGCCCAAGAGGTACCTTATGCTCTAGTCGAGTGAGCTCTGATCCCCTCTGGGGGACTCTTGTGGGCAGCTAAGTATGCCTGACCTATTGCCTCTCTGATCTACCTAGAAATTGTAGCCTTGGATGCTGCTGTCCCTACCCGAGGACCTGAAGGAATCACGAACAGGGATTCAGACTTGCTCAGTGAAGAAGTTCTCTTCACATTTGTGGATAATGCTCTCACCACGTCCAGGGAATGAAGACAGACCTCCTTCTCATTCCTTGGTTCTTGGCAAAATGATGGAACCACAATAGGTTGGTTGACGTGAAAGGTAGACACCACTTTGGGAAGGAAGGAACAGTCAGCAACACCACCTTGTCTTGATGAAAGACCATGAGCGATGGGGAGATGGAGAGTACATTCAATTCTGAAACTCTCCTGGCTTATGCGATGGCCATCAGGAACATGACCTTCCAGGTCAATATTGGGAGGGCTACTGAACCAAGCGGTTCAAATGGTGGCTCCTGTAGAGATCTGAGCTCCAAGTTGAGATCCCATGTGGGGGCTGGTCTTCTGATAGGTGGAGCCACATGGGCAGCTCCCTGGATGAAGACTAGTACTTCGTCCTTTAGTGCCAGATGTTCTTGGAAAAGAACTGATAGAGCAGAAATCTGCACCTTCAAGGATGCCACTTTTAAACCCCCTTCGAGACCTCTGGATCATCAGCGGCTGGAGGAACACCCCATTTTTCTGTGAGGTCCTTGGAAAATGGATAGGAGCGTGGTAACCTACGAGAAGGCTGAAACTTCTTCTTGGGGCAGTTCCATTCCTGTTGGATAGGAAGGTAGGTCACAGCAGGAGTGGCCTTCGCTCTCCCTCCCCTGGAAAACATGTTTCCCTGCAGCTTTGACCCCTGGAATATGTAGTTCCCGCACCGCTGATTATGCCTATAGGCTATGTCCCCAACAGACCTGAGCCATGAAGAGGACTACACCTGGTAGAAAACCACTAGGTCCGCATGCCTGGAGGGAGCATGGGTTAACCTGTCCTGAACCATCCCAGCGCAGAATGAAAATGGCGCGAGAGAAGTGCACTGACGCGGCGGAAGCCGCGTCAGTGTACCTCCCCTTTGGGCGCGATATGCACGAGACCGGAAGGAGGGAGTGACATCCCTTGCCCCTGTGCTCCCTCCCGCTGGCACAAGTGCGGACCAAACGCCGCTCCCACTAAGTGTGTTCGCCTTAGGCTGCGGTGACAGGAGAGGGTAAGCTGCATAAGGGAGATAGGGAAGGCCAGCGTCCTTGCGTGCAGTCTCTTAGAAGGGTCTGAGCCAGTCCCTGTAGTAGTGGGGCAGCCTATTTTGACAGGGGACGTTCAGCTCTCCCTCATGAGCCTCTCAGTCTGGCCAACCATAGGCACAGTCGTGTCGGCGGGTCCTGGGATGTTGGGTGGTCAGCTTGTGACAAGACTTATGAACCCCAGATGAGGTACCCAGCGATGGGGGCTCACCTTAGAGTACAGGAATGTACCTGACTCTGGTCTTACTCTGGGTGTCAATGCTAATCGTTGAGCGCAGAATCCTTTCGTGGGGCCTCCTAAAGGCCAAGCCCTACCTCCTTGGATGCAGGAGACTGAAAAAAACGGAGAAGTGGGAGTTAAGCAGGATGGATATAGAGGGGAGAGGAGGAGGAGCCCAGCTCTTTTTTGTTATTAGTGTCCTGCCTCCTGGAGGGAGGAGCTTAACCCTGTGGTCCTGTGTCCCCCGAGGCTGTAAGAGAAAAAGTAATTCATATGAAATGTATTTATACATGGGTTGGTGGGAACGGATCCAGGTCTTTGTAGATGAAAATCCCTGTAGCGACTGTATCATTTGGTATGGTCACTACATTGATGACCTCATATTTATACGGGTGGGTCACGGGCTAAACTGGATATGTTTTTGGAATACACTAATAATTGGGCTTCATTCCTCCTACTGTACAGAATATGTGTGCACATGATCAGTCCCACATCTCTGGCTAAACCTATTATGTAGTAGTTTATCTATAGCTAAGCACATTATTAAGAGACTGCTAAAAGCTAACTGGTGCAAGATTACAGCTAGGAGGAGACATTGGAGCCTAACAATCATATACAAAACTTATAACTAACTCTGAGAGTTTGTCAGACATCATTGAAGGGATATAAGGCCTAATATAATGATGGGTTAGGCTGCAAGATGATGTGTGATAAATTGGCTGGTAGTGGATTAAATGATTCTGCTGTGTTAGTTCAGGCAAAGCAGCCAGTCAAACACAGGAACTTCTGGACTCAGTGGGGTAACTAGATATTACTGGGCCCCGCAGCAAATTATTTTTCAGGACCCCAAAATGTTTAGAGGTTGACTTGTTTTACCAATATTTATTGAAACTGTATATGAATTAGGGCCTTATGGGCCCTACACCTCCAGGCCCCCCTGCAGCTGCAGGGTCTGCTTCCTCTGTAGTTCCACCCCTGCTTCTGCTACATTTATTACAACATGGCAGGTAGGTGTGGCCTGTCCCATTATTGCGCTCAGCTTAGACAGGAAGAGGGAAACAGGAACAGGAAGGAATCATGACAATGGCAAAAAAAAGGGCAGGAATGCCCTTAACCAAAATGGCCACACAAGCAGGTTACTACAATAAGAATAACGATATTACCTAAAATGATCATATTCATGTTTTGCATACTTTTCTTTCTCTACAATTATTATAAGTGCAGCATTATATTTCTCAGCCATTTGTAAAAACTTGCAATTATGAACCTGTAGTGTTTAACAGCAGCCCTTTTAGGAAATGTTTGTTCATGTTTATTACTATGCAGCAGAGGGGACATTAGGGGGGACCCTCTGTAGCAGGCCAGATACTATGCCTTAGGTATGATGCAGCCATGTGGCGCACAGCTGGCAACTTCTCATCTTGTTTGTTATATGGCAATAAGCTTAGTTTTTATTGGTTCATGAATGTGACTGACAGTGTTGCTTCACAGAATGGTTATTTTATCTGTTTTGTGAAACTGAGCTTTCATTTTGTGGATAGAATGAATCCTGTACTATAAAATCTTGCTTTCTGTCACAAATATCTATTTTGTCATTCAAATCTAGCTTTTTTTCAATTCAGTTTTGCTTTTATTGAAAAATATATGCAAAAAGTATACACATAAAATCAAAAACAACAATAAGAGTAGGTAAAAGAATAATAAAAGAAAATAAATAAAATAATAATAAGGTACAAGGTTACTGTGAAATCACCAATATTTACCGGCTAGAACCAGAGATATTCATATTACAATATTCGTTTCCTTTAATCTTAGCTACATAACTGGTCCCCAACATACTGCATTCTAAGAGGCACAGATGGGCTATAGGGTATGGGTGGACATGGAGATTTGGTAGACATTCCAAGGTTCCCAAATTTTGCTAATTTTTGTTTTTTTTACAGGATCCACTTCCGACATTAACTCCATGTTACGTCTCATATTCAACTTTGCCTGAAGTTGTTGCTGCGTAGGGGTTGAAGGTTGTTTCCATGATCTGGCTATTAAAGTTATTGCCGTGTTGAAGATTTGAAATAACAACCGCTTTTTTTCCTTTGTGATTCCCATTGGGTATATTTGCAATAAAGCTATTTGTGGAAGCTGTGGAACGTCCTGTTGAATTATGTCCTTGACATCTGCAAAAACCGTATTCCAAAATGGGACCACTTTAGCACATTGCCACCACATGTGGAGAACAGTACCCTGATGCCCACACCCCCTCCAGCAAGTAGTGGGATAGGTCCCCGAAAATTTAGCAATTCTGGTCGGTGTTAAGTACCATCTCGTTATTATTTTTGTGTGGGCTTCAATGTGGTTTGTGCAATGCGTCGCTCCTTTTGGGCTATTTATACTCTCATTCCATTGTGCTGGAGTAAATTGCGCTTGTAGGTCTTCCTCCCATTTCTCCATATAGGGCAATTTGCATGTTTCATCTCGCTGGTTTAATATTTTATAGCAAGCAGATAGTATCGCTTTACCTCCCCAATATTTCCCGCAGAGATTCTCCATTGGGGTATGACTCCGGAGTGACTTGTAGTCTCGGTTGCACGATTTAAGAAAATGGGTTATTTGGTGATAGGCATAGAGTTGGTTCTCGTGCAGTCCGAATTTTTCCCTTAAGTCCTCAAAACTCCGCAACGTGTTTCCAAAAAATAAGTCTCCCAATTTATAAAGACCTACTTGTGTCCAATTAGTCAGAGAGATATGTGGAATGAAATACTTGAATGCATATATTGGAAGCAATGGTGAGGGGAAGGAACCAAAATTATATCTTGAAGACGTTGAGTCCCATATTTTCAAAGAGAGTAAGGTAGTTGGTAAAAATTCGTCAAGTGACGGTCTGTTTTTTTTAGGGAGCCAAAAATAGTGGGCAAGAGACTTGTCACCTCCCCTGTCTGTCTCCATGTCCACCCATTTTTTGTAATATTTCACCGCATGCAATCTAACAACAGATTCTAGTATCGTAGCCATATAATATAATTTAACATTGGGTATACCTAACCCTCCTGAGGATTTGGAGTATTGTGAAATAGCAAATGATAATCTCGGAGGCTTGTATTGCCAGACAAATCTATTTATCCCTTTCTGCAAGGTTGCTAGAAAATGTGAGGGGAGAGCTATTTGTAGCATTCTGAAGACATATAATATCCGTGGAAGCAGATTCATTTTTATTGATGTTATGCGCCCATACCAAGAGATTGTCTCTTTCCGCCATCTATTACATTCTGACTCCACCAGTTTAATAAGTGGCACATAATTTAATCTATAGATCATTTCCGGAGTTTTGGGTAGTTTTATGCCCAAGTAAACTAAATAAGAGTCCCTCCATTCAAAAGAATGATGTTGCATAACCCCTGCCAAAGCCTGTTTTGAGATGTTGATAGGAAGGGCTTGTGTTTTTTGAGTATTTATTTTGTACCACGAAATGGATTGAAATTTCTTTAATTCCTGTAAGACATTGGGTAGGGAGATTATAGGCTCCGTAATAGATAACAAAATGTCGTCTGCAAATAATCCTATCTTTTCTTGTCCCGTGGACGTGGTTATTCCCTTTATATCTTGATTCTCTCTAATAGACTGGGCTAATGGTTCCACCATCAAGGCGAAAATTAGGGGAGACAGAGGACATCCCTGTCTGGTCCCATTAGAAAGCTTGAAGGCGCTCGACAGGGCACCCGCTGTGCAAACTTTAGCAGTCGGGTTAGAGTAAAGTGGTTGTATAGCTTTGAGAAAGGACTCTCCCAGCTGGAACTTAGTTAACGTAGCTTTCATATAATCCCAGTTTACCCTGTCGAACGCCTTCTCAGCATCCAAGGACAACAGCAAGGCGGGCATGCTCGACTGCTTGAGTATATATAATATGTTTTGAAATCTCCTGGTAGCATCCGCGCCCTGGCGGTTTAACACAAATCCCACCTGATCGTTATGAATCAGGGAAGGTAGGATTAGGTTCAATCTTTGGGCAAGGAGTTTTGAGTAAATCTTAAGATCAGTGTTGAGCAGTGTTATAGGTCTGTAATTTTGACATTGTTCTTGGGGCTTACCCGGCTTGGGGATTGTAACCACATGGGCCTGTAAAAATTCCGGGTGTATCTGACCCGTATCCATTATATTTTGAAAAAGCTTAAGTAGGAATGGAGAAAGAAGTGTGGCATACGTTTTAAAATATTGGTTAGAGTACCCGTCCGGGCCCGGGGCTTTTCCTAATTTTAGGTCTTTAATTATTAGTTGAATCTCTTCCTGGGTGATTGGTCGGCTAAGTGCCTCAAGTTGTTGTGCTGAAGGGGTCGGGAGATTTAATTTGTTCAAATAGTCAGTGATATGCTCTAATTGGGGCTTTTGGTTATCTAAACTAGAACCCAAATTATACAATGATTCGTAATATTGTGCGAACTTATTCGCAATCTGTTTGGGGTCCGTTATTTTTGTCTGGGCGTCCATTAAATACTGGATTCTGTTTTGTGCTTGTTTCTGTCTCAATAAACTTGCTAATAATCTATCTGCCTTGTTCCCTTTGGTATAATAAATGAGATTCAAGCGTTGTAGTCTATATGCTGTTTTGGCTGCCAATAGTGCATTCAATTTATCCCGTTGTTCCTTGATTTGTTTGACAATATTCACGCTATATTTTTGAATAAGTTTTTTTTCCAAATCTGCCAATTGGGTCTCTAATTGTAATTGCTCCACCTCCCTTTGTTTTCTTATTTGTTTGGCTTGAGCTATTAATTCTCCCCTAATTACTGCTTTATGTGCCAACCAGGTATTTTGCCAGTTTGTATCCTCCGGTTTATTTTCCCTGAAATATTGGGTAATTTTTTGTTCTATGTACTGTTTACATTCCTCCTTTTGCAATAAGACACTATTAAGTCTCCAGGGAAGCTTCTCTAAGTTGTTCCCCCGGGGTATCGTCATGCCAATAGGTGCATGATCCGACCACGTTCGGATACCTATCCATGGGTTGGAAATTTGTGATGTGGTCTGAGTATCCGATAAAAACATATCAATTCTTGTATGGGTATGGAATCTCGGGGAAAAATACGTATATTCCTTTTCAGAAGGGTATTTCGCTCGCCACACATCTATCAAGGCAAAGTTATGGAGCAGAGCTCTTAGTTTTTTGGCCTGAGCCAATTGATTTTTACTGGGTGCCCCTTTAATCCCTCTATAAATATCTATATGTGGTTGCAGGGTCATATTGAAGTCCCCAGCAACTATACACTTCCCTTGTCTGTCACTGAGTAGCCTCTTAAGTGTTTGTGTTAAGAATTTATATTGTTGCTCATTTGGGGCATAAAGGTTCACCAAGGTATATTTAACATTATCTAACATGCAAATTAACATCAGGTAGCGACCAGCGGGGTCAGCAACGGACTGCAAAACTTGGAATGACACTTTAGCCGAGATCAATATGGATACCCCTTTCGTCTTATTCTGAGAATAAGAATGAAATGAGTGGGGGTAATATCTATTAGAGAATCTAGGCGGGTTTTTAACAGTAAAATGTGTTTCTTGATAAAATAGTACATCAGCCTTTGCTCGATGCGCATCTCTGAGAGCCTGATTCCTCTTATGTGGGGAGTTTAACCCCCTAGCATTCAATGAATAAAAACGTGTCATTCCTCCTCTGCAGTGCACCGCTTATCCCTTCATAATAATGTACAGTGCTACAACAATCAATGAAAAAACTCCCAATCGACCCATCGAAGATCAAACCCGAGGCAGTAGTTATAGCAGAAACCTTGTACCTAGAAAAACATGGAAATAGGACCAAAACAGTAAATACTAATACTTGTACAACCAACATTTGTAAACTCGGCAACTTTAAATGTTGCATGTGGTAGCAAACAGCTAATACCACCAGATTGTATCTCACCAAAACTTGAGTCAGTGGGGGCTCTGGAGATGAAGTTTCACTCTCTCTGAGCAGGGGAGCTTAAGAACAAAAACATCTCGATCTCTTAATGTATGGATCCTTAAGGGGAATATCAGAATTAACTTCTTGCACTATAACCAACCGACCACCTCTATGCCTTGATCCATTCCTTCCTAACCCGTCTCGGAGATGGTGGGGATTTCTGTGAAGATGATGCCCCTTTATCATTCTCTGGAGTGATGATATTCCATCTGATAAGGGCTTTTTTCGCTTCTGCTGGCGAGGATAGCGTAACAGGCACTCCGTTCCTCTGTAGAAGAAGCTTGACTGGATAACCCCATCTGTACAGAATATTATGCTGGCGCAGCAGTGCAGTTGTTTCCATGAATGCTTTCCTTTTAAGGAGAGTGGCGGGTGATAAATCTGCGTACACCTCTAGGCCTTTGTATTCCTCTGGCCATCCCTCCTTTTTCCTAGCAAGCGACAAAAGGCTTTCTTTGGTTTTGTAAAAGACGAACCGCATCAACACATCTCTCGGTGCTGTTTCTGGGGCTGCTTTCGGTTTGGGCACTCTATGGATACGGTCTATCGCCCTTTCCAGTTGGTGAGAGTCAGGCATTATCAAGCCAGTAAGCTGCAACATATACTGTTCCAACTCCTGCGGGCCTATCGCTTCAGGTATGCCCCTAAGCCGTAGGTTATTGCGGCGAGATCGGTCTTCTAGATCTGTAACCTTTTCCCGGAGCTTGTCTGCTTCCGTTTGCAGTTTGCCATGCGAGTCTGCCAGCTCGTTATGGGCATCTGCGAAATCACTCACTTGTTCCTCCAGATGAGCGGTTCTCTCTCCGACATCTTGTATGTCTTTGCGCAGCTCTTCCGCCATTTGTTTGATGTCTTTCTGCAGGGCTCCTTTCACCTCCTGCAACATCTCGCGGATCTGAGCCGCCGTGGCCGGGGACCCCTCTGCCTGAGGGTCCTGCATTGGAGCTTGCTGCTCTGTGTGTGCGCCGCGTGGCGTTTCCAAGATGGCGCCTGAGGCCCTTGTAGCGCGTCGCGGAGCCGGAGTGAAATAAGTGGAGACCGTCTTCTGATCCTTTTTCAGGTTTCTCTTTTGTCCCATAATAGTCCAAAAGCGGTCTGCTAGCTTTTTAGGCTGGTCGGAACTGTTTAAATATGTCCCTTAAGGAAGCTGGCTCCCCTGTATCACGGAGCTTAAGTCTTAAGCGTCCATCTTGTTAGCTTGGTTAGCTCCGCCCCCATTCAAATCTAGCTTGACATGCACTAGTTAGTTACACTATTATATATTATGTCCAAGTTTTTTTTTAACATAATACATTCTGTAATTAACTTTGCACATAAGTGTGTCCGTTACATGGAGGCTATACATTTGTGCGACAGATTGCTTGTTAAAATGTACTGAATGGAGTTTGTGATATAATGACATCCTTTTGTGCACTAACCAGATTTTGTTCTCATTGTTTAATAGAAATAAGTCTTTTGTTTATTTTTTTTATCTGTTTATGGTCAAAAATACTTATATACCATGAGAGACATGAATTCTGTGTATTAGGGATAGTTTTGTATACAGAATATATTTGGGACAAACGGCACCCCATATCTGGCAGCCCATAAATTATTGTGCTAAGGTCGTTATTGTTAAGAGACTACATTTTGTTGTTATTGGTATTTATTACTAATCATCTACTTAGGGCTCTCCTAATCATACTGCCAAATCTTTAAGGGCTAGTCCACACGGGGAGATAGCCACGCGTTTGCGGTCGCGGCGACAAAGCGCCGCGCCAGTCGCCGCGACCGGCGCAGGCGACAGTTTTGTATGGGCGCCTATGTAAAAACGCCTGTGCTAACCACACGAGGCGATGCGCTTTTCAACAGTCGCCTGAAAATGCCTCGCCAGGCTTTTTCAGGCGACTGTTGAAAAGCGCATCGCCTCGTGTGGTTAGCACGACTGGCGCGGCGATTTGTCGCCGCGACCGCAAACGCGTGGCTATCTCCCCGTGTGGAATAGCCCTAAGGTTGTGGACAAACAGGAACATAAAACCGCAGAAACTGTGCTGCAAGGTTTTTTTATTCACAGCATGTTTCGAGCTAGTGGCTCTTTTTCAAGTGTTAATCAGTGCACATTTCAAACAGGTTTTGAAATCCATATACACTCCACCCCCTTGGTGTGATAGATTACTAAAAACGTTAACTCCTCGAGGTCACTGCAGTTGGGGATTTGTTAGCCTGGCCTCATATCATACAATATAATCAGTGTAACTTTAGTGCTTATAGTCCAGTGTAGTGAAAAAACCAAATCATCCAATAGTCAATAAAAGCATAAAAATGGTAGGTTACACTTTACCCCCTGTACTGCTTTTCAGCCTACAAAAAAGAGTCCAGTTTGCTGCAAAATCTACAATTTTCAAATTACATGAACATCATATTACTTACGTAGCAGAGTTGTATTACATGAGTTACAATTATTTTTCTCTTTCTTGTTACCATGTTGCATTGTTAACAATGTTGCAAATTTTTAACAGTGTGGCTAAAATTGCCCATTTTATCTTACCAATCAGAAGATCTGATACTGTACGGTATCTTGTTTCTATTCTATTTCAAACTATAGGGCAGCCACATTTTTCTCACTGAAAAGGAATATGACAACAGATTAGAACAGAATAATAATAAAATTTGGATCAGCAGTATTCGAAAATTACAAAAAACTACAAAAAACATCCTACACTTCACTGGTCATTCATACCTCTTGGAGTCAAACTGTCGAGTTTCTTAATCCAACGTGCCTCTTTCTGTAGCAATATTTTTCTAATATCTCCTCCTCTATGTGGTAGTTCAGCTACTTCTAACACCAACCATTTTAGTTGGGACACATGGTGATTGTGTAAATTAAAATGACGTGAAACTGGGGTATCGGTGGTTGTGCCTGTTTTAAAGTTGCGGATGTCCCCCTTATGTTCTTTTATCCTTTCTTTCACTTTTCGCATGGTCTGTCCTACGTACACCATGCCGCAGGGGCATTTTAACATATATACCACCTACTCTGATACACAAGTGGCATAACTATTTAGTTGGATATTGTTACCCTTTGTTGGATGGATAACCCTGTCTCCTTTTATGATAGAGGAACAGCACATACAATTTAAACAAGGGTATGTTCCTACTATTGGTTTGCCCTTGAATATTTTTTGTTCTGTCTCGGTTCTGCTGGGCATAGTATGTCTCTCACTGTATGGCCTCGTTTATAACAAATAGTGGCATATTAGTAACCGTTTTACTTATAGTTTTATCATCTGATGTTATCCGTCTAGCTCTCAAAAATTGACCCTTTGGAATGGCCCTAATACATTTTGGGTTATGAAAGCTCTTTGCATTCAACAGATTATTTCGGTCTGTACTTTTCCGATAGAGATCTGTACAGATCTTGCCTTGACCTAATGTGAGTTGGGCGTCTAAGAAATTCAGAGTTCCCTGTATAACTCAGCCTGCAGCAGTTCTAGAGTTGCCACCTGGCATACCTCCAGTGCCTGTCTCTGCTTCTCTCCTGCTAACTGTTGTTGTAACCCTGCATTTGTACTGTATCTCTGTCTTCCTTGTTCCATTAGCCCCCAACATTTCATGGAACATAGTGGCCACCAACTATTACATACTATGACAGCCCACTGTCACAAGAATTACAGAAAGAAAAGGAAAGAGGATGGATCCTTTCTGCTTTATTTTTTGTTTTCAAATTCTCTCTCATAACCCTTCAGCATTAGCTTTTCTTTATTCCAGCTTTCTCTCCTTTCATTCTTTATTCTGCTTCCCCATCTTCACTCCTATTTATTTTGCCCCTTTATTTTTTATTCCATCAGCCTCTCCTCCTTTTACTCCTATTTTTTTTTTCAATTGTTTTGTTTGCACATTGCAAAACAAAAAAATGTATAATTGAATCTTTCTGTGGCAGGGAGCATTACGTTCAGGGCTTCAGGCTCAGCACAGGCAGACCAGCAGTCAGCATAAACAATATAATCCACACTTGTCCACAGCCTCAGTAACTACTGGGAAGACGTGGACCTGCTGACTGCTGCTCTACAGTAATGTGTGCTGAATCCTGTCTGTACTTACTGAGCTGATGCAGACTGAGAGGCCCTGTTAGTCCAGTTTACACTCGTGCACGGCAGCAGCAACAGAGAGCAGAGAGGAGTGGGAGGGGCGGAGCCATAGTGGGAGCTAGTACGGAGGAGCGGGGTCCTAGAGCCAGCCGGATGTAGTGAAAGGTGAGTTCTAATTAGTATTATCGCAAAGGAGCAGCCCAATTAAACAAAATATAACACGGCCCCTCTGGCATTTGCCCGAACAGTTACATGGTCAGTCCGGGCCTGCCAAGCACCCTGGTCTCGGCTCGGCTTCACCAGTAGTGTGACCACCGTTGGGCTTCGGGAGGAGCCCTCAGCTTACTTGGGTGCCACCTGGACTTAACCAGGGGTGCAAGGCAAGATGTTCTGGCTGGCGAAGGGGCACGGCTGTTAGCAGAGTCTTTTGGGCCGAAGGTCACAGTACAAATGGAGCAGGCTAGAGAATCGTCAGACAGGCTGGGTCGAGGCAGGCAGATATCAAGAATCGTCAGGCAGGCAAGGGTCAAACCAGGTTGTCAATCAAGGGGTTAAGCAGGAAGAGTTGTCGTAGGCAGGCAAGGGTCAGGATACAGAATGCAGAATAGTCAGGAACAGGCTGGGTCAAACACGGGTAATCAAAGACTAGATTCAGAACAGATCAAACGCACAAGGCTCAGGAACCACAAGAAACAAGTTCTATCACGGGCACTGACTGGGAGTAAGAATGGGCCTTAAATACCTCCAAATTTCGCGCCAAAACGTGCGCCAATGCGCGCTGGCGTAATCGCGCCAGCGCGCCTGTACCTTTAAGAGGCGCGCAGGCGCACCGTGCGCGCCCTAGAGAACTAAGATGGCGCCGGCGCTGGAGGCCGGAACCGGAGCGCGGCGGCGTGGCGGCCGTCCACGCCGCCGCACCACTAGACCACCAGGTGATTTTATTACATTACCCCCCTCTCCAGGGGGGGCAACTGGACCCCCAGGCTTCCCAGGAAACCTTTAATGAAATTGCTTCCTAAGACGGTCAGCTCTGATGTCATCAACTGAGACCCAGGAGTTCTCTTCAGGGCCAAAGCCCTTCCATCTGGTAGGATATTGTACTTTACCACGCACAAGGCGGGAATCAAGGAACTCCTGGATCTCAAATTCAGGCTGACCTTCAACCAGCACAGGGAGAGGAACAGAAACAAAATGGTTAGCAGGTTTTAACAAGGAAACATGAAAAGAGTCTGAAATCTTAAAATTAGCAGGTAATTTAAGACGAACACAAGAAGGGTTGATAATTTCAGAAATGGGGTATGGACCAATGAATCTAGGCCCCAATTTGAGAGAGGGAACCTTCAGTTTAATATTCCTAGTAGAGAGCCACACAGAGTCTCCCACTTTATATTGGGGGTGCTTCTCTACGGGTTCTGTCAGCAGCTTTTTTCTGAGCTGAGGAAGCTGCTGACAGAGAGTCGTGAACCTGCGACCAAACCCTAGAAAAACGGTCAATACAAGAATTAGCAGAGGGAACAGGGGAACCAGACCCAGAAAATGAAAATGCCCTGGGGTGCAACACATTAACCACAAAAAAAGGGGACTCCCCTGAGGAGGAATGGGTAGCATTATTGTATGTGAATTCTGCCCAGGGTAAAAGTTCTGCCCATGTGGACTGGTTATCTGAAACATAACACCTGAGGTATTGCTCAAGGGACTGGTTTACCCTTTCGGTTTGACCGTTGGTTTGGGGGTGATAAGTGGAAGAAAAGGATAATTCAACCCCAACAAAGAACAAAAAGCACGCCAAAACTTAGATACAAACTGAACCCCCCTGTCAGAAACAATATTTTCAGGAAAACCATGTAACTTAAAAATGTGAGTGACAAACAGATCAGCCAAGGTTTTAGCAGAAGGGAGGTGTGGAAGGGGTACAAAATGGCTCATCTTGCTAAACCTATCCACCACCACCCAAATCACAGTTTTCCCCTGTGAAGGAGGTAAATCAACAATAAAATCCATCGAAAGATGGGTCCATGGCTTTTTTGGAATAGGTAAAGAAATTAACAGACCCTGGGGAGAATTTCGAGAAGTCTTGGATCTCTGGCAGACTGGACAGGAATTAACAAAGGCCTTAGCATCCTGTTTGAATGATGGCCACCAAACATGACGGGATAACAGGGATACCGTTTTAGCAATACCTGGATGTCCTGCCATTTTAGAATCATGAACCTCCCTTAATACTTGCTCCCTTAACTCCTGTGGTACAAACCATCTCCCCGAAGGGGTATCTGTAGGAGTAGATGATTGAAGAGGGAGCAACAAAGAAGAAAGCTCAGATTCAAGGGTTGCTATGATCATTTCTCTGGGAATAATGGGAGTACACTCACTAGAGTCAGAAGAAATGGATTCAAAACTCCTAGAGAGTGCATCCGCTTTGGTGTTTTTAGTCCCAGGCCTGAAAGTCAAAGAAAAATTAAACCTTGTGAAAAATAGAGCCCACCTAGCCTGCCTCGGATTAAGACGTTTAGCAGACTCTATATATAGAAGATTTTTGTGGTCAGTATAGACCGTCACTAGATGTTTAGCGCCCTCAAGGAGGTGCCGCCATTCCTCAAAGGCCCACTTAACTGCCAACAACTCCCTGTTACCTATATCGTAATTCACCTCAGCAGATCTGATACTGTACGGTATCTTGTTTCTATTCTATTTCAAACTATAGGGCAGCCACATTTTTCTCACTGAAAAGGAATATGACAACAGATTAGAACAGAATAATAATAAAATTTGGATCAGCAGTATTCGAAAATTACAAAAAACTACAAAAAACATCCTACACTTCACTGGTCATTCATACCTCTTGGAGTCAAACTGTCGAGTTTCTTAATCCAACGTGCCTCTTTCTGTAGCAATATTTTTCTAATATCTCCTCCTCTATGTGGTAGTTCAGCTACTTCTAACACCAACCATTTTAGTTGGGACACATGGTGATTGTGTAAATTAAAATGACGTGAAACTGGGGTATCGGTGGTTGTGCCTGTTTTAAAGTTGCGGATGTCCCCCTTATGTTCTTTTATCCTTTCTTTCACTTTTCGCATGGTCTGTCCTACGTACACCATGCCGCAGGGGCATTTTAACATATATACCACCTACTCTGATACACAAGTGGCATAACTATTTAGTTGGATATTGTTACCCTTTGTTGGATGGATAACCCTGTCTCCTTTTATGATAGAGGAACAGCACATACAATTTAAACAAGGGTATGTTCCTACTATTGGTTTGCCCTTGAATATTTTTTGTTCTGTCTCGGTTCTGCTGGGCATAGTATGTCTCTCACTGTATGGCCTCGTTTATAACAAAATAGTGGCATATTAGTAACCGTTTTACTTATAGTTTTATCATCTGATGTTATCCGTCTAGCTCTCAAAAATTGACCCTTTGGAATGGCCCTAATACATTTTGGGTTATGAAAGCTCTTTGCATTCAACAGATTATTTCGGTCTGTACTTTTCCGATAGAGATCTGTACAGATCTTGCCTTGACCTAATGTGAGTTGGGCGTCTAAGAAATTCAGAGTTCCCTGTATAACTCAGCCTGCAGCAGTTCTAGAGTTGCCACCTGGCATACCTCCAGTGCCTGTCTCTGCTTCTCTCCTGCTAACTGTTGTTGTAACCCTGCATTTGTACTGTATCTCTGTCTTCCTTGTTCCATTAGCCCCCAACATTTCATGGAACATAGTGGCCACCAACTATTACATACTATGACAGCCCACTGTCACAAGAATTACAGAAAGAAAAGGAAAGAGGATGGATCCTTTCTGCTTTATTTTTTGTTTTCAAATTCTCTCTCATAACCCTTCAGCATTAGCTTTTCTTTATTCCAGCTTTCTCTCCTTTCATTCTTTATTCTGCTTCCCCATCTTCACTCCTATTTATTTTGCCCCTTTATTTTTTATTCCATCAGCCTCTCCTCCTTTTACTCCTATTTTTTTTTTCAATTGTTTTGTTTGCACATTGCAAAACAAAAAAATGTATAATTGAATCTTTCTGTGGCAGGGAGCATTACGTTCAGGGCTTCAGGCTCAGCACAGGCAGACCAGCAGTCAGCATAAACAATATAATCCACACTTGTCCACAGCCTCAGTAACTACTGGGAAGACGTGGACCTGCTGACTGCTGCTCTACAGTAATGTGTGCTGAATCCTGTCTGTACTTACTGAGCTGATGCAGACTGAGAGGCCCTGTTAGTCCAGTTTACACTCGTGCACGGCAGCAGCAACAGAGAGCAGAGAGGAGTGGGAGGGGCGGAGCCATAGTGGGAGCTAGTACGGAGGAGCGGGGTCCTAGAGCCAGCCGGATGTAGTGAAAGGTGAGTTCTAATTAGTATTATCGCAAAGGAGCAGCCCAATTAAACAAAATATAACACGGCCCCTCTGGCATTTGCCCGAACAGTTACATGGTCAGTCCGGGCCTGCCAAGCACCCTGGTCTCGGCTCGGCTTCACCAGTAGTGTGACCACCGTTGGGCTTCGGGAGGAGCCCTCAGCTTACTTGGGTGCCACCTGGACTTAACCAGGGGTGCAAGGCAAGATGTTCTGGCTGGCGAAGGGGCACGGCTGTTAGCAGAGTCTTTTGGGCCGAAGGTCACAGTACAAATGGAGCAGGCTAGAGAATCGTCAGACAGGCTGGGTCGAGGCAGGCAGATATCAAGAATCGTCAGGCAGGCAAGGGTCAAACCAGGTTGTCAATCAAGGGGTTAAGCAGGAAGAGTTGTCGTAGGCAGGCAAGGGTCAGGATACAGAATGCAGAATAGTCAGGAACAGGCTGGGTCAAACACGGGTAATCAAAGACTAGATTCAGAACAGATCAAACGCACAAGGCTCAGGAACCACAAGAAACAAGTTCTATCACGGGCACTGACTGGGAGTAAGAATGGGCCTTAAATACCTCCAAATTTCGCGCCAAAACGTGCGCCAATGCGCGCTGGCGTAATCGCGCCAGCGCGCCTGTACCTTTAAGAGGCGCGCAGGCGCACCGTGCGCGCCCTAGAGAACTAAGATGGCGCCGGCGCTGGAGGCCGGAACCGGAGCGCGGCGGCGTGGCGGCCGTCCACGCCGCCGCACCACTAGACCACCAGGTGATTTTATTACATTACCCCCCTCTCCAGGGGGGGCAACTGGACCCCCAGGCTTCCCAGGAAACCTTTAATGAAATTGCTTCCTAAGACGGTCAGCTCTGATGTCATCAACTGAGACCCAGGAGTTCTCTTCAGGGCCAAAGCCCTTCCATCTGGTAGGATATTGTACTTTACCACGCACAAGGCGGGAATCAAGGAACTCCTGGATCTCAAATTCAGGCTGACCTTCAACCAGCACAGGGAGAGGAACAGAAACAAAATGGTTAGCAGGTTTTAACAAGGAAACATGAAAAGAGTCTGAAATCTTAAAATTAGCAGGTAATTTAAGACGAACACAAGAAGGGTTGATAATTTCAGAAATGGGGTATGGACCAATGAATCTAGGCCCCAATTTGAGAGAGGGAACCTTCAGTTTAATATTCCTAGTAGAGAGCCACACAGAGTCTCCCACTTTATATTGGGGTGCTTCTCTACGGGTTCTGTCAGCAGCTTTTTTCTGAGCTGAGGAAGCTGCTGACAGAGAGTCGTGAACCTGCGACCAAACCCTAGAAAAACGGTCAATACAAGAATTAGCAGAGGGAACAGGGGAACCAGACCCAGAAAATGAAAATGCCCTGGGGTGCAACACATTAACCACAAAAAAAGGGGACTCCCCTGAGGAGGAATGGGTAGCATTATTGTATGTGAATTCTGCCCAGGGTAAAAGTTCTGCCCATGTGGACTGGTTATCTGAAACATAACACCTGAGGTATTGCTCAAGGGACTGGTTTACCCTTTCGGTTTGACCGTTGGTTTGGGGGTGATAAGTGGAAGAAAAGGATAATTCAACCCCAACAAAGAACAAAAAGCACGCCAAAACTTAGATACAAACTGAACCCCCCTGTCAGAAACAATATTTTCAGGAAAACCATGTAACTTAAAAATGTGAGTGACAAACAGATCAGCCAAGGTTTTAGCAGAAGGGAGGTGTGGAAGGGGTACAAAATGGCTCATCTTGCTAAACCTATCCACCACCACCCAAATCACAGTTTTCCCCTGTGAAGGAGGTAAATCAACAATAAAATCCATCGAAAGATGGGTCCATGGCTTTTTTGGAATAGGTAAAGAAATTAACAGACCCTGGGGAGAATTTCGAGAAGTCTTGGATCTCTGGCAGACTGGACAGGAATTAACAAAGGCCTTAGCATCCTGTTTGAATGATGGCCACCAAACATGACGGGATAACAGGGATACCGTTTTAGCAATACCTGGATGTCCTGCCATTTTAGAATCATGAACCTCCCTTAATACTTGCTCCCTTAACTCCTGTGGTACAAACCATCTCCCCGAAGGGGTATCTGTAGGAGTAGATGATTGAAGAGGGAGCAACAAAGAAGAAAGCTCAGATTCAAGGGTTGCTATGATCATTTCTCTGGGAATAATGGGAGTACACTCACTAGAGTCAGAAGAAATGGATTCAAAACTCCTAGAGAGTGCATCCGCTTTGGTGTTTTTAGTCCCAGGCCTGAAAGTCAAAGAAAAATTAAACCTTGTGAAAAATAGAGCCCACCTAGCCTGCCTCGGATTAAGACGTTTAGCAGACTCTATATATAGAAGATTTTTGTGGTCAGTATAGACCGTCACTAGATGTTTAGCGCCCTCAAGGAGGTGCCGCCATTCCTCAAAGGCCCACTTAACTGCCAACAACTCCCTGTTACCTATATCGTAATTCACCTCAGCAGGTGAGAATTTTCTGGAGAAAAAGGCACAGGGATGTAATTTGTTGGTAGTCGGGTGCCTTTGAGAAAGGACTGCCCCAGCTCCTACCTCAGAGGCATCAACCTCAACAACAAAAGGTAGTGCAGTATCGGGGTGTCTGAGAATGGGGGCTGATCTGAACTCCTTTTTGAGGAATTCAAATGCTTGAACGGCCTCAGGGGGCCACATGCTGGGGTCAGCACCCTTTTTAGTCAGATTAGTGATGGGGGCCACAATGAGGGAAAATTTTTTGATAAACTGCCGATAATAATTAGCAAAACCAAGAAATCTTTGGGTTGCACGTAACGAAGGGGGTTGGGTCCAATCCAGGACTGCTCTCACTTTGCCTGGATCCATTTCTAGACCCTTGCTGGAAATGTTAAACCCCAAAAACTGAACAGAAGAAACCCCAAAAGTACATTTCTCTAGTTTCGCATAAAGATTATTCCCCCTTAGCCTTTGTAAGACTTCACAAACATGATTTTGATGTTCCTTCATGTTGGAGGAAAAAATAAGAATATCATCTAGGTAGACTACTACGAAGATCCCCAGCAGGTCCCGGAAGATGTCATTGACAAACTCCTGGAACACTGCGGGGGCATTACAGAGACCAAAAGGCATAACAAGATACTCGTAGTGGCCATCCCTAGTGTTAAATGCAGTCTTCCACTCATCACCCTCCCTGATTCGAATCAAGTTATAAGCCCCCCTAAGATCAAGTTTGGAAAAGACTTTTGCATTTTTAACTTGATCGAAAAGTTCAGAAATTAGAGGGAGAGGATAGCGATTTTTAATGGTAATCTTATTGAGCCCCCTATAATCAATACAGGGGCGAAGACCACCATCTTTTTTCCCAATGAAAAAGAAGCCCGCCCCCGCAGGGGAACTAGAAGGTCTGATGAAACCCCTTTCTAGGTTTTCCCTTATATACTCCTTTATTGCCTGGGCTTCGGGCAAAGAAAGAGGGTAGGTTCTACCACGAGGAGGAGTGGAACCAGGAGTAAGGTCAATTGGGCAGTCATACTGCCGGTGTGGGGGTAGAGTTTCAGCAGCTTTTTTTGAAAAAACATCAGCATACTCAGCGTATGCGGCAGGTAACCCTTCAAGAGAAGTAGTTGCCACCACTGAAGGAAAGCAAACCCCACCACACTTGGGACCCCATTGTACAACTCCATTTGAGACCCAATCAATTAGAGGGTTATGCCTCTGGAGCCAGGGTAAACCTAAAATTAGGGGAGAGGAAGCACCCTCAATGAGGTATAAAGCTATCTCCTCACAGTGCAGATTGTCAGTACACATAGAAAGAAAAACAGTTTGTTTTGAAACCACACCTGACCCTAAAGGTCTTTTGTCCACTGCCCATATTCTCATGGGGGTAGTTAGAGAAACCAAGGGAATTTTGTATTTGGCTGCAAAAGCAGCATCTAGAAAGTTTCCCTCCGCCCCAGAATCCACAAATGTGGACACCTTGACAGAGCCCGTAGGCCAGGTTAGTTTAACCGGAATCAAAACCTTGGAGGCAGATTGGGGAGAGGAAACTCCTGCACCCAAATGGAGCTCCCCTTCTCCATTTAGGCTTCGGAGTTTCCCGGCCTCTTAGAACATTGGTTCAGAAAATGTCCCTTTTCACCACAGTATATGCAAAGACCCAGGGAACGCCTGCGTGCCTTTTCCTCAGGAGTCAGGTGGGATATGCCTAATTGCATAGGCTCCTCCTGAGGTAGAGGCACAGAGGGGTTAGAAGATTTTACATTGGTTACCATATTAGATCTGAAATTAGTAACCCCCGAGAAGCTTGTACTCCTCTCACCCCTTCTCTCCCTTTGCCTTCTATCTACCTGGATGGCGAAGGACATGAGGTCATCCAGGTTAGAAGGTAGGGGATAATTAACCAAACTATCTTTTACAGAATCAGATAACCCCAAACGGAATTGACTCCGTAGAGCTAAATCGTTCCACCCAGTTTCTACTGCCCACCGGCGGAATTCGGTGCAGTACACCTCCGCATCCCTTTTCCCTTGGTGCAATTTACGAATCGCAGAATCGGCAGAAGATGCACAATCCGGGTCATCGTAAAGAATTGCCATGTTGTTAAAGAAAGTATCAAGGGAATAACGAGCAGGGTCAGAGGAAGGCAGCCCTAGGGCCCAAATTTTGGGGTCACCCGAAAGCAGGGTCATAACGAATCTTACTTTCTCCTCACCAGATTGGAAAGAGTGAGGAAAGAAACTTAGGTACAACTTGCATGCCTCTTTAAAGACGAAAAACTTGGTGCGATCCCCACTGAACTTTTCAGGGAACACAATTTTAGGTTCATTGAGTTTGGTTGAACCCACAGGAGGAGGAAGAGGAGCAGAATTGCTGCTGGGAAGCTTGCGTGGTCTCCAGCTGTCGGGTTAGGTTGTGGAAACCCTGCAGGAGATAATTTTGCTTCTGTTCATGGTCCTCCAAGCGCTGTAACAGGGTGGTAAGAAGCGCTTCGGTGGAAGTTGGAGGAGCAGCAGCAGCTTCAACGTGACTTTCGTCCTGCATGGCCCGTGATAATGTCACGACCGGCACCCGATACCAGAACAAATGCCAAGCACCCTGGTCTCGGCTCGGCTTCACCAGTAGTGTGACCACCGTTGGGCTTCGGGAGGAGCCCTCGGCTTACTTGGGTGCCACCTGGACTTAACGAGGGGTGCAAGGCAAGATGTTCTGGCTGGCGAAGGGGCACGGCTGTTAGCAGAGTCTTTTGGGCCGAAGGTCACGGTACAAATGGAGCAGGCTAGAGAATCGTCAGACAGGCTGGGTCGAGGCAGGCAGATATCAAGAATCGTCAGGCAGGCAAGGGTCAAACCGGGTTGTCAATCAAGGGGTTAAGCAGGAAGAGTTGTCGTAGGCAGGCAAGGGTCAGGATAAAGAATGCAGAATAGTCAGGAACAGGCTGGGTCAAACACGGGTAATCAAAGACTAGATTCAGAACAGATCAAACGCACAAGGCTCAGGAACCACAAGAAACAAGTTCTATCACGGGCACTGGCTGGGAGTAAGAATGGGCCTTAAATACCTCCAAATTTCGCGCCAAAACGTGCGCCAATGCGCGCTGGCGTAATCGCGCCAGCACCTTTAAGAGGCGCGCCTGTGCGCGGCGCGCACCCTAGAGAACTAAGATGGCGCTGGAGGCCGGAACCGGAGCGTGGCGGCCGTCCACGCCGCCGCACCACTAGACCACCAGGTGATTTTATTACACACCCATTGATGTCCCTTGAGACTGCCAAAAGTATTCCCCTTTGAATCTAAAGTAGTTCTTTTTAAGGACTACAGTGAGACGATCTAATAAAAAGTAAACCAAATTGTTTGGTAGGTTAGTCTCGAGTAGATACTCTTCTATACACATTAACCCTTCATCCTGACGTATTGACGTATAAAGGCTTTCAATATCTATGCTACATAGTGTACAGTTTTCAGTTAAACCCTCTAAGGTGTTCAATTTCCTTAATAATTCACTTGTATCTTTTAGGCAATTTGGTATTTGTTTGACCAGTGGTTGCAAATAAAAATCCACATATTTACTTAATGGTTCTAACACAGATCCTATCCCAGAGACGATTGGGCGGCCCGGGGGGTTCTCCAATGATTTGTGTACTTTAGGTAACAAGTACAATACTGGGGTTCGTGGGTGTTCTGTTATTAGGAAATCTGCAGTTTTTTGGTTGGTGCAACTTTAAAACAGGCACAACCACCGATACCCCAGTTTCACGTCATTTTAATTTACACAATCACCATGTGTCCCAACTAAAATGGTTTGTGTTAGAAGTAGCTGAACTACCACATAGAGGAGGAGATATTAGAAAAATATTGCTACAGAAAGAGGCACGTTGGATTAAGAAACTCGACAGTTTGACTCCAAGAGGTATGAATGACCAGTGGAGTGTAGGATGTTTTTTTGTAGTTTTTTGTAATTTTCGAATACTGCTGATCCAAATTTTATTATTATTCTGTTCTAATCTGTTGTCATATTCCTTTTCAGTGAGCAAAATGTGGCTTCCCTATAGTTTGAAATAGAATAGAAACAAGATACCGTACAGTATCAGATCTTCTGATTGGTAAGATAAACTGGGCAATTTTAGCCACACTGTTACAAATTTGCAACATTGTTAACAATGCAACACGGTAACAAGAAAGAGAAAAATAATTGTAACTCTTATGTAATACAACTCTGCTACTTAAGTAATATGATGTTCATGTAATTTGAAAATTGTAGATTTTGCAGCAAACTGGACTCTTTTTTGTAGGCTGAAAAGCAGTACAGGGGGTAAAGTGTAACCTACCATTTTTATGGTTTTATTGACTATTGGATGATTTGTTTTTTTCACTACACTGGACTATAAGCACTAAAGTTACACTGATTATATTGTATGATATGAGGCCAGGCTAACAAATCCCCAACTGCAGTGACCTCGAGGAGTTAACGTTTTTAGTAACCTATCACACCAAGGGGGTGGAGTTTATATGGATTTAAAAACCTGTTTGAAATGTGCACTGATTAACACTTGAAAAAGAGCCACTAGCTCGAAACATGTTGTGAATAAAAAAACCTTGCAGCACAGTTTCTGCGGTTTTATGTTCCTGTTTGTCCACAACCTTAAAGATTTGGCATTTGCATTGCTTCTAATTTGGGACAGAAGCTGTGGCGCAGGAGCTCTATCGTGACACTGGTACAAACTATTTCTTCTTTCTCCTACTCATACTCCTGTTTCTCATTGAAAATCGTAAATTGTCTCTGAATATTACTTTCAACATCATACTAACAGTTATGTTAAAGTGAACAACCCCTTTAACAGGGAGCTCCACTTCTACAGTTTTCACTACAGATTTATGTTTTCTCAGAGTTGCTTCTCTTGGCTCTGCCTTACTGACAATCTGCTACAAGCACAGACAAGGTCACAGAGACTTTCTGTTCTTTGTTCATGTTTTACTTGCTTGTTTGGGATCAATAGAGTGCGCATTGGCCATTTCTACAGTGATTATACTGGAACAGCTAGGGTTAATATGCTAAATTATCCATTTTATGGTAGTATATGTAGTATACTATCAGATATGCATTTAATATTCTGATTATCCATTTAATACTGGCATGACTGAATTATGTTTTGTTAAATGGGTGTGGTATTTGGGGAGTGGCCAAAAGTGGGAGTGGTTTTACAAAAAATTTTGGCGTACAACGCGAGCCAGGTATGTGAGGCTCCACCAGTTAGCTCTTTGCCCAGGGCCCACCAAGGCCTTAAAACGGCCCTTACCGCATGTCTACCCAAAACAGAGAACATTCAGGAAAATATACAATCCCAAACCTTGTGGTGATTTCAATCCTCTCAGTGAGCTCAACCAGGCAGCTTTCCTGTGTCTTTTCCCCAGACTGGAGCTCAACACTCTGGCTCAAGCTGCCTTTTAATTATTCACCTGAGATGCCTTAGGTAGACCCAAAACACCCGGGCTGGACTAGCAGTCCCAGAACCACTCTGTTAGGAACCTGGGGCATAAATAAGCTCTGTCCTAGACTTTCCCAGGTATCCTAGTGGTGACCTCACCACAATATATATATATAAATATATATAAAAAAAAATATATATATATATATATATATATATATATATATATATATATATATATATATTTCCCACTATATACATTATCTTGAACAAAAAGTTTTACATATATATTATGTATGTTTATAAGCAGTAACAATAAATGCAAGTTTAATTGGGAAAAGCTTTAGAATTAATGTAATTGGGTGTAGGATGTGCAGCCAGGCCCCCCAACCAGGTCCCCTTTGGAAGTGCTTGTGACCTCCCCCAGATTCGCTTTCATCTGGTATGGTACCTATGGATTGGAGAAAAGGTGATGTCATTCCAATATTTAAAAAGGGTTTAGGATCTCAGCCTGGCAATTATCGGCCAGTAAATTTGACACCTGTGGTGGGCAAATTATTTGAAGGCTTGAAGGGATCACATTCAAAATTTTGTCCTAGTGAATGGCATTATGAGCAGCAATCAGCATGGCTTTATGAAGGATAGGTCATGTCAGACAAATTTGATTGCTTTTTATGATGAGGTAAGTAAGATGCTGGATAGTGGGGGAGGAGTAGATGTGATCTATTTGGATTTTGCCAAAGTGTTTGATACCATGCCCCACAAACGACTGCTTTCTAAACTAAGGTCTGTTGGGCTTAATGAAGTCCGAAGCACTGGTAAAGCCCCATCTAGAATATGCCGAACAGTTTTGGTCTCTATCACTCAAACAGGACATTATTGTATTAGAGAGGGCACAGAGAAGGGCAACTAAGCTGGTAAAAGGTATGGGAAAATCTTAGTTATGAAGAAAGACTGGCCAACTTGGGGATATTCACCCTGGAGAAGAGGCGTTTAAGGGGTGTATGAATAAATATATAAGGGGATCATATAATAATCTATCTAATGCTTTATTTACCAGTAGGTCTTTCCAGTTGACATGAGGTCACCCATTCCATTTAGAATAAAAGAGGTTCCGCCTAAATATTCGGAAAGGTTTTTTTTACAGTGAGAGCTGTGAAGATGTGGAATTCTCTCCCTGAATCAGTTGTACTGGCTGATACAATATATACCTTTAAGAAGGGGTTGGATGGCTTTTTAGCAAGGGAGGGAATACAGGGTTATGGAAGATAGCTCATAGTACAAGTTGATCCAGGGACTAGTCCAATTGCCATTTTGGAGTCAAGGAGGAATTTTTTCCCCCTCTGAGGCAAATTGAAGAGGCCTCAGATAGGTTTTTTTTTTGCTTTCCTCTGGATTAACTGGCATTTAGGCAGGTTAAAAAAAGTAAAAAGGTTGAACTTGATGGACGTGTGTCTTTTTTCAACCTAACTTACTATGTTACTATGTTACATTCCCCATGCCTAGGCAACAAGCAGAGGAAGATAATGAGCAGCCTCTGGGGCACAATTGCCCAGATGCCCTACCCAATAGCAGACAAGTGGAAACCAAACTTTGTCTGCACCCTCCAGCGTTGCCCCTTTGAGATCCTCACCCACATGTGTGCCTGCCTGCTGCAAAAGGAGTACATGTCACACACGAGCACACAAAATGTTATACTATCATTCATATTTAAACTTACACATAACATTTTTTGGGGCTGGGGGGAGATTTTCACACCCACAGCACAATTTCAGAAATGAAGAATAATTATGAATATTAATAATAAATTAGAGCATTAAGACAAATTATGTATTTAAACCAAATTATGGATTTCAGAGAATGTTTAAAAATTTATAGTTTCCTGGGATAAGCTTACTATTTGTGGAATTTGTGACCTTTAAACGTATGACAGTTTTCTGGAGCTGTGCTTTGTTAATGTAGTTGTCTAGTTCTGGGAGTTTTTCTGAGTTAGTAATCTCAAAACTACACATATTATGAACTGGCATGTTTGGGAGACATGGGGCTTTCCAAATTGTTTCTAATATGTCTTTCTACTTTATGAAAGTGGAAGTGGATTGAAAGGGGAATTATTCAAAAACTTTAAAAGCTTACAAAAAAAAAATTCCTATTTAAAAGACCATCCTAAGAAATGGGAGACCACAAAATGTAAAAAAAAAACTGAGAGCAATACATGTAGGCAATATAGTTTAAGGCTATTTAGTATTACTGCCCGCTGGTGGCCATGTAGACCCACTCGCAAAGTCACCTTCTACCCCACCAGTGTTGTACTTACCCTTTACACACTGAAGTCTTTACCTCTGGTATCTCCCCATCCAGTCAACCAGCAGAAGTGCCCAGTGCGGTCCGACCAGGCGGCCGCGCGGTCCTATCGCCCGCCTTCCCAGCGCGCCGGCGAAAAAACGCCGGCTCAGCTGGTGTAGTTGAACGGCTGCTGGGCGGCATGCCGCCCCTATTTTTCTACCGCCCTAGGCCCGGGCCTATGCGGCCTTGCCGCAAATCCGGGCCTGTTGGGATGTACAACAACAAAATAAAATAAAACAATATAGTCAAAACATAAATTGTAGTCTGCTTGATTCCTCTCTTTTATAACACTGGAATCACCTGGAGTTTGAAGGTGGGGGATATGTGGTTAGTGCTCTGGGTGTGCTTCAGCCAAGGGGACCAAATTTTCTCAAACTTATTGGGGCATCCTCTGCCTTCATAAGTCAGCTTTATGTTAACTAGGCTTTTATTTATGAGAGATAGGCAATGCTGCCTTGTAGGCAATGCTGCCTTGTTGAGGAGGCATCCATTTCATTACCAATGATTTTTTAGCATAGAATAAGACCATTTTAACACAAATTTATACTTGCCTTACTACAGACACAGGGCTTCTCAATTGACGAATATGAAAAAAAAATTCCAATATCATCCCTTGTAAAGCTATTATATTTTAAGTTTGTGTTGTAATTAAGAATGAAAAGATATACTTTTCTATGTAAATCTTTTAACAGACAGTTTTGTAGAATAAATATAATAGATGATATTTGACTTCCAAAAAAATCGATAAAACACTTAGAACACTTACTTTATGAAGCAGTGGGACGCAGTAAGAACCTTTTACTACATGTTTAAACAAATCCGTTTAATTTATTCACTAAATAGAAGTTTCAGGTGTTCTGTGATTTATCTGACACATTGCTTGCTTCAGTGGTGCAATCTCTTCACCTCTTTCCATAGAAAAACATTGCGGATACTGGCAAAACTAAAGGGATACTGTCATGGGAAAAAAAATGTTTTTCAAAATGAATCAGTTAATAGTGCTGCTCCAGCAAAATTCTGCAGTGACATCCATTTCCCAAAAGAGCAAACAGATTTTTTTATATTCAATTTTGAAATCTGACATGGGGCTAGACATATTTTCAATTTCCCAGCTGCCCCAAGTCATGTGACTTGTGCTGATAAACTTCAATCACTCTTTACTGCTGTACTGCAAGTTAGAGTGATATCACCCCCTCCCTTTTTCCCCCCCAGCAGCCAAACAAAAGAACAATGGGAAGGTAACCAGATAGCAGCTCCCTAACACAAGATAACAGCTGCCTGGTAGATCTAAGAACAGCACTCAATAGTAAAAACCCATGTCCCACTGAGACACATTCAGTTACATTGAGAAGGAAAAACAGCAGCCTGCCAAAAAGCATTTCTCTCCTAAAGTGCAGGCACAAGTCACATGACCAGGGGCAGCTGGGAAATTGACAAAATGTCTAGCCCCATGTCAGATTTCAAAATTGAATATAAAAAAATCTGTTTGCTCTTTTGAGAAATGGATTTCAGTGCAGAATTCTGCTGGAGCAGCACTATTAGCTGATTCATTTTGAAAATGTTTTTTTCCATGACAGTATCCCTGTGATTGGGAGCACCTTCCATCAAGGGAAGCAAGGAGTGATGTGCAGGGTCAAATGATTATAAATATAAAGAAAAGGAAGGAAAAAAGAATGAAGGTTGCACCATCCCACTTCAATTAATCAAAATACTCAATTGTATGCTAATAAAACGTAACCTCAACCTTAACTTTAACGTAAGTCTGTCAAGCAGACAGAAGATTGGCATTTAGAGACCACCACTAATACAGGATAACATCAGGATGGGAGGGATTATGATAGAAGACAATCCTCCATGCTATGGGGTATATTTATTAAAAAGTGAAGTTAAAGATCTCCACAGTCCGCTAGAGTTAAATTCCACCACTCTCCATTCATTTCTATGGGAATTTGAAAGGTGTATTTATCAAAGGATGAACTTTCACTTTCACCCATTGATAAAAACTCTTTTAAAAGTCCCATAGAAATGAAAGGAGAGTGGCGGAATTTCACTCTAGAGGACTGTGGCGATCTCTAACTTCACTTTTTGATAAGTACATTCATATCAAGGGATATACTTTTCCATGTGGCAGATGTAAAGCCTGTAAGTACATGTACAATCAACGTACTGTGAAAGACAGGTTTGGCAAATAGCACACATAAAATACAGATTTTCATGAACTACAGAGGGCATAATTTATATGCTCATCTGCCCTTGCAATAATGTATATATCGGCAAGACCTGCCGTTCTTTTAAAGAACGTATCCTGGAGCATGTAGCTAGCACTAATAGCTAGTCTCAGACCTAATCAAAGCTGACAAACAAATGCTGCCAGTCAGCAGACATTTCTTCAATTGTCACAACCATCTGACTAAGGGACTCAAGGCCATGGGTCCATACAAATATGTATGGGCATTAGAGGAGGTGACCTTGAGACAGCTCTGTTAATGAAAGAGCGCAAATAGATCTTTACAATGAACGCTCTCAGTCCCCATGGAATTAACGAGAGTATTGTCATGAATGCATTTATCTTTTCATGTCTAATTCATGTCTAATAACTATCAAATATATGATACCATTTTCAACACATATACCCTGTATTTTATTCTTTATCTTGCCCTATGCATGCATTTTTTGTGAATGAGAAAGCTGGGGTGATAATAATCATTTAGAATGGAGCACATTTATTGCATATTGGGATATAATGTAACAGAAATATGTAACAGTAATGTTACTGTGGTAATCATGTATCAATAACACCTGGGTATATTACCATTTAAATGGTTATTAAATGCTGTCTTTTCCCTTGATGTGAATGTGATACATATAGGGGCAGATTCACTAAGGGTCGAATTTCGAAGTTAAAAATACTTCGAAATTCGACCCTCGAATTGAAATCCTTCGACTTCGAATATCGAAGTCGAAGGATTTAGCGCTAAACTTTCGTTCGATCGATCGAAGGATTTTTCGTTCGATCGAACGATTAAATCCTTCGAATCGAACGATTCAAAGGATTTTAATCCAACGATCGAAGGAAAATCCTTCGATCAAAAAAAGGTTAGCAAACCTATGGGGACCTTCCCCATAGGCTAACATTGACTTCGGTAGGTTTTATCTGCCGAAGTAGGGGGTCGAAGTTTTTTTTAAAGGGAAAGTACTTTGACTATCGAATGGTCGAATAGTCGAACGATTTTTCGTTCGAAACGTTCGAATCGAAGTCGAAGGTCGTAGTCGAAGGTCGAAGTAGCCCATTCGATGGTCGAAGTACCCAAAAAATACTTCGAAATTCGAAGTATTTTTCATTCGAATCCTTCACTCGAGCTTAGTGAATGGGCCCCATAGCGTTTATTGTGATAACCACGTATCAAAAATGCTTGGGTATATTAGTGTTCAAATGGTTACTACATACTGTCTCATCCCTTTATATGAACGTACTAAAATACATAGGATGGAGGATTGTCTTCTATTATAATCCCTCCCATCCTGACATAATCCAGTATAAGTGGTGGTCTCTAACTGCCAATCTTCTGCTTCAACATAAATAGTCTCTTTGACTTCCCCACGATCATCGCCTTTGACAAAACCGGTATAATACCGGCCGGGTAGCAACCCTACCTGCCAATAGTATCTAAAATGAATGAGAATGTGCCTGATGTAGATCGAGCGAAATGTGCATCAGGCACATTCTCATTAATTTTAGATACTATTGGCAGGTAGGGTTGCTACCCGGCCGGTATTATACCGGCCTAGCTGGTAAAACACCTGGCGAGGCTGGGCTGGTATTACAAATTTACCGGCAATGTAGATTGCCGGTAAATTTGTAATACCCTTAAGAAAACACCTTGGCCAATCCCCAATCCACTGGAAACATAACTGTTCTCCTCCTTCTGGCCATTGCTGCGACGTAGCTCTGGTCTTTTTCCATCATGACCCGCCCCTTTTTTGTCATGGCCCGCCCTTTTTGTTCCCATCCCCACCACCGGCCTGTAGAATTTCTTTGAAAACGTGGCAACCCTATAGGCAGGGCGTTGGAACTAAGCTTAACGGGCATGTAAAGGCAAAAAAATTAAATCTCATTTTTACTTTCTTTAATGAAAAAAAACAAAACAATATACTTTAATTAAAAAAATGTGTACAGTTTTTATAAGAAACTTGACTGTATGCAGTGAAATTCTCCCTTAATTTACTGCTGTGGATAGGAATTGTCAGATTGTCCCTAAATGCTCTGCAGGTAAAGAATCATAATTATGAACAGCAGGGGGAGCCCAGCCTTATTTCCCAACCATGCAGTACTCAAGCAGCTTTGTTTGTTTCCCTATAGAGCAGTCAGCGACTGTGTAGAGATTTGTATTGGATTATATTTTTGCCTTTACATCCCCTTTACTCTTTCCAACTGCAGCTGCAGGGACAAAGATCATGGAGCCAGATTTAAACAGATAAACTGGTATTCTATTTGGAGGATTATTTTTCTGCAGCCACTGGTTCTGCAGAGTTAGAGAAAGTTTGTATTGAACAATTCAAAAACTATACAATTCACATTTGATTACAGGACAACACAGGACCCAGTGCAGTTTGCCTATTCTTGCTGTATCGGCTTCTGGCAGATATTATTTGACTTGTGCTGTTTTGATAATTTATGACGATCCCTAAGAAGCCCAGACCACACTGAGCATGTGCACAATCTTGGTCTTGCAAAGATGTTTAACAAAGTTACAAGATGGTGACCCCCTGTTGCCAACTTTGAAAGCATAAATCATTTGTTTAATTCTTCTGCTTCTGGTGCAGTAAGTTGATGTTTCTAAACATGTTTATGTTTAGTATACAAAATACAGCATTTCTAGCCTTATTCTATTTTAGACTTTACTTGTCCTTTAATGAACAGCTGGGAGGGCACTCTGCTGGTGGCGGGAGTTGCAGGTAGTTTGGAGGAGATAGGATATTACAGTAACTTTATAATAATGCTCCTTGACAACGGCATGTCAGCTGAACAATAGCCAGTGGGGAGAATTTTGGTCGGGTGGCGGGAGTTCGCGGTCTGATTGTAGTGGGGGCAATGCAAGACTGGGCGCCTCCGTACTAATAGTGCTCAATACAATGTAATAATTCCCTACTAATTACCGAACAGGACAGTATTGATCGGCATACAATATAGAGCATGTGGGTGACGGCACCTGGAAGCTTATTTGAGTGTAATACATTAATCTGCAATTGTCCGCCAATACCGTTTAACTCTGCGTCTGTATTCCAACGGTGTGTACTACACGTGGGCAGGATCAATACCAGCCTCTCTCTTACATAGGAGCTGTTTGAGTAGTGATCCCTCTCAGTTGTTTCCTTCTGTGCTTCTGCCTATAATTATTTTAATTAAGCTTGACAGACATGCCCTGTTCTTAATTATTTATAATAAAAGTCACATTTTATTAGCATACAATAGAGAATTATTATCAATTCAAGTGGGATGGTACAACCTTGGGTCATCCTTTTTACCTTCCTTTTCTTTACATGGGAAATACTGCTTTCTGTAGTAAACACTGATGATGATGGGGGAACCCCATGCAGAAAAGCTTACTATGGTGTTTGGTGCCTGCCTGTCACCACCAGTGAGATAACCTTGATTTGCAAAATTGTACATGTGCTTTTAGCCTTACAACAAACATTATTTCTTTATTTTAAAGTTTTATTTATACAATGGTAGATGACTTGATAGAAGGATAAACAAAGAAGAAAAAAAGAAAACAATATTCAGACATATATAGTAAAAAAAGGGAGTGGCAGCCAGATATATCACAAACAGCATTGGGTCATAGGCACCTTTTCTTTTCAGGATAACATATTCATTTATGGGTAAAGAAATGGGACCAGTTAAGGGAGAAAAAGCAAGACAATATCAGTGGGAGACATTTTGGTTGTCTAAGAAGTATCATCAATATCTGCAAGGTTAATATTCAGCCAAGGAGACCATAGAGGGCACTTATCTTACGCCTGGGGCAAGTGCTAGAGCGCTGTGGGATGGAAGAGCACACCCCTTTAACTTTAGAAGCACTTGCACCCTGGAGAATGCTGCTCTCTAATATTTCAAGATATTTCAATTTAGCGACCCATGTGTAACAGAAGCGCCTGTGTAACAGAAGTGCCTGTGTAACAGAAAGTTAATTTAATACAGGGTCCAGGGGGATTATTACTGACTTATTTTTATTAAAAGTAAGCCTGGAGAAGACATAAACTTTTATAATGTATTGTAATATTAAAAGACATTACTTGCTGCGTAAAACATAAGTTTATTTTTCAAAATTAAAAAAACATGCTTTGTTTAAAAGTAGGGGTGAAGTTAAGTAGATCTTCAACAATTTTTTACGATGGTAAAAAAATAACGTTAACAATATGGACATCATTAAGTAATCTAAAATGTATTCTGAACATTTATCGAAAAAGGTTTATAAAAAGTTATTGTAAACCCTGCTTATAATTTTTATCTTTGTATTTCTGAAATCTGATTTTGCTGTGAATACAAACCTGAACTGAGTAAACGTACAAAGGTGAAACATGTTTTCTGAATATTATCTACATGGTCGTTGAACTTTTAACTTCATTTTATTATATTTAACTTTGTTGAACTCTGTACTATGGGAAAAGGCAGGCAGAAAAAACAATACAGCACCAGGCATCCAGACTAATCTACCTACAATGAAACCTGCCAAGGCCAGGAGAAGGGACGCACTTCATTTCCAGGCACAATCCTTTCTACAGTGTTTTGTTGGAAAAATGCAACACCACAATCAGTCTAGAAAAGTCAATAAGTAAAAGCTGAAGTATAAAACAGTAGTGACAAGACTCATTATTATCACCTATTTTTTCACTTTGTTTTTATACAAAAGGGCATACTTAAAACTGTAATGATTACTTAAAACTATGTAACCAGCCGTAACCTTTTTTATAGAGTTTTTTTTATAGAGTTTGTGAGTTTTAGAGCAAAATAAAACACTGTAAAAATTGAGTTTGAATGTTAATAAATCTTTCCTTCAGTGTCACAAGAGCAGTCTGGCAACATGTGGCGATCACCAGTGTAACCTGAATGAGCTGCACAGTGTAGCCCAAGCTGCTTTGGGAAACAGCTCTCTTAAAGAGGTAGGTCACCTTTACATTAACTTATTTGTAGATTTCTTTAATTATTTTCCTTCCTTTTGTAAGGTTTTCCAAAAGGGGGTTAGTGACCCTAGCAGCCAAAAACTATTGCTCTATGAGATTAGAAAGCTAAAAAAAAACACTGAAAATAAAAAATGAATTACAAATTGTCTCAGAAAATCAATATCTACATCACAATAAAAAATAATGTGAAGGTGAACTTCTCCTTTAAAGGCAGAAGGCTGAATTTATGATCAAATAAGTGCAGGTGCTGGTATACTAAAATTGGACTCTTTTAGGATACCATTCAGTTAGCACTTGCAACTATCCAATGCTCATTTCAACGTGCGCTTTGTACCTTGCTCTAGTTGAACCTTTTTCTGGCACATCTGACAAAGAACAATGTGCAATGTAAGGCTTGTACTTAACGCCAGCCTTGGACTGGCAATTAGGAACTGTTAATTTAACATGGGGATGCTACTTGCAATAGTAAAAACGAGAAGATTGGCTTTGTCCAGTTTTTATGTGCCCAAAAATTATGTAGTATAAGCATGGTTCTACATTTGCTTACAGCTTTTATGCAAGTCTTTGCAAGAGTTTGTAAAGTAGTTTCAAGTATTGTAACCTCCTGTTGAGTATACAGGTAGGGGATCCATTTTCCAGAAACCCATTATCCAATAGACTCCATTTTATCTAAATAATCCAAATTTTAAAAAATTATTTTCTTTTTCTCTGTAATAATAAAACAGTACCCTGTACATGATCCAAACGAAGATATAATTAATCCTCATTGGAAGCAAAATTTATTTTTAGTTTATTGAGGTTGTTTCATGTTTACATGATTTTCTAGAAGACATACAGTAGTATGAAGATCCAAATTACAAAAAGATCCATCATCCAGAAAACCCCAGGTCCCAAACACTTTGGATACAGATCCCATACCTGTATAATGCAGCTCTGGGTAATGGTTTATAGGACAGATACTGTTGAGCTGAAAAGGGTACAGCGATGTGTAGTAAAGTTAATAAAAAAAACATTTAAGATTTACATTAGGAAGAAATTGGAAAAAAAAATCCTCTGGAGAAGAGGCACTTTTTGTGATTGTCAGGAAGATTATTCCACCTTTGGAGTGCAGTTTTTCATGCTACATGGTTTTTTCACCTGTCTTTGAATCAACAGCAGCAGCTGGCATCCTTTCTATCAATTGTTTTCTTTTTCAGCATGCTCATTTTATGTGTGCCAATGTCAATGTCAGTGTTAGAAACCTTTGCAGAGTATACCTAATGAATGTGGGGTTTATAATGCAGATCACTGACATGCCAGTTTGTTGCTCAAATCTCGTATACTGCACAGTGCCAATTTCATACATGGAGTTGGTGCTCAGATGAACACATGACTGAGTGTATTTGCAGGAGATCTTTTATAACAGAAGTTTATTACCAAATTATAGTCATCTGCTTCCAAATGTTAAAAAATCAGAGAATTAACAGTTCTATATATAATAAATAATTGCATATGTGGTTGCAAAAATAACATAAAAATATAAATTAAAAAGCTAATCTAAGATATATAATACATGTTACACACAGTATAAGCAATATTAAATATACACAAGTTCTCCAAAGAACAAGGAAAAAGAAAGACTTTATACAATGAAAACCTTTAAGTTGTGCCTCATTTTAAACCATTTATTTATGCTCCCTCCATAGATTATGCATATGTGATTTTAGATTTTACACCATTTTTTCAAGTCCCCTGAAAAATGTAAAATGGATGATCTACTGTACCTGTTTTTGCAAAATCAGTTTTGACAAGCATAACATTTTCGCTGATATTACTTACCAAGGTGCAGAAATTTAGGATACATTCTGTGCTGAAGTAAAGCAGCTTGTGCTACTGATAGCACAAATGGCAGGAAAAATAAATCTTTTAAAATAATTTCCAGGAGAGTGAACTAACAAAACCATGGCAGTGCTGGTATTTATACAGCACAGGAATTATCATAAATAATAAGCGTTACACAGGGGACCAGTGGTATGATAGACTTCAAACAATACAGCCTGTTGAAAACACATGGGCCTGGATGTTTCTGCCTGTGCCCAGCATTCTAGTTACAAACTGACATTGTGATAGCACTTTTACAGTGTAAGTCAAAAACAAGATCAGCCAGGATCATGTACGATTGTGTTATGAAACAATTAATTTGTAATTGGCAGACTGGTTCTCATATCTCATGTTCGCTGATTATATTAAAACGATCTACAAAGAAGACTAAAGAGAGATTAGGAGACATAAACATCCCTTTGTGTGTCTCTAGTTGAATAGTCCTGATGTAAGACATACAGTAACTATAAATATAGCCAAGGGAAACTATTACAATGTCTGATATATTTGTATGGATGCTAGAGTAAAAAAAAAATATTTGATTGTATTAGTCCCTTTAAAGCTCAGTAGAACATACTTCCCAACTGTCCCTTTTTCGGAGGGACAGTCCCTCTTTTGACAGCTCAACCTGCAGTTCCTCATTTGTACTGGAAATTCCCTATTTTCTCTGCACTGAAAGGAGAAGGAAAGGTTAAAACTAAGTAAGCTTTATCAGAAAGGTCCATCTAAACATACCAGTAAACTTCCAAAGTAGTGCTGCTCTGAGTCCCCTGATAAAAGAAACACAGCATTTCTTTCCTTCTATTGTGTACACATGGGCTTCTGTATCAGACTTCCTGCCTTCAGCTTAAACCTCATTGCCCTGGGCAAGAGCATGCTCAGTTTGCTCCTCTCTCCCCCCCCCTTCTCTACTGTAATCTGAGCCCAGAGCAGGGAGAGACTCAGGCAGGAAGTGATGTCACACCACATTAATACTGCAGCTCCTATCCTAAACAAACAGAGAGTTTCTAGAGCTTTTTACTCAGGTATGGTAAAACATTCTACAGAATAAATATAGCATTCTAGCTTGCATTATTGCAGCTAATCTATTGGCAATAAAATGCCTCCATAGCTTTCCTTCTCCTTTAAAGGAGAAGGAAAGCTACGGAGGCATTTTATTGCCAATAGATTAGCTGCAATAGTGCAAGCTAGAATGCTATATTTATTCTATAGAATGTTTTACCATACCTGAGTAAAAAGCTCTAGAAACTCTCTGTTTGTTTAGGATAGGAGCTGCAGTATTAATGTGGTGTGACATCACTTCCTGCCCGAGTCTCTCCCTGCTCTGGGCTCAGATTACAGTAGAGAAGGGAGGGGTGGGGGGAAGAGGAGCAAACTGAGCATGCTCTTGCCCAGGGCAATGAGGTTTAAGCTGAAGGTAGGAAGTCTGATACAGAAGCCCATGAGTACACAATAGAAGGAAAGAAACGCAGTGTTTCTTTTGACAGGGGACTCAGAGCAACATTACTTTGGGGGTTTACTGGTATATTTAGATGGACCTTTCTGATAAGGCTTACTTACTTTTAACCTTTCCTTCTCCTTGAACAGCCAGAAAAAGAAACAAAGTTTCTAACTTAATTGGCTTCTAGCAGAGAGCACAGAATACCTAACAGGTGCAAATAAGATACTTTGTAACAATTTTGAGACACAAATAAACAGTTTAGATAAGGAGAATTATTTTCAAACTTTCATAACCTGCCAAATTTTGTAAAATTAACATGGTAATTAGGGGGTGTGGCCACAGAAAGGGGCATGGTCAAAAAATTGCTACGCTACGTGCAAACAATTTTTTTGTCCCTCTTTTTACTTCCAAAATGTTGGGAGGTATGGCATAATATATAAAATCTTTGGAACTATAGCTGCTGGTCATGCAGAAATGAGGTGCTGTGAAGATGATGGAATTTAAAAGAATAAACAAAGTTTGTCAAGGTTCTGATGATATTGGTAAGACCTGCAGTTATTATGAGTTACTACTGTAGCTATCAAAAATTGCTAACCTTGTAGCTTTTCTCCATAACACACCAGTTTTTTGCTGGTCAGTTCTTAATGGTCTTTTTTAAAAAAAATTTAAACCACACCCATGTTATAAAAACGTGTTCAAACCATACCCACATTAATGGTGGTAGCACACCAAAAAAAACAAATGGTCATTGCTCACTGCAGGTATATCACCCAGCTCTCATATGTGAAAAAGTTTATGTCATATTAAGACATACCTTTATATCATATGCCTCCTCCTCCCATGTGGATTGCACAGCAACCCACAGCACATAATTGCCGTCACAAGGGGGAAATGCTACAAAATACATGCAACTGTGCTTGTGCTTACATCTTCACACAATTATTTAGGCACTGTCTGTTGATGCAGGCTGTGAGGTGGTGGTGGTAGCTCCTGGGTTCCCCTGCAGTAATAGATAATTGAGCAAAATTCTTAACAGGAGGTAGGATGAAAAGAGCACAACTATACAAAAGTCCAAGGAAAGACTTTAATACCTTTAGTACCTTTAATAAGTACCTTTAATAAATTGAGAAAATTAGTGAACCAACCTAACCAAAAGCTGTGTTTTTTATTATTAATTACCCTTTTGTCTGCAGAATTCCAGCATTAATTATAGACATTTTTATTTAAAAATCCCTTTACTTTTATTTTAACTGGAATTCTGGTCTAAAGCTGGCTGTACGGGTGTGCTATATCGAATTGCAATGATGGGGATACAGGCAGTTGGGTCAAGGACCACATCAATGAGTCAAGGTGGTCATCATCCCAACTAGTGTCCGATCAGCCAGATAATCGGTTGGGTAGGCCTGTCGAGTGCCCTATATATGGGTAGATAAACTGCCACCTCGGACTGAAAGAACTGAATCAGCAGCTAAAATCAGTCCGGGTGAGACCTATCCCTGACAACTTTACTGCTGTATTCAAAGACGTAAGGTCTCATTTACGAAGCATTGGACAAGGTACCAAATTAAAAAAGCAGCCTAATGGGGGGCAATGGGTAGACACCTATGTTTTTTAGTCTTTCTTTCAAGTAAAGTGTGAGAATGCCAAACACTAATGCAATGTCTGCTACTAGGTTGCCCATAGTCACATATGCCCATTATTTTACTAAAACATGGCAATCCTGCTACAAAGTGTTACTTGCACTATATTGCCATTCTATAATAATATACAGCCCATTTCTTTCTTGTTGACATTATAGTTTACTTCCATTTTTAATAAGCTTAACCACAAGATGTCACTTGGTTAAAACTGCTGATGCATGCAGGAGAGGATTGCTTTCTTTATTAGTTTTCTGTTCTCTGAAAGGAAAAAGTGGGGAAAAAATGTCTTGCTTCCGTGTTTTGTGACGATAAGTCACGTGATTTCCCTTCATGCAAGTTAGGATTAGGTTCGGCCATGCACAAGGATTTGGCAGAATCCGAATCCTGCTGAAAAACTCTGAATCTGAGTCCCTAACCAAATCCTGGATTTGATGCATCCCAATATTCATCTTCTCCTGTTCTCTATTACCATCTCTGATGCCTCCACCTTTTAACTTGTGCTTGTCAACCTCTCTATTTTATTTGCATACAGAAGTAGGGAAGAGCAAAAGAAAGCTCCAGTATTAAAATAAAAAAGTTCTGGGATTCAAAACCTTTGCTTCCCCCTGAGGGGAATGCTATAAAGAAGTGGAGGGATGGCATCCCTGTGTATCCCTCCCCAATTTCAGCACTGTACAATCATGGGCGTCCACAGAGGGGGGCAAGAGGGGGCAGTGCCCCCCCCTGGGACTGTGCACAGTGGCGTAACTACCGAGGAAGCAGACCCCGCAGTCGCAGGGGGGCCCGGCAGGGGCCTGCTTCCTCAGTATGTGCAACCAGCCAGGATCATTTAGGGCAGGGGTGTCCAAACTAGGCTGCAGCATTTTGCACCACCCCCCTCCCCAGTCGGTGCAGTGGAAGTGGCCAGCGGTGAACAGGAAGCCAGAGAGGGAGCCGGAAGAGGAGCAGAACGTCGCAGCAGCATGTCACAGCGCGCCTGCTGCACTTGAGAAAACTGCTGCCGACTGGGATCCGACCTCTTACGATGATGCCACAGCACAGGCACACCAACCCGCCTCCCCATTCCCACTGCAGCAGCCAGCAGCCTCCGTGAGTTTTTAAAGCTCTCTGTTCTCTCTCCGTTACACACTAAACTTCTGTCACTCCCCCTCCCTCTCAGAAACTAAAGGTGGACTGGACTCATAGACTGACTTACTTCCCTGCAGCTGCTGCACATTAATTTCTATGTGATCACTGAGACTTGTGAGAAGTGAATGTGCTGCTGCAGCTTGATCCTGCTTATCTAACAAGTGTCTCAGTGATCACATAGAAATGAATGTGCAGCTGCAGGGAAGTAAGTCACAGTCAAGGAGTCCAGTCCACCTTTAGTTTCTGAGAGGGAGGGGGGAGCTGGCAGCTCCAGAAGGAGAGGAGCTTGTGCTTGCTTCTATGCTACTTGTGTTTTTGTTGAATTCCACCAGAATTCATAGTTTTTCTCAAAAAAAAAAAAAGTGTGTGAAAAGAGTTTCTTAAAAAAAATGTATATACAGGTATGGGATCCATTATCTGGAAACCCGTTATTTAGAGAGTTCCAAATTACAGAATAACTGTCTCCCATTGACTCCATTTTATAGAAATAAAAATAATTTCCTTTTTCTGTGTAATAATAAAACAGTAGCTTGTACTTGATCCCAACTTAGATATAATTAATCCTTATTGGAGAAAAAAAAAGCCTATTGGGTTTATTTAATGCTGCAGTTTAAAGAAGTTTCAGGGAGCTAAGGCAAGAGCTTTTACACAGAGCTGAGGTAGGAGAAATCGCATTGCTGCTATGTGAAAAGCTTTTTGTTTCCATGGGCAAATACAATCACTAAAACACAACTGTTATTCCTCACTGTTCAGTCAGCATATCTCCCACTATTTTGTACAGAGGGGGGCCCTGAAAATTTCTTTGCAGGGGGCCCTGGCATCCGAAATTACGCCACTGACTGTGCACATAAGTTTCCACCTGTTCGTGCATTGGCCCCAGCTTACTGTGGTTTCTGTCGCGATCCCTCAAAGATTTTTCTTCTGTGCAGCAGAGTTTTCTTTTAGCTCCTTCCCTAGGTGCTCGCCCCCCCCTCCCTTGTCACGGTGCTGCCGGATCGTATTACTTCAGCTGTGACAGAGAGAGAGAGCAGCCAGGGAGCATCTGATTGGCCAGTAGCACAGATTGCAGCGAGGGAGAAAACGAAGGAAGGAAAGCCCTATCTATTGCAGTCTGCAGCCTTGTACTTCTGAGTTCTGGGGGTATTTATACAATTACTTGCCCCCTGTACCATCTGTTTGTGAGTTCTGGGGGTATTTATACATGAACTTGCCACTTTGCCATCTTTGTGTGAACTAGGGTTGCCACTTGTCAGACAACCGGTATTTTGAAGGGTTGCCCAGGTCAAAACTTCCTGGATGGTTTTTCAAATTAGGGAAACTGTGCAGGATTGCCTTGATTGACCCGGCGATCGGGCGATCGGCTGATCGCCGTGGCATAGCTCCACCCCCTGATGGCAGTGACACACCCACCTATCTCACAGGCCTGCCCACAGATGCCTCCTTGCCCCACCCTGGAAAATTTTCTGCGGACACCCATGTGTATAATCCCATGTTGTGATGAAGTTGTAATAGCTCTCAGATGGTGGAATATTTCACTCACTAACGGGGACCCCTATCTGAATCAAGGGCCATTTGTCATGTACCACTACTCATGTCATATACACTATGAAGTGTCCCTACGGCATGTGTATGTGGGACAAACAGTTACAATTCTGCATAAGATGAAATGGGAACATAAGAGTGTCAAAACATTTTGCAGAGAAGGGATTAAATTGCATGTGGTGAATTCTGTGCCAGTATTAAAATGCTTCTTTTTAAGGAAGCACAATAGCTTTGTATATTAGACTGTATAATGCCAGCAGCTTTAAACCTTAATCATGATTTAAGTTCATTATATGGATAGCTTTAGTATATTCTGAAGGGTCTTTTATAATATAGAATCACAGCTGTAATCAAGCCAAAAGTGTCATTTGTCATTTGTTTTGTATTACTAAAATGTAAGAGAATGGTAGGATAATGCCACTTGTAACATGATAATTATATTGGTACATTACTGGAGTAGGCCAATAGGTGGTGGAACTTTGTAAGTGAAAAACATGTTTTTGAATGTACCTGGCCACATGACGGAGCTGACACTTGTTGGTTTTGTGATGGTTTACATTGGGCTTGGGTTATACACATTGTATACTGAGCACCTGACAAAGGATAATTGGATCCGAAACACGTTGACTGATGACTGCATGACTGAAGGATTCTCCAGAGTTTAATTTGTTAATGAAGAATTTATTACAATTGTTGCTTATTTTAATGTAATTTATTTCCTTAAAACAATTAATAGTGTTTTTGATTTTTTATAAAAAAAAAACCCATATATTTGTCATCTACTTATTAAAGGTTAAATTTCCAACCCAATATTGTGATGTTTTTGCCATCCCTCCCCAAACATGTAAACACCCACCCCCAATCTAACTTCAAATATTAACTTCGACAACTTCCTTTACAACATTTGATTTGTTATGGGTTATGCACATGTCCAATATATGTATCTATATTTATATTTGTTTTTTCTTGTAGGTGGTACTGCTGCGGATGCTACTGCGGATGCTCCAGTTACTGGGGGACCACCACAGGAAGAACAACGACGACTGGGTGAGAGACCGGGCTGGTAGATTCGATAATGGCTGCTATGCAGCCTATGTTTTGACAGCAGCGCCTCCAGGATTTCTGGATGAGAAGATGGATGGCCCAGATTGGTGGGTACCTATGTAACATCAATTCCAGCATCCAGGACCTGTTGGCAGCTGTCGCAGCCCAGCCTCACCGACCAGAGGGCTGTACTGAGGGTCAACTCCCTGCTCCTTCTGCTGCTCCACCCCCATCCCCTGATACTCCTCAACAGCGGAGAGGAAGGGGGCGTGGAAGGAGAGAAGGTCCTGTCTGAGGGGGCAAGTGCAAACATCCCTAGCTCAAGTCTGTGTCACTCCCTTTCCAACCGACACTGGCCTCTTTGCCCATTTTATCATGGCAACAAACTTTGACTCCCAAACAACACATCCCATTGTTTACACCATGCTGCATTCTCGTCACTGAGGGTTGCCATTTTAACACCTATTGGCACCCTTTCCAATAACATCTGGAAAAGCACTAAAAACATCTTAAGTGCATTTGCTCTATATATGTATTGTGTTATGAGCACCAAGGTGTGCCATATCTAACATCCATTGGCACCCTTACCAACATCTGGAAAAGCACATCTAAAACTGTATTTGCTCTAACATATTTCTATGGTGATGCTGCAGTGTTGCCCAACACATTCACTTGGCCAAAAAGTGTTACATGTAAGGGTCAATGAATTCCAATCATTGCAAGCATCACTACATTCTTTATTGTGTATTTATCACTATTGCAGTGTTGCTTCGAAGGTAACATGCTAATTAAGCTCTGTATGTGTTTTACATGTTATGTGCATTTATGTAACAATAGCCTATGTTCATGCAACTGTCAAGTGAAAAATGTGTACCTTGTGCTTTGCACTATGAAGTATTGATGGGTACCTATGGCCTAGCTTGGTTACCCAGCACTACTAATTTGTGGCAATGCCTGCTGCTACTACTACCTCCTCCTCCTCCAGCCTGTGCTACCTAAATAGCAAGTCACAGGTGTATGGTATGCCTTAAAGGCACAAAGCGTTGGTTGTTTCTTTGCACTTTTACAAGTATTGATGGCGGTCCAAAATATTATCTGGTCAGCACCGGAAATTCGGCTCTTAAAATTACAGGAGCGGCTTTTTGCCACCCCTGCAAATGTATCTGGTGCCACCGCCTGAGGCGAGCGCCTCAGGCTGCCTCATTGGCTGAGCACCCCTGGGCAGATTGTCATATATTGCAGATGTCATTTGTATATCATATTGATTGTTATATTCTTGTTTTGTGCACAAGGCTTCTTGATGACAAACTTTTTTGTCCTCTTTTAATTTCATGTCAACTTGCCCAGCATGGACACAGGGGTGTATTATCAATCTCATGCAATAAATGCTTGCCTGTAACCCACTAAACCTCTGCCCTTTAGTGGTCAATGGGGGCTGCTATATATTGAAATTTATCTTGACACTGAATTGGTCTTGCCTTCCAGTTAGGGTACATATTTAATTGGTAGAAAAAATGTTTCTGTGGTATTCAAAAAACACACTTTGTGAAATATATTTTGTCTTTTTATTGTTGTCAAAATGTTTTATATTTTGAAAATTATTTTGTCAGAAAAGCCTTAGTTTTTGCCAAGGTGGTTTCCAAAAATTATAGAAAGATAGGTAATGTAATTTCAAACATCCAGAGCAGCTACATCATTTTTCAGGGTAGATACCAAAACCCCTTTTTTGCAGAGTTAACACTTTAGTACCATTTAAGAAGACATTTCTGTGGATTAAACTAGAAAAACACATCAACACAAATATGTCTTTTTTAAGTAGCCACACAAATGCCTGTCATTGCTTAACACTGCCACTTACTGAGAAGCTGAGGCTACAGAATACAAATAAAATGTCCATATATTTGCAACATCTTTTTGGATTACCAAAGTAAGTGGTAAATACCTGAATATAGGAGTTAGAGGAAGCTGTCATTGAATGCCAGTCAGTCAAGTGTCCATGTCTTTATCCTCTGAGCGAGCAACATCATCATAAAGTAGCGTATGATGGGTGTGTGTTAGACAACCATAACAGAGTAGGAGGCCAGAAACCTGAAATGACAAGTACAGATAATAGTTGGAATTTAATATGTGTATACACATGTTCAATGTGTTCGCATCACTTTAGATTATTTTTCTGCTTACAGCACAAGATGTTGCAGGCATACATTCACTGCTAGGGGCATGCCAGCACATCACCATCAGCAGGAGCTTCATATGTAAGAAAATAAAATAAAAAGTATGTTTCTTTGCCATATATCCATTGAAAACAATGTAATTTCACATCAATCATAACACATATTAATTGGGAAAGATTATATAGGAGCAAAAGCCTCATTAACCAACATTTTTCCCTCATGACATAGCCAACATATTAAGGACAAACAACAGACCTAGGTATTACTGGATTTCACAGTCATTGTTGAATTGATATAGATCATTAGATTGATTACTAAACATTACTACAATGGGGGAGTTATAGGTTTAAATGGTAAGCAAATTACAAGATTCCCAGCGGAATAACATGGTTTGAAAGGTAACTGAAAAGATTGTGAAGAATCACAAGCACAAAAACAGGAAATTGTTTATACATACCGTAATTTATGTTTATACATACCGTAATTTATGTCACTTCCATGACAGCATTCACCAATAGGTTAATTCCCCCTGCTGGCCAGCGGACAGGACCTCCCACCAATAGTTCAAAGTTCTCCTTCCTACCTTACCCTCTTGTCTTAGTATAAAGCTGTCCCAATACAGGGTGGGAAACTCCCCGGTGAATGCTGTTATGGAAGTGACCAGGAAACAGAAATTACGGTATGTATAAACAATTTCCTGTTTTCCCATAGTCACCCATGTCAGCATTCACCAATGGGAAATCCCCAAGCTTAAAATAGAGGGCGGGAAACAATATGCATTTAACAGAAATGTTTTAATCATCAGAAAAAACTACAGACTGCAACACTTTTCTCCCAAATGTAGCTTCTTGGGAGGACAACACGTCCAATCTGTAATGCTTCATGAAAGTATTCAAGGATGACATCTTGCTGATTTGCAGATGTTCTCTGGTGACCCCCTGGCTTGTGCCGCCAAGGAACTTGCCAATGCCCTGGTACAATAAGCCTTCAACCCTTTAGGGACACATCTTCCTGACACATTATATGCTTTTGCTATAGCTGCCACAATCCAGGAACTAATTGTTCTCTTTGTTGGCGCTTGTCCTTTCCTCGTTACATTAGGAACTATGAATAATCGCTCAGATTTCCTCCACAGTTAAGTTCTTTCCAGGTACATTTTTATACCTCTCACCAAATCTAATGTGTGCCACACTGATTCTTGCATAGCCTGAGGACATGGAAAGAAAGAAGGTAAGATAACTTCCAGATCCATATGAAATTTTGAGATTACTTTTGGCAGAAATCCGAAAGCGGGTTTCAACACCACTTTATCTTCGAAAATCACTGTGTGTGGTTCAGACGCCGCCAAAGCTGAATCAAAATAAAACTAGTTAAAGATTAATATAAAAGTGTATTAAAAAATAGATGATTCCATTGGCCATAATGATACGTCAAACTCCTAGTGTAATTAGGCTTAAATATGGTAGGTTGGAAGAAAAGACAGCCCTATATGCAGATGACATTTTGTTGTTCTTAGCTGACCCCGAAAATTCTTTGTGCAAGGCGCTGGAACTGATTGATCATTTTGGTACTTTTAGTGGCCTACTGATAAACAAAGACAAATCCACTCTCTTTTCTATTGAAGCGCCCCGTACTGAAGGTGTGACTCTGGGTCTGCAATGGGTGTCTAAATTTAAATACCTAGGGATCGTCATATCTAACAAGCTGGATGAGTATGTGGCGGATAATATTGATCCAGTGACACACTCATTTAAAGCCAAAGCAAGTCAATGGGAGCGTCTCCCACTCACGGTATGGGGCAGAGTGAATTTATTTAAAATGATTGTTTTGCCTAAATATCTGTATGTGATGCAACATGCCCCGGTGTGGATTGGCCCTCCAGTCCACAAACACATAGATACTATTTTACTTCCCTTTATATGGGCTCATAAATCCCCTAGGATCAGCAAGCTCTCGCTCATGGCCCCTCAGCAGCAGGGAGGCCTTGCCCTTCCGCACCTTCGCTACTATTGCTATGCCTCACAGTTGATGTTTATACATAATTGGCTTTGCCCTGACCCTGAGAATACGTTGACTGCACTTCCTGCCTCTGTTGCTGGCTCCCTGGAGGCTATTAGGAATGCCCGTACCGGAGGCGCAAGGACACCCCCGAACTGCCGCCAGTGCTGTTCATCCCGCAAAAGATATGGGCTATAGTTCACAAACTGCTGACCCATAGTAGTCCCCTGCCCTCGCCATATGCTCCAATATGGAGGAACTCAAACCTCCCCCACTTTTCTTATTTACCTGACTTTCACTACTGGCCCAAATTGGGGGTTCGACACTTGAATGATTTGCTGCTCAGTGATTCCTTCCCTACTCTGGCCCAACTCAAGGAGAAGCTGCTCCACCCCACGATCCAACTGTACCGATATCTCCAATTGCGACATGCATTTATGTCCCAGTTTGGCTCACAGTCAATTTCTACTGTGGTTCCACAATATGAACGCAGACTATGGGACCCTAGCCCCAAAAAATTAGTATCAGACCTCTACAAGTCTCTGATCTCTGCCCTTGGCAGCCCATTTGGGAGGGTAATGAGTAAATGGGTTGTGGATCTACCTCACTTAGATGATGCAATGTGGGAGGATGCAGTTGAGGGAGTCTATGATTTTCTGATCTCCACTAGGGATAAAAATGGTCCAGTACCGCATAATGCATAGGTCCTATATTACCCCACTGAGGCTCAAAAAGATGGGCAGAAACCCTGATGCCAACTGCCCCAAATGTCAGGCCCCAGATACTGGGTTTTTCCACCTGCTGTGGGCTTGCCCCCTAGTTCATGCATACTGGACCAAAGTGGTAAAATATCTTTCGGAACAACTCCTCCTCCCGGGAGTGGTTGCTCCAGAGATATGCCTCCTCGGACTTGTTGATGAGGTGGTTCCCCTAAATAAAACCAGGATATTGTTAAGGTCATTGTATTTCTATGCAAAGAAACTTGTCGCGATGAAGTGGATGAGTCCCCAAGCGCCTACAGTCAAACAATGGGTGCAATTGATAAACAGTAAACTGCCAGTCATCAAACTCACGTATATGGCCAGAAAGTGTCCCCAAAAGTTTGAAAAGGTTTGGGATCCTTGGCTGGATGCCAACCCAGACTCAGCCCCCTAGGGTTGGTTGCTCTTACTACTCTTCTGTCTGGAGTGTCTCTCCTCTCCCATCCCGTGACCCCTACATTCTGCCTCTGCTAATTGTCAAGATGTTTTGATGTATATCTGCTCCTGCATTGCTGTCGCCAAGCTGTACGTGTTTTGTTGTGTACTGTCTTGTTGTGTTATAAAAGCAAAAATAAAAACCTATATAAAAAAAAAAAAAATAGATGATTGAAAATCAAGCATCTAGGGGTTTTAGCAAGATGATGATTTGAAAGAAAGTTGGCTCCATGCAAAGATGGAATGGACGCCAGCATCAGAATGGGCGCCGGCGCCAGCGTCACGTCCAACTTTTGACGTCAATGGAGGCCTATTTAAAGGTGCTTGAACACTGCAACATTGCCCAAGTATAGGTTTCACTTTGTGTATTCCTGGGTGTGATTTATAGCCTTGTCTTTGATTCCTGTGTACCGACTTCTGTCTATTTATCGTATTGACCCTTTTCTGCCTGGATTGAACCCTTTGCCTGGACTTTGACCATTCTATTGCCGAACCCTCTTGTTACTGTGAACTTTGGTCTGACAAACTGCTTCCTCCTTGGTCCGCACTCCTAACTGTGCCTATGGGCCCTTACAGTATACTCGGGCCTCTAAGGAGGCACAACCTCAGCCCGACTTCGGGAGAGCCTTCCGTGGACTGGCTTCACGTATGGAGGTCTATGAAGCACAACAGAGCCACTTCGGTCAAGCTTTGGAGGCTATCCTGGACAAACTGTCTGCCCTCACGCCAGCGACACTGGTCTCTGCCAAAGTCCCTATTCTAATGGCTCCTGTACATGCTTCTGAGCCACGTATCCCGGCGTCTCCTCTCTACAGTGGTGATCCTTTGGCGTGTAGAGGGAGACTTACCTGGGCAGGATTAATGCTCTTCCAAATAATTCCTCTCATGGTTTTCTTCTGCCTGTTCAGATTCAACTTCCCACCAAGACCATCCTATCACAAACTTTCCTTGATTCCAGGGCGGCCGGGAACTTCTTGGATCGGACATTCACAGAACAACATGCCATACCATTGCAACCCTTATCGGAACTGCTTAAAGTCTTGCCCATCGATGATAGGCCATTGTCCTCTGTTTTCATCTTTAAATCATCCTTCGAACTTCCCTTCAAGGTCAGGTCCCTACACTCTAAGAAGATTTTCTTCTTCATTATTGATTGTCCCTCCACACCAGTGGTTCTAGGACTACCTTGGCTCCGTCTCCATAATCCGGTCATAGTCTGGTGAACTTCACAAATTTCTCACTGGAGTTCCTTTTGGCAGCAGAACTGGTTTCCTAGTAAACCCCTCCTGAAATTATCTTCTGTTACCATGGACTTGCCCTCTCTGCCATCGGTTTACCGGGATTTCTCCAATATTTTTTGCAAAAGATCTGCTGAGACTCTTCCACCCCACCGGCCTTATGACTGTCCTGTTGAACTGCTTCCTGGCACCTTGCCTCCTCGGGGACACACTTACCCACTCTCTCCTTTTGAGACCAAGGCCATGAAGGAGTACATCCAGGAGAATCTTCTAAGAGGCTTCATTCGTCCCGCTTCATCTCCAGCAGGAGCAGGGTTTTTCTTCATCCAGAAGAAAGATGGCAGTCTACGTCCCTGTATTGACCTCCGGGGGTTGAACAAGATTACCTCTAAAAACCGTTACCCTCTTCCTCTTATCTCAGAGTTGTTCAATCAACTCAAGGGAGCTAACTTCTTCACAAAGTTGGATCTTCGCAGAGCCTCTAATCTGATCTGCATTCGTGAGGGCGATGAGTGGAAAACTGCTTTTAACACTCGTGATGGACATTACGAGTATCTCGTTATGCCACCGGCTCCAAGTACACAAGGTCCTCTCTAGTTTAAGGAACGCTCTTTTTGCTAAATTAGAGAAATGTTCTTTCAAAACTTCCAAAATACCTTTCCTAGGTTATATCATCTCCCAGAGAGGCTTCAGATGGACCCATCCAAGACATCCGCCATACAGGATTGGCTGCTCCCGACCAGCACAAAATCCATTCAACGCTTCATTGGTTTTGCCAACTAGGTTTTGCCAACTACTACCGGCAGTTCATCAAAAGTCTTTCTTCTAAGATTGCACCAATCCTTTCACACATCTGTAAGGATGGTAGACCTAACTGCTGGCCTCCTCAGGCACTAGAAGCCTTTAAAAATTTAAAAGACTCTTTCTCCTCGGCTCCATTTCGAAGACATCCTGATCCTCTTCTTCTGCTGTTTTTTATTGAAGTTGATGCCTCGGATGTGAGGGCAGGAGCAGTTCTTTCTCAGAGGCTTCCATGTGATGGGAAATTACATCCCTGTTCTTTCTTCTCCAAAACGTACTCTCCCCCTAAACAGAATTACGATGTAGGGAATCGTGAACTTTTGGCAGTAAAATTGGCCTTAGAAGAATGGAGGCACTTATTGGAGGGTTCTTCAGTTCTGGTGACAATTTTTACGGATCACAAGAATCTGGAATATATTCAAACCCTTAAACGTCTAAACCCCAGACAAGCTCGTGGGCACTCTTCTTTTCCAGGTTCAACTTTGACTTGACTTTTTGTCCTGGTTCCAGAAATAAGAAGGCTGATGCTTTGTCTAGGAGTTTCCTTCCTGAAGAATCCAGATTTGAAGACACTGAACCATCGTGCCAAAATTGTGGCTGCTCTAACTCCTTCTGTGGCTTCACAACTGCTGTCTGCACAGACTTCAGCACTGTCTGAGACCCCCTTTGGGGTACCATTTGTTCTGCCTGAACTCCATCAGTCTATCCTCATTCAGTCTCATAGTTCCAAGCAGGCTGGCCATCCCGGGATTCGGAAGACGACGGACCTGTTTTCTCGTCTTGTTTGGTGGCCTTCTCTTCGGATGTTAAAGACTTTGTCTCATCCTGTGCTACTTGTGCGGCTTCCAAATCTGGACATACTCATCCGAAAAGGCCTTCTTCTTCCCCTGCCCATTCCCTCTCGACCCTGGACCCATCTGGCCATGAACTTTATTGTTGATCTCCCTGTTTCCTTGTGTCATACAGTCATTTGGGTGGTGGTGGATAGGTTCAGCAAGATGGCCCATTTCATTCCTCTTCGCAAGTTGCCTTCTGCCCTGGAACTTTCAACACATCTTCCGCCTTCATGGATTTCCAGCTGAGATTGTGTCTGACAGAGGGTCCCAGTTTGTTTCTAAATTTTGGAGATCCTTGTGCAAAGCGGTCCAGATCTCTCTTCAGTTTTCTTCCGCCTACCATCCTCAGTCCAATGGAGCTGCAGAGAGGGTTAATCAAGCACTAGAGCAATTTCTTCGTTGTCATGTGTCCTTATGTCAGGATGACTGGGCAGACCTCCTCCCTTGGGCTGTGTTTGTCCACAACTATTCAATGCACGCTCCATCTGAGAGATCCCCCTTCTTTTGTGCCTATGGTCAGAATTCATTGGCGTTCCCTCAAGATCTCCTCCCCACGAATGTCCCAGCTGGCAATGACCAAGCCGCTCACATGTCTGCTATCTAGCAGGCCACGAAAGTCAACTTGGAGAAAAATTCTCTTTCTCAAAATAAATTTGCCGACAGGAGAAGAGTTTCTTCCCCTCAATATAATCTTGGCGATAACGTCTGGTTGTCTATGAGAAATATTCATCTCAGAGTGCCTACTCCCAAACTTGGTCCCAAGTTCATTGGTACGTAGAAAGATCACCGGCACACAGGAGTTTGTTCAGCAGGGCAAGCCCTTGCAATTTTAATAATGCAGTGCAACGTTTCGTCAAGTGTTTTGTCATGCTTGACAAAGGGGCGTGCCCCGAAACGTTGCACTGCATTATTAAAATTGCAAGGTCTTGCCCTGCTGAACAAACTCCTGTGTGCCGGTGATCTTTCTACGTACCTTGACTGGGTGGTTGCCGATTCCCCTACCACCGAGCACCAGGAAGTTCTGCTTAGGTTTGTGAGGTGTGCGGTTTCTCCAAATTGGCTTGGAACCCAAGTTCATTGGCCCTTTTCCAATTGTCTAAATCATTAAACCCGTGGCGGTTCTTCTGCAGCTTCTTCCGGATATTCAGGTTCCACATATCTTCCATGTGTCCCTTCTCAAGCCAGAAACTTCTTCCACTCCCACTCCTGTTCTTGTTGATGGCCACCAGGAGTTTGAAGTTAAAGGGATCCTGTCATCGGAAAACATGTTTTTTTCATCAGTTAATAGTGCTACTCCAGCAGAATTCTGCGCTGAAATCCATTTCTCAAAAGAGCAAACAGATTTTTTTATATTCAATTTTGAAATCTGAAATGGGGCTAGACATATTGTCAATTTCCCAGCTGCCCCAAGTCATGTGACTTGTGCTCTGATAAACTTCAATCACTCTTTACTGCTGTACTGTAATTCAGAGTGATATCACCCCCCTCCCTTTTCCCCCCCAGCAGCCAAACAAAAGAACAATGGGAAGGTAACCAGATAGCAGCTCCCTAACACAAGCACACAATAAGCTATATTCTCAAACTGTGAGGACGTGCTGTGAGTGTGCTCTGTGGAAGTGTGTATCCCCAGGCCCTTGCGGGTCTGGGGAAGATAGTTTTCATTTTTTGGAGTGATTCCCCCCTCCCCCCTTTCTTTAATTTCACCCGTGCTTATTTTTTGGACTTTTTGATTTTTTTTTTTTCACTTAAAAAACCTTGGGGAGTCTGCTATCTTCCCTCAAGGTGAGAAAAAAAACAGAGACACCCCCTGGGAACATGCAGTGTTCCAGGCTGGGAAGTAGAAGGAGGTCTGCAGAGAGTAATGTAGCAGTACCTGGAGACCGAACGAAAAGGGCAGCAAAAGGGAAGGCTCTGAAAGTTGCTTTGGACGAAAGTGGTCTCTCAGCTGGAGAGACTGAAACTGGTGCTGGCAGCCATCCAGAGAAGGATCCTAATGCAGGAGCTGCTGTGGGAAGCCATAGCAATTCTGCAGAGGAGACGAATGCGGAAATGACCAAAGTCTCGGGGAAAGCACCACGAGAGTTTGAGTCATCTGGCAGAATGGAGGAAGCAGCCAGCACAATCGCACACAGAGTGGCAGAGAGCGCCCTGCAAGAGCCAAGGTCTCGTCTGATCTCAGAAACATCAATTACAGACACCAGACAGGGGGTGAGTGAATCTGCAAAGAATGTGACTGCAGCTGCAGGAGCTGCAGCTTGTGAGAGGGGGGAAGGGAGCTCAGAGACTTATGTTAAAGGGATACTGTCGTGGAAAAAAATGTTTTTTACAAAATGTATCAGTTAATAGTGCTACTACAGCAGAATCCTGCATTGAAATCCGTTTTTCAAAACAAGAAATGGATTTTTTTATATCTAATTTTAAAATTTGCTATGGGGCTAGACATTTTGACATTTCCCAGCTGCCCTCAGGTCATGTGACTTGTGCTCTGATAAACTTCAGTCACACTTTATTGCTGCACTGCAAGTTGGAGTGATGTCATTACCCCTCCCTCCTACAAGCTGCTGTAATGTAAATAGAGCCTTGTCTGCTGAGCCTGTCAATTGAACAATAGGCAGGAATCAAGATAAGCTCTCACTGACACCACTTCAGAAGGACTGAAATAAGATATTCCTGTGATCACTGCCCCCACTTACGTTTCAAAAAATAAATAAATATATATACACACACAATTCATTTTGGGCACTGGAAAAAATATTTTATATAGATAGTTCATTTATATTTGTTACACAAAAATGAAACACAGGAGAAACACAGGAGTACACTCCCAGGACTGATGACAGGGAATAGAAAAGAGGATAAAATAAGGACATACTTGAAAACCAGGAAAACTTAAGAGGAAGTCTAGGAAGGGTTAAAATAGCTCAGGAGAAAGGAGGCAGTAAGTAGTTAATGAAAAAAGAAGTATTGCAGGCAGGAAAGGAGCAAGGTGTGTGTGAGAGGTGGATAGCAGAGGGAACTCACAGCTCCTTTACCTCATCTAGTAACCAGTAAAACAAACTAGGAAGGCAGCAAGGAGAGAAAGTTCCCCCCCCCTCCAAAGGAATGCAGAGAACAAACTTACAGAACGCAGGAGCTTTGTTAGTGTCTGTGGGAGGAGGGGCTGCTAATGCAGCTGTAGAGCAGAACGTAGGAAAGTGAAAGTAATTGCTTCCCTGCAAACCATGTGACCTCTCTCCTCCAAACATCACGCGCATGGGCAGAGAGGGGAGGGGGAGTGTACAGCTAGATTCTCATGTCGTAGTGCGACCTGGTTTTTCATTACAGAGTGGCTGCCTCCAAGCACACAGGTAATGCTGTGCCTGCTGTTAGAGCAGCACAGGATGAATGTGTAATGAGCAGAAATGGAAGCCCCCATGACAAAATACAAACTAAAATAACTTATGCATGGATTTGTGGATTAACATTTTATTTGCCAGTGTTTATGGATGTGTGTTTTTTATAAAAATGCAAAAAAAACCCCAAAAGTTTAAAATGACGACAGATTCCCTTTAATGAGAGGCAGACTATGGACACTGATCTGAGGTCTGTTTCATTAAAAGAAAAAGGGGGAAATATAAGTGGAACTTTTGTGGCAAGTACTAATTTGGATAACTCTGGACATGCAGGGAAGGACAATGAAAGTACTGGGGGAAGTAATGTAATAGAATATGACAAGATCATGAGTGCTTTAAATGAACTTAAATGTTTAGAAACAAAGCAGAATGTTCTGACAAAAGGGATTGATGTACTAATTAAGGATTTACGACTGCTTAAAGGAGCCAAAAGGACTAAAGTTCCCATAAGGGAACTGACTTATTTAAATAAGGAAATGGAGGATGTGGAAGTTCAGATTAAAACTGTTCTGGACATTATTGAACCATGGAAGGAACTTTATGCAAATAAAAAACGTTTTGAAGAAATGAAACAAGGGGGTGGGGATGTGGCCGCAGAAAGACTTTTTAAAATATCAGAATTATTGAAAGAAAATGCTAACGAAAATGTTTCTCCCCCTAAACAAAAAAAATCTTCTGATGATAACGATTTACCATTAATTGTTTTTGATGATCCAATTGAACAGGTTGTTACTGATCCTATGCCAGAAATGAATGTTGATATGCAACCTAATAATATGCCTAATGTTCAGTCTGAAAATGTTGAAAGAAATGCAGATGGTGGAGAAAATAATGCAAATGTTTTTGTGAAACCCAAGGAAGTAGGCAATGTGTGGGGTCAGAAAAAACTGTTTGGGAATGTGCAGACTGGTGGGGAGGAAGAGGAGGATGATTATGGTAAACTTAAAAATGCTGTTAAAATTAAGTGGACAGGAGAGAGGGAAGATTTTCCTAGCAGGAGATTTGTAGCTAAGATTTTGGTGAAGCAGTTACTTGGTTTCTCAGAGGAGGATGTTTATGCTATGATAAGTGTTACAGACATGGAGTTTGATTTGAGCTTTAAGTTGTCGCAGGGACTAGAGGAGTTTTGGCGGAAATACAATTTGACAAGGAATGCTAAGGAATGGGGACAATTTAGAGTTATCCCAATTTCCAAGCCGGAGTATAAAAATGTTACTATTCTGATGAAAAATGAGACTGTGCACCAGGAGGATGTTTTGATCTGGTTAAAGAGACAATGTACTGTTGTATCCCCTCTTGTCAAGATCTATGATGAGGAAGGTTTCTGGGTAGGTGGCTACAAAGTACAGGTAAAATTTAATTCTGAAGGTTATATACAAAGGCATTTACCTACATCCTTTTTCATTGGGAAAGACAGGGGAGTTTGCTTCTATGTGGGACAACCAAAACTCTGTTTTAAATGTGGGGCTAGAACACATTTGGCTAGTAAATGCAGTGTTAAAAAATGTGCCTTTTGTGGAGAAACAGGACATCTTAGTAAAGAATGTGAGCAATAAATCAAATGCAATCTTTGTTTAAAAACCGGCCATGCTTACAGAAACTGCCCAGAAGCCTGGAGGAATGTAAAAAAATCATGTCCTAACATAGAAGAACAATTAAAAGAAAATATGGTAGAAACTGTCCCGGAAAAACAAATACAAGTGTGTAAACAAGCAGAAACTGAGTTTCACAGAGTAACGTTATCCCAACCCCCTAGTGAACAACAGAAAGGGGGAGAATGGAAAGAGGTGAGAAGGGAAAATAAAAAAAGGGGAGAGGTGAGGAGGGAAACCAGAGCAAGGAAAGTTGAGAAAAAAAATGTAATCGGCAAAATGACAATCGAGAGCCAAAACAGGTACGAGGTTCTGGGAAAAAAATCATGGGGGGAAGAGGTTGAAGAGTTGGAAAAAATGGAGGAGGAGGAGGAGAGAGAAAAAAGAAAAAATCAAGTACAGGACACGAGCAGGAAAAAAAGTAAAAAAGATCAGGAAGAGGTGTCCCAAGAACTTGAATGGGAGTCCCTAGATGAAGAGGAGATGATGGGGGTAAATGTAGGCCCCATGGTACAGGTCAAGAGAGTTGGAGATAAGAGTAATGCCCCTAAAAAAAAGAACAATAATGGATTTATCAATTGATTTTTTTACCATAAATACGAACAGTATCAAAAATAAGAAAACGCGTTTTGTTGCATATGAATATCTTAAAGATATAGATGCAGATATCATCTTTTTACAAGAGACAAGACTCTCATCTCTAAATGATATAAAAGAGGCAAAGAGAGAATGGAGGGAAGGCCCCTGGTCCCTGGGCACAGAACCAGCAGGGGGGGTAGGCATTCATTTAAAGGCAACAGGCATGTAATTGTTAAAAAAATAATTGATGTTTCAATGGGCAGATGTCTAATATTAGATATTTCATTTGAAAATAAATTGATTAGACTTATCAATGTGTATGGGCCACATACAATTTATGAAAGAAGATCGTTATTGAAAGAAATCAAGCCATTCCTTTTCACATCCATCCCAATAATATTCGCAGGAGACTTTAATCAAGTCTTAGGAGAAAAGGATAGAACTGGCAAAATTAATAAATATGAAAGTTTATTTTTTAGAAACTTGATCTCTGATGCAGGTATGGAAGATGTGGCTACTTGCAATGGGAGGGAAGGCCTCCATACATACAGATGCGGTCAGAGAAGCAGTAGGATAGACTTTATATTTGTTAAAAAAGGTGGAGTTCATTCTAACTTTAGAGAGATAGGAATTGAATTCTCTGACCATGTGGGTTTGTACTTTCATTTTGGTGCAGTGGGGGGTTTGGAGTTTGGAAAGGGTCTTTGGAGACTTGGCAAAGAGATACTAGAGGAGGAAGAGACGAAAGTTGCTTTTAAGGAATTTTTTGAATTACAAAAAACCAGAATAGATTTTTTTGATTCTGTTGTGGATTGGTGGGACTCGGCTAAGGATTCTTTCCGTACCTTTTTCGCTTCTACCTCTTTTAAAAAAAGGAGGGCCAGAGAAAAAGAGAGTCAATCTTTGAGAAGGAAACTTGAAATTTGTATTTCGAAAGGGGAGGAGGGAGAAAAAGTAAACCAGCTTAAGTATTTGTTGAGACAGCATCAGTATGACCGGTTTAAGTCCCTGGTTCTGGAGAGGGACTATGGGAAATCTTGTTCCCCGGACCCTTTTCAGAATTGTAAGGAGACTGTTAAGAGGAAACTGGTCGAAGGTCTTTATGACCCCCAGGGTAAGTTAGAAAATTCTAGGGAGGGTATCTTGTAGGTTGTGGAGACTTACTATGCTGAACTCTACAGAGAACAAGCTTTGAATGGAAAAAAGATTCAAGCTTTCCTAGAGGCGACCCCAGTCACTGACACTGCTAATTTGGACCTATCCCCTTTGGTATCAGAGATCACAGAGGAAGAAGTAAGACAGGCAATTGATAAACAACAGAAAAAGAAGGCCCCTGGACCAGATGGGTTCACCACGGAATTTTATGTCACTTTTAAGGAAGATCTGGTTCCAGTGTTGGCCCAAGTCTTTAATGCATGCCTGTCAGAAAAACATCAGTCTCCATCTATGCAGTCTTCTTCTCTGATTCTGATATCAAAGGGGAAGGATTCGAGGCACATTGGGAATTGGAGGCCGATTGCCCTTCTTAATTGTGATAGGAAGATTCTGGCAAAAATACTTTCACAGAGGTTGGGTGCGGTGGCAGGTCCTCTCTTATCTGCATCTCAATTCTGCTCAATAGAAGGTAGAAGTATTTTTGGGGCTATTCTTTCACTAAGGGAAGCACTGGAGAGATGTAAAGCTTGGAAGTGGGGTAGATACTTTCTGTCTTTAGACCAAGCTAAAGCCTTCGATAAAGTCAATCATGAATATCTATGGGCGGTTTTGCACAGATACGGTATTCCGGAAAAATTCATAAACTGGATTAAAGTACTGTATAAAGAGGCAAAAAGCTTTCCATTGATTAATGGTTGGAAAGGCAAGGACTTTTCGGTGAAGGCTGGTGTGAGACAGGGGTGCCCTTTGAGCCCGCTCCTGTATGTTTTCTCTTTGGATCCTTTCTTGAGGAGACTGCAGGAGTGTGGGCTTGGGGGTGTTCCGTTTACATTAGGCCAATCCTTTAAGTCCTTCGCCTACGCGGATGATATAACTCTAGTAATATCAAAACCTGAGGAGGAGGGAAAGGTTTTGGAGTGTATCAGAAGCTACGCTGAGGCCTCAGGGTCTCAGATCAATCATGAAAAATCAGAAGCTTTTTGGAGTTTAGACGGGGAACCAAGTTTTAGACTTGAGAAATTCCCAGTAGCCTCAGATCTAGTTAAAATCTTAGGGATCAAATTTGGGAAGGGAGATCTTGATAAGGTAAATTGGGAAGAAAAACTGAATGCTGGTCTGGCAAAAGTTCAGCGTTGGAAAGCTTGGAAGCTGACCTATAGAGAAAGGATTGACATTATTAAGACTTTCTTGATTCCGCTCTTCCTTTTCGTCTCTTATGTCTTCTTGTTGCCAGAATCTTTCTATGCCCGGATCCAGAGCCTCTTCTTCCAAATGCTTTGGGGAAGTAGGCTCAACCCAGTAAAAAGAGGGATTACTTTCCTGCAGAAGAAAAAGGGAGGGTTGGACATGCCGTGTCCTGTGGTTTTCTTCTGCATCATCTTCCTAAAGTTTAACTTTAACTTAACTGGAGGGGTGGTGCAGGGGAAAGAGTCTCTGTGGGAAGTCAGTGTAAGAGATTGGGCATCACCTTTCATCAAAGATTGGCTTCTCGTGGTAGAGTGAATGAGGTAAGGATAAGAGGAGGCCTTGTTCCCACTTATCTGCGACAAGCGGTTAAAACAGTAAAAAAATGGAACATCAGTTCTGATGAATTAAGATCATTGCATAGAAAATTGCTCTATTGGAAAGTTATAGACTTACATTTTGCATCTCCAATAGGAGTAAAAGATTGCCTGGAAGAGACTTTGGCAGAAAGCATTAAGTTTCTTACACATAAAAGAATGCCAAGGAAATTTTGGGACACTGCATGGCTGTCGTTACAGGGCAAGATGTATGTGAGAGGCAATTTAAAATACCTCAATGTGGTAGACAGAGAGTGTCCATGGGGATGTAAAGTGGATGAATCTCAAGAGCATTTTCTTGTAGATTGTCCAGTTTCTAGCTCATTAAGAGAAAAAGTGGCAAGACGTATGAACCTAAATCTAATAAAAGATTTAGATTTTGCAGAATTTTCTTACGGAGTGGTCAAAGGTAATAGAACTGGTGGAAGAAACAAAAACACTTTGTACATCATTATTGCAGTAATACGATATCACCTGTGGCACATGAGGTGCAGAATGACTACAAGTCAGATTAAAATGTCAGTAGAAGCGGTAACAGAGGCAATCGGTAGAGATGTCACTTTTATTAAGTCAAAAGAATTTGAAATTTCAGAGACACATAATGTAATATGTGACTGATTGTAACTTTTTTCTAGTTTGATTTATTGTAAATCTGAATATTTTTAAATAAAATTCCCTAACACAAGATAACAGCTGCCTGGTAGATCTAAGAACAGCACTCAATAGTAAAAACCCATGTCCCACTGAGACACATTCAGTTACATTGAGAAGGAAAAACAGCAGCCTGCCAGAAAGCATTTCTCTCCTAAAGTGCAGGCACAAGTCACATGACATGGGGCAGCTGGGAAATTGACAAAATGTCTAGCCCCATGTCAGATTTCAAAATTGAATATAAAAAAATCTGTTTGCTCTTTTGAGAAATGGATTTCAGTGCAGAATTCTGCTGGAACAGCACTATTAACTGATTCATTTTGAAAAATGTTTTTTTTCCCATGACAGTATCCCTTTAAGAGGATTCTGAATTCCCGGGTTTCCAGAGGTGTCTTGCAGTACCTGGTCGAATGGAAGGGGTTTGGAACTGAGGAATGCTCCTGGGTAAGGAAGTCTAACATCCATGCTCCTCTTCTCATCCAAAGGTTTCACAAACAGTTTCCATTAAGCCCTAGTCGTGGTGGTCCTGAGGCCCCCCCATAAGAAAGGGGGTACTGTAAAGGAGACTAATACTCACACCGACACAAGGTCCCGGTCCAAGATGTTCCTCCACCTGGGTCCTGCTGCTAGCAATGCTGTGACACCATCGCCTTCTCGTCTGCTGATTGGACGCCAGCGTCGGAATGGACGCTGGCGTCAGAACGGGCGACAGCATCAGAACGCCAATGTCAGGATGCCAGCGTCAGGACGCCAGCGTCATGACGTCATCACATCCATCTTTTGGTGCCAAAGAAGGCCTATTTAAAGGAGCTTGAACACTGCAACATTGCCCAAGTATAGGTTTCTTGGGTGTGATTTATAGCCTTGTCTTTGATTCCTGTGTACCGACTAGGGATGTAGCGAACGGCGGAAAAAATGTTCGCGAACATATTCGCGAACTTGCGTCAAAAATGCGAACGGTTCGCGAACGTCGCGAACCCCATAGACTTCAATGGGAAGGCGAATTTTAAAAGCTAGAAAAGACATTTCTGGCCAGAAAAATGATTTTAAAGTTGTTTAAAGGGTGCAACGACCTGGACAGTGGCATGCCAGAGGGGGATCAAGGGCAAAAATGTATCTGATAAATACATTGTTGACACAGCGCTGCGTTTTGTGCTGTACAGGGCAGAAATCACACTACATTTCTAAACTTGTGTAATAAACTGCTTTAAAACGTCCGGCGTCTACATGCCAATCAAGTCGTGTAAAGGTTACAGCCTGTTCACACGCAAAGACAAAACACGGCGCTTACTGCAACGCACAGAGGCCAGAAAAAATATGCCATATGAATGCTAAAAATATAAAAAAAATTTGTCGCAGCCACTGAAGCACAGAGGCCAGAAAAAATATGCCATATGAATGCTAAAAATATAAAAAAATTTTGTCGCAGCCACTGAAGCACAGAGGCCAGAAAAAATATGCCATATAAATGCTGAAAATATGAATTTTTTTTTGTCGCAGCCACTGAAGCACAGAGGCCAGAAAAAATATGCCATATAAATGCTGAAAATATGAATTTTTTTTTGTAGCAGCCACTGAAGCACAGAGGCCAGAAAAAATATGCCATATAAATGCTGAAAATATGAATTTTTTTTGTCGCAGCCACTGAAGCACAGAGGCCAGAAAAAATATTGCCATATGAATGCTAAAAATATAAAAAAATTTTGTCGCAGCCACTGAAGCTCAGAGGCCAGAAAAAATATGCCATATGAATGCTAAAAATATAAAAAAAAATTGTCGCAGCCACTGAAGCACAGAGGCCAGAAAAAATATGCCATATAAATGCTGAAAATATGAATTTTTTTTTGTCGCAGCCACTGAAGCACAGAGGCCAGAAAAAATATGCCATATAAATGCTGAAAATATGATTTTTTTTTGTCGCAGCCACTGAAGCACAGAGGCCAGAAAAAATATGCCATATAAATGCTGAAAATATGAATTTTTTTTTGTCGCAGCCACTGAAGCACAGAGGCCAGAAAAAATATGCCATATAAATGCTGAAAATATGAATTTTTTTTGTCGCAGCCACTGAAGCACAGAGGCCAGAAAAAATATGCCATATAAATGCTGAAAATATGAATTTTTTTTTGTCGCAGCCACTGAAGCACAGAGGCCAGAAAAAATATGCCATATAAATGCTGAAAATATGAATTTTTTTTGTCGTAGCCACTGAAGCACAGAGGCCAGAAAAAATATGCCATATAAATGCTGAAAATATGAATTTTTTTTGTCGCAGCCACTGAAGCACAGAGGCCAGAAAAAATATGCCATATAAATGCTGAAAATATTCATTTTTTTTTGTCGCAGCCACTGAAGCACAGAGGCCAGAAAAAATATGCCATATAAATGCTTAAAATATGAATTTTTTTGGTTGCAGCCACTGAAGCACAGAGGCCAGAAAAACTCAGGATTTACCTGTCCAAAAAGTTTTGATTAAAATGAAACCAGTAGGGTTTGCACCCTAGTTTGTAACGGTGGCGGAGGGAGGAGGACGCTAAAGGACAGCTGTGTGTGGAGTCATGCAGCGTGCAGAGAAGGACAGCTGCATGGGGAGTCAGAACAAGTCTTCCGGCGTGCAGTAACCCTCCGAGATCCATGCCTCGTTCATTTTAATAAAGGTCAGGTAATCCACACTTTTGTGACCTAGGCGAGTTCTCTTCTCAGTTACAATCCCTCCTGCTGCACTGAAGGTCCTTTCTGAGAGGACACTTGAGGCGGGGCAAGACAAAGAGGTTCATGGCAAATTGTGACAGCTCTGGCCACAGATCAAGCCTGCGCACCAAGTAGTCCAGGGGTTCATCGCTCCTCAGAGTGTCGATATCTGCAGTTAATGCTAGGTAGTCCGCTACCTGCCGGTCGAGGCGTTCTTTGAGGGTGGATCCAGAAGGGTTCTGGCGCTGCCTTGGACTGAAAAACCTTTGCATGTCTGACGTTACAGAGTGGCCAAAGTGCATTGTCCTTGCAGGTGCGCTCGTGGCAGGATTACTGGCACCTCTGCCCCTGGAATGTTGATGAGTTCCTGAAGTGACATCACCCTTAAAAGCATTGTACAACATGTTTTGCAGGCTGGTTTGTAAATGCAGCATCCTTTCGGACTTGTGGTACGTTGGTAACATTTCTGCCACTTTATGCTTGTACCGAGGGTCTAGTAGCGTTGCGACCCAGTACAGGTCCTTCTCCTTAAGCCTCTTGATACGGGGGTCCTTCAACAGGCATGACAGCATGAAAGACCCCATTCTCACAAGGTTGGATGCAGAGGTATCCATCTCCGCTTCCTCGTTATCAAGGACTACATCATCCACGGTCTCCTCCCCCCAGCCACATACAAGACCAGGGGTCCCCAAAAGGTCACCACAAGCCCCCTGGGAAGCCTGCTCCTGTTGGTCCTCCTCCTCCACAAAGCCACCTTCCTCCTCTGAATCCACTTCTGACACCTCTCCCTGTGTTGCAGCAGGTGCCTGGGCTCGTTCTGGTGATTCCGACCAGAAATCGTGCGCTTCCTGCTCCTCGTCACGCTGGTCTACAGCCTCATCTGTCACTCGTCGCACGGCACGCTCCAGGAAGAAAGCAAAGGGTATTAGGTCGCTGATGGTGCCTTCGGTGCGACTGACCATGTTTGTAACCTCTTCAAAAGGGCGCATGAGCCTGCAGGCATCGCGCATAAGCACCCAGTAACGGGGGAAAAAAATCCCCAGCTCTGCAGATCCAGTCCTACCACCCAGTTCAAACAGGTATTCATTGACGGCTCTTTGTTGTTGCAGCAGACGTTCAAACATGAGGAGCGTTGAATTCCAGTGAGTCTGGCTGTCGCAAATTAAACGCCTGACTGGCATGTTGTACCGCTGCTGAATGTCAGCAAGGCGTGCCATGGCTGTGTAGGAACGTCTGAAATAGGCCGACACCTTCCTGGACTGCCTGAGAATGTCCTGGAATCCTGGGTACTTCGACACAAAACGTTGGACTATTAAATTCAGAACATGTGCCATGCAGGGCACATGTGTTAAATTGCCCAGTCTCAGTGCTGCCAACAGATTGCTTCCGTTGTCACACACCACTTTTCCGATCTTCAGTTGGTGTGGGGTCAGCCACCGATCGGCCTGTGACTGCAGAGGTGACAGGAGTACAGATCCGGTATGGTTTCTGCTTTCCAGGCACGTCATCCCCAAGACAGCATGACAACGGCGTACCTGGCACGTCGAATAGCCTAGGGGGAGCTGGGGGTGCACAGGTGTGGAGGAGGACCCAGCAGCAGAGGAGGAGGAAGCAGAGGAAGAAGACGAGGTAGAGAGCGAAGGAGGAGTAGAGGTGGTGGCAGAACCGCGTGCAATCCGTGGCGGTGACACCAACTCCACTGTTGTTGTTGAGCCACGCATTCCCTGCTTCCCAGCCATAAGCAAGTTCACCCAGTGGGCAGTGTAGGTGACATACCTGCCCTGACCATGCTTGGAGGACCATGCGTCAGTAGTCATATGGACCTTTGCCCCAACACTAATTGACAGAGATGCGGTGACTTGGCTCTGCACATGGTGGTACAGGTGTGGTATTCCCTTCTTGGAGAAAAAATTGCGGCTGGGTACCTTCCACTGCGGTGTCCCAATTGCTACAAATTTGCGGAAGGCCTCAGAGTCCACCAGCTGGTATGGTAAAAGCTGGCGGGCTAAGAGTGCAGACAAGCCAGCTGTCAGACGCCGGGCAAGGGGGTGACTCGCAGACATTAGCTTCTTACGCTCAAACATGGCCCTCACAGAAACTTGGCTGGGGGCAGATGACTGGGAATTGGTGGTCAAGGTGGAAGGCGGAGTGGAGGGTGGTTCAGACGGGTCAAGGACTGCAGAGGTAGAGCAGTAAGATGCTGGACCAGAAGGAGGGTGGCTTTTAGTTTGTCTGCTGCCTTTGAGGTGTTGCTCCCATAGTGCTTTGTGCTTGCTGTTCATGTGCCTTCGCATAGAAGTTGTACCTATGTGGGTGTTGGGCTTCCCAAGACTCAGTTTCTGACTGCACTCATTGCAAATTACAACGCTTTTGTCAGAGGCACACACATTAAAAAAATCCCACACTGCTGAGCTTTTTGAAGCTGGCAATCTGGCGGTAACAGTAGAAGTTGGCGGAAATGGCGGGTGCGTTGGCCGGCTGACCACATGTGCCGATACATGTTGTTGCCCTACTGTTCCCTGCGAGCTGTCCTCCCTGCTTCTTCTAAGTCTTATTCTCCTCCTGCCTCTCTGACTCTCCGTCTCTCCATCTGAACTATCCTCCTCTTGCTCTCTTCTACTGGGCACCCACAAAACATCAATCTCCTCATCATCATTCTCCTCAGATGCATCAATTTCTTCTAACAGCTCACAGAAGGAAGCAGCAGCGGGGACCTCCTCATCACTCATTATGTCCATCTCTGTTGTGTTGTCTGCCAGAATTATATCTGGTGTAACGTCCTCATCTCCTTCATCTTCTTCTGCCAATAATGGTTGCGCATCACTCAGTTCAAGAAACTCATGTGTAAATAACTCCTCTGACTCCAGTGAAGAAGGGGCGCCGGTGGTGGAGGAAGTGTTACGTGGGGTGCCCATAGCAGAGGAGGATGAGGATGTTGTGGCAAAGTTAGAAACGGTAGAGGATGGGGTGTGCTGTGTAAGCCAGTCAACTACCTCTTCAGCATTTTGGGAGTTCAGGGTAATTGCCTTTGTAAAACTGGGCAATTTCCTAGGGCCACAGGATAGCATAGCAGCACGGCCCCTAGTGCCTCTGCGTGGCGGCCTGCCTTTGCCTGGCATTTTTTTTAAAACAACGACAACAACTCAGGTGGTGTTTCTGGAGACGGTATTATTATTTATATTTAGACAGAATGTGAAAAAGCTCACACAGCTAGGCGGCAGTTGTTTGAAGAACACACTGGGCAAACAATGTCTGCAAGGTCAACGTATACACTACAGCAGTGGATACGGAATATATTATTGCTGCTTGAAAAACGTCACTCAGGTGGTGTTTCTGGAGACGGTATTATTATTGATATTTAGACAGAATGTGAACAAGCTCACACAGCTAGATGGCAGTTGTTTGAAGAACACACTGGGCAAACAATGCCTACAAGGTCAACGTATACACTACTACAGCAGTGGATACGGAATATATTATTGCTGCTTGAAAAACGTCACTCAGGTGGTGTTTCTGGAGACGGTATTATTATTGATATTTAGACAGAATGTGAAAAAGCTCACACAGCTAGGCGACAGTTGTTTGAAGAACACACTGGGCAAACAATGTCTGCAAGGTCAACGTATACACTACAGCAGTGGATACGGAATATATTATTGCTGCTTGAAAAACATCACTCAGGTGGTGTTTCTGGAGACGGTATTATTATTTATATTTAGACAGAATGTGAACAAGCTCACACAGCTCGGCGGCAGTTGTTTGAAGAACACACTGGGCAAACAATGTCTGCAAGGTCAACGTATACACTACAGCAGTGGATACGGAATATATTATTGCTGCTTGAAAAACGTCACTCAGGTGGTGTTTCTGGAGACGGTATTATTATTGATATTTAGACAGAATGTGAACAAGCTCACACAGCTCGGCGGCAGTTGTTTGAAGAACACACTGGGCAAACAATGTCTGCAAGGTCAACGTATACACTACAGCAGTGGATACGGAATATATTATTGCTGCTTGAAAAACGTCACTCAGGTGGTGTTTCTGGAGACAGTATTATTATTGATATTTAGACAGAATGTGAAAAAGCTCACACAGCTAGGCGGCAGTTGTTTGAAGAACACACTGGGCAAACAATGTCTGCAAGGTCAACGTATACACTACAGCAGTGGATACGGAATATATTATTGCTGCTTGAAAAACGTCACTCAGGTGGTGTTTCGGGAGACGTTATTATTATTGATATTTAGACAGAATGTGAACAAGCTCACACAGCTAGGTGGCAGTTGTTTGAAGAACACACTGGGCAAACAATGCCTGCAAGTGCACTACTATTGGTGCACTACTATGAAGAACAGCAAACAGCACTGGACACGTTAAAGAACAGTAAGATAAGTAAAATAAAATAATATATATATGTATATTAAAAAAAAAAAATTACTCTGGTTGGTGCTGAACTACTAGGAGCAGCACACCAGTCCCACTCCCCAACACAGCTAGACTAATAGCACTGGGCTCTTATAGTAGCAAAGTAAAAAAACAAAAAAGAAAATAAAAGCAGTCCTTACAAGGACTATTGGGTTACAGGCAGCAGTCAGCAGATGAGAGATCAGCAGCAGGACAGCTGCCCACAGCAGTTACATACAGAGCACTGTAGTAGAAGGTAGATTACTAGCCAGCAAAGCTACCTAACCTAAAATGTCCCTCAAATCCCTGCAGAGTTCTGTCCCTACAATACAGAGCAGTATCAAGTAGATTACTAGCCAGCAAAGTTACTATCAACTGTCCCTCAAATCACTCAACAGCTCTCTCCCTACACTAGCTCTTCCAAGCACACACAGGCAGAATGAAAAAACGCTGCAGGGCTTCAGTTTATATATGGAAGGGGAGTGGTCCAGGGGGTGTGGGGGTGGTCCAGGAGGGAGAGCTTCCTGATTGGCTGCCATGTATCTGCTGGTCTGGGGTGAGAGGTCAAAAATAAGCGCCAGCTAAGGCGAACCCAAATTGGCGAACGTCGCGCGACGTTCGCGAACATTCGGCGGACGCGAACAGTCGATGTTCGCGCGAATTAGTTCGAGGGCGAACAGTCCGCGACATCCCTAGTACCGACTTCTGCCTGTTTATCGTATTGACCCTTTTCTGCCTGGATTGAACCCTTTGCCTTGACTTTGACCATTCTATTGCCGAATCCTCTTGTTACCGTGAACTTTGGTCTGACAAACTGATTCCTCCTTGGTCCACACTCCTAACTGGGCCCTTACAACTATAATGTGTTTAGGAGTCTATTTGAATGCATTAAATAACAATGAAAACCTCAGGGGAAGCCTAACCCCAAAACCAGCCTGGGGTTACCAAGTTGTTAGGCACCCCAATGTTTATTATCGCTTTGTACATACCACAGACCAGCACTCCTCTGTGCTGAAAAACTCACTGGCCCGGGGAATTATTTTAGGGCAGGGCTGCCCAACCAGCGGCCCATGACCCCCCCTTCTGTGCCCCCCCCCCACATGCTGTGTCTGCTAACCATATGTAAACTTTAAAGGTATCACTACAGAGATTAACTGGCCCCTGCATTATTTAAACCTCAAATTCAGACTAATCCCCTGTATTGTTCACACCTGTGATCCGCCTGCATTGTTCATACTTGTGAAACCTCTATTGTTTATATCCTAAAGGCCTGTACTGTTTATACCTGAGACCCAGACTGAAACTGCCCACATTGTTCACCTGTTCACACCTTATTCAAAATGCTAAGGGGCACCAGCACTGTGTCACTGTATGTAGTACATATTAGAATGATGGGTTTCCTGTCTCCTGCTCTGTTCTGCCTTCCTTCCCTGTGTGTGCCATTCTCTGCTTGCCCAGTGCTGCTTGGGTATGCCATTCTTTGCTTGCCCAGTACTGATTGTGTGTGCCATTCTCTGATTGCCCAGTGCTGCTTGTGTATGCCATTCTCTGCTTGGCCAGTGCTGCTTGTGTGTGCCATTCTCTGATTGCCCAGTGCTGCTTGGGTGTGCCATTCTCTGCTTGCCCAGTGCTGCTTGGGTGTGCCATTCTCTGCTTGCCCAGTGCTGCTTGTGTGTGCCATTCTCTGCTTGCCCAGTGCTGCTTGGGTGTGCCATTCTCTGCTTGCCCAGTGCTGCTTGTGTGTGCCATTCTCTGTTTGCCCAGTGCTGCTTGTGTGTGCCATTCTCTGCTTGCCCTATGCTACCTGTGGAATAGGGTTTATTCTTGGGGTTTGTTAGCATTTGGAAATTGTTGTTAAGGGCCCCTAAGGTGTTTAATCATGTGTTGGGGGTTGTTGTATTATCCACAGGGGAGGATGAGGAATATTGATTTAAGGATATGTTTTAACATGACTTCAATTTTTCACATATGAGTGATGAGGGATTTCCCTGTAGTGAGCACCAACCATTTGCTTTTTTAGTGTGCTACCCCTCCTAATGTGGATATGATCTTAAAGGTTCTTGTGGTAACATGGGTGTGGTTTACAGTGGGTGTGGTTTAAAAGGGGGAGTGGTCAACACTGACTTCTGTTATCGGCCCTCCACCACATAGGCTAGTAAAATTTTGGCCATCGGTACCACAGAAGTTGGACAGCACTGTTCTAGGAAATACTATACTACCATATTATATTCTTTCCCAGCAATCTTTTAGCTAACTTCAGCTATGCCATGAGCAGTTAAGTAAAGTCAGAACATAGAAGCAAGCGCATGCACACCTGCTCAATTAGAAACTTCATTGAAAACTAAAAAAGGGCTCCTCACCTCCTCCTACATGTTTTGTGTGCAGCACCGCTCTTCTTAATCAGAAAAGGTGTATGTGCAAATGACTGACACATTTAAGAGCCTGTTGATTAAAGGAGTAGTTCACCTTTAAGTCAAATTTTAGTATGTTGTAGAACTGGCAATTCTAGGCCTTCTCCAAGTTATATTCCAGTCTTTCATTCATATCAATGCATGATTGCAAATGGGACAGCTGCTGAATAAAAATCTAACTGACTTAAACACCACAAGTTAAAAATGAAAACCAATTGCGAATTCACTCAGAATATCACTTTCTACATTATTACATCTACATCATTAAAAGTTAATTTAAACGTGACTTTAATCTTCTCCCATCAACTTTGTTACTACAGTAATAAAAACAAAAAAGTAACATTGTAACAGTAATACAAATAAAAACATTAGTCATACATAGTCACTAGATGGAACTCTAATCCATCAAGTAATAACAATTAGTCACTAGATCAAGTTCCTATCAGGAAGTCTATGCTTCTGAGAGATCTGGAACATGTTACAGAAGAACCAGTTCTGTTGAAACATTGCTTTAGATGATACTTTACCAGGAACAGCAAAAAGTCACCACTGGTAACTTTAAGGGTTGAATTTCCATTTATTAACAAAATATTTGGCTATTTTGATGTTTAGAGCACAACTTTCAGCACTAAATATGTGCTCCCTAAACTCTATCCGAGCACAAGTGAAATAAGGTTGTCTGAAGCATCTCCAGCAGCTGTCCCAGCAACTGCCTTGAAAAGAACTAAATCTTACCTTTAAGCTTATGTGTTTGATAAATATTTGGAAAACTGGGGCGCGATAAGGGGCTAGTCATGATAAGGTTATATGGGGAATAATTAGGAAAGGCAAATATTTGAGATAGGCTGACACAAACCAGACCACACTCCATTAATGGATTCACTTTAAAAAAGTATTTTTTTTAGACATAAAACATCTAAAAAAATACCTTACGCATTTTGTGCCTTGTGGGCATTTAGTCATAGGCTAATCAACATATGTACAAACAGTCATATTTAAGTGAAAAAAGACCAATGAGAAGCACTTCTCAAACAGCCAATCCAAAAGTAGACAATTAGGAAGGGCCAATTGGAATTATTCTTAGGATGGCCAATCTAGAACACTTTTACAAATTTGGTTGGAACATCCTAAATTACATATTACATATACACAGTTACAAATATAGGTTAAAAATGTTTTGAGAGGTTTAATTGCTATTATCTAATGTGTTTATATACCGAAAATTATAGAAATAAATAATAATTATAATAAATATTGGGTGACAATGAATAAAGATGATATTTGGATAAAGCTTAAAAAAAACAGGAGACATTGCACTCTAAGTTCATGCCCAGTGGTGGTCAGCCCATACCTTTTTATTTTCCTGCACCTGGAACCACTGGAACCACCTGGATGCAGGTACTCTGTAGATTTCAGCTCTGAAATGAAAACTCGTGTTTGAGTACTGAAGTTCACTGCGTGTGCCTGCACCTGGTCGACACTGTGGTTCTGGGGGAAGGAAAATAAAAAGGCTGATTCAAGCATAGGGGCTGAGTCTGGGCCTACGTTTTTCTGCAGGCCAGAGAGAAGGAAGGGGAGTAAGGAGTGCGTACCCGGCTAGGGGTGGGCAGAAGACAATTTTAGAGGTAGCTTCCCAGCACCCCTTATCATTGTCCCCTAGGCAGCTGCCTCTTCTGCCTACCTCTATACAGAGACAGATACAGACACACATACAGACACACACACATACGTGATACAGACACACAGATACAGGTCCACCATCAGGGGGGGGCTGGGGGACACTTTTCCCGGGCACGGTGCTTTTTGGGTTTTGGAGGGGGGCCCGGTGGCTGTACTCACTCTGGCAGGGCCATGCTGCTGTCAGAGAGCTGCACAATCTGGTAGGAAGGGCAGAGCTGTACTGCCTGCCTGTCGTTTTCCCTTCCCCTCCTTGGCTTCCCCTCCAACCTATCCAATTCCTGTCTGGCTCTATAAATAGGCTCTGTCCTCCCCATCCGATTGTGTCAGACTGCAGCATGTGGCTCCGGTACGGGAGTTGAGAGGGAGGGGTTGGGAGTGAGCTGAGTGTACTAAATATTCTGCCGCACTGCATCCCCTTTGCATTATAACTTACGTCCAAGGCAGTACGTAGCTCATAAGAGGGTTACAAATATATTACAGCACTATTACTAGTGCTGTGGTTCTAGGAGAAGCCCAGACCACAAAAAACTCTCACTCCAGGGCCTTAGGTCTAGTTTTCCACTATTTTGATGAATGATTCTGCAGAATTATGGACTAAGCCAATAGATATATGCTTTTGGGTAACATGTTTAGCAATAAGCCAAAAAGACTGCATATGAGTTGGAGGGAAGGGGGGTTAAGACATATTTTGCTCTATATGGGTTGAACTAACAAATATGGCATTAAAACAATATGTATAGCAGTAATGTAATCCTTCCCCTCCTCCCCCCTCAAAAAAAAGCCCCAGAGGGCTCGGCACACAGCACTCTCCAATCTCCTCTACAGACTCAGGGCTACTTAGTTTGTGATCGGCTGTGAAACCTTTAAGTTAACCTTTAGTATGTTTTAGAATCAGGACCATTATTAGGGAGGCACAGGGCATACTGCTGGGCCGGGCCTTAAGGGGGCCTGTCTGTGCTGCACTTTTAAAAATAGCTGGCCCCCCTTGACAGCGCCAAAGAATTCGCAGCGATTTCCCGCAATTTGCCTCCGGCGAATACATTTGTGAAACGAGAAAAAACGAGATGCCAGCGACATTTCGCAAATTTTTCGCCGTTTCGCAAATTTCACGGGGTATTCGCAAATTTTTGGGCGAAGCGAAATGCCCCAAATCACTAGCCGCCTCTTCCGAAGAGCCAAAAAGACCAAAAGTTATGGAAGGAGCCAAAGTTGAAGTCCTGAAGCCACGAGTTCAGTTCTACTGAGCACCAATGTGTGTTTTTTTCAACTTTTTTCAACCCCTAGCCACCAATGTATTATTTTAAAACTTTATAGGGCCCTGCCGGGTGGGTGGGGCCCCAAAAACCAAAAATGTTGTTTTACGTCGCCCCGTGATTTCTAATGGTGGCCCCACACACATACACAGACACACACATACACAGACACACACATACACAGACATACAGATACAGACACACACACAACATATACAGACACACACACACATACAGGCACATACAGAGACATACACAGACAGACACACACATACAGACACACACCCACAACATATACAGACTCATACACACTCATAGACACCCACACAACATATACAGACACCCACACAACATATACAGACACCCACCCACCCACGCACATACACACAACATATACAGACACACACATATACAGACACATACTTACAGACACACACACACACACATATACAGGCACACACACACACATACAGTCACACACACATACAGACACTCTCTCCTTGTGGAAAGTCAGCAGTATCAGTCCCTCCATTCTCAGACACAGAAAACTCCTTGGTCTCCTACCCCTTCCCCCAAGACCATGTAAGCATGGGTAGCTCAGTCTCTGATTTGACTCCTGCTCTCTCCTGACCCAGCCCTCCATTCCAGAGGTGTGTCTACAGGCAGCACAAACTCTTTCTCTTTCCTTCATGCCCCCCTCCTCCAACCAGACTGTATAAACTACTGATACTGGCTGCCATGGATGAAGATTGACAGCACTGACTACCAATCAGAGAGAGGTATGCAAATAAAACAGCTGTGCTGATTCATTTATGTGATTATTGATTTAGTGATAGTTCCCCTTTAATATGATAAATATCTGAATGAAAAGCATGAAACAGGAGGGTGATTTAGACAAGCTATTTGTTGGCAGTGTCTATTGATCATGAGCTAAAGGTCTACTGGTAGATGCCAATCTACCTTTTGGGCACCCCTGGGCTAGAGGAAGTAAATCTTAGAGTATGCTTCTGTAAAAGGTTTTGGTCTGTTAACTTTCCCCAGGAGGGTTATTATCCAGCTAGGTAAGTCTTAATAACAGTTGGAAGGGTTTCCCCTAGGTTATAAAAAGGGAAGCACACATGTGCTCAGTCTCTTTGGGTTCTACTGGCTGGAGGAAGTGGTGTGGTGCTCCGTAGGACATGAAATGGAGGAATGTTTCGTACAAGGGTAGTTTTGTTAAAGTCAACTCTAGGAGCGAATTATAGGATCAGGGGTTGGTAGTAGAGATGTCGCGAACTGTTCGCCGGCGAACTTGTTCGCGCGAACATCGGGTGTTCGCGCTCGCCGGAAGTTCGCGAACGTCGCGCGACGTTCGCCATTTTGGGTTCGCCATTGTTGGCGCTTTTTTTGCCCTCTCACCCCAGACCAGCAGGTACATGGCAGCCAATCAGGAAGCTCTCCCCTGGACCACTCCCCTTCCCTATAAAAACCGAAGCCCTGCAGCGTTTTTTCACTCTGCCTGTGTGTGCTGAAGAGATAGTGTAGGGAGAGAGCTGCTGCCTGTTAGTGATTTCAGGGACAGTTGAAAGTTTGCTGGCTAGTAATCGTTTTGATACTGCTCTGTTATTGGAGGGACAGAAGTCTGCAGGGGTTTGAGGGACATTTAAGCTTAGGTAGCTTTGCTGGCTAGTAATCTACCTTCTACTGCAGTGCTCTGTATGTAGCTGCAGTGGGCAGCTGTCCTGCTTCTGATCTCATCTGCTGACTGCTGCAATAACAGTAGTCCTTGTAAGGACTGCTTTTATTTATTTTTTTGTTGTTTTACTACTACTACTACTACTACTACTATAAGAGCCCAGTGCTATTAGTCTAGCAGTGTTGGGGAGTGGGACTGGTGTGCTAATCTGCTGCTCCTAGTAGTTCAGCAGCACCAACTTTAATTTTTTTTTTTAATATTCATTTTTTTTTTATTTTACTTTTTTTTATTTTACTACCGCTGTAGTAGTGTATAAGTTGACCTTTTAGGCATTATTTGCCCTGTAGGCATTATTTGCACACTGTTTTCTTCAACCCGCCATCGAGCTGTGTGACCTTGTTCACATTCTGTCTAAATATCCATAATATTACCGTCTCCAGAAAAAACACCGGAGTCACTTTTTTCAAGCAGCCATAATATATTTTACGTAATCCGTATCCACCGCTGTAGTAGTGTATACGTTGGCCTTGTAGGCATTATTTGCACACTGTTTTCTTCAACCCGCCATCGAGCTGTGTGACCTTGTTCCCATTCTGTCTAAATATCCATAATATTACCGTCTCCAGAAAAAACACCGGAGTCACTTTTTCAAGCAGCATTCATATATTTTACGTAATCCGTATCCACCGCTGTAGTAGTGTATACGTTGGCCTTGTAGGCATTATTTGCACACTGTTTTCTTCAACCCGCCATCGAGCTGTGTGACCTTGTTCCCATTCTGTCTAAATATCCATAATATTACCGTCTCCAGAAAAAACACCGGAGTCACTTTTTTCAAGCAGCATTCATATATTTTACGTAATCCGTATCCACCGCTGTAGTAGTGTATACGTTGGCCTTGTAGGCATTATTTGCACACTGTTTTCTTCAACCCGCCATCGAGCTGTGTGACCTTGTTCCCATTCTGTCTAAATATCCATAATATTACCGTCTCCAGAAAAAACACCGGAGTCACTTTTTTCAAGCAGCATTCATATATTTTACGTAATCCGTATCCACCGCTGTAGTAGTGTATACGTTGGCCTTGTAGGCATTATTTGCACAGTGTTTTCTTCAACCCGCCATCGAGCTGTGTGAGCTTGTTCACATTTTGTCTAAATATTGATAATATTATCGTCTCTAGAAAACCACTTGAGTTACTTTTTTTCAAGCAGCATTCATATATTTTACGTAATCCGTATCCACCGCTGTAGTAGTGTATACGTTGACCTTGTAGGCATTATTTGCACACTGTTTTCTTCAACCCGCCATCGAGCTGTGTGACCTTGTTCACATTTTGTCTAAATATTGATAATATTATCGTCTCTAGAAAAACCACTTGAGTTACTTTTTTTCAAGCAGCATTCATATATTTTACGTAATCCGTATCCACCGCTGTAGTAGTGTATACGTTGACCTTGTAGGCATTATTTGCACACTGTTTTCTTCAACCCGCCATCGAGCTGTGTGACCTTGTTCCCATTCTGTCTAAATATCCATAATATTACCGTCTCCAGAAAAAACACCGGAGTCACTTTTTTCAAGCAGCATTCATATATTTTACGTAATCCGTATCCACCGCTGTAGTAGTGTATACGTTGGCCTTGTAGGCATTATTTGCACAGTGTTTTCTTCAACCCGCCATCGAGCTGTGTGAGCTTGTTCACATTTTGTCTAAATATTGATAATATTATCGTCTCTAGAAAAACCACTTGAGTTACTTTTTTTCAAGCAGCATTCATATATTTTACGTAATCCGTATCCACCGCTGTAGTAGTGTATACGTTGACCTTGTAGGCATTATTTGCACACTGTTTTCTTCAACCCGCCATCGAGCTGTGTGAGCTTGTTCACATTTTGTCTAAATATTGATAATATTATCGTCTCTAGAAAAACCACTTGAGTTACTTTTTTTCAAGCAGCATTCATATATTTTACGTAATCCGTATCCACCGCTGTAGTAGTGTATACGTTGACCTTGTAGGCATTATTTGCACACTGTTTTCTTCAACCCGCCATCGAGCTGTGTGACCTTGTTCACATTTTGTCTAAATATTGATAATATTATCGTCTCTAGAAAAACCACTTGAGTTACTTTTTTTCAAGCAGCATTCATATATTTTACGTAATCCGTATCCACCGCTGTAGTAGTGTATACGTTGACTTTGTAGGCATTATTTGCACAGTGTTTTCTTCAACCCGCCATCTAGCTGTGTGTATTATCGTTTCCAGAAAAACCAACTGAGTTTTTGTTGTTGTTGTTGTTTTTTTAAAAATAATGCCAGGCAAAGGCAGGCCGCCACGCAGAGGCCGTGCTAGGGGCCGTGCTGCTATGCAATCCTGTGGCCCTAGCAAATTTCCCAGTTTTAAAAAGCCAATGACCCTGAACTCCCAAAATGCTGAAGAGGTAGTTGACTGGCTTACACAGCACACCCCATCCTCTACCGTTTCTAACTTTACCACAACATCCTCCTCATCCTCCACTGCTATGGCCACCCCACGTAACACTTCCTCCACCACCGGTGCCCCTTCTTCACTGGGGTCAGAGGAGTTATTTTCCAATGAGTTTCTTGAACTGAGTAATGCGCAACCATTATTGCCAGAAGAAGATGAAGGAGATGAGGACCTTACACCAGATTTAATTCTGGCAGAGAACACGATAGAGATGGACATAATGAGTGATGAGGAGGAGGTCCCCGCTGCTGCTTCCTTCTGTGATGTGTCAGAAGAAATTGATGCATCTGAGGAGAATGATGATGAGGAGATTGATGTTTTGTGGGTGCCTAGTAGAAGAGAGCAAGAGGAGGGTAGTTCAGATGGAGAGACGGAGAGTCAGAGAGGCAGTAGGAGAATAAGACTTAGAAGAAGCAGGGAGGACAGCCCGCAGGGATCAGCAGGGCAACAACATGTATCGGCACCTGTGTTCAGCCGGCCAACGCACCCGCCATTGCCGCCAATACCGCCAACTCCGCCAACTTCTACTGTTACCGCCAGATCGCACACTTCCAAAAAGTCAGCAGTGTGGGATTTTTTTAATGTGTGTGCCTCTGACAAAAGCATTGTAATTTGCAATGAGTGCAGTCAGAAACTGAGCCTTGGTAAGCCCAACAGCCACATAGGTACAACTTCTATGCGAAGGCACATGAGCGGCAAGCACAAAGCACTTTGGGAGCAACACCTCAAAGGCAACAGGCAAACTAAAAGCCACACTCCTTCTGGTCCAGCATCTTACTGCTCTACCTCTGCTCTCCTTGACCCGTCTGAACCACCCTCCACTCCGCCTTCCACCTTGACCACCTGTTCCCATTCCCAGTCATCTGCCACCAGCCAAGTTTCTGTGAAGGCCATGTTTGAGCGTAAGAAGCCAATGTCTGACTGTCACCCCCTTGCCCGGCGTCTGACAGCTGGCTTGTCTGCACTCTTAGCCCGCCAGCTTTTACCATACCAGCTGGTGGACTCTGAGGCCTTCCGCAAATTTGTAGCAATTGGGACACCGCAGTGGAAGGTACCCAGCCGCAATTTTTTTTCTAAAAAGGGAATACCACACCTGTACCAACATGTGCAGAGCCAAGTTACCGCATCTCTGTCACTTAGTGTTGGGCCAAAGGTCCATATGACTACTGACGCATGGTCCTCCAAGCATGGTCAGGGCAGGTATGTCACCTACACTGCCCACTGGGTGAACTTGGTAATGGCTGGGAAGCAGGGAATGGGTAGCTCAACAACAACAGTGGAGTTGGTGTCACCGCCACGGATTGCACGCGGTTCTGCCACCACCTCTACTCCTCCATCGCTCTCTACCTCGTCTTCTTCTTCTTCTTACTCTGCTGCTGGGTCCTCCTTCTCCTCCTCCACACCTGTGCACCCCCAGCTCCCCCTAGGCTATTCGACGTGCCAGGTACGCCGTTGTCACGCTGTCTTGGGGATGACGTGCCTGGAAAGCAAAAACCATACCGGATCTGTACTCCTGTCATCTCTGCAGTCACAGGCCGATCGGTGGCTGACCCCACACCAACTGCAGATCGGAAAAGTGGTGTGTGACAATGGAAGCAATCTGTTGGCAGCGTTGAGACTAGGCAATTTAACACATGTGCCCTGCATGGCACATGTGTTAAATTTAATAGTCCAACGTTTTGTCTCCAAGTACCCAGGATTCCAGGACGTTCTCACCCAGTCCAGAAAGGTGTCGGCCCATTTCAGACGTTCCTACACAGCCATGGCACGCCTTGCTGACATTCAGCAGCGCTACAACATGCCAGTCAGGCGTTTGATTTCTGACAGCCAGACTCGCTGGAATTCAACGCTCCTTATGTTGGAACGTCTGCTGCAACAACAAAGGGCCGTCAACGAGTACCTTTTTGAACTGGGTGGTAGGACTGGATCTGCACAGCTGGGGATTTTTTTCCCCCGTTACTGGGTGCTTATGCGCGATGCCTGCAGGCTCATGCGACCTTTTGAAGAGGTGACAAATATGGTCAGTCGCACCGAAGGCACCATCAGCGACCTAATACCCTTCGCTTTCTTCCTGGAGCGTGCCGTGCGACGAGTGACAGATGAGGCTGTAGACCAGCGTGACGAGGAGCTGGAAGCGCACGATTTCTGGTCGGAATCACCAGAACGAACCCAGGCACCTGCTGCAACGCAGGGAGAGGTGCCAGAAGTGGAGTCAGAGGAGGAAGGTGGCTTTGTGGAGGAGGAGGAGGAGGACCAACAGGAGCAGGCTTCCCAGGGGGCTAGTGGTGACCTTTTGGGGACCCCTGGTCTTGTACGTGGCTGGGGGGAGGAGACCGTGGATGATGCAGTCCTTGATAATGAGGAAGCGGAGATGGATAGCTCTGCATCCAACCTTGTGAGAATGGGGTCTTTCATGCTGTCATGCCTGTTGAAGGACCCCCGTATCAAGAGGCTTAAGGAGAAGGACCTGTACTGGGTCGCAACGCTACTAGACCCTCGGTACAAGCATAAAGTGTCAGAAATGTTACCAACATACCACAAGTCCGAAAAGATGCGGCATTTACAAACCAGCCTGCAAAACATGTTGTACAATGCTTTTAAGGGTGATGTCACTTCAGGAACTCATCAACATTCCAGGGGCAGAGGTGCCAGTAATCCTGCCACGAGCACACCTGCAAGGACAAAGCCCTTTGGCCAGTCTGTAACGTCAGACATGCAAATGTTTTTCTGTCCAAGGCAGCGCCACAACCCTTCTGGATCCACCCTCAAAGAACGCCTCGACCGGCAGGTAGCGGACTACCTGGCATTAACTGCAGATATCGACACTCTGAGGAGCGATGAACCCCTGGACTACTGGGTGCGCAGGCTTGATCTGTGGCCAGAGCTGTCACAATTTGCCATGAACCTCTTGTCTTGCCCAGCCTCAAGTGTGCTCTCAGAAAGGACCTTCAGTGCAGCAGGAGGGATTGTAACTGAGAAGAGAACTCGCCTAGGTCACAAAAGTGTCGATTACCTGACCTTTATTAAAATGAATGAGGGGTGGATCTCGGAGGGTTACTGCACGCCGGAAGACTTGTTCTGACTTCTATGCAGCTGTCCTTCTCTTCAAGCCTCATGACTCCACACACAGCTGTCCTTTAGCGTCCTCCTCCTCCCTCCGCCACCGTTACAAACTAGGGTGCAAACCCTACTGGTTTAATTTTTTCTGGCCTCTGTGCTTCAGTGGCTGCAACCAAAAAAACTGGGCAAACAATGTCTACAAGGTCAACGTATGGCAAAAAATGACTATTTTCAGCATTTATATGGCATATTTTTTCTGGCAACTGTGCTTCAGTGGCTGCGTCCAAAAAAATGCATATTTTCTGCATTTATATGGCATAATTTTTCTGGCAACTGTGCTTCAGTGGCTGCGACCAAAAAAATGCATATTTTCTGCATTTATATGGCATAATTTTTCTGGCCTCTGTGCTTCAGTGGCTGCAACCAAAAAAATTTATATTTTCAGCATTTATATGGCATAATTTTTCTGGCCTCTGTGCTTCAGTGGCTGCAACCAAAAAAATTTATATTTTCAGCATTTATATGGCATAATTTTTCTGGCAACTGTGCTTCAGTGGCTGCGACCAAAAAAATTACTATTTTCAGCATTTATATGGCATATTTTTTCTGGCCTCTGTGCTTCAGTGGCTGCGGCCAAAAAAACTGGGCAAACAATGCCTACAAGGTCAACGACGTTGACCTTGTAGGCATTGTTTGCCCAGTTTTTTTGGCCGCAGCCACTGAAGCACAGAGGCCAGAAAAAATATGCCATATAAATGCTGAAAATAGTAATTTTTTGCCATACGTTGACTCAACGTATATGGCAAAAAATGACTATTTTCAGCATTTATATGGCATATTTTTTCTGGCAACTGTGCTTCAGTGGCTGCGACCAAAAAAATGCATATTTTCTGCATTTATATGGCATAATTTTTCTGGCCTCTGTGCTTCAGTGGCTGCAACCAAAAAAATTTATATTTTCAGCATTTATATGGCATAATTTTTCTGGCAACTGTGCTTCAGTGGCTGCGACCAAAAAAATGCATATTTTCTGCATTTATATGGCATAATTTTTCTGGCCTCTGTGCTTCAGTGGCTGCAACCAAAAAAATTTATATTTTCAGCATTTATATGGCATAATTTTTCTGGCAACTGTGCTTCAGTGGCTGCGTCCAAAAAAACTGGGCAAACAATGTCTACAAGGTCAACGTATGGCGAAAAATTACTATTTTCAGCATTTATATGGCATATTTTTTCTGGCAACTGTGCTTCAGTGGCTGCGTCCAAAAAAACTGGGCAAACAATGCCTACAAGGTCAACGTATGGCAGTTGTTTAAAGAGAACAGTAGATTACTAGCCAGCAAAGCTACCTAAGCTAAAATGTCCCTCAAATCCCTGCAGACTTCTGTCCCTCCAATACAGAGCAGTATCAAGCAGATTACTAGCCAGCAAGCTTACTATCATCTGTCCCTGAAATCACTAACAGCTCTCCCCCTACACTATCTCTTCCAAGCACACACAGGCAGATTTTTCAGATACATTTTTGCCCTTGATCCCCCTCTGGCATGCCACTGTCCAGGTCGTTGCACCCTTTAAACAACTTTAAAATCATTTTTCTGGCCAGAAATGTCTTTTCTAGATGTTAAAGTTCGCCTTCCCATTGAAGTCTATGGGGTTCGCGAACCGTTCGCGAACCGCTCGCATTTTTGCGCAAGTTCGCGAATATGTTCGCGAACTTTTTTTCCGACGTTCGCTACATCCCTAGTTGGTAGAGCAGCCGAGGCTCCAACGAGGAAACCAGGAGGAATAGTACCCTGCGGTGACAAGGCTGACAGGATAGGGACTTTAGAGAGATCCTTGGAATACAGGACAACTGTGAGATTTGCATACAATGGGAATTGTGCACCAAGGCAAGCAATACTACTGCTGGGATGTTCTGAGCGCTAAACGTGAAAGTATCCACTGGATGATTATTGTTGGAAACATTTACTGATTGATTGTGTACTATCAAAGTCAGCACACACCATTTCTTAAAGTGTGTCACCTGTCAATAAAGAGTTCCTCTGTTTTTAAAGAATCACTGGAGCCCAAGTTTATTTGAAGAATCTGAATTATGATGGAGACACAGGATTGTTAACCCTTCCTCCAATAGTTATGTAATGACCCACTTGAGGTGCAAGGTGCAATACACTATGGTGCAAGAGAGGTCTGTACTTTAGATCTGCCTTGGCCAGGCAGTAATTTAAAGGGATACTGTCATGGGAAAAAACATTTTTTTTCAAAATGAATCAGTTAATAGTGCTGCTCCAGCAGAATTCTGCACTGAAATCCATTTCTCAAAAGAGCAAACAGATTTTTTATATTCAATTTTGAAATCTGACATGGGGCTAGACATATTGTCAATTTCCCAGCTGCCCCAGGTCATGTGACTTGTGCTCTGATAAACTTCAAGCACTCTTTACTGCTGTACTGCAAGTTGGAGTGATATCACCCCCTCCCTTTTCCCCCAGCAGCCAAACAAAAGAACAATGGGAAGGTAACCAGATAGCAGCTCCCTAACACAAGCTAACAGCTGCCTGGTAGATCTAAGAACAACACTCAATAGTAAAAATCCATGTCCCACTGAGACACATTCAGTTACATTGAGAAGGAAAAACAGCAGCCTGCCAAAAAGCATTTCTCTCCTAAAGTGCAGGCACAAGTCACATGACCAGGGGCAGCTGGGAAATTGACAAAATGTCTAGCCCCATGTCAAATTTCAAAATTGAATATAAAAAAATCTGTTTGCTCTTTTGAGAAATGGATTCCAGTGCAGAATTCTGCTGGAGCAGCACTATTAACTGATTCATTTTGAAAAAATGTTTTTTTCCCATGACAGTATCCCTTTAAAGTTTCCTTTAATCAGTTCCAATAGGTACTCCTAATAGCAAGAGTTGATATAGATGCAAATGGTGTTATTGACATAAGATGCCCACATAGACGTAGATTCAACTCGCATCTGGTTGATTGAGTTATCAGCATCTACCAGCAGATTAGCATGTTTGTAAAAGTAGTGGTTTTTGGTCCATGTCCCTGTATTTTACTAGCTCAGGGTGTCCCACAAATAAAATGTCTGTGATTGTGCTGCATTTTGTTCTTAAGCTTTGTGGTTTTGTGGGTTGTTTCTTTGGATTAAGTAAAACCAAAACTGATCCAGTTCTTTTTCTTATACCCTCCACTAAAACTATTTGCATAAAGCAATTCTGGGCCTGAAGCCATACCATGCAGTATCTTTGTAGTTGAAGGAATGTAGATAATGTAGCAGCTGTGGTGTACAAGGACTGTACATAATTTCTTCATATTAAAAGTCTTTAGAAAATAAAATGGGTGTAGGAACCAGCAGCAAACAGCATGGAGGTTTTGACTTCTTATGGGAATAGCCATTGATGACCCATTAATCTATCCATTTGCTTCCTGAAAAATATGAACATATTTTTTAACCTCATGTTTCCTCTTTGTTAAGAACTGTCAGAGAATTTTACTTTATTACGTTTTTAAATACAGACATGCATACATAAAGTACATAATTAAGGAATATAGAGAACATTTTAAAAGTGAGAGAATGGTGGTCAGGGGATGACAGGGGTAACTTTGGTAGTCAAGCAGACTGGCATAGATTGTGTATGTTCTAATAAAGTATTTTGAGACTGCTGTTTAAATTAATTCTTCTGTTTTGATTATGTTAGTCAGTTGTCAGAGATAGCTGAACAGAACTGAACTGGCTAGGATAATGAAAACTCTTTAGCAACTGTATAAGAGCTTTTACACAGGGACATATAATTTTTTATTATGCTTGTTTGAGATGCAGGTTTAAGCACACCTAATTGACTCTATTATATTTTTCCCATCTCTATGTCTGTGCATTCAGAATTGCACTTAATTGCAGGTTTTATTAGATAATTCAGAGGGTTGTGCAGCATACACAGTACGTTTTTATGTACGCAGCATGCATTTTAAAACATGCAAAAATATGCCTGTCAGAGCCCTAATGGAATATTTTAATAAGTATTTAAATGAGTACTTTCTGCTAGTCTTTATCTCCAAATAAAATCAGGAGTTCCAAGGCAGGACATTATAGTGGGGTAATAATTAGCCAATGTCAGGGGGCCTATCGGCTCCCAGTGGGAGTAGTCTGGACCAAGGAGAAAGCCCAGGGGTCAAAGTCCAAGTTCGTGGTGCAGATAGGGGTCAGGTGAAATTGTAGTCCAAATCCAGGCAAAAGTCCAATAGGCAGGCAGATTAGAAGCAAGGTCAAGGTTCAGGCAGGGTCAAAAGTCCAGTAATCAGTATAGCAAGAATTGTAAAGCACCCAGAAATTCACCAAACAAATCCTATGATCGGGCATCCCTTTATTTTGAATTTGGTGCCGGTTTGCGTGACGTCATTGTGCCGGCATCCTGACGCTGGCGTTGCAGCGCCAACAATACTCAAGTGGTAGCTATGGGCGCACCGACGGACGCTTGGGACAGTACCCCCTCCCCCACGGGGGCCTCTGGGAAATTGATTGTAGAATTCCCTTACCAATCTAGGGGCATGTCAATCGGAGTGTTTCTCCCAAGAGCATTCTTCAGGACCAAAGCCCTTCCACTTTCCTCGTACTACTGTTGCCCATCCATGGGGATAGATGAAGGAGGAGATTGATCTGAAGAGAAGCGATTGGAAATTGCTGGTTTAACCAGAGAGACATGAAACACATAAGGAATTCGCATCTCAGGCGGAAGAGATAGTCAGACTGCCACAGGGTTAATAATCTCTGAAATGGAAAAAGGACTGACAAACCTTGGGCCCAACTTGGGAGAAGGAACCTTTAAATGAATGTTCCTAGTGGACAGCCACACCTTGTCTCCAACTTACTACGGAGGAGAGGATCTCCGTCTGCGATCAGCAAAAGTCTTATGCACCAGAGCACTCTTTTCCAAATTTGCTTTGGTCACAGCCCAAATTGCAGACATATGTACTGCGTGATCATCTGCGGCAGGAACATCCAACAAGAAGAAGTCTTGAAGGAAGGCTTAAGAATGTTGACCATAAACGGACATAAAAGGAGATCTCCGCCCATGGGAGGAGATCGGACCAATTTTCCTGACAAAGGAAATATGATCTTCAGGAATTGTTCTAACGCTTGATTCACCCGCTGCCCCATTGGTTTGGGGATGGTAGGCAGAAGAGAACTGAAGAGTGATACCCAAATCTTTACATAAGGATAACCTAGCTGTGAATTGAGATCCTCTGTCAGAGACTGTCTTAAATTGGATGAACAGCTGGGACAGTTCCACTACTGAGGGAAGTTTTAGCAGAGGAATGAAATGTGCCATCTTACTGAAGCGGTCTATAACTACCCAGATGACAGTGTTCCCTTTAGGGTGGTAATTCTACAATGAAGTCCATTGCTATGTGAGTCCAAGGATGAGAGGTGAGGTTGTAAAAGACCGCTGGAAGTGGCACAAATAGTACAGGCAGCCTTTGACGTCTTTGCGGATAGTTGGCCACCAGACTAGGTGTCGTAGAAGCTCTAGAGTCTTTTCAGGAGTTTGTTGTAAGATGGACAGGCGAAGCTCAGAGGGTACAAACGCCATCCCAATCGGTGTATCAATAGGAGCGGAGGACTGACCAGCCAGGATTTGCTTGGCAAATTGAGGGAAAAGAGATGCAATGATTCTGGCGGGAGGAATAATAGGATCTTGTCTTTCAGGGAGACGATCCACCGGAGTGAAGCTTTGGGATAGTGCATTCGCTTTTCCGATTCTTGAAGCCAGGGAGATATGTCAAGGCGAAGTTAAAGCGAGAAAAGAAGAGGGCCCACCTTGCCTGTCGGGGTTTCAGTCTCTTGAGAGATTGTATGAATTCTAGATTTTTATGATCAGTATAGCTAGTGTCCTGGTTCTAGGACCCCTCTAAAAGGAGTTCACGTTTCCCAACATCATCGTTCTCCTCTGCAGGAAAGACTTTCTTGGAAAAGTATGCAAATGGATGTAATTTCCCATCAGCCTAATGTCTTTGGGAAAGAATAGCACCAGCCCCAACATCGGAAGCGTCCGCCTCAATGAAGAAGGGTAACAGAGGATCAGGATGTCGGAGGACTGAAGCAGAGGTGAAAGCATCCTTCAGGGATTGGAATGCTTATATGGCTGAAGGAGGCAGAGTTAGGTTTACCCCCTTTTCGGAGAGCAAGAACAAGAATGGGGGCAATGCGGGAGGAGAACCCCTTGATGAACTGTCGGTAGCAAACCAGATGAATCTTTGTATGGCCTTGGTGCTCAATATTAGGGGCCACTTTTGGATCACAGAGACTTTGGCGGAGGCCATTTCAAAACCTTCTGGGGAGATGATGTAGCAGAGAAAAGGAGTCTTGGACACCTCAAAGACGCATTTCTCCAACTTGGCAAATAGGGAGTTCTTCCTCAGACGAGAGAGTACTTCCTTCACCTGGGAGCGATGACTTTCCACGTCTTTGGAGAATATTAAGATGTCATTTAGGTACACGACTACGGATTTCCCCAAGTGGTCCAGGAAGATGACGTTCATGAACTCCTGGAAGATGGCGGGGGCATTGCAGCGACAAAAGGGCATCAAGAGGTATTTGTAATGCCCATCCCGGGTGTTGAATGCCGTTTTCCATTCATCTCCTTCACGTATGCGGATGAGATTGTTTGCCCCGCATAGATCCAACTTGGTGAAAATCTTAGTTTTTAACTGTAATCTTCTTAAGTCCTCCGTAGTGAATGCAGGGATGTAAACCACCATTCTTCTTCTCCTCAAAAAAGAAGCCTGCCCCTGCCAGAGAGGTAAAGGGACGAAATAAAACCCAGCTCGAGGTTCTCCTGGATATAGTCCTTCATGGAGGAGGTTTCCGCAGGAGACAGGGGATAAGTGTGACCTCTAGGGGGCACGGTGCCCTTCCGACCTGCAGTCAACAGTATAGCAAGAATTATAAAGCACCCAGGAATTCGCCAAACAAATCCTACGATCGGGCATTGAACCGGCCACCTGAGCGTCCCTTTATTTTGAATTTGGCACCAGTTTGTGTGACGTCATCGCACCGGCATCTTGATGCTACCCATGTGGTAGCTATGGGCGCCGCCATCTTGACTTTGGCGCAGAGGACAGACGCGCCGACGGGCGCTTGTGACAGCCAGGAATTTATGGCACTCTCCCTTTAGCTACTGATATTAAAAGCTAGTGTATGATAGTGGTTTGTCTTCCATAGATGGTTGTTACATGCCAAAGAGAGATTGTAAGCTGTTTTGAGCAGGGCCCTCTCCACCTTTTGTATTGGTTACTGTTGCTATGTATGCAATTCTGTATGTTCTTTGTATAAAACCATGTAATGTACAATGGTGCGGAATATGTTGGCGCTGTAAAAAGACATGTTAATAATAATAAGCATGCTAGGAAACTGTCATGCAAAAAAAGGAGGGGGTAAGATATGTACAAACCAATAGGAAACTTCAAAAAACTGAACAGATTAAAGCTCAAAGTTATGCAAACATTAGGCTTTGTTAGTAGCAAGTTTTAATTATAGTTTGCACACATGTTTTGCATACTGAGAAGTAGTTTTGTAAAATGTTAAGAGATATCTTTTGTTATAGCTTCGATGTGCTCTACAGTACATTACCTTTCCTAACTAACCTCTGTGGGCCAAAAGCAAATGCCTCTTGTCTTGGCACCCACTTGACCCCCCTTCCCGGCGGCAGTGTTGATGGCAGCGGTGACCCCCCACTCAGCACTGGTGACCTCCCTGCAGCAGCTGCAACCCTCAAGTTCCACCCATTCCTGTCATGGACTGTTTCCGCTATATCTTTCCAGAACGTAGAGCAAAACAGGGTGAATAGAAACAGCAGCAGAGTGGCCACAGTGTCATTTTCTTTTTTCTAAAGGTTGACAAGCAATCCACAGCCCATTTACTTTTTAATCACATGAACTGCATTTTTTTGCTTTATAATGATAAACATACGGATAGATCACATTCTTCTTAGTAACATTTATTTCTTAATGCTCTCCTGTTATAGTAAACTGTTTCTGTAAGAGACTATTTGTTTCTATGGGGATATGTGTTGTTGTACTGATGAACATGACTTCAATTAACAAAAAATAATTAAGGTAAAGTTGATTTACAAAGAACACTCTGACAGCCAGAAATATTGGTTTTACACATTTTCAGCAGATTGGCTGCAATCATCATGTACTGGGCAGAATATTGTGGTACCAAGTTCTAATTGTTCTCTGCTCACTGGTCCTTCCACTTTAGTGATGTGTATTTTTCTGTCAGTGTGTCCTTTAGCTGCAAGGTGTGTGTTCTGTCTTTGGTTTCCACTAGGCAGGTTACCTGGAAATAGGGAAATAATACTGATCAGATTGGACAATTCTATATCTGTTATCAGAGCATTCTGTCATTTCATGTTTGAAACTAGAAAAGAATCTCATACAAGGTTGTAAATTCAATTCTTGTTCAAATTCAGTGATAAGGATCAATGGGGGTTCCTAACAACTTGGCACCTCCAGTAATTCTACCTTTCCTTCTCCTTCAATGTTAAGTTTAAACATTATATCATGTGGAACCAATTTTTATTGATTATTTAGAAACATCACCACCTGAAGACTGAAGAACCTGAAACAATCTTTAGGGGAAAGGCATGGCAACCATAATACATAGCTGTAAAATCCGTCTTTACACCTCCTTTATTAACACAAATGTGGATTACGATTTAATTTCCTATAAAAGAGGCAGGTCACTTAAAGATAATATATGCAGTTCTGATCTGAGAGCTAAGAGTGAAACAACAAAATTTCTACGTAAACCTAAAATGGGAACTTTCCCATTTGCCTGAACTTTGGGCTGTGTAACTCCATCATAAAAGGTTAACAAGTGACACATCTCTTCAAAGGCTTTAATATATCGGTAAGAACATATGCCACCTGTGAAAGTACACGTGGTATACTTAATTAAATGTCCCTGTGGGTATGCATATGTGGGGCAAACTACTAGGCCAGTAAGGGTCTGTATAGGAGAACATAAATGCTGTATAAGAAATTTTGACCCTAAAAAACCTAATGAATTGTTACTAGCTAAACATTTTTTTGAAGCAAAGCATCATATTTCGCAATTAAGATGGAGAGTCCAGCGCTGTTTCTTAGGAAAGAGCCGTCTGAGGCTCCTGTAATACCGCCCCCCTGCCTGCTTACCTTTCTGGGGGGGAGGCAGCAACGCTAGTGCGGATAGCGCAATTGCGCTCTCTCACATTAGTAAAGCAGAGTTTCTGGTTTAGAACCCGGAGATTCGGCTCTTAAATGCACCAGGACCGGCTTTTTGCCACCCCTGGAAACCAATCTGGCTCTGCCACCTAAGGCAAGTTTATCAAGTCACGTCATTTGCGGAACGCCCCTGGGAGAGTCCTTGCTAAAGCTGAACCACCCTCTAGAGGTGGGGATAGAATTTAGCTCTTACTAAAAAAGAAAACAAATGGATAAGGCAGTTAGATACAATGCAAACAAAAGGGTTTAATGACAAACTTAGTTACAAATGTTTCTTGTAATAACATTTCTAATGTATCCTTGTTTTATGCAGGTCACAGAAATAGAAAGTGAATTCTACAAAAGTAAGTGTAGAAATTTTCCTATTGAGACAGTAAGTCTATATAAAATAACAGTGAGGCTGACCCCTATTTCAGGGCAGGCATTCAATTGCAGTGTCTGTATGCTTTTACTTTTGATAGACCCTGTGCAGCGTCTAAAGCAGTGATCCCCAACCAGTAGCTCGTGAGCAACATGTTGCTCTCGAACCCTTGGATGTTTCTCCCAGTGGCCTCAAAGCAGGTGCTTATTTTTGAATTCCTGGCTTTGAAGCAAGTTTTAATTGCATAAAAGTATAGTGCCAAGTAAAGCCTCCTGTAGGCTGCCAGTCCACATTGGGACTACCAAATAGCCAATCACAGCACTTATTTGACACCCCAAGGGACTTGTTCATTCTTGTGTTGCTCCCCAACTCTTTTTACATTTGTATGTGGCTCACTGGTAAAAAAAGGTTAGAGACCCCTGGTCTAAAGTATATAATTGTATTTATTTTACCAGGGAACTAATCGGACGGTTCACTTTTTCACTTCAACACAATGGACTGAAAGTCCATTGTGATTTTATCACATGTAATTGCGGGATGGACTAATCCTGGTTAACACAGGCACCACCTGGTGCAACAATGGGGTGTGGTTATGTTGCTATTTAAAGTATATAGATCACACACTTTTGTTCATAGTAGTCATTATGAAAGTAGAAAAATCTCACGTTTTTAGTAGAACTCACCAGTTGTGAAAGGAGGTCCAGGTGCATATATATATATATATATATATATATATATATATATATATATATATATATATATATATATATATATATATATATATATATATATATATATATATGCTGTAGGAAGCCAGCACAAAGTGTCAATACAGTATGTGCCTGGGTGCAAAAGGCAAACAAATAGATAATTGTCCAAAAGATGGCCATGCACTCATAGGTCTTATTGAAAAAAAATGGTGTTTATTCAGCAAAGAAGTGACCGACGTTTCGGCTAGCTATCTAGCCTTTCTCAAAGTTCTCAACACAAACCAAACATTTAAACACAAAGTGGCAGGAAGGCGAGGGTCATGACGTCATCCTATGTCAGTATGGGGACGTCTCTGAGTAAAGTTACATCAAAAAGAAAAAAACAAATCAAAAAATAAATAAAAAATGAAAATACATAAAAAAAATACAAAACTGTGTATACACAAGAACGCAGAACGCAGAATGCAGAAAATAAGTTAAAGTCATGGTTTCAACGATAATCACTTCATAGAATGGTAAAAAAATCACATTTGTCAAAACGCAATATTCACATACTCAAAAGTGTATAGATTTTAAACAGTTTTGTTAATAGCGAGTCACAAAGTCAATTAGTAGCAAGCTGAAAATCATTGTATTGTTACAGTAGCGAGCAGGGAATCTTTGTATCCTTGTATTGTTACTATACATTAGGACCGCTACTAGCACTAGCTACTGTACATCAAACACTCACTGTTTGTATGTAGTGCGCAAAGTTTCCTGGCCATCCCCAGTCAACATGAAAATTCACTAATGGGTTAATCTCCTGCTACTCCCAGCCTGGACAGAAGATAGTTCATTTTATGAACCCATAAAGCCCACCCCCTCCTGGCTCACATCAGTCTATCAGTGTGAGAGGTTTAACAGTTTCAACCAGGGGTGTCCAAACTTTTTACATTGAGGGCCAGATTTGGTGAGGTGAAAATGTGTGGGGGCTGACCATTCAGCCTGACATTCTTTGAACCATTAACTTCATTTAACTAATTTAAACAAGGAATCGCATAGCCGTAGCAGTAATATTTGGGTACATTAGTAAAATGATCTGCCACTTACTGATGATCTGCCACTACTGCTGCCTGTGTGCTGAAGACATAGACATGTACTGGAACGTAGTGACGCCATACTTCTTTCGTTTACTGTACTGGCACATCAGTACGTCTATTGACACCTTCAGCCCTAAAGAAGTATGTGAAGCGGCACGTCACTATGTGTCTATTGCTAACATCTTCAGCACACAGGCAGCAGTATAGACCAAGTGGCAGATCATTTCACTAATGTGCCCAAATATTACTGCTACGGCTAGGCGATTCCTGATTGCACTGTGCCGGCGGACCTCATTATTATTAATTTCATGATGGAGGCTGAGGGCCGGTGTAAATTTGAAAACGGGCCACATTTGGCCCCCGGGCCTGACTTTGGACATGCCTGGTTTAAACTTACTCTCTTTTCTTTATTTTACAGGACAAGAAAGTACTCACTTATTTGCCAAGTTGTAGATCACCGGGTGCAGTTTTGTTTCTGGAGGTTCTTTCTCCACCCGTAGCCCCTGTTCCGTTTTGACAATAGCTTTGTCAGAATGGGGACCCTGTGCGGCCGGGGTATTATTGCTGCTGCTTTGCAGTGCCTGTTGGTGCTTTGCACACCCTGTATGGAAAGCTTTTTGGTGCCAATTTGGATTTTCCTTGCTGCTGCTGCCTACATATGCACTATGAGGGATCTGGCTGCATCTAAAAGAGCCGCTCCAAAAGCTTTGCACTTCACAAAAATAAGAACCTCCAGAGTGCTATGCTTATTATGCATTCTCTTACTGTTTTAAGTGACTCTGATCCTTCTGAAGAGCCTAGTAAATGTGGGTAAGTGAGATTCAGAATCATTTAACAAGTCTGCAATGAAGGGCATAGGATTTGTAATACCTTTTCATTGAATATCTTTCTAAGAAGGTGAATTTTTCACATTATGCAGCCATTTCTTCCACCTCCTTGCCAGATCAGGAGTATTTAATTAAGAGAGCAGTATCCCAAACTCTTAAAGAGACAGTGCTTCTGCTTAAGATCTCTCTGTGCCTATCAAGGTTTTCTCTGTCTAGGAAATTTCCTTTAATAAAGGGCCAGCAGCTAAGCTCAGTTGATATGGTCAGCTATTAAAGAAAGCCTACAGATGTAACTCATTTGCCTTGTAGAAAAATCAAAGATGCACCTTTTATACAGCTTAAGAATGGAGGCTGAGAGGGAGATCTCGCTATTTGACCAAAAGTTTTTAATCCCCTTATTAAGACTGTTAGATGTACCCTCAACCTATTCTTTTTCCAAGGGCTCAGACCTTGTGGCACAACGCCTGGTTTACAGCTGTGGAGCTTTGAATTCAAATACCGGCTGTGATTTTTTGATGAATACTTAAGTGACAGATTTTATTCAGGCAGAGTAGTTTAAAATCTTCAAAAGAGTTCTGGTTGAGAGATAAGTGTAAGAGCTGTATCTTTTTTTCAGGTCAGATGAGTGGATTTGATGGCATACTCCAATGGCTAGATTAGCTAAGAAGGCGGCTTTGCTAATAGATGACATTTCAGCACTGAAACATCCCAGGAATTAAAGAAATGTTATATGTCTTCTGGATGGCCTATAGCCTACTGTAGCTCTGGCCCTATGTGGGCAGAAGAATCTGGAACAAGCCGTTGAGCATAAAGTTCAAAGAAAAAAAAAAGTTTAATAAAACTTAAAAGGTCTGAATGACTTCAGAATAAGCCTCTCTACAGCTTGTCCAGCTCTCAGCTTGCTCTTTGTCATTGAAGTTGCAGCGCAGAGTCCTTTGTGTTAAGACATGGTTTGAGACTGGCTCCAGGAATTTCTTTGCAAGATGCCTTTTGAAGAAAAGGATTATCTGGGAAAGCCTTAGGTGACATGGTCTCCAAGTCTTCAGGGGGAAGAGTACTTTTCTTTCCCAAGCAAGGCAGTTCCATGACAATTCCAGGAACGTTTGTAGATCTTCTCTAGAAGAAGGCAGGACTCCAAAAATTTCCATCTGGAGAATAATTTAGATTTTCATCTTGGCAATAAGGACAAGGTTCTTTCAGGTCTAGAGTTGGAGTCCCAAGATCTCCCAAACCTTCCTCAAAAGCTCACTTACAGTCACTCCATCCAGCCTACCCCAGGTTGCTCACCTTTCAGGAAGTCTCAGCCAGAAAGGTTCAAGATTCATGGGTGAAAACTTATGTATCTTTCAATTATTTGTTCCTACTGCAATTCCTCAAGATGTAGGGAAAAGGACACTTCTTGTCAGTGTTTCCAGGGCTGTTGTTAAGAGAGCAATTTCAGTGGTTCCATCTCAGGAAGAAGGAAGAGTTTTCCATTCTCTGCTATTTGCTACTGGAGACTTACGTCCCATATTAGACCTTGAGGAATAACAGATTCCCGAAGAGCCAAATCTTTAACGGAGACTCTTGCTACTATAAAGTTTGTAGTTCATCCAAGAGATTGGCTAGCCTCTTTAGATTAAAGATGTTTATTTGCATGTGTCCATCGCTTTAGAACATCAGATTTCTACAATGTTGTCTCTAAGACCAACATTACCAATTTTGCTGTCTTCCCATTGACCTTGCTACTTCTCCCAGGACTTTTACCTAAGTTCTTGTGATAATAGCCAAGCTAAAGGGCAGGAGAACATAGAGATCTACCATTACCTGGATGATTTACTTTAGGGTGAGTGATCCAGCCACATCACCATCCAATCTCATAAAAAGGAGGTTTTAGAGAAGTTTGGCGGGATCATAAGGGTAGCCAAAAGTCAGATGATACCATGCCAGAAAATGGCATACCTTGGAGCTCAAATTGACACCATTTTGGTAACAATAAATAAATAAATAAAAAAATGTATTGGCCTTCAGGTAACGCAATTTTGGGAGAGGTCATTCACATCTGTGAAGTAATTTGTGATCATTCTGGGCCTTCTGATTTCAACTATAAACTTGGTGAAATGGACCAAATGGAGGATGAGGCCTATTCAGTTATTTTTCTCAGGCAGTAGGATCCTATAGCTTGAAACTGACAATTCAGATCAATACAGAGTGCAAGAGACATCTAGCCTGGTGGAAAATACCCAGCAATCCCTGCAAGGAGTTTCCCCTCGGGAAACCAGCTTGGAGGTGTTCACAGATGCCTCAAGGGCAGGTAGAAGACCTTTTCTGAGATACTGACCAATATCCTGGAGCTCAGGGTGGTTCTCCTAGGGTCTGCAGTGAAGATCAGACAATGCAGCAGCTGCAGCTTATTTTAGAAATCAAGGGGAACAAGGAGCAAGTTCTTGCTCAAAGAGATTGTCCCAATCATGGAATGGGTTTAGATCCACCTTCAAGATTTAACTGCTCTGTACATTCCAGGAACGCATTATCTTGAGGCAGATCTATTGGGACTGCCCGGAGCTGAATATAATGGTGATAGATCTGAACTCCAAGCTTCAGATCTTCCTCTTCAGAGTCCCTTGTGTGGGACTGTGGCAGTGGATGCCTTCTCCCAGAGTTGGTAGGGTCTGTTTGCTTACATCTTTCCTCCAGTACAGATAAAATTGAGAGTCCTGCAAAGGATCTTATTGTCAAGGATGGACATGATGACCATTCTTCCACTTGGCCCAGGAGACCTTGGTATCTACTCCTGAGAAGACTTTCAATTGTGTTTGTTACTACTTCCACAAACCAGAGGTCTCCTCCATAGCAGCTGGAAGCATCCAAACCCAATTCAACCTCAAACTGATGGTGTGGAGGTTGAAAGGAGAATCCTAAGAGAGTATGAAGGTTCTGATCAGGTAAACCCTTATCAACGCCAGGAAATGCAATACAAATTGTAGATATTATAAAGCATGGCAGATATTCTCTTATTGGGCTGTTGAGATGCATCTTTATCCTTAACACCATCTGCGGTGGATATCCTGAAGTTTCTTAACATAGGGCTACAAAGGGGTCTGAGTCTCAGCACTCTGAAAGACCAAGTCTCTGCATTGTTGGCGATTTGGAGAAGAGGTGGTCGAGAGATCCATTAATAGATACGTTTTTCCAATCAAAACTCAAAATTTGTCCACCGACGAACTGGTCTATTTGTCCAACCTGGGGTCTTCCTCTTGATCTGAGTTTCCTCTCTACTGCACGACTGAGCATTTAGATCAAGTTCTTTGTGGTTGCTTACTCTGAAAACTTTTTGAAGTCAGCCCTTCGAGGGCCAGGCCCTTCGATAGATGCTCCTTACAGGATGTTCCATGAGGAGAAAGTATTTCTCAGACCAATCAGTATCCTGCCTTAAATTGTTTCTAAGTTCCACATATATAATTTGAAGTATAATTATCTTCCCTCCCTTGTGGCTTAATTTCTTGGGTATGACCCATCAGTGAATTTTCATGTTGATGGGGGATGGTCAGGAAAAAAGAAAATTAATATAATACTTACCGGAATTTTCTTTTCCTGGCCATCCTCCCCGTCAACATGCCCTCCCTATGGTGGCTTTATAAATAGTCTGATGTGAGCCAGGAGGGGATGGGCTTTATGGGTTCTTAAAATTAACTATCTTCTGTCCAGGCTGGGAGTAGCAGGAGATTAACCCATTTGTGAATTTTCATGTTGACAGGGAGGATGGCCAGGAAAACAAAATTCCGGTAAGAATAATATTAATTTTCTTTTATCTCCACTATTAACGGGAATCATGAGGAAGGGGGTGGGTGGTCTGATGTGCAGTGGAGAGCGGGTCCCAAAGAGCTGTCACGTGCTGGTCGGAGTTGGTGGATAGTTGGATGTCCAGTGAAAGATGTGTCTCTAAGCACTGTCTCGTGCTGGTCGGAGCAGTTCAGTATATACACCGGCAAGTTGCAGCAGGGGGTCAGCCTTGACAAAGGAACAACTGCCCATATGTTCAGAGTACCGTAGTTAGGGACGCTGTCCATAGAAACATAGAAGTTCAAGATATGCCAAGTTTATGAATGGATTGGGAACCAAGACTCTCGTTGTAGCTGAACACCATGTCTAATCAATGGAAGCCAAAACAAAAAATAGGAAAAAAAGAAGAAAAAAAAGAAAAAAAGGAAAGCGGTAGAGAAATTAAGAAAAATAGAACAGAAAACCTGAAATTTAATAAATAAAATAAAACAAAAAAAAAAGAAGTAGAAAAAAGATAAACAATAAAAAATGAAAAATAAAAAATAAGGCCAATAATTACCGACAGTGCAGCTGTGGTCTCTTGGCCCAGTTATGGAGTAACTTAGTGTGTTGAGTTCAGAAGTCCCGCTCCTATGTTTTATGGAGCTAGGACTATTGCTCTTTGTATATGGGGAAAGTCACGTAGGACAGCCTATACCCGTCCGTGCCTACGTGTCACTCAGTGAATGCTGCAAATATTCTTAAGTGCCCCCAATTCGTGTCCTAGCTGTGGTGCGGGACTCTAGGAAGGACAACTGGATAAAGTGCACTGGAATGTGGGCATGGTCAGCCACCACGTTAGAGTGTGGGGTACAAGACACCTAGCCACTCCAAAATTATGTGCACTATTTGGAGCAGGAAAATGGGAGCCAACAACACTATATAAGTGCCCTGTATAAGTAAGTTATCTCCATGGTGTTAACAAAAGAGATTGCAGTTGCCAAAATGTGCCGTTTTATCTCAGGAGCATACATAACAATGTGGGTCTATACACAGGTTACCATGGTAGTTGAAAAAATAAGTATACAGTGGAAAGAAAATACAGAAAGATTAGAGAAAGAATAAGAAATTATATAAGAAATTATGCGAAAGTATGGGATATATCAGAGACATTAGTGTGGCATCTATCCTCCATAAAGTCAACTCTCAATCAATCCATATTAGTAGAAGGGGGCATAGGAAACACACACACACATATATATATTTATATATATATATATATATATATATATATATATATATATATATATATATATATATATATACACAAAAATATATACATAAATATATATTTGCACAGGCTGTAATTGCTGCATATCAATTCTAGCAACTGCTCAACAAGTGCTGACTTATGGGTTCCTGCAGCAGCTGGTCAACACTACCATGTAGTTTAGTGTGGTACCACAAGCAACTTCTTTGTTTCATACACAAATCTTAGGTTAATCTTGCTACTAGCTAAAATGCAGTTTTTGGAATAGGGCTTCATTCACAGGTTTAACTTAAAGAGCTGGTGCTTAAACTCTATCCTGCTTGTCTTGTCTCACTAGAACTCACGAGAAAGGGTAAGTGCAACATGGTTAAACTGCTCACTATACATTGGGGGATTCATGATTTGTAATGCAACTTTACTAGCTTTTTTAGATTTTTTATACCCATTGTCAAGGGGACTTGATGTAAAAATGAGCTTACATATTTTGGCCAAAGTGTGGCACTAACTACTTATATTTTGTAACAATTTATATAATCTTACAAAGGCTGAAATTGTGTGCTGGCAGCATATATTGTTTTTCTTAAAATTTTATCTTCTAAGTACATGGAATTGATTTATTTATTCACCTGATTATTAACCCAGAAACACTGAATGCTAATGAATGCTAGAAAAGCCAGCTGGTCCAATATCCAGGAAGATTGTATTTGTTAACTCTTGTTGCCTCTATAAATCAAGATCTGAGTTGCCATGAGGAGGTTACAGACAACTTTAACCTAGTTGCCCATAGCCATGTGTTTACTTTTTATGTGTGCCCCTTTAAAAAAAATAGCACCTGTTAGCAGCAGTTCTAAAAGTAGAACAAGCTCAAAATTGGCTTGGTCCCTTTGTCTCAAAGCCATTTGATATCATTGTTATAATAAACGCCAAACCTTTAATGGGTCATTGTTTCTTATTGTGTATAACACAGTGAATATTTGACAGTACTGGGAACGACCCAGGTGACAATGTAAGAAGTATTTGTCATAGGATCTTAAAGATGTGCAGTGTTGAAAATGACAAGGAGGAGCAAAATGAAAATCCATTACTTGCTCATTATGTTGATGTGTCTTAGTCACTGCCTTTCTGTATTTGGCATCATGAAGCAATTTTCCATTATAAGCAAAATATCTTTCTATTAAAAACAAAGATCAAAACCAGAACATCAAATTAAAACCAAATGCTATTACCCATTGTTATTGCTCTTTAAAAAAAAAAAACATGTTCCAGGGATAAAACATCTGAGATGATGCTCTTGGGTCATTGGCACACTGTGCTGCACTTTTATTTAGCATTAAAGGGCTAATCAATCACAAAATAAAAATTTGCCTAATAAAAGAATACATAATTATAAGCAACTTTCCAATATACATTTATTAAACTTTATTTGTATAAACAATTGTTGTTAAAAGCAGCTTTTAAAAGAAACTACTGGTTTTTAAACAATGTTGCAAAAGTCTTAGTTCCCGAGCTAAGACAGGTCTGTTAATTAGCTGGCTTGTCTTACATTGTATCAACAGTCTGAGCCACCAAGGCAGAGACTAGTAAGGGGCAGAAAAACACTGCTTTCAATAGCAATACATTAATAACATATACATAACTTAAAAAAGCATAATGTAATGAATGTATATTTCAAAGCGGCTTCTGTTCTTTTAGAAGGCAAATTTTTATTTTGGGGGTTACTTTCCCTTTAATGTGTGTAGATTATGCATATCTGTCTTTGGCAATGACTGTGAGACTTTGAGCCAGATTCATTTCAGTGAGAAAAAGGTTTTATAAGTCATGAAAAGTCACGGACGAGATTCAATTTGAGAAGCAATTAAATTCTTGAAAAAAATTGAATTAAAGTCTATGGGAAAAACTGGAACAGAAGAAAAGTTTTTCTCCTGAAATCTCGTCCATGAGTTTGTGGTAAACATTTTTGTTGAAAAACACAGTCACATAATGCAGTAAATCGTAACGGTCATCATTGTTTATGTCATTGCTATTTCTTAACTTTTATCCCTCAGAATTTGCAGGGTTACAATTCCCAGTATCGTCCAACATAAAATCCACGGTCCAAGCATGCTGCAAGTAAAAGTTACAAGGCTTTAGATTTTGAGATTACTGTAATTGTATTATGGAAGGGCAGGCAAATATTGGCTTGAGGGGGGTCAAACGCTGGCTCCCCCTCCCAATATATCCTTGGGACTAAGGACCCTGTCCTCCTTCCCAGCCCATCCCTGATTGTTTGATATTTTTTAAAGTGCCAAAACACATCTGTGCATAGCATGAACCAAATAAACAGTGGAAAATACATTCCTCATATTGTTTTAGAAAATTATTTTTTCACTTTACCATATACAATACTAACCCCCACACATGTAACAAAAGGCACTAAGTTTGCCCTGGAGCAGTAACCCATAGCAACGAATAAGATGTAAATTCTAAGAAGAAAATTCTAGTTGCTGATTGGTTGCTATGGGTTACTGCTCCTGGGCAAACTTAGTGCCTTTCACTGCATAACACAGTCAAGCTGGTTCTTTGGAGCAACTCTTAGAGGATGACATGGTAGATAAATATTTCTCATCTGGAAAGCATAAAACCTAGGAAACATTAATGACCTGGTAAAACAATGTCTCCCTTCAGTAGACCACACCTACACTGTTTCTCTCTTAATACATGTAAGGACTGAAAGATTTGTAAGCATAACAGCTACACCTAGAGATGTTCTTCTTTTTCTCTCGGCTAGTTCTCTTGGCATAGGCAAAATGTTGTTTTAGTATTGCTGCTCACTGGGATACTGTTATAGGGCTAGTGTGTGGTTCTGCCTGTTGTTGCTTTTATAATTTAAATATATAAAACCAATGGTACAGTTACTGCATGTGGGGGTTTTATAACTGCCTTTACAGTCAACGTTATACTGTATTCTTGCTACTGACTTAAAATAAATTAGTAAAAGAATAAACGAAGAATAATAATATGGTTTACAGATATATAAAACATTTTTTTTAGCCCCCCCCTAGTTATATATAGTTATAGGGGGTTATAGGTGGTATTCAGTACAGCAAGTTAGTATTCACAAAATTATCATATTTAATTAGTCTTAATATTCTTTCTAGTTAGACCACATACATACTGGTTTTCTACCTTGGTGGGCTAACCCCTTCGTTTATGAGCCTGTGATCCATAGAAGGAACTTGGTTTTCACTGTTCTTATGAACAGAGTCATATCTAGGGTTGCCACCTGGCCGCTGTTTTACTGGCCTGGCTGGTAAAAATGATGGTTGATCCCAATGTTATGTTTAGGGAAAAAAGATAAATATATAGGAAGGCCTGTATTTTTTTCAGAAAAGGTGGCAACCCTAGTCATATCTCTGTTTCAAATTCTTTTGTTAATTTGTTACTTTTTGAAGACTGCAACCCCGCCTAAATAGAAGCACATATATAAAGATTGCCAGGGGTGTTTTTTTCAAAATTAATCAGTTTATAGTGCTGCTCCAGCAGAATTCTGCACTGAAATCCATTTCTCAAAAGAGTAAACAGATTTTTTTTATATTCAATTTTGAAATCTGACATGGGGCTAGACATATTGTCAATTTCCCAGCTGCCCCAAGTCATGCCTTCAGGCTTATACACCTCAGCAACCGCTCCTCCTCTGCCATGCCACTCTGCCAATCCCTGTACTGGCTTCTACTACCTTGCAGAATAAAATTTAAACTAATGACCCTGACATTCAAAGCACTTTATAACTCTGCCCCACCCTACATCTCTGAACTCATCTCTAGACACTCACCCAACCACTTACTACACTACTCCTCTACTGACCTGCTCCTCAACTCTTCTCTATTTAGCTCCTCACACGCTCGCATTCAAGACTTTGCAAGGGCTGCATCCCTCCTCTGGAATTTTCTCCCACAGTCTGTCCGACTTTCTCCAAACCTTTCTGCTCTCAAAAGATCTCATAAAACACACTTATTCAGAGAAGCCTACCCTCACTCTGTTTAGCTACCAAATGCAATACCATATGCTTAATCTCTCACCTGCTTATTTTGTGTCTCTCTTCCCTTTAGATTGTAAGCTCTTTTACACAGGGCCTTTTGTACCGGTACTGGTTGTTTGTAACTGTATGCTATATGTATGTAATTCATGTAATTTCTTTTATAAGAACATTAATTTTACAGCACTGCACAATATGTTGGTGCTCTAAAAATACTTGATAATAATAATTTTCTTGGTAGCTGTCCCAGCAAGGACTTTCCCTCTGCTACTGGCAATGTGTTCAGGCGTGTGCATATGGAGAGTGTGCTAGGTGGGTTGCCAGGCTGCCTAGGGCACCCAGTTGGCTTGGCCCAGCACTGATTAGTTTAGTTAGAAATCCCCAATCCCCACATTTTTAAATTAAGATTGTTTACTACTATGTGAAAGGTTTCCATATCATAGGTAATAATGCATGTATTAAAAGTTGTTACTAATAAACTAAAAAAGGACAACTAAAAGCTGTCATTAGTGCATGATGGTTAACCCCAAATATATTGTAATATACGTATAATGCATTTCTTTGCCACAAACAAAAGACCTGGCCTTACAGCAGTTCAATATATATATATATATATATATATATATATATATATAGGCAACATTGTCCATTGAGGTCTGAGTTTATCAGCTAACCCAAGTCTTTAATTTGAGGGACTGCCTGCTAGTGTTATATTAAAGGCTGAATGACAACGATTATTGTATTGATGTACCTTATACATAGGTATTATTAAACCAACCCAGAGATACAGCAGTACTATGACAGTGAAACCCCCATAAGCTTTGTGACGTCCCTAGGCCGCATGGTCCTTGAGTCTGCCTGACCACTTTGTGTGCACCCAACCCCCCTACCCCCCTTTTAGTATAAATTAAGGTGCCGCGGTGCTCTGCACTGATGTAGTAATTGGTTGCAGAACTTCACATTTCAATTAATGTGTGTATTTGATTTATAACAGGCTTTATAAAGAACAGGAATGAAGAAAGAATAATACAACTAATATGATAAAAATTGTTCCAAAATGTGTGTTCTTATTTGGCTTAAGCCCAATATTTCAGCAGTTCATGGTTACTGATTCATCATCCAATTCTCTAACCCTGCATTTATTATTACTGGACAGGAAATGTGTAATGCTAGCTTGTTTACTGTGTCTGTCTGCTTTTATTGTATATTTCATGTACTTTATATACCATGCTATAAAGATCGCCGGTTAACCAAACTCGCTGATTAAAGAAGTAAGCTCTAACACATCTGAGAAAACAGTTAGTGCATGGTAAAGATATACATATGTACATGCAATGGGGCCCCTGCACAGGCCCCCTTTTCAAGCCACATAACTCAAATTCCTCTCTGGGTAAAGGAGTTTCCTGCTAAGTGTTTTGGGGCCCTGTAATTTCTGATGGTACCCTGCTCACTACAAATCCATGTAAACAGGCATTTTGAGATCTTAGCTCTTGGGACAGAGATGTGAGGGTATAAAGAAGCAAACAATTGGACAGCATTTAATTTTTAAATGCGGTCACACCTACAACATACAACATATGTTTGGACAGTCAAGAGGTAAAACTATGATATGTTATTGTTCTTTTCTACATGCTTCTTCATTACTAGAATGGGTAGTTAGGTGCCTTAGCACTGAATGCAGATGGTGGTGGTCGGAGTGTGAAGGTTGGTGTAGGATGGACTTGGGCAAAGTTACCTAGACTGCCTCTGATCAACATGCCCACGGTTGCTCTGGTAGGTTGCACAATCCAGAGTGTTTTATGTGCTTTTTCTCTAAATTATTTGTGTAGAACAGGCAGTTACACATTATTCTTACAATATTTAACAAGTGGTTAATTGCCATTGAAAGGTCACTTAAAATCTAGGATCAGGAACACATGCAAATGATAGAACATTGCTTTCTGCAACATTCCAATAAAAAGCTCTTCAATGATTTCCACACTGATGAATACCTAACAGCTGATGATGCTACACCCCATTTATCTAATATCAAAATGAAGAACGCTATGAAGAGAAGTCAAATAAAATTTTGGAACATGTTTCTTTCATAAGCCGTTAAGCTATGCCCTGCTTTATAAAATTAAAACTTGAAATACTGCTTATAAGACTGAACAGCTTGTGACAATTATTGAAATATGAGATGTAAATATATAGGCATGGAAACTCATTCCTTTCTGCTGATATTATTCTGTTTCCTCTATACAAAACATGGGAACAGACTCAAATTCTGTCAAATCATTTTGTGAAAGTTGCAAAAACACTCCTGTAATATTTCCATCACTCTGTACAAACTGCCAAGCCACAGTCTTATTGCTTACATAATGAAGGATTTTCATTCTCCTTGCCTCTGAGTAGCTCCATGGTCAACACTTCAATCCCAATTTATTTTCTAAAATTTAAATTATTGTATCTCCCTAGTTTCTTAGCTGTAATGGGGTAGTTCTTCATTCACTAATATAAATGTGACTTTTATACCATAACCATACACATGTTTGACAGTAGACTTTTAGCAATACAGCAATTGCAGTAGTAAAGCTTTAAACATGCTGCCTCTTGGTTTTGGGATGCTAATGGTTTATGTACAGTATATGATTTTTTTTCTAATAAATATAGCAAAATGTCAGCAAGGGTTTATTTCCTACCTCTATTCTGCAAAGGTCAGTATTCATCTAGATATTCTCTTTCTGTATATCCAGTACCCTGAAACACACGATTAATACTGATTAGGAATCATGGAAAAAAAAAAAGTGTAACATCCACTGCATGAAGCTCTGCTGTAAAAGGAACAGAAATATGAAAAGCTGCTGGGAATTATTTTAAAGGAATGAATTGTTATTGAATGTTAAAGCTCAATATTCGACTGGGGAATGAAAATCCTTCGACTTCGAATATCGAAGTCGAAGGATTTTGCACAAAATACTTTGATCGAAGGATCAAAGGAATAATCGTTCGATCTAATGATTAAATCCTTTGAATCGAACGATTCGAAGGATCTTAATCCAAGTGCCACTTTGAGAAAGGCTGTCGTGTCAGCCGAAACGTCAGCGATTGTCCACTGAATAAAGACATTTAAACACTTCTAAGACCTGTGAGTGCGATCTCCATTTCCAGCTTTATATATATATATATATATATATATATATATATATATATATATATATATATATATATATATATATATATATATATATATATATATATATATATAGGGAATCTGCTGGATAGATACAGGGTGGTGAAACAATATAAATAACTAATAAGCTGCAGTTGGTCACGGACACTTGGGATGTACTGGGTAATTACATATGTATTCTTGCCTGTATCTATTGAGCCGGCAGTCTATTATGTTCTAAGTAAAGTATCTTTATCCAGCAAAAAAAGTTATTGTTTTTGAAAAAATTACTTTAGTAACCCTTTTCTTCACCTACTATGTGAGGGCCCATCTGAGAGAGTCATATTCTAAGCATACCGTACTCTGCTAGAGCTCAAGGATGAGTGTGCTCAAATTAGCATTGCATAAGATATTGCATTTCTAGTTTTGGGGGGTTTAGATCTTCTTTGAGGTGACATTATGTGAAAGACTTTCTAGCAACATGTACTAGCAGCCACAGCATGGAGTTTCTGTTCACCCTTGGTAGGTGGATTTATTCATTCATTGTATTGCTAAACCCAACCTACTGCAACCATGCACAGATGACTGTACTGTGTGTTGTATGCAAGTACACTAAATACTGTTTCAGTATCTTAGGAACAGTATACCACTTTTCAACATGAGTTCACTGAACAGGGCTTATGTTGAACATACTTTTTGTCTATTATTTTAATTAAGAAATTTCTATTGTTTTTGTTATTTCTTGCACTAAAAAAGAAAATGAAACCAGTTTCACTATGGCACTTCCGGTCACTCTGGCTGCCAAGTAAAAACTGATAACTGCGAAGAAAGTACCTGGTGGTCTAGTGGGGGTGCAACGGGAACGCCCGCTGTGTCCTCTTCCCTGTGCATCACTCCTCACTGAAAGGATTGGCGTGCGTGTCGCTTCCGTTTTTTACGTTTGGCTGCGTGTGACGTCATCACGCTGCGGCATGAAATTCGAATATTTAAAGGGTCCTTGGGTAAATATTTATTGCCCAATGTAAAGGTCTATTATTAGTTCCTGGGTGCTATTTTCACATATTCCTGATCCTCGCCTGTGGCCTTAACTAGCATAACGTCTCCTGGATCTGTACTGCCTGCTCCCGTTTGATATTCGACCTGGCCTGTCCCTCACTACGCTTCTTGTTCCTAAACCACGAGTGGTTCCCTTGCCTGCCCAGAACTCTGTCCCTGGTCCTCTTATGCTAAGACCTGGCGGCACCCGAGTAGCAGAGGGCTCCTCCCGAAGTAAAAGGTGGCTGTTTTAGGCAGAAGATTGAGCCGTGATCGGAACCTTGGGGATTGTTCTGGGCTTGGGATACCAATCATAAAAGTAACACTAATTACCAATGCACTGAGAAGCCCTCTGATAATGATCCGCTCAAAGGGTATAGTTTAAGGCAGGGGAGGGGTTTGTTTGCTTGATTAAAGCGAGATACAAAGCTCTGAACTACCCTGTTTATAATATTGGAGGGGGGAAAACAAAACAAAATTCCAAATAGTGTTTAAAAATGACAAAAACATAGGAAGTTATTATTTATTTGTTTTAATTAACCCTTTAAGTGCCACAGAACGTAGAATCTACGTTCTGTGGAAAAGTAACTTGAAATGCCACAGAACGTAGATTCTACGTTCTGCAGCACTTCCGGGTTCTGGAGCGGAGGAGCGGCTGTTAGAGCCGCTCGCTCCGTTCCGCTTCAATCCCCTGCCCCTAGGCAACGAGCAGAGCAGGGGATCGAGTGGCCCCTGGGGCGCGATCGCCCAGGGGCCCAAAAACAGCAGCAGGCACGTGTTCCTTACGTGTCCTGCTGCTGCAGCCTGCACTGCGCCATCCAGCTCCGCCCCCACAGCACAGAGACACGCAGATCGTCGCAGATGTCTTCCTGGGACCCCTCCACATCGTGTGCAACAGTCTTCAGCGACTTTTTCAGGTTAGTGCAACAATTACACACACAAACACACCAACACACACTTATTACAGTAATACACACTTAGATTCACACTTACACACACTTACACATACATTTTTGGGGATTGGGGGGGTCACTTACACTCACTGCACTTACACACACGTGCACACGCACACACGATAACATAACATGTAATTTACCATTTGTACACACGCACACGCACATACATGGCATTGTGGCTTTTTTTTTTTTTTTTTCTTATCGCATCGTCTCTTTTTTTTGCTGAAAAAAATGTTTTATTGCCATTACGAATAGCGTATTCGCTAACCGTACTGTGCAATATCTTTTGTATGTTATTTCGGTGATTATATTGCAATTTTGGGTATTTTGGTGCATTTTTAGCCATTTTATTGAATTTTTAGCCATTTTATTGCATTTTCAGCTCTGCATATGTTGTGTTCACTTGTTTCTAGCCGTATAACCTGTTTGGCCCAGCTAAAATATTCAAACTGTGATTCTGATGGCCGATAACACTGTTGTGGAAAAAAAACATTGATTTTTGTGGTTTTATTGGATTTTTTTTCATTTCACTCTTTACTGCCTTTATTTTGTTTTGCCTTGTAAATTTTATCTACTATATATCCATTTGGGGGTCTCTGTGCGCCACATAGTTTGGTATATATATCTATGCATATTGGGCATCAAAGTGTTCAGTAGACCCCTGGCGTTCATATTTAGGATGTTTTATGCTGATACGTTACGAAATGTGGGGCATATAATGGGGTAAAATTCAAGCTTTGTGACGATTTTCAGAAATTTGATAAAAACCGTTATGTTCAGCATTGCTTTGCAGTTTGGCAGTTTGTAGTAGAAACACTTATTTACCCATATTGGATTCGTCAGAATGTGTACTTTCTGAAAATATATGGTTTTCTGGGGTCTCTGTACTGTTAGGAGGGTCTAATGTCGCATAATATACACACCAGGTGCTTATATTGCAGCAGCCAGCGCGTCAGCTGTGAAAATGTATATACACTATTGTCATTTGGTGGTCTCTGTGCGCCACATAGTTTGGTATATCTATGCATATTGAGCATCAAAGTGTTCAGTAGACCCCTGGCGTTCATATTTAGGATGTTTTATGCTGATACGTTACGAAATGTGGGGCATATAATGGGGTAAAATTCAAGCTTTCTGACGATTTTCAGAAATTTGATAAAAAACCGTTATGTTCAGCATTGCTTTGCAGTTTGGCAGTTTGTAGTAGAAACACTTATTTACCCATATTGGATTCGTCAGAATGTGTACTTTCTGAAAATATCTGGTTTTCTGGGGTCTCTGTACTGTTAGGGGGGTCTAATGTCGCATAATACACACACCAGGCGCTTATATTGCAGCAGCCAGCGCGTCAGCTGTGAAAATGTATATACACTATTGTCATTTGGTGGTCTCTGTGCGCCACATAGTTTGCTTTATCTATGCATATTGAGCATCAAAGTGTTCAGTAGACCTCTGGCGTTCATATTTAGGATGTTTTATGCTGATACGTTACGAAACGTGGAGCATATAATGGGGTAAAATTCAAGCTTTGTGACGATTTTCAGAAATTTGATAAAAACCGTTATGTTCAGCATTGCTTTGCAGTTTGGCAGTTTGTAGTAGAAACACTTATTTACCCATATTGGATTCGTCAGAATGTGTACTTTCTGAAAATATCTGGTTTTCTGGGGTCTCTGTACTGTTAGGGGGGTCTAATGTCGCATAATACACACACCAGGTGCTTATATTGCAGCAGCCAGCGCGTCAGCCGTGAAAATGTATATACACTATTGTCATTTGGGGGTCTCTATGCGCCACATAGTTTGGTATATCTATGCATATTGGGCATCAAAGTGTTCAGTAGACCCCTGGCGTTCATATTTAGGATGTTTTATGCTGATACGTTACGAAACGTGGAGCATATAATGGGGTAAAATTCAAGCTTTGTGACGATTTTCAGAAATTTGATAAAAACCGTTATGTTCAGCATTGCTTTGCAGTTTGGCAGTTTGTAGTAGAAACACTTATTTACCCATATTGGATTCGTCAGAATGTGTACTTTCTGAAAATATCTGGTTTTCTGGGGTCTCTGTACTGTTAGGGGGGTCTAATGTCGCATAATACACACACCAGGTGCTTATATTGCAGCAGCCAGCGCGTCAGCCGTGAAAATGTATATACACTATTGTCATTTGGGGGTCTCTGTGCGCCACATAGTTTGGTATATCTATGCACATTGGGCATCAAACTATTTAGTAGACCCCTGGCGTTCATATTTAGGATGTTTTATGATGATACGTTACGAAACGTGGAGCATATAATGGGGTAAAATTCAAGCTTTGTGACGATTTTCAGAAATTTGATAAAAACCGTTATGTTCAGCATTGCTTTGCAGTTTGGCAGTTTGTAGTAGAAACACTTATTTACCCATATTGGATTCGTCAGAATGTGTACTTTCTGAAAATATCTGGTTTTCTGGGGTCTCTGTACTGTTAGGGGGGTCTAATGTCGCATAATACACACACCAGGTGCTTATATTGCAGCAGCCAGCGCGTCAGCCGTGAAAATGTATATACACTATTGTCATTTGGGGGTCTCTATGCGCCACATAGTTTGGTATATCTATGCATATTGGGCATCAAAGTGTTCAGTAGACCCCTGGCGTTCATATTTAGGATGTTTTATGCTGATACGTTACGAAACGTGGAGCATATAATGGGGTAAAATTCAAGCTTTGTGACGATTTTCAGAAATTTGATAAAAACCATTATGTTCAGCATTGCTTTGCAGTTTGGCAGTTTGTAGTAGAAACACTTATTTACCCATATTGGATTCGTCAGAATGTGTACTTTCTGAAAATATCTGGTTTTCTGGGGTCTCTGTACTGTTAGGGGGGTCTAATGTCGCATAATACACACACCAGGTGCTTATATTGCAGCAGCCAGCGCGTCAGCCGTGAAAATGTATATACACTATTGTCATTTGGGGGTCTCTATGCGCCACATAGTTTGGTATATCTATGCATATTGGGCATCAAAGTGTTCAGTAGACCCCTGGCGTTCATATTTAGGATGTTTTATGCTGATACATTACGAAACGTGGAGCATATAATGGGGTAAAATTCAAGCTTTGTGACGATTTTCAGAAATTTGATAAAAACCGTTATGTTCAGCATTGCTTTGCAGTTTGGCAGTTTGTAGTAGAAACACTTATTTACCCATATTGGATTCGTCAGAATGTGTACTTTCTGAAAATATCTGGTTTTCTGGGGTCTCTGTACTGTTAGGGGGGTCTAATGTCGCATAATACACACACCAGGTGCTTATATTGCAGCAGCCAGCGCGTCAGCCGTGAAAATGTATATACACTATTGTCATTTGGGGGTCTCTATGCGCCACATAGTTTGGTATATCTATGCATATTGGGCATCAAAGTGTTCAGTAGACCCCTGGCGTTCATATTTAGGATGTTTTATGCTGATACGTTACGAAACGTGGAGCATATAATGGGGTAAAATTCAAGCTTTGTGACGATTTTCAGAAATTTGATAAAAACCATTATGTTCAGCATTGCTTTGCAGTTTGGCAGTTTGTAGTAGAAACACTTATTTACCCATATTGGATTCGTCAGAATGTGTACTTTCTGAAAATATCTGGTTTTCTGGGGTCTCTGTACTGTTAGGGGGGTCTAATGTCGCATAATACACACACCAGGTGCTTATATTGCAGCAGCCAGCGCGTCAGCCGTGAAAATGTATATACACTATTGTCATTTGGGGTCTCTATGCGCCACATAGTTTGGTATATCTATGCATATTGGGCATCAAAGTGTTCAGTAGACCCCTGGCGTTCATATTTAGGATGTTTTATGCTGATACGTTACGAAACGTGGAGCATATAATGGGGTAAAATTCAAGCTTTGTGACGATTTTCAGAAATTTGATAAAAACCGTTATGTTCAGCATTGCTTTGCAGTTTGGCAGTTTGTAGTAGAAACACTTATTTACCCATATTGGATTCGTCAGAATGTGTACTTTCTGAAAATATCTGGTTTTCTGGGGTCTCTGTACTGTTAGGGGGGTCTAATGTCGCATAATACACACACCAGGTGCTTATATTGCAGCAGCCAGCGCGTCAGCCGTGAAAATGTATATACACTATTGTCATTTGGGGGTCTCTGTGCGCCACATAGTTTGGTATATCTATGCATATTGGGCATCAAAGTGTTCAGTAGACCCCTGGCGTTCATATTTAGGATGTTTTATGCTGATACATTACGAAACGTGGAGCATATAATGGAGTAAAATTCAAGCTTTGTGACGATTTTCAGAAATTTGATAAAAACCGTTATGTTCAGCATTGCTTTGCAGTTTGGCAGTTTGTAGTAGAAACACTTATTTACCCATATTGGATTCGTCAGAATGTGTACTTTCTGAAAATATATGGTTTTCTGTGGTCTCTGTACTGTTAGGGGGGTCTAATGTCGCATAATACACACACCAGGTGCTTATATTGCAGCAGCCAGCGCGTCAGCCGTGAAAATGTATATACATTATTGTCATTTGGGGGTCTCTGTGCGCCACATAGTTTGGTATATCTATGCATATTGGGCATCAAAGTGTTCAGTAGACCCCTGGCGTTCATATTTAGGATGTTTTATGCTGATAAGTTACGAAATGTGGGGCATATAATGGGGTAAAATTCAAGCTTTGTGACGATTTTCAGAAATTTGATAAAAACCGTTATGTTCAGCATTGCTTTGCAGTTTGGCAGTTTGTAGTAGAAACACTTATTTACCCATATTGGATTCGTCAGAATGTGTACTTTCTGAAAATATATGGTTTTCTGGGGTCTCTGTACTGTTAGGTGGTCTAATGTCGCATAATACACACACCCGGTGGTTATGTTGCAGCAGCCAGCGCGTCAGCCGTGAAAATGTCTATACATATTGTCATTTGGGGGTCTCTGTACGCCACATAGTTTGGTATATCTATGCACATTGGGCATCAAACTATTTAGTAGACCCGTATGTTTATATTTAGGATGCTTTATGCTGGTAATGATACATGGACAATACGATGCTGGAAAGTTGAAGCTTTGAGGCAATTTTCAGATATTTCACCAAAACCGCCAAATTTGGCAAAGCCTTGCGACTCAGTAGTTTGGAGCAGAAAAGCATGGGTACCCATTTTAGATTCTGTAGAATGTGTACTTTCCAAAAATGTATGGGTTTGGGGGGTAAACATATATTTCTGTGTTTTTACCCCACAAAAATGCAGTCAATGTGCTGATTTTTCATTAGCTGAAGTTACCCACAGGACAATTTGTATGTGCTAACTTCATTTTGGGGCCTCTAAATGCCATATACTTTGGTAAACCTATGCACAGTGGGCACCAAACTGTTTGGAGGACCCCTGGCAATCACAATTTGGGTGCTTTTTTGTGATACGTAATGATACATGGGCGATATGATGCTGGAAAGTTGAAGCATTGAGGCAATTTTCAGATATTTCACCAAAACCGACAACTTTGGGAAAGCCTTGCGACTCAGTAGTTTGGAGCAATAAGGCATGGGTACCCATTTTAGATTCTGTAGAATGTGTACTTTCCAAAAATGTATGGGTTTGGGGGGTAAACATATATTTCTGTGTTTTTACCCCACAAAAATGCAGTTAATGTGTTGATCTTTCATTAGCTGAAGTTACCCACAGGACTATTTGTATGCACTAACTTCATTTTGAGGCCTCTAAATGCCAGATACTTTGGTAAACCTATGAACAATGGCCACCAAACTGTTCGGAGGAACCCTGGAAATCAGATTTAGGGTGCTTTTTCTTGGTGCATAACGATACATGGGTGATATGGTGCTGAGAAGTTGAAGCTTTGAGGCAATTTTCAGATATTTCACCAAAACCGACAACTTTGGGAAAGCCGTGCGACTCAGTAGTTTGGAGCAGAAAGGCATGGGTACCCATTTTAGATTCGGTAGAATGTGTACTTTCCAAAACTATATGGGTTTTGGGGGGCAAACATATATTTCTGTGTTTTTACCCCACAAAAATGCAGTCAATGTGTTGATTTTTCATTAGCTGAAGTTACCCACGGAACTGTTTGTATGCGCTAACTTCATTTTGGGGCCTCTAAATGCCAGATACTTTGGTAAACTTATGAACAATGGCCACCAAAATGTTCAGAGGAACCCTGGCAATCATATTTAGGGTGCTTTTTCTTAGTACGTAATGATACATGGGTGATATAGTGCTGGGAAGTTGAAGCTTTGAGGCAATTTTCAGATATTTCACCAAAACCGACAACTTTGGGAAAGCCTTGCGACTCAGTAGTTTGGAGCAGAAAGGCATGGGTACCCATTTTAGATTCAGTAGAATGTGTACTTTCCAAAAATATATGGGTTTTGGGGGTAAACATATATTTCTGTGTTTTTACCCCACAAAAATGCAGTCAATGTGTTGATTTCTCATTAGATGAAGTTACCTACAGGACTATTTGTCTGCGCTAACTTCATTTTGAGGCCTCTAAATGCCAGATACTTTGGTAAACCTATGAACAATGGCCACCAAACTGTTTGGAGGAACCCTGGCAATCATATTTAGGGTGCTTTTTCTTGGTGCGTAACGATACATGGGTGATATGGTGCTGAGAAGTTGAAGCTTTGAGGTAATTTTCAGATATTTCACCAAAACCGACAATTGTGGGAAAGCCTTGCGACTCAGTAGTTTGGAGCAGAAAGGCATGGGTACCCATTTTAGATTCGGTAGAATGTGTACTTTCCAAAAATATATGGGTTTGGGGGTAAACATATATTTCTGTGTTTTTACCCCACAAAAATGCAGTCAATGTGTTGATTTTTCATTAGCTGAAGTTACCCACGGGACTGTTTGTATGCGCTAACTTCATTTTGGGGCCTCTAAATGCCAGATACTTTGGTAAACCTATGAACAATGGCCACCAAACTGTTTGGAGGAACCCTGGCAATCATATTTAGGGTGCTTTTTCTTGGTGCGTAACGATACATGGGTGATATGGTACTGAGAAGTTGAAGTTTTGAGGCAATTTTCAGATATTTCACCAAAACCGACAATTGTGGGAAAGCCTTGCAACTCAGTAGTTTGGAGCAGAAAGGCATGGGTACCCATTTTAGATTCGGTAGAATGTGTACTTTCCAAAAATATATGGGTTTTGGGGGTAAACATATATTTCTGTGTTTTTACCCCACAAAAATGCAGTCAATGTGTTGATTTTTCATTAGCTGAAGTTACCCACGGGACTGTTTGTATGCGCTAACTTCATTTTGGGGCCTCTAAATGCCAGATACTTTGGTAAACCTAGGAACAATGGCCACCAAACTGTTTGGAGGAACCCTGGCAATCATATTTAGGGTGCTTTATCTTGGTGCGTAACGATACATGGGCGATATGGTGCTGAGAAGTTGAAGCTTTGAGGCAATTTTCAGATATTTCACCAAAACCGACAATTGTGGGAAAGCCTTGCGACTCAGTAGTTTGGAGCAGAAAGGCATGGGTACCCATTTTAGATTCGGTAGAATGTGTACTTTCCAAAAATATATGGGTTTTGGGGGTAAACATATATTTCTGTGTTTTTACCCCACAAAAATGCAGTCAATGTGTTGATTTTTCATTAGCTGAAGTTACCCACGGGACTGTTTGTATGCGCTAACTTAATTTTGGGGCCTCTAAATGCCAGATACTTTGGTAAACCTAGGAACAATGGCCACCAAACTGTTTGGAGGAACCCTGGCAATCATATTTAGGGTGCTTTATCTTGGTGCGTAACGATACATGGGCGATATGGTGCTGAGAAGTTGAAGCTTTGAGGCAATTTTCAGATATTTCACCAAAACCGACAATTGTGGGAAAGCCTTGCGACTCAGTAGTTTGGAGCAGAAAGGCATGGGTACCCATTTTAGATTCGGTAGAATGTGTACTTTCCAAAAATATATGGGTTTTGGGGTTAAACATATATTTCTGTGTTTTTACCCCACAAAAATGTGTTGATTTTTCATTAGCTGAAGTTACCCACGGGACTGTTTGTATGCGCTAACTTCATTTTGGGGCCTCTAAATGCCAGATACTTTGGTAAACCTATGAACAATGGCCACCAAACTGTTTGGAGGAACCCTGGCAATCATATTTAGGGTGCTTTTTCTTGGTGCATAACGATACATGGGTGATATGGTGCTGAGAAGTTGAAGGTTTGAGGCAATTTTCACATATTTCACCAAAACCGACAATTTTGGGAAAGCCTTGCGACTCAGTAGTTTGGAGCAGAAAGGCATGGGTACCCATTTTAGATTCGGTAGAATGTGTACTTTCCAAAAATATATGGGTTTTGGGGGTAAACATATATTTCTGTGTTTTTACCCCACAAAAATGCAGTCAATGTGTTGATTTTTCATTAGCTGAAGTTACCCACGGGACTGTTTGTATGCGCTAACTTCATTTTGGGGCCTCTAAATGCCAGATACTTTGGTAAACCTATGAACAATGGCCACCAAAATGTTCAGAGGAACCATGGCAATCATATTTAGGGTGCTTTTTCTTAGTACGTAATGATACATGGGTGATATAGTGCTGGGAAGTTGAAGCTTTGAGGCAATTTTCAGATATTTCACCAAAACCGACAACTTTGGGAAAGCCTTGCGACTCAGTAGTTTGGAGCAGAAAGGCATGGGTACCCATTTTAGATTCAGTAGAATGTGTACTTTCCAAAAATATATGGGTTTGGGGGGTAAACATATATTTCTGTGTTTTTACCCCACAAAAATGCAGTCAATGTGTTGATTTCTCATTAGATGAAGTTACCTACAGGACTATTTGTCTGCGCTAACTTCATTTTGAGGCCTCTAAATGCCAGATACTTTGGTAAACCTATGAACAATGGCCACCAAACTGTTTGGAGGAACCCTGGCAATCATATTTAGGGTGCTTTTTCTTGGTGCGTAACGATACATGGGTGATATGGTGCTGAGAAGTTGAAGCTTTGAGGTAATTTTCAGATATTTCACCAAAACTGACAATTGTGGGAAAGCCTTGCGACTCAGTAGTTTGGAGCAGAAAGGCATGGGTACCCATTTTAGATTCGGTAGAATGTGTACTTTCCAAAAATATATGGGTTTTGGGGGTAAACATATATTTCTGTGTTTTTACCCCACAAAAATGCAGTCAATGTGTTGATTTTTCATTAGCTGGTTACCCACGGGACTGTTTGTATGCGCTAACTTCATTTTGGGGCCTCTAAATGCCAGATACTTTGGTAAACCTAGGAACAATGGCCACCAAACTGTTTGGAGGAACCCTGGCAATCATATTTAGGGTGCTTTATCTTGGTGCGTAACGATACATGGGCGATATGGTGCTGAGAAGTTGAAGCTTTGAGGCAATTTTCAGATATTTCACCAAAACCGACAATTGTGGGAAAGCCTTGCGACTCAGTAGTTTGGAGCAGAAAGGCATGGGTACCCATTTTAGATTTGGTAGAATGTGTACTTTCCAAAAATATATGGGTTTTGGGGGTAAACATATATTTCTGTGTTTTTACCCCACAAAAATGCAGTCAATGTGTTGATTTTTCATTAGCTGAAGTTACCCACGGGACTGTTTGTATGCGCTAACTTCATTTTGGGGCCTCTAAATGCCAGATACTTTGGTAAACCTATGAACAATGGCCACCAAAATGTTCAGAGGAACCATGGCAATCATATTTAGGGTGCTTTTTCTTAGTGCATAATGATACATGGGTGATATGGTGCTGGGAAGTTGAAGGTTTGAGGCAATTTTCACATATTTCACCAAAACCGACAATTTTGGGAAAGCCTTGCGACTCAGTAGTTTGGAGCAGAAAGGCATGGGTACCCATTTTAGATTCGGTAGAATGTGTACTTTCCAAAAATATATGGGTTTGGGGGGTAAACATATATTTCTGTGTTTTTACCCCACAAAAAATGCAGTCAATGTGTTGATTTCTCAGTAGCTGAAGTAAAGTCCTGATCAATTTGGATGTGCTAACTTCATATTGGTGTCTCTAAATGCCAGATACTTTGGTAAACCTATGCATAATGGGTATCAAACTGTTCAGTGGACCCCTGGCAATCATATTTCAGGTGCTTTTTCTTGGTACCTAATATAGTTTGGGATATGCGGAGCAGCAAAATAAAACCTTTGAAATGATTTTTCAGAATTTTGAATTTTTTTTTGAAAAACCGCTATGTTCAGACAAGCTTTTATGTTTGGTAGTTGGGAGTAGAGAGACATAGTTACCCATTTTGTAATCGGCAGAATGTGTACTTTTCAAAAATGTATGGTTTTCTGGGGTAAACCTACAGTTTCAGGAGTTTTTGCCTTGGAATCTAAAGCATGCCGTTTTCTGCCTTAGTGCTTTCAAAATTCGGCAATATACTGCCGGGAGTTTTTGAGGTACAGAAGTCCTAAATCTCCCTAAAACTATGCATATCTGGTATTGGCACGTTCGAGAGACATAAGGCTTTCCAAATCAGTTGGATTTTCATCCGTAAAATGAAATATTTTTCTGGTATAAATTGATATACGATGAAAAATGGTAATTTTTCATTTTGTTTTGGTATTTAGCACTATAAATTTTTTTGCACAGGTGGAAATACATGAAAACTCAGGCAGATTTAGAAAGCTCAGTTTCTACCGAAAAAAACAATGTATAGTTTTCCTAGGTAAACTATAGGTTTCCCCTCAGAAAATGCCCCTAAAGTGAGAGAGCACAAAATGTTTCAAAAACGGCTGGCATTTCGCGTAACCAAAATGTGAAATTCTGCTGGCACTTAAAGGGTTAAGAAAATAGCAGCATGAATTGTCAACATAAGTTTTGTTTGTTGTGCTCTTTTTTCTATGTCAAAATAATGGCAGAGGGAGGTTTCCACTGCAAACAGACAGCCACTCTAAGACACAAATAAAAAGCTGAATAAATTGTTACTCACATAGGTTTTAGTGATAGCAACCTATGTACAGTATAGGGCATATTAAAAAGCTGGCATATTATACATGGAGCAGATTTATTATTGCTTATTATTTTATTACAAGTTATAAGAACAGTCTCTATAAAAATATGTCTCACTATTGGGTCTCTACTTAATAATCATGAAAATAATTTTTACTGATTCAGTAAGCAAAGTGCTGGATTAAAATTAACTCTACAGTTGACCGTACATTGGCTACTCTACACTTCTTAATCTGTCATGAACCCAACAACATGGTGCAAATTGGACACATAACCTGGGCACCTTGGCATGTTTGGACAACTTAACACTCCATAGGCAATCATTTGAGGATAAGGCCTAATACAAAAAAGATAATATACATGTGCCAATTCATAAACACACTGCACACGCTGACATTTTGAAATTGTGAAAGAATTGCTTCAAATCCATGTCCTTTTAAAGCTCTGTTGTAGTGTTTATGGATAATTTAATGCCATGCTTTGTAATAAAGAACAATGGAGTTCATATACAGATGTGTGGCATGTTGCAGAATGGTGGAAAGACACCATGTATTTTGTATTTTGTATAAAGCAATGCCGTCATTGCCTGTAGACATAGGTCCTTATGTACTAGAATGGAGCACAAGGACTTGAGTTTTCCCCATTAATACATTGCTGACTGTATTAATGAGGGTCAGGGAACCCGGATAAAAGTGCTTTCTAAATATGCATTAATGGATGTGATTTTGCTTTCCGTATTGCTCTAACCCTTTTGTTTGGGGAAACAATAAATGATGCTCAATAACCATACTTCTCTATATCTGGCAGAAGCCATTGAAGTCAAATGGACAAACTAAGGTAGACGTGAAAAATTGTATAACATACTGTATAAAATGAAATTCCAGTAGGACCTCTTTCATTCCACATTTTAAGATTCATGTACATATTCAAATAAATAATCTTTCTAAATATGTGTGATCTTACACATGTGCTATTAAATTGTCAATTGTAATGTGTATTCTTCAACTATATTCTACGCTATATTTTTAAATATATCTATGTAACTGTGCTCCTATGTGTATACTTTTTTAATCTGAGCTTTATGTTTAAGTAGTTTAAATAATGGATACAGAAAAAGTCATAAAGCTATTACACGAACAACATTTATTTGCCAGAGATCTCCTCTAAATGTTTTCTAAGTTTATAATCACCACTTTCAGATAAAATAGTTTTGCAATGATACCATGAACCCAGTAGTATAAGTATTTTTTTCCTTTGGATGCCATTCCAGTGCTGTAATGTGACTAGCTTTCCTTAAAACATACACTGGAAACATTACTAACAAAGCGATCTTTACACCATGAACTGCAGGCTTATATTGTTCAATTACAATGTGATTGGGTTACAGGAAATGATGTATGGCTGCCTACATTGGAACTAGCCTTTTAATTTGCTGAGCATTCTGGTGTTCTCCTTATTAGAACAAGATATGCTAAATTGGCACACTTTCTGCTGATCATTTGCCAATTTCCTGTTTTTAACCATTTTGTGACACTGCACACTTTGTCATTTGCCCTGGCTAGATTTCATATAGCAGAGATATGAATCTGTGAGTTTGCAATTTCGTTTGATAAGCCTTGTCAGAGAAATAAATAGCTACTGTGTTCAATTCCTCTTACACGATGCATTTATCCTAATGCAGCCATCCTATTTAAAGGATGTTGTAAAACACAACAGGGGTCAGAAAGATTGTGAGACAGTTACTCATAAAGATTTGTATTCAGTTTCAAGTTATTAAACTCAAGTGCTAAAACTACTCACTCACAAGTAAGACGTCTTTTAGTTAATTCCTGTTTGACTACCCAGCAGTGTACTGACAAATTATTTTAGAAGGCATATAATACAGGTATAGGTTCTATTATCTGGGATGCTTGGGACCTGGTGTTTTACAGAAAATGCTTAGATAGGATCAAGTACAATGAACAACTGTGTTGTATTACAGAGAAAAAGGAAATAATTTTAAACAGTTATTTGCCAGAAATTGGCTCTATGGGAAACGGTATGGCTATTGGGTTTTAAGATAAGAGATACCATACCTGGATGTGCCAGCAACTTTGTATGTGCCCCAAATTGTTCTCTTCTGCACGTCCTGGTCTCAGAATGGGCTGTTGTTGCAAATGCTACTGACAGGCAAACATATACCTGCAGGGACTATGTAGAGGGTAGGGAAACATTACAGTTGAAGATGTGGTGGGAAGGTGTTTAGTACCTGCATGGAAACACAACATAGCACTGCTCTATATTTAATTCCAGATTAAATATACCATCAGATACAAAGCTCAATGACATTCTGAGGTGGGTGGGGTTACAAAAAGTGCTGCATGTGGTGTGCTTTATGATGCTTGAGCATTTGGTGGCTCCAGATGTCTCCATATGACATACCTTTTCCCTTTCAGTTCTGGTAGTTTATCTGCTATAACAGCAGCAAGTGTCATTGCACCTGCAGCATCTGCTGTAACTCTCTCACATTCCAGAATTCTCAGGATAGAAATCAGAACATCCTCCTCCCTGCAAGCAAACATGGGTCAGCAATTGTGTTAGATGAAATGAGACCCCAAACAAAACAAAAATGGTGTATAAGTATTTTATTATAGAGAAGCCATCAATTACAATACTGCTATACCTCATGCCAGTGTAGTGAATCATGCTTACCACTACAAACAGCAAGGTGTCACTGCCTTGTAGTGTTAACGAAACCCATTTGCATGAAAAATGTTATTGAATTGCATGAGACTGACTCTGCACTGTCTTTGTAGTGCCCAGTGCTTAGAATCAGTCATAGTTACCACATGCCTTGTCTTGTCACAATGGCTCTGCCATTATGGCTGGTGTTAAGGTAATGTAAAGGCAATATTATATCATTATGGGGTTCCACAGGAGTTCAGACTATTCTAGTGGTTTGAAAACTAAACTAAAGTGTGGCTATGCTGTAGGCTAACTTCATTTTACCAGTGAATCCTAGAGCAGATACCACCTTCACCAATTCTGGGTGTTTGAAATAAAAGGTATGCCATATATTGTGTTTGCAATACAAAAGTATCAGGGCAACCATTCTGAAATCAAATGTCCTCAACTTGTCTTGAGCCCTGTCCTCAATAATTCTGAAAATTAAAGCAAATCACACCAGCACCTAATGAGATATATATATATAAAAGTCACCAACTGGCATCAGCCTGGGTGCTGGTTATAAAACATGTAATAGATACAAACAACTGCACTCCTAGGACTTATTTAGTGAAAAAATCAAACGAAATGTATTCAACGTTTCGGCAACTATACTTGTGCCACCTTGAACGTTTCGGCAACTATACTTGTGCCGTCTTCAGGAAGGTCCTTCCTGAAGACAGCACAAGTATAGTTGCCGAAACGTTGAATAAATTTTGTTAGATTTTTTCACTAAATAAGTCCTAGGAGTGCGTTTTTTTGTATCTAATATATATATATGTTTGCTTCCATAGCTGTTTGCAACGTTTTGCTTCCAGGGATGCATTTGTATGGAACTGTATATTTCCATTGCATTGTTCATAAATGTTTATAGATTTGCATAACTATTAGTACTTATGTATGTAGAAGTATGTGTCTGTATGTACACGTATAGGGATATTGGGACTATATGATTCCTTGGCTCTATGAATAAGTGCGTATGTGGTATAGCTGTATGATTGGTGATTCCCAACTTCATAATTAATTGGGTAAAGATCTATTTGTCCAGTAAAAATACTACTAATACAAAGACAGATAGCTATAGACAGAGAGTCAGACAGATTGAAGATAAATAGAATCAGGCACAGCAGTCCGGTTTTTTTAATTTTTTTATTTTATTTTGAAAATATTTTATTTGATTTTCATGTTAAACAAATGATAACAGTATGCCAGCAAATTTTATGCAGATGAAAGACAAGTTATAATCGATACAATGGCATAAAATTATTAAAAACTAAATACCATTTAATGAGACTGACAACAACTGACTAAAATTAACTAAGCCAGTGGATGTAAACATATTGAAAGAAATAAAGAAAAATGTCCATTCATTGACTGGAATGTCTGAAAGCACATCTTATAAATGGAGAAACCGTCCTATTTGATCACCTATATTAGAATGACAAGCTTCAAAAAAGGGAGACCAAATCAGTTTAAAAGAGTCAATGGAATTATTTCCTTTGGTTTTGGTTAATAAGGCTTCTTGCCAACTAAGCTGGTTCATAAAAGAAATAACGTCTGTTAACGAAGGGGGTTCTTTTAGTAACCAAGAATTAAATAAAGCTTTCTTGGAAGCTGCTAGAAAAAAAACTGTCAATAATTTATTTTCAGGGGAAATAAAATTTGTGTTGGGAACTGAAGGAAACACTACATTATCTAGATGCACGGAGACAATTTAATCCTTATCTTTAATTGATAATTCAAAAACCCAAAAATTTCCCTCCAATATATATCAATCTTTGGGCAAGACCATAAATAATGAAAAAGTGACACTTTAGTCTCATCACAGTTAGGACAGTATAAAATAGGGCCATTAGAGGAAGTTTTTGAAAATAATTTTCCATAGATGGATAAGCTTAAAATGTTGTATACTCCAATTTTCTGCTAAAATTAATTTATTGTAATCCCTAATAGATTTTACCAAGTCTGAGGGAGTTATTTGACAATGTAAAAACTCAGACCATTTAGTGGATGGTTTCAATAATGGCTGAGAATCTGTACTATAAACATTCCAAAATTGTTTAGAAAGAGAGCTAATAGAGACCAGACCAGGGAATTCCAAAAACTCTGCTAAATCGTCTGCAAGCTTGTGCTCAGCTAAAACCAGGTTTTTATTATTATGTAGCAGAGAAAGACCACATTGACATGCTAAATAATAGTATCTGTCAGAATCCTGTATTGTTCTTTGAGTTTTGACCAAGTCATTACAACTTTCTTAAGCGGATCAAATATATCTTTTACCAAAACCAGTGACTTTCTCTTAATTGAAAATATAACAGTATCAGATTTCTGATAATCTGAAGGTTTAAGTAAGAGTTTGGCTGGCATGTAAGGGGTTACTGTATAGCTATAACCATGACGAGAGAATAAATGTTTCCACACGTATATAGAGTCTCGACAGAGTCGTAAGGGACATTACTCCATTTGCTATGCAAAACAGATAGTATATCAAAAAAGGGTTCTTGAAAGATCTCAATGTCGGGGTTTATAAATTTGTTGCCTCGAGAGATCAACTCAATAAGATATCTGGTGAGGGCTGATAGATTAAATGCTCTGAAATCAGGAAGGTTTACTCCTCCAAATTTAACTGGAGTTCTCAATTTATAGAGGGCAATTTTTGCCTTTTTACCATTCCAAATAAATTTAGTTAAGGCAGAGTCAAGTTTCTTGATATCGCAATGCTTTATAAGCAAAGGGAGATTAATCAATGGATATATTAGCTTGGGAAATATTAAGGATTTAAAAATAGAGAATTTTACTTACCTACTTGACGTAAATTCCTTTTCTTCTAGTCCCGACATGTCAGTACACATGGGGGCATTGCCCCTCCCAGACCTGGAGGTAGGACCTATAACATAGCCAATCAAAATGAATCATGACCTATAAGACCACATGACTTCCTCCTCACCACAGTTATACTTTTGTCATAGCAGTACAGTAACCAAAATAATAATTGGGATGGGAAACCCTGTACTGACATGTCGGGACTAGAAGAAAAGGAATTTACGTCAAGTAGGTAAGTAAAATTCTCTATTTCTTCTACGTCCCTCCATGTCAGTACACATGGGATCTACCAAGCCATGCCCCAAAAACAAAGGGTGGGAATAACCAACATAATGCAAAAACCAAACTGATGCTAAGGAGGCCCTGAGAAGAGGCCAGCATCACATCCATCCAACAGGGGAGCTGATAACAAGTATATCTCCTGAAAAGGGTAGATAAAAGGTACAAGAACATGAACAACCTGTCCTAGGACATGGTAAACAATTGGCAACAAGAGCTACAAAACCAACCACTAAATTACAGCGATGGCACTTGAGGATCAAGCATTGCAGATTAAGAATAAACATATTCTGCTAAAAAGGTTCCCTCAAGGGGGCGTGGCCTGATGGCGACCTAGCTGCACGCACTAGCAGAGAGCTCCGAGCCGCTGCCATCCTGTTAGCCCATTTTTTCGCCTTACAACAGCTGAAATTGGTATTACCTGACGCTACATTATCTGCTGCTTTCCAGTTGCACGACGATGCGCAGAACAGCGCCAAAAACTAAGCCAGATGCGGCCGCAAGACTCGAGCAGTTTGCCCGCGTGCCGAACCAAGATGGCGCCGCCTCACCACCACGCACTCCGGAGCGGTCTCCCGCAACATTGCCGACCAAGGACAAAGGCCCGGCACCCGACCCTGCTCCGGCGGTTCCCTCGCCCGCTGACCTGCTATCCGCAATTACGCAGTGCCAATCCACGCTGGCTGCCACGTTTACCTCCAAGATTGAAGAACTTAAGGTAGACCTGTCGCTTATTAAACAAGATATGCAGGCCATAAGGGAGCGCACTGGGCAGCTAGAGGAGCGGGTGGGAGGTCTGGAAGACCGCATGGTGAGAGTTCCACGGGACTTGTCGCTTGTACAAGAGCGCCTGATAACAGCTATGGACCGTATTGAAGACCTAGAAAATAGGCAGAGACGGTCTAATGTAAGGATCCTGGGCCTACCGGAGCGCGTGGAAGGCACTCATCCTGAGCTCTTTATAGAAAACTGGCTCAAAAATATACTGGGCAGTGAGAACTTTTCAACGCAGTTTGTGGTTGAGAGGGCACACAGAGTTCCTACAAGGCCCCTACCTCCTGGTGCTCCTCCTCGGGCATTCCTTATCAAGCTCCTAAACTATCGTGACAGAGATGCAGCCCTTAGAGCAGCGAGGAATAAAGGTGACATACAGTTTGAGGGGGCCCGTGTCTCTCTCTACCCAGACTACTCTACTGCCGTTCAGAAGAAGCGGAGCTCCTTTCAAGGGATCAAGAGACGACTGCGGGATAAAGGGCTTCAGTACTCAATGTTGTTTCCTGCCAAACTCAAGGTGCTTGATGGCAACAGCTCTGTCTTCTTTGATAAACCCGAGGCGGTTGCTGACTGGTTGGACCGCAGAGTGTCCCCGCCACGGAGTCCACAGCGTTAGCGTTAACAGACTCAGCGGTCGCTCACATCTGTGGCCTGAAGAAGACCCTTGCTGATGTTCTGGTACAGTATAATTCGTCAGTGCCTAGTTCACCTGTTGATTTTCTAATATTTGAAGTTGACTACCAATGGCTAAGCCCGATCCGGCTTGTATTTTTATGATGGGACAATAGTTATTGGAGGTACAGTTCCTTACTACAGATGCTTTTGTTGAAACTCTGCTGTCTGCTGCTGTTTACTCTATGGAACTTTACAAAGTGTGGGCTGAATTGGCCTAGCCAACTGCGAGAGGGGGGCCTCCAGTACCCCTCAAGTGGGGGTCATCCGTCCCACTATGGAAGGCCTCTTAGGGGAGAGTGGCGTATGACACAACCAGACTTTCCTTCTTTTCCTCCCTATGTGCCTACAGTTGTTCTGCCCCAGGACTTCACCACACTGTCAATTGCTGAAAATGATAGGGAAGACTGCCATCCTTGTCATCTCTTTGGGACTCACAGGGCCGGTTCTCCGTGCTTACTAGTTCTTGCCTTTACTTGTACGCTCAGAGTAAGGTGTCTACTTTCTCTATGGCTCGGTTCTCTGGACTGGGCTTTGCTTGGACGTAACTCAGACCCTACCCTAGTTGGTTAATATGTTGGGGATGTATGTATCTTCAGGTTGGGGGAAGATACCGGGTGGGGGGAACATGTCTTTGGGGATTACTTGCTGTGTATCTTCTGTCTTCTTAATCTATCTCTTCTTTTCTTCTCTATGTCTCAAGGGCTGTTTGTGGTATGTAGCGTGCCAAACTGTGTTTCTGTATTGGGCCATTCATGCGGATGAGCCTGACCCTCGGGGCTGCCCGGAGTTGCCTCCACAGTCCTGTGTAACATCATCTTATTATGGCAAGTAACAAGTTTCAGGTATTAACGTGGAATGTGCGGGGGTTGAATGATAGGATCAAACGGTCTATTATACTTGACACTGTAAAAAAGTCTGGCGCTGACCTCATTCTTCTCCAGGAAACTCATTTAGTGGGGCAGCGGGTGCGAGCTCTTAGGCGCCACTGGGTAGCTGCAGTGTACGCTTCCGAATACTCTACTCACTCCAGGGGTGTGGCGATCCTTGTTCGTAAATCCCTACACTTTCAACTTGATAGCCTCACCACAGATCGATTTGGCAGGTATATAATCCTGCAAGCTAAAATTTGGGGAACGTCCTATATAATAGTAAATGTTTATCTTCCACCTCCAGCAGACCTACTCCTATTAAATGAAATAGTATTGAAAGTGGCTGAGCTTGGCCAAAAACCAACAATATGGGCAGGTGACTTTAATATGGTGCTAAATCCGACTCTGGACAGACTTAAGCCCAATCCCCGTGATTCCCCTTCCTTTGCCCATTGGGTGGAAACATTAGGCTTGGTGGATGCGTGGACTTGGAAGAACCCCCACTCCAAACAATTCACATGTTATACGGCAGCTACGGGAGCCCTGTCTCGCATTGATCTCTACCTAGTCTCTACTGAGATACTCTCAACCCTAAGAGAAGTACGGGTTCTGCCTAGAGTTTGCTCGGACCATACCCCCATAATGATATGCATTGGTGGCACCTCTAAACCCCCAGACCTACTTTGGAGACTTCCTCCAAAGTGGATACAAAACCCAGAGGTAGCGGAAAAAATTCCAGTGGCTCTGACTCAATACTGGGAGACTAATGAGGGCTCGGCGTCAGACTTAGTGGTGTGGGATGCAGCCAAGGCCTATGTGCGGGGAACGTATATTGCACTTATTAAATCGATTAGGCGACAGATCGATTCTAAAGTAATTGCAGCGCAATCTAGATTACAAGAGGCGGAAAGGACTCTGGTTGACTCCCCCTCCGAAGCCGCAAAAGCTGAAATTGCGGACTCTCAAAGGTTACTAGATCTGCTTTATGTGGATAAATACTCCCAGAGGGACCTATGTAGGAATGCTGCCTGGTTTGATAAGGGTGATAAAAATGGGAAGCTATTAGCAGTGCTGGCTAGGGGGGCTCTCTCAAGTACAGTGATTAGAGGTGTCAAGAATAGTGCTGGAGAGTTGATTACAGAGCAACAAGAACTTGCAAATACTTTCGGGCAATATTTTCAGTCCACCTATGCTGCCCCACCTGCTAAGCCCTTCTCTGACCTCGTAGAATATCTGAATGGTATTGTGTTTCCCCATCTCACTGTTGATCAGAGAGCCCAGCTGGAGGTTGATAATAGTCAGGAGGAGATAGATAGAGCAATTTCGGATCTTCCATCGGGAAAAACCCCGGGCCCTGACGGTATTCCCAGTGAGTGGTACAAAGCCCATAGAACGGTTCTCACCTCTAAACTAGGCGGTTGGTTTAACGACATATCTCAAGATAGGCTACTTCCAGAATCTTGCTACCAGGCGTACATTATTTTGATCCCCAAGCCTGGTAAGCCGCCAGACCGGTGTGACTCTTACAGGCCCATATCACTTTTAAATTGTGATTTAAAAATTTTGGCGAAAATCCTTTCTAATAGGCTTAAAGGAATTATAGAAGAGCTAATACACCCGGATCAAACAGGCTTTATGCCGAATAAATCCACTAATATCAATCTGCGTCGCCTATATACTAATCTTTCACTTGTGCATGACAATGTGGGACACAGAGTGGCAGTATCACTTGACACCGCCAAGGCGTTTGACACCGTTAGCTGGGAATATTTATGGGAGGTGTTGGCCCGATACAATATAGGCCCGAGATTTAGGGTGTGGATCAGAGCTTTATATGCACATCCGCAAGCTAGGGTTTTGGTAAATGGAGCACTCTCCACCGCCATAACCTTGGAAAGGGGAACACGTCAGGGCTGCCCACTCTCACCACTACTGTTCGCCTTGGCGATTGAGCCACTGGCTATTCAAATTCGGGCAAACCAGCAGATAGAGGGGCTTAAACTTGGGGCTGTCACTGAAAAAATGTCGTTATATGCAGATGACATGTTGATATATCTAGCAAATTCTAACTGTGCATTGACTGCACTCCTTCACACAGTAAATGCTTTTGGTGAGTTTTCTGGGCTGAAGGTAAATGAGAGTAAATCAGTGATATTTCCAATTGATCCCTCCCCTGAAAACTGTCCACCGACCATAGGTAATTTGCAAGTGGTTGACTCATTTCGGTATCTTGGAGTCATTATCCATAAGGACCTGTCCAAATATATCACTCTCAACTTGGATCCCATAGTGAGGTCATTTAGCGTAAAAATGGAAACGTGGCAGGCCCTTCCGCTCTCACTCCCTGGCAGGGTGAATTTGTTTAAAATGGTCTATCTACCAAAGTTTCTGTATGCATTTCAGAACTCTCCGGTAACCCCGCAGTTGAGTTGGTTCAAACGGATAGACAGTCTATTAAGGAATCTCTTATGGGCAGGGGGACACCCGCGTATTGCCTTAAAAACCCTATGTGCTCCAGCAACGGGGGGGGATTAGCTCTGCCTGACCTCAGACTCTACTTCTTGGCTAGCCAGCTGGTGTTTGCTCATTGGTGGATAAATCCTAAACTAGATAATCAGGCGGTGGTACTGGAGGCCGCATTGGTCGGTTCCTTTGAAGCGCTAGCCCGGTCCTTGTATAGAGGTCCGTCTCGACCCCAAACCAAAATAATTCCTATGGTAACAGTAATTAGAGCTTTTCGGAAGGCCCTCTCCATGGGGCTGCGACCCTCCTCTGTGTGGTCGGTATGGACACCGTTATGGGGTAATAATAATCTGCCCCACTTTCAGCTTATCCCTGAGGTCAGCTGTTGGGCACTGCATGGTGTTAAGGTACTGAAGGACGTAGTGGACAATGGGGATCTTAAACAGTTTCCAAGACTTAGGCAAGAGTTTAATCTCCCATCTAACATGATCTTTCGCTACCTACAACTTAAACATGCTTTTTTGGTGCAGTTCCCTACTCGTCCAATACAACTAAAAGAATCTACTCTAGAAAAGTAACTTCTTAGAGCAGATCTGCGAAAACCACTCTCCTGGTGCTACACAATCTTGCTGCAGGCATGCCCCAACCCGTTGGAAAAAGTTAAACAGAAATGGTGTAGAGATATTCCTGAACTAGATGATGAAATGTGGAGTGATGCACTACAACAAGTACCTGGGATAACGATCTCAATGCGAGATAGATTTATACAACTCAAATTTCTCAATAGGGTATATTACACCCCATATAGATTAGCCAAATTGTATCCTACAGCCTCTGATGTTTGCCCAAAATGTGAAACCTCTGTTGGTACTTATATGCATGTATTTTGGGACTGCGCTGAAGTGCAACGGTTTTGGATAGAGGTATTGCAATATATGGCTGCAGAACTTGATCTGCCCAATATCCGTTCTCCACTTACTTGCCTCCTTGGTATAGTCACAGATCACACATTAGGCTCCCACTTGAAACTTTGCTACTTACAGCTTCTGTACTATGCTAAGAAAGCGATTTTACTGCAATGGAAGTCGATGACTGCTCCTACTCTTGGCTTCTGGAAGCAACTGGTCAACGACTCTCTTCCTAAGCAAAAACTTACCTATCTTGCTAGAGGATGTCCCCGAAAGTTTGATGCGGTATGGGGGACATGGGTGATGGCCCAGGATCAGTGATCAGTCCCGTGGGATGTTTCAGGTGTTAAACGTATGTTGCATGTGTCCTGTAAAGTACTGGTTGGCCCTTGAGACCACTCTCTCTCTCTTTCTTTCTTTCTCTCCTTCTCTCTTTCTTTCTTCCCTTCTCTATCATTGTACTTTTTTGTTGTAAAAATGGAAAAATAAAAACTTTTTTAAAAAAAAAAGGTTCCCTCAGTGACTAGAGGGATACCTGCAAAAATCCAGCAACTGTTAAAACAAAAATGTGCCCTAGGACACAACCAGAATGATGGCAATAGCCATCTCAGAACTAAAACACCCTAGAAACCACCAGGAAATCAATCAGATCAGAACTAAACACAACTTGGATGCATCTATCACCAGTGCTGGAGAAATACACGATCCTCATCAATAGCAAGTGGCCCTAAAAAGACTTGGCCCACATTAGCCTAGTCCTGCAGCTTAATAGAAGCAGCTCAAACCACTGCTGACCGGAGTCAATTCCACACCAGAGATCAGTCCAAGATCCACCAACTCCATGCTAATAATACCTAATGAAGACTTAACTAAATGAACACCAACTCTGGGTTATCCTAAATCAGCATATCATTGTAACCATGTGTAGAGCCATGCTGGTACAGCCCAGTAGCTCCACCAACCACCAAATCTAAACTGGGCATACAACAGCACAAGGATAAGATGCTGAACCAACCAATGTGACTTAAGCCATCTACCAGTAAGATATGCTGTTGCCCCAGCCAACTGCTATGCAAGCAAGCAATGGGACCCAAGCCAATTACAGTTCTAGAAAACACCCATAAAAGCCGAGGCCACTACAGCTCAAGCTGCACAATGCTACAGTTTATGCAAAAACTGAACCAAACCTGTGACCATATATAGAAGCTACTGAACCAGCCAACAGCTGGGGTCACAATCCAAAATCAGGCATGCCAGAAGCTTATAGCCTACAAACACTGGTACCAACCAGCAATGATGCACAATCCACTGGCAATGAGCCAGCCACCATACATGAAAACCAGTGGTGGACCAGCCAGCTATTATTTATTCCAACATAGATGTGCAAGGCCATTGTCACACTAGCAGGCCAAGATGCCAGTCAGCTGTAGTGTATGCAAAACACCAGAGTGGAATTCTAATACACAAGCAACAGTACATAAGACAGCTATTGTGAATGCCACCCTTGGGAACAAGGTCACCAACTGCACTGGCACCTGACAAAAAAGTCAATTTCCATACATGCAGCAACGGAGCACAAGCCAGTTGTTGAACTTGCAAAACCCTGGTCCACAAGCCAGCCTTATTGATAATAAGCAGTGGCATACTAGACCAAAAACAATGCATGTAAGGCAGAAACAAAGGTTAGCTGTAAGCCGACAACATATGACCAACATCAGCTGCTGAAAACCAATCAGCAACAAAATTAGCTATGGGCTGTGAAACTCAGAGCAAACACCAGCTGATGGTACAACCCATGCTAGATCCAACCAAATAGTCAATCATGCCTACTGCTGGTGTAACCAGAACCATACCTGCAAGGATTGTAGACAAGACAAAACCAATGGCTGTTGTCCTGCCAAGGATTGCCGCAAGGCAAACAGACATGCCCACCAAGGGCCACAGCAAGAATAGTAACCATGCCTATCAGCCACCACAGCCTGGCTGGTAGCCTATGCACCATAGGTCACAGCCAAGACTGGCAGCCACAAGCCCCCAAGGACTATAATAAAAACTAGCTGCCACCTTAGCCAAGGGCCACAGAAAAGGCCAACAGACCAAGAACCCTGGTAAAAGGCAAGCAAGCACCTAAGTGCAAGGGCCATGAAAACAGGCCTGTACCAAGGGTAAAAGACCACATGAGCCAAAGGCTCATGCAACAGGCCAGCAGAACAAGGGCCCTTGTAAAAGTCCAGCAGACCCAGGAGCCGAGGACCATGGTAAAAAGCCATCGACCAAAACAAGGGCTCTAACCCAAGCCAAGGGCCATAAAGAAAGCCAGAGGCCACAAAACCCCAGCTCCCTGGCGAGATGCCCAAAGCCACACAAAGGGCCATAGACTACAAGCTGGCTTCAAGCATGTTAAGGTGCCAATAGACATAACAGTAAGTGCCCTTTAATCTACCAACAATTAAAGAAGGGAAACTTACAGTCAAAAAAACTCAGTAGATGTGGTATAACTACAACTGAGCTCCCAACAAAAACCACCAGATGGGAATAGAATGTCTAAGAGAAGGCCTACTTCACACAAAAAGACACCCTATAAACAGGAACACTGCCTGTTAAGTGTGGAAACATCATATGAAAAAAAAATGGGGCACAATGCTGCTAAAGCAGAACAAACCTCTAGCCGGTCCTGGAAATACCAGGTGTAATCAGACCACACTTGCTACTTGCCTACTGTGTCTGCCCAGAGAACTTGGGCTCACAAACCTAAGACCTCAGATGACATCAATACAAGAAGTCAGAGGATCACAGGCACCTAACCAGATTATATGCGCTAGACAGTAGGAAGTCAGATCCTTGGTGGCAGACTGCTTCTTAGGAGCAGACTCAGGGGCATAACTACAGAGGAAGCAGACCCTGCGGCTGCAGGTGGGCCCAAAAGGTATAGGGATCCATGAGGCCCAAATAAAGAGCAGTATCAATATGTATTGGTAAAAAAGCACAACCTCTGGATATGTTAGGGGCCCTAAAAAGAATTTGCTATGGGGCCCAATGACTCAGGTTACAGCACTGAGCAGACTCAATGTAAGGAAGGAAGGGGCTACCATACTGCTTCAGCAGTGCAAGCCTCCAGCCAACCCTGCAAGCACCCTGTGTAATAAAAGGCAAATATAACCTCTGTGTCTGCACAGAGGACAAATAGAAACAACAGTAGCAAACTGAGGAGTATCTGCACCTTACCTGATAGCAATGAAAAGTCCGCAGGATGGAAACTTCAGCTAGAACCCCGATAGCTTTCAGCTGAGGGACATAATTAGCTTATTAACATGCAGACTTCCCAGTGTAATGAATGTTTCAAACACACCGTGTGCTTCAGCAGAGAGAGTCACCAGCCAGTACTGAAGTACCTTGTGTAACTGCATTTTGCACACCAGCTCACAACATACGACTTCATATAATATAAGAAGGAACACAGGCAGCTTACCAGATAGCTCAGACTTGTCAGCAGGAATATCCAGTCCAGTGGAACACTACTTGTTAAGAGCAGACTCATAAGAAAGGAAGGAGGTGCCATACTGCTTGAGCAGTATGGCACTCCTGGAAGTGCCTTAGGCACATGAGCCAATATAACCACTGTGTCAGCCAAGAAGATGCAGGTTCACTCATACAAAACTTAAAATATTAAACAGCAATAGCAAAGGGGCCAAAGGAACACCTGCACCTTACCAGATAGTGACTAATTAGCTGGATGGAAACTCCAGCCAAAGCCCTGATAGCTTTCAGCTGAGGGACATATTAAGCATATTAACATGCAGACTTCCCAGTGAAATTAATATTTCAATACACAATGGATACAGAGAAATCAAACTCACCGGATTCAGGTACCACACTGCTTAGGCAGAGGGATTCACCAGCCAGTACTTAAAGTGTAACAAGAGCCAATACTGCATTTTGCACAGAGGACTCCAGCTCACAACATATGACTTCAGATAATACATGAAGTCAGAGGAACACAGGCACCTTACCAGATAGCTCAGGCTTGTCAGCAGGAATATCCAGACAGGTGGAACACTGCTTGTTAAGAGCAGACTCCTAAGAAGGAAGGAGGTGCCTTGAGCAGTGCAACCTCTAGCCCTTCCTGGAGGTGCCTTAGTAACATGAGCCAATATAACTTCTGTGTCTGCACAGAGGATGCAGGTTTACTCATACAAAGCTTAAAATATTAAACAGCAATAGCAACAGGCCAAAGGCACACCGGCACCTTATCAGATAGTGACTAATTAGCTGGATGGGAACTCCAGCCAAAGCCCCAATAGCTCTCAGCTGAGGGAAATAATTAGCTAATTAGCATGCAGACTTCCCAGTGCACTACACACAGTAGATAATGAAGAATCATACTCACCAGTTCAGGCTGTTATAACTAGCCCATATACATACCCACGGCCCTTTTGCAGAAGTTCTGTAGAGTTCTGTAAAGCCTCACATAACTCAAAAGAAAAGGGGAGTCCAAAAAGCTCACAGGTAACAATGTGGGAAGCCCACAACTGTGTCTGTTCCCAAAAAAGCACTAGATTGAATCTTGTGCCTCGCTGGGCATATAGCAGGAGGGCTATTTTAGCACAGGGCTAGGACCATGGGTATGTCCACACCTGCATTTCTTCCCAATAAGCGATAATTTACAGATTATGCGTCTTGAGGCATCAGGTAAATTCTTCTCCATTACCTGGGAATCATCCCTCTGTGTCCACACTGAGGTAAAAAATAAACAAAACAAAAAAATACAGAAGAAAAAACAAAAGGCTCACAGGTAATAATGTGGGAAGCCCACAACTGTGTCTCTTCCCAAAAAGCACTAGATTGAATCTTGTGCCTCGCTGGGCATATAGCAGGGGGGCTATTTTAGCACAGGGCTAGGACCATGGGTATGCCCACACCTGCACTTCTTCCCAATAAGCGATAATTTACAGATTATGCGTCTTGAGGCATCAGGTAAAATCTTCTCCATTACATGGGAATCATCCCTCTGTGTCCACACAGAGGAAAAAAATAAATAAATAAACAAAAAGAAAATACAAAAGAAAAAACAAAAACTGTGTTTGATTTCTCTCAAAATTCACCAAAAAAATAAAAAGTGAGGAGGGAGATCCTACCTCCCTGTCCAGTAGGACAAAAAATAACTGTGGTGAGGAGGAAGTCATGTGGTCTTATAGGTCATGATTCATTTTGATTGGCTATGTTATAGGTCCTACCTCCAGGTCTGGGAGGGGCAATGCCCCCATGTGTACTGACATGGAGGGACGTAGAAGAAAAGAGCGATCGTCCCTTAATATTAAGGGGAGAATTGGCCCATTTTTCACACATGGAAAAAACCTTTTGACAGGCTGGGGTAATATTCAAAGAATATAAATTATTGAGATCTGAAGGAATTATTAATCCTAAGTATTTAATTTGATTCTTTGGGTTTTTAAATTGGAATTTCTTAAGTAGTGAATTGGAAAACGAACCATATATATCCATTATTTCCGATTTCTCAGCGTTAATTTTGTAACCAGAAAAAGACTGAAAGTCTTGAAATAAATCAAAAACAACCTTTAGTGAAGACTCAGGATATATTAAAATTAATAATAAATCATCAGCAAAGGCTAATACCTTAAGATGTCTATTATTAATAGTAATTCCTTTAATTAACTTGGATTGTTCAAGGAAATGAATTAAAGGTTCTAATGCAATATTAAATAAAAGGGGCGACAAAGGACAGCCCTGTCTCGTCCCTTTAAATATTTCAAAAGGTGATGACCTAGCTCCCCCCAAAAGTACTTGAGTTCTGGGATTTTTGTAAAGATATTTGATGTATTGGAAGAAGGGGCCGAATTTTTTAAGGCAAAAAAATAGATGTTCCCAGGTAATATTATCAAACGCTTTTTCAGCATCAATATTAAGAATAGAGCTAGGAATTTTGTGTATTTGGCGTAATATAAAATATGAATCAAAGCTCTAATATTTTTAACTCCTGATCTATTCTTAATAAAACCATTTTGGGCCTCGGAGATTATAGAGGGAAGAATTAAAGAAAGCCTATCAGCAAGGACCTTAGATAGTATCTTGATATCTTGGTTTAATAGGGAAATAGGTCTATAGGAGGAAGGAAGGGATGGATCTTTGTCTTTTTTCGGGATAACTCTAAGATTTGAAATTTCACTAGAAGGTAGACTATTTCCAAAAGATAGTACATCATTAAATAAGTTTGTCAGAAAAGGTGATATTTTATCCTTCATAATTTTGTAAAAAGAGGGAGTAAGGCCATCAGGGCCACCTGCCTTTGCTGTTTTCAGATTCTTAATAATAGTGGACACTTCCTCTGAGGTAATTGGACTATTTAGCTTTTGTAAATGAATTTTCGAAATCTGGGGGATTTTACAATTTTCAAAGAAATTCCTCATTTTTTCAGAATCTATACTTGGATTAGAGTATAAATTCTTATAATAATCCTTAAAAATGTCTACAATTTTATTGGGATCATTTGTTAGCTGGTTATGAATATCTTTAATCTTAATAAGTTTAGCCTGTCTATTTTCAGCCTTAGTAAGATTAAAGAATAGGTTATTTGCTTTATTACTCAGGTTATTGAGCCTGGCCTGCGAAAAAGATGTAAAAAAAATTTGTCTCACTTTGATCCAAATTTTAAGTTCATCCAAAATATTCTTATATTTTTGAGCATTTTCAAACGAAGGATGTTGTTTAAATCTAATATAAGAGACACTTTGTCTTTTTTTTAAAAAAAATTCTTTATTTTCAGTTTTCCAACAAGGGTACAAAACAAAAAAAAAGGGAGATGAGAGGGTGATATAGTTACACTTACATTTATCCGCGCATATGGTTCATACATTGCATATACAACGTTTCGTTCCTTTTATTTGCCTTTTAATCTATCCTAAAAAGGTCTTTCATATATCTATGCCAGGGGGGCCAAATTTTCCAATATTTCTTACTAGTATTGTGATATATATGGGTTAGCTCCTCTAATAGGATTATTTCTTTCACAGCTCTCACCCAGTCCTCGTATGACGGAGGTTTTTCAGATTTCCAATTCCTCGGGATTAGCGATTTTGCAGTCTGGACTAATTGAAAGGTAAGGGGGTCTTCGAGCATAGTTTGTTTATCTTTATTTATATTAAATACTATCAGTGTACTGTCCCCCCTCTGGATTCTTATCCCAGTGATTTTGTATATACTTTCCAATATCTGACTCCAAAAATCGTCCAGTAGTGGACATGATACCCATATATGTATATGATTCCCTACCCCTTCTTTACATCTCCAGCATCTATCTGATATTTGTGGGAACATTGTATTAATTTTACTAGGGGTATAGTGCCATTTTGTTATCAGTTTATATATAGCTTCTTGCGTTTTTGAAACCTTCGTCATCCTGTTGTTATACTTACTGTAAGTATCTTAACCCACTCTTTCTCTGTAATTAGTAGTCCCAATTCCTTCTCCCATTCTCGACTGAGCGAGGAGAAATTATGTTCTTCTCTGGTTGTTAGGATATTGTAAATTTTTGATAGGGGTTTCTCGATCTCCCCTTCCATCTCCATAACCTGTTCTCATTGAGTTAGGGGTCTTTCCCAATTATAATTATCTAACTTACTAATGTAATGTGATAGTTAATTATATCTCCATTGATCTCCCAAGTGGGGCCCCCACCGTTCTTGTATTTCAAGAAGTGAAACCATTTTTCCCGATCTAATAAATTCTCTCATTCTAGTCAATTTTATGTCTGTTCTACCCCACCTCTCAAAGGCTCCCTTTTCCATACTAGGAGGGAAGTTCAGGTTGCCTATTAGTGGTTGCAGCACATATGGTGTCTCTGTCAGCTTCAAGGCCTGTTTGTTTTTATGCCATGTTTTAAGGGTCGGTGTAATTAATGTATGTTGATCCTGTTCAAACTTCTTCTTTGCTCCCCTATCCTCCCAAAGTGCACATTCTAATGGGAATTTAACCCATCCCTGTTCTAGACCACACCAATCTTTTTTTACACTCTTCCTTATCCAGCCTAATATCCTCACCAGATGTATCGCCACATAGTACATATATGGATCCGGTACTCTCAAACCCCCCTTTTCTTTCGGAGCTGTTAATAGGTTATATTTTAACCTCGGATTCTTACCATTCCATATATATCTGGAAAACATTGATTTACAGTAATTGAAATAAAAAAGGAGTTTGGGATTTCCACCGGTAGTACCTGGAGTAGGTACAGAGCCTTTGGCATTAATACCATTTTTATGGCTTGAATTCTGCCAAACCATGATATTTTAATTCTTTTCCAATTATCTATTGTTTTTTGTAGGGTGGCTAGTAAAGGTATAAAATTGTCTGCGTAAGCTCTATTTAGTTCTCCACACAGATTCACTCCCAAGTATTTTATTGTTGATCTAGCCCAGTGATCCCCAACCAGTAGCTCGTGAGCAACATGTTGCTCTTCGACCACTTGGATGTTGCTCCCAGTGGCCTCCAAGCAGATGTTTATTTTTGAATTCCTGGCTTAAAGGCAAGTTTTAGTTGCATAAAAACCAGGTATACTGCCAAACAGAGTCTCCTGTTGGCTTCAAGTCCAAATATGGGCTACCAATACACAATCACAATCCTTATTTGGAAACCCCGGGAACTTTTTTCATGCTTGTGTTGCTCTCCAACATTTTTTTATACTTGAGTGTGGCTCATGGGTAAAAAAGGTTGGGGACCCCTGATCTAGCCCATTTAAATGGAAAGTTTTGTTTAATCTGTTGTATTGTTTTTCTGTCTAGATTAACATTTAATATCTCTGATTTAGAATAGTTTATCTTGAAATTTGATAAATCTCCAAAAGTTTTCAACAGTTTCATAAGGTTTGGTAGTGTTATTAAAGGGTTTGTTACGTAAATTAGAATATCATCTGCAAAAGCTGCACTTTTGTATTCATTGCCCTTTATATTTATCCCATTTATATCCGGATTATTTCTTATTTGTGATAATAATATTTCCATAACTAGCAGAAATAGTGTTGGAGATAGCGGGCACCCCGTCTCGTCCCATTAAATATCTGAACACTTTGTGATAATGTACCATTAATTTTAATTTTCGCTGTAGGTGTATCATATAAAGCGAGAATCCTCTCCTTCATTTTATTTTTTATCCCGAAGTTTGTTAATGTCTTATCTAAGAAGGGCCATGAAATTCTGTCGAATGCTTTTTCAGCATCCGTAGTTAACAGACAGGTGGGGTATTGTAGTTTACATGCGTAATGAATTATTGAAATTGTTTTAGCGATGTTATCTTTTGCTTCTCTTTTAGGGACAAAGCCGGTTTGATCTTCGTGAATGATATAAGGTAAGTATTGTTTAATTCTTTTCCCTAGTATATTTGCATAAATTTTCATATCTATATTTATTAACGATATTGGTCTATAACTTGAGCATAGAGTAGGATCTTTGTCCGCTTTTGGTATTATTGTAATATGGGCTTCTTGTGCCTGCCTGTGAAATCCCTCTTTCTTCTACGTCCCTCCATGTCAGTACACATGGGGCATTGCCCCTCCCAGACCTGGAGGTAGGACCTATAACATAGCCAATCAAAATGAATCATGACCTATAAGACCACATGACCTCCTCCTCACCACAGTTATTTTTTGTCCTCCTCATGGATCCCTATAACTGGACAGGGAGGTAGGATCTCCCTCCTCACTTTTTATTTTTTGTTGAATTTTGAGAGAAATCAAACACAGTTTTTGTTTTTCTTTTGCATTTTCTTTTTGTTTATTTATTTATTTATTTTTTACCTCTGTGTAGACACAGAGGGATGATTCCCAGGTAATGGAGAAGATTTTACCTGATGCCTCAAGACGCATAATCTGTAAATTATCGCTTATTGGGAAGAAATGCAGGTGTGGGCATATCCATGGTCCTAGCCCTGTGCTAAAATAGCCCCCCTGCTATATGCCCAGCGAGGCACAAGATTAAATCTAGTGCTTTTTGGGAAGAGACACAGTTGTGGGCTTCCCACATTATTACCTGTGAGCCTTTTGTTTTTTCTTCTGTATTTTTATTTATTTATTTATTTTTGCTTATTTTTTACCTCTGTGTGGACACAGAGGGATGATTCCCAGGTAATGGAGAAGAATTTACCTGATGCCTCAAGACGCATAATCTGTAAATTATCGCTTATTGGGAAGAAGTGCAGGTGTGGGCATACCCATGGTCCTAGCCTTGTGCTAAAACAGCCCCCCTGCTATATGCCCAGCGAGGCACAAGATTCAATCTAGTGCTTTTTTGGGAACAGACACAGGTGTGGGCTTCCCACATTGTTACCTGTGAGCTTTTTGGACTCCCCTTTTCTTTTGAGTTATGTGAGACTTTACAGAACTCTACAGAACTTCTGCAAAAGGGCCGTGGGTATGCATATGGGCTAGTTATAACAGCCTGAAGCTGGTGAGTATGATTCTTCATTATCTACTGTGTGTAGTGCACTGGGAAGGCTGCATGCTAATTAGCTAATTATGTCCATCAGCTGAGAGCTATTGGGGCTTTGGCTGGAGTTTCCATCCAGCTAATTAGCCACTCTGATAAGGTGCAGGTGTGCCTTCGCCCCGTTTTGCTATTGCTGTTTAATATTTTAAGCCTTGTATGGGTGACCCTGCATCCTCTGTGCAGACACAGAAGTTATATTGGCACCTCCAGGAAGGGCTAGAGGTTGCACTGCTCAAGCAGTATGGCACCTCCTTCCTTCTTATGAGTCTCCTCTTAACAAGCAGTGTTCCACCTGGATATTCCTGCTGACAAGCCTGAGCTATCTGGTAAGGTGCCTGTGTTCCCCTGACTTCTTGTATTATCTGAAGTCTTATGTTGTGAGCTGGCGTCCTCTGTGCAAAATACAGTATTGGCTCTTGCTGCACTTTAAGTACTGGCTGGTGAATCCCTCTGCCTAAGCAGTGTGGTACCTGAATTCAGAGATTTTGATTTCTCAGTATCCATTGTGTATTTGAAACATTAATTTCACTGGGAAGTCTGCATGTTAATATGCTTAATATGTCCCTCAGCTGAAAGCTATCAGGGCTTTGGCTGGAGTTTCCATCAAGCTAACTAGTCACTATCTGGTAAGGTGCAGGTGTTCCTTTGGCCCATTTGCTATTGCTGTTTAATATTTTAAGTTTTGTATGGGTGAACCTGCATCCTCTTGGCTGACACAGTGGTTATATTGGCTCATGTGCTCAAGCAGTATGGCACCTCCTTCCTTTCTTATGAGTCTGCTCTTAACAAGCAGTGTTCCACTGGACTGGATATTCCTGCTGACAAGTCTGAGCTATCTGGTAAGCTGCCTGTGTTCCTTCTTATATTATATGAAGTCGTATGTTGTGAGCTGGAGTCCTCTGTGCAAAATGCAGTTACACGATGTACTAAATCTGCATGTTAATAAGCTAATTATGTCCCTCAGCTGCAAGCTATCCGGGTTCTAGCTGAAGTTTCCAACCTGCGGACTTTTCATTGCTATCAGGTAATGTGCAGATACTCCTCAGTTTGCTTCTGTTGTTTCTATTGTCCTCTGTGCAGACACAGAGGTTATATTTGCCTTTTATTACACTGGGTGCTTGCAGGGTTGGCTGGAGGCTTGCACTGCTGAAGCAGTATGGTAGCCCCTTCCTTACATTAAGTCTGCTCAGTGCTGTAACCTGATGTCATTGGGCCCCACAGCAAATTCATTTTAGGGCCCCTAACATATCCAGAGGTTGTGCTTTTTTACCAATACGTATTGAAATTGCTCTTTATTTGGGCCTCATGGATCCCTATACCTTTTGGGCCCACCTGCAGCCGCAGGGTCTGCTTCCTCTTTAGTTACGCCCCTGAGTCTGCTCCTTAGAAGCAGTCTGCCACCAAGGATCTGTCTGGATTATTCCTACTGTCTAGCGCATATTATCTGGTTAGGTGCCTGTATTCCTCTGACTTCTTGTATAGTTGTCATCTGAGGTCTTAGGTTTGTGAGCCCGAGTTCTCTGCGCAGACACAGTAGGTAAGTGTGCTCTTATTACACCTGGTATTTCCAGGACCGGCTAGGGGTTTGTTCTGCTGTAGCAACATTGTACCCCATTTTTTCCTATGATGTTTCCACACTTAACAGGCAGCGTTCCGAGTTATATGATGTCTTTTTGTGTGATATAGGCCTTCTCTTAGATATTCTATTCCCATCTGGTGGCTTTTGTTGGGAGCTCAGTTGTAGTTATAAAACATCTACTGAGTTTTTGTGACTGTAGGTTTCCCTTCTTTAATTGTTGGTAGATTAAAGGGCACTTACTGTTATGTCTATTGGCACATTAACATGCTTGAAGCCAGCTTGTAGTCTATGTACCCTTTGTGTGGCCTCGGGCATCTCGCCAGGGAGCTGGGTTTGTGTGGCCTCTAGCTTTCATTATGGTCCTTGGCTTGGGTTAGAGCCCTTGTTTTGGTCCATGGCTTTTTACCATGGTCCTCGGCTCCTGGGTCTGCTGGCCTTTTACAAGGGCCCTTGTTCTGCTGGCCTGTTGCATGAGCCTTTGTATCATGTGGTCTTTTACCCTTGGCACATTTGTTTGGTTGTCCTTTTACCTGGGTTATTATGGCTGTGGGCCTGTTTTCATGGCCCTTAACTTAGGTGCTTGCTTGCCTTTTACCAGGGTTCTTGGGCTGTTGGCCTTTTCTGTGGCTCCTGGCTAAGGTGACCGCTAGTTTTTATTATAGTCCTTGTGGGCTTGTGGCTGCCAGTCTTGGCTGTGCCAGCCAGGCTGTGGCGGCTGATAGGCATGGTTACTATTCTTGCTGTGGCCCTTGGTGGGCATGTCTGTTTGCCTTGCGGCAATCCTTGGCAGGACAACAGCCATTGGTTTTGTCTTGTCTGCAATCCTTGCAGGTATGGTTCTGGTTACACCAGCAGTAGGCATGATTGACTATTTGGTTGGATCTAGCATGGGTTGTACCATCAGCTGGTGTTTGCTCTGAGTTTCACAGCCCATAGCTAATTTTGTTGCTGATTGGTATTCAGCAGCTGATGTTGGTCATATGTTGGCTTACAGCTAACCTTTTCTTCTGCCTTACATGCATTGTTTTTGGTCTTGTATGCCACTGCTTATTATCAATAAGGCTGGCTTGTGGACCAAGTTGCAAGTTCAACAACTGACGTGCTCCGTTGTTGCATGTATGGAAATTGACTTTTGTGTCAGGTGCCAGTGCAGTTGGTTACCTTGTCCCTAAGGGTGGCATTCACAATAGCTGGCTTATTTACTATTGCTTGTGTATTCGAATTCCACACTGGTTTTTTGCAAACACTTCAGCTGACGGGCATCTTGGCCTGCTAGTGTGACAATGGCCTTGCACATCTATGTTGGAATACATAATAGCTGGCTGGTCCACCACTGGTTGCATGTATGGTGGCTGGCTCTCTGCCAGTGGATTGTGCATCATTGCTGGTTGGTACCAGTTTTTGTAGGCTATAAGCTTCTGGCATGCCTGATTTTGGATTGTGATCCCAGCTGTTGGCTGGTTCAGTAGCTTCTATGTATGGTCACAGGTTTGGTTCAGTTTTTGCATAAACTGTAGCATTGTGCAGCTTGAGCTGTAGTGGCCTCGGCTTTTGTGGGTGTTTTCTAGAACTGTAATTGGCTTGGGTCCCATTGCTTGCTTGTGTAGCAGTTGGCTGGGGCAACAGCATAGCTTACTGGTAGATGGCTTTAAGTCACATTGGTTGGTTCAGCAGCTTATCCTTGTGCTGTTGTATACCCAGTTTAGATTTGGTAGTTGGTGGAGCTACTGGGCTGTACCAGCTTGGCTCTACAATGGTTACAATGATATGCTGATTTATGATAACCCAGAGTTGGTGTTCATTTAGTTAAGTCTTCATTAGGTATTATTAGCATGGAGTTAGTGGATCTTGGACTGATCTCTGGTGTAGAGGCGACTCCGGTCAGCACTGGTTTGAGCTGCTTCCATTAAGATGCAGGACCAGGCTAATGTGGGCCAAGTCTTTTTAGGGCCACTTGCTATTGCTGAGGATCGTGTATTTCTCCAGCACTGGTGATAGATGCATTCAAGTTGTGTTTAGTTTCTGATCTGATTGATTTCCTGGTGGTTTCTAGGGTGTTTTAGTTCTGAGATGGCTATTGTCATCATTCTGGTTTTGTCCTAGGCACCTTTTTTGTTTTAACAGTTGCAGGATTTTTGTTCTTCCCCAGGTGGGGTTTTGTCAGATAACCATATTGCAGGTATCCCTCTAGTCACTGAGGGAACCTTTTTAAACAGAATATGTTTATTCTTAATCTGCAATGCTTGATCCTCAAGTACCGGTCTCTGTAATTTTGTGGTTGATTTTGTAGCTCTTGTTAATTGTTTACCATGTCCTAGGACATGTTGTTATTGTGCCTTTTATCTACCCTTTTCAGGAGATATACATTTATCAGCTCCCCTGTTGGATGGATGTGATGCTGGCCTTTTCTCAGGGCCTCCTTAGCATCAGTTTGGTTTTTGCATTATGTTGGTTATTCCCACCCCTTGTTTTCGGTGCATGGCTTGGTAGATCCCATGTGTACTGACATGGAGGGACGTAGAAGAAATAGAGAATTTTACTTACCTACTTGACGTAAATTCCTTTTCTTCTAGTCCCGACATGTCAGTACAGGGTTTCCCATCCCAATTATTTATTTTGGTTACTGTACTGCTATGGCAAAAGTATAACTGTGGTGAGGAGGAGGTCATGTGGTCTTATAGGTCATGATTCATTTTGATTGGCTATGTTATAGGTCCTACCTCCAGGTCTGGGAGGGGCAATGCCCCATGTGTACTGACATGTCGGGACTAGAAGAAAAGGAATTTACGTCAAGTAGGTAAGTAAAATTCTCTATTTGTCTGATATGTTATTATAGTATAGATGTAATATCGGGGCTAACTCAACTTTAAATGTTTTATAGAATGTAGCTGTATATCCGTCTGGGCCTGGGCTTTTTCCCAGTTTCAGCTCGTCTATCCCCTCCTCTATTTCTTTTAATGTGATTGCTAATTCCATCTCTTGGGCTTGTTCTTCAGTTAGTGAGTTCACTTTGGCCGCTTTTATGAACTGTTCCATTAATGCTTCTTTTTGTTCGGATGGTTTATCTTTTTGTATTTTGTATAACGCTTGGTAATAATCTTTAAAAGCTTCCGCTATCCCTTTAGTATCATAATGTATATAATTTTGACCGTTTTTGATTGTGATGCTATTATTTTGACCTTGTATCTTTTTTAATAGTCTCGCAAAATATTTATTTCCCTTATCCCCTAGTTCATAGGCGTTCTGTTTGGTTCTAAGATAAGCTTTATGTATTTTATGATCTAGTACTTTCTTGAGCTGTCTTTTATTCTCCGATATCTGGAAAGTTTTTATAGCTAATGTTTCTTTGTGTGCCTGTTCTAATTGTGAAATATCTTCCATTAAATTATTAATTTCCTATTCTCTCTTTTTTTTTAGACTTGTGCCCAGGGCAATTATTTTCCTCTCAAAACACACTTAAGTGTCTCCCATAGTGTTTTTGGGGCTATATCTGTCGTATTGTTCTCCTTTATTATTTGTGTTATCCATTCCCGTATCATGTCTTTATTTCCCCCACTATGTAATACATATTCATTCAATCTCCAATTAAATTGTGCTTTACTCACCCCCAGAATAAAATATTTTGCTGATACTGGAGCGTGATCTGTTCCTATATTTGCCTGATGAAACAGATGTGCCCACTGTTGTGATACCATTATATAGTCTATTCTTGAATAAATTTGATATTGTTTAGAAAAGTTTGTGAAGTCTTTTTTTCTCCGGATTCAAAGCCCTCCATATATCTACCATGTGTACTTCTGCAAGTTTTCTCTTTATACCTTTCAAATTCTTATAAGACAAATATGTTTTACTCGTAGATGAGTCTATTAATGGGTTTAAAGTTACTTTGAAATCACCTCCAATTATTATTAGACCTTCGCTATACAGTTCTAACTCATGTAGGAAATGTTGGAAGAATTTATTCTGATTTGTGTTCGCGGCATATACATTTGCTATTGTACAATTCTGATTGGCTAGTTTACCTTTCACTAATATATATCGACCATCTTTATCTAATTTATGGTCCACCGTGGCAAATGGCAAATCTTTATGGATTAAAATCATAACACCCGTTGCATTCTTGATTGGATTATTACTCATAAATACTTGGGGGTACTCTTTAACCTTTAAGCTAGGAACATGGTCTTGTTTAAAGTGGGTCTCTTGTAGCATAACTACATAATCTACATTCATAGAACACTTTCGCTCTTTTTACTGGCTCATTGATCCCGTTTACATTAAATGATAATATATTACACTCCATTACTTATTTTATTACTCTTTCCCTTAATAACTTTCTTTTATCCTTAAATTCCAAACTGATATATTGTGTGTATGCGTGAAACCCTTGTCTTACCCAGTCTTTAAATTCACCCTTCTCATAAACATATAATTTTACACAAAAAAAATACAGGGGGTACAACATATCACGGAATGCGTATAGGATCCATTCCGTGACCACAAAAATAGCAAAAAAAAAAAAGAATCAAGAAAAAATATCAGCCGTCTCAGCTTCTTAAGGGATCCACCCTGGGTCTGAGAGATGTTGACTACGGCAAGAGTGGCTTTACCACTTTTTTGGGGGTATGGATGTGGAGTTGACAACATGGGCAAAAATATTCCGGGTCTTCTTATGGGCAACTTCTGGTGCCACCCAACCCTTAAGTTACCTTCTCAATTATGCTTATTCCCCTCTTTTTTTTTTTTTTCCATCTCCACCTGGACATACAAATGTTTCCTTATGACAAAAATAACCTTTAGTTATACAAAGACTTTGCTTAAACCAAAATAATGCTTATACGTTACCCATCCTTGGGTTGATGTCCTCTATTACGGACAAAGTCCCCAAGGTCTCTTATTTTACTTATAATCCACCTTGCATCATAGGATCTTTAATCTCCTTTGCTTTTCCTTTCTTTGCATTTATGTTTTTGGGGCACTCCTGTTCTTGATCCACCAGTAGATCCGTTTTTATTCTGTGCTCATCTGGCCAGTCTGGTATCTCTATCATTGGTAGGTGTAACTTCTTTAGGAAATTTCCTAGGTCTTTCTCTGATCGAAGTATTGCTGATATTCCGTCTTTATGAACAGAGAGTGAAAATGGAAAGCCCCATCTGTATAGAATCTTTTTCTCCCTCAGCAGGTCTGTCAGAGGCCTCAACGCTTTCCTTTTCCTCAAAGTTATTCTTGATAGGTCCTGGAAAAAGGTCAAAGTGTTGTCTTCACATATTATGTTATCTACTTCTTTAGCTTTTTGCAGAATCTCCTCTTTCACCGCAAAACTGTGTAGTCAGCACAATATATATCTAGGTGCCTCTGGCGGGACCATCTTTGGCTTCTGTAGCCGATGTGCTCTTTCAATCTGACTTTCCATAATCTTCTCTTTCCCTTTTTCTTTGTTTAAGATATTGTTAAATATTTGTTGGAGAAAGGTTTTTATATCTTCTTTTAGTATGGTTTCTGGGACTCCTCTAATTCTTATATTTTTCCTTCTGCTCCGATTCTCTTGGTCTTCCATCTGTCTCATTAAGTCTGAAATCAGATTTTCCTGCTGTTGTAATTTCCCATAAATAACCTTTTGATTTTGCTGTAGGTTACTTGTTTGTCGCTCCACTTCCTCTGTTCGCGTCACCATATCTGCAAACTCTTTTTTAAGGCCCAAGATATCTTCTCTTATAGATGTAGTTACTTCTTGAAGCATTTCTTTTATTTCCGCTTTTGAGGGTAGTTTTGCTAATTGAGCATAGAGAGCTGCATTCTCCCCTCCTTCTTCTCCCTCACTTTCGGAATCCTCAGAATCTCTTTCCAACGTCTCCCTTCTTGCCCCTCTTCCCAGCAATTTCTTAGAGACTTCGTCTCTGCCCGTGCTATTTCTCTGAAACATTGGTGCTATATCTCGTGGGGTTGACTGTATATTGCGCAAAGAGGTGTTCTCTTTTTCTTTATTTCTGTCTTTTGTTTTCTCTTTTGTACCGGTCTCACTGCCACCTTTTTGGGGTCTCCCCATATTTTCCACTCAGAAAAACAATTATAGTGCAGGCAGTGTCTGGTTATGATTAGTCTCTTTAAATAGACAGGTATTTGCAGTTTTTAACTTGATATATATTGGGTCTGGTCCAGAGGTCAGTATATGCAGTATATGTGGGGATTATATATTAGTTTTAACCAGCTTCCACTTCTAGGCGCTCTTCCCAGCGCCAATACAGTAGTGGAGGCTATAGCAGTATTGTGTAAGCCAATACTGTATTAGAAGCTTCTGGCAGTATCCTGCCAGTCCCCCTTGGACGCGCTTTTCTCCCACTGCTTGCCTTCACTGGCCCCTTATGTCCCAGTCACAACTGCTTCCACCTCTCCAGCCACGTTTCCCTCCGACCGGCTGATGTTAGGGGTTTGTTAATCCCTACTGTCTTCTCCCTCCAGGCCGTCTCACCCCCTCCGTTTTTTATCCTCCAGCCGCCTTACTGTTTAGTGGGGCCTCCTCACCTCATTGCTCTTATTGAGCGTATGCCTGGCTGCCACAACCGTGGATCTCCGCGGCGTCAGCTTTCGCCCTGACCGCCTCGTCCCTGCAATCTCTGGCGGCCCCTGTCGGCTTCCGTAGTGCTCGCCGTCTCCTTTCCAGTCGCCCGCTGCCAGCCGGCAGTTCACTAGCGGTTTCGGATGATGGCGGGTGGCGGCTCGAAAAACCGGCGGCTCAGAGTAACGCTGTGTAAGCGCTTATTCCAGCGCTTGTAAGGGGGACTTGCATCCGGTAGGTGCGCTTATTTTTGCTTAACCCAGCAGGGTCGGGTGTATTGCCCGGAGCTCCGGTCTCAGAGCTCAGCCATGCTGCTTACTCGGCTCCTCCCCTGAAAACCAGTAGAAAATATTCTTATATTTTTGAGCATTTTCAAACGAAGGATGTTGTTTAAATCTAATATAAGAGACAGTTTGTCTTTTACTCAATTCAAGAAAATTTTTGTGAACTTTTTTATAGAAATGAGATTTAAAAGAGGATATTTCCCCTCTAGCCACTGCCTTCCAAATTTCCCAAAATAAGGAAGGGTCTTTCAAGTGTATTTTGTTTTCCTTGAAAAACAAATCCCATCTTCTATCTAGCATCTTTATGAAGTCTGGATTATCCTTAAGCAAATCTGGAAAAGACCAAGAGACAAAATTTCTGGGAGCAGGTGAAGTGGAAACCACCAATGAAATCAGGGCATGGTCTGAGATATTAATATTCCCTATATTTGTTTCAATAGTTCTATAAATCAGGTTATTGGAAATTAGAAAATAATCTATTCTTGTACCTACATGATGAGCAGATGAGAAAAAGGTGAAATCTTTTTCAGCAGGGTGAAAAAGTCTCCAAATATCATTAAGGTTAGTATCTCTGCAAAAATTATGCAGAAGCATAGACTTCTTACAAGGATTATTCAATTTCCAATCAGATCTGTCTAAAGAACTAAGAAATGACTCATTCAAATCCCCTGCTAGAATTAAATTGTTAGCAGGAAGCAGAGAAATTAGTTTTGTGAGCCGAATAAAATAATCAGACATTACTATTTGGAGCATATACAGAACATAAATGCCATACAACATCATTAATGAGTACTTCAGTGTAAATAAATCTGCCAAGCTCATGCTCAACCGACTTTGTAATAGCAACATTCAAATTACGATGGAATAAAATAGCCACTCCACATTTTTTATTAATAGCAGGAGAAAAGGCAAGTTCGCCAACCCAATCTTTTTTCAACCAGGCATTCTCTGGACCATTAAGATGGGTTTCTTGTAAGAATGCTATGTCACATTTAGTGTTTTTTAAATTTCTGAGTATAGTCTTTCTCTTAGAAAAGCGATTCAACCCATTAACATTCCAGGAAACAAAGGACAAAGAATGTGATCTAGATGAAGACATCAACCTGAAAGATGAGCTTGAGCTGATTTAAGTAAAATAATACATATATAGTTACATCCACTAGTATAAACAAAACAGAGCAAACAATACTGATCAGTAATAACATGTAAAATTGAAAGATGGTGACTTATAGAACCGAATAACAAATTTGGTATACTAAGTAATAGGACACTTCGTTTTTTTTCCCTAAGGATGGAAAACTAACAACTCTCTCTCTATGAGACGAGTTAAACAGAGAATATAACACCCACTACAGGGTCATATTGAAGAAAAAGTTTATTCCCTTTTAGAGTCAAGTGTCAGAGATCATATCTTCTTCACTGGAATGTGGAAGACTGCCTGTTCTAGGAGGAAGTGGAGATCTCGACCTAGACCTAGATTTAGTCTGAACTTGAGAAGGTTTTGAGTCCTTAGAAAATCTAGACTGTCGAGGGGTATCGTATCTCTTCCATCTTTGATCCTTTGGGGGAGAGCCACATTTTGAGTTAGATGGTGTTACCAAAGCAAGATTTCCACTATTCTTCTTTTCCATATGTGAAACAAAAGTGTGCGCCTCTCTAGGATCACTGAAAACCCTGGCTCCAGAAGGCAGAAAAATCTTAAGTTTAGCAGGATACATCAAGGCAAAATTGAAATGAAGATTAGCCAGTGATTGGCAAGTTTTGGAAAATTCCTTTCGTTTTTGAGACAGAAGCAATGAGTAGTCTTGAAATATCAAAATTTTATTTCCTTCAACATCAAGTGTATTCAATTTTTTGTAGGCTTGAAATAATCTATTTTTATCTGAGTAGTCCAGGTATTTGACAATTACTGCTCTTGGTCTCATGGGTTGGAGATCTTTAGGTGGACCAATCCTATGAAGTCTCTCTATTTTGAAACATTGACAATCCTGAGGAAGACCCAGTTTAATGGGAATTGTTTTGGAAATTAACATGCTTAAGGAATCATTCTGGAAAGATTCAGGTATGTTTATGAATCTATTGGAGATTGTTTCTCCTAGATCTATTTTCCGGGTCATCCACTTTCAACTTAAGCTCTTGATTTTGTTTCTCTAAAGAGTCCAACCTGGATGAAGAATCAATCATATCATCTTGGAGTTGAGAAACCACATCCTCGATCTCGCCAAATCTATTGTCATGTGTAGAGAGCTTTTCTGAGATGCTAGTAATTTTGATCTGCAGTTTGTCAATGGCCTTACTAATTGTTGACTCTATAACTGGATTAATGAGTCTGGCTACTTCAGCAGCAATAAGGGCTAGTCCATACGAGGAGATTCAGGGAGATTTTGTCTCCTGGCTACTAATCGCCTCGTCTTTTGAGCAACTATCTCCCTGAACTGCCTCAGCGTTTTTCCCCATAGGCTACAATTAAAGTCACCTGCGCTAATGCACACGCATCGATGCGTTTTCAATAGTTGCCCAAAGTTACCTCAGTGAGGCAATTTCAGGCAACTATTGAAAACGCATCGCCGTGTGTGCATTAACGCAGGCAACTTTTCATTGTAGCCTATGGGGAAAAACGCTGAGGCAGTTCAGGGAGATAGTTGCTCAAAAGACGAGGCGATTAGTAGCCAGGCAACAAAATCTCCCTGAATCTCCTCGTGTGGCCTTACCCTAAGGGTAAGGACACACTGGACGATTTGTCACCAACGTTTTAAAAAAGTAAATTGCGGCGACAAGACGATCGTCTTTTTTGAACAGACGATTCACAGCGACTATTGGCACAGAGCGATTTGTATCCCATTACTCTGTGCGGTACGTGCTCCACCCAAACCGGAAACGGTTTGTGCTTCCCGCTGTAACCTGGCGTCTTTACGTGCTTGCGTTCTTGCGTCATTGCGTTCGCATTGTAATTTGAATACAATTGCTGCTACTTATCTGTATGTGTGTGCGTGTCTAGGAGATTTCAGTGCTTTTCTAAGTACATGCTATTTCTGATAAATCGCTCGGAAAAGGGTCTCAGTGCGTTTTGGAGCTACAGGCGATTCACAAACGCGCTGTGGGCACAGGAGCTTGCGTCTTTCATTTGGTTTTGTTCAGAGACAAAACGAGCAATATGTCGCCGCGATTTGCTTTTTAAAAACGTTGGTTTTTTATTTAATTAATTTTCTACTTTTTCTTCTTGTTTTTTATTTTGTTTGTTTTATGTTTTTTCTCCTGTTTTTTTATTAATAAAGCTTTTATTACAAGTCAATTTTTCCTTCTTGTTTTATTCTTTGTCTCTGTTTTCCTTTCACAAAGAAGTAACCATTGATTTGTTTCTATGGTTACAATCCTCAAGCATTTGCAACATTGTATACAATAAAGGTGTAACAAAAGTATCACTAATGACAGCAATCACTAACAATGTTTAGTCTTAGTCAGCAGAGAGATAACAACTGCTTTTTTGTGACAAATTCCTGTCACTAAAATTGAAACAATGTGACACAAAATAAGACTCAGCAAGCAACTCTGACTAAGTTAGCTGATAACTCAGTGTCCCAGCAGGAAATCAGAGGCCACCATTTTGTTACAAATATGTTGCTTAGAACTTGACACTAAATGTAGTATATAACCAGTATGCAGCAGAGCCCCCGGTTAAGACAACCGCAAGTTCACAGGTGAATCTCGAAAACAGCGTGGGCTTGACATATGCAATGGTAGAATCTGAGGTAACTGAAGAGCTCAGCACATCGGGAACACCTCCGCAGTCATACAAAGCCAAACCACCAAAAACCTGCTTCCTCTCTGCTCCTGTGGTTCTCCTCACTCCGGGAACCAACACAAACAAATTTCAAATGAAGAGAACAGCTTCTATGTGCCGACTCTCGACCCTGGTAAGCAGGAGCTCTACCTCTGTGCTTCCATCACCTCAGGCGCCGAACAGGCAGTCCTGTTTACTTCTCTTCTTCCTTCACGGGTCACTTTGCAGATGATTCCTGTTTTGACTAGTTTCTCATTTTCCTTACTTAATTGTGTCCAGAATGAAGCAGGAGAGGAGCATACAGGACTGCTGTGCCTTATAGGGAGTAGCAGAGTATGTCTTAAGATTCTCCAATATTATACCCAAATATTTCCTTATGGGTCACCACAAGTAAGCACATTATTTTACATTTCTCATAAAGCATGCTTTAATTATATACCATACCTCACTGAGATCATCTTATCTATAAGCTTCTTGGTGCATTTTATTGTATTGGCACCAAAGGATGGTCCTCCAAGCTCTAAGAAAATAGATTGTAAATGTAAATTGTAAAGGGCTGCAATGATTAGAATAAAATATATTTTCATTTTCTAGAAGAAGATTTTATATTGCATAGTAAATAGTGTTAATTTGGAAATAATATTTAACTTTACATTAAAATATTGTCACATTTTATGCCTATATGGGGGAATCCATCTGCTTCTGCTTCCTTTTTGGCAAACTGTATGGCACTAGCCTAAGGCTTATGGCACATGAGGCATATTTTCTGCCAGTTTTCTTAATCAGCAGAAAAGCACACAAATTTTGTCAAGGAGGCTGCCATTCGTTTTAATTTCTGACCAGAAAACACTTTTAAGGTGATGGGTTCCTCAGCCAAGTTAATTCGCTTCCCCAGACTGAAAAACTCTGGTGGATAACATGTTTTGTTGTCTGAGCAACTTCCAGCTCACTGAACAGGGACAAAACTCACAGAACTGAGCCATATACATTTTGCTTGGACTCATTCCAAGCAGTTAGCGACAAAATGCCTAGAATATATAATGGCCCCATGTATAATTGCCCTAAAGGTGGCCATAGACAGACTTCAGACATTCCAAACAGATTTGGCAACTTATTGGGCCATTTATGGGGTCAGAATCATAACCTGTCTGATCAGTATCTGAATGAGGATCAGCCAGATTTCAGTAAGATTTGAAGTGATTCTATCCTGGTGGGTTTAAATAAGCCCCTGTTATAATCCAATTTCTGGATCAGGGACCAAATGATCTGGTGAGCCAGATTTAGCCCACTACCTTCTTTTATGATGGCAGTATCCCTGCATCCCTTATACTAACAGTATGTTTTGTTAAACTAAAAATCTAATATTTGAAAGAAAAGACAAAATACAAAATAATATGGTTATATTCTTTTGTCTGTTAGCCCCTTTAACCTGCAAACGATGCTAGCATACTTTTCCCAACAGGAAAATAGTTCACCACAGAATGACAAAGTATAGTACAAAAAACTGTACATAAGTAAAATACTGCACCATTATGTAAGCTTATGCTGATCACACACACAGACATATCCAGCAGTAGATATCAGGCATAAAGGGGCCTATTTATAAGGCTGTGTAAAATAAAATTTGCCAAAAAACTGTGTAAAAAGCTGTGTAAAATAAATGGTGAATTTATCAAGGTATGTTTTATTTTACGCCATGGGAACGCCAGATTTGCCACCGTTATTTCAAACTGTGTTAGACCTTTGAAAGAAGTTGCTCAAAGAAAAAGTGCATAAAAAAATATGCAACTTTTACTCAGTTTTTTACACTGCATTGCCTGGCGATGTGTGGTGAATTATTCTGCTGTTTTTAACACTACATAACAAATCTGCCACAAAAAGTACATCTACCAAGCATACTGTCTACCACACACCGGTCACACAAGGGCAATGATTCAGTCTTCCATAACATGGTTGATAAAATGTGGGCCCTGTGAAGCCAATTTGGTTATTAACCATACACACATGCTGCTACAATCTACTGCCAATTGAATCTATCAACATTTATGATTGGAAACTACATTATTTTAATTAAGGGATGTCATGTTATACTCTGGAAGAATCTACTGAATAAGTCATTAGAGTATATATTTTATATAGTGAATAAAGTACCCCTCTTGTAAAATATATGGATATTATTAGTTACCGAGGAGTTTCATGACCATATAAAAACACGAGGCCGAAGGCCGAGTGTTTTTATACAGGTCATGGAACTCCGAGGTGAGTCATTTGACAGAAATGACATCACTACTCACCGTTTATAAGAATATAATTTACAGGATATTCATGGCTTTTGTGTATTATATATTATCTCTGCATCTCTTATATATGTATACCAAGTTATCATATCCCCTTTGTAACATCTTTTATCACTGTAAAAAACAAAGGTTTTCCCCTGGGTGGATTTGCACCGAGAACAAGAGCCCTGAATGTCTTGTGTGTGTGTAGTCACCTAAGTTCCCTCTCTGTGACTATCCTTACCATGTACCTAATATGTGTAATATACGACTTTGATTTGGGCAGCAGACTTTATTCTGTATGTTTAGGTTAATGTATGTTATCTAAGGTTGACCAGCGTTTTATTCATAACAGAGACATTTCAGGTGATTTATCAGTGAAGACCCATCTTTGGATTTGGTCAAGCTAAGCCATCTGAACTACTACAGAGTAGTACTCATAGGTAAAATAATTTATATCTCCAATTTGGAGGAAAGGACAAACAAAGGATGTTCGATTTTGGATATCATCTCAGAAGTTCCAGCATAGAAAGGGTTAGGTTGGGGGGCGTGGCCAATGGTCGCACTTTAGGACACTCCAGGGGCCCGCCCCAGATACAATCCCCCTTCACTCCCACTCCCCAAAGTACCTACCAACACAGGAGCAACCCATAAGGCAGGGGAAAAATCTGCTGGCAAATTTGAGCAAAAACAAGTCTCCCAGAGCCACCCGCATTGAAAAACACATTGCGGCCTAGTTGCGCAGGTGGATCCGCGGACTCGAGTAAACGCAATCCCCAGGCGCGGCCGCCCGGAAGCGCGGTCCCCGCCGGAGATCTCCCTGGTGCAACTACATAAAAGGCAACAACGGGTGAGTGACCCTAGAGCCTGAAGGGCCTCTTATACAACATACCAGAAGAGAGAAGGGTATAGGTTTCTCATCCAGGATACAGATAATCCCTCATTAATCCTCAGAGGCAGCACCCTAGAGCAGACACTTAGATCATCTTTCACCTATAAGGGTCTGCACAAAAAAAAAAACAGAGGTGCAGCCAAGACTATTCCTGATTTGACAGGAGCAGCACAAACAGGACTATACAGTAACAAGTCACCTGCCAAAATGGACACTTAAAGGAATAGTTCAGTGTGAAAATAAAACTGTGTAAATAGATTGGCTGTGCAAAATAAAAAATGTTTCTGATATAGTTAGTTAGCCAAAAATGTAATGTATAAAGGATGGAGTGAACAGATGTCTAATAAAACAGCCAAAATCCAACTTCCTGCTTTTCAGCTCTATAACTCTGAGTTAGTTAGCGACTTGAAGGGGGGCCACATGGTACATTTCTGTTCAGTGAGTTTGTAATTGACAATCAGCATTCAGCTCAGATTCAAAAGCAAAAGATATGACCCATGTGGCCCCCCCTCAAGTCTCTGATTGGTTACTGCCTGGTAACCAGGGTAACCAGTCAGTGTAACCCAAGAGAGCTGAAAAGCAGGAAGTAGTGTTCTGACTGACATGTCATACGTCATATCACTCCAGACTTTATACATTACATTTTTGGCTAACTAACTATATTAGAAATTTTTTTATTTTGCACAGCCAATCTATTTACCCAGTTTTTATTTTTTCACTGAACAATTCCTTTAAGCGGTGAGCCTGATACCCATGGGAGCCCAACACACAGAATGGATTGGCACATCCTCACATAAAAAGCAGGCAAAGGAGTGTGAACATTAACTGACATGGGCAAACATAAAAAGAATGATTCCCCAATGAAAATAACTGCATTTTACCCAAAAGCATCTACGCATCCGGGTACACGTTCTCCCTCGCAAGATGGTGGCACCTCGGTAGACGGCAGCCCAGCACACCATGCGCCACATGCAGGACGATCCCCAAGACAACCTGATGCCAATGCAGAACGGGCACTGCTCACAGCTGCATTATTGCGGGAATTACTCTTTGAACTGAGAACAGAGATTCAGGATGACTACTGGTCCGCCATCTCTACACTGAGCAAAGACATCAAGCAGGTGGGTGAGAGAACCAATCACCTAGAAAGCAAAATTGCTCACATAACCAGTTAATAGACGCAAACAACACCATGGAGTAAGAAATTCACAAATTAACAGCTAAAATGGCAGACATGGAAGATCGCAATAGACGAAATAATGTACGAATAAGGGGCATACCTGAACAAATCACAACCCAAGAACTAAATACATATGTCTGTTCAATGATCGGAGAAATACTCCCGGATATATCACCCAACCAGATAATATTGGACAGGGTACATAGGCTACCACAGGCTAAAAATGCCCCCCCTGGAGCTCCAAGAGACACCATCACACGAATACATTATTACCATGTCAAAGAACAGCAACTGCAACACAGCTTCAGAAATAAAAAAGACTTGCCAAATACAGCAACCTGCAATGCTTCGCAGACCTATCCAGCTACACACAACAAAAAAGGAAGGCATTCACACCAGCAACAGCCATACTAAGAGATAACAATATCCAATATAGATGGCTTTACCCAGTAAAAATATTGATCACCAAGGATGGATCTACAGAAGTTGCGGATACCCCTCAGCGTGCAGAACAACTCTTAAAGAAATGGGGTATATGGCAGACAACAGCAACCAGATAAACCAGAATGGGTCACACAAACCAGGCAAAGCAGAAAAAGCCTCAAAGCCCAAAGAATCTTAGAGGAAGCAGACATAGACACCTGAAGGGACAAAATAACCTAGTACAAACTACAAAGCCAGTCAACATGCCTACCTTAAGGCATAAGAAAAATGTATAAGCTATTCCCGTGGGTTGAAAAGCTCAATTATGATCAAGAAAATTCCCATAACCCAATCCCAACCTCCAGAATTTCAGAAAAGCACAAGACTGCAGAACTCAAGCAACAACAGAGGGCCACCAGAGGACACAGGACTTCAACCCTACCTGGAACCAATACCAATGCAGTATTGTTGTAAATATGTTGAATTCATTATGCTAATGGTTATATGTTATTTCTATGTTTTCCCTCTATACCTACCTTCTCTGCCTACACTTTCTCCTGCACCCTCCCTCTCACCCTCCTGGGGCCAAGAAAAGGAGCATAGCCCCAGACCTGCTTATGGTCAGACCAGACAAACTTCTGCGAAGAAAGACAACCAGCGAAACTGCAATCAGAATAATGGGTAAGTCAAGTCCAATTCAACACCACTGTAAATAATTATTATGGGGATAAAGATAATCTCACAACATAGCAACAACATATAGATATCTTGCTACTACAAGAGACACACCTCACAAGCCAGAAACAAGCAATTATTAACTCAAAGCATTTTCATACACAATTTTGCGCCTCAAACACAGTGAAGAAAAATGGAGTAGCTATCTGGGTAAATATGAAATTGCTGCATCAGATGATAAATCATTATAAGGATCCACTAGGCAGATATCTAATTCTTAACATCAAGATATACGAACAGATGTATACTATAATAAGCGCATACAGTCCGAACAGACACCAATCAAGATTCTATACTAACCTTTTTAAAAAAATAAACAGAGAAAAAAGGGTCCACATAATATTGGGAGGAGACTTCAACAGTGCCCTCCAACATGAACTAGATACAAAAACTATGAAAAAGACCACACAACTGCAGGAAGCACTAAAACAAGCCAAAGCACTACAAAAGCATTTAACACAAGAGGTTCTATAAGATGTATGGAGAGTACAACACAGAACAGAAAGATATTATACCTTTTTCTCACATCCCCATTCAAAATACTCCTGCATCGACTACTTTTTTGTAGACAAACAACTCCTGCAAGCTACCCAAAAATCAGATATAGGGTCCAACACGTGGTATAATAGATACCAATCAGTGCCTGAGACAGCAATATAACTGGCAACTTAACGACTCCCTACTACAAAACAAAAAAAGCGTAGAGGAATGGAAAAAGATACTAAGGGAGTACTTTCTCAAGAACGATACCCCTCAAATAGAACAATCCACACTATGGTGTGCACACAAGGCAGTCATCAGAGGGCAACTCATTAAATTAGCCTCAAAAACAAAAAAAAAACAGAGAAAATACCCTGCGCAAACTAATAGAACAAATGCAAGAACTAGCCAATATAAAACAAAAGAGTTAATGGACCTGTAGCATGAGATACAAGGCATAGAAAACAAAAAAGTAGAATGGCAATTACAAAGATTAAAACTAAACAGATACACAAAAGGCAACAAAAATACTAGCACGCCAACTTAAACAGAGACAGATTAACCAATCAATAACACAAATAACCACTCCAGAAGGCACTCCAATAACAAATCCTTAGGAAATTGCCGACCAATTTGCAGAATATTACTCTTCACTATACAATTTAAAGAAAGATAAAACTACCCCATAACCCACTTAGGAAGAGATAATACAATTCCTTACAGCAGCAAATCTGCCCCAAGTACAGGCACAAAAACTTACTCAGCTGAACACTAAAATCTCAGAAGATGTTAAATAGAACAGAAGAAGTAAAAGTAGCTATAAAAACCACCCCTATAAGGAAAGCACCTGGACCAGATGGATTTACAACTGCATACTATAAAATCTTCCAAGACATACTAACACCACGCCTTACAAATCTGTTCAACCACGTCTTACATGGAGGCTCCTTCCCAGAGGAAATGCTAGCAGCCACAATAACCACAATCCCTAAACCAGGGAAAAACCCAACAGAATGTGGAAATTACAGACCTATCTCCTTATTTAACACATTCCTAAAATTATACGCTAAAGTAATAGGCAATAGACTAGTGACAATCCTGCCTTCTTTGCTACATCTAGACCAAACTGGATTCACAAAAGGCAGGTCCTGATAACACCAGAATGATGTTAGCACTCATAGAAGCCTCAGGAAGGAGGAAGGACGCAACAATACTAGACCAGGTCGGAGATTTGAAATATTTCCATTTATTGAAGATTATATGACATACATCAAAATCCACCAACAGTGCAACAACCACAGTCCATGCTTAACGCGTTTCGTGGCCTCAACGCCACTTCCTCAGAAGCATAGGAAAACAGTTTTCTCCCCACCCCTAAATAGTGCAAAAACCCATAGCTAATTAGAATAAATCACACTGATTAACCCTTCAGAAAAATCACACAGGTTAAAACCATTATAGAAAAAAATTTAAATGAAAATTTCAACATTCCATTAGGGTTAAGCATGACAGGTAATATTCAAACTATCAATACTTCCTAAGATTGAAAAGAGAGGGAAGTATAAGTATAAGTACTGTAATAATTCAACAAGGTAAATACAAAGATATATAAATATAATAAATAATAATCTATAAATAATCTCCATATCTCTTAAAAATATAAATATTTCATTAGTAATATCAAAACATATTGCTCATAATACTAATTACAGAAACACGAAAGCTCACACTCTCTATTTAGACCCCCGTAGTCCTCCGTAGTTTTCAATTGATATATCCAAAAAGTTTCTAACCTATTAGTTTAGTCTCAAAGTTCCCCCCTCTAATGTCTCGCAATGGCTTATCTATTATTTGGAAATTAACCCTAGCATATCCATCATGTTCCTCAACTATATGTTTGGCCACTGCAGATCTATAGTCTCTCCTGTCCACCGCCGACAGGTGTTCCAAAAACCAGGTACTTGCCATGCAGATAGTCTTGCCCACATATTGGGATTTACACTCGCATGTGATTAAGTATATGACCCCCTTAGACATGCAATTAAAATATCTATTTATCACATAAATAGCCCCCGTCACAGAGCTCAAGAATGTTTTTGATGGCGTCACACTTAAACAAGTTTTACACCTGGTTCTCCCACACTTATATACGCCTTTAAATTTAATCCAGGGATGTTCAGTTTCCTTGACTTTAGATGAGTATAAACTTTTAGATATATGGGTAGCTATACTTTTACCCAGTGATCCCCAACCAGTAGCTCCTGAGCAACATGTTGCTCTCCAACCTCTTGGATGTTGCTCCCAGTGGCCTAAAAGCAGGTGCTTATTTTTGAATTCCAGGCTTGGAGACAAGTTTTGGTTGCTTAAAAACCAGATGTACTGCCAAACAGAGTCTCCTGTAGGCTGCCAGTCCTCATAGGGGCTACCAATAGCCAATCACAGCCCTTATTTGGTACCACCCAGGAACATTTTCCATGCTTGTGTTACTCCCCAACTCTTTTTAAATCTGAATGTTGCTTATGGGTGAAAAAAAGTTGGGGACCCCTGCTTTTACCCCTTCTAAACACAAAACTTGGAGTTTTATCCAAAGTTCTTTTCAAAACTGGATCTTGCAAAAGAATCCCCCAATGTTTACGTACACTACTCTTAATTGAATTGGCATCCTTACTATAGGTAGTGCAAAACCGCACCTTTGTTTGAGAAATGTCACGTCCCATTTTAGATTTAATTCTGGGCTTATATTGTAGAAGGGCTGCCCTATCCAAACTCACTGCCCTTTCATAGGCATTCTTAATGTCCTTAGACGCATAGCCCCTCTCTAGGAATCTATCCCAAAGGATCATAGCCTGATCCTGAAATGTATCCCAAGAGGAGCAAATGCGTCGCAATCGCATAAATTGTCCTACTGGGATCCCTCTCAGGCAAGACACTGGATGCCCACTATCGGCATGTAGAAGAGTGTTACGTGTAATTGGTTTGCGATAAAGTTTGGTCTCTACTCTACCATCCTGGATATAGAACATAACATCAAGGAAGGGTAGTTCAACAGGATTGGTCTCATGGGTAAATTGAATACCCCTCAAAGTATGATTACAATAATCCACAAACAAAGCTAGGGAAGACTCATCCCCCTCCCATATCCCTATGCAATCATCGATATATCTATAGAATTGGATGATATTGTTTTTAAATGGGTTATGATCACCAAACACAAAAACCCGTTCCCACCAACCCATTACCAAATTGGCATAGGTGGGAGAGAAGGAAGCACCCATCGCCGCTCCCCTACGTTGAAGATAGAAGCGGCCATCAAACATAAAATAATTTGAATATAGTAAAAACTCGACTGCCTCTAGAATGAAATCTATTTGTCTCTGCGGGAACAAGTTTGTTGATCTCAGCCAAAATTGTATTGAGTGTATTCCCACGTCATGTTCTATTGACGAGTACAAGGATACTACAGCCATCGAAAACCATCTGTAACTTGAACCCCAAACCACATTCGACATTTTATTAAGGCACATCGTGGTATCTCTTAAATACGTGGTATCTCTTGGGATACATTCCAGGATCAGACTATGATCCTTTGGGATAGATTCCTAGAGAGGGGCTATGCGTCTAAGGACATTAAAAATGCCTATGAAAGGGCAGTGAGTTTGGATAGGGCAGCCCTTCTACAATATAAGCCCAGAATTAAATCTAAAATGGGACGTGACATTTCTCAAACAAAGGTGCGGTTTTGCACTACCTATAGTAAGGATGCCAATTCAATAAAGGGTAGTGTACGTAAACATTGGGGGATTCTTTTGCAAGATCCAGTTTTGAAAAGAACTTTGGACAAAACTCCAAGTTTTGTGTTTAGAAGGGGTAAAAGTATAGCTACCCATATATCTAAAAGTTTATACTCTTCTAAAGTCAAGGAAACTGAACATCCCTGGATTAAATTTAAAGGCGTATATAAGTGTGGGAGAACCAGGTGTATAACTTGTTTAAGTGTGACGCCATCAAAAACATTCTTGAGCTCTGTGACGGGGGCTATTTATGTGATAAATAGATATTTTAATTGCATGTCTAAGGGGGTCATATACTTAATCACATGCGAGTGTAAATCCCAATATGTGAGCAAGACTATCCGCATGGCAAGTACCGGGTTTTTGGAACACCTGTCGGCGATGGACAGGAGAGACTATAGATCTACAGTGGCCAAACATATACAGTAGTTGAGGAACATGATGGATATGCTAGGGTTAATTTCCAAATAATAGATAAGCCATTGCGAGACATTAGAGGGGGGAACTTTGAGACTAAACTAAGTAGGTTAGAAACTTTTTGGATATATCAATTGAAAACTACGGAGGACTACGGGGGTCTAAATAGAGAGTGTGAGCTCTCGTGTTTCTGTAATTAGTATTATGGGCAATATGTTTTGATATTACTAATGAAATATTTATATTTTTAAGAGATATGGAGATTATTTATAGATTATTATTTATTATATTTATATATCTTTGTATTTACCTTGTTGAATTATTACAGTACTTATACTTATACTTCCCTCTCTTTTCAATCTTAGGAGGTATTGATAGTTTGAATATTACCTGTCATGCTTAACCCTAATGGAATGTTGAAATTTTCATTTACATTTTTTTCTATAATGGTTTTAACCTGTGTGATTTTTCTGAAGGGTTAATCAGTGTGATTTATTCTAATTAGCTATGGGTTTTTGCACTATTTAGGGGTGGGGAGAAAACTGTTTTCCTATGCTTCTGAGGAAGTGGCGTTGAGGCCACGAAACGCGTTAAGCATGGACTGTGGTTGTTGCACTGTTGGTGGATTTTGATGTATGTCATATAATCTTCAATAAATGGAAATATTTCAAATCTCCGACCTGGTCTAGTGCTCCGCAGATCAAAGACGTTTTCTGATACATTTTGCTACGCTCTATCCGGAAGCGTGTTGGCGTTGTTAGCACAGCCTGTATTTTGGTCAGTGCCGGACCCTGGAGTTTTGGTTGAATGCTCTCCTATTGTGCTACTAGATGCAGAAAAGGCCTTCGACAGAGTAGAATGGGCTTATCTTGACTATGCAATACAATAGTATGGACTGCAAGGCCCAATCAGACATGCCATTCTATCCTTATACACCTCACCTTCGGCAAAAGTAAATAACATGGGATTTAGTTCTAAACCATTCTAGATAACCAATGGCACAAGACATGGCTGCCCACTCTCACCCCTCATCTTCAACCTCACATTGGAACCCTTAGCCAAGACAATAAGAGACTCAGCATCTGTTAAGGGGATACAAGTGGCAAATATGAAGCACAAACTAGCTATGTTTGCAGACAACATTATATTGACATTAACAAAACCAGAATCCTCACTAGAGGCAGAGACACAGATCCTCAAGACTTTTTGCAAAGTATCCTACTAAAAATTGAACGAATCACTGGGTGTGGCACAAGAAGCAATACTGAAACTTCAAGCAAAATATACATACAAATGGCAATCCCACTCCATAAATTACCTAGGGGTAGAATTAACCAATACCATCAGGAACACCTATGAGGCAAACTAACCCAAGCTACTAACGGAAGTACAGGAACTCTTGCAAAAATGGACTCCTCTCTACACATCCTAGTTGGGTAGAATTGCAACGCTCAAGATGATGATACTGCCCAAATTTCTCTATCTATACAGAACTCTGCCAATAGCCATACCACAATCCTATTTCTGCAAAGCCCAGAAGGTCATTCAAGACTTCGTCTGGGCTAAATGAAAACCTAGAATTAAGTAGAAATATATGCAGTGTGGTACACAGGAAGGGGTTTCGTAGTACCTTGCCTAGAAAAATACTATCAAGCTACAGTACTGGACCAAATGAGAGCATGGAATCTTGCAACCAACGAGCTACACTGGCTCCAACTAGAACAACACCTCTCAACTCCTCTCAAGCTCAAAGGCTTGATATTGGCTAACAGAATGGATACAGCTACGCATCACCACACAGTCAACCATACAAGTTGAGTAGCGGCTAATCTTTGGACAAAGATTAACAAAACGAAACCACTACTAAACTACCCAGCATACCAGGCTGGAGTAGATATGCTAGAAACATGCATTCCAAAACTCAACCTAAAAAACTGGAGAAATGCAAATCTAAAAACAGTAGGTCAGCTCTACGAAAGCAAAATCATGAAAACATATGAACAACTAACCAAGGAACATAAACTACCCACACAGGATTTTTACAAATACCTCCAGATAAAACACCCACTAGGCACCACCAGAATGGAAGGAAGCATGAAACCCACAGTATTCGAAAATTTACTGGCTCATAACCCGCGCAGTCCCAAAGGAATAGCCAAAATCTACAAGATGCTCACAGAGGAAGACACTGACACCAAACGAAAGCATTTCGAGAAATGGGAACAAGACTTCCACAACACAATACCCATGACACAGTGGCTAAAAATGGCAAATACGGTCTACAAACTTTCAAAATGCACCAACCATATTGAAAATGCCAGGAAACTGTTTTATAGATGGTATAAGACACCAATCACCCTAAACCAATATTATCCAAATGTCCCCAAAACATGCTGGAGAGATTGCAAGGGAGAAGGCAGCCTGCTACACATATGGTGGTATTGACCCAAAATCAGAGAACTATGGCTAGCCACAGAACACATTTGAGAACAAGCAACACATCTACAAATAAAGCTTACACCATTGCTTGCTTTGTTAAACAACAAACTCAACAACTACCCAAAACTAATAAAACATCTAATCTTCTACTCTGACCATAAGTTCAATGTCAATGCAACTGCTATAGCTAGGACTTCTCAAGGAGTCCGAACACTCCCACATTATCATGATCCCTCACAGTGTTACCTGATATTCTGATAAGGCCAGAATAATATGTGTTGGTCTTGGGGTGTTTGGTCTCTATGAAAAGAGAATTCAATTTCCTACCTGATATTCATAGTTTCGTAATTTTACTATGCAACTACAAATAGTTTATGCTGGTTGAAAGATCTATGTATCCATAATAGCCCATTGTAAATTGGTGACCCGCCCTCACCTTTCTCATTGGATGGGGGTGTGACCTCTCTCTTCCCAACCTGGTTATCAAGGGTCCAGACAACTGGGAAGATATATGCCTTGGGGACCAAGCTGCTTTGGGAGGTATATGTCGTTATTTCTTCCATTCCCCCGGAACAGGACTCATATAAGATCCTTCTATAGGTGATGTATGTAGGTTTCTGTATTTTTATCCCTTTTTATTTTATAACTGTTTGCTGCCTTGTATGTTATGTGTAATTGTATCTGATCTTTTTGTATTTTATGCACTGTCTACTTTGGACTATTAAATCTACAATTTAAAAGAGTTTGTCTTTGCTGCTCTAAACGCACCTTTTACCTGAAGAGACGTATGTATGTCAAATGTATGTTAACCCCTCTTGCTAGTTAGAAGGAAAGTTGTGCATGTTTGATCCTTTGTCTGCTGGTGTGGGAGTTTTGTGTTGTCTGTTGATTGCCTTAACCTGTCTGCTGGAGTGAATGTCATAGTACTTATCTAGATAGCATAGTGGGATAAGCCTCTAGTAAGCGTCAGTGTGGGTGCTTGCGGCCCTTAAGCGTGGTGGTGGCAGCGATTAAGTTTTGGCATGTTGGGGCTGTTTGGGTGTGACTACGTGTGAGTTCTTCTCAGGTTAGCAAGGAACTATGTAGGCATTTACAGTTGCATGCTGCGTCACATGAGTCTTATTATTTTTAGCGCAACAGTGCTTGGTTTATTTAATTAACCCTTACACTAAAGGACTGCATCCTTCAACAAAAGGAAGGATCCAGGGACAGATCCCTGGATCCTTCCTGGGTGAGGATACCCACAGCAAAGCAGTGCAGGAAGACAGGAATTATGCCCTGCAACAAGCTCTAGAATTATTGGGCTCAGACGACCCCAAGTGCGTCTCCAGCTGATCCTCCAATATCTGAAAATATTGAATTATTTAGCTTTTTATTTATCAGCTCTCCCATTTGCAGTTTCAGCCATCTGGTTACTAGGGTCCAAATTACCTTAGCAACCATGCATTGATTTGAACAAGAGTCTGGAATATGAATAGGAGACGACCCATTTGAAAGCTTGAAAGAGTGAGAAGAAAAAGGAAATAATTATAAAACAAGGAATCAATTTTCTCTTGTGATGAAACTTGCCATTTTTTGGCTTCACTTTTTGGTAGCTGATTGATCTCTTCCCAGGAGTGTGTAAGCTTTGTAAGAGTATATGGGAGCTGGTTTCCCTTTTGTGGTGTGGATTGACCTTCGCAGTTCAGTTAAAACAGGTTTACCTCTATACAATGGATGAGTTATGCAATCATATTCTGTTGAACAGTGTCCTGCTTTCAATGGTGTTGTGCAAGTGGTAATTTCTCACTCTCAACACCCTAAATGAAGCATCAGCATTGAATTACAATCAAAAACAATCACTGAAGCACTCTGTTTTAGAGTTTGTACCCACTATATGTGTGCACACACATTTAAAAGGGTTGTTCACCTGTGAGTTAATTGTTAGTATGATGTGGGGAGTGATATTCTGAGGCAATTTGCAATTGGTTTTCATTTTTTATTATTTGTGGTATTTGAGTTATTTAGCTTTTTATTTATCAGCTATCCCATTTGCAGTTTCAGCCATCTGGTTACTAGGGTCCAAATTACCTTAGCAACCATGCATTGATTTGAACAAGAGACTGGAATATGAATAGGAGACGACTTTACTAGGAAGATGAGAAATGAAAATCATCAATAACAATACTTTTGTAGCCTTACAGAGCATTGTTTTTTAAATGGGGTCAGCGACACCCATTGAAAGCTGGAAAGAGTGAGAAGAAAAAGGCAAATAATTATTAAACAAGGAATCAATTTCCTCTTGTGGTGAAATTTGCCGTTTTTTGGCTTCACTTTTTGGTAGCTGATTGATCTCTTCCCAGAAGTTTGGTTCAAATATTTCTTGTGTGTAAGCTTTGTAAGAGTATCTGGGAGCTGGTATCCCTTTTGTGGTGTGGGTTGACCTTCGCAGTTCAGTTTCCTGTGACATTTGGTTGTTGAGGTGTACTTTGTGAATTTTCCATCATGTGCTTCATAGAGTCACCTGTTTTGGCAAGTGGTTCTACCCCTCCTGTCACAGACACTGTAGTTGTCTCTTCAGAGGATTCAGTTATCATGGTTTTTGATAAGGAAGACTTGTCAAAATATACACTTTGCAGGTTTTAGGAATTAGAACTCTGTAAGCTTTACTTTGCTCACTGTATCCAACCAATACACCTTCTGTAGCTCTGTCTCCCAGTTTGTGGCATTTTTCAATTGGAATGTGCACCATTCCACAGCTGCTATAGATTTTGTTGGTAGATGGTTTTGTAGGTATGTTGCTGTGGTTATTGCTTCTCCCCAGAATTTGTTTGGGAGGTTGGCATCATTTAGCATACACTTTGTCATCTCTACAAGTGTGTGATTCTTTCTTTCTGCTACACCATTCTGTTCTGGAGTGTATGGAGCACTTGTTTGATGTTGAATGCCTTGATATGCTTTACCTTCAATGCTTGTGTACTCCCCTCCATTGTCAGATGTTAGTGTCACAGGATTGCACTGGAATTTGTTTGTGGATTCTGCTATATACTCCTTGAGTTTATCCAGTGTTTCACTTTTGCGCATGATTAGATATACTTTTGTGTATCTGGATTAATCATCTATGATAGTCACAAAATACTTGGTTCCAGCTGGGGTCTGTGTTCTCATTGGTCCACTCACATCACTGTGGATCAATTCTAAGGGTTGACTTGCCCTGCTCTGACTTTCTTTTGATAGTGGTAACTTTGTTGCCTTTGCTTTGATACAGCAGATGCATTTCATAATTGTATTTCATGGTGAGATATCCATATCAGAAGTCATATTTTTGTTTAACAGTTCATGTATTGCATCTGGATGTCTGTGTCCCAGACATCTGTGTCATGTATAAATGCATTTCTGATGAGGCGATTGAGTGGCAATTTTAGCCTTGTTTTCTCCACATTTGAGCTCATACAGGTGTCTGTCTGCTGTTCAATAAGCTATCATTTCTGAACCATTCTGAATTGTGTATACTTTGCCTTTAAAATGAACAGAGCACCCTGCATTTGTTAAACATTTCACTGATAGGAGGCTCCCCTCTAATTGTGGAACATACAGTACACCCTTCACAAGTACTGTATATTGTGTTTTTGTTCTGTGCTTGTGACACAGTTCACATAGCCTTGACCAATTCCTTTCACAGTGATGTTGCCCCCATTTGCAAGGAACACTTTCTCGTTTGTATCACAGTCTATTTGATCAAAGAAATGCTTATCACTTGTCATGTGACTTGTTGCTCCTGAGTAAATATACCAGTTTGATGAGCAGTTATCTTGAGTAAGCTTGAAACATCCACTCCACTGTGTATCTATACTATCTGGAGTTTTATGTGCAACACCATTTGCAATTTATTTTGCTTTTGTTCATTTTTACATAAAAAGCAGTCTTTCTTTAAATGGCCTGGCTTTTTACAGCGAAAACACACTCTGCTCTGTGCATCTCCTTTTGCAATTTTTCCAGCTTTAAGAGCTGTTTCTGGTGCTATAGTTTCTTTCACCACTCTGTTTTCCTTTCTGTGATTATATTCATCAATTAACTTGCCTTTGACATATCTAGAGTTATTTCTGACTCTGGTCTGACTTCAACGGCATTTATCAGAGGGCTATATAATGCAGGAAGGCTGCATAGAAGGAGAACTGCTAAATGGCTGTCTTTAATTTCCTCTCCAATTCCTCAGAGCTATTCTGCGATTTCTAAAATTGCATTTAAATGTTCCAGCATTTCCTGACTTTCTGCAATCTGGTGCTGTATAGCTTAAGCAGCAGGTACAGTTTACTGTTGATCTCTCATGGACTGCCTGCAGTGCATTCCACATAACTTTTGCTGTAGATTCTTTCCTGATGTGAATCAGTTGATCATCTTTCACCAGTAGGCTAATAACTGCTTTAGCCTGTCTGTTTCTTTTATCCCAATCCTCAGGATTGTTTTCTGGTTTCTCTGTGCTGAGTACCTCCCATAGGTCATCCTTACATAAAAGCATTTCCACCTTAAATTTCCATAGCTGATAATTGCTGTTATTCAGCTTTGCTATGCCTGATCTGAACTCCACTGACATTTTACCATGTGCTCAGCTTATGTCTGTTTCTCAGGATCAGATAACAATGGTGCTGTGATCTGGGCCCATAACCTGTAGAGCAGAGAGATGATCTGAACTGCATGTGCAGCTTCTCTGTAAGTGAGGACAGACACACCAACTTCTGTGTGAACAGTAACTTAGTTGCTTTATACAAACTATGCATAACATGTGTGCAACAGGAACTTTTCATAGAGAGTGACTTTTGAAGTTTTCTGCTTTTGAAAAATATTTTAAACAGTACAGATGTTTATGCCCCTTGAAGTTTGACAGGTGTTTTCCATTCGATAGGAATGTGAACGATGAAAGGCAATGTTACTGGTGAAGCAGGCAGACATTTAGGGGATTATTTACTAAACCTTGATTTTTTTTGGTCAAGGTATTTTGGGAAAATTTTTAGTGCAAAAAAACCTTGAATTTTTCAAGATTTATTATACCCCAAAGCTGCTAAAAGTTCAAACCTGCCAAGGCCATGTAGAAGATATCCTTTTTTACAATATGAAGTTTTCGTAATCTGCACTGGGTTTTGTCAAAAAAATTTTCTGATGCTATGCATGCAGTGTTTTTTTTTAGACATTTTAGCTTCAAGCACCACTTTGACCTCCAGCATTTTGCCAGGCCTCCTCTTAGCTCATGAAAAGGTTACATATCTGCAAACATTGCTGTATCAGCCATTCAAACAAAGATCAAAAAATATATGGGACAACAAGTATGTGGTCACCCCTCATTTCATATTAATTAACCCTCAAGATGGACTTCCAGGAAATTATTGAAGAATAAATGGTTCTGTTCATGTTGGGCCCAAATGGACGGCTTCATTTACTTCTTAAAGGGTCAAAAATGTAGTGTTGCCCAGGTTTTTTTCCTAATAGCTAATAAGGATGGGTGGCATGGTGATATTTCTGATGGTAAATTTGCTAGATTCTTTATGATATTATCACAGAGAATTTTATATGATGTGGATGCTTATTCTGAAAAGGCAAAATATACTGTGTGTGTTACATGATTTTTATTTTTATTTTCAAGCAGTTGGCCCAAATAATATAAACATGGCACCATAGTCACGGTACATTCATAGCTCTGAAGCTTGAGAAGCCACAGCCAAGGCAAAGTTATTGTCTGTAGCGACAATGACACTTTTTCTTTGCTGATCCTGTTTGCACAAGAGATTGGAATAAATCACTGGACAAGAGATTAGTATATAGAAGAGCAGTTTACCTTATACTATTATTAGTATACTATAATTGTGTATCAGAAATCTCCCGACCAATAAACGCTTAGTATGAGAGGGGAGGAAAAGGCAGGCAGGAACAGCAAGTTTGGGTATGAGGTCAGTAAGCGTAGCCGGCATCGTGCATTAAGCTAGACCATTCATAGGTATAAAGGGATTTAAAATCTCTAGGTCGCCGTATCAGAGAGGGCTGTGCATCTCACTGTGAGTTGTAGTGCTCTGCATTACCGCACATCTTTGCTGCAGCGTTCGCTTTGATCCTTTCACTGCTGGGCTCCCTTCACTGTTGCTCTGCATTCCTCAAGGCACAGATAGTTACAGATTAGTTTTGACTAGGCTAATCGATAGCAGAAGCACACCTTCCCCCCACCACTGCTTCCTACTCACACACACACACACACACACATAGACACACATAGAAACTATACAGCTCCTTTAAATAATATAAGCGAACATCTCTTTTAGGTTTAGAATAACCTTGTAGGGGATTCTTTATTATCCGGTGCTCCTCCACAGAAACTACTCTTACGTGCTGACACATGCACAAAAAGAAGGTAGGAAGTAGTTGGTGATGCACTCCAGTCCAAAATGGTGGACGTGATCATGAAAAGAAGAAATACCATGCATGCACGGAATATAAACTTCAGAAAAGTTATTTTGAAAAAAAAGTTAACGATCAAGGAGGGGGGAAAGTGTACTTTAAAATGAAGCTATAAGTAAAACCGGAGTTTCCTTGTCCTTTAATGGAACCTTCCCAGACTGCTGCTTCCTCTTCCTTGGAAGGCCTTGATAGTCAAGTGGCTCAGAAAGCTCAGGCCTTATATTACGGCTCGCCTAGAGGCTCTTCAAATTTCTGGGGCAACTGTTCATTATTCCGCTCCAAGTCAATCTTCCTCAGCATTGTCTACTGTTCCCAAGAAACCAGCCCCAGTTTTTTATGGTGGTGATCCAGATGCCTGTCGTGGGTTTTTGACGCACTGCAAGATTCAGTTTGAAGTGACTCCTGAGCAGTTTGCATCTGAAAGAGCTAAAGTTGCATATATTATTACCCTTCTTCAGCGGAAGGCCCTTGTCTGGGCTTCTCCTTTACTGGATAGAGATGACCCTTTGGTGCATGAGTCCACTGCCTTTCTTTCCACGTTTTACCAGGTCTTTGATGCTCACAGTTGCAAACTTAATGTCTCTGATAGACTCATGAGGATACGTCAAGGATCCAGTTCAGCCTCAGAATATGCTTTACATTAACTTTCAGACTCTGGCTGCTGAAGTATCCTGGAACTACGAGGCTCTTGTGGCAGCTTTCTGGAGGGGGCTAAAAGAGGATCTGAAAGATGAGCTGATAACAAGGGATCTCCCTACTGCATTTCCTTCATTATCAAGATTGATTCCAGTAGGAGGTAGAAATCATCCCTTAAGTTTCAAACCTGCAAACCTTCTTCCTCAACTCTCCTTGGGACAGAATTCCCTGCTTCTGTTACTCCTTCCTATGCAGATTGGAGTTACACGTTGAGGAAAGAATGAGTAGGAGAACTGCAGGACTTTGTATGTATTGTGGTCTCGCCCGGCACTTCATTAGATCCTGTCCAACCAGACCTCAGCATCAGGGAAACGTCCCAGCCTAGGTTTGAGGGGGAGAGTCTCCCCTAGGCAATTTGAATTGTTTCTGCACTCCCAATCACCTTTAGTCCTCGGATGTTTCTTCCTGCTTCCCTCTCTACCCTGTCTGGCACGTTTTCATGTCAAGCTTTTGTAGATTCCGAGCTGCAGGAAATTTTATTGACAAGTCTTTTGCCAAGTCTTGTGGCTTGAGTCCAGTGCCCCTCGAGGTTCCTCTTTCTACCCGTGCCGTGGATGGCAGACTGATCTCTCCAGGAGTCCTTACCTCTGCTACTTCGCCAGTTCTAACTCGTATTGGCAGTCTTTATAAAGAGGAGATCTCCTTACTGATTATTCAGTGTCCTGAAACCCCCATTATTAAACCCCCATTATTTTGGGCTTCCCCTAGCTCCGACTACACAATCCATCTATTGATTGGTGGACTGGGGAACTCACGGCTTGGAGCCCATTCTGCTGTTCAAACTGTATTTTTTCTTCTATTGTTACGGTGTCTGCTTCTTCATTGTTCCCAGTATACAATCCTCTCCTTCCTGATATTTACAAAGACTTCTCTGATGTATTTGAGAAAAGAAATTCTGAGATCCTACCTCCTCATCAACCCTACGACTGTCCCGTTGATTTAATACCCGGCTCTATTCCTCCTAGGGGAAGAACATACCCTTTATCTATGCCTGAGACGCAAGCCATGAAGGAATATATTCTGGAGAATCTGTCCAAAGGCTTCATAAGAAAATCTACTTCTCCAGCCAGAGCCGGTTTCTTTTTTGTTCAGAAAAAAGATGGCAGTCTTAGACCTTGCATTGACTATCAAGCTTTGAACAAGATAACGATAAAGAACTGTTATCCTCCTCCACTTATCCCAGAATTTTTCAATAGATTAAGGGGAACCAAAGTTTTTACCAAGCTAGACTTACAAGGTGCTTATAACCTTCTTCATATCCATCAGGGGGACGAATGGAAAACAGCCTTCAATACCCGGGATTGCCAATATGAATATTTAGTTATGTCTTTTTCCTTATGCAATGCGCCCACGTTTTTTTCAAGACTTCATCAATGATGTCCTTTGTGACTTTCTACAGACTTGTGTTATTGTATATTTGGATGACATCCTGGTCTACTTGTCCTCACTGCCTGATCATGTTTCCCAAGTAAAACAAGTTCTACTCAAGTTGAGAGAGAATTGTCTCTATGCCAAGCTTGAGAAATGTGAATTCCACAAGACCACAATTTTGTTTTTGGGGTATATTATTTTTCCTTCAGGTTTCGAGATGGATCATGCCAAAGACTCTACTGTATTAAACTTTCCAATTTCTACATGCTTGAAAGCTATACAACGATTCTTAGGATTTGCTATCGTTTTGTCTAAGTTCATAAAGAACTTCTCTCAGACTGTGGCTCCCATTACGGCTCTCACTAAGAAAGTCTTCTTGGACCCCTGAATCACAGGAGGCTTTCTCTACACTCAAACAGTTATTTAGTTCTGCTCCAATTCTTATTCATCCAGAATTCTCAGCCATTTATTCTGGAGGCCGATGCTTCCGAAGTGGGTGTAGGTGCCATTCTCTCCCAATGGATGGAATTCCAAGGGACCCTTCATTCTTGTGCTTATTTTTCTCACAGGCTTTCTCCAGCTGAAAGAAATTATGATGTGGGCAACCGCAAACTATTGGCTGTAAAACTCGCACTTGAGGGGTGGTGTCATTTGTTTGAAGGTGCTAATGAACCTATTACCATCCTAACAAATCACAAGAACCTTGAATACATTTCCTCTGCCAGAAGGCTCAATCCTTGTCAGTTCCACTGGGCTATTTTCCTTTCCAGATTTAATTTCTTTATTTCTTATCGCTCTGGTTCAAAAAATATGAAAGCAGATGCTTTATACAGATGTCTCGTGGAGAGAGAATGTAATCCCTCCCCGCCCTGCCCTATTATCTCCCCTGAGTTAGTAGCGGCTACTACTTCTCTCTCGTTGTCTGAATTTTCCTCCTTGGAACATTCTCCTGAATGTCCGTCTGGAAAGATTTTCGTACCTCAACATATGGTTTTGTCAAATTCTCAAGTGGGCTCATTCTTCTAAGATTTCTGGTCATTCCGGCTTCAAGAAGACTCATGAGGTTGTTTTGAGGTACTGTTGGTGGCCTTGACTTGCCAAAGATGTCAAGCTCTATATCTCTGCCTACACTGTCTGTGCACAACAGAGGAGTGCCCGTTCTTTACCGTGTGGTCTTCTCAAACCTTTACCCATACCTACTCAGCCCTGGCTACAAATTGCTACGGACTTCATCGTAGACTTGCATAAACCTTCGGATATGACTTCTATTCTAGTAGTCGTAGATAGATTCTCCAAGATGGCTCATTTTATTCCTTTAAAGAAACTTCTTTCCGTTGCTCGGTTAGCCCAAATTTTCAGCAAAGAGATTTTTCGCCTACATAGTGTTCAGTCTATTGTGTCAGACCGTGGGGTGCAGTTTAAATTAAACTAAACTTTTCTTCTGCTTATCATTCTCAAAGCAACGGTCAGACAGAAAGGACCAATCAGACCCTGGAACAGTTTCTACAATGTTTATTTCCCAAAATCAAGATAACTGAACTTCTCCCCTGGGCTGAGTTTGCTCATAATAATCTACAACATGATTCCCTGGGTTGTTCCCCGTTTTTTCCTCCGTCTTTGGTTATAACCCCTCTGCCCTTCTGTCTAAGTGGAGGTACCTGCAGCGGATGCATTAGTTCAGGTCCATCAATCTCTCCTCAAAGCCTCATCTCGCCAGAAAGTTGCTGTTGACAGACACCGTTATTCTAGCCCTCTCTATCAAGTAGTACTTGGTTCGCTGAAAAGGATTTGGGTGAAAGCTTCTAATACTCATGCTACTCAACTAATTAAGACCATTCACAGAAAATTCCCTGACAATTTTTGGAAGTCCCCCGAGGTTACTTCTGAATGGGGGGTACTGTAAGACGCACCAGAAGATTGGTCTATCCTCTTACCTCCCGGTGCATCTCTTCTAATCGAGTGGTGCGCATGCACGGTTGAAGCAGGCCCCCGGCGTCATCACGGGCATCTTACGCATTTTTTAGTGCGAGATTCAAGCCTTGGCGCCAATTCTCCTTTAAAAAGGCCCTTTTCCATTGGAACAATGCCCAAGATTCTGTTCACAGATCCTGCTACAGCGTTGTATTCTATTTTGACTTTCCTGGTTTTTGGCTTCAGCCTGTTTGACTTCTATTCCTGCCGCCTGCCTCAACCCATCTGCCTGTTTTATGACTACAGTTTGCCTGATCCTTGCCTCTTCACAAACTTTCATTCAACCAAACGCACAAATTCCTCGCAGGGGTCCTCTTGTGCAGAGTGCCAGCTGCCATTAAGAGTTCCAGATTGACATTACAAAGACACTTAGGGACAACTGTAGCCACCAAACTATTTTCATTATTATGTTGTGAAAATGTATTGTATTTAACTTAGATTTTTTTTGTTTTTAACTAGTAAATGCTTGAGACCTCCAGACCCTATACTGTAAACTGCAACTTGATTTTCCCTATCTAACACACTGCTTCAGTCTATAAAGTCTTGTGATTTCATATAAGCCAGCAAATTTAATGTGTAAGTATTTATATGCAGCCTTACTTGGGGCAGAGATATGAGCAGGTAGAGGACACTTCTCTCCTTTACAGACCCTTTTTCAGGTATATGTTGATACCGTACTGCTTTTAAAGCCTTGAAAACCTAAAATATGAAATATGTCGCAATTACAGAATACATGAGGCACACAAATGTTAAATGTTAAAAACAGTTTATATTCTATGTCTTCTTTTTTATCTGTGCACAATCACAAACATTTTGCAGTATCTATCATATCCTTTTCAATTGTACAAGGAGGCAAGCAGCCATAAATATCAGTACATCTGCTATGGGAGTGACAATGTTGGGACTGTAATTAAGAAAGGCGCCTTTTAGGCAGAGCTACTGGTTTATGGATTTTCACCTAGAAACCTGACAGACATATATAGTTGATGAAATAGTAATGAGATGATATCAGTATCCACAGTGCTAAATATTGAACACTAGGTACATATAATGTGGCTTTATTGGAACAATATTTCTGCCCCTTTGCAAACCATGCACAAATGTATATGTACTAATGAATGGGTATGAGAGGACAATGACTCCACTGTAATCCCAACTGCATATTGTACTATGCTGATACATGCTTTTCTCTACCCTGTTATAGGTAGATTAATAAAAGTTTACCTTTAGGAATATCTTTGGTGATCAAGTTATACAAAGCTCAGTGGGAGCAAATAATTCCCTCAGTTGGTCAATGCTATTACCAAACAGTTAGAATTTGGAGCATATATTGGTGAGAATCTATGTTCCAAAATACACTGTAAGTACACTGTAGAACACTTTAGTAAAGTTAGATACTTGTTTTATTGCTTTATTTACTAGGATGTTCTCTTTCTAAAAAAAAGGCTAGGAAATGTGACTCAATGGAAAATGTAAAAAAGGTTAGATTAGTTTCATTCATAGCATATATTTCTAAGGAAGATGAAAATTGTACACTATCTTCGATGGCAATGAAAAATACAAAGACCATTTGACTCCATACCATGCAAGGAGTTTTTTGAATTCCACTTTGGATTTTGAAGGCAGCTGCACTGATATCCTCAAATCGCAGCAACTTTGGTTTCACCCTGTTTTTTATACTCTTTGTGGTAACAATTTCAATGGCTTCTTTAAGCTGCTCCTCAGGGTTTCCCACTTTCATTTCCCATGTGGTTAAAGTGGACCTGTCACCCAGACACAAAAATCTGTATAATAAAAGTCCTGTTCAAATTAAACATGAAATCCAATTTCTATTTTTTAATAAAGCATTCATAGCTGTTGTAATTTCATTTAAAAATCTCAACTGTCAATCAAATATTGTCTGCCCCTCCTCTATGCCAGTGGCATAGAGGCAGGGCAGACAATTACTTTCACTTTCCATTCAGCACTTCCTAGATGTCACTGCTCTCCACACATTCCCCCGTTCTCTTTACCATTTAATTGTGTAGCCAGGGCATGGGGATGGACATCGGGTCCCCCATTCTGGTGCACAAACAAGATTCTGAGATGATACAAGGCTTGTCTTAATAACAGTGTCCACAAAATGGCTGCTGCCTGCTAGCTATAATTTTGAAATCCCAGACTGAAGGAAGCAAGATTCAAATAATTTATATAGTATAATTAAAGTTTATTTTGCTTGACTAATGTGATAAAATAGGATTTTGAATAATTTTTTTGGGTGACGGGTCCCCTTTAAGTCCCCATTCAGATATTCTTCTTCTACAAAGTCTTTCAGTCTCTCTGGGTTGATGGGTAATGGACGTATGGCATTGTGGTCATTTTGAACTGAATCACTCTTTTGGCCATGCTGTTGGTTTGAATCATGTTTTTTGATCGCATCTTCACCTCTGATAGAAGCAAGCACAGACAAAGCCTTATCTCCCTACAGAGATAGTATTTTGAGTTCAAAGGTTTTTTTTATTCTAGCTTTTTAAAAATGACACCAGTAAGGTTTAATTAACATAAGTCCCTTCAATACACAAAGCTTTGCAGCACAAATCCAGAAATGAAAGCAAAGTGCTTCATCAATACTGCTTAGAAAAATAGAGTAAAAGATGGGAAATTATATACAATAACCACATTCAAAACAATATATACAGCCCTTTTATAAGGATGGATCATCTTCCATTTTTCTTTACTCATAAGAAAACGCATTAGGCCATTTCATTTTGTGTACACAAAACCTTTTTTTATCTGCATATATATAGTATATATAAAGTACATGAGTGGGAACAACTATGGTTCTTGTGTCATTAGACACATACTGTTAATGCTGTTACTATATATGGAAAATGCAAGCAAATAATAGCAATTTGGCAGCTTTAACCGATATTTATTATATAAATATTTTGAAAAAGAATTTGAACATAAATCTTATACAGATGATATTCAGCAGGTTTGGGTTATCTTGGTGACTCAGAGTGAGTGGGAAGAAACATCACAAAAGTGTCATAGGGTCACATAGAAAGGAAATACAGCCCTGGAGAAAATCATACCAATACATACGATAATATGTGCTAAAAGGGAAAATACATGTAAAAATAAGTAGTAAAGTTTCAAAAATAAGTACATGTTTTGCCTTCTAAATAAACGGTTCTACTTCGTATTTAAACGTTCATTAAAACTCCTCTGTTTGTTTGACTTATTTAAAATGCAAAACTTAAGTAAATCTCAAGATTTAGGACTATGATACCTGCCTTTTTCTCACCATGGGAAATACCTTCCCCTTAGTGTGAATTCAAATGTGAAAAACGTAAGTTTTGCAAGATTATGGTGGGTTACTACATTTAAAGTGTTTTAATGCCTGGTAACCAAGTGGCAACCAAGAGAGCTGCAAAGCAGGAAGTCGTGTTCAAAGTCAAAGTAAACTTTATTGTCATCTCAGCAGTATACGAATACACAGTGAGACGAGACGACGTGGCTCAAGCTAGTACATATGACAAAAAGGCACTTAGAATACACAATAAATATGTAAACATTTGAAATTGAATATATACATGTGTAAACATTTAGAATCCTGTTATGTAAGACATCCAGTCACTCGAGACTTTATACATTACATTTTTGGCTTCCTAAATTTATTGGAAAAGTTTTTTTATTTTACTTAGCCTATCTATTAACCCAGTTTTTATTTATATACTGAACAATGCCTTTAACTCTGAAAAAGGTATATTTCAATTTAAATTGCAAGATTATATTATGGGGCAGATTTATCAAGGGTCAAACCTCTTATCAAATTTTAACTATTCCCTAGTCGAATTCCACAAAAAAAACTTGAAAATTCAAATTTCAAAATTCAAATTTTCACTTCAACCCTTGATAAATCTGGCCCACATATTCCCTTATTCTTGGATTTGTAATCATCTCAGTTTTCTGTACAGAGAAATTAGATCTTTTTTTTATTATTAATAGCATTTTATTATCATTGTGCTTGTGTAGTAGACTTCTGGAAACCGCTAGTTGTGTACATAACATTAAATTTAGTCAAATGCAAATAGCACTAACCATCTGTAGATGCATAAAATTGCATACAGGTGGAGAACACTTTTATGTTATCAGGCTCCTTTGGCACATTAATTATTTCAGCAGATAAAATGTGTGCCAAAATTAAAATGCAATATGCCATTCATTAGTCTCTCTCTCCACTCCTCTATAGAAAAACATTATACATTAATAATCCTCTGCACACAGCCTGCATTACACACATTATCATATTCAGTGGAACATAATCTATGATTTTTTTTTGTAGCAGTGAGAAAACATGGACAACCCCTTTAAAGTCTATTTGATTATTTTTCAGAGGATTGTGAAAGACCCATTGACCCCAGCACAAAGTCAGAAGGCAGTCTTACGAATATTTATACTTTTTTATTGGTAAAAACGTCTGAATATTTCCTAGCTGGTGCTGTAGGTATTATGAAACTAGAAGTATACTTCTTATGAGTAACCTCAATTGTAGGTGCTGCAAATTGCATGGCAAACTATGCTAGTTCATAAGTGTAAAGATAATATTAACTACAGTAAACTGTTAGATCATGCTGACAAAAAAATAGATACAAAAATAAAGGCAATAAGCCACTCTAAGGGAATTACCTATAAAGCACAGCTATGACAAACAAGGCGAAACAAGGCGAAAAAATTCGCCCATCCCTACTGAAGCCAACTCTGCTGGACAAAGGAAATGGATACAAAGATTTGAAAATTATCTGATTGCTATGGATGTCACTAATGCTGATAGAAAGAAAGCTTTACTACTGCATTTAGCTGGAGAAAAGGTGTATGATATCTATGACACACTAGCTGAACCCACTGACACATACACAGAAGTGAAAGTGAAACTAACTACATACTTTAACCCTAAGAGGAATACACAGTATGAAATCTACATATTTAGACAAGCAGCACAGCAGTAAGATGAAACTCTGGATTCGCATAAAGGCAAATTTGTTCGCACAGAGGCATAACTTTTCGCATTAAGAATATTTTTTCCATTACCGACTTTTAGTACATTCCCCCTTCAGTAACTTAGTCAGTCGCTCTCTCTACTTTTTGATAGACAGCACCCATATCCCAGGACCCAGCAGCAAGATTCTCTAACCAGAGAAAACTGCTCAGCAGTATCTTTCCTGGAGCTTATATCTCCCACAATGAAGAAAATAAAGACAAAACTCACCTTTTGGTCTTTTCACTTGGTCACTATTCCCTTGGTCACAGTATGTAATATTGGAATGCTACTGGCTACATAACGTATTTTATATGTATAATAATAAATACAAAAATGCTATAAGGAGGGTGGTGGTCAGGAACATACTGTAATTCATATGTTAGGATGTATGAATTATAATCTTGAATTGGATAGGAACAGAAATTTATTGTTTGCACATTATCATTTCATCTTGACTAGTACAGGGTCCTTCTGCTATTCACTAGCTACATTATTATTGGGGTTAAAAAGATCAGTAGACATTTTCCTGCTCTGTTGTGATGGGTGAGGATGTAATGCACAAGATAATAACTACTGATTTTCTTTATATTGGATGTTGGTTCTATTGTTGGGGAAATCATTTGTCTGCTTTATTATATTCTTTGTGAGTGCTAAAAGAGACCTGTTACACTTGGTGGCAAGTAATTATCATGCTTGTTCCTTATGTAACAAATGGCACAAACTATATATGTTTGCTCAGGTTTAATAACACATAGCAACCAATACAATATAGGTGAACAGCAAATGCTAGTAGTAGCAGGTGCTGAGTAGTTGCGATGGGTTACTGCACCTTGGCAAATGTATGGGTTAATGTAAAATAAAAGTCTAAAATATCCCCTCATTCAGTAACTCATAATAACCCATAACCAATCAAAAGCTTGTTTTCAAACTTTTTGACCAGTAAATGTTCCCTCCTGATTGGTACCTATAGGATACTGGACAAGGGGAATTGATTCATGTCAGGAGGGAGTTATTCTTCCACTGTATAGAGCACTGGTAAGGCCCCATCTAGAAAATGCCGTACAGTTTTGGTCACCGGCGATCAAACAGGACATTATTGAATTAGAGAGGGTACAGAGAAGGGTAACTAAGCTGCTAAAAGGTATGGAAATCTTAGCTATGAGGAAAGACTGGCCAAATCGGGTTGTTAACGCTGGAGAAGAGGAGCTCTAGGTGTGATATGATAACTATGTATAAATATATAAGGAGATCATATAATAATCTCTCTAATGCTTTATTTACAGTATGTCTTTCCAGCTGACACAAGGTCACCCATTCTGATTAGAAGAAAGGAGGTTCCACCTAAATATTCGGAAGGATTTTTTTTACAGTGAGAGCTGTGAGCTGTGAGTCGTACAGGCTGATACATTAGATAGCTTTAAAGGAGAACTAAAGCTTAAAGAAGTATCTAGAAATGTTGTACATTTTGTTTTTTGCAGAGAAAACAACCCCAACCTTGTCTACCATCCAGTGGCGTAACTAGATATTACTGGGCCCCACAGCAATTATTTTTCAGGCCCCCAAAATTTTTAGCAGTTGACTTGTTTTACCAAGATTTATTGAAACTGTATATGAATTAGGGCCTCGTGGGGCCCCTATACCTCCTGGGCCCCCCTGCAGGCGCAGGGTCTGCTTCCTCTATAGTTACGCCCCTGCTACCATCGTAATTTAAATCTTTCATCCTCCTAACCAGTTTAGTTGCACATCTCTGCACTCTCTCCAGCTCATTTCTATAATTGCAACTGCACTGCATACTCCAGGTGAGGCCTTACCAGGGACCTATAAAGAGGTATAATTATGTGTTCATCCCTTGAGTTAATGCCCTTTTTTTTGCAAGACAGAACTTTATTTGCTTTAGTAGCCACAGAATGACACTGCCCAGAATTAGACAACTTGTTATGTACAAAAACCCTAGATCCTCCTCATTAAGGGCAGGACTTGACAACGCAATTGGGGCCAACACGTCGCAATGCGACGCAGCTGCGTTTTCATCTGACAGTCGGATAAATGTAGTTGTTACCTGCGATTTCTCCTTAACTTCCGTTTTCTTTAAAACATTCGACACATCACATGCGTTTAGTTGCATTGCTACGTGTCGGTTCCAATCGAATCGTCAAGTCCTGCCCTTAAGGAAACTCCCAACACACTGGCATTTAGTGTACAACTTGCATTTATATTATTTTTGCCAAAGTACATAACCTTGCATTTATTAACACTGAACCTAATTTTCCAGTGTGCTGCCAAGTTTCCAAACTTAGATAAACCACTCTGCAAAGTGGCAGCATCCTGAATGGAACCTATAGTTCTGCTCAATTTGTATCATCTGCAAAAATAGAAACAGTACTTTCAATGCCCACCTCCAGGTCATTAATAATCAAGTTGAAAAGCAAGGGACCTAGTACAGAGCCCTGCGGTACTCCACTAACAACACTGGTCCAATTAGAAAATGTTCCATTTACCACACTCTTTGTAGTCTATCTTTTAGCCAGTTCTCTATCCAGGTACAAATGCTATGTTCCAGGCCAACATTCCTTAATTTAACCAGTAAACTTCTGTTACCTTCAAATGCTTTAGCAAAGTCTAAGTAAATCTCATCCACTGCCATCCCAGTAGCTCTCCATCTTCTTTTCTGCTGATTCACTGCACATGCTCTGTGCTGCTGTCGGATCTTAGGGATCCACTCACAATATACAGTACATATAGAATATAAATATAAGGCTGAATAGTAACTAATACATATAATTACTACATGGCAGCACAGAAACCAGAGCTACTAGCATTGGAATTTAGTAATGAGCCCTATAGCATCATCTTATACTGTATTACAGGCCAACTTCATTTTCTGCTTGATAATTTGCGAAGACGCCTAAGCTTAGCTTCTCAACAGCTGCTCAGAGCCCACTGAGCATGTGAGTGTCCAAGACAGTGACCCCCTGTGACAAGTTTGAAAAACTAGATCATTGCTGCTATTGAAATGCTGAAATTGTAAGCTGATGCAATAAAGTCATTATTTAAAATATGGCATTTTAAGCCATATTTATTTTTAAGGTTTAGTTCTCCTTTAAGGTGTTGGATGGCTTTTTAAAAAGGGGGGAATATAGGGTTATGAAAGATAGCTTATAGTACAAGTTGATCCAGGGACTAGTCTGATTTTTTGGAGTCAGGAAGGAATTCTTTCCCCCTCTGAGGCAAATTGGAGAGGCTTCAGATGGGCTTCAGGAACAGTAACACCAAAAAATGAAAATGTTTTAAAGTACATCCCCGGATTTTATGTTTTCCAAAAATGTACCTGTCTTGTTAAAGTCCCATTCAGGTGGGCTGTGTTTTTTCTTTCCCTGATTTAACAGTTTTTAACAGTTTTTTAACAGTTTAACAGTCTTTTTTTCAACCTAAGTTTCAGTGGTATAGTTTTGAGCCAAGGTTTGAGAGGTTCTGATGTGGGGTTTGTAAGTAACCCATATAGCATACAAACATGTGGGAGAATTTTTTTTGCCAATTAACAAAATTGAAAAATGCTGGCATTCATCCATTTAACAGAAAAAATAATGTCAGTTTAATCAACTTTTTTTAACTGTAAATATATTTGTAAACAGCAGTATTTTATCTATTTGTGTATAACTGGTTATGACTTTTGAAACAATGTAGCAAAAGTCAGTTAGTCCCCAGCCAAGACTCCATTGCCACATTTAATGCTTTTTCAGCTAGCTTCTGCTACATTGTTTAAATAGTCAGTACCAGCATGGAGAGAATAGCAATGGTTACAGATACACTGCTTCCAAAAGCAATTGTAGATAACTTGAAAACAATTAAAAAATTGTAATTAGGCAATATTTTATTTTGGGGTTTATAGCACTTTTAATTCTGTTTATTTATTTTGCTCTATTTTTATTTATTACAGGACCATGAGATACCAAAAGAGTGAAAGCATTTGATCATTTTTACCCACTTTTCCTGTACGGTTAAAGGCTGGTCTTTGAATTCCATGCACGCCCTGTGTGTATAAATACAGAGGGGAAGCTAGGAGTCACTCTGGATTCTTGCCAGCTTGCTCTGCTGTTCTGAGAACTTTTAAAAACAATCCAGCCTGTTATGTGATTATTTCCTCTTCTTCCAGTTACAGGCAGGCAGTCCCCTCTCCTCTCTCACTTTTCTGTAGCAGAGTACTACAATTCGTTCATGCCCAGAATTCTTCTTATCGGAGAGCCAGAATCAGCTTGATTTTATCACTGGGAGTGGATTTTGTACCTAACATCAACATGCGTATCCTCCTTACTGCTGCTTTCTTATTACTGGGATTAATGGCTGGCAGTTTTACAGGTTAGTACAGCTTTAAAAAAACTGTTACAGTCAATATGTGTTTCGATTTCAAAACATGTTACTTTCAGACAGAGAAATAAAGCAACTCAATGGGATTTTCAAATATAAAGCGTAATATTTCAGAAAAGTGTAAATAATTTTTTCTGTTGATTGTGTGAAAACTATCCTATGGTATTTTTTTGGATTTTCAGTGACTTACAAAGTAATAACTAGATAATTAACAAGCATTGTTACATCAGTCTAGGATACATTTACACATCTGAAACATAAAGTAATAAGACAAGGATGGATATGCTGTTCAAATCTGTCACATCATACTGAATTCATGAGCAAGCTATTGGCACAGTTATTTTCAAGAATTGGTACTTAATCAAACATAGCCTACTTTTTCCACTTCTCATTTCCATTTAGTTAACCAAATGATGCAGCACCACTTCTGTATGTAGAATGATTGTGGTAATAAATCTGTATAAATGCAAGTTTTTGTAAATCCTAAACCCATAGCCATAATCTCTGCTCAGGTTAACACTATATGGCTCAAAGTATCCAAGTATTTTATATACCCAAAAGTATCTGGACACTCCTAAAAAACATGTATCACTTCATCAGTTAAAACACTCAAATCCAGTCTCTGGAAGCAATGTCAGCATAAGAACTATTTGTTGGAACAGCTGCTCACATGCCTCATATAACCATGAACAATGTAAACCTTTGGCTTGAGTAGAGTAAATATTGCCATCACTGGACTGAAATATTGTCTAGGTTTTGGGGATTCCACAAAAATGCTGCCTACAATTTGACAATTTCTAACTTAAGGCAATAGTTTGTGGATAGCCCGTTGCTGTTTTAGCACAAACATGCCCCTATGCACTTTGTAAGGTCCATGAAGAAGTGAAAATTGACTGTCCCGCACTGAGCCTGTACCTCAATCCAAATGAACACCTTTGGGATGGGATATATTATTAAGATATGATTTCTTTTAGGCTCCATATGTAAAAAAGTCACTTTCAAAGAGAGGGTATATCAGATAGTATAAGATAAAGGACTCGTGTATGCAAGGATAAATAACATGTAAATATAAAGATAGCTTTTAACCTGCAAAAAGAAAAAAAAGTCTTCAAGTTAAATATCAATCTGCAAAACATCTGGTTATGTTATGTGGGTTTGGCTGGTGTTAAATCATGAACCCATCCCATAAGTTAGCTCTTTTTATAACTTTAGATTTTGTGTGGGCTTACTCAGGGCCGGGCACCCTAGGCAACCCGGCCAGGCAGTCCGCTACTCCCTGCATATGCACGCCTAACCATAACTGCGCGCAAGTGCTATATCAGATGGAATGCTGAAGGAGGGGTGAAGGGGAGGGCAGGGAACATGGACTAGGGGTAGGCAGAAGATGCTTAATGCTTAAGCTCCCTCCTTATGGTTGCGCAGGTGCCTCTTTTGCCTACCCCTAGTTCCGGCCTGGGCGTAGTAGATATAGGAGACAACCAACCACAGTAAATGGTGCTAGTATCTAGAAATGTTTTATATCTGTGCCTTAATCACCAATATACAATAGGTCCCCTTATCTTCAATTTACTATTTTCCTCTTTCATCTGACAGACCAGGCAAATTTTTCTCATTCTAGTTGAAAATATCTTGGTGCAGCATAGATGACAGCAACAAAGTGGAACAAAGGTAGGCTCCTTAACCTGTCATCTCCATAAGAGACAATACATCCCATACCCCCACACCACCTATAGGGCCTATTCGATCAAGCTGTAGATCAATTTGGCATCTTTCAACAAGGCCCACTCTAGAAAGGCTTAATTATTGAAATTTTTGGGCACCAGGATCAGAAGTAATATGCATAGATCTTCTAGAGGGTGATCTTCAAATGGCCCTGTCATCATGCCACTCCAGATTTTACCAGCACTACCTCTACAGCAGTTTGGCCTGTTTGGTCTACTCAGTACCCAATCCAGCCAATGTTCAGTGGGGTCCACACTCAGAAAGGAGAGCAACAGGTCTGTGTCTTTCCACCCCCCAAGTCATGTATTTGCAAATGGCCTTCCGTAGACAGAATGCATCTAATGTCTGAGTTTTTGAATTGAGTCAAACACTCGTTGGATGTCCCCTGATGTCACCCCTGTTATGCTCACCACAATGATAAATCATTATAAACAGTTGCTAAGCTTTTTCAGAATCTGGCCCATCTCAACTCCTGTTGGCACTTTCTCGGCCTATGGAGCTACTAACTCTTTCCCTTGAGTTAGTGGTGCAAGTAAGTACTACTTCAGCCCCCTGGGGCTGTGGCTCAGCAGACTGGGATTTAGCTATGAATAGACTTCTGTATTTTTATTTTCAACTGGAATGTATTGTACCAAGGTTACAAGAGCTCCATCCCCTTCGCCAACCCCATAATTACAAAAACAGCTGCTGTACACTGAAACATAATGGTAAATAAGGGCCAGTAGGGACAAGCAATCTGCTGCTTCTCTGTATTAAGAATACAATTATTGCTTGCTATAATCGGCTTTTAAAAAGACATCATTAATTGCGCGTTGAAGTTGTTGCTGAATAATTAAAGGAAAGATGCAAAGAGATGATACGTTCAAATGTTATTGCTTGATGAATCCATGGTACCATTTTTTTTTTAAAAAAAAAAATCTAACTACAAGTATCTGCATTATATTTATTTTTACCTAGTGTGGGAATTCACTCAAATGGTAGTCTCAACAATAACTTGACAACGTAGAAAGGCAAGGACTTCCAGGCAACTTTAACAGAAATCCGTATGTTTTAAGTGTTCCAACAAGTAATAGTTTGGAACAGAATTAACAGAATTTACAAGTTGTGCTTATGAATCAGAACAGCCTTGTTAACTGGCCAACTAGCCGCAGAGGTCTTGCTCTTTTCAGTATAGCTTTAGTCCCATTTAAGCTTAAGCAGTTAGTCCATGCCACAGTCTCCCAGAAACTTGTCTCAGGAGTGTATCCCTTTGTTACCTCTCACACACACTCTTCACTTCCTGCCTTTTTCAGAGAGCTTCCCTCCTCCCAGGTGGTGACATCAATCAAACATACCTGCAGTGCTAATTAAATGCAGATTGTTCACAACATCTGTAATTCTCTTTACATTCTGTGTCTCATAGAGCATTCTGGGAGATATGTACCTTCCCTCTAGCGTTCTCACACATCGTATTACAATAGGCAAAAATTAAACAGTATGCCACCTCGCTATTTCCTCCACTGCCTATTCTGACTACATATACCGTTTAAACAGAGCATCAATATTCAGCTTTCCTCCAGACAAGAGTCAAACAATGGCAATGCGTTAAAGGAACAGCAACACCAAAAAATTTAAATCATATACTGTTGAACTGCACTGGTAAAACAAATAAGCTGCTGTGTAGCAATGGCGGAAATTGAAAAAAGGTTATATGGCACAGGTTCAATAGTGGATAACAGATAACACCATTATGTTCTACAGAGCTTATCTGCTATCTACTGTGTAACCTTTTTTCTCCTTTGAATGGCTGCCACAATTCTACACAGCAGCTTATTCATATAAACAATGGTATTGTTTCTAAAGCAAATGCAGCAGTTTTACCAGTGCAGGACAAGACTGCATTATATATGTATTACTTTAAAACAAATACAAAAAAAGGGGGGTTGTGGGTACACACCTAAGGCTAAATTTTAATAAATTAAGGTACAATGGAAGTGCTACTGATCCAGCCAATCAATCAATGCACATTCCCTGATGCCCTGTCTAAGTAATTCAATAAATATGCAAGTGCATGTATTTTAAAAACAGGGTTTTTTGTTACAAAGTTATGATCATAAAATTGATAAGCCACCATGCCATGTCAAGGTAAACCCCAGTGGCAGATTTGATGTATATAGCCAGCACAATCATCCAGGGACAACTTTAAATAATCCACCACTGACCGTGTGGGTGGGAGGGTGGTGAGCAGGCTGCAGACTGCAGTGCTTTAGGGTCTGGCCACACGGGCAGATTCGGGGGGAGATTAGTCGCCAGGACTGAGACAGACAGTTAGGCAGGATCGAAGGACAAGGTGCAGGGCTGCAGGCAACTGCCTGCCTGGGCAAGATTAGTTGCTAAACATCTTAAGATAATAGGCAAATTACATCGGCTTCTCTCACTAAGCCGGGCTGATTATTGGGATTGTCAGCACACACCAGGTGACGGGTCAGTGATGTCACTGGTGTGCGCTGACAATCCCAATAATCAGCCCGGCTTAGTGAGAGACGCCGGTGCATGTGCACTGTGATGCATTCACCTGCCTGCCTTCAGTCCCTTGCAAGCGGAGACGGGGGGGACGCCCAGCGCCGTTTCTGGGGAAGGAGCCGCCTGAGGCGGCTCCTGCATTGCCGCCCCCGCAACGACTTACCTGTCGGCGAGGGGAGGCAGGAACACGATTGCGGAGAGCGCAATTGCGCTCTCTCGCAATAGCGCAGCACGGTTTAAAAAACGGAAATTCAGCTCGTAAAGGTGCAGGAGCGGCTTTTTGCCGCCCCTGGAATCCTGTCTGGCGAGCGGCTCAGCTCGCCTCATTGGCGGAGCGCCCCTGGGGACGCCGACCACGGATGGTGAATTTTTATTTTAAAATAAAAAAAATTGCAGTAAAAAATCAATGGGCCCCTACAACTAATGGGCCCCTAGGCTATAACCTAGGCTAGCCTAGGAGTTAATCCGCCCCTGGTAAACCCCACACACAGTGGTCCCTAACTTGTTTACCTCTGGTCATAATATAAAAGGTCTTTTACCACTCTGCTTAAAAGCATTACTTGGAATAAATATCTCCTGTGCCTTGGTTTCAACATGTGGGCTAAATCCTCCCAGCCAAATGCTTATGCAGCTTTTAAGAGGGAGAGACTGCCCAAACCAACTCCCATTTTTGAAAAAAATGTGATAGTGGAAAGAAAATAAAGGCAAAGTGAAATGATATGTATAGTTACACACTTGTGTATGTATGTGTGTGTGTTTGTAGATATGAGTATAGGTGTGTGTATAGATGTGAACAAGAAATGAAACGGAAAGCTAAATGAAGCGTGTGATAGGTGTAATATGTGTAAGTTTGTGCAAAAGTGTTCTGCCTCTCTATATTCACTCATATAGGATTTATAAGTCATTTTTATAAATGGGTGAAAGTGAGAGTTCATCTTTTGATAAATATGCTATTAACTCCATATAATTAAATAGAGAGCAGTGGAATTTCACTCTCTGGGACTGGTCAGGGTCAGCACCACATAAAACAGGAAGATACAGACAGATCATCATCTATAAACGTGTTTAATATATGTCTGAGTATATAGGAAAGTCACGTATAACTTATTTTTTGTAAGGCAATTTATTATTATTTGTATGGAGATAATTTACTTACACTGAACGCATACAAAAAATTCTAAGACAATACTGATGCATATGGTTTATTTTTTTGTGTTTTTTGTAACTCTTCACATTTAGGTGCAGCTTTCAGGCTTTTCAGGAATTGTAGCAGCTATCTGGTTGCTAGGGCTTAATTGGTCTAAAATGGATTTAACAGATGCTTCAGGGAAAGAAAGACCATGGCCTTTTAGTTTGCTTTGGCGCAGAACATTGCTGCATTACTCCAAATATACAGCAGTACAATGCAACATAATCTGTACATGGACCAGCATCAAGGAGGGACAAGAAAGAATCTTAAGGGGTCTGTTGCAGTAGGGAATCTCTGATACACATAACAGAAAGCAAAAGGAATGGATCTGCTACACAATGGGGGCAATGTGTGGTGGTTGGCGGATGTGTTCACGTGAATTGGGGTCATGGTCAAGTATGTGTTCTTGGTGAGCTTTTTTTTGCACTTGGGGCCTCATTCTATTTATTTGGCAGGGATAACAGTCTGGGCCCTCCTTTATGTATTATTATTATTATTATTTCTAAAGGCAGTCAACAGCCCAATCCTACGTACGAATCAAAATTCAAAATCAGTATTTCAATAGTTAAAGCGATACTGTCATGGGAAAACATGTTTTTTTCAAATCTCTCTGTTTATTCAGAGAACCTCCTTGTTTTATTTAAAAAAAACAAAACGTATTTCTATCAGTGTTATAGTCAGTTTGACTTTGTATGACCTGTAGTTTCCCAGGTAGTGTTGCCCTCCAGATGTCTGAGGTCACATTCTCAATAGGAGTGATGTAATTGTATTCAACTTTAGCATTTATTGCATGAAATGTTTGTGCAGAAGTGTGCATAGGAAATTTAGAACTCTGACGATTTCAGATATTTAATTTTACTGAAATGAAACACAAAATCATTTTTTTAATGTGACTTTTAAGGGCTTGTTCACCGTAGGGTTAAATTTTAGTATGATGTAGAGAGTGATATTCTGTGACAATTTGCAATTGGTTGGCATTTTTTATTATTTGTGGTTTTTGAGTTAGTTAGCTTTTTATTTAGCAGCTCCCTGCAACTCCCAGTAGTACATGCATTATATGGGACTCTCTCAGGTTGGTCCTCACTTTTGAACAAAGCCATGTGAATAAATGAGCTAACTACACACACACATAACAAATCTCTCAATAACATGGGCACCAGGGGTTCATGAAAAACTATTAAACACTTTATTTGCTGGATCTTAAACAAACTCTTTCATGTCACTTTAGAATGATACAGAACGCTTTTGATCACTCCACAGTATTTCAATAGTTAAAGGGATACTGTCATGGGAAAACATGTTTTTTTCAAAACGCATCAGTTAATAGTGCTACTCCAGCAGAATTCTGCACTGAAATCCATTTCTCAAAAGAGCAAACAGATTTTTTTATATTCAATTTTGAAATCTGACATGGGGCTAGACATTTTGTCAATTTCCCAGCTGCCCCAGGTCATGTGACTTGTGCCTGCACTTTAGGAGAGAAATGCTTTCTGGCAGGTTGCTGTTTTTCCTTCTCAATGTAACTGAATGTGTCTCAGTGGGACATGGGTTTTTACTATTGAGTGTTGTTCTTAGATCTACCAGGCAGCTGTTATCTTGTGTTAGGGAGCTGCTATCTGGTTACCTTCCCATTGTTCTTTTGTTTGGCTGCTCGTGGGGAAAAGGGAGGGGGTGATATCACTCCAACTTGCAGTACAGCAGTAAAGAGTGATTGAAGTTTATCAGAGCACAAGTCACATGACTTGGGGCAGCTGGGAAATTGACAAAATGTCTAGCCCCATGTCAGATTTTAAAATTGAATATAAAAAAATCTGTTTGCTCTTATGAGAAATGGATTTTAGCGCAAAATTCTGCTGGAGCAGCCCTATTAACTGATTCATTTTGAAAAAAAATGTTTTTTCCCATGACAGTATCCCTTTAAGTTTTTTGTGTACTCCTACTCAGGTCTGCACTGGGATTCGAAAAAGGCCCTGGCATTTCAAGTACACAGATGCCCAAACAGCCCCCAGCAGCCCAATACTTAGTGACTGCCTATGGGGTCTTACAGCAGCCCCTCTGGCATTTGCCACAAACCACAGATTGCCAATTCAGGCCTGACACACTAAAATTGATAAACTATATTAGAAGTTGTATTGGAGCAAAAACCAGTATAAATCTTATATAAGCATAGTAACATAGAGACAAGCTAATTTAAGTTGAAATAAGACATCAAGTTCAACCTTTTAAGTCTGTATATAACCTGCCTAACTGCTAGTTAATCTAGAGGAAGGCAAAAAAAACACCATTTGAAGCCTCTCTAATTTGCCTCGGAGGGGAAAAAACCTTCCTGACTCCAAGATGGCAATTGGACTAGTCCCTGATCAACTTGTAACTTCCATAACCCTGTATTTTCTCACTTGCTAAAAAGCCACCCAACCCCTTCTTAAAGATATCTAATCTATCAGCCAGTACGATTGATTCAGGGAGAGAATTCCATATCTTCACAGCTCTCACTATAAAAAAAACGCTTCAGTTTATTAAGACGGAACCTCCTTTCTTCTAATCGAAAAGGGTGCCCTCTTGTGAGTTGGAAGGACCTAATGGTAAACAAAGCATTAGAGAAGCTATTGTACGATCCCCTTAAATATATTGCGAGACCAAAACTGCATGGCATATTCCAGATGGGGCCGTACCAGCTCTCTGTATAGTGGAAGAATAACCCCCTCCTCCCTCTAATCTATGCCCCTTTTAGTACAGCTCAAGACCGTGTTTGCCCTTGAAGATGCTGACTGGTGTTGCTTGCTACAGGCAAGTTTATCTACAAGGACTCCAAGGTCCTTTTCCATTATAGATTTGCCTAGTGCAGTCCCATTAAGGGTATATGCAGCTTGCATATGTTTACATCCCAGGTGCACGATTCTACATTTATCAAATTGAATCTCATTTGCCACCTAGCTGCCCAGATTGCCAGTTTGTCAAGATCCTGCTGCAAGGATGCCACGGATGGAATTAATTGGGCTGCATAGTTTTGTGTCATCTGCAAATACTGATACATTACTTACAATGCCTTCACCTAAGTCATTAATGACCAAGTTACATTTTATATATTTCTAATATTTTTATAAATTAACGTAGGGGCTATATATTTGTTTTGGCATTTTCCTTTAAGGCTGTTGCATTTTACACCATTAGACATATAAATAAAGAATATATATTACCATACACTTAATGATGTATGTGTAAAGCAAACATAAAATATATAACATGTACATAGGTCTATGGTACATGTGTTTCTAGTTAAGGATCTCTCTGTTTATTCAGAGAACCTCCTTGTTTTATTTAAAAAAAACAAAACGTATTTCTATCAGTGTTATAGTCAGTTTGACTTTGTATGACCTGTAGTTTCCCAGGTAGTGTTGCCCTCCAGATGTCTGAGGTCACATTCTCAATAGGAGTGATGTAATTGTATTCAACTTTAGCATTTATTGCATGAAATGTTTGTGCAGAAGTGTGCATAGGAAATTTAGAACTCTGACGATTTCAGATATTTAATTTTACTGAAATGAATGGGGCCAGTAACTCCATTTGAAAGCTGGAAAGAGTCAGAAGAAAAAGCCAAATAATTAAAATACTATAAAAAAAAAAATAATGAAGACCAGTTAAAAAGTTACATATAACATATTAAAATCTAATTTAAAGGTGAACCACCCCTTTAAAAAAGTAGAACTTCTTATGAATTGAACCATTAATCTTTATTTTTAAATGAATTGATTTGTTAAAAATGTTGCCATCTAAAGAAATTGTCGAAAGAGTATAGAGAAGTGACAAGCTGTAGAAAAGGCCTGTGAATAGCTTTAAAAATAGCACATTAAGACTGGCTGAGAGATTCTCTACCCCAGCACAGTCTTGGGACTAGCAAGAGATCATACCTCCATAAGTAATAAAAGGCACAAAGTTTGCCCAATCAATAATATATTTGTTTTTAAACGAGCTGACCAGTGAATAATACCTGTTGGTTGGTATAAGTGAACTTGCTCCTTTATTCCATAACCCCCATACAGTCCGATAGTTACGGTAAATAAAGTCTTGAAAGAAAGCAAGAGCTAGGGGTTTGATGAATGTTGATTTTGTTTAAGGTATTAAGAGTGGTGCTAAAAAAAGCTTTAAAAGAGTATATGAACAGTCTTAAAACAACTGAACTGAAAAAAAAGTGTTTGGGATGTGAACAGTCCCTTTAAAGGAGAACTAAACCCTAATAATGAATATGACTAAAAATGCCATATTTTATATAAATATGGTTGTCATTTAAAATGATAATAAATCATTACTTAATTTATTCCCTTAAGGAGTAAATGTAGAAGCACCTAGAAACACCCTATGTGGCTTAATATAAAAGTAAAGACGTTAATAGGGAAGAAGAGAAAGGCATGTATAAACTATCTGTTGGGACAGAAGCTGCTTTTAATGAATATAAACTCTATAATAAATATTGCAAAACAGCAACATCTGGAAAGCAAAGAAAGGAAATGAAGAGTGCATTGCGGCTGAGGCTAAGACTAACCTCAAAAGGTTTTTAAAGTATCTTAATAGTAAAAAGATACTGGTTGAGAGTGTTGCTCCTTTAAATAATGGTACCAGTATGGTTGTAACAAATACAACAAAAGCAAATGTGCTAAATCATTTTTTAGTGTATACAATAAGGAGTTCCCAGGCTCACTTCATAGCTGCACTGATGGCTCAGCTCAGTCTAGTCAGTGGCTGACTCAGGATAAGATTCATAAAGCTTTAATAAAAATTTATGTAAACAAGGCACCAGGGTCAGATGGTATACAAGTGAGGGAATACACGGTTATGGAAGATAGCTCATAGTACAAGTTTATCCAGGGACTAGTCCGATTGCCATTTTGGAGTCAGGAAGGAATTTTGTCCGTGTCTGAGACAAATTGGAGAGTATTCAAATGGGGGGTTTTGCCTTCCTCTGGATGAACTAGCAGTTAGGCAAGTTAAAATAAGTTTACCATTTGAACTTGATGAAAGTGTGTCTTTTCTCAACCTAACTTACTATGGGAACTTATTGCACAAGCCTAAAGTTTCAGTTTATCAATAGCAGCAATAATCCAGGACTTCAAACTTGTCACAGGGGTCACCATCTTGGAAAGTGTCTGTGACACTCACATGCTCAGAGGGCTCTGAGCAGCTGTTGAGAAGCTAAGCTTAGGGGTCATCATTATTATCAAGCAGAAAATGAGGTTGGCCTTTAATATAAACCGATGCCACAAGGTTGAGTATTATATTTTGATGCTCGTTGCACTGGTTTCTGTACCAAGAAGTAATTATCTATATTAATTACAAATCAGCCTTGTTTCGTGACATTTATATTATATATATAGCATATTTTGCCGTTTGGTCCCTAAGCTCAGTAAGTGACAGCGGCATGGAACATGTGCAGTGAATCAGCAGAAAAGAAGATGGAGAGATACTTGGGACATCTTCAGAGGCATAGATCTTCCCTGCTAAAGGGCTGTGGTTGCCTTGGGCTGGTATAGAAGCCCAAAACATAATGTACAGCAACATTTCTAGCCTACTTGCTTAGTTAATCTTTAGTTCTCCTTTAACAGCTTTAAGTTCTCCTTTAACAGCTTTAAGTGATTTCACAATTTGGTTTGGCACCTTAATGATTGGCACTTTATGACAGTATAAAATTTGGTTCAGCACTGGTTTTATTGGATTTTACAGTTGCAGATCCTGCCAGCATCCTCCATGGACCCACAGAAAGGGGAGACTTGTGTAGTGAGCACAGACTGCTTTACAGACGTATTGATATAATAGAAGAGGTAAGAAATCATATATTATTATAAAAATATGAAATCAAAATATATGCAAGAATTACTTAGAAAGATGTTGCCTGCATAAAATACAAATAATTACAGGAGTAAACGGAATCTGGAGTAAGAAAGGTTATTGGAGTATAAGTGGAGTTCATATAAACAAAATCCTTACTCCATTTTACAAACACTGCAAATTTAGTACAAAAAATTTATCAGACAAATCTGGAGTAACATATATAGCACACCAAAACAGGCCTCCTATAGGATGACAGTTCACATAGGGATTACCAAATTGCAGCCCAATTGCAGCCCATATTTGGTACCCCCAGGAACATTTTTCATGCTTGTTTTGCTCCCCAACTCTGTTTGTATTTGTGGCTCACGGTTAAAAAAAGTTTATGGGCCCCTGATGTAGGGTGTATTCTATGGAGCCTTCATTTTTCACATTGCTGCAAAAATAAATAAGTAACCCACATAGTAGCATAAGTCAGGTTAAAACAAGGCATATAAAGATAAGTAATACAAAGTAGCAATAACAAAACATTTGTAGCCTTACAGAGCATTTGTTTTTTAGATGGGGTCAGTGACCCCCATTTGAAAGCTGGAGTCATAAGAAAAAGGCAAATCTTTCAAAAGCTACAAACAAAAAAAATTAAGACTAATTGAAATGTTGCTTACAATTAGTCATTCTATAACATACTAAAAGTCAACTTAAAGGTTAACTCACTTGCAACTCCATTTTATCCTCAGTAAAAGAGACAACACTTTTCCAGTATTCAGTTATTTTCGGATCTCTGACCTGCGTGTCTAAATGACCCACATATTAAGGTACCAGTAGGGGGTGGAAAGGGAATCACCTACATGCCTCCCTCGTATGCAGAGACATGCATACATTTTTAAAAGCAGGAAGGCAGTGTACAAAGTGCAAAATACACACTGCCTTAAGGTGGCCATACACGGGCCGATAAAAGCTGCCGACAGACCGAGTCGGCAGCTTATTGGCCCGTGTATGGGGGCCCCCGACGGGCTTCCCCGATCGAGATCTGGCCGAAAGTCGGCCAGATCTCGATCGGATGGGATTAAAAATCCCGTCGGATCGCGGCCGCATCTGTTCGTTGATGCGGTCCCGCGATCCGACCGCCCGTTTGGCGAACGCTAGGATCCGATCGTTGGGCCCTAGGGCCCACGATCGGATCAGCCCGATATTGCCCACCTCAAGGTGGGCATATCGGAGGGAGATCCGCTCGTTTGGCGACATCGCCAAACGAGCGGATCTATCCGTGTATGGCCACCTTTACTGCTCGTACAGTATCAAAAGCCTGAAAAAAAACACTGTCAGAAAATTAAAGATAAATCAGAGATTAGTAAGAAAACTGACAAAGGATTTGTTAAGTCTTTGGCACTTAGGGCCAGATTTACTAAGGGTCGAAGTGAATTCGAGGAAATTTTCGAAGTAAAAAAATTTGAAATTCTAAATCATTTTTTGGATACTTCAAACCATCGAATAGGATACTACGACTTCGAATTTACTTTGACTTCGATTTGAAGTAAAAAACTTTCGAATATTCGACTATTCGATAATCGAAGTACTGTCTCTTTAAAAAAAACTTTGACTTCAATACTTCACCAAATTAAACCTTCCGAAGTGCTATGTTAGCCTATGAGGACCGTGTACAACATTTTTCTAAGTCTTTACACATCAAATAAAAATTGCTCGATCGTATGCTTAAATCGTTCGAAACCTTCAATCGAACGATTTGTATTTGATCGCAGGATTGCCAAATTTGCTGAAAAAACTTCGAATTCGATATTTGAATTCAAAGTTTTTTATTTCGATGGTTGAATTTCGAAGTTTTTTGTACTTCGAAATTCGACCCTTGATAAATCTGCCTCCTTAAATTGTTATTATTTTCTCTGTTGGACATTTTTTTCTCTGTTGACGGCTGTCCTCTTCTGGATGATATTTCCCCTGTCTGGCCAGTAAAAATGATGCTCAATGCCAATGTCATTAAATCACATAGTCACATAGTAAGTTAGGTTGAAAACAGTTCAACCTTTTAACTATTTTGTAACCTGCCTAACTGCTAGTTGATCCAGAGGAAGGTAAAAAAAAAACCCATCTGAAGCCTCTCTAATTTCCCTCAGAGGGGGAAAAATTGCTTCCTAACTCCAAAATGGCAATCAGACTAGTTCCTGGATCAACTTGTACTATGAGCTATCTTCCATAACCCTGTAATCCCTCACTTGCTCAAAAGCACCCAACCCCTTTTCAAAGCTATCTAATGTATCAGCTTGTACAACTGATTCAGGGAAAGAATTCCACATCTTCACAGCTCTCGCTGTAAAAAACCCCTTCCAAATATTTAGGCGGAACCTCTTTTCTTCTAATCGAAATGTATGACCTTGCGTCAGCTGGAAAGACTGGTAAATAAAGCATTAGAGAGATTATTATATGATCCCCTTATATACATAGTTATCATATCACCCCCTAAGCACCTCTTCTCCAGAGTGAACAACCTCAACTTGGCCAGTCTTTCCTCATAGCTAAGATTTTCCATACCTTTTACCAGTTTCTCTGTACCCTTTCTGATACAATAATGTCCTGTTTGAGCACTGGAGATGGCATATTCTAGATGGGGCCTTACCAGAGCTTTATACAATGACCCCTTCCTGCGTGAATCAATGCCCCTTTTAATACAGCTCAAGACCTTGTTTGCCCCTTTTTTTAACTTCTTTTTTATTGATGAATAGACATTCAATACATATCAGAGGCGTTTCTGTTTCATACAAGTACCATTACATCCCATATTATATCACCTTGTTTAAACATTTTTCTTATTACAAGAATACATATATATATATATATATATATCCCCCACCTTCTTACATAATACCTGAAATGGCCTATTGTGTTTAAATTGGTGGGTCCTGGAGGAGGATTCTCTTTGTGTACCAAGAGGTCCCTTGGAAGTATTGCATCAATGCATGTTGTTTTTCATTAGGTAACTTTGTGATGTAGCTCTGCCATGTTTCAAAGAATTTTTAACACGCACTTCTTTCTGCATAGATACTTCTATCCAGGCCATATCAAACAAGTGGGGTAATTTTGGCTTAAACAGGGTAATGGATGGAGGCTGTGGTTTAATCCAGCCCTGGAGGATTGTTTTCTTCGCCACTGCTGAGATGATGATCAAAAGATGCCCTTGGTTAATTTGAGATGGTAGGTGTGGTGTGAGGCCTACTATAGCCCACTCTGGGGACATTGGGGTATAATTTAGAAGGTTTGCGTTGGAGAAATCTCTTACCTCCCTCCAAAATTTTTGAATAAATGGGCAGCTCCAGAGGGCATTGAATGTCGGCCTATTCTTGGTTACATTTCGGGCATCTACTATGTTGCCACATTTTTAGTTGGTATAATTTTTGAGGAGAATAATATGAGCAGTGAAAAATCTTTAAGAACATTTCTCTATAGGAGGGCATGGGAAGTGCCTTTATACAATTATTCAGTGCCTTCAGAATATCTGCCATGTCCACGTCAGGTAACCATTGTGTTCATTTTCCTGCAACTTCCTTTCCTTTGGTATAGTCATATAACTCTGTGTTCCTCCTATAGTAGTGTGAGATAGCTCCCTTACTTGTCCACTCCTCTCCAAGAATCTGTCCCAGTCTAAATCTGATAAACAATTGCAAACCCTTTTTGTGTAGCTTTGTAGTTGCATGAATGCCATGTTGTGTGCATGTACTGCGGGAACTTTTTCTTGGAAAGTCAGTGGTCTTTTGAGGTTTTTGTTCACTACATGTTTTATGGCTGTGAGACCATCTTCCTTCCATCTTGTGAATGGGTAAGAAGCTTGACCGTGTTGAATTTCTTCATTGCTTAAGAAGGTGCAGTGTATTGAGTGGTGGGAGTTTAAATTATGTTTGCATCTCAATAACCTTGTTTGCTCTTGATGTTGCTGACTGGCATTGCTTGCTACAACCAAGTTTATCATCTACAAGGACTCCAGGGTCCTTTTCCATAACAGATTTGCCTATTGCAGTCCCATTAAGAGTATAAGTGGCTTGGATATTTTTACATCCCAAGTGACTTTAGATTTATCAACATTGAATCTCATTTGCCACTTAGCTGCCCAGTTTGTCAAGATTCTGTTGCAAGGATGCCACATCCTGGAATTAATTGGGCTTGATAGTTTTGTGTCATCTGCAAACACTAATACATTACTTACAATACCCTCCCCTAAGCCATTAATGAACAAGTTAAATAAAAGTGGACCCAATACCGAGCCCTGAGGGCAGTGGCGTAACTACTACAGAGTGGGGCGGGTGCAGGATGTGCATGCACATTATACGTTATAAGTGTATATAGAGCTATTAAATGTGTAAAAGCAACATACCACTAACCTTGTATTTTTGTTACCTGCTTTGATTTGCTTTCCAATTTATTTTCTAATATATCTCTGCCTTTCTCTACTATTTCTTTGTCTTTTTTTCTTTCTTCCAGCATTTCTTTAAAGTTTTACATATTATTCTAACTCTTCAATACCAATTTTATCTTTGTACCTCTCATTATACCTTTTCTTCAGAATTCAATTCCACCTTTCTGAATCTTTTGACAAAGTTTAAAATTTTCCTCTTCACATATGTATGTTCTTAAGTGGAATGTGAATAAATTACTGCAATAGCAAGTCCTAACCTTGCCTCTGGTAATTATTAACATGTATTTATATAGCGCCAACATATTGTGTAGCACTAATGTAAATCCATAGCCAGCAACCATACAATCTTCTGGCTCAGCTCCAAACAGACAGCACGATATACACATGCGAGATAAGAACTACAGACGCTCATTCTGTCCAATCCTCCCGTGTTGCGCATGCTACCTGCTACTGTTTAAAGAAGTTAACTGTTAAGAGAACTGAGACAAGAGATCATATGGCAAGGGATTTACAGGCAAGTTTAGGCTTGCTTTATTTAGCACTCATTCTCTCTCCGCTCTGCCACTCTGCTGTTCCACGTTTTACAAAAATAGCTCCAGTATTTTGAAAATTTGCAATCAGCATCTCCTGCGGGCCCTAATCGGTGCTGGCCTGGGGGCAGTCGCACCCCCTGCATCCCTGGTAGTTACACCACTGCCAGAGGGACCCCATTAATAACCTTAATCCAAGTAGAGAATGTACCATTAACAACCACCCTCTGTACCCGATCCTGTAGCCAAAGTTTACCTATCCATGTGCAAACGACTTTAATAAGCCCAACAGACCTTAATTTAGAAACAGTCATTTGTGGGGCAAGGTATCAAATACTTTGGCAAAATTCAAATAGATCACATCTACTGCCCCCCACAGTCTAGCATCTTACTTACCTCATCATAAAAAGCAATCAAATTTGTCTGACATGACCTATCCTTGATAAAGCCATGCTGATCATAATGCCATTCACTAGGACAAGCCTTCAAATAATTTGCCCACCACAGATGTCAAACTGATTTAGCACATTTGCTTTTTCTGTATTTGTTACAGCCATACTGGTACCATTATTTAAAGATGCAACACTCTCAACCAGTAGTATCTTTTTACTATTAATATACTGTACTTTTTGGGGTTAGTCTTAGTCTCAGCCGCAATGCACTCTTCGTTTCCTTTTTTTGCCTTCCGGATTGCTGTTTACAACATTTATTATAATGTCTATGTTCATTAAATGCTTCTGTCCCAACAGACTTGTAGTTTTTAAATGCCTTTCTATTCTTTCCTATTAACTTCTTTACTTCTATATTACAAATTACACATAGGGTGATTCTTAGGGCTTCTACATTTACTCCTTAAGGGAATAAATTGAGAACAGTAATGATTTAATATCATTTTAAATGACAACAATTTCTGTTCTGTGTATTTAGCTGAAAACATAATGCCCCAATCAATGCCCTGAAGGGCAGCCCTCAAGGCAGTAAAATTAGCTTTTCTGAAATTCATGGCTTTTGTTGCCCAGTGTATATTTGTTTTTTGCACCAGACATTAAATGATATAACATTATGGACACTATTACTCAGGGGTTCAATGACTCTGTCACATTTGCTATAATAGATAAATAGTGAAGATAGACACAAATAAAGAAGGCTGGAAAAGTTGGCAATCATATATCATTCTCCAAGCACTCACAAGGAGTGTGGAAGCGACTCCAACATTTTTTCGGTATGACATGCAGTGTATAATTGCCTCCTGCACACTAGCAGTGTATAACTGCCTCCAAAATTGTCTTTGTCTCACATGAGGTTCGTAATTGCATCCAGCATTGTTGTCAAACAAGCAATGTTGCCGGTAAATGTGAGCCATAACCTAGGTCAAACCTGGTAATGTAGAACTGGTGAAGACAGCATGATGGTACATTTATGCCTGCTATGGTAGGTGATCTGCGCTACTGCATGCATTACAAAAAGTTTGTTCCTTTGAAAACTAAGGATATTTTGATTTAGTCACTCACTGACCAGTAAATCTAATCTGTTTACTTTTTACCTTTTCTTTGTAAGGATACAAAAAAATAAATAGCTTTCATAACATGCCTATGCTACAAAGGCTTATTGTGTAGTTAAAATGTAAACTGAGCTCCAGATGTAAAAAATAAAAACGCATTGCCACCCAGTGGCTAAACATATCGTAACACACAAGGCATAGCGTTGGTGCTAAAATGTATCATTAATAACACTACTCAATTAGAATTAAATTTTTTGCATTACATTTTTTTTAACTGTTTTTGGTTGGACATCTCCTTTAAGACTCTGAATATAAGCAGAAAAAAGGTTAGAAAAGAAGGAAACACATAAGGGGTCATTTCTGTCACCTATCACTGTGTAAGAGCACTACAGAGCACAAAAGTGTGCCCTTCGTGATCATTTAAAATGCACTTCTGGGGTGTGGCTGAGTTGTGAACCTAAAACAAGGTAAGGGACAGTTAGGGGCGTCTGTATACATGGTGGGGGAATCAGGTGTCTGTGCTCTGTTTTTGGAAAACAGAGCCCTGCAGCAATTTCAATGGGCAGGGTAGGGTGCAAAGTGCAGAATACATTGTGGATTGCCCCCATGTTTTTGCACTTTGCACTCTGTCCTTCATAAATGAATCCTATATTTTTATATTACAAAACGATATCCCTTTCCTTAATATTACATACAATTTTACAGTAAATATAAAAACATTATTTGGAAGAGTATACTTGCACTTCTCACAGTACCAAATCTGTCTCTCACTCTCTCTTTTTCTGCAGCAAGTAGAGAAAACTGTGGAGTATCTTTATTCAGAGATTGATTCACTGCTGGACTCCATATCAGGGGCATCATGGGCACTTCCCTCTGCTCCTGGGGCTCCTCTCTTGGATATATTTGATGATGGTAAGTGGGATTAGAGGCCTCTGGCAAAATGTAAAAATTACCATATAGATGTGATTTTTATGTACACAGAGTGCTAAGTAAAATAACGTATGTTATTCATGTTTGATCACTAAAGGCAATAATGATATAGGCCTATCTGCATCCAGGGCCGCTCCTGCCATGAGGCAAGGTGAGAACCAGTTACAAGGGGCGGCAAAAAGCCACCTCCTGTAACTTTAAGAGCCGAATTTCCATTTTTAAACCGGAAATTCGTCTCTGCTGGTCCAGAAAGCGATGTAGCACTCATTGTGCTATCGATGCAGTCCCTTTTGACACACTCCAACACTAAACTTTTAAGCGCAGAGCGGGACAAGGGAGCGGCATCAAGGTTGCAGCCTTAGGCGCAGGAGCCCGTGCAGTGTCGGACTGGGACACCAGAGGCCCACCAAAAAGCCTAAGACCAGGGGCTCACCAATTAATCTTAGACCAGGGGCCCACTCTCAGTACTATTATTCTTCCTCTCCTCACTTAACCTCTATTCTCTTAGTCTCTTTTCTTTACATACTATAATCTATTATTCCATCTATTTAGCCTCTTTGTTCTATTAAAAATAGGGAATGGCCATGAAATAGCCCAAATGCTTAGCATCATGAGGGCCCACTGACACCTGGGCCCACCGGGAGTTTTCCTGGTATCCCGATGGGCCAGTCCAACACAGAGCCCGCGGTTCGCCCCTGTCTGCATTTGGCTAATTACTGGCTTAATTTTACTTGAAATTGCATGAGTTCTGATGTGTCACTACATATGATACACAGTATATCAACTGGATCTAATTTTTATAGAAAAACTCCCTTTTAATATAAAATTGTATTTTATTGGATGCACTGAACTCAGTTATCCTCTTCACCTGGCAAATAAAAATTATACTCAAGGCCAATGATCTTAAAGGGGTGGTTCACCTTTATGTTAACTTTATTATGTTATAAAATATCCAATTCTAAGCAACTTTTCAATTTGTCTTCATTATTTATTATTTATAGTTTTTTTTAATTACATGCCACCTTCTTATAACTCTTTCCAGCTTTCAAATGGGGGTCATTGGCCCCATCTAAAAACAAATGCTCAAATGCTCTGTAAGGCTACAAATAGTTACATAGTTAAATCGGGTTGAAAAAAGACAAAGTCCATCAAGTTCAACCCCTCCACATGAAACCCAGCATCCATACACACACCACTCCATACCATTACATAAATTTCCCATATATACCCATAACTATAGAGTTTAGTATCACAATAGCCTTTGATATTATGTATGTCCAAGAAATCATCCAAGCCACTCTTAATAAGCATTAACAGAATCAGCCATCACAGCCTCACTGTCCTCACTGTGAATAACCACCTATGCTGCTTCAGATGAAAGTTCTTTTCTTCTAGTCTTCTTGTCTATAATGTCCTCTAATGTACTTGTAAAGTGTAATCATGTCTCAGCGCAAGCGTGTATTTTGCAGAGAAAACAACCCCAACCTTGTCTACCATTGTAATTTAAATATTCCATCCCTCTAACCAGTTTAGTTGCACGTCCCTGCACCCTCTGCAACTGCATACTTCAGGCGTGGCCTTACCAGAGACCTATAAAGAGGCATAATTATGTTTTCATCCCTTTAGTTAATGCCCTTTTTTATGCAAGACAGAAATTTATTTGCTTTAGTAGCCACAGAATGACACTGCCCAGAATTAGATAACTTGTTATCTACAAAAACCCCTAGATCCTTCTCAGTTAAGGAAACTCCAACACACTGCCATTTATTTGCATATATATATATATAATTTGCATTTATATTATTTTTGCCAAATTGCATATGCTTGCATTTATCAACATTGAACCTCATTTTCCAGTTTTCTGCCCAGTTTTCCAACTTAGTCAAATCAGTCTGCAAAGTGGCAACATCCTGCATGGAACCTATAGTTCTGCACAATTTTGTATCATCAGCAAAAATAGAAACAGTACTTTCAATGCCCACCTCCAGGTCATTAATAAACAAGTTGAAAAGCAAAGGACCAAGTACTGAACACTGCGGTACTCCACTAACAACACAAGGTCCAATAAGAAAATATTCCATTTACCACCACTCTTTGTAATCTATCTTTTAGCCAGTTCGCTGTGATGTACAAATACTATGTTCCAGGCCAGTATTCCTTAATTTAATCAGTAACCTTCTGTGTGTCACTGTATTGAAAGCTTTAGCAAAATCTAAAGTAAATCACCCACTGCCATCCCAGAATCAAGGTCCCTGCAACAAATGTATTGTTATTGATAATTTTTATTACTCATCGTTCTATTAAGGCCCTCTCCTATACATATTCCAGCCTCTTATTCAAATCAATACATGGTTGCTAGGGTAATTTGAAATCAAACAATCAGAACTGCAAACTGGAGAGCTTCTGAATAAAAAGCATTATAGAAAAGTGATACCAGTCATTAGACAGACTAATTGCAGTCAAGTAGCAGCATCTAATAAATGCACTTGCTCATCTCTATAGTAGAGATGTACCAAATCCAGGATTCGTTTCCGGCCAAGATTCAGCTTTTTTCAGTGCCTGGCCAACCAAATCCAAACAATCACTTTTCATCACACAAACAAAAAAGCCAAAAATTTTCAACTGTGCACTGCACACAACATTCTCTTTCCCCCTTGTTTCTCTAATACACACGTGAAAATTAGGGTTCCGATTCAGATTCTTTCACAAAGGATTCTGATTCAGCCTAACTCTGAAATAGTGGATTCGGTGCATCCCTAAGCTTTGCATTCATTACTATGTGCCATGTATGTGCTAACATTCCAGGCAAGGAGGAGTTGTATGTTTCTTGGGGATGAATATAGTTTATCAACTGATACTGAAAAACCACCACCCACTATATAGACTGTGGGGCTCATTTATAAACACTGGGCAAATTTGCACCTGGGCAGTAACACATAGCAACCAATCAGTGATTAGCTTTTTTCAGTTAGCTGTAGATTGAACACTGAAAGCAATCATCTGATTGGTTGTCATGGGTTACTGCCCAGGAGCAAATTTTCCCAGTGTTTATAAATGAGCCCCCACATGTCTACAGGTATGTGGACATCCTTTCTATTTATTGGACCTGGCTGTTTAAAAGAACAGTAACAAAAAATGAAAGTGTTTTAAAGTAATACAAATATAATGCAGTGCTGCCCTGCACTTGTAAAACTGCTGTGTTTGCTTCAGAAACACTACTATTTGTAAAATTATTCCAAATCATTTTAATAATGTAACAGAAGATTTTCTTTGTTTTGCAGATTCCAGATGAAGACTTTTCTTTTTTCTTCTCCCCTGTATTTCTCTTTGTTCACACATTTAATTGACTTTGTCACTGAGCACTTTTGGAGAACAGATATATTTTAATAAAAAGTCTGGTTTCTGGTACTCTGTGGCACAAAGCACAGATGCATTTATAACATACATTTGGGAGATGTATATTCAAAAGTAATCTTACTTTTAACTTAACTTTTCAGCGGCAAGGCTGTGATGTGGCAAATCACCGCCAATGGGAGTCCAGTCTGGATTTCCTTCTTTGGAAAACTGGGCAGGCAATTTTGACCCAAACAACCCCTCCAAAACCCAGGCTGTCTGGGTCAAAACAGGACAGGTGGCAACCCTACACTGTCTAGCGATGTCATCACCCCCCACCAACCAACATCATCAGCCCATTTATCAATGTCATTGATCCTCCCACCAACATCACACACTTCCCCTTAACATCTGAAGCTCCCTCCCTGCTGGTAAATTAAATTTTCAAAGGTGGCAATCCTAGTTGTCAGGACGAGGCAGCATTAGTGTGCAGATGCGGTCCTTGACCCCAATGTGATAATCAAACTTGCCTTATAACATAAGCCCCCATTCACTGCCTTTCAATGACCACCTGCAGAGTCTATTACAATGAAAAATGTCCCTATTTGTGAAGCTGACCTATAGATGTAGGGTAACGCAGCAGAGTTTACAGGCATCATCTTCTGTATCTTCAGTGACACGAAGCTTGCTGGCGCATGTGTAATTGAAGATACTTTGGATTAGATACTTTTCCTTGTAACATACTCTGCACAGAGAGAGCAGGCATGGGGGCCAGTGGAGGGCAACCAATGGGGCTTTTGTCTGTGGAGGGGTTTAATTTTACTTTAAAGGAAGCAAGAAAAGGGAAGCATTGCTTTGTATACAGAGAGAGTAAAAGAAGCAGACAATGTTTTTACTTGGGAAGGTGTAGTGCAAAAGAAGCAAAAATGAAGGAAATAAAACACTATGGGGCAAATTTACTTACCTCCGTAGATCCGCCAGCGTTGTCTTCAGCACACTTCGCCAGGCATAGATTCGTCAGGACATCGCAAATTCATGAAGATCCGAAGTTCCGCACAAGTTACCGATCGTTTCCGAAGTTGCGCTAGCGAAGTTACGATGAGCGGTCCGAAGTTGCGCTAGCGAAGGCTAATTTACATACGGCGCCAAATTTGAATTTCAATGGATGTGTATGCAGCAGCGCATACAGAACACTACACAAGCCCAGGGAAACTTAATAAAAGTTTATTTAGGTGTTCTAATGCCCTACACATGTGCCCACAGTATAGTTAAGGTGCCACAAATGTAGGGGGGAAGGTGGGCACCCTAAAAAAAAAATTCGATCTTTTTCAGCCTATCACCCAAAAAACGCCAATTTCAACTATTTTGGGACTTTTTTTTTAAATCTACTCTATTGCCCTTCGCCTACTCTAACCTGGCAAAGTAAACTCTGGCGAAGGAGGTCACGTTCAGAAAAAGATCAATGTTAGTAAATTTGCATATTTTTCACCCGGTTCGCCAGAGTGCAACTTCGCCAGCATTAGGGTGCGAAGTTGCGCTAGGCTATCAGCATCGCTGGCGAATTTTCGCCAGGGTGACTGATAGAAAATTTTCGAAGTTGCGAAATGACTTCACGCTGGCGAATTTTCGCCAGCGTTAGTAACTTCGCCCTTTAGTAAATTTGCCCCTATGGCGTACAAATAAAAGTACTACATTACTAAATTAAATGGAACCAACAAAAACTAAATGCATTGCAGTCTGCAATTGTTAGAAGACTTAAAAGTATACTGTCATGGAAAAAAAATTTTTTCAAATAGAATCAGTTAATAGTGCTGCTCCAGCAGAATTCTGCACTGAAATCCATTTCTCAAAAGAGCAAACAGATTTTTTTATATTCAATTTTGAAATCTGACATGGGGCTAGAAATATTGTCAATTTCCCAGCTGCCCCAAGTCATGTGACTTGTGCTCTGATAAACCTCCTCAATCACTCTTTACTGCTGTACTGCAAGTTGGAGTGATATCACCCCCTCCCTTCCCAGCAGCCAAACAAAAGAACAATGGGAAGGTAACCAGATAACAGCTCTCTAACACAAGATAACAGCTCCCTGGTAGATCTAAGAACAACACTGAATAGTAAAAACGAAGGATTCGGGGGTTTCGGCCGAATCCAAAATAGTACACATTCTAACAAATCCAAAATGAGTAAACATGTCTTTCTACTGCAAACTACCAAACTGCAAAGCCATGCTGAACGTAGAGGTTTTATGAAATTTCTGAAAATCATCACAAAGCTTGCATTTTGCCCCATTATATGCCCCACATTTCATAAGGTATCAGCATAAAACATAATAAACATCTAGGGAATAGTTTGATGCCCAATATGCATAGATATACCAAACTATGTAGCGCTCAGAACCCCCAAATGGATATACTGTATAGCAGACAAAATTTCCATGGGTGAAACAAAAAACAGTGTGAAATGCAATAAATTTACTATAATCCAATAAAACCACAAAAATCGATGTTTTTTTCTGCCTAGTTTAATCAACAGTCAGAAACATAGTTTGAATATTTTAGCTTGACCAAAAAGGTTTTACGGACAGAAACAAGCAGATAACATCTACACAGAGCTGAAATTAAACAACAAAATAACATACAAAAGGTATTGCGCAATACGGTTAGCGAATATGCTATTTGCTATTTGCAAGGAAACAAAATTTTAAGGCAAGAAAATAGACACGACAGATGTGATAAGAAAAAAACCCCACAAAACAGTGTAAGTGTGTATGCATGTTTACACTTTGCAAATTGCATTTTATGTGCATGTGTGTGCTTTGAATGTATGTGACCCCCTGATCCACAAAAATGTATGTGTGTGTGTGTGAATGTAAGTGTGTATAAGTGCAATAAGTGTATGTGGATAGAGGCTGAAAATCTAGCTGGGAGAGCTGGAGGGGGTCCCACGAAGAGCAGGAAAAAGCCTTCTCCCAAGTTCCGGTGGGGGTCCAGGAAGCATTTGCAGCAGAAGGAATATAATTCACGTGCCTGCTGCTGCACTGGGGCCCCTGCTCAATCGTGCTGCAGGGGCCACTCGATCCCCTGCTCTGCTCATTGCCTAGGGGCAGGGAAAAGAGCAGGGAAGGAGCGAGTGACCTAAAAAGCCACTCCCCAACCTGGAAGTGCTGCAGATCGTAGACTCTATAATCTGTGGCACTTGAATTATTTTATCCACAGATCATAGATTCTACAATATGTGGCACTTAAAGGGTTAAAGGGCAAGTGAGACATTGATCATCTTATGTAAATAAAAACATTAGTGCCACTAGATTTATCAGAGTAAGCTTTTTTTAATTTGCTTTATAGCAAGGATATACAAGTCAGCACACACTCCTCCACTCCTGTAGGTGTACGTTCCGATAGTGGCCACAATCCACTCAGTACAGCAAAAATCTCGATAATGGACAGCACCTTTTTATGTAAATAAAAAGCCTTTATTGTTACATGGCTACGACCAACGATACAGTAACGTTTCGAGCCACGTCCTGGCTCTTTGTCAAACTAACTGGTACATTTATCAGACTTCTTTTTAAAGCACTCCAGATAGCGCCCTCTGGTGTGTTAAGTTACATACAAAACATGGTCAATTTAAAACAGTACACACAAAGTTTCCAATATTATACAATGTAACGGTACAGATGTAAACAATATATCCTGTTGCCACTGGCACTTATCTGTCCATGTAATCCAAATTGTTCACGTTATTGTGTGTAAATAAATCTGTAAAATATAAATATTAAAATCGAAGTTAAAAACTAAACTTTAATATATTGTATGCAAATCGTATTCTTTATTTAGGCCATTGGGGGTTAAGGTTTCTAGGCGGCAGATCCAGTATGCTTCCCTTTTTAAGAGTTTCTTTACTCTATCCCCACCTCGTCTAGGGCGGGTATGGATTCCACTACCTGAAACCGCAGCTGTTGTACCACATGGCCCATCTCCACGAAGTGCCCCGCTACAGCTTGCTCAATCTTTTTGGTTTTAATGGCCGATTTATGTTCCCTTATCCTCTCCCTCACTTGGCGAGTAGTTTGTTCTACATACATAAAGGCCAAGTTGTTAACAGATACAACGCCATTTGATGATCTATGTCTAGCTAAGGACTCACCATAACATACCATTTCGCAGATTTACAATATCATTCGCAATCTTAAACAGTTACAGTTACCTGGTTACACCACAAAATGGGCAGATGATATCGAACGCATAATAACCGAGAAAGAGTGGGATATTAGCTTTAAGCTAACACATACAATGGCAACAGCCTGTAAAGCTCAGGAGACGAATTATAAAATACTGTCCCGATGGTATCGCTGCCCGGTGGTCCTGCATAAGATGTTCCCAAACTCCTCTAACAAATGCTGGAGGTGTAATTTGCACAAGGGTGATATGCTGCATATGTGGTGGGATTGTCCTATGATTCGAACCTACTGGGTCACTATAATAAAATGTATATCTAGAGTGACGGCTATAGACCTCCCCATTGACCCTGGGATGGCACTCTTGTCAATACCTCCTCCACAAACCATTATTGTGCGGAAGGCATTGGTTGCTTTCGCCCTAACGGCGGCCAGATCAATTATTCCCAGATATTGGAAACAGAGTATTACTCCGCCTGTAGGGGACTGGACAAAGGAACTTAACTCTATCATGCGCAATGAAGAATTGCTCTCTTATTCAAACAAAACACAGGACAACTTTGTCCGCACATGGTCGACATGGATCGTATTTAGAGAATCCCCTGAATATACTGCTATGCTTGTCAGTTAAATGTGTAATCTGTTTCTCTGTCCCTCTCTCTGTATGCCCAGGACAGCACAGGGTGACCTTGAGATAATTCATAGGATGTTACATGCTCTGGTTTAGCATACCCCCTCGTTTGCTGAGAGGGAAACCAATGGTATTGTATTGGAACTGTGTCCCCCCCTCCCCTTGTTATTGATGCATAGCGTGCATACATGACTCTACTTAAAGGAATATAGTTAAAACTTTCTGTACTCATTACTCTGGAAATTGTATAAGTGATTTTGGCTACACTTAGATTTTTACCTTGCAAAATGTGATAATGCATGATTGATACACTCTAGTTATGTATGCGTGTAACTCTTACATACCAATCTTGATGTTCTTTGTGTGTACTTTGTATTTCAACGGAAAATAAAGAATATATAAAAAAAAAAAAGGTGCTGTCCATTATCGAGATTTTTGATGTGCTTTATAGCAAACCATTTCCTACACCCCTTGTGTATCTACAGTGAAACCACAATTTTACATCCCCTGATTTTAAGTTTTCCCTCATTTTACACTTTTTTTTCTGACAAACTTTTTCCCATGACAATCTTAAAATGGGGGTTCTAATGTACTTCAATTCACTTTCCAGTAGGAGTCTAGTCACAGTGTTCTGTTCAGCATCTCTTGTAGTGGCAATGAAAATGAATCACTGGGAACTGCTTCAATGTTTTAACCCTTTAAGTGCCAGCAGAATTTCACATTTCTCGTACGCGAAATGCCAGACGTTTTTTAAGCATTTGGTACTTGTTCAGTTTAACAAGGTTTTTCTGTAGGAAAACCTCCATGAAACTAGGAAAATTATATATTGTTTCTTTTGTTATAAATTGGACTTTGACATGCAAGTGTAATTTTGCAACTTTTCTGGAGATTTAGTGTGTATTTTGGGTGAAATATGTAAAAAAAAAAAAAATTATTAAAAAATGGAGTATATCTTGAGTTTTTTTTCCACAGAAAAGTTGATTTTACGAGCATTTTTTTTGTGTTTGTAAAAGCCGTGAACCTGCCAAGTCCAACGATACCAAATATGTATCAGTAACCCACTTTTTTTGTCCAGGAGTAACCCCCAAACTAAATCAGCATTTTCTAGAATTTTACACCAGAACAAAGTAGATAAGCACATGTAACAGTTGATGCAGCATAACTTATATGTAAATTTAAATTATCCCTTCAAGTTTGGTATTTTTAGAAACAACAGACCTTCAGGTTTGTAGGGGTGCTGTATTTTTTACTCAAAATTGAAATACATTTTACCAGCGCATCATGAAATTTAGAGCTTTTTTGTTGCATTTTTAGTTTTTTTCTAAAATGTAAACTTAGACGCAGGATCAAATGTAAATCTGACAAAACAACACGGTTATAAATGTTGAAACCACAGACAATTTGAAAGACAAACTTCTCATGAATAAAACAATACCCCATATGTATGGATACACATAGAGACGCAGCCACCAAACACCCCAAAACAGGAGCAATGCATAAGGGCAATTGCAGTTGAAAATCTGGGGACTGCGCTCTATGTGTACTACTTGCAGTTTTTCCATCTAAACACCCCCAAAATGTGAAATAACCCCCACAAACCATACATTACCGAAAAGTACACTTCTTCAGCTATTCAAAGATGCCATTCTCGCTTTTCTACACGGAGAATTGTGGCCGCAGTCCTTCGTAGAAGTCCGAGACTTGGCCTGAAATAAAGGAAAAAAGATATACAAAGCTAGATTTCTCCCTAACTATCCATGGTAACTACCAAAAACCTGCTCAATAACAATCTGCAAGTCCCCCTGAATGAAATGATACCCCCTATGTATGGATACACATAGAGACGCAGCCACCAAACACCCCAAAACAGGAGCAATGCAGAAGGGCAATTGCAGTTGAAAATCTGGGGGCTGCGCTCTATGTGTACTACTTGTGGTTTTTCAGTCTAAACACCCCCAAACTCTGAAATAACCCCCACAAACCATATATTACCGTAAAGTGCACTTCTTCAGCTATTCAAAGACGCCATTCTTGCTTTTCTACACGGAGAATTGTGGCCGCAGTCCTTCGTAGAAATCCGAGACTTGGTCTGAAATAAAGGAAAAAAGATATACAAAGCTAGATTTCTCCCTAACTATCCATGGTAACTACCAAAAACCTGCTCAATAACAATCTGCAAGTCCCCCTGAATGAAATGATACCCCCTATGTATGGATACACATAGAGACGCAGCCACCAAACACCCCAAAACAGGAGCAATGCAGAAGGGCAATTGCAGTTGAAAATCTGGGGGCTGCGCTCTATGTGTACTACTTGCGGTTTTTCAGTCTAAACACCCCCAAACTCTGAAATAACCCCCACAAACCATATATTACCGTAAAGTACACTTCTTCAGCTATTCAAAGACGCCATTCTTGCTTTTCTACACGGAGAATTGTGGCCGCAGTCCTTCGTAGAAATCCGAGACTTGGTCTGAAATAAAGGAAAAAAGATATACAAAGCTAGATTTCTCCCTAACTATCCATGGTAACTACCAAAAACCTGCTCAATAACAATCTGCAAGTCCCCCTGAATGAAATGATACCCCCTATGTATGGATACACATAGAGACGCAGCCACCAAACACCCCAAAACAGGAGCAATGCAGAAGGGCAATTGCAGTTGAAAATCTGGGGGCTGCGCTCTATGTGTACTACTTGCGGTTTTTTCAGTCTAAACACCCCCAAACTCTGAAATAACCCCCACAAACCATATATTACCGTAAAGTACACTTCTTCAGCTATTCAAAGACGCCATTCTTGCTTTTCTACACGGAGAATTGTGGCCGCAGTCCTTCGTAGAAGTCCAAGACTTGGTCTGAAATAAAGGAAAAAAGATATACAAAGCTAGATTTCTCCCTAACTATCCATGGTAACTACCAAAAACCTGCTCAATAACAATCTGCAAGTCCCCCTGAATGAAATGATACCCCCTATGTATGGATACACATAGAGACGCAGCCACCAAACACCCCAAAACAGGAGCAATGCAGAAGGGCAATTGCAGTTGAAAATCTGGGGGCTGCGCTCTATGTGTACTACTTGCGGTTTTTCAGTCTAAACACCCCCAAACTCTGAAATAACCCCCACAAACCATATATTACCGTAAAGTACACTTCTTCAGCTATTCAAAGACGCCATTCTTGCTTTTCTACACGGAGAATTGTGGCCGCAGTCCTTCGTAGAAGTCCAAGACTTGGTCTGAAATAAAGGAAAAAAGATATACAAAGCTAGATTTCTCCCTAACTATCCATGGTAACTACCAAAAACCTGCTCAATAACAATCTGCAAGTCCCCCTGAATGAAATGATACCCCCTATGTATGGATACACATAGAGACGCAGCCACCAAACACCCCAAAACAGGAGCAATGCAGAAGGGCAATTGCAGTTGAAAATCTGGGGGCTGCGCTCTATGTGTACTACTTGAGGTTTTTCAGTCTAAACACCCCCAAACTCTGAAATAACCCCCACAAACCATATATTACCGTAAAGTACACTTCTTCAGCTATTCAAAGACGCCATTCTTGCTTTTCTACACGGAGAATTGTGGCCGCAGTCCTTCGTAGAAGTCCAAGACTTGGTCTGAAATAAAGGAAAAAAGATATACAAAGCTAGATTTCTCCCTAACTATCCATGGTAACTACCAAAAACCTGCTCAATAACAATCTGCAAGTCCCCCTGAATGAAATGATACCCCCTATGTATGGATACACATAGAGACGCAGCCACCAAACACCCCAAAACAGGAGCAATGCAGAAGGGCAATTGCAGTTGAAAATCTGGGGGCTGCGCTCTATGTGTACTACTTGAGGTTTTTCAGTCTAAACACCCCCAAACTCTGAAATAACCCCACAAACCATATATTACCGTAAAGTACACTTCTTCAGCTATTCAAAGACGCCATTCTTGCTTTTCTACACGGAGAATTGTGGCCGCAGTCCTTCGTAGAAGTCCAAGACTTGGTCTGAAATAAAGGAAAAAAGATATACAAAGCTAGATTTCTCCCTAACTATCCATGGTAACTACCAAAAACCTGCTCAATAACAATCTGCAAGTCCCCCTGAATGAAATGATACCCCCTATGTATGGATACACATAGAGACGCAGCCACCAAACACCCCAAAACAGGAGCAATGCAGAAGGGCAATTGCAGTTGAAAATCTGGGGGCTGCGCTCTATGTGTACTACTTGTGGTTTTTCAGTCTAAACACCCCCAAACTCTGAAATAACCCCCACAAACCATATATTACCGTAAAGTGCACTTCTTCAGCTATTCAAAGACGCCATTCTTGCTTTTCTACACGGAGAATTGTGGCCGCAGTCCTTCGTAGAAATCCGAGACTTGGTCTGAAATAAAGGAAAAAAGATATACAAAGCTAGATTTCTCCCTAACTATCCATGGTAACTACCAAAAACCTGCTCAATAACAATCTGCAAGTCCCCCTGAATGAAATGATACCCCCTATGTATGGATACACATAGAGACGCAGCCACCAAACACCCCAAAACAGGAGCAATGCAGAAGGGCAATTGCAGTTGAAAATCTGGGGGCTGCGCTCTATGTGTACTACTTGCGGTTTTTCAGTCTAAACACCCCCAAACTCTGAAATAACCCCCACAAACCATATATTACCGTAAAGTACACTTCTTCAGCTATTCAAAGACGCCATTCTTGCTTTTCTACACGGAGAATTGTGGCCGCAGTCCTTCGTAGAAGTCCAAGACTTGGTCTGAAATAAAGGAAAAAAGATATACAAAGCTAGATTTCTCCCTAACTATCCATGGTAACTACCAAAAACCTGCTCAATAACAATCTGCAAGTCCCCCTGAATGAAATGATACCCCCTATGTATGGATACACATAGAGACGCAGCCACCAACACCCCAAAACAGGAGCAATGCAGAAGGGCAATTGCAGTTGAAAATCTGGGGGCTGCGCTCTATGTGTACTACTTGAGGTTTTTCAGTCTAAACACCCCCAAACTCTGAAATAACCCCCACAAACCATATATTACCGTAAAGTACACTTCTTCAGCTATTCAAAGACGCCATTATGCTTTTCTACACGGAGAATTGTGGCCGCAGTCCTTCGTAGAAGTCCAAGACTTGGTCTGAAATAAAGGAAAAAAGATATACAAAGCTAGATTTCTCCCTAACTATCCATGGTAACTACCAAAAACCTGCTCAATAACAATCTGCAAGTCCCCCTGAATGAAATGATACCCCCTATGTATGGATACACATAGAGACGCAGCCACCAAACACCCCAAAACAGGAGCAATGCAGAAGGGCAATTGCAGTTGAAAATCTGGGGGCTGCGCTCTATGTGTACTACTTGAGGTTTTTCAGTCTAAACACCCCCAAACTCTGAAATAACCCCCACAAACCATATATTACCGTAAAGTACACTTCTTCAGCTATTCAAAGACGCCATTCTTGCTTTTCTACACGGAGAATTGTGGCCGCAGTCCTTCGTAGAAGTCCAAGACTTGGTCTGAAATAAAGGAAAAAAGATATACAAAGCTAGATTTCTCCCTAACTATCCATGGTAACTACCAAAAACCTGCTCAATAACAATCTGCAAGTCCCCCTGAATGAAATGATACCCCCTATGTATGGATACACATAGAGACGCAGCCACCAAACACCCCAAAACAGGAGCAATGCAGAAGGGCAATTGCAGTTGAAAATCTGGGGGCTGCGCTCTATGTGTACTACTTGAGGTTTTTCAGTCTAAACACCCCCAAACTCTGAAATAACCCCCACAAACCATATATTACCGTAAAGTACACTTCTTCAGCTATTCAAAGACGCCATTCTTGCTTTTCTACACGGAGAATTGTGGCCGCAGTCCTTCGTAGAAGTCCAAGACTTGGTCTGAAATAAAGGAAAAAAGATATACAAAGCTAGATTTCTCCCTAACTATCCATGGTAACTACCAAAAACCTGCTCAATAACAATCTGCAAGTCCCCCTGAATGAAATGATACCCCCTATGTATGGATACACATAGAGACACAGCCACCAAACACCCCAAAACAGGGACAATGCATAATATTGGGGCTGCGAATTTATATGAGGTTCTCAACTTTTCTCATCCTAAACTGCACCTTTTCTGTTAAACCCCCACAAACCATATATTTTTGAAAAGTACACTTCATTAGATATTCAAAGGTGCCATTCTTACTTTTCTACACGGAGAATTGTGGCCGCAGTCCTTCGTAGAAGTCCAAGACTTGGTCTGAAATAAAGGAAAAAGATATACAAAGCTAGATTTCTCCCTAACTATCCATGGTAACTACCAAAAACCTGCTCAATAACAATCTGCAAGTCCCCCTGAATGAAATGATACCCCCTATGTATGGATACACATAGAGACGCAGCCACCAAACACCCCAAAACAGGAGCAATGCAGAAGGGCAATTGCAGTTGAAAATCTGGGGGCTGCGCTCTATGTGTACTACTTGAGGTTTTTCAGTCTAAACACCCCCAAACTCTGAAATAACCCCCACAAACCATATATTACCGTAAAGTACACTTCTTCAGCTATTCAAAGACGCCATTATGCTTTTCTACACGGAGAATTGTGGCCGCAGTCCTTCGTAGAAGTCCAAGACTTGGTCTGAAATAAAGGAAAAAAGATATACAAAGCTAGATTTCTCCCTAACTATCCATGGTAACTACCAAAAACCTGCTCAATAACAATCTGCAAGTCCCCCTGAATGAAATGATACCCCCTATGTATGGATACACATAGAGACGCAGCCACCAAACACCCCAAAACAGGAAGCAATGCAGAAGGGCAATTGCAGTTGAAAATCTGGGGGCTGCGCTCTATGTGTACTACTTGAGGTTTTTCAGTCTAAACACCCCCAAACTCTGAAATAACCCCCACAAACCATATATTACCGTAAAGTACACTTCTTCAGCTATTCAAAGACGCCATTCTTGCTTTTCTACACGGAGAATTGTGGCCGCAGTCCTTCGTAGAAGTCCAAGACTTGGTCTGAAATAAAGGAAAAAGATATACAAAGCTAGATTTCTCCCTAACTATCCATGGTAACTACCAAAAACCTGCTCAATAACAATCTGCAAGTCCCCCTGAATGAAATGATACCCCCTATGTATGGATACACATAGAGACACAGCCACCAAACACCCCAAAACAGGGACAATGCATAATATTGGGGCTGCGAATTTATATGAGGTTCTCAACTTTTCTCATCCTAAACTGCACCTTTTCTGTTAAACCCCCACAAACCATATATTTTTGAAAAGTACACTTCATTAGATATTCAAAGGTGCCATTCTTACTTTTCTACACGGAGAATTGTGGCCGCAGTCCTTCGTAGAAGTCCAAGACTTGGTCTGAAATAAAGGAAAAAAGATATACAAAGCTAGATTTCTCCCTAACTATCCATGGTAACTACCAAAAACCTGCTCAATAACAATCTGCAAGTCCCCCTGAATGAAATGATACCCCCTATGTATGGATACACATAGAGACGCAGCCACCAAACACCCCAAAACAGGAGCAATGCAGAAGGGCAATTGCAGTTGAAAATCTGGGGGCTGCGCTCTATGTGTACTACTTGAGGTTTTTCAGTCTAAACACCCCCCAAACTCTGAAATAACCCCCACAAACCATATATTACCGTAAAGTACACTTCTTCAGCTATTCAAAGACGCCATTATGCTTTTCTACACGGAGAATTGTGGCCGCAGTCCTTCGTAGAAGTCCAAGACTTGGTCTGAAATAAAGGAAAAAAGATATACAAAGCTAGATTTCTCCCTAACTATCCATGGTAACTACCAAAACCTGCTCAATAACAATCTGCAAGTCCCCCTGAATGAAATGATACCCCCTATGTATGGATACACATAGAGACGCAGCCACCAAACACCCCAAAACAGGAGCAATGCAGAAGGGCAATTGCAGTTGAAAATCTGGGGGCTGCGCTCTATGTGTACTACTTGAGGTTTTTCAGTCTAAACACCCCCAAACTCTGAAATAACCCCCACAAACCATATATTACCGTAAAGTACACTTCTTCAGCTATTCAAAGACGCCATTCTTGCTTTTCTACACGGAGAATTGTGGCCGCAGTCCTTCGTAGAAGTCCAAGACTTGGTCTGAAATAAAGGAAAAAAGATATACAAAGCTAGATTTCTCCCTAACTATCCATGGTAACTACCAAAAACCTGCTCAATAACAATCTGCAAGTCCCCCTGAATGAAATGATACCCCCTATGTATGGATACACATAGAGACGCAGCCACCAAACACCCCAAAACAGGAGCAATGCAGAAGGGCAATTGCAGTTGAAAATCTGGGGGCTGCGCTCTATGTGTACTACTTGAGGTTTTTCAGTCTAAACACCCCCAAACTCTGAAATAACCCCCACAAACCATATATTACCGTAAAGTACACTTCTTCAGCTATTCAAAGACGCCATTCTTGCTTTTCTACACGGAGAATTGTGGCCGCAGTCCTTCGTAGAAGTCCAAGACTTGGTCTGAAATAAAGGAAAAAAGATATACAAAGCTAGATTTCTCCCTAACTATCCATGGTAACTACCAAAAACCTGCTCAATAACAATCTGCAAGTCCCCCTGAATGAAATGATACCCCCTATGTATGGATACACATAGAGACACAGCCACCAAACACCCCAAAACAGGGACAATGCATAATATTGGGGCTGCGAATTTATATGAGGTTCTCAACTTTTCTCATCCTAAACTGCACCTTTTCTGTTAAACCCCCACAAACCATATATTTTTGAAAAGTACACTTCATTAGATATTCAAAGGTGCCATTCTTACTTTTCTACACGGAGAATTGTGGCCGCAGTCCTTCGTAGAAGTCCGAGACTTGGCCTGAAATAAAGGAAAAAAGATATACAAAGCTAGATTTCTCCCTAAGTATCCATGGTAACTACCAAAAACCTGCTCAATAACAATCTGCAAGTCCCCCTGAATGAAATGATACCCCCTATGTATGGATACACATAGAGACACAGCCACCAAACACTCCAAAACAGGGACAATGCATAATATTGGGGCTGCGAATTTATATGAGGTTCGCAACTTTTCTCATCCTAAACTGCACCTTTTCTGTTAAATAACCCCCACAAACCATATATTTTTGAAAAGTACACTTCATTAGATATTCAAAGATGCCATTCTTACTTTTCTACACGGAGAATTGTGGCCGCAGTCCTTCGTAGAAATCCGAGACTTGGTCTGAAATAAAGGAAAAAAGATATACAAACTTAGATTTCCCCCTAAGTTTCCATGGTAACTAACAAAAACCTGCTCAATAACAATCTGCAAGTCCCCCTGAATAAAATGATACCCCATATGTATGCATAAACATAGAGACACAGCCACCAAACATCCCAAAACAGGGACAATGTGTAATATTGGGGCTGTGAATTTAGGTGCATGTATCCATATATCATCTGAAACTGTCCCTTACTGATGAAATAACCCCCAAAAACTAAGATTTCTTGAAAATAAACACCTTCAACTATTCAGAGATGCCATTCATGCTTTACTGCGTGGAGAATTTTGGCCACATTCTGCATTGTAGAACTCTGCTTTGGTCTGAAATAAAGGAAAAGATAGTATACAAAGTTAAGATTTATCTCCCAGGGAATTTTGGGACCACTTTATGGATCTGCATCTGGGTGCTACTACCCCAAAATATATTTCACTCACCTATTCGGATATTTTGTAGTGGAGTGTCTTTGAGTTCCATCTGTCCTGTGGTGTTACGATACAAATTTCTTTGCTTCTTCCTACACTAATTCGCCAATGACAAAATCTGTACCACATTTACAAATACATTTTCCAACAGAAACCATAGTAAATTTGGCCCATAAATTATGCAAGTGTCCTAAGAAGTTTAGGAATTTAGGTGGCAACAATGAGGATTGGGGCATTAGCAGCTGAAATACTCACAAATCCAGAGATACCTAAATCTAAAAAACAAATGCAAATGTTGCTCAGAAATACAGACAAAACTATAGATAACTGCGCTGATAGACGAGCTTTTGAGGTGCCAGTAAAATAAAAGACTTGTAGCATCAGCATTAGAGATGCACATCATCCCACGTATTCATCATGCACCACAAGTTCTATCGTGTGCCCTCTCGCCAACCAGCACCTCATTTTGCTATTTACCACCAGCGCAATAGAAGTGCTATCCATAACACAACTGGTCTAAAACACCATTGCTCAACACAAAAGCTGAATGCCTAGACTAAGAACAATTGGAGTAGACACTCGCACACCCGTTGTGCAGGTATATAGCTTTGCTCGGTGCACAGTGAATGGAGGATACGGTGGCCTCCTAGTAACGTCTTGTATCTGCAGGGCAAGCCCTAGCAAAGGTTTTTACTGCGGTGGCACCACGGCAGTAAAAACCTTTGCAAGGGCTTGCCCTGCAGATACAAGTCTCGCGTGCTAGTGTGGTTTTTTGATTTAGACTAAGAACAAACCTACATACAAGTTTTTACTGCTACATTGCACTGCTCACCCAGTGCCAAATCCTATATAAAAAAGATCAAAGATCACTACTATACAGAAAAAAAACTGTCATTGTTTGCCTTGTCAAACTTTTTTTTTTTATTAACAACATCTATACCTAGTTATAAGCGAAGTAGGGACCTGCCAAAATGTTAGATCTCAATAGGGGGGCTTGAATCTGAAAAACCACTCCACAAAAAAAAAACAAAAAAAGAAAAGTATCACTCTGCCAGCACACCTAAACAGCTACTGCTAGCATGTGCATAAAAACCTAGAGCATGCCAAGTTTACTATACAGATTTACTAAATCCTTTTACCACCAACAAACCCAGAGAGCCCTAACCTACCAACACAACACAGAATTCAAGCCCTCTCGTAGTGTACCACAGTGTGGTACACCTCGAAACAGGGTTGGAAACACAAAGCAGGCTTGCTAGGACACTTGGGACAAAAATACCGCACACCTTTTCTAACACCCCTGGAACGGCAAACCTTACAAGCTCTCTGGGCATATCTTTTATTAGGAGTTGGTGGAATTTGGTCAATGAAATGCTTACCCACCATTCGGGCAACATTGTCATTGCCAGGCATTTCTGGAACCTCCTGTACATCACCAAACAAAAGGGCAGGGAGCAGCTGCAGCAGATAATTGTAAAAACTCAATTTTGGGCCTGGTACTGCCGTTTTGTAAACGACATAAGAATTATAAAGGGCCATTTGGATCATATAAATTGCGGCTTTTTTGTACCAGGCCCTGGTTTTTCTGGTGGCGTCGTAATAAGTTTGGATTTGGTCGGTTTTATCGACGCCACCCATATGCTTACTATATTCTTTACAACAGAGTGGCTTTGATTTTGCGGGCCTATCACCACTTCTGTGTTGGACAACTACACTCTCATTGTGGATAGTAGTAAGCATAAAAACATTTTTGGTGTCTGCAAATTTTAATGCCAGGAGCTCATCGCTTCTTAGAGCATGTACTTCTCCACGTTTCAATTTCTTATCCACCAGTTCCTTGGGCAGTCCTCTGCGGTTACGCCTAACAGTGCCACAAGCTGGGGTGTCCAACCAGTAAAGGGTTCTGAATAAGGGGATGCTTGTGTAAAAGTTATCCACGTATAAGTGGTAACCTTGGCCCAACAGTGGAGTAATGAGCTCCCAGACAATTTTACCACTGACAGTCAAGTCAAGGGGACAGCCGGGGGGGTCCAAATTAGTGTCCTTTCCCTCGTAGATCATGAAAAAACTAGTATAGCCCGAGCTGCTTTCACAGAGTTTGTAAAATTTCATCCCATATCGAGCACGCTTACTAGGGATGTATTGGCGAAATTTTAGGCGCCCTTTGAAGAGCAAAAGGGACTCGTCCACACATTTATTTTGGGAGGGGGAGTAGACCTCTGTGAAGCACTGAGACAGGCTATCTATAAGGGGCCTCAATTTGTAAAGCCTGTCGTAACCGGGCTCATTAGGGGGAACAGCCGCTGCATTGTCGTTAAAATGAAGAAACCGCAGTAAAATTTGACGGTTTCTTGGCATAACGGCTGAAAAAAGAGGGATGGAAAGGACTGTAGTGGTATCCCAGTATGAAGCTAAGGTGTTGCGTTCTACGAGTCCCATTGCCAATGTGAGCGCCAGGAATCTTTTGATTTCATTTACAGTAGTGGGATACCACGCCTGGGCTCTTGAATACCCTGGTATAGGGTGGCTGGCAAGATACTGCTCAGCGTATAAATTTGTGTAATGGACCATGTCCTGTAGGATGGCCTCTGTGATAAAAAGATTGAAGAAATCTAGGATTTCAAAGTTAGTGGTGTCCACCTTGACGCCCGTGACTGCAGTGAATGGGGGAATTTCAGGGGCATAATTACAGGGAGGCCCCCACACAGGCGCTCCAACTGCTGCATCACCACTACCCTCACCCTCTTCTACCTCCATGGGTGCATCTGGCACACTGCCACCAGCCTCTCCCTCTTCCTCTACTTCTTCAGCAGTAAGTGTGCCGCCACTACTAGCCTCTGCGCTAATAGTGCTGCTATCACCAACCTCTGATTCATCAGTAGAGTCATCAGATGGGACATACTCCGAATCAGAATTGCTAAATTCCTCTGAGCTGGAGTCCTCACAATACCTAGCCGCTTCTGCAGCGGTATAAAACCGTTTGGCCATTGTGCCAGAAAAATACAGACCACTGCAAAACTAGTAACAACTGCAAAGCAAGAAGCTCCTAAATCCAATCCAGCAAGATTTGACCAACTGCTAATACAAACAACCAGAGGGAAAAAAAAGGCAGTAAGATCTGACCAACAGTTAACCACTGCTAAAACAAACCAGAAGAAAAAGGAAAAAAAAGAAGGCAGCCAGATCTGACCAACAGTTAACCACTGCTAAAACAAACAACCAGAAGAAAAAGAAAAAAAAGAAGGCAGCAAGATCTGACCAACAATTAACCACTGCTAAAACAAACCAGAAGAAAAAGGAAAAAAAAAGAAGGCAGCAAGATCTGACCAACAGTTAACCACTGCTAAAACAAACAACCAGAAGAAAAAGGAAAAAAAAGAAGGCAGCAAGATCTGACCAACAGTTAACCACTGCTAAAACAAACAACCAGAAGAAATAGGAAAAAAAGAAGGCAGCAAGATCTGACCAACATTTAACCACTGCTAAAACAAACCAGAAGAAAAAGGAAAAAAAAGAAGGCAGCAAGATCTGACCAACAGTTAACCACTGCTAAAACAAACCAGAAGAAAAAGGAAAAAAAGAAGGCAGCAAGATCTGACCAACAGTTAACCACTGCTAAAACAAACAACCAGAAGAAAAAGAAAAAAAAGAAGGCAGCAAGATCTGACCAACAGTTAACCCCTGCTAAAATAAACAACAAGAATAAAAAAAAAAAAAGAAGGCAGCAAGATCTGACCAACAGTTAACCCCTGCTAATACAAACACCAAGAAGAAGAAAAAAAAGAAGGCAGCAAGATTTGACCAACAGTTAACCCCTGCTAATACAAACAATCAGAAGAAGAAAAAAAACTAGAACTTGAACTCCTTCCAGAAATCTACAGAATAGATTACAGACAAGACACTGCACGTGCCCAAAATCAAAAAGAACCTTTTGGGGGCACTAAACAAGCAAACAGGGCAAAGGAACAGTCTGGAATAAAATCACCCAAAGCACTAAAACCAACAGCTATTGGAATGAAATCGGGGGCCAGAAACCTAAACCAACCAGCATCACTGCAAACACAACTTTTTTTGGGGCACTAAACAAGTAGCAAAGGGCAATGCAAATGAAAAACAGAATAAAACAACAAAATGTAATAAAAATCAGCTAAAGCAATAAAAACCAACAGCTATTGGAATGAAATCAGGGGCCAGAAACCTAGACCAACCAGCGTCACTGCAAAGGCAAACTTTTTTGGGGGCACTAAACAAGCAGCAAAGGGCAAAGCAGAATAAAACAACAAAATATAAGAAAAAAAACTAGAACTTGAACTCCTTCCAGAAATCTACAGAATAGATTACAGACAAGACACTGCACGTGCCCAAAATCGAAAAGAACCTTTTGGGGGCACTAAACAAGCAAACAGGGCAAAGGAACAGTCTGGAATAAAATCACCCAAAGCACTAAAACCAACAGCTATTGGAATGAAATCGGGGGCCAGAAACCTAAACCAACCAGCGTCACTGCAAACACAACTTTTTTTGGGGCACTAAACAAGTAGCAAAGGGCAATGCAAATGAAAAACAGAATAAAACAACAAAATGTAATAAAAATCAGCTAAAGCACAAAAACAACAGCTATTGGAATGAAATCGGGGGCCAGAAACCTAGACCAACCAGCGTCACTGCAAAGGCAAACTTTTTTGGGGGCACTAAACAAGCAGCAAAGGGCAAAGCAGAATAAAACAACAAAATATAATAAAAATCAGCTAAGACAATAAAAATAACAGCTATTGGAATGAAATTGGTGGTTAGAAACCTTGATCCACCAACGTCACTGTAAAGGCACCAAACAGCAAATAAAAGTGAAAATGCAATATAATAGATATAAAACACAAAGCAACAATGAAAATGGTAAAAAACTGCAAAAATACAATAAAATAAAGCAGATAATTATAGAACAAGAGTAGAAATAAAGTTTTAGCAAAAAAAAAAACCAACTACTAAAGAAAGCAAAGAAAGAAAGAAAAGAAAAGAAGTATAGGGGAAAGAAAAAGTGTAGAAGTGTGAGTGTGTGTGTGAGTGTGTGCTTGGCAAAGATGCCTGTAAGTGTGTGAGTGTACAAAAGTGTGCTAAATGATAAAGACAGAAGAAAAAAATATTCAAAAAAAAAAAAACCAAATTTAGAGAGATTAGAAGGAAACAAGTAAAATAAAAGGTGTAAGGGTGTTGTAGTTCAGCTCACTGAATCCAAGGCAGGCAATCAAGGCGACCAAACCAGCAGGAGAACCGCAGGAAGGCAGCAGGAGGGCTCCAACAGACACAAGTGCGCAGTAGGAGTGAAAGGGGAGGCGTCAGGAGGGCTGGATTTATTTGGGCAGCAGGAGCGCGTCACAGCCATGCGCCCTGCGTGCACCCTGCGCTCCTATTGGTTCCAGCGACGATCGGTGGGGAGACCGGTGAGTATGACCGGTTTTGCTCGTTGCCTAGGGGTTCTGCCAGCATCTAACGTGCGCTTGCGGTTTTAAATGCAACCGCTGCGCACTGGAACCCGGAAGTGCTGGAGATCGTAGAATCTACGATCTGTGGCACTTTGGTCCTTTGATCAACAGAACGTAGATTCTACGATCTGTGGCACTTAAAGGGTTAAGTATCAAATGTAAGTTATGCACCACTGGGCTATTACACTTACCTTGTCCCTTTATTATGTTGGCTTTGAAGAAGCCAACATACTGATCTACTAGTTCAGCTCGTTCTTATTCTTATTATTAGCGCCCCCCCCCATTTTCTAAACGCTACTCCTCCTACAGTTTTAGGGGTACAAGCGCCAAACTTTCCACACCTATTGGCCTTATAGCAAAGTACGTTGCTTGTGCTTTAGTAAGCGATCCCACACACTGCGCCCGTGCGGCGGACCACTGAAGACGCCTTTTTGTGTTGACTTTGACAGGGAAAATTTTCAAATCGCTGCCGCTCGTACAGTTTTGAAGCTACACTCCCCAAACTCGGGCCGCATATTGTTGGTGCCACCCCAAATAAAAATATGTATTTTGGGGGGCACCCCAAAGTGGGCGGAGCTACCAACAGCCAATGAAATTTTAGCAATTTTCTAAACGCTACTCCTCCCAGAGTTTTAGGAGTACAATTATGAAACTTTGCACACTTGTTCGGCTCATACCCGAATAGGTTGCTTGTGCTCTGTTAAGCAATCTGACCCTCCGTGGCCCTGTGGCGGCCCCCCAAAGACCCCATTTTTTCCCATAGACTTTCATTGGAAAATTTGAAACTTTTGCCACTCGTACAGCATTAAAGTTACACTCACCAAACTTGGGTCACTTAGTCATGGGGTCAACCTGAAAAGTTCTGTCACATTTCGGGGACTCCAAAAAGTGGGCGGAGCAAAAAACAGCCAATCAGATTTTCCCTATTGACTTCAATGAGAAAATGTCAAACACTGTCATTCCCACAGTGTTAAAGCCAGAGACCCAAAACTTGGCACCATGGGTCACTGGGGTTAAAATTTTGAAAAGTGGGCGGAGTCTACCACAGCCAATCAAATATTAGCCATTTGTTTAAATGGGAAAAGTTAAAACTGTCGCCGCTCTTAGATTGTTAATGGGAGGGTCCTCAAACTTGGCACAGTCGGTCACAGGGGGACTGGGATTCAAATTTTAAAAGTGGGTGGAGCCAAAAACAGCCAATCAGGTTTTTGATTGATTTTAATGGTACAATTTGATCTGCTTCAATTTTCACAGTTTTAAACCAGATTCTACCAACTTTGTGTACTCTCTATGCATCAGGGGCGACTGGCCCCAACACCTCTTGCGTTTCAAAGCCAACATCTTGTGGTTTCTTCAGAAACAACACCATCTAGTTCTCTTTGTTTTTTGCTTTTATTCACGATAACTACATATCTTTGGAGAAGGTTTATAATGTCCACATGCTTCAGACTTAGCTGGTGCCAGGGAAGACTGCAGTATGGACATAATGTATTGTTCACCTCCCCAACCAATGAATGAGGGGTAAAAGGAATGGCTCTACAGTGAATAGAACTGTGAGACTACAGATTGCATTGGACTTGACCTCCTAGAGAATTTGACATTCAGGGCCCACTCTCACTGCATTTACATACAGACAGTCATACATATTACAGGTGTAACATAAGACTAAGGTGGAAATTAAAAAGTTGGAATTATTCTCGGCTGGGGCCCACCAGAAAATCCTCTGGTACCCTGCCAGGCCAGCCTGACTCTAGTACAGCTTTTTAAAGGATATATACAGCTTTCTAAAGGGAAAGTTCATCTTTAACATTTAATATGTTGTAGAGTGACCTATTCCAACCAACATTTTAAATTGCCTTCATTAATTATTCTGTGTTATTGTTTTCAAATTATAAGAATTTCTATTTCCATCCTACATGTGAAAAAGATATCTAGTTGTTAGGGTCACTAACCCTGGCAACCAATAATTAAGGACAACTGAGTTGTTGTTCTTCTCCCAAAAATAAACCAATAGAAAAATTATCAAAATCCAAAAGCAAAAGAGGTTAAGCAGGTAGCACTACTGGCTTGCAGTGTTGGGATCCTGAGTTCAGTTCCAGTCAGAGTCCTGCAAAGAATTTGTATGTTCTCCCTGTCTCTGCATGGGTTTCCTCAGGGTACTCCAGGTTCCGTTTACTCTCTGAAAACATATAGGCAGGTTAATGGGCTCTTAATAAAATTGGCCCTGTTCTTTGTGAGTGTGATAGACTGTGATCTCCACTGGGGCAGGGACTGATGTGAATGATGTGTAATATCTGTAAAGCGCTGCGGAAATGTACCAGCACTATATAAATACCAGGAAATAAATTATTTGTCACCTTGATTAAATCAAGAGTGTAAATGCCCTTATGATTTTTTCAAGAATCATTCTAGGGTTAAATTGGCTTTGAATTCTAGAGTAAATGGTGAGACAGAATTATCTCATGATGTTGTTCCAATTAGTTTTAAAAGGAGGTACTCTCATTTTTATGTGAAAACATCATTGAGAAAATAAAGATAAATAGAATAAAAAAATTCGATCTACGAGAGGAATTTTTTTTTTGCGTCAAAAGCAAATACTATTTGCATCTCAACATTTGAGTAATCTGCCCTTTACAATACCACTGTAAATATCACATCAGATTTTTTTCTTCAGATATGGATCCATTTGAGATTTGTGATATTTTGAGTACTGTATATACTCGAGTATAAGCCGAGTTTTTCAGCATCCAAAATGTGCTGAAAAAGTCTACCTCGGCTTATTCTCGAGTCAGTGGGCAGTAGCTGAGATTGCAGTCACTTTTAATCATTGCTATACCAACAGTTCGCTTGGGGAGAGACTGCAATATCACACAGTGCCCTCTGTTGGTTATATGAAAGAATAACAGTGACTGCAATATCACACAGCGCCATCTGTTGGATATATGAAAGAATAACAGTGACTGCAATATCACACAGCACCCTCTGTAGGTTATATGAAAGAATAACAGTGCGCCCTTTGTTGGTTATATGAAAGAATAACAGTGACTGCAATATCACACAGCGCCATCTGTTGGTTATATGAAAGAATAACAGTGCGCACTCTGTTGGTTATATGAAGGATTAACAGTGATGGCAATATCACACAGCGCCCTCTGTTGGTTATACGAAAGATTAACAGTGATGGCAATATCACACAGCACCCTCTGCACATGGTAGTGGGACAGTGGGACAATGCACACAGTAATCCATTTGGCAATTCTCTGTCACCATCAACTTTGCAAAGAAGTCCGGTTGATCGCTGGGGGGGTCCCTTTGGCGGAATGTGCGCTGCTGGGAGACAGGACTGTAGTTGTGTCTAGGCTTATACTCGAGTCAATAAGTTTTCCCAGTTTTCGTAGGTAAAATTAGGTACCTTGGCTTATACTCAGATCGGTAAAATGTTACGGCCACAAATGGGTTTACAGAAACAACACCTATAGGATACATTAAAATGGATTTGTTTTAATTTATTTATAAACTGTCCATATTATGTGCAGTGCTGTAGAAAAAGTGATATATACGGAACATATAGGGATATATATATCTATATATATATCTATATCTATATATATACAAAGCAGTATCCCAATCTGTGACTTAGTCCACCGTGGACAAATCGGAAGTCTGGACTTTTTTGTTTAATACTTTATCCCAACAAGTTTGTGTAAAATAAATGGTGTATTTATTAAGCATAGTTGTTATCATTACACTGATCAACGGCATGCATTGGCTCACAAAAATAATCCATAAAACAAATTCAGCAAAAGCTGTTGGCATAAAAATTGGTGTAAACTAATATGTAGATAGCAGAAGCCTCAAACATGGCTTTTAAAGATGGCTTTATTTGAAGACAAAAATGTATAAAAATATACATTTATGCACTCTTTTTCAAGCTTCAACTTCATAACAAACTGCTCTCCCTCTGGGTCCAAATCCACCTATTTTATGTCCCTGATCTGCCCATTCCCTGCCCTGTGAAGTCATTGCCCCACCCCCACGATATCACTGCTCACCTCCCCCCAATGCTGGCTGATATCTTTATTGGTAATACTTAGCAACCCCTACCTGTTACGCAAATTTGTGTGAATTTGCATGGTTTATTTTTTTGACACAGCTTTAAAAACTTGCCCCACAGACACAGATTAGATGAAAGTGGACCATCCTAGAAGCAACTCATATATACTGAATAAGAATTGGCTCAGAAAATGAATTTAAATCTGTGAAATTAACCTATTTATAATTGTACATGTATGTTACACATGCATTATAAAGCTAGTTTCTAAACTCCTAGGCAAACAGCATTGTATCCACTTTGCCTAGACTCTGGACTAGCTACAGTGATATTGCATAGATTACAGTATAGCCAGGGTGGAGTTGAATGCCCATGAATAACTAAATGGTAACTGCAAATACACCCTCTGACATTTCCAAAGTAAAACAAAAAAGGACAAGGATTTTTTCACAATATAGAAGAAAGAATTAACAAATATTTAGTCGTTCCCCCCACAGAGTTTTAGCAGAATCTTCCTGTAGTCTCCAGATGTGTCTCCCTGTGAGAAGATAAAACTATAAATACATTCGGTCAAAAAAGATCCCCTCCGCATTGATGACATAGAAGACAGAAAACTCAGAGTTATGGAATGAGATGATTGATTTAGCGTCTGTTACAGACAAACATTTACTAAAACATATAGCTTCATTATTTAATAAATTAACATTTCAGATTTCTCAAGTTCAAATAAACAGATGCTGTAGTATATAGCTTTAGAACAACAGAAACACAACCTAATGTTTTTACATGCTCACAATGATTTTTTCCATGATAATTTTAATGTATCCTTTTGCTTCTTTCTAACCATGCCACAGTACTGTCTTTAAACTGGGTACAAGTGAGTCTAATTTTAATATGAATTGCTGAAGTTAAACCCCACTTTCAGGGACCTCAACCAAAGTAGTTACAGACAAACATTTACTAAAACATATAGCTTCATTATTTAATAAAATAAAATTTCAGATTTCTCAAGTTCAAATAAACAGATGCTGTGTGGTATGTAGCTTTAGAACAACAGAAACACAACCTAATGTTTTTACATGCTCACTGATTTTTTCCATGATAATTTTAATGTATCCTTTTGCTTCCTTCTAACCATGCCACAGCACTGTCTTTAAACTGGGTACAAGTGACTAATTTTAATATGAATTGCTGAAGTTAAAACCCACTTTCAGGGACCTCAGCCGAAGTAGTTACAGACAAACATTTACTAAAAGATATAGCTTCATTATTTAATAAAATAACATTTCAAATTTCTCAAGTTCAAATAAACAGATGCTGTGGTATGTAGATTTAGAACAACAGAAACACAACCTAATGTTTTTACTTGCTCACAATGATTTTTTCCATGATAATTTTAATGTATCCTTTTGCTTCTTTCTAAACATGCCACAGTACTGTTTTTAAACTGGGTACAAGTAAGTCTAATTTTAATATGAATTGCTGAAGTTAAAACCCACTTTCTGGGACCTCAATCGAAGTATAAAACTCAGTTGCCACATACATAATTCTGTATATTGATCCTATCTTGTGCCTTACCGTGATATCTGTGTAAAGGGATTTGCCATACATCCTTTTATATTCCGTACGGATATCAAGCAAGTCTACCTCACTACGGGAAACCATGATACGGATAAGAGTCTTGTCCTTTGTGCCAGCACCCTGAAGGAATAAAGCAGATATAATTAATAGAATAGAAAAATAAAATCTAAACATTAGGATATTAAAATGCCTTGTGTTGTTGGTCTAAGACTTTATTTGGACAGTTATAAATGATAAATGAGCCCAACACATTCTAGAAGAGGTTTGGCCCCACTGCCAAATGTTCCTTACCATTAAATGTGAAATTAAAAATAAATATTTAGTATTCTATAGACAGAAGTAACTTAAAGGAGAACTAAACCCCCGTACCAAAAAAGTCCGCCATAACTGCCTGGCATTGCCTCCCCCCCTCTCCCTATACACACCAGCAGCTGTGGTTTTAAAGAAAGTGAGTTTAGCCATGGTTTCAAAAATCAAAATTCAATCTTTGATAAATAAACCTCCACGTGTAAAAACCACAAAAAACTCTAATACAAAACTTTGGCAAGTAAAAGCAGTCAAGGTTAGAAGTCAATTGGAGTTTTGCTAATCCTGTTGGACTATTTTTTAACCATTCAGATTTTAGATGTTTGTGGAGATTTTTTTCGCTAGTAATTGTCTGAAAAACTCAAATTTTTAGAGCTTTGGGGGCGTGTCCTGATGGTGAGAGCAAGAAGCCTTTCTGTTGAGCTCCGGTGCACCAGCCCAATAATACTCACTTAAACACCCGCTCAATGGGGAAAACACACAAAACCTTACCTCCCGGATCAACCCCTAAACCTTTTGGGGTGAAAAAGACCAAGGACGTTGAAAAATTCTTTGAAAATCAGCCCGACCACACAGAGGCCCTGGGGGTATCAAAGTTTCTAGAACTGCACCTGGGCTAGAATGGTCGCGGACTACCTCCCACTATACACTCCAACTAAAGTTTTCTCTGGGCATTAAGGAACTATGGGATCGCTGAATATGCCAGCTTCTACTTCCGCCTGAAATCAACAAAGCTAGCTGCTCCCTTACGTTTATTATAGTTCATGTTATAGCTATTTCAAGTTTTATTGAGTTTTTTTCTTCTTTTTTTTAAATCCCATGGTTTGTTTATAAATATGTCCTGGTGATCACCTTTACTTTTGAGCACTGCACTCCCACTCCCAGTAGACTAAGACCACTGGGATACAAGGCCAAGTGGATAATCTGGCTTCCCTTTGCCATAGTGCCTTACTCAAGCTAGATCTAAATACTGGTGCACTGGAGTACTATCAACCCAACCCACTGCACCAGACACACCACCCCCTCTTATACGCACCTATTACAACCATACCCGCCCACAGGGGACTGTTCCATCTACCCTCCGTAGGCGGAAGTGTATATTCTCCCACTGGACTCAAGGAGGGCTCTCCCTACCCTGGCACTCTCTCCCTCTTTACCCTCTCTATACTTTCTGATCTTTTAAACTCTTCTTTTACTTTCTCTCCTCCCCTTTCCCCTTCTTCTCCTCTCATTCTCCTACCCCCAATACTCCTTTACCCCGTACTCTCTCATTTCCCTCTCTTCCTTACGACCTACATCATGCAATCTTGTCTTAACACAAGAACACTGAATTTTAGGCTGTACCCCTCTCAAAATATTGAGCCTTAATGTGAATGGCCTCAATACCCCACACAAGAAAATTCTTATCTCCTCAGAAATGACACATCACAAAGCTGTGGCCTCTCTACAGGAAACCCATTTTAAAGCTAACAACACACCCAAGTGGTCTAATAAATACTATCCAGAGATGTCTTCAAAATACAATATCACAAAGAATGCCTAGGCCCTCTGCTCCCACATATAGTTAAGGCCTTCAACGCATTACAACAGGGCTCACAATTTACACACCACTCACTTGAGGCACATGTCTCTATATTACTGAAACCAAACAAAAACTCTGAGGAACCAGGCAGTTTTAGGAAAATATCTCTCATCAACTTGGACATAAAAATACTAGCCAAAGTCATTGCAACTAGGCTACAAAACACCTAGGACAATTGATAGATGTGGATCAGGTGGGAAGAGAAGCCAGGAAGAGAAGTCAGTGACAACACAAATAAAATGATTAATATTCTCCTCTGTTCGCTTGTCTTGCGAAATTCAGGCAGGGGACACGCATTTGTGCCTGGATAAATTCACGCTACAATAGACCTGTAGCACAGGTGAGAATCAATGGCACCCTATCAGCTTACATCCAAATAAAAATGGCACTGAACAAGTATGCCCCCTTTCCCCCTCACTTTTCATACTGGCCCTAGAACCCTTTTTAGCTCAGATTCGAGTCTCCAGATGTTACGGTGGACATGGAGAATATTTCAGATCATGTCTTAGAGAGGCGCTACTTAATGTAGCCAAACTCCATATTCCACTTAAGTGGAAATCAGTCACTCCTCCTTCACCCAAGGAATGGTTGCTCAAGGTCATTGAAATCTGCGAGATTTGAGAAACTATTTTACCTACACAGTCAGGCAGAGAAAAGACTTTAGGGATACCTGGCTTAGGTGGTTTCTCTTTAAGGAAACAGACAAATATAAACTTAATATAGGCACTAAGCTAATAAACCAAGTTGGCGACCCTGTTATGACTGACTAACTTCAGCTTTCATAAGAAGTCCAGGGTAACATAGAGTAACCAATTACTATAGCTTGTCTAGACCTCCCACACTTATCATATGGGTTTGAATTTGCATAGCACAAATGTTATGTGGTTCAATTATGTACCTGATATTATATTTGTACATACTACATTCTCATTTTGTCAGTGATGGTGTGTACTTTCCCCTGCCCCCCCCCCAGTTCAATAAAAGCTATGATGCAAAACATCTTTTAGAGATATTCATGCCGTACGCGGTTTTAGAGAAATAGTTTGGTTGTGGTTTCAAAATTTTTTAAAACCACTAAAATTTTAACCTTCAATAAATGGGCTTCCAACTATACTGCATGCAGGTTACTAAGGCAGACACAAATGTATATGGAATTAAAGTTAAATAAAGCTAGAAATAGTGGCCCACATCCCTCAATAGACTGCTGACAAGCAACACAATCTGTTCAAGATACATTTTGTCAGTAAAATATTCAAACTTTGATACTGGCCTAGTGACCTATAGCAACCAGTAAACTTTCAACCTTTACAATAACATAATCTTTATTTAACAGTGTTTAATTCATACTGTAATGATATAAGGTGTGGCATTCCCTATTCAATTTACCTTCATTGATTTGTAGAGGCGCTCGGCGAAGAAGGCAGGTGTATTTTTTAGACACTTTACTGAAAAAAACAAGGTAAAACACATAAGCAACACAATTGCTTTGTGATAAGAAGAAAATGTTCATCTTGTAAATGACCATAAATGGAGGTAAAATACAGAGGGTATGGAATTCTATTACAACTTGCCTAGTTGTACTCATATGTATCTTCTAAATATAGGTTAAAGGTTAGTACTGAATCATTCTGGTAAAAAATGAATATTCTTGTAACAACACAAAAAACCAACGGCGTAACACAGACATTTTTTTTTAACAAGTGGGATCAGGATTTAAATTGCAATATGAATATTTAGTATCTACACTGGTGGTGCTCGCTTATGACTGAAGGTTCATCAACAATACAAATTATGTGTCAAAAATACGGTGCTTATAAAAAAAGTATTAATAGAGCACTGAATCAGTGTAAATTTAATTTTGTTTTTTTTACAGAAATAGACTCTTTCCTGTCAAAATGAAAACAGATCTTATTTTATCCTGTCACATTTTTTGCAGAGACAAACTAGGCTAACACAAGTAATTCTAATCACTGGGGACAAGCAGCAACAAGTCGGATGCCTTTGCATAATAACCCTTTTTCTTGCACAGGCAACATGCTGATTAATATATCCAATAAAATAAAAAAACCCTGCATCAGCAAAAGACTGGTGCTTACTGAGCCCTTACACAGAGTCTATTAAAAACAAGCAGATATTAGCTATTAATCTATTATATAAGTTATTGAATCGTACCTAGGGCAGATTTTAACAGAAAGAAATTGTTGTTTATATTAAAGTTAAATAAAACATTTTCCAAAATAAATCTGGACCAGACTTTGCACCAAAAAATTAAATACATATGGCACAATTCAAGTGTATTGGGCTCTTGCTTTATGCAGTCTTTCTAGGTTGTATATTCTCAATGTGCTTGTGTAGTCAGCAGCTATTCTAGGTCTGGAGCAACCCGAGGTGGTTCCTACGACACCCCCCCCCTGCGATTACCTTTCCTGTGCTGGAGGGGGTCTGGGGGCGCATCACTAGTGCAAAGAGCACAATTGCACTGTCTTGCTCTAGAAAAGCAGAACTTCTGGTTTAAAAAACAGAAATTCTGCTCTTAAAAGTTACCAGGAGCAGCTTTTGCCATCCCTGGTAATTTGGTGCTGCAGCTTGAGGTGCGTTTCTCTACTCGCCTGATAGTGGGAGCACCACTGTGTGTGGGTTTCCTCCACATACCCTGGTTTCCTCCCTCATTCTGACTGACCATATAGTTTGTGAATGTGGTAGGGATCTTAGATTTATAAGCTATACTGGGGCAGGGACTGATATAATTGGTATAAAATTTTTGTACACCACATATGGAATATAATAAAGAATATAACCATTTTTTTACTACTGATTACAATTCAACAATGTAACCACTAGAATTCTCAATAACTTTCTTATTAAAGTAGAATTAAGCCCCCATATATTATAAAACACAAGATGTAAATTTTCCATGTTTAAAACAGATATGAAAAGTTTTTAGGTACTGTATGTGCATACCCACTTTTAACAATACGGGGCACATTTACTAAGGGTCGAAGTAAATTCGAAGTGAATTTTCGAATTCAAACACTTCGAATCTCTAAGTAATTTTTGGGTACTTCAACCATCGAATAGGCCAAATTCGACTTCGACTCGAATTGAAAAAACTTTGAATATTCGACCATTCGAAAATCGAAGTATTGTCTCTTTAAAAAACGTAAACTTCGACACTTCGCCACCTTAAACCTGCCGAATTGCTATGTTAGCCTATGGGGACCGCCTAGAACCCATAGCCAACAAGTTTTTAGAAGTCAAAGTTTTTTTTGGAAAATTGTTCGTTTGTTCGATTATATTGTTCGAATTGTTCAATTCTAAGGATTTAATTGATCGATCGAACGATTTTACTTCGATCGCATATGGTCATATTCGATCAACAAAAACTTCGACTTTGAATATCGTACTACTGCAATTCGATGGTCGAATTTCGAAGTTTTTTCACTTCGAAATTCGACCCTTAGTAAATGTGCCCCTACATGTAGCACAATAAGAAATTCTATTAGTAAATCATAATATTGTTTGGCATACATGTTAAATGGAAAAAAAATGTCTTGAAATATGCCAATAGGTGTTGTAGAATAAATATTTCTGATTAGCAGGTTATAAAGACAGAAACACTGCACTCTGATCACTACACATGTGGTAATTAGGAAGTGAAGCATATACAGCTTGGAAAATACTTTAAAAACAGACTTTCCTTCCATAATAAACTGCACAGAAGAAAAAGGTAGGCAGAACATATCCACAAAAAATGCAAGAAAAACACAGTTACACACTAGTTCAATATAAGATTATGAAATGGAGCTTGGGTGGAGATTTTGGGGATTACCAGACATCTGAGAGCTTTCAAAAACCAGGCCAAGAGAAAAACAATGAGTATTAGTGTTAAAAACAGTCAATATAAAATTATTTGCAAATTAAATGAATGCAGCAACAAATCAGACACAGGCTTGTGGAGCATAAAATGTATTATTCATTTTATTTAGATGTAGTACAAGTGAGTAACTTTGCCCTAGTCACAAGGTGCTTACACTGAATAATGCTGAACCCAGTCTAGTCACTTATCCAATTAAGCATTCCTCATCTTGATCCTCACACATGCAATTTCCCTTATCACAGGTATACAAATCGACACCATTTTCATAAATGTGGTCACTCGTAACCTGTGAAGAAGTCACTTAGAACATATTTATAGTTTAATTACACAGCATGCAGATAGGCCTACTACAATAAATGATGCTTTTAATATAGTAAAAACTAACTATTAAGGCACAGATGTTGTTCTATTTGTACACTTATGTAAACCAAAATAATGATCTTTTTTATGCAAGGAAAGATAACTGCAGACATTCTATGCAAATAGGGTAGAGTCAAGTTGCTGGCCAGTGTGCCAGGGCTGGTGACTCACTGCTTGTGTGCTAAAATAAGGGAAAAAAAATTTAAGCACACAGGTTTAGATTTAGGGTAAGGCCAGGCGAGGAGATTCGGGGAGATTTTGTCGCCTGGCGACTTATGGCCACGTCTTTTGCGCGACTATCTCCCTGAACTGCCTCAGCGTCTTTTCCCCATAGGCTACAGCGCAAAATTGCCTGCGCTAATGCACACGCAGCGATGCGTTTTCAATAGTTGCCAAAAGTTGCCTGAGGCTACAGCGCAAAATCGCCTGCGCTAATGCACACGCGGCGATGCGTTTTCAATAGTCGACTATTAAAAACGCATTGCTGCGTGTGCATTAGCGCAGGCGATTTTGCGCTGTAGCCTATGGGGAAAAGATGCTGAGGCAGTTCAGGGAGATAGTCGCGCAAAAGACGTGGCGATAAGTCGCCAGACGACAAAATCTCCCCGAATCTCCTCGTCTGGCCTTACCCTTATAGTACTCTCCTCAAAGACAATGGGGCAAATTCACTAAGATTCGTAGTTGCTCCAGGCGTAACTTCGCCGCACTTCGCCACACTTCGCCAGGCGTAGTTTCGCCAGCGCTCCGCAAATTCACTAAAATCCGAAGTTGCGCACAGGGGTAGCGTAAGGTTGCGAAGTTGCGCCAGCGTTGATTCGCTAAGCGAAGCAAATAAAAAAAATTTTTTTGCCCTACACATGTGCCCACTGTATAGTTAAGTTGCCATGAGTTAGGAAATGTAGGGGGGAAGGAGGGGAGCCCCAAAAAATTTTTCGATCTTTTTCAGCCTATCACCCATAATATAGAAAAAACGCCAGCGTTTTTTGGGACTTAGAAAAAATTTGAAGCAATCCCTATCTACTTTATTGCGCTTCGCCTGGTCTGAGGTGGCGAAGGAAGTCTAGCTTAAAAGGTAGCGTTCAGTACACTGCGCGCGTTAGTGAATTTGCGTAGTTACGTCCGTAGCGAAAATTCGCCAGGCGTAAGGGTGCGAAGTAACACTAGCGAATTTACGCCAGCGTTCGTTAGTGAATTTGCGAAGTAACGAAAATGCCCAACGCTAGCGAATTGACGCTAGCGTTAGGCGCTTCGGCGCTTAGTGAATTTGCCCCGATATGTTATTTTAACACAAATCTCTGAGCCTAGATTAGCTGATAAGATAAAAAAAATACGGAGAAAATCTACCAACTACCATCAGAAGTGCAAAGTGTGCCCCTGTTAAGAAAATAATGGCATGAATTGTGTGTGACAGTAACTCACCAACTGCCAACATTCCACTTTCAAGGTTCCCAGACATCTCACGACAGATACTTTTCTCAATGTCCCGATTGCACATACGCTGGTATTCTGAAAATACTGAGGAGAAAAATAGCAGATGTAGAAATCACACATTTTAACATGCACAAAACTACATTTTGATGTGTTGATCTCTAAGTTCACGTGTAATAAAAATCAATGATCCTTCTACTATAAAGGTGCCGATACATGGACTGCTAAAAGCTGGACTGAGTCAGCAGCTTATTGGACAGTGTATGGGGCCCTCTGATGGACCTACCCAACTGATATCTGGCCTAAACTCTTTCACTTGGCTCCTTAATGCGCCACTCCTGCCAATGGCCAGCATTTGCCATCGTGATCCAATCATTTGCCCTTCAGCTCAAGATCATCCATGTTAAGGTGGGCATACTAGGGAAAGAAACCCATTAGTCTAGAGACCTTGCCACTAGCGGATATTGTGGGGACAGATTTATCAAAATGTGAGTTAGGAGCTTAATAAATAAAATCTCACCCACGTTCTATTCCTTCCTATGGAATTTTTAGAATTGCATCTATAAATGGTTGAAAGTTAGAACTGACCACTTTATAAATATGGTTTTAATAATCCCATAGGAATGAGTAGAATGTGGTTTACTTTTCATTTATTAAAGGGCACCCGTCACCCAAAAAAATAATTCCAAACCCTATTTTATCATGTTAGTCAAGCAACATGAACTTTAACTACACTGTAAAAATGATTTGAATCTTGTTTCCTTCCACCTGGGAATTAATAATTATAGCAAGCAGAGACATTTTGTGGAGACTGTTATTGAGACATCATCTCAAAATCTTGTTTGTGCACCAGATCGGGGTGACCTGATGTCTATCCCCATGCACCGGTTACACAATTAAATGGTTAAGAGAACAAGGGGAATGTGGGGAGTGCAGTTACATCTAGTAAGTGCTGAATGGAAAGTGAAAGTAATTACCTACCCCACCTCTATGCCTCAGGCATAGAGTAGGGGCAGACAATATTTGACAGCTGAGATTTTAAATGAGTTTACAACAGTTATGAATGCTTAAAAATATATATATATATATATTTTATTATACAGCTTTTTATGTCGGAGTGACAGGTCCACTTTAAGCTATAAACTCACATTTTGATAAATCTGCCCCTAAGTGTATCACCAGCTCTGATGAAGGAAGGTTTATACCTTTGATCTACTAATTTGGCTGATTATACTCTTTTGTACCAGATAAATAAGTAAAATGTCATTAATTACTTTTGTGTGCAAGCACCTTTTTGGTCTTTTGCTTATAATATACAGTCTTTAGGCAAGGAAGTAAAAGTATAACACTCTATCATATAGGTATGGGTCCTATTATCCAGAATGCTCGGGACCTGGGGTTCTCCTGATAAAAGATCTTTCTGTAATTTAGATCTCCATATTTTGTCTATTAAAAATTTAAACATTAAATAAACCCAATAGGATTGTTTTGTCTCCAGTAAAGGTTCATTATATCTTATTAAGCCACAAGTACAAGGTACTGTTTTATTATTACAGAGAGAAAGGAAATGTTTCCGGATAAAGCATCCCATACCTGTACTATAAAATTCATGAAATACTACAGATATATTTTCAAAATTACCTGCATTAAGGTGTGCCCTGCTGCGGGCACACAGAATGGCATTAAATTTGGATTCGTCAGTCCCCAGACGATTCTCTCCAGCAGCATACAAGTCCTGCACATAATAACATGTGTCAGGGGAAAAAATGTCTGGCTAGTGATTACTCTATTTTCCTAGTGTACATAAATCAAATTAGATTATTTCAGAGAATACTGTTATATATTCCATAGGGCTGCATAATCATAATCACTCAAACCTATCAGCAAAAAAAAAAAAAACATACAGTATATATGCGCGATACAGGTTTATGTGTGTGTGTGTGTATATATATATATATATATATATATATGGGATTTTAATATAAACAAGGGAAAGTTGTGCTCACCACTATTTTTTAAAACCATTAGGCAGGGGTGCAATGAGGCTGTGACCACAAAATACATATAGACAAATACAAGAGTCCTCTGCACTCAACCCATTATCAATATATTTAAGACAGAGACATTTTGTGCATACTAATACTGAAAAATGCCTTACCCTTTAAACAAAACAGGGATTGTTTGTCCATATATTGCAATATATTGAAGCTGGCCAACTACGTCAAAGTCATCCCATATCTGGCCAGTTCTATGCTAAATTTTATCTGATTCATTAAGAATTCTATTGCTTCATTATACATTTTACAAAGGGACTAAGTTTTACCTGCAACTTACTATCTACTTTCAAAGTAAAACTCCCAAACTTGGCTGCCCTTTTATTAGACACCAGTGGGATCACCTGACTATAGCTGGAAATATATTGCAATACATGGACAAACAATCCCTGTTTTGTTTAAAGGGTAAGGCATTTTTCAGTAGCAGTATGCACAAAATGTCTCTGTCTTAAATATATTGATAATGGGTTGAGTGCAGAGGACTCCTGTATTTGTCTATATATATATATATATATCTATATATATATAACAAACAAGGGACAGTTGTGCTCACCACTAATTTTTAAAATCATTAGGCGGGGGTGCAATGAGGGTGTGACCACAAAATACATATGGAAAAATACAAGATTCCTCTGCACTCAACCCATTATCAATATATTTAAGACAGAGACATTTTGTGCATACTGCTACTGAAAAATGCCTTACCCAACAGGGATTGTTTGTCCATATATTGTTTGTCCAATATATGGACAAACAATCCCTGTTGGGTAAGGCATTTTTCAGTAGCAGTATGCACAAAATGTCTCTGCCTTAAATATATTGATAATGGGTTGAGTGCAGAGGAATCTTGTATTTTTCCATATATATAAGGACTTGATATGTGTTGTATATTACTGAGCACAAGGCAAAGGTGCTGTCCATTTATACACATAAACATATGTGTGTGTATGTAAAAAGTGATATTCTAAGAGAATTTGCAATTGGTTTTCTTTTATTTGTAGCTTTTGAGTTATTTAGCTTTTTATTCAGCAGCTCTCCAGTTTGCAATTTCAGCAATCTGGTTGCTAGAATCCAAGTAATCCTAGCAACCATGCACTGATTTAAATGAGGGAGAACAGGAAAGGGCCTGAATACAAAGAGAAGTAATAAAAAGTAGCTGTAACTATATATTTGTAGCCTTACAGAACATTTGTTTTTTAAATGGGGTCAGTGACCCCCATATGAAAGCTGGAGAGAGTCAGAAGAAGAAGGCAATTAAATCAAAAACTATAAAAAATAAATAAATAAGGAAGGCCAATTGAAAAGTTGCTTAGAAGCGGCGTTTCTATAACATACTAAGTTAACTTGAAGGTGAACCACCCATTTAACATACCTATGCTCAAACAAATTCAGTGCAGTCACAGAAGAATGAAACAGAGAAGCACAAATGCCAGTGAGAGAAGAACAGCAGTACTTTTGGTGAAATATTGTAAAACTGTAGTGTCTCGTCTGTGTTATGTAGTTTTCATAAGTGTGCAGTGTATATTTTAAGTCATATATTAAGTATTTATTAAGTCATTTTAAACCCCCCTCCCCCCAAAACAACAATCTTTAAGCAGATCTTAAAAAATCGACTACAGGCATTTATAGTTTGCAATTTAGTACACCGTCTACTGAACAATTATATAGCAAAATGGGATATTTGATTCTTATTTTTGTAAAATTCATGTTTACTCAGGACAGTACATAGTGGCCTTTTTATCCTGAAAATAGTGCATAATTTTAAATTAGATTTAGAAAAAAATTTGAATAATTATTTTACTGCAATAACATTTAACAATTCCCTTAAAACGATTGCAAATGAATTAAGGTATACTGGAAAGTTACTTTTTCTTTTTATGAGGAAAAATTGTATTATGGCCTGATGAGGCCTTAACATACAGTAGCTACAAATACTTTGCTGGCTCTTTTGAAAAAACAAGAAAAACACATCATTATAATTACTCTCATTATGACAACTGTTTCTTTTATAACTCACCTGCACATCCCGTTGGACTAATGCCATGTCTACATTGTTGCTTTCATCTCGATTTCCCTGCAAAGAAAACAGTCACAGATCAGTACTTATAACACATAAGTATTATAATTATATTTATATAATTACTTTTAGGGTCATAATCAGGGCAGGTTTAAGCGGGTAAAGTTGGCATCTACCGAGGGCCCACTTGTTTTGGGGGCCCACTGCTGACTGGCAAACTTTGGGGGTTTTTTTACAAATTTTTCCCTCGTCCGATCCACTCTCCTTTCGCATCCCCGCCCGCCCGGTGTAAAGTTGCCAGCAAAACGTGGGAAACTGTCAAAAGTATAAATAGGCGGCGAGGAAGCACCACCTGCCACAGTCCAGAGAGGGAGTAGGAGTCGAGCATCATGTCAGCGTGTCACACACTGTGCTGGCCTGTTCCTATACAGCTGCACCTGCTGCACTTAACTGATATGAGCCAAGCCCAAACGGCCAATCGTCCTGATCTCCTACAGCGATACCGGACCGCACACCGTCACCGGGTGGGGAATCTTCTGCTGTGGTTTGCACAGCACACTCACGACAGCCAGCTGCTGATCCAGGTCCAGGCACGCACACTCATAGAGAGAGTCAGTCTCGCACCTTCTACATCTATCCAGATCCATTCCTAGGAGTGGTGAGTGGCGAATCTCATGAGTGCCCGCCAATTTTGCCACAGACTTCACTTTGCCACAGACTTCCCAATTCTGCTGCTTGACATTAAATATATTGTTGTCCCTACTGTCTGTCTGTTCAGCAGAGTCAGCTCACACTGCTAATGCTCTGTTTTTTTTTTATTACTCCTCTTTCTATTCAGTCTCTCTCCGATTCATATGCCAGTCACTTTTTTAAATCAATGCATGGTTGCTAGGGTAATTTGGGCCCTAGCAACCAGACTGTTGAAATTGCAAACTGGAGAGCTGCTGAATAAAAAGCTAAATAATTAAAAACTGCAAATAATAAAAAATGAAAACCAATTGCAAATTGTCCCTGAATATCACTTTCAACATCATACTAACAGTTACTTTAAAGTTGAACAACCCCTTTAATAAACAGGGAGTTCCACTACCTAGAGTCATATGAAAAAGTTTGGGAACCCCTCTTAATTCTTTGGAGTTTTGTTTATCATTCGCTGAGCTTTCAACTTCCTTTTAATATACAACATGTCTTATGGAAACAATAGTATTTCAGCGGTGACATAAAGCTTATTGGATTAACAGAAAATATGTAATATGCATCATAACACAATTAGACAGGTGCATACATTTGGCACCCCCACAGAGATATTACATGAATACTAAGTTGAGGCTCCTTTTGCAAATGTAACAGCCTCTAGACGCTTCCTATAGCCTTTGATGAGTGCCTGGATTCTGGATGGTGGTATTTTTGATACAGTCCCTGAACTAGCCACACAGCCCCACAGCATGATGGAACCTCCACCAAATATGACAGAAGAAAGCAGTTTTTCTTGGAATGCAATGTTCTTTTTCCTCCATGCTTTTTGTTATGACCAAAAAAATAAATTTTTGTCTCATCAGTGAAAGCACTTTGTTCCAAAATTAATATTGCTTGTCTAAATGAGTTTTTAAAAAAAATATTATTATATTTTTTAAATTAATAAACAGACAGGTTTTTCGTGTCATAAGCCTGGAAGCACTGCATCAGATCTTGTGTTTTTTCTTTAGATAGTGTTGTAATGTAGCTCTCCCATGTTTCAAAAAAAATAACCAGTTTTTCCTTTTGCATAGAGGCTTCAATGCAGTCCATATTAAACATGTGAGACAGTTTTGACATAAAGAGAGAAATGGATGGGGGCTGTGGTTTGATCCTATAATGAAGAATATTTTTTTCCCCACTGCTGTGATTATAAATAATAGTATTTTACTGCCTTTAGTTAGTTTGGATGGGAGTCTTGTTGTGAGACCTGTGGCCCATTCTGGGGAGATTGGAGTATAGTTTAAAAGATTTGCATTAGAAAAATCTCTCATCTCTCTCCAGAATTTCTTGATTAATGGGCAATTTCAGAGGGCATGGAACATATCAGCACTTTCTTGGTTGCATTTTGGGCATTTGCTGTGTTGCCACAATTTTAGTTTATATAATTCCTGAGGGGAGTAGTATGAACAGTGACATTTTTTAAAAAACATTTCTCGGTAAGTGCCTTTATGTTGCTGAGCAGTGTCTCCAGAACGTCCTCCATTCTAGGTCCGCCAACCATTGTGTCCATTTTCCTGCACCCTCCTTTCCTTTAGTATATTCGTACAGATCAAAATCTCTCTTATAATATTGTGAAGTTGTTCCCTTGCCTATACATCCCTTTTCCAAAAGTCTATCAAGAGGATTGTTCCAGTCTAAATCTGATAATTAAGTGCATTTCCTGGCCATCCCCCCGTCGACATGGAAATATATACTTATGGGTAATCTCCTACTGCTTCCCAGCCTGGACAGAAGAAATGGTTAATCTTTAAACCACATAAAGCCCACCCCTTCCTATTCCTCCTCAGTCTTTTCTTCTGTCCCAGCCTAGGATGCAGTAGGAGATTGTTCCCTCTGTATCTCAGGCAGGAAATCGTACTCACATCAGATGACCAGATACAGTTCTTAGGAGATTCTCTGTATCTGAAGCCCCTATCCTGTATGGCAACGGCGTTGTCTGGAAGGGGAGGCACGGCAGGGCTTGAAGTTTGCCGCATTCGCGGCTCCGAGTTGCGCTGGTTAGCGCGATGACGTCATTATTCAGCGACGCCTAGGATTTAAATGTCTGGCGCCAAGTATCAGCGCCGCTGCTGTTGTTGCCGTTTTTTGCCGCACATGCAAGATGGATCCAGCTGCCCCTAAGAGAGCCCCTTCCAAGATGTTAATGTGAGTACCTTCCGCATTGGATTTCAAAAAGAATCTCCCCTAAACCGTGGCTTATACTGTGCCCTTATTTTTATAGTGCCCCTGCTCCTGAAGAGCCCAGTAAGAAGAGGGACAAACAGGATGCTGATAGGAAATGTCGGGCATGTGATAATTTGGCTATGAAGAATAAAAGATTCTGCCAAGACTGCTTTGATGAATACCTCTCTAGGCAGGTTAACCCTTCGGTGGCCAGAGAGTCCTTGCAGGATATGCCTGTTCCTTCTACTTCTGCCGCTGTGCCTAATCAGCAATCTTTGATGTCTTGGATTAAAGATGCAGTGTCACAAGGTCTTAAAGAGACAGTACTCTCTACCCCAGACTTATCCGTATTTAATAGAGAATCCTCTATTCAAGAAATTCTATCAGATATCAGTTCTTCAACTGATGAGGAAAATGCTGAGGATGAAATTTCAGTATTTGACCAAAAGCATCTAGGTCCACTTATTAAAGCTATCAGGCGTACTTTAAATCTGGAGGATCCAGGTCAGCCTTCTACCTCCCTCCTTTTCTCCAAAAAAGCGAAAATGGCTTTCCCTATTCATAAAGAGGTGCAAGATTTAATCCATCTAGAATGGGAAAAGATTTCTAGAAGAATTCCAGCCGAGAAAAAGATTGAGAAATTATACCCTTTTTTGGATGATATTCAAGATATTTTGAATACCCCTCCTTCGGTTGATGCTCCGGTAGCAAGGCTATCACGGAAGACCGCGTTACCCATAGATGATATATCAGCTTTTAAGCATCCTATGGATCGCCGCATGGAAACTGAATTAAAGAGGTGTTATGTGTCGGCTGGAGCAGCCTGTAAGCCTTCTATAGCACTAGTGTCGGTTACTAAGGCACTCTCCTTGTGGGCGGAGAATTTAGAGCAGGCGGTTAAAGATCGGATTCCCAGAGAAAAGATTTTGGAAGGTCTTGAAGACTTCAGATTGGCTTCTAATTTTTGCCTTCAAGCATCTCTGGACTTAGTACAGTTGTCTGCTCGCTCAATGTCTTTTGCTGTAGCAGCTCGAAGAGCCCTCTGGGTAAGGTCTTGGGTTGCGGACACCGCTTCCAAGAATTCACTCTGTAAGATGCCCTATGAGGGTAAGAAGTTATTCGGCAAGGCCTTAGATGATATTATTTCAAAATCCTCAGGAGGTAAGAGTACCTTTTTGCCGCAAAGTAGAAGGTTTCGTGAAAACTTTAAGAGGAGGCCAGAAAATTCCTTTCGAAGAAGGGAGGATTCTAGAGGATTCAAGTTCGGAAGAGATTTTAAAACCTCAACTTGGCGCTCAGGTCAGACATCTTTCAGGTCCAAGGTCAGGCCTCCGAGATCCCCAAGGTCTTCCTCAAAGGCTCAATGACGGTCTCTCTACCCATCCTCCTGTGGGAGCAAGGCTTTTAGCTTTTCAAGGAGTATGGGCCAAGGAATGCTCAGACGCGTGGGTAGTCGCTACAATTCAAAGGGGCTACCTTTTGGAAGTTTCTTTAAAACCTACCTTAGACCATTTCGTTGTCACAGACGTACCCAGGGATCCAGAAGAAAAAGAATTTCTTTTTCATTATGTTCGGCAACTGTTGATGAAACAAGCAGTTGCAAGAGTTCCTTTTCAGGAGAAGAAAACAGGATTTTATTCTCCTCTTTTTCTAGTCTCCAAGGCCACAGGAGATTTACGTCCAATTCTGGATCTCCGAAGAATAAACGAATTTCTGAAATATCAACCGTTCAAGATGGAAACGTTATCAACCATAAAAGCAGTTATTCAGCCAGGAGATTGGCTAGCATCCTTGGATCTAAAGGATGCCTACCTTCATGTGCCCATTGCTGTAGAGCATCAAAAATATTTACGGTTTTGTCTAAACGACCAACACTATCAATTCCGATGTCTTCCGTTTGGGCTAGCAACATCGCCCAGAACCTTTACCAAGATCTTGGTAGTAGTAATAGCCAAATTAAGACAAGAGAAGATAGAGATCTATCACTATCTGGACGACTTACTTCTTGTAGCCCGAGATCCGAAGATGTTATCTGTCAACCTTCAGAGAACCAAAGTAGTGCTGGAGAAATTTGGCTGGATCATAAACACTGCCAAGAGTCAGCTGGTACCAGTTCAGAGGATGATCTATTTGGGCGCTCAAATAGATACAATTCTGGGTATGGTGTCTCTTCTGTTACTGAAGATCCGACATTTAGTTCTGCAGGTGAGTCAATTCCTGGAGAATTCCTACACATCAGCAAGGAAATTCATGAGTCTCTTAGGTCTCCTCACCTCGACAATAGGTTTGGTGAAGTGGGCCAAGTGGAGGATGAGACCAGTTCAGCTTTCGTTCCTCAAGCAGTGGAATCCTGTTGTACAGGATTGGTCTCGATCAATTCGAATCACCAGGGAATGCCGACAATGCCTTGCTTGGTGGAGAGTTCCCAGCAACCTTCGGAAGGGATTTCCTCTCGAGGAACCAGTTTGGTTGGAAATATTTACGGATGCTTCCGGTCTAGGTTGGGGAGCTCACCTTCTGGATCTTTATGCTCAGGGAGTTTGGAGCAAAGATCTCTCCAAGACTCCATCCAATATCTTGGAGATCAGGGCAGTTTTTCAAGCACTTCAGGCATTCGAGAAGATCATTCTCGGTTCCTCGGTGAAGATCAGGTCGGACAATGTCTCAACCGTGGCATATATCAAAGGCCAGGGAGGAACGAGGAGCAAGATTCTTTTCAGAGAGACGGCACCGATCATGCAGTGGGCTCAGACTCACCTCCAGAACCTTACTGCTCAACACATTCCAGGTGTTCAGAATTTATGGGCGGACTGTCTGAGTCGTCACCATTTACCGAAAGGAGAATGGGAGCTGAAGCAGGAAATTTTTCTCTGGATAACATCTATTTGGGGTTGCCCACAGATAGACCTGATGGCGACAGATCACAATGCCAAACTTCCGATATTCTTTTCCAGAGCCCCTTGTCCAGGAGCAGCAGCATTGGATGCCTTCTCCCAAGATTGGGAGAATCTCTTTGCTTATGTATTTCCCCCAATACCGGTAATACTGAGAGTCTTACGGAAGATTTCATATACGAGAATGGAAGCAATAGCAATTCTCCCCAATTGGCCCAGGAGACCCTGGTATCCTCTGTTGAGGCGCTTATCAATTGCGGATCCATTACCAATCCCTCAGACCAAAGACCTGCTACTTCAGGGCACCTGGAAACATCCCAACCCAGTCTGTCTCAATCTAACGGCTTGGAGATTGAGAGGACGATATTGAAGGAATACGGCTGTTCTAATTCAGTCATTGAAACCCTTATTAGGTCCAGGAAGAATAATACCAATTCAAAGTATCACAAGGTTTGGAGAACCTTTAATTCCTGGGCTACAAATAAATGCCTCGATCCTTTTAAACCTACTGTTGCAATTATATTAGAATTTCTTCAAGAAGGTCTTCAGAAGGGATTAAGCCTTAGCACCTTGAAAGGCCAGGTTTCAGCTCTGTCAGCGGTTCTGGGGAGGAGATGGTCCAAGGAGCCATTAATACAGAGGTTCTTTCAGGGAGTTAAGAGAATTCGACCTCCAACTAGACCTATTTGTCCTACTTGGGATCTTCCACTAGTGCTGAAAGCACTGTCGACTAAACCCTTTGAACCTCTGGAACAAGTATCACTATTGTTACTTACCTTAAAAACTTTCCTTTTGGTCGCTATTACATCAGCCCGTAGAATTTCCGAACTTCAAGCTCTTTCAGTAGATCCGCCTTACACCATTTTTCATGAAAAGAAGGTGCACCTTCGACCAGTTTTCAATTTCCTTCCTAAGGTTGTGACTAAATTTCACATCAATGAGCCAATTATTTTACCTTCATTTGAAAACCCTACATCTTCTCAAAGAGAGATTTATCGCTGGATGTTAAGAGATGTTTGGAAATATACATCAAAAGAACAGAGAGTTTCAGAAAGTCAAGAATGCTTTTTGTTATTCCCGCCGGGAAAAGGAAAGGAGAACAAGCCGCTAAATCAACTCTAAGCTCATGGATAGTCAAGGCTATATCAAGGGCATATAAGGAGCAGGGCAGCTCTCTACCTAAAGGAGTTAAAGCTCATTCGGTTCGTGCTGTAGCAGCCTCTTGGGCAGTGGAGGCAGGAGTCTCACCTGAAGAGATATGTCGAGCAGCGACCTGGGTTACGCCCAATACATTCATTAGGCATTACAGATTGGATGTGATGTCTTTTTCGCAAGCCCAATTTGGGCAATCTATACTTTCTTCTGCCTCTTCTGTATAATAAATTAAGCAGCATTATATCCCGCCCCTGTTTTTATTCTTGATTGCTTGGGTATAACCCATAAGTATATATTTCCATGTCGACGGGGGGATGGCCAGGAAAGGAGAAAATTGATTAATACCTACCGGAATTTTCTTTTCCTGGCCATCCTCCCCGTCGACATGCCCGCCCTATTGTGACTTTATAATTGACTGAGGAGGAATAGGAAGGGGTGGGCTTTATGGGGTTTAAAGATTAACCATTTCTTCTGTCCAGGCTGGGAAGCAGTAGGAGATTACCCATAAGTATATATTTCCATGTCGACGGGGAGGATGGCCAGGAAAAGAAAATTCCGGTAGGTATTAATCAATTTTCTCCTATCTTTTTTGTGTAACTTTGAAGTTGCATGAATGGCATGTTATGGCAATGTACTATTGGAGATTTTTCCCATAGTGCTTGAAAAGTTTCAGGTTTTTTAGATTGTTTGTTCACTGTATGTTTTATGGCTGAGAGACCCTACGTTTTCCATCTCTCAAAGGGGTATTAGACCCGACCCTTTTGAAATTCGCCATTCACATTACCAGTACATGTAGAGAATGATGGGAATTTAAATTATGTTTAGTTCATAGAGTATGCCATACCTGCCAAGTAGACATTATTAATGGGTTAATTAGATGGCCGCTCCAGACTCACCCCTCAAGGGCCAATGTCCTCTACTTGCTCCACTCCGAGTCCAGATTCTAAGCCCCCATCTATCTATTGACCAATTTATTAAATTAAATTTGTAACATGGTAATTAGGGGGGGTGCCACAAAAATGGGCGTGGCTACACGCGACACAACTTTTTGTCCCTCTTTTGATTTTCAAAATGTTGGGAGGTATTTCTAATATCCTTTTCATTTACAGTAGGGGGTACATTATCCCTTATAAAACATGAGTGATACTCAGAGTTCCCTGTATAACTCAGTCTGCAGCCTTGTTTTAGTCAAAGCAAAGCATTGGTAACAGCAGGCAGCTACAGAGCTCCTCTCAGTCCAATCAGCAGAATCCTTCTGAAGATTTTTCAGCGAAAGCTGTTATCTTGATATCTGCCTATTGTTCAATTGACAGGCTGAGCATACAAGGCTCTGTTTACATTACATCAGCTGGTAGGAGGGAGGGGGGTGATATCACTCCAACTTGCAGTGCAGCAGTAAAGTCTGCCTGAAGTTTATCAGAGCACAAGTCACATGACTGGGGGCTGCTGGGAAAATGTCAAAATATCTAGCCCCATAGAAAATTTCAAAATTAAATATAAAAAAATCCGTTTGCTCTTTTGAAAAACGGATTTCAATGCAGGATTCTGCTGGAGTAGCACTATTAACTGATGCATTTTGTAAAAAACATGTTTTCCCGCAACAGTATCCCTTTAAGGAAATGACACTGTTTGACCTATAAGCCTAGGGATTTGGTTCCCTAAAACTCGTAAGGCCATGTTGATCCTGTAACTGTTGGAATAAATTCTCTTTTATCCTATCCGGAGTGCCGCCTATTTGCTTTCATTATTAATGGGTTTGTTCAATATGTCCTGTAGGATTTCCTGTTTATGCAAGTGGAATACACTGGTTAGATTTAGGGGATTTGTGAAACCCCATGCGCTGTCAGCTGCTGCAACTTCAACATGCTAATACGTGTTTTTTTGCCATTCCAGAAAAAGTTTTAAAAAAGTGCAGTAATTTCTTTTAAATCATTTTGTTTTAGCATAAATGGCAGTGTTTGTAAAGGATATAACAGTTTTGGGAATGCTATCATTTTGATTAGGTTTGCCCTGCCTATGTACAAAAGAGTGTGGTGTTTCCAGCTGTTAATTTCATCCTTAAGTATGGTTATTACACTTTTTATGTTTAAGTCATATTGTTTGTGGTAATTACGTGGGATTGTTATTCCCAGGTAGTTTATGTGATCATGTGCCCATGTTAGTATATAAGGTTTGCTCCACGCTGGTATTTTGTTGCTATTGAAGGAAAGTGTTGTTGATTTTTCAAAATGTATTAGGAATCCTGATATGTCGTATTTCTTCTAGGATAGCTGGGGGAGAAAGTTCTGGATTTGATATATAAAGAAGCAGGTCATCCGCGAATGCTGTCATTTTAAGTTCTGTTTGGCCAAAGGTGATACCCATGAATGCCTGCATGTTTTGTAAAATTCTCAATAGGGGGTCAATTGACAGGTTAAAAAGAGGGGAAAGAGGACATCCCTGTCTGGTACCCTTAAGCATTGTAATGGGGTTCAGATTGGTATTATTGACAATGTCAGGAATCAAGGCGAGTCTGAAGGTATGAGCCTCCCCCACGCTTCCCACTGAGTTGCGCCCTGAAGGTTGGTACAGGACGGTCCCAGATAAGGAATAGCAGGAGTGCTAGGTGAGCCCGCAGAAATAACAGTTCGTAATAAGGACTCAGCACTTATCTGCAGTTGAAGAAGCGAAGTCAGGAACAGACCGGGTCATACACAGGAAACGATCAAGAAACAGGTGCCAATTGAGGGAAATCCAGTAGAGTAGTCAGGGAAGCCGAGGTCGAGATCAGGAGAAGCAAATACAGGAATCCAGGGATAATCAGAAGAGTAGTCAGGAACAAGCCGTAGTCGTAATCAGAATAATCATCAGTAGAAATACGCTTTGTGTCAGTAGAGATGATCACCTCGCATTGAGCCTAGGCCGGAGTGACCTTTTAACCCCAGGACGCATGTTGGCGTCAGAACGTGCGCCTGTGTCAGAACGCGCGCTTGCGTCTGAACGCGCGCGCGCATCAGAACGCGCGCGCGCATCAGAACGCGCGCGCGCATCAGAACACGCGCCCGAACTAGCAATAGGCGCCGGTGTGAGGATATTGGCCCGAGGAGACGTCGGCTCAGCTTGAGCCAGATCTGCAGGGACCTGACATTGCCCCCCCTCAATATGCAACCTCCGGGTGCATGTGGGAGCCGGCCTGTCAGGATGAGATTTATGAAACAACTCAATAAGTTGAGGAGCATGTAAATTACTCACGGGTTCCCAGGAATTTTCTTCTGGAGGAAAACCTTTCCACTGGATCAAATATTGAAGCCGACCTCGCCGGAATCTAGAGTCCAAGACAGCCTCCACTTCAAATTCCTCGACACCTTCAATAGATACTGGAGCTGGAGGACTGTGATCTCTCCCCGAAAAAGTGTTCTTCACCACTGGTTTCAATAAAGCTACATGAAAAACAGGATGAATTCTGTAAGTAGCTGGCAATTTGAGCTTGAAAGTTACCTCGTTCACGCGTCGAATAATGGAAAAAGGACCCAAAAATCGTTGACCCAACTTCTTAGACGGACACGGAAGTTTGATGTGCCGGGTAGACAACCACACCAGGTCTCCAACTTGAAACTCAGAACCCTTCCTCCTCTTACGATCAGCAAAAACCTTGAAGTTGTTCTGTGCATGAGACATTGCTTGTTGAATTCTTAGGGTATTATCAAGAAGAAAAGAAAGTCTCTCTTGAACCGCGGGCACCTCTATTCCCTTAGGAAGGTTAGGAAGCACGTGCGGATGGAAACCATAATTAGCGAAAAAAGGAGTTTGCTTGGTGGAGGAATGAAGAGCATTATTGTAGGAGAACTCAGCCAACGGTAAAAGTTCACTCCAATTGTCCTGGAGGAAGGACAAGAAACAACGGAGGTATTGTTCCAACGTCTGGTTAGTCCTCTCTGTCTGCCCATTGGATTGTGGATGAAAAGCCGTGGAAAAGGCCAACTTGATTTTTAGAGCTTTGCACAATGCTCTCCAAAATTTAGACGTAAACTATACTCCCCGATCTGACACAATCTCATCTGGAACTCCATGGAGCCTGACAATTTCTTTAATAAACACCTCAGCCGTAGAAGATGCAGAAGGTACTCCGGAGAGGGGAACAAAATGTGCCATCTTGGAGAGTCGATCCACAATTACAAAAATTGTATTGTATCCTTGCGAGGGAGGAAGCTCTACAATAAAATCAACAGAAATGGAACCCCACAATCGAGTAGGCACTGGTAAAGGACGTAGCAACCCCAGAGGTTTAACATGTGAATCCTTAAACCGAGCACAAGTCTCACAAGAGGATAAGTAATCTTTGCAGTCCTTAGCCATGTGAGGCCAGAAGAAAAATCTCTGAGCAAGATCCAAAGTCTTGACATATCCCATATGACCCGCCAATGGGTGATCATGAAGTAATTTTAGAGTCTCCAAACGAAGCGATTCTGGAATGAAGACTTTGTCTTTCAAAAAAAATAACCCATCACAAACTTGTAACTCCCCGTGTGGAGATAAAGAAGAGGACGCCTCCTTGATCTTTGACAAAAGTTCACTCTGTAGAAGAAAGAAATTCTGAGGACGTAGTATCGTATCCGGAGGAAAAGGATCCTCTTCCTGACTGTGTAACCGTGAAAGAACATCAGCTTTCTTGTTCTTAGAGCCAGGCCTATAAGTTATATGGAAATTAAAACGAGAAAAAAACAATGCCCACCTGGCTTGTCTTGGCTTAAGACGTTTGGCGGTCCGTAAATATTCCAGATTTTTATGGTCTGAAAAAATAATGATCGGGTGCAACGCTCCTTCCAACAAATGACGCCATTCTTCAAATGCTGCCTTAATGGCCAAGAGTTCCCGGTCAGAAACATCATAATTCTTCTCCGAAAGGGAGAGTTTCTTAGAAAAGAAAGCCACAGGATGAAGAGCGTTGTTATTGCCGGTCCTCTGAGATAAAATAGCACCAATAGCAGTTTCAGACGCATCAACTTCCAGAATGTATGGCAGGTTAGGATGTTTTAAGACAGCAGCAGATGTAAAAAGATGTTTCAATTGATCGAACGCCTCTTGTGCTTGTGTAGTCCACTGAAAGTGTTTAGTGGAACTAGTTAAATCTGTGATTGGAGCGATGATCTTAGAAAAGTCCTTAATAAACTTTCTATAAAAATTAGCAAATCTGACGAAACTTTGTACTGCTTTCCGGGAAGAAGGAACAGGCCAATCTAGAATAGCGGACACATTCTTCTTGTCCATGCAGACTCCATCAGAAGAGATCACAAACCCCAGGAACTCCACTGAAGATTTGCAAAATTCACACTTCTCCAGTTTGGCGTACAAACGGTTAAAAACTTTCTTAGTTGAACCTCATGGTCCTGTTCGGAGGAAGAAAAAATTAAGATATCGTCTAGATAGACAATCAAAAATTGATCCAAAAAATCTCTGAAAATATCATTAACAAAATGCTGAAAAGTAGCGGGAGCGTTGCATAAACCAAATGGCATAACGAGGTACTCATAATGTCCAAAACGTGTTCGGAAAGCTGTCTTCCACTCATCTCCTTGACGAATCCTTACCAAATTATATGCCCCCCGCAAGTCTAATTTAGAAAAAATCTTAGCCCCACGAAGGTTCTGGAATAATTCAGGAATAAGAGGTAACGGATAACGATTTTTTACAGTGATCTGATTTAAGTGTCTGTAATCAATGCAGGGACGTAAGGAATGGTCCTTCTTTTCCACAAAGAAAATACCCGCCCCTGCAGGTGAAGTGGAAGGACGAATAAACCCCTTCTTCAAATTCTCGTTGATATAATCTTTCAGGACCAACAGTTCAGGCTCAGACAGAGGGTAGATGCGTCCGAAAGGAATAGGAGCCCCAGGAAGCAAATCTACAGGACAATCATAAATTCGATGAGGAGGTAATGTGTCAGCTCCCTTTTGATCAAAGACATCCATGTAGTCCTGAAGAAATGAAGGAATAGCCTGAAAACGAGGATCTTGAGGTGAACACAAGGCAAATGCTTTAGAAGTGGTTCTGGGCATGATGAAATGAGAAATACAAGCCACAGACGAAAATTGCAATAACCCAGTGCTCCAATTTATTGAGGGATTGTGTAATTTCAACCATGGGAAAACAAGAATTAAAGGAAAAAGAGAAGACACCACATCAAAAGACAAAGTCTCAATATGATTAGAGTCAGTAATAACAATAAGTGGTGTGGTCTCTAACATCACTGGTCCAGAGGAAAGTTGGGAGCCATCTGCTGTCCTTACAAGAAACGGCTGAGTCTTGGGTCGGGTCGGAATATTGTGAGTTTTAATAAACTCTGTATCGACAAAACAACCACAGGCTCCCGAGTCTATGATGACCTTACTCTCTAGGAACCCTTGGGGCCACTGTAGAGAAATAGGAACAATGAGCATAGGCAATTCTCGAGAGATGGAAGATGAGGATGGAAGACAGGTTGGATGAATATGCTTACCCCCTGGCCGGGTAGGACAGTTCCTCAGGAAATGACCAGAAAGACCGCAGTAAAGGCATAAATTGTTCTCTCTTCTGCGAGACCTCTCCTGGGCTGAGATGGCTGTTCTAATAAGTCCAATCTGCATAGGTTCAGGAGCACTTGTCATAGAAGCAGGGGAGGAGATGAACGACGAAGTTGCAGAGACATGTGGAGACAGAGGGGCCTTAGGTAATACCCAGGATGCTCCAAAAGAAGGTGTTGCAGCTCTCTCTGCGCGTCTCTCCCTTAGACGACGATCAATCTGTACACACAGATCAATCAAGGACTCCAATGAATTAGGTATTCCTACTCTGGCTAACTCATCCTTCAGAGTAGGACTCAAACCCAAGCGGAATTGATGTCTGAGGGCCTTGTCATTCCACTCGGTGTCGGTGGCATAAGTACGGAAATCCGTCACATAATCTTCTATTGGGCGTTTGCCCTGACAAAGAGTCCTGATCATAGTTTCAGCAGACCTCTTAGGATCGTCATAGATCTGAGCCATAGCTGAAAAGAATATATCCATACTAGCCAGTAATGGACTTTGGGTTTCAAAAAGACGATGAGCCCAAGTCTTGGGTTCTCCGGACAATAGGGACATAATCACTCCCACCCTGATTTGTTCTGTAGCATAAGATTGACTTTTCAGGGAAAACATGAGTCGACAGTCATTTTCAAAAGCTCTGAATTTAGCTCAATCTCCTGAAAAGCGTTCAGGAAGTGGTATCTTGGGCTCGGGCGTCGGATGTGTGGAAGAAGAAGCTACACCCGGAAAAGCAGCCAGAACTGGGGGTCCAGGAGGAAGAGCAGCAGCAACAGTCATGTCTTGCATCTGGGTCTGCAGTTGTTGATAGCCCCCTTGTAAATCTCGAACAGCCCGAGTAAGGCCAGCCAATTGCTGAGCAACGATTTCTAAAGGGGAAAGGGCTGGTTCTTCAGACTCCATGGCGAGGTGATACTGTCAGGAATCAAGGCGAGTCTGAAGGTATGAGCCTCCCCCATGCTTCCCACTGAGTTGCGCCCTGAAGGTTGGTACAGGACGGTCCCAGATAAGGAATAGCAGGAGTGCTAGGTGAGCCCGCAGAAATAACAGTTCGTAATAAGGACTCAGCACTTATCTGCAGTTGAAGAAGCGAAGTCAGGAACAGGCCGGGTCATACACAGGAAACGATCAAGAAACAGGTGCCAATTGAGGGAAATCCAGTAGAGTAGTCAGGGAAGCCAAGGTCGAGATCAGGAGAAGCAAATACAGGAATCCAGGGATAATCAGAAGAGTAGTCAGGAACAAGCCGTAGTCGTAATCAGAATAATCATCAGTAGAAATACGCTTAGTGTCAGTAGAGACGATCACCTCGCATTGAGCCTAGGCCGGAGTGACCTTTTAACCCCAGGACGCATGTTGGCGTCAGAACGTGCGCCTGCGTCTGAACGCGTGCCTGCGTCTGAACGCGCGCGCGTAAATGCGCGCTCGCGTCAAAACGCGTGCCCGCGCCTTGAGCGTCAGAACGTGCGCCTGCGTCAGAACGCGTGCCTGCGTCTGAACGCGCGCACGTAAATGCGCGCCCGCGTCAAAACGCGCGCGCGCATCAGAACACGCGCCCGAACTAGCAACAAGTGCCGGTGTGAGGATATTGGCCCGAGGAGACGTCGGCTCAGCTTGAGCCAGATCTGCTGGGATCTGACAGACAATTAATGTGGTTTGAGGGTTGGTGTAAATTGCCTTGATATAGTTTGAGAATGTGTGCCCAAACTCCCTATGCTCCAATATGTTTATTATGTGTGACCATAAAACCTCATCGAATGCCATCTCGGCATCTAGGCTTAACAGCATGTTATTGGAGTGGCCTTGTGGAGATAGAGTAGATTTAATAATTGTTGCTATAGCTGCCTGGATTGCTTTGATAGAATGTCTGCCATGTAAAAACCTTAGCTAGTGTTTTGTAAGTAATTCTGCCAAAAGGCTTTGTAGGAGATTGTCCATAATTTTTGCAAGTATTTTAGAATCACTATTCAAAAGGGAGCTGGGACGATATGAAGTGAGATGTTCAGGGTGCTTCATTGGTTTAGGAAGGAGTATTGTAAATATGTCATTAAAATGAGGGGGAATTTCTGAATTTTGGAGAATGGTGGTGAATAAATCTGTTAATACTGGTTGTGTCTGAATTTTTAGGATTTTATAGTATTCATTGCTAAATCCGTCAGGCCCAGGGGATTTTGCATTGGAAAGATTTTTGATTGCATCACCTACCTCTTGTGTGGATATACTAGTATTTAGCATATCTATTTATTCTGAGGTTAATTTCGGCAATTTAACTTTGTTAAGAATAGTGGCGTCTGTAAGAGTAGTGGGTGTATTAATATATAGCTCTTTGAAATAGTAATGGAAGAGGTTATGGATCACCTTCAGCTCTGTCGTTCGCTGTTGTGTGTTGGGGTTGATAACGGCCAGAATGTGTTTTTGCTGTTCCATTGGTTTGGCTAATCGAGCCAGAAGATTTCCCACCTTAGTAGCTGATCTAAAAAAATCTATTTTTATTATAGTCTATTTTACAGGCAACATAACTGGTAGTGACATTCTTGATAGTTTCTTGTGTTTCTCTATATTTGGTTTCCATCTAATTTGTTGGATAAAGTACAAAATCAGTGTATGTCATTTTAACCTGGTTGTGTAAGTTGGTGTAGGTCTTCAGGAAGTCCCGTTTCATATAGGATATTATATGGCCTCTAAGGACGGCTTTGGAGGTCCCCCAGAATAGTGCATAGCCATCATAATGTTCTACGTTATCGTCCTTGTAATTTTCCCAAGAAGTTACAAGGAAGTCTCTGAACCATTCGTTTGTGGACATATAAGAAGGAAATTTCCAAGAGTAGCAATATTTAGGTGGTTTGTTTCATTTTAAATGGACAGGGACATGGTCTGAAATAGCTATTACTCCTATGGTAGCCGACAGCGCATGGAGGACCAGACCCTCCGAATGGCATTTGTGAACGTGGGAAAAGTAGGTATAATATTTTGTGGTGGGGTTAAGAATGCGGTAGGGATCTACCAGGGACCAGTGGGTCATCAGATAGTTTATGCTCTCTAAATGGTGGGGTGCGAGTGAAGTGTCCCAAGCTAGATCTGTCTGATCCTTGATCTATGACTCCAACTATTACATTTCCAATTGCATGATCTGCAAGTATTTGCACTAAGTGGACGTAAAAGGGGTGTTTGGGTGCACTAGGTGCGTATATGGTCTAAATGAGCTTTTGCATACAACAAGCCCCTCATTTGTGGTGTGAGTGCAGAAAGGGCTTCTTTCTCATCACCCTGCCATACAGATGTTCTTTGTGCAAATTGCGCTGAAGTGTAGAACAATGTACAGATACACCATCTGCAGCAAGATGTCCTTGCAGGTCTTTGGAGGTGATCTTTGGGTTGTCTGTAACCATTCATACAATCCTCTGCATATGCCGCTCCTGTATCTTTCTTGGTCTGCCAGACCTGGGTTTTACAGCAACTGTGCCTGTGGCCTTCCATTTCATGATCATATTTCTTACAGTTGAAACTGACAGTTTCAACCTCTGAGATAGCTTTTTGTAGCTTTCCCCTAAACCATGATACCGAACAATCTTTTTGCTTAGAGGATACCATGCTGTCACTCTTCAGAGGAGAGTCGAAAAAAAGCACAACTTGCAATTGGCCACCTTAAATACCTTTTCTCATGATTGGACACACCTGCCTATGAAGTTCAAGGCTTAACGAGCTAATCGAATCAATTTGGTATAGCCAGTAATCAGTATTGAGCAGTTACATGAATTCAAATTAGCAAAATTAAAAGGGTACCCAAATTTTTGCACAGGCAGTTTTTCATTGCTTCACTAAAAATCTTTGTTAAAAAAACACCCCTGGGAGTTTCTTTCCTGGGAAATGAAAGACATACCACTGATATCTATTTTGTTCCCAAACTTTTTCATAGGACTGTAATCAGATTTATGTTTTCTCAGAATTGCTTCTCTCTTGGCTCTGCCTTACTGCCAATAGCACAGATAAAGTCACAGAGATTTCTGTTCATTGCCCATGTTTTAGTAATCTAACTTGCTTGTCTGGGATCAATGGAGTGTTCATTGGCCATTTCTACAGTGATTATACTGCAGCAGCTAGGGTTAATATGCTAATTATCTATTTTTTGTAGTACCGGTAAACTGTCAGATCTGCGTTTAATATACTGATTATCCATTTAATTCTGGCATGACTGAATTATGTTTTGTTAAATGGGTGTGGTATTTGTGGCCAAAAGTGGGCATGGTTTCACAAAAAAAATCAGGGGTATAGGGTCCACCAGTTAGCTCTTTGCCCAGGGCCCACCAAGGCTTAAACCTGCCCTGGTTATAATTATAAAAATCTGAACAAAAATGCAGCTGTGAATCAATTTGACCATCAAATGTCCAATGCCAAAAATGAAAAAAAGGCAGTTCAACTTTAGCACCATTAAAAACAAAAAACACTTCTCTTCAATCCTATGGGATTTTTAGAATTGTATTAATCAAATGGTAAACTCTAACTTTCACTCAATGATAAATAAGATTATAAAAATCTCTTTTATTCTTAAACTCTTAAATGTTGCCCTAAGCATTGTTAATCAGCCAAAGCTGAAATTAATTCAAAAATTTAAATAAGCTTGTGGTACCAGTATCCACTGCGCTCTGTGTATATAGTTTTTCTTGTGCTAGTACAGACTCACTATTTAACGTGCTTAAGGTACAGTATCAGTACAGACTTCTTCTCGCTATATAATATACTTGCTAACAATGTTTCCTCTAATTTCTTCTCTATTTTGCTCTCATTTTAAACTTGTGTGCACATTTTTAAAATCAATTTGCACAGGTCAGAATGGATGCAAAAATATCAGCCCCTGTTTTCAGCCCATAAAAGAGTATATATAATTCAGACTTCTGATACACGACATTTCCCCCATAATAACTTGAACAATGAGACGTGTACATATAACTATAGTTATTTTGTATATGTCCCTTCCAGGTTCAAAATATAGATGGGATAAGCAAAACAATTTTGTCCCACCAACCTCTATGTTATAGACCACAAAGACCAGTCCTGGCACATATATGCACTCTTGTACCCTGAAGTTGAGGTGTAAAAGTTTATTAAGGCTTATCATCAAGATAAAAAAAATTAACTCTTTTAGATCTTTTTCAAGTTAGATAGAACTTCATAGAAAGGTGTGTCCAATCATGACAAAGGGTATTTAAGGTGGACAATTGCAAGTTGTGCTTCTGTTTGACTCTCTGAAGAGTAACAGCATGGGATCCTCAAAGCAACTCTCTAAAGATCTGAAAACAAAGATTGTTCAGCATCATGGTTTAGGGGAAGGCTACAAAAAGCTATCTCAGAGGTTTAAACTGTCAGTTTCAACTGTAAGGAATGTAATCAGGAAATGGAAGGCCACAGGCACAGTTGCTGCAAAACCCAGGTCTGGCAGGCCAAGAAAAATACAGAAGCGGCATATGTGGAACATTGTGAGAATGGTTACAGACAACCCAAAGATCACCTCCAAAGACCTGCAAGAACATCTTGCTGCAAATGGTGTATCTGTACTTCGTTCTACAATTCAGCACAGTTTGCACAAAGAACATCTGTATGGCAGGGTGATGAGAAAGAAGCCCTTGCTGCACTACATCAAACACAAACAGAGTCGCTTGTTGTATGAAAAAGCTCATTTAGACAAGCCAAAGTCATTTTAGAACAAAGTGCTTTGAACTGATGAGACAAAAATGTAGTTATTTGGTCATAACAATCAGTGCTTTGCATGGCAGAAGAAGAACACCACATTCCAAGAAAAACACCTGCTACCTACTGTCAAATTTGGTGGAGGTTCCATCATGCTGTGGGGTTGTATGGCTAGTTCAGGGACTGGGGCCCTTGTTAAAGTCGAGGGTCTGATGAATTCAACCCAATATCAACAAATTCTTCAGGATAATATTCATGCATTAATCACAAAGTTGAAGTTACGCAGGGGTTGGATATTCCAACAAGACAATGACCGTAAAAATACTTTGAAATCTACAAATAAGAAGTATAATATTCTGGAATGGCCATCACAGTTCTCCAAATTGAATATCATCATCGAAAATCTATGGAATGTTTTGAAGCAGGCTGTCCATGCTCGGCAGCCATCAAATTTAACTGAACTGGAGAGATTTTGTATGGACGAATGGTCAAAAATAGCGCCATCCATAATCCAGACACTCATCAAAGGCTATAGGAGGCGTCTAGAGGCTGTTACATTTGCAAAAGGAGGCTTAACTAAGTATTAATGTAAAATCTCTGTGGGGTGCCCAAATGTATGTACCTGTCTAATTTTGTTATGATGCATATTGCATATTTTCTGTTAATCCAATACACTTTATGTCACTGCTGAAATATTACTGTTTCCATAAGGCATGTTATATATTAAAAGGAAGTTGCTACATTGAAAGCTCAGCCAATGAAAAACAAAACTCCAAGGAATTAAAAGGATATACAAGATATACAATAAAGATATTGCGGGAAAAAACATGGCAAACAAGCATGTGACGAAAAAGCAAGTGTGCATATCATTAAAATAAATAAACATAAGAATGTGTATAGCCTAGGTGAGGTACATGAAATATCCTTAAAACGATCTTCTAATCGTTCTAGCAAAAATACACAATCAATTAACATTTGGCGATGTTGCCAAGAGTGGGTAATAAAACTCTTGGAAATAAAACAATGTAGCAAGTGGACACACTTTGCGACAAAGTGTAACATTTTCTAACATGTTTTTCACAATTTGACATATGATACGCTGAGACTCCAAAATTACAGACAATTTGACACACGATACGTATGCCCCCGACCAGGTTTCACCTGCCAATAGCAGTGAGCTGGTATTGCAATAGTAAAAAAGTTTCAGGCGTATTTTTATTTTTTATCTTGATTTATTTTTATTTTTCAGTTTTTGGTTCAACTTTACATAAAGATGTGTTTACTCTTTAACTTGACATCCGAATTAACTTGGTTTCCATACATCAGCAATGGGAGTGTAAATGGTTAATAACCCCACAGTATAACCTTCTGGCGTATAGGATCAGGTAGATTTGAAGTGAAATTGTGTCTCTTCCCTATTTTTTTTTCTTTATTGTTATATTTACAGGAAATGTTACACACTCTGAGCTTTGTGACAAAGTGTGTCCACTTGTTACATTGTTTTATTTCCAAGAGTTGCCAAGAGTTTTATTTCCCACTCTTGGCAACATTGCCACATGTTAATTGATTGTGTCCTTCCCTTTGTAAATCTTTTTGTTTGTTTGTTGCTTTTTCATCACATACTTATTTGCCACGTTTTTTTACCACCATATCTTATATTTATTCTGATGTTTGTGTTTCCGGGACACTTTGAAAAAGGCTGGCCGAAACGTCAGTTGTTCATCTTAATAAAATAACTCTTTTTCATCACAAGTCCTGTGAGTGCGGCTACTTTAAAAAAATAAATAAATATATATATATATATATATATATATATATATATATATATATACACATACATATAAAGCATGGATTAGTACAAAAATTCTCAAGATATGGTGCAGCAGATTAGGGTGAATGCTTCTTTTTATTCCTAGGTGTGATACCAATACCAAGCATGAATTCTAATTAGAGTGATATTTGGCATGACTACTGATTTCGATTGATGCCCTACACATATTTACAATCATGGAAGCTGCATAATACAACATTATTGCTATACATCTGTACTCAATGAAGTAATAAGGGCCTGATCAAATCCTGGACCACAAAAGGGGCTTTGGGCCAATTATGAAAAACAGTGGACTACCGGCATACAAATTGAACAGTAAGAAGACCAAATCATACCTGAGTCAGTGAAACCAGTAGCCGTAGGAAGTGACCAGAAGTGTCGCTTTTAATTGCTTGTTCCAAAGTTTTCTTATATTCTACATGAAAAGCACAGCTCTATGATATACAATTAAAATACACAAATAACCTGTACAAATTATCCTTATAAACAATAATTAATGATGGTATAAAACATGTTTTTGTGTCATAAAAGAAATAATGTACCCCTATTTTAAATAAAAAGATACTAGAAGTCATACCAAAGTTCCATTATCTGTATAAAGTATTATGGAATCCCTTAGTGATTTTACAATAGGAGCTATATTATTTCCTATATAAATTGATATATGTATTTCTTCATTATCTATACCTGCCACTTCATCCACTTGGCCAGTCTGGCTCACTGGGACACCAGGAGAAATCCTGGTGGGCCCCAGTCCAAGTAGGCACACTGTCTATTCTGGGTGTGCATTGAATGAGGTAAGCGGCAGGGCACCATGTCTTTGTGGGCTTCTTCTGTTGAGGTTATGCATATGCAAGGGGGTGGGTTGAAGGCAGACCATATTGTCTTTATAGACCTGCTGCCCAACTGGAGTGTGTGGCGGCTTGTGGTGGAATTGATGGCAGGGCAGAGAGGTCCATCTCCTACAGGTGACTGCTAGTGCACACTGCAGCTCTCCAGTTTGCAGTTTCAGCAATGTTGTTTCCTAGCAACCATGAATTAATTTGAATAAGAGACTTGAATATTAATGAAAACCGATTGAATAGAAAGATGGCTAATAAAAAAGTAGTAATAACAATAGATTTGTAGAATTACAGAGCATTTTTTAGATGGGGTCAATGACCCCCATTTGATTAGATGTGAATGGGTGAATCTGACCCATTTCGCTTCGCCGAAAATTTGCAAAATGCCAAAAATTCACAGAAATGCATTGGGCGATGGGGGACAACATTTTTTGACACACTACAAATTATGGGAAAATTTTTGATGCACAAGTTTTTTCACCAATAAAAGTCTAAGTTTTAGCGGCGAAACTCAGCGAAATTTCGCTCATCACTATTGAAGAGTCAGTAGAAGAAGACATAATTAAAAAAAAAAATAATGAAGACCAACTGAAAAGGTGATTATAACTGGCCATTCTATAACATAGTAAAAGTTAACTTAAAGGTGAACCACCCCTTAAAGACAGAAAGAAAATTAGATCAAATTTATCATAATGAAAAATATTATTGGAGCAGCTAAGGCACAAATAAGATTAACAGGGTTCAGAAAGGCATCTGCCTAGGGTGCCAGAACACGAAGGGGCCAATTCATTAACTTCGAGTGAAGGAATAGAAGAAAAAAAAACTTCGAATTTCGAAGTGTTTTTTTGGCTACTTCGACCATCGAATGAGCTACTTCGACCTTCGAATCGAAGGATTCAAACTAAAAATCGTTCGACTATTCGACCATTCGATAGTCGAAGTACTGTCTCTTTAAGAAAAAACTTCGACCCCCTAGTTCGCCACCTAAAAGCTACCGAATCCAATGTTAGCCTATGGGGAAGGTCCCCATAGGCTTGCTAACTTTTTTTGGTCGAAGGATAATCCTTCGATCGTTGGATTAAAATCCTTCGAATCGTTCGATTCGAAGGATTTAATCGTTCGATCGAACGATTATTCCTTTGATCAAAGTATTTGCGTAAAATCCTTCGACTTCGATATTCGAAGTCGAAGGATTTTCATTCCCCAGTCGAATATCGAGGGTTAATTAACCCTCGATATTCGGCCCTTGATGAATTTGCCCCCTAGTTCCAGCACTGGTTGCTGGGTACCAGGAGTTTTCAGCAGAAGGTCACTGACCAGGGTGGTGGGCCCTCAAAATCAGGTTCTCCAGTGGGACACTACCCCAGCTAGTCATTGCAATTAGCCAAGCACACATTGTAGAGACATACAAATTTTTATTAAACTAGACTAAATTCAAACATGCTTAGAGCACTAAATTTTGACCATGTTTGCTATTTATTCAGTGTTATATATATTTAGAGGTTTCAGATATACTAGCAGGTTTGTAGTGCTCATAACTGACTTTTGGCTTGAGGGTCTCAGTGACTTCAAGGTTAATGGGATACGCAGACAAAGTTTCATAGCATATTGTTTTTGTGTTGTTTTGTGTTTGAGCCCCTCACTTCTAGTCCACACTTTAATTTATATGGAATTACTAAAGTCTGATTTTACTTATTGTATACTTTTATTTTCTTTCATGGATATGCTTATGGCTGGGTAATAGCAATCACAAAGCTCAAGATCGCCATACATTGCTTCCCAATGGCACTGCATGTAGACCAGAAACTTTTACAGAAACAGCTTACTGCTATCCTCTGTGTTTTGACTGACACCACCTGTTGTTACAAATGGCACTTATGCCATATTGACTAAAACAAATGTTTTAGTTACCCATGTGACAAATTTCAAGCAAATATCCCTCTTTTCCCACTGTTTCATGTTGTACCTGTTTTGTACACAGCACATATTTCATGTATTTCTGCATTGCTCCTGGAAGCCAGAATCTCAATGAGACATTCTTCATCTGTGCCAGCACCCTGTGTAAATAACATTTTAAGATGTAGTGAGGGACGTCAACATGATTATTGATTATACCAACAGCAGAAAAGGGAAAATACATACATATCTCAGAGTGAAAACTAACATTGCTTTTGGTTTTCATTTTTTTTTTGTATTAGGAATTACAGAAAAAATATTTGAAAGATGCTTTCTCACATGTAATTCAGGCATAAAGAGAGGCTGGGATTGTAAAAAGTAGAATGTCAGCACAGAATGAGAATGATAAACAGGGATAGGACTATTTCCAACTTGAAAGGATCATTTAAAGGTGAACTCGAGTGATTGTGTGTGAATATTTATTTTTATCAAATCAATGGTTATATCTAATTTTGTGTATATTTTTTTTTTGTGTATATTAATGAAATGGCTAAAAAACAGCCTTTACCCTCTACCCTTTGAGAAAGCTTTCCACTAAATGTTTCATCATTACTCCTGTAGCGTGAGTGAGGGGTAATGTTATGTAATACGAAAAGCATGCTGGCTCCTGTTTCGCCAACATCTCATTGCAAAGGTTTGACCCTCTACTATTTTGGGAAGGCTTTCCATTAGATGCAGGAACATTATTGGTGGGATTTGCTTACATGCCTAAGTAAGAGGTTGCCCACTAGTGATGGGAGATTCTGGATGACTTACATAAACTTTTCAAATTATCCCACAGGTGTTCAAATGGGTTGAAGTCAGAGCTCTGCACAGACAGTTAAGAACTTAAATCCGATCTTAGCAAACTAATTCTGTACCAACCTTACTTTGTCCATCCTGCTAAGTTTTTCTAAATTGTTACCATAAAGTAGGTAGCGCATAATGCTCAAAAATAGCATTGTATGATGTAATGGCATCTGTGTTGGCAATGATATTTGAGTATGGCTCAAATAGCCAATTCCAATAATAAAAAGGTGTCAACATACTTTTGGCCACATAGTCTTGCAGCCTGCTTTCAGCTGAACCCTTGAGATACCAGTATTAATGCCTATTTCCATGCAATAGCAGTTGCAAGATTAAGTCAATTATTTTGCTCTAAGTAGGCTATGAGCCAGAGACAACTTTTACACCAGGAGTGCCCATATTTTACTAATGCGAGGTCTACTTTTAGTGATGTTGTCCCATTATGATCTAAATCCATAAAATCATTGTTGGCATTCTATTCCATGTAAAAAATTACTTAAATATTGATTTATGAGAAAATGTATTACTATATTAATTTAACATAATAAATATCTGAATGAAAAGCATGAAATAGGAGGGTGATTTTGACAATCTGTTTGTTGACAGTGTCTTGAGATCCCGATCTACCTTTTGGACTCCCCTGTTTTACATGCTGTGTGCCAGGCAATACTAGATCAGACTATGCATTTGTCAAAGGTGGTTTAACGGTGCATTAAAGGTGTAATCAAACATATCATAATTATACACTATTCATCTATGCAGCAAAACTCCTTAACTCCCTGTGTTTTCTAAATGCAGTGCAATTCTAACACATTGCAATGCTAAAATTAAAACAAATATTTTCATAATTATGCAAGGTAACTCTTTCAGAAGTATGTGAATTAGATAGATGTCTCTCTGTGACAGATAAGTGGTTCAAGACAAACCTTAATTGCCTCATGTATTTCATGTGCATCGTAAAGAGTTGGAGACTTTATCATTGCCAGGATTGTCTTCTCGAAATTTCCAGAAAGCTCCGATTTTAAATCCTTTGTTAAATCCTATCAATTTAAAATGAAAAATGAGGAACACTTTGAACCAGCAAACCTTATGTGTTTCACAATGCAGATCACACAGTGGACATAGTTATTCTGAGGCCTGTACAAAATGCCTAATACTGTCTAAAACTAATAGCTGGTTAACTCCCTCAAACCTGGCTATGAGGTTTTTACTTTTGACACATTGGAGGTATGCAGTAACTTTCACAGTTTGCCATTGTCCAGTAACCCAAAGCAACCAATCAGTAATTATCTTTTATGGATATGCTGCACGTGTGGATTTTAGCACATAATAAACAAAAAAATTACTTTTTGGGGTGAAAAATGGCGACAGATCTTAATGAGCAGGAACTGATGATTAAACAAAAAGCACTCATTCTGGGAATGAAAGTAGTAGATATTGCTGGCATGCTCAAGTGAACATGAATAGTTTGGTTCCTCAGTCAGCTCACAGTTTATAGATTTCTAAATGTGATAAACCAGGGATTGTTCTTCCCTAAAATTTCTGTGCAGCATAATGTTATATTAGTGGTACATGCTGTACTCTATAACAATTAAATATAACCATTATCATAACTAGTATATATTTTCAATTAGTGTGAGTGAAAAGGTACTTGGTCAGCACAAACGTTTGTTCACTTGGCTTCAGCAAAGATTTAAGAAAATAAATAAGGAAGATCCACTCTTGTGCAAATGACAGATGTTAATAAACACAGTATGATTTACATAAGCAGCACTTAGTCCATTCCAATTAGAAATTTGCTTCTGACCCTGCAAATACTTACCTTTCCATAGGCGGTTTTGAAAGAGAGGCTGATCTGTTGTCTTTGTTTGTTAGAACGACTCCCCAGACACTCAATAATGGCCTGCTCATCAGTTCCTGATTAGTAAGGAAGTATAACATAGTACATAACTAGTTTACTTATTCACAAATCTACATATATATATATTTGATAGGGAACCATGATGATACAAATGAAGAATGGGACAAACATACAGAGATCCAATGGTGTTTAAACATTTTGTATTTGATATTATGAACTGTGCTGACCCCCTGTTAATGAAACAAATGTATTTCTCCAATTAAAACATTGAAGCAAATTACATTTTAAATGCCATTCTTTTGCCATAAATTCTAATTAATGTTTGCATTTCCTTAAATGTGTCTTACCAAAGCCTTTCATGGCCTTCCTAAGAACCTCAGCATCTCTTAGCGCATCAAAGTTTGGAGCATCTGTGATGGTTCCTCGTTTCACCTGAAGCAATTAAGTATTAAAAGGAAAGTTATGAAAAAAATGAGACAGGAAAATTATTGATTCCTGACCTCAGGAAGCCAGTTAGACTTCAACGGCAGATGAAGTGGGATTACAGAGAACAACAGTTACTAAAACATATTGAATACGCTATTCATTTATATTAATTATATACATATAATTGTATATATAACATTATGTAATTCTACACTAAAACAATTATAGCAAATACTAAAGAAAGGTATATTTATCATGATTGCCTGATATATATTTACCTGAATACAACTCATTAGACATAAATGTGGAAACATTTTCAATACAAATTAGATGCCATCTATTACCTTTCCAAATGAAGGTGTGACAGTAGGTGTTGTTGAAGGTGGCATACCAGGAGATGAGTAAGAGGGCCCTGATTGATTCATTGCTGGGCATTGAGGATAACTTGGTGTAGGCTGCTGTCCAGGGTATGTCATTGGGGGTTGTCCAGGCATAGGCATCTGGGGGTGGCTGGGTGTTGGAATGGGTTGGCCTGGCAGAGGTGCTGCTGGGTATCCTATGTTATACCCAGGCATTCCTGGCTGTTGGCCTCCTCCTGGATAATGATACATGCCATAGGAAGGAGCCTGAGCTTGCCCAGGCATTGATGGTGCTCCATATCCACCTGGAGGTGCTGGGTAGCCTCCACCTGGAGGGTACATCCCCTGTTGTTGGCCCATTCCTCCAAAACCAGATGGCGGAAACCCTGAAGTCTGCAACAAATAAGGTTTTTATTTTTTTTTAAAAAAATGATTCATGCTGTTAAGGTGACGTGAATTTAATTTTTAATGGTTAGAGGTAAAAGCATAAATTAAAAAGCAAAATTTCACCTTTAAGTTAATTTTTAGCATGTTATATAGAATGCCCTATTCTTAGCAACTTTTCTAGTTGTCTTAATTTTTTATCACTTCTGAATTAATTGCCTTCCTATTCTGCCTCTTTCCAGATTTCAAATGGGTGTAACTGTCTTAGAATTTGTCGTCATCATGCTAAAATTTACTTTAACCCTTTGCCTGCCAAGCACGTACATGGTACGTTCTTTAGCAGCTGAGCTTTCTCTCTGCTTCGGCAGCTTTTGCCGCCTCCGCAGAGAGTGGGGAGAGAAGACAGCCCCCTAGGCAACGAGGCTGGGGGGCTGTCAAGACGATTGTCGCATATCCGACTTCAAAGTAGCAGACGCATCGCATGGAGTGTCTGCTACTACACTGACCTGCTTCCTGCCTGCAGAGCCGCCCAAGCACTTCCTGCTGTTCAACAACTCTGCAGACATGCTGCCAGGACTCCTCCAGAGATGACAGCAATCCTCCTGCTCCAAAAACGGTAAGTGCACGTTTTTTTACACACTTACCTGCACTTACACATACTTACAGTACATTTATACACTTACACACACATTTTAGTAAAGATTGGTATTTTTATTTTTTTATTTTTTATCTTAGCACACTTGGTCCCTTTTGTACAGTTATTTACACGTATTTAAATGTATTTGCACACTTTTATTAGTGCACAAATATGTATACACAAACCAGTGGGGTTTTTTTTACGTATTCATTGTACTGTTATCTTTTGGGTTTTTTGCTTAAAAACGTGTTATTTTGGCAGCGTGACTATTGGATAATCGATTTTGGCCACTAATTACACTGTCGGAACAATTATTTTGTTATTGCATTGATTTACGCTATTTTTGTGGTTTTATTGCAATTTTATCCCTGCATTATTGTTCCTTATGTATTTTTAGTATAGTTTTGCTGTTTGGTGCTTTGGTATGGAAAGATAGATTTTACTTACATGTGCTTTCCAAAAATATATGGGTTTCTGGGGGTCTTCTTACAGTTTGGGGGTCTTACAGCACATAATGCATAGTTGGGGCTCTCTTTTCTGCAGCTAAGTTGGCTAGCGTGAAAATTCATATGCACGTTTTTCATTTGGAGTCCGTACACGGCACATACTTTGGTAAATCTATGCATATTGGGCATCAAACTATTCATTAGACCTCTGATGTCCATATTTAGAGTGATTTTTCTTTGTACGTAGAACATTGTGTGTGATAAATGTGGCAAACTGCAAAATTTTTAGGTGATTTTAGAAATTCCTAAAAACCATGTAAATGTGTTTTAGTACCTGAAAAGACAGACCATATGGGTGTCATCGTTTTGGGGCCCCTATATGACATGTGCTTGGGTACACCTATACATATTGGACATCAAACTGTTCAGAGGACCCTAGGCTTTCATATTTGGGGTGAGTTCTCTTGATATCTAAAAGTATGTGAGACATACAATGCTGCAGGTTAGAAAACTTGAGGTGATTTTTGGAAATGTCACCAAAATTACCAAATTTAGGAATGGTTTGTGGCTTGATACTTTGGAGTACAAAGACATGCATACCCAATTTGGATTCGGGGGAATGTGTACTTTCCGAAAATATGTGGTTTTTGGGGTGAACTTACTTTCTTCTACCTTTGCCCCCCCCAAAACGATGTTATTGTGTTGATTTTGCAGTACCTGAAATGACAGACCATATAGGGGTCATCATTTTGGGGCCCCTATATGCCACATGCTTGGGTACACCTATACATATTGGGCATCAAACTGTTCAGAGGACCCCAGGCTTTCATATTTGGGGTGATTTCTCTTGATACCTAAAAGTATGTGGGAAATACAATGCTGCAGGGTGGAAATTTTGAGGTGATTTTTGGAAATGTCACCAAAATCACCAAATTTAGGAATGGTTTGAGGCTTGATACTTTGGAGTACAAAGACATGCATACCCAATATGGATTAGTGGGGAATGTGTGCTTTCCAAAAATATATGGTTTTCTGGGGTGAACTTACTTTTTTCTACCTTTGCCCCCCCCCCCAAAACAATGTAAATGTGTTCATTTTGCAGTACCTGAAATGACAGACCATATGGGCGTCTTCCTTTTGGGGCCCCTATATGCCACGTGCTTTGGTACACCTAAACATATTGGACATCAAACTGTTCAGAGGACCCTAGGCGTTCATATTTAGGGTGATTTCTCTTGATATCTAAAAGTATGTGAGACATACAATGCTGCAGGGTGGAAATTTTGAGGTGATTTTTGGAAATGTCACCAAAATCACCAAATTTAGGAATGGTCTGCGGCTTGATACTTTGGAGTAGAAAGACATGCATACCCAATTTGGATTCGGGGGAATGTGTATTTTCCGAAAATATGTGGTTTTTGGGGTGAACTTACTTTCTTCTACCTTTGCTCCCCCCCCCCCAAACGATGTTAATGTATTGATTTTGCAGTACCTGAAATGACAGACCATATGGGGGTCATAATTTTGGGGCCCCTATATGCCACATGCTTGGGTACAGCTATACATATTGGGCATCAAACTGTTCAGAGGACCCTAGGCTTTCATATTTGGGGTGATTTCTCTTGATACATAAAAGTATGTGGGAAATACAATGCTGCAGGGTGGAAATTTTGAGGTGATTTTTGGAAATGTCACCAAAATCACCAAATTTAGGAATGGTGTGCGGCTTGATACTTTGGAGTACAAAGACATGCATACCCAATATGGATTCGTGGGGAATGTGTGCTTTCCAAAAATATATGGTTTTCTGGGGTGAACTTACTTTTTTCTAACTTTGCCCCCCCCCAAAACGATGTAAATGTGTTAATTTTGCAGTACCTGAAATGACAGACCATATGGGGGTCTTCCTTTTGGGGCCCCTATATGCCACGTGCTTTGGTACACCTATACATATTGGACATCAAACTGTTCAGAGGACCCTAGGCGTTCATATTTGGGGTGATTTCTCTTGATATCTAAAAGTATGTGAGACATACAATGCTGCAGGTTGGAAATTTTGAGGTGATTTTTGGAAATGTCACCAAAATCACCAAATTTAAGAATGGTCTGCAGCTTGGTACTTTGGAGTACAAAGACATGCATACCCAATTTGGATTCGTGAGAATGTGTACTTTCCGAAAATATATGGTTTACTCGGGTGAACTTACTTTCTTCTACCTTTGCCCCCCCCCCCCAAAACAATGTAAATGTGTTGATTTTGCAGTACCTGAAATGACAGACCATATGGGGGTCATCATTTTGGGGCCCCGATATGCCACATTCTTGGGTACACCTATACATATTGGGCATCAAACTGTTCAGAGGACCCTAGGCTTTCATATTTGGGGTGATTTCTCTTGATACATAAAAGTATGTGGGAAATACAATGCTGCAGGGTGGAAATTTTGAGGTGATTTTTGGAAATGTCACCAAAATCACCAAATTTAGGAATGGTGTGCGGCTTGATACTTTGGAGTACAAAGACATGCATACCCAATATGGATTCGTGGGGAATGTGTGCTTTCCAAAAATATATGGTTTTCTGGGGTGAACTTACTTTTTTCTACCTTTGCCCCCCCCCCCCAAAACTATGTAAATGTGTTGATTTTGCAGTACCTGAAATGACAGACCATATGGAGGTCTTGATTTTGGGGCCCCTATATGCCACGTGCTTCGGTACACCTATACATATTGGGCATCAAACTGTTCAGAGGACCCTAGGCGTTCATATTTGGGGTGATTTCTCTTGATACCTAAAAGTATGTGGGACATACAATGCTGCAGGGTGGAAATTTTGAGGTGATTTTTGGAAATGTCACCAAAATCACCAAATTTAGGAATGGTTTGCAGCTTGATACTTTGGAGTACAAAGACATGCATACCTAATTTGGATTCGGGGGAATGTGTACTTCCCGAAAATATATGGTTTTCTGGGGTGAACTTACTTTCTTCTACCTTTGCCCCCCCCCCCCAAAACAATGTAAATGTGTTGATTTTGCAGTACCTGAAATGACAGACCATATGGGGGTCATCATTTTGGGGCCCCTATATGCCACATTCTTGGGTACACCTATACATATTGGGCATCAAACTGTTCAGAGGACCCTAGGCGTTCATATTTGGGGTGATTTCTCTTGATACCTAAAAGTATGTGGGAAATACGATGCTGCAGGGTGGAAAATTTGAGGTAATTTTTGGAAATGTCACCAAAATCACCAAATTTAGGAATGGTTTGCGGCTTGGTACTTTGGAGTACAAAGACATGCATACCCAATTTGGATTTGTGGGAATGTGTACTTTCCGAAAATATATGGTTTTCTGGGGGTGAACTTACTTTCTTCTACCTTTGCCCCCCCCCCCCAAAACAATGTAAATGTGTTGATTTTGCAGTACCTGAAATGACAGACCATATGGGGGTCATCATTTTGGGGCCCCGATATGCCACATTCTTGGGTACACCTATACATATTGGGCATCAAACTGTTCAGAGGACCCTAGGTGTTCATATTTGGGGTGATTTCTCTTGATACCTAAAAGTATGTGGGAAATACGATGCTGCAGGGTGGAAAATTTGAGGTGATTTTTGGAAATGTCACCAAAATCACCAAATTTAGGAATGGTTTGTGGCTTGGTACTTTGGAGTACAAAGACATGCATACCCAATTTGGATTTGTGGGAATGTGTACTTTCCGAAAATATATGGTTTTCTGGGGGTGAACTTACTTTTTTCTACCTTTGCCCCCCCAAAACTATGTAAATGTGTTAATTTTGCAGTACCTGAAATGACAGACCATATGGGGGTCTTAATTTTGTGGCCTCTATATGCCACGTGCTTGGGTACACCTATACATATTGGGCATCAAACTGTTCAGAGGACCCTAGGCGTTCATATTTGGGGTGATTTCTCTCGATACCTAAAAGTATGTGGGAAATACGATGCTGCAGGGTGGAAAATTTGAGGTGATTTTTGGAAATGTCACCAAAATCACCAAATTTAGGAATGGTTTGCGGCTTGGTACTTTGGAGTACAAAGACATGCATACCCAATTTGGATTTGTGGAAATATGTACTTTCCGAAAATATATGGTTTTCTGGGGTGAACTTACTTTTTTCTACCTTTGCCCCCAACTATGTAAATGTGTTGATTTTGCAGTACCTGAAATGATAGACCATACGGGGGTCTTACTTTTGGGGCCCCTATGTTCCACGTGCTTGGGTACACCTATACATATTGGGCATCAAACTGTTCAGAGGACCCTTGGCGTTCATATTTGGGGTGATTTCTCCTGATACCTAAAAGTATGTGGGGCATACAATGCTGCAGGGTGGACATTTTGAAGTGATTTTTGGAAATGTCACCAAAATCACCAAATTTAGCAATGGTTTGCGGCTTGATACTTTGGAGTACAAAGACATTCATACCCAATTTGGATTCGGGGGAATGTGTACTTTCCGAAAATATATGGTTTTCTGGAGTGAACTTACTTTTTTCTACCTTTGCCCCCCCCAAAACGATGTAAATGTGTTGATTTTGCAGTACCTGAAATGACAGACCATATGGGGGGTCTTCCTTTTGGGGCCCCTATATGCCACTTGCTTGGGTACACCTTTACATATTGGACATCAAACTGTTCAGAGGACCCTAGGCTTTCATATTTGGGGTGATTTCTCTTGATACCTAAAAATATGTGTGAAATACGATGCTGCAGGATGGAAAATTTGAGGTGATTTTTGGAAATGTCACCAAAATTGCCAAATTTAGGAACGTTTTGCAGCTTGGTGCTTTGGAGTACAAAGACATGCATACCCGATTTGGGAGAATGTGTTCTTTCCGAAAATATATGGTTTTCTGGGGTGAATGTACTTTTTTCTACCTTTGCCGCCCCCCAAAACTATGTAAATGTGTTGATTTTGCAGCACCTGAAATGACAGACCATATATGCAACGTGCTTGGGTACACCTATACATATTGGGCATCAAACTGTTCAGAGGACCCCAGGCTTTCATATTTGGGGTGGTTTATCTTGATACTCAATAGTATGTGGGACATACGATGCTGCATGGTGGACGTTTTGAGGTAGTGGAGGAAGTTTTAAAGCTTGGTGCTTTGGAGTAGAAAGACATGCATACCCAATTTGGATTCGGGGGAATGTGTACTTTCCGAAAATATATGGTTTTCTGGGGTGAACATACTTTCTTCTAACATTGCCCCCCCCCCAATCTATGTAAATGTGTTGATTTTGCAGTATCTGGAATTACAGAACTGATAGCTCAAATGGGGTATCTACATTTTAAGGCCCCTATATACCACATGTTTAGGTAATCCTATACATGTTGGGCATCAAACTGGTCAGTGGACCCCAGGCTTTCATATTTGATATCATCATTGATACCTAATGATGTGTGGGAGATATGATGCTGTAGAGTGGAAGCTTTGAGGTAATTTTTCAAAAAATTCACCAATTTCTATAAAACATTATAACTTTAGGAAACAATTGCAACTTGGTAGTTTGGAGTACAATGATATACTTACCCATTTTGATTCACCAGAATCTGTTCTTTCTAATAATAGGTAGTTTTCTAGGGTAAACCTACTGTTAGTGGAATCTTTGAAATCAGAAGTATGCCGTTTTGGGAGCGGTGCTTTGGAAATTTGGTAGTGTACTGCTTAGAGATTTTGATCTATACAAGTGAGAAATCTCCATAAAACTATATATATATTTGGTATTGCCACATTCAGGAGACATAGACCTTTCCAAATCGGCTGTGTACTCGAACATAAAATAAATGATGTTTCTGATATATATGTGATTGTGCTTTGTGAAACATGATTTATTTCATTTTATTAGACACTTAGAAGCCTATATTTTTTTTACAGAAGTAGAATTACATCAAAATTCTTGCATATTTTGAAACTTCAGGTAGTCCTGAAAAAAAACAATACATATTGTTTTACTGGGTAAACTAAAAGACAGCCCCAGGAAAGGTCCTTAAAGTGAAAGAGTACAAAATGTCTAAAAACTGCTTGGCAGTAGATGTTCGCATCTAGGACAAAACGGCTGTCAGGGAAAGGGTTAAAGGGGTGGTTCACCTTTAAGGTAACTTATGTTATAGAATGGCCAATTCTAAGCAAATTTTCAATTGGTTTTCATTATTTATTTTTTTATAGTTTTCTAGTTATTTGCCTTTTTCTTCTGGCTATATGCAGCTTTTAAATGGGCGTCGCAGACTCCCTTCTAAAAAACAAATGCTCTGTAAGGCTACAAATGTATTGTTACTGTTACTTTTTATTACTGATCCTTCTATTCAGGCTCTCTTCTATTCATATTCCAGTTGAGAACTTCCCACACCAGTCAGTAGAACTGAAGAAGCTGCTCGGATGAGTAGTGAAACATCTTCAATGATTCAGCAAGTCCAGTTGTTTTTAGAATTACTTATATTAGATACTGCAGTCTCTTATTCAAATCAATGCACGGTTGCTAGGGTAATTTGGACCCTAGTTACCAGATTGTTTAAGATTAATAAAAATCTAAATAAATCAAAAACCTTCAATAATAAAAAATTCAACAAATTGCAATTTGCCTCAGAATATCACTCTCTGCATCATACTAAAAGTTATCTCAAAGGTGAACAACCCCTTTAAATTGGAACTACCCCTTTAAGCAAAGATACAAAATGACAAAACATTTATTGTTTATGAATTAAGCCTTTTAAAAAAACAAATCACTTTACTTCATTAGTTGTGCTTGACTAAAGCCAACGTGTCTAATGAGCAATGTAATAACCCAGGTGCTAAACAGCAACAGTGCAGTTGTCAAAAGTGACCAGTCAGAAGTCAGCTTTAATCAATCTACTAAAAGCTAGAAAATGAAAGCGGAGGTCTACTGACTGCTGTATAAAAACTGGTGGAATTTAGCACTCATGTTAGTAAATACCCAAATCTAGTTTAAATACATTGTAAAGTGTGTAACCCTTTGTAATCAGTAGATCATAAAATATATTTCTCTGACATGATATTACCAGAGTAGCAGGCTTCAGGAGAATGAAACAGTCCCTTTACAATTTTATACAAGCTCCTCTTGAACAGTTGTGAAAGCTGAAGCAAAGTCAACGATAGAAAAAAGTATTCATGGTTCTCCTGCTCTGTCTCATATTTCACTCACCATGTACTGCTGGGGATTACATTGCTGAGAGAAGTTTGACATGTTATCCAGCCCAATAGGAGGAGGGTTGACAGGAGTCCCCCATGGGTTATTACCTACAAAAGGTACGAAAGAAAGGAATAGTGATGGACAAAGTAATAGTAAATTATTTTTAGTCTCATTTCAGAATACACGCTTAGTTTCAGATAACAAATTTTACTCCAGGGATCTAGCTTTGTACCAAATATCTTTCCTACATACCATCAGTTTGCAGCCACAAACATTGCAGCGATGTGGGAGGGTCATTTGGCTTCTGTGGACTCTTGTCACAGGTCTCCAAGTGGGCCCCACTAGGGGAGTAGGGCCCCAGGTTCAGTTGCATCACCTGTACGCCTAGGAGTTAGGCAGCTGGTATCTGGGTGCACTACCATATACACTAAAGTGTGAGATGATCAAGGGTACACTTTCAAGGATCAACATACTCTTACCAAATGGCTAGCCTGCTGGTACAGCTTACCTATATGGCCACGTGGTATCTGCTGAAATATGACAAAGTCTGGAGTAATTGCATCAATGTTAATGAATAGTTTTCAACCCAGGGTTTAGAAAGACACAGTACTTTTGTTGAGTACAGTTTGATATTATATACTATGACTTTGCTTATGTTAGGTGCCTCTACCCTCTTATTTCAAGAGTATGCAAGTACCTTTAATAATTAGTCCAGATTTACATTTGTTGGTTCAAGAATAAAATTCAAATGGTAGAGTGAATTATTTGCAATGTAAACAATGTAATTTAGAAACAAAAAAAGTAAACCATAAAAATCAGAACAGAACTCCTTTAAAGACTTACAGAGAAAAAAATAATTTTACCCCACTCAAAAGTACACCCACAACAAAGCTATTTTTGCTTAAATCTTATGATAATTCCATAAGATAATGCTACATAATATTTTTTTTTTTTGTCAACAATACCTTTGAGTGCATCTGCTTTGCAATGAGAAAATACACTGTATTTTTAACTTTTACCCTTATAAAGGCTTTTTTTTTTTTTTTTTTTTTTTACATAAGATTCATGCGGAAATACCTATGTGCAGGGAGTAGGTTGAATGGATTTTCTAGAAAAGCTCAGCATCTACAGTGTAATTGGATAATTATGTAAGACACATGAAAGGTTACATAATAAAAGACACTAACCCTTTAATGTAATAGAAGGCACTAAAATTCCCCAGGTACTGCAACCCATAGCAACCAATAAGATGCTTGCTTTTAAAGGAGAACTAAAGCCTAACTTAAGAGGTAGGCTAGAATTTTTGTACATTATTTTTTGGGTTTCTGTACCAGCCTAAGGCAACCCCAGTTGCCTTAGCAGTGAAAATCTGTGCTTCCAAAGATACCCCAGTAGCTCCCGATCTTTTTTTCTGCTTATTCACTGCAAATGCTCTGTGCTGCTGTCAGTTACTGAGCTTAGGGTCCGACACAATATATTGTATATACAGAATAGAAATGTCACAATATACTGTAAGGCTGATTAGTACTTAATACAGATAATTACTACGTGGCAGCAGAGAAACCAGTGCAATTTGCATCAGAATGTAATAATCAGCCCTGTAGCATCAGCTTATATTACAGACAAACCTCATTTTCTGCTTGTAAATTTGCGATGACCCCTAAGCTTAGTTCTCAACAGCTGCTCAGAGCCCACTGAGCATGTGAGTGTCCAGACACTTTCCAAGATGGTGACCGCCAGTGACAAGTTTGAAGTCCTGGATCATTGCTGCTATTGAGATGCTGAAACTTTAGGCTGGTGCAATAAGTTTAGTATCTTAAATATTGCATTTTTAACCATATTCATTTTTATGGTTTAGTTCTCAATTAAATAGGTGGCATGTAAATTTTACTTGCTGAGTGGTTGCTATGGTGTACTGCACCTGGGCAAATTAAGGGGCATATTTATTAATGTTGGAGACAAACATCACCAGTGATAGCTTTTTTTATCTTATGATTTGGCATCAGTCTCAAATAAACTGAAACTAGGTATGTATCTTATTGAAAATATACAATTCTAAAATACAGATGCGAAATTTAAGAAAATGATTTCTTACTTGTGGGCACTGATGGAAACCCACCTGGGTATCCTGGGTAGCTCATTTAGCTGGGATTTGATAGTCCTTTCTGAAATTATAAATTTATGTATTACAGAAACATGTAACCAAAGGGTTGTATATAAATTATATTTTAAAAATAAAATATTTTCTTTTTTTATAACCTGCATCCACACAGCAGCAGTTACACAAACTCCTTCCCCCACTCCACCCCACTTTACCTGAAGGTTGATAATGGACAGAAGGGAAATTTTAAGCTAATACATTCATACATAATTACAGTTACAGCTTTATACATAATACTCTCAGAATACATGGCAAAATAAATACAATGCTTCTATAAGAAATATCAAGCCCCTTTGACATCAGGACATCTCGAATTTTTAGAGGAAAAAAGCAGCAAAATCTGAATCTGAAAAAACTGCAGCTAAAACCTGTTGAATTCATGTAAAAGGTCCCTTTAACCATTTGAAGATGTTTTTTGCCTACGATTCTCAGGTGTTTTGGGGTGTTTGATGCTGGTTTTTGGTCGAAAACTCGATAAATTTTAAGCCTATAAACCTGAAAATTTTAAGGTATTCATAAAATCTTGAATTGTTTGAGTTTTTTTTTTTTATCCGATTTTTTCGAGTTTAATTATTAGTAAATTAGCCAAATTCGTGGATGGGAGTGTCAGGGAATTGTTACATAACCCCTAGGGTTCCTAATCTACATCTGTTACTTTCTATTTTTCACAAGGAATTTGCTATACAATTCTGTGTTTATATATAATAAATGTTCTTGTAAACTCATTGTATCAAGCTTGTCTAAACTATGTTAGGCCCAAAGAGCTAAAAAATTATACAAAAAATAACTAAATTCACTTTTTTTCTGAAGCAGTCAGAAATAACTTCTGTCTGACTCTCATATGTTTCTTTCTATTGCAGTTTGTTGGAATACATTTATTTCACCATTCATAGCTGTAGGAAAGACTATGCACTATTTCATTTTCAAGTAACAATTTACTTTATGCATTTATCGTGCCTGCCACTGTGCCTATTAATAACATTTCTGGCAATGACAACATGTATCAGCTCTAGCACAAACATCCCTCTAGGGCAGGGCACTGGCACACAACATAAAGTAAAACAGTAACACAACAAGTTTATAAACCTGTTTGTGAAAACTAACTACTAGCAGATCCATAGGAAGGCGAAAACCCATCTAAAGCGTCTTTATTTGAGAGGGAAAGAATTTTATTCATGAGGGCAGCTGGACCAGTCCCTGCATCAACTTTGTAGTGAGAGTTATTCCCACCCTCCTGTATTGTTGTAACTGCCTTCCAGATAAACTACAATACCTTGGATGAGCTTTCCTTTCAACTTCTATACAAACTTACTACTCTCTGCCATACAATGATTAAATTGCGCTTAAACCAAATCAGCTTATCCAATAATTTGGTCCCTGCCCCAAAGATTGTATAATAATGGGGGCCTATGCAGAACCAAGAGGAGAAGAAATTCCCCTGATTTTGACCCCATAAGCTGACTGTATATGATCAGCTTAATGATTGGAATTGTGCACACAGTTGACTTGTAACCATTACAAAGCCTGTATTTACAGTGAACATTCATAAAAATCAAAAGCATTTCTTCAGTGAGCATTAGTGACAATCATTAATCTTGGAAGATATATCTGAACACAGCTGAGGCTATAGAGAGAATGTCCTTGCTTTGTGTGCTAAAGCAAATAATATAAATGAACCAGGGAGTTCCATCTGCCTAGGTCTGTTATGCTCTAAGTCTGATGATGCCTTTGTGTATTAAGCACATGGGGAGTGTCAGTATGGAAATATTTCCAGCAGCTGCCAGCATTTGCACCCACGCATCTCACACGGGCAAACATGCATTCACTTGCCTAGCAAGTAATAGGTTAATTGGTTTCTGATAAAATTTATCATAGTGTGTTTGTTTGATAGGGACCTTAGAACTTGAGCTCCACTGCAGAAACTGATATGAATTAAGTACAGTGTAATAGTACGGTATTTAATCTTAAAGGGGACCAGTCACCGCAAAAAATTATTCCAAATCCTATTTCATCGTGTTGTCAAGCAAAATGAACTTTAATTAAACTATATTAATTATTTGAATCTTGTTTCCTTAGGTGTGTGAGAACTCATAATTATAGCAAGGAGGCAGGAGCCATTTTATGGATACTGTTATTAAAGGAACAGTTCAGTGTAAAAATAAAAACTGGGTAAATAGATAGGCTGTGCAAAATAAAAAATGTTTCTAATATAGTTCTTTAGCCAAAAATATTATGTATAAAGGCTGGAGTGGCTGGATGTGTAACATAATAGCCAGAACACTACTTCCTGCTTTTCAGCTCTCTAACAGTTAGTTGAAGGGGGGCCACATGGTACATATCTGTTCAGTGAGTTTGCAATTGATCCTCAGCATACAGCTCAGATTCAAAAGCAACAGATATGACCCATGTGGCCCCCCCTCAAGACACTGATTGGTTACTGCCTGGTAACCAGCCAGTGTAAACCAAGAGAGCTGAAAAGCAGGAAGTAGTGTTCTGGCTATTATGTTACACATCCAGCCACTCCAGCCTTTATACATAACATTTTTGGCTAACTAACTATATTAGAAACATTTTTTATTTTGCGCAACCTATCTACAGTATTTACCCAGTTTTTATTTTTAAACTGAACAATTCCTTTAAGGTCCTTTGCATCATCTCAAAATCTTGTTTTTGCACCAGAATGGGGGACCGGATGTGCAGTGGAACCTCAATTTTACATCCCCTGATTTTAAGTTTTTCCTAATTTTATATTGTTGTTTTGTGGTCCTACCTATATATTATGCATACTACATTTCCCTGGATTTACATTTTCCTGAATTTTACAACATTTTTTTCTGGTTTCTGAAAAACGGTATATCCTTATGCAATGGTTACACAAGTAAATTGTGAAGGGACAGTGGGAATGTAGGAAGTGCAGTGACATATAGTAAATGCTGAATAGAACATGAAAGTGATTGCCTGCCCCGCTTCTATGGGGCAGGCAATATTTGATTGACAGATGAGACTGTAAATGTAGATTGTAAATGAGTTTTACAACTATGAATATTTTAATAAAAAAAGAATAGGAGGAAGAGCGCCTCTCTGCCAACCCAACAAGCTCTCCTCACCAAAGTTAAATGGATAAGAAATATGGAAACTATCAGAGCATATTTACAGGGCAAAGACTACCAAAATGGGTTATTATGGCTCCCCTGGGCGGAATTTGAGACAGCCCAGGCAGAAACGAACTGACTCATGGACCTGGCTCCTCTGCATTCACCCTCTGACCCTCCCCCCATTTACCTCTTTCCCCCTTTCTTCGCTTCTCCCCTCTGGGAATTATAGAAAAGCACCATTGATGGATTAGGCAACACCGATCACATGACACAGATTACATAAAAGTAGGCAATGATAATAAAGACAACAACATGCTTACGTAATAATTATGAAGGTTTATTTGTTGCATAGAGTTATATTTTCAGAAATGCCTACGAATTTAACATGCCAATCTGTGATAATGTAACTAGAATCACAACTTACATGATCATACGTGTACTAATGATATGTTTGTAAAAGTTTTACAGAAAATAAAAATTTCTAAATAAAAAAAAAAAATTGGATTTGGATTTCATGTTTAATTTGAAAAGGACTTTTATTATACAGATTTTTATGTCTGGGTGACAGGTCCCCTTTAAAGAACAAAGAAAGTTAAAATCACTGGGGGAAGGGGATAATATTATACATCCGTCAGTTATTATAATCACTTACCTGATAACCTGGGCTGGTGCTCCTGTTTGCTGAAACTGCACAAGTCCAGGTAGTTCTATAGGTGCATTCTGCTTCTTCCTCTTCTTCTTTTTCTGTTGCACAAAGCCCATCACATTCGCAGTACAGCATTTTACACTACTGCGCATGCTGAGAAACAGCAAGAAGTGAAGAAGATCGTAATGTGGTGCTCATACAGAAGTACCCTAGGTCAGTGCCGTTGTATGCTAAGAGGAGCAACAGGGGCATCAGGTAAGCAATTATAATCACTGGGGGCATCCCCACCAGTTATTATAACTTTGCTTCTCTTTTAACCCTTTAAATGCCACAGAATGTAGAATCTACATTCTGTGTAAAAGTATTTTTAAATGCCACAGAATGTAGATTCTAAGCTCTGCAGATTTAAAGGGTTTTGTAACAGAGGAGCAGCTCATAAAGCCACTCGCTCCGTTCCTTATCATTCCCCAGCCCCTAGGCAACGAGCCTAGGTGGGGAACGAGTGGCCCCTGAGGTGCGATCGCCCAGGGGCTCCAAAGGTAGCGGCAGACACGTGCAATGTAGATGTTCTGCTGCCTGCGCTTCCTGCTCCTCCAAGCTCAGTCCACTAACCGAATCCAGAAGAAGATGGTGCCATCTCTTCCTCCATCCCTCCTGGATGATCGGTGAGCCTGCCACCCCAGGTTAGTGCCCCCCCCACACACACTTATTTTACCAATACACACTTATATTCACACTTTTGGGGGATCAGGGGGGTCACACACATTCACAGCACTCACACACACTTGCACACACACAACTTGACAATTGTACACACACATATACACTTACACTATTTTGTGTCTTTTTTTTTTTACTGGCATGGTCTGTTTTTTTGCCTGAAAAAAAAAAACGGTTTTATTGTCATTGCGAATAGCGCATTCGCTAATTGCACTGCACAATACCTTTTATACATTATTTTGGTGATTATATTGCAGTTTCTGTGATTTTGGTTAATTTTTAGCCATTTTATTGCATGTTTAGCCATTTTATTGCATGTTAGCCATTTTATTGCATTGTCAGCTTTGCGTAGGTGTTGTTTTCTTATTTCTGTCTGTAAAGCCTATTTAGCCATGCTAAAATATTCTTGACTTAATTATATATACATATGTGTACAGACAAATAACTGTGATATATTAATTACAAGAAATTGAGAATATTTTATTTATAAGTCAATTATAGAATAATTATAGTCTATACCCCTATAAATATTTATTTAAAAACCAACCATTTGAGCTACGTGTAAAAATGCTAATTTTTGGTGTCACTTAAGAACCGATCCAGATTATATATATACAGAGTAAATTAATTTAAATTCAATTTTTAATGGGTTTTATAACTTAATTATGTATTAAATATATTTTAACACTGACACGAATAATTCATGGTTCACCTAATCACGTTTTTAGGTGCATTTTTTTCTCTCTACACTTGTGGTCTAAAATAAGTATACACAAATATGATGTTTTAACGGAAGCATTTTATAAATTAGTTAATTATGTTTGTAATCTAATGTTTTTATCACTACAGTTTGTTTATTTATTGTTAACTAGACACTTTGATAATAATGATTGACAGGTGTATGCCACTCCATTTAAACACGTCTACACTAACGCCCACTGAACTCTGAGGAAGTGCCCGGTCATGAGGGCACGATACGCGTGAGTTTGCACACCCACCACTGTTTTGTATCACCACTGAGTATGTCGAAATAAAGTTGCATTGATATTATCTCCGTTGCCTCCCGTGGATATGTCAGACAACGCTGCCAGCGGATAATGTTGAATGCTATTAGTGGAGTACTCAGTGGAAGTTGCTGAGATACCGTGATAGCTGCAACCGACGAGGAGAGGCTGACAGAGAGGGATGAGCTCCGCCATTACCATGTCTCTGCACTTGCTGGCATAATCTTATCCTGTAGTAGCCAGAGTGGCATACGTGAGAATTCATATGCACTATTTAGATGTGGGGGTCTCTATATGCCACATAGTTTGGTAAATCTATGCATATTGGGCATCAAACTGTTTAGTAGGCCCTCTGCGTTCATATTTAGGATGCTTTATGCTGGTAATGATACATGGACGATACGATGCTGGAAAGTTGAAGCTTTGAGGCAATTTTCAGGTATTTCACCAAAACCACCAATTTTGGGAAAGCCCTGTGAATCAGTAGTTTAGAGCAGAAAAGCATGGGTACCTATTTTAGATTCGGTAGAATGTGTCATCTCTAAAAAATATATGGTTTTTGAGGGTAAACATATATTTCTGTGTTTTTACCCCACAAAAAATGCAGTAAATGTATTGATTTTTCATTAGCTGAAGTTACCCACAGGACTATTTGTATGCGCTAACTTCTTTTTGGGGCTCTAAATACCAGATACTTTGGTAAACCTATCATCAAACTGTTCAGTGGACTCCTGGCAATCATATTCACGGTGCATTTTCTTGGTGCATAATGATAAATGGGCGATATGATGTTAGAAAGCTGAAGCTTTGAGGCAATTTTCATATTTCACCAAAACCGACAAATTTGGGTAAGGCTTGCGACTTTAGATTTGGTAGAATGTGTACTTTACAAAAATATATGGTTTTGGGGGGGTAAAATATTTTCAATGATTTTACCCTACAAAAAATGCAGTAAATGTGTTGATTTTTCAGTAGCTGAAGTAAAGTCCTGGACAATTTGGATGCGCTAACTTCATTAAAAATAACTTCATAAAAATTTATAAATTTTTATAAAAAAAAAAAAAGGCCACGTTCAGACAAGCTTTGATGTTTGGTAGTTAGTAGTAGAGAGACATAGTTACCCATTTTGGAATCAGCAGAATGTGTACTTTTCAAAAATATATGGTTTTCTGTTTCAGGATTTTTTGGCCTTGTAATCTAAAGTATGCCGTTTTCTGTCTTAGCTTTCAAAATTCGGTAATATACAGTTTTTGCTGTACAGAAGTCCTTAATCTCACTAAAACTATACATATCTGGTATTGGCACGTTCGAGAGACATGAGGCTTTCCAAATAAGTTGGATTTTCAGTGTAAAGAGAGCACAAAATGTTTTAAAAAAGTCTGGCATTTCGTATAACCGAAATTTCAAATTCTGCTGGCACTTAAAGGGTTAAATGAGAGCTACAGCTTCACAAAGAAGAATATTTCAGGCTTCTGTACCATCCCACTACAGCTCTTTAGCAGTGAAGATTTGCACCTCTAGACATGCCTTCAGTAGTGATCACTAAAATAATATTCATTATACTATTGTCATAGTATCCTATTCGATGGTCGAAGTATTCAAAAAATTACTTCGGAATTGAACTGTTTTAACTTCGAAAATTCACTTGAACTTTAGTAAATCTGCCCCTTAGTGTGTTTTGAAAAACACGTTAGTTCATGTACCCTTCAGTTGCCTGGAAGCAAGGATTCAAACCCCCCCCCCTTTAATACATATGCAGTTATGATGAAGTATATGAAGTACTGAACAGCCTAACTGTTAACATTACACACCATAATAATAATAATAAAATAATATACAGTGAGGAAGTTACTTATCAACCCTGCATTACTAGGTAAACTATTTTAAAGACAGGAACCATCACAAGTTAATAATTGCCATTAATCGTTGGGCAAGGTTAGAACACCCCTTTGCTAAGTCACCACCACTGCAATGACCAGAAATGTTTTTACATATTGTGTTGGCTGCACACAATGAAGACTGTAACCTGCAAAAAAGTCTCACCTTTACATACTCATTTTTAAACAGTACATCACAAATAATAATTTTTTTGTGTCCTTCTGTTCTTTGTTTCTAAATATTTTTCTAAAATATAAGTTTTAAACAGATTGGAGTATATCTCTTATGTTTTCTTAGAAGAACAAGAAGACACTGGGGCTCATTTATTAACGCAGCGCAGCGCTAAAAAGAGCGCAGTGGCCAGACATTTGCCCAGCGCATGCGAGTATTTAATAATGTAGCGCACGATACCTTAACAGTGCGATTTGTGCGCTAATGTAGACACAAGACAGGTGCGACGTGTGAAACTGCGTATCAGCTGTCGCAGTGCTTATAATAAATTGTGCGCACAGGAAGATACCGCAAAGGTAAGGATTAGTTGTGCTCATGTATGAATGCGCTGCTTTAATTAGTTGCGTCACATATTGCGCATATTGCGTTCACTTAGACGCATCTGCATTTGTTTCTGTGCTAATATTTGTTTGGTTGCAAAGGTGTTTAGCCTACCTGATACCCTTAAAGGAACCTTGGTCAATATAAACATGTTGGGTGGAAGGCGTGGTTAATATGCACTTTACAAGGGTTGTTCATCTTGAATATACTAGCGCAGCTGGGCAGGAATGCGCATTTTGAAGAGCGTTACTATTACGCCACGAAGAGGCAGGCGTAAAAATTGTGGTGCTGTTGCCCGGGTGCAGTTTTGCACATATACAGACGCAAATCTGCGACGGCCGCAGTGCAAGCGCATTGTAGCCACGCCCACAGCCACGCCCCTAACAACCACGGCATCGTTTGCGACATAAATGCCCAATCTTTTGCGCAATGCGCATAAACAAAACCATCGCAAAAGCTCTGTGTTATGCGCAATATCACGCAAATATATTAGCGATCACACTTGTGATGGCGCAGACAATCTTTTGCGTCCACTTATGCGCTGCGTTGCTTTAATAAATGAGCCCCACTGACTTTCTAAACTGTTACAATTTGATATATGAGTTGCTACATTACAGCATATTTAGTCACTACAGAATTACTGAGAAGATGTGATTGATCCATAAGTGGCTGGCATTTCTCTGAATCTGCTGTGAAATCATGCCCTTGACCTGGCTCACAAACTTTATTTGAAAGCTGGAAAAATGAGAAAAAATAGAGGTCATTATTTGCAGTATAATATTTGAAAATGATAATTTCTGTAAAAGATGAACTTTTTTGTTGCACCATATTTCTAATTTCTAGTAAAATTAATTTTTAACCAGTCTAGAACTGGTCACACACACACAGGACTAGATTTACATTAAATGTGGTAACTGTGTAGGGTAACTACAGAAAATGAGTGTGTGTCTGGGCACTATGGGGCAAATTCACTAAGCGCCGAAGCGCCGAACGCTAGCGTTACTTCGCTAGCGTTTGGCATTTTCGTTACTGCGCAAATTCACTAACGAACGCTGGCGTAGTTTCGCTAGTGTTACTTCGCACCCTTACGCCTGGCGAAGTTTCGCTAGCGACGTAACTACGCAAATTCACTAACGCGCGCAGTGTACCTTTTACGCTAGACTTCCTTCGCCACCTCAGACCAGGCGAAGCGCAATAGAGTAGATAGGGATTGCTTCAAAAAAAGTCAAAAATTTTTCTAAGTCTCAAAAAACGCCGGCGTGTTTTCTACATTATGGGTGATAGGCTGAAAAAGATCGAAGATTTTTTTGGGGCTCCCCTACTTCCCCCCTACATTTCCTGACTCATGGCAATTTACCAAGACAGTGGGCACATGTGTAGGGCAAAATAAAATTTTGAAGGTTTTCTAGGCATTTGTAGTGCTGATACGTAGTCCTCCATTGAAATTTGAATTTGGCGCCGTATGCAAATTAGCCTTCGCTAGCGTAACTTCGCTTTACTTAGCGAATCAACGCTAGCGCAACTTCGCAACCTTACGCTACCCCTGAGCGCAACTTCGAATTTTAGTGAATTTGCGAAGCACTGGCGAAACTACGCCTGGCGAAGTGTGGCGAAGTGCGGTGAAGTACGGCGAAGTTACACCTGGCGCAACTACGAATCTTAGTGAATTTGCCCCTATGTGTTATTGCTAGTCAGACACTTGTGCAATTATACCACATCTGATCATCTAACACAGTGCTGTCCAACTTCTGTGTTACAGAGGGCCGAAATCTATCTGACCTACATGGTGGAGGGCCAATAATTGAAGCCAGTGTTGACCACTCCCTGTTTTTAAACCACACCCACTTTAAAACACACACATGTTACCACAAGACCATGTCCACATTCATGGTGGTAGTACACCAAAAAATCAAATAGTTGGTGCTCACTACAGGGATATAACTTCATATCACTCATATGTGAAAAAAGTTGTCATATTAAGATATACCCTAAATCCATATACCTCCTCATCCCCTGTGGATAACACGGCAACTCCAGCACATGATTAAACACCTTAGGGGCCCCTAACAACAATTTATTTTCAAATGCCAACAAACCCCCAGAACAAATACTATGTTCCACAGGCAGAGTATGTCACACACAGGCAGAGCAGGGCACACACATGCAAAGCAGGGCACACACAGGAAGCATAGAGAAGGCAGAACAAAGCAGGAGACAGGGAAACCCATTAGGACCACTCTAAGATGTACTACATACAGTGACACAGTGCTGGTGTTCCATTAGCATTTGAATAAGATGTGAACAGGTGAACAATGTGGGCAGTTTCAGTCTGGGTCTCACGTGTGAACAGTACAGGGCTTTAGGATGTGAAAAATAGAGGCGTCACAAGTGTGAACAATACAGGGGATTAGTCTGAATATGAGGTTTAAACAATACAGGGGCCAGTTAGTCTCTGTAACGATACCATTTAAAGTTTACACATGGTAAACAAACACAGGAGGTAGGTGGGGGGGCACACAAGGGGGCCGCCAGTTGGACAGCCCTGATCTAACACACTAAAAACCAGGTTTGCCGTTGAACTCATTAGTAGGTGTGTTTTATCGGCCAGGCCAGGGCTGATTTTTACCTGATCAATAGAATCGAGTCACCAAAAACTGCATAAAGGGCATGTAACAATTTCATTAAAAATGCTTATCCCTCTAAAAGGAATAGTAATAATGTACTGTTGCCGTACACTGGTGGAACTTATTTGTCTGCTTCAGAAACACTATTATAGTTTATATAAACAGGTTTACTGTAGTAGTCTTTCTGCAGTAAGCACACAAATTTTAACAGAGTTGGACAACAGTATACAGTAACAGTATATTTATATAATACACAAAAAGCCATTGAATATCTTGTAAATTATATCCTTATAAACGGTGAGTTCTGATGTCATCAGTTATAAATGGTGAGTTCTGATGTCATTTCTGTCAAATGACTCACTAAAATTTGTGTATTATAATAAATAAAGTACCCCCAGTTGCAAAATATGAGGATATTAGAAGTTACCTAGGAGTTCCATGACCTGTAAAAAAACACTCGGCCTTCGGCATGGTCATGAAACTCCTTGGTAACTTATAATATCCTTATAATACACAAAAGCCATGAATATCCTGTAAATTATATCCTTATAAACGGTGAGTTCTGATGTCATCAGTTATAAACGGTGAGTTCTGATGTCATTTCTGTCACATGACTCATTGAAATTTGTGTATTATAATAAATAAAGTACCCCCAGTTGTAAAATATGAGGATATTAGAAGTTACCTCGGAGTTCCATGACCTGTATAAAAACACTCGGCCTTCGGCCTCGTGTTTTTATATGGTCATGAAACTCCTCGGTAACTTATAATATCCCTATATTTTACAAAAGGGGGTACTTTATTCACTATATATTTTACAATAGGGTGTACTATTCACTATATATTTGTGCTGTTCTATTGTATTCTATTACAGAACTTATCTGTAAACAATAATAGTGTTTCTGAAGCAAACACGTTTCATTATACATTTAGAACAGTTACTGTACAAATATATTTTATTCAATACAATATTTACCAGACACACATTCTCCTATTATCAAGCTTAAAACAACTACACATTCTCCTATTACCAAGCTTAAAACAACTACACAGTTCCCTTTTCCTGTTCAATACATCAAGGAGCTGTAAGAGATGCATTTGCTGTGCAGTAGCGTAACTAGAGTGCGAAAAAACCTTCAGAGGGGCCCGGCGCACTCCTATCCCCATCCTCCCGCCCGACTCCACCCGCATCCCACCCCAACTCTGCCCACATCCCGCCCCGACTTGCGTCCCCTGCCTCGCTGGTAAGAGAGCGGCTGGGGAGGAAGGGTTTTCTTATTAGCTACAGAGGAAGCAGACCCCACAGTCCGAGCCCCCATGTTCACCGGCCCCCATGCAACTGCGGGTCTGCTTCCACTATAGTTAAACCACTGTTGCTGTGTTGGTCAACATTAGTACAGAAGAGTAGCAATGATTTATTCACACATAAGGAGTCATTCCTGACCCTGGGGGGCGCAAGTGCAAGAGTAATCAAGGGCATGCAGTGAGGACAGAACACCAATGTGAGCTGCACATCCAGCTGCACCTACCTTGCTCCTCAAAATGAAGCTCAAAGTAGTGGCGGGTAGGGGACAGAAGAGCACCAATGTGCCCCTTCCCCCCCCCCCTACTAGTTCAGTACTGACTAACACAGTCAGCACTGTTTTAGCCAAGGGAGCTACAGGTCACAAAGAACGGTGTTATGCTGGGTTTTCATTTGGAGGGGTTGAACTTGATGGACTTTGTCTTTTTTCAACCCAATTTAACTATGTAACTATGTAACTATATAATATCAGCAGTCACTATATTCTCCCACTTGAACACTCAAAAGCATCTAAATTTTGCCATAGTTCACTTCTATTTATATCCAGTTATAAAGCTGGTGAATAATGCAAACATATGACTAATTAATCAGTTTCTCAACAGTGTTAAGTCTAAGAATGCAGTACTATACAAGTTTGTCCCATATCTTCTATTAATATGTCACAATCAAAAGACAGATAAACAATATCTAAATAAATCACCTATACGGTTATTATCAAGCTGTAACAAAAACAAATGTTTACACAAATGCAGTTTTTCCTCAGGTAAAATAGCTTAAGAAGTTAAGGAAATATTTGATGCAGCAACAAATTATGAATTAGCTGCAACTGGATTTATGTTGGGTAGGGTGGATAGGCACTGACAATAAAAACATTTACAGACCAACACCTTTCTAAACCTGTGAATCATGTTTCCATCTTTTTTTCCCCAGCTGATTGCAGTCGTGTGTACAAATCTAGCTGTGTACAAATCTAGCTAGGTGCAAGTATTCCATGTCAAATATGGATGAGATGGTTGCACATCACTTTAGAGCTCCAGCCAGTGCACTATTTCTTCCAGAAAAAAATGAATTCATATATTGGCATGCTTGTCTTAATTCAGTACCATATATTATTAATGGGACAGCTTAGAGGAAATTTTACTTTGGGAGCACATTGCGAGTACATTCCAAAGACGTGCTAATCTTGTTTGTCAGGAAGATGTCATTTGAGTATGTTTCGCCTATTTACCACTCCCTGCGCCAGTCCCAGGCCACCAAACCAAATATGTAGGAAGAAAGTGTGCACATGCAGCCCCCATAACTGACTGAACAAAGATGTCAGTGCAGTTATCCGGCCTGGATATCAAGGTTAGCAATTATATTCACTGGGAGAATGCAGAACAAACTGCCACCTTTCACTAAAAGTGACTTTCCTTGTCCTTTATATGGCATATATATTTCTCTTTATACCACACAGTTCAGATGAACTTTCTCAAAACCTACAGTAATTGTATGAATTGCACAGGGCCATATTTCACTCCTATTCCAGTATTTCTATTTAATATATATGTTTAATACATATATCTTTCATTGCACATTTAGCCACAAATTTCACCAATCACAATATTGTTTCTTTTTCTTATCCCATTGTATAACTTAACCCAATAAAGGTTTTACTTGCGGACCTATAAACAACAGAGACAGTGAACCAGCAATATTCCAATACAATTGTTTTTCATTTTATGTAAATAACTCCCCACATGTGCTAGGTTACCACCTGGTCTGTATTTTAATGTCCCAACCAAATAACAAGTATATTTACGAAATTATAATGACTGCTGCCTTAATGCAACCTTATCCGTTTTAATATTCTAGTTCTATTAGTATTCCACAGCACTACATACTTCTAATTGGCTCTTTGTTCAGCTGAGAGTCTGACCATACTGTTGTCAAAACAAACAGTATTTACTTGCAAGTGGAAACAATGTGTATCATTATTTAACCCTTTAAGTGCCAGCAGAATTTGCCATTATGGTTACGCAAAATGCCAGCCGTTTTTTAAACATTTTGCGCTCTCTCACTTTAGGGGCATTTTCTGAAGGGATACCTATAGTTTCCTAGGAAAACTATACATTGTTTTTTTTTAAACTTTTATTTATTTCCAGCAGTCAGCCATAACAAAATGCACTTGTATTGCGTTGTATTCACAGTAATACATAGCTCTGTACTGGCCAATTTTACACTTTAACTTGGCAACCCCTTTTGAGAATTATAGAGTTAGATAGAAGAGCAATAAGAAAGAAGAAAAAAAAAGGGGGGGGAGAAGGAGAAGATAAAGAATGGTAGTTGGTTTTCAGGAACCAGAGTGTTAGTGGCTGTTGACACCTAATCGAGCCACACTGATTATCTTATAACATACTGGTAGGGATGGACCTAATCCACTAATTCCACTTCTCGAAAGATTTGGCCGAATACAGAACTGAATCTTCCTTGTTTTGTGACAAAAAGTCAAGCGACTTCCATCCCTGCCCTTAATTTGCATATGCAAATTAGGATTCGGTTCGGCCCAGCAGAAGGATTCGGCCGAATCCTGCTGAAAAAGGCCGAATCCCGAACCGAATCCTAGATTCGCTGCATCACTACTTACTGGAGACCTTTATTTTCTTATTTTAGACTGTGGAAGACCTTATAAATACCAATCCCACATTCCTTCCTCCCAACCAGTTACTGTTTTCAGTGCATTGTTTATCCCATTTTAGCCTACAGAATCAAGCCAATCTATAGGGTAGTTCTGCGAGTCCTGTTTCCTGTTGGTATAGGACTCGTTTCTTAAGATCCAAAGTGTCCAAATGTTGGTAAATTTAGTGGGACAACCTCTTGCCGTGTATTCCAGTATTGGAAGTGTTTGTTCCACTAAACCAATCCAGTAGTTTAGTGTGGGTAGAGATTGTTCCTTCCATTTAATGGCTATAGCTTTTTTGGCTTGGAAAAGTAAAAAAAATTGTAGAGTCATTGTTGATGTTACTGTGTCCACTAGTTGAGGAGCAAGATTGTATGGTGAAAGTCAATAGGTAGAGCCATCAATTGGGATAGGTAGGAAGCAATTTCCTTCCAGAAAACCTGAATTTGAGGACAGGTCCAAATCATATCGTAAAAGTCAGCTTTAGAGCTCCTGCACCTATTACATGCCGGGTTAATTTTGTGAAGGACATTGAATTGTATGAGCCTATCTCGTGGTCTGATTAATGGGTGCAGGGAATCTGCCAGGATTGTTTCCCATTGCTCTGTTGTAAGATCTGGTATTTTGACAGTCCATTTATTGTAACGTTCCATATTAGGTGAATGTTTACCTTCTCGTATATGATTGTTGATTTTTTTTTTTTTTTGTTGCTCTTTGTGCATAAGGTCTTCCAAGATTGATGTTTCAATTCGCAGGTTTCCGTGCGAAATTGTTGAGTGAGGGCATGCCTTAATTGTAGGTAGCAAAACAGCATCCTATTGGGTAGGTTGAATTTGTCCTTTAGCTGTTGGAAAGAAAGCAGTACACACCCTCATATATGTCCTCTATATACTTTACATTATGCTGTGCCCAGGCTTGTGGATCTGGGATTGTGAGCAGGTGTGCGAGGCTTGTATTGTACCACAGATTCCCTGCAGGTTTTTCCCTGTTCTAGTGCAGCTTTGTTTCCATGCCTTGACTACAATCCCTATCATTGGGGTACTTCTGTCATTGAAGGGTAACTTTCTATGAATAATATTCCTCAACCCTTCTAATGAGTCAATAATTTGAGCTTCCGACAACGTCACAGGATCCTCTGGTTGAAGGTTTAACCACCATCTGAGAGGTGTAAGCTGGGAGACAAGAAAATAGCCCTGTATGTCTGGTGCTGCAAGCCCCCCTTCTGTGATGGGAGGGATTAGAGCTTTGTACCTGACCCTCACTGGGCCTGGGGACCAATAGAGCTTAGTGAGTTGGCTAAGGAGTTGTTGAAAGAAAGAGGAGGGAATCCATATGGGCGAATGTATAGGAACCTGGGAAGGAACTTCAAATTAAAATATTTATTCTGCCTAGCAGAGAGAGTCAAAGTTTCAACCATCTATATATTGCCTTTTGAAGATGTACCATTAGGGGGTCTATATTGAGATCCTTATATTTTTCAAGTTGCGGATGGATATAGATTCCTAGGTATTTCATTGTACTGACTTGTACTATTGGGAGGGTGGGGTCAATTATTTCCATTGCCCCAGGATCAAGAGCCATTATGGACGACTTAGCCCAATTTATTTTGAGGCCCGAATTTAAAGTGTGGTGATTAATTAAGTGAAGGGCGTGCTGAAGTGAAGGGCCTGGGTCCTGTATATAATAGGGTATCATCAGCAAAAAGAAAGATTTTTTCCCTGAGTCTCCCCAGGTCGAAACCTCTAACCTCCTTACTATTTCAGATTAAGCATGCCAGCTTTTCCACGGCTATGGCAAGGACATCCTTGCCAGGTGCCTCTGGAAGGAGTTATGGGGTTGGACAGTTCTAAGTTGGACAAGATTTTGGCTGTGGGTTTCTCATATTGGGCTTGCAGCCAGATTAAGAAGTTTTTCCAAGACCCAAATATTCTCAGAGTTTCCCATAGATAGATATGCCCATTCTACAGAATCGAAAGCCTTCTCGTTGTCTAATGAGGCAATGATTCTAGTACCAGGGTTGTCATGGGTGATCATGAGGTTCGTGTAGAGTCTCCTGATGTTGAGTTCAGCCGCTTTATGAGGCATAAAGCCGACTTGGTCTGGGTTATTATTGATGTTATAACATAATTAAGACGTCTTGCTAGGACCTTAGCTGAAATTTTGGAGTCCGAATTAATGAGCAAAATGGGTCTGCATGAGGCGTGCAGTAAGGGATTCTTTCCTTGTTTTTAAGAGTAGAACTATTGTGGCTTCTCTGAAGGAAGAAGGTAGTTGGGCTGAGGTCAGTGTTTGATTAAAGATATCGGTAAGCAAGGTTGGAACCCTGGGACGACATGACCAAATGTAAGGAGACGTTAATTATTGCATGACAAAATATACACGGAGACGAATACAAAGGAATAAATGACATTTCATGTTGTTAAACGAGTTTATTTGTTTATTGATATGCATATTTCATTATGTTTATTTAAATCTCAATGTGACAATGTAGCTTTATGTAATATGTTTTTATGCTATGTAATAGTTCTCCTCTGTGTAGGGGAACACATGCATTTTATAAAAAAAAATTGAAATGGCTTGCCAATATTGATGGATAATAAAAAAAAGTTTTGAAAGAAAGATATCAGTAAGATGTGGTGCCAATATCATGGCAAATGTAACATACCATAGGTTTGGGATACTGTCCGGACCCGGTTTTGCCTTTAGGCAGGGGAGCTATGGCATCTAGTACTTCTTGCTCTTGGATTGGGGAATCTAATAGTGTTCTATATGTTCTATATTCTAAAGGTAAATTTGGGAGATCTAACTGTTCTAGATCAGTAGTGGTAGTAGTCCGCCAGGCTCTGGTCATTTCAAGCGGATTAGTAATTAATTCATTGTTCTCCTGTTGTAGTGCATGAATATCTGGTCTACTGAGTTCCTCTCTGGCTAAGAATGTCAATAATTTACCATTTTTGTCCCCTTTTTCATACATTGCAAATTTGTGATATAGTTGTCCCTTTTGAGCACATTTCCATTGTATTTGAGCATATTGTCTTTGTGCTATAACATGATCCAGTCTATTTTGCTCATTGGGGTTTTGGATGTATCTCACTTCCGCCTCTCTCAAAGCTACCTCCATGTCAGCCAGAGTTTGTTTAGATTGTTTACATACACGGGCTATTTGTGAAATATACTCGCCCCTCACAACTGCCTTCATAGCGTCCCAGACACTGTTCAGAGGAGCTGAATTAACATTGGTTGTAAAGTAAGTTGTTAGCATCTGCTGGATACTTTTCTGTACAACTGGATGGGTGATCCAGTAGGGGCTTAGTCTCCAGGTTTTTTGTGTAGGCTTGGGGTGTAGTCGCCAAGTTATTATAGTGGGGCATGATCTGAAACTCCTCTCGGGAGGAAGTCCGCTTTGAACACCCTGGCAGACATCTCAGTTGAGGCAAAGGCGAGATCAATCATTGACATAGCACCCCTCGAGTAACTATACATTGTTTTTTGTGGGAGAACCTGAGCTTTCTAAATCTGCCTGAGTTTTCATGTATTTCCACCTCTGCAAAAAGATTTATATCGCTAAATATCGAAAAAAATTAAAAATTCCTATTTTTCATAGTATATGAATTTATACCAGAAAAATATTTCATTTTATGCATGAAAATCCAACTGATTTGGAAAGCCTCATGTCTCTCGAACGTGTCAATACCAAATATGTATAGTTTTAGGGAGATTTAGGACTTTTGTACAGCAAAAACTCCCAGCAGTATATTACCAAATTTTGAAAGCACGAAGGCAGAAAACGTCATACTTTCGATTCTAAGGCCAAAAAATCCTCAGAAAACAATATATTTTTGAAACGTACATATTCTGCTGATTCCAAAATGGGTAACTGTCTCTCTACTCCTAACTACCAAACATCAAAGCTTGTCTGAATGTAGCGGGTTTTATAAAAATGTATCAAAATTGAGAAAAATTACTGCTCCGCATATCCCACACTGTATTAGGTACCAAGAAAAAGCACCCTGAATATGATTGGCAGGGGTCCACTGAACAGTTTGATGCCCATTGTGCATAGGTTTACCAAAGTATCTAGCATTTAGATAGTTAGCGCAACCACATTGTCCAGGACTTTACTTCAGCTACTGGAAAATCAACACATTGACTGCATTTTTTGTGGGATAAGAACACAGAAATATATGTTTACCCCCCAAAACCATATATTTTTGGAAAGTATACATTCTACCGAATCTAAAATGGGTACCCAAGGCTTTCCCAAAATCTTCGGTTTTGGTGAAATATCTGAAAATTGCCTCAAAGCTTCGACTTTCCAGCATCATATCGCCCATATATCATTACATACCAAGAAAAAGCACCCTATATATGATTGCCAGGGGTCCTCCAAACAGTTTGGTGCCCATTGTACATACAGTAGGTTTACCAAAGTATCTGGCATTTAGAGGCCCCAAAATTAAGTTAGTGTATACAAATAGTCCTATGGGTCATTTCAGCTAATGAAAAATCAACACATTGACTACATTTTTGTGGGGTAAAAACACAGAAATATATGTTTACACCCCAAAACCATATATTTTTGGAAAGTGCACATTCTACCGAATCTAAAATGGGTACCCATGTCTTTCTGCTCCAAACTACTGAGTCGCAAAGCTTTCCCAAAACTGGTTGTTTTGGAGAAATATCTGAAAATTGCCTCAAAGCTTCAACAGCATTGTATTATCCATGTATCATGACCAGCATAACGCATCCTAAATATGAATGCCGGAGGTCTACTAAACAGTTTTATGCCCAATATGTAATCAGCAGTCATATTCAAAGTTTGAATATTTTAGCATGGGCAAATAGGTTTTACGGACAGAAATAAGCGAACAACACCTACGCAAAGCTGAAAATGCAATAAAATGGCTAAAAATGCACCAAAATAAAATCACTGGAATAACGTACAAAAGGTATTGTGCAGTGCGATTAGCGAATACAATATTCGCAAAGCCAATAGAACATTTTTTTTCAGGCGAAACAACGAATGATGCAGTAAGAAAAATTAAAAAAAGCTATAAAATTGTGTACGTGTATATATGTGTGTGCAAGTATGTGTGAGTGTTGTTAATGTGTGTGAAACCCCCCTGATCCCCCCAAAAAATGTATGTAAGTGCGTGTAAATCTAAGTGTAAAATGTGTGTCTATTTGTGTGTCACACTAACCTGTGTGATGGCTGGCTGAAGACAGTTGCAGAAGGAGCTGGAGGGTCCACCATGACGAATGCGTAGATCCGCGCTTGTATCCTGTAAGCAGTGGTCCCGGAAGTAGAGGCAGCAGCAGGCATGTGCTCCTCGTGCTCCTGCTGCTGCCTATGGGGCCCCTGGGCGAACGCGCTCAAGGGCCCACACATTTCCCCCTCCTGCTCATTGTCTAGGGGTGGGGGAATGAGCAGGAAGCGAAGGCGTGGCTTTACTAGCTGCTCCTTCGCTTTCAGGGGGAGAAATGCTGCAGAACGTGTAATCTACGTTCTGTGGCATTTAAAAGGTTAACCCTCCAAGTGCCTGTAAAAGCTAAGGCCAGTAAAGTTAACTGTCTGTATAGAATCATAGTGCTAGGACAGTAAACAATATGCTTCTGGTTGGCTGTGATATATGCCACCTTAAAGTGTATCTGGCAACAACAGACAAAGCAGATCAAAGATCAGCTGGCACACAAAACCTGTGTAGTTTTGCAGAGGAAAAAACTATTTAACGTGCGTAACTTATAACATGCCAACATATTACAAGCTCTTTATAGAATATACTATATTGATGATATCAGCAATCTAATATTCACAGACATACACACTAGAGTTAATGTAATCAAAAGACAGTTAACATACAAGTATGTTTTGGCTGTAGCAGAACACATGAGCATCTGGAATAAACGTATGCAAATATGGGAGAGTATGAGAACACACATATTTTATACTGATAATGCCCAAGTCACAGATCGCAGCACTGTGAGGTAGAAATCTGCACCACTGTATTTATAATCACTTTTGTATTTTTGTCCAGGAGATAAATTCCTGGTAACCATGTAATTTCCTATGTAAATTGGCAAAAACTGTAGTCCTTTCTTGCACTCTACACCTAGTGCTAGACTGAACAAGGCTATGTGTCCTTCCACACTGGCACGAACATGCTCTATTTTTGATGGTTTACTGGGGAGTGCCTAACTTGTTTGACTATTGATTGTGAAAGCCTTGATATATACTTTCCAACTATTAGTGAAGACACACCCTGTCATTAGCACCCCTTGCCTGGGAAATGGAGCTCTGAAATTTGCTCTTTAAGGGTGGTGGCAGACAGGGAGATTAGTCGCCAAGCGACAAATCTTCGCTTCTATGGCGACTAATCTCCCCAAAATGCCTTCCCGCCAGCAAGAATACGAGTCACCGGCGGGACAGCATACGAATCAATTCGGATTTCTGAAGTCGCCAGAAGTTGCCTCACAAGGAAAGTTCGTGTGACTTCAGAAATCCGAAGAGATTTGTATGCCATCCCGCCGGCGGGATTCTTCTTGCCAGTTTGGACAATCCAGTTATGTTACTTGATGAGTTAGAATAATACTGCCTTTGTCATGGTGAGTTACTTTCTTTGTTGTAGGCTACGTGACTGTATGGTACAGTATCTATTATCCGGAATGCTTGGGACCTGGGGTTTTCCAGATAATGGAATCTTTCTTTTGATCACCATACCTTAAGACTGCTAATAACATTTAAAAACAAATAAACCCAATAGCGTTGTTTTGCCGCCATTATGGCTTCATGATTTTGTCCAGGAGAGAAATTCCTGGTAACCATGTAATTTCCTTTGTAAATTGGCAAAAACGTTAGTCCTGTCTTGCACTCTACACTTAGTGCTAGACTGAACACGGCTATAAGTATCCCTCCACACTGAACCTAACATGCTCTGTTTTTTTATGGTTTACTGGGGCGTGCCTAACTTGTTTGACTATTAATTTTGAAAGTCTTGACATATACTTTCCAACTATTAGTGAAGACACACCCTGACATTAGCACCCCTTGCCTGGAAAATGGAGCTCTGAAATTTGCTCTTTTATAATGCACAGTCTGGACAATCCTGTTATGTGACTGGATAAGCTAGAAATAATACTGCCTTTGGCATGGTGAGTTTCTTTCTCTGTTGTAGGCTGTAAGACTGTATGGTATAGTATCTATTATCCAGAATGCTTGGAACCTGGGGTTTTCCAGATACTGGAATCTTTCTTTTGATTACCATACCTTAAGGGTAAGTCCACACTGGGCGTTTTGGGGAGATTTGGTCACCTGGCGACTTCGGAAAACGAACCGCCGTGTGTGATTGGTGCCGGCATTTTTTCATTTTAGCCGGTGCAGAGTGAGGGAAGGCATTTGGGGAGATTGGTCGCAAAGACGAGGCGATTATTCGCCAGGCGGCCAAATCTCCCCAAAACGGCCAGTGTGGCCTTACCCTAAGACTGCTAATAAAATTTAAATACAAATAAACCCAAACACTCACAATTCATTCCTATTAGATTTAGGAGCATATTTATTAAATGATGAATGCTAATTTTCACCCATTGATTAATAAGCATCTAAAGATATCATAGGAATGAATAGAAAGTGGATGAATTATTCTGACGTGCTCTAACTTCACATTAGGGATGCCTGAGAAAGGTAAGAAACTGGGCAGCACTTGTTTTTTTTCCTGGGCTAGTGTGTTGTTTTCCTGAAGGAGCAGTGGACCTGGGAAAAACTGATTAAATTCACTGGTGTTGCCTAAAAAATGGGTAAATTGGTTTCCTTGTTCTCTAACAGTCCCATGCAGGTGCAATATGTAGCATAATGAGCAATGTTATAGAGATGCAGACACCAGAAAATAAACATTTTTTAATATCTATCATAAAATTATCTTGCTATTTATAATTTTGCCATAAAAGTATCTTCCTGATGCTTTTTACATTACCTTTGTTGACCCCTTTTTTCCCTATGAGGGGCTGCCATATTTGTGCAGTAGTGGTCTGTTATCATTAGGAACTCTAGCTGACAAGTTGAGAAGGGACAGTCAGGTTGAAAAAACAGTCAGGTTTAGGAACTTCAAGTAACAATTACTAACAAAAGCAGAACTATCAGCGAAAAACTATCAACATGACCTATAAGTAACTTTTCATGTAGATTAATAGTTTGAAAATAAAATTTCTAGTGTCAGTATCACATTAAATATTGTTTTGCAGGGCCCCTAAAGCGCACCCCCCCAATGGTTGCCAGATAGTGGTGTGAATACTAAAACATTACAATCTCTGTCTCTCTCTCTATATACTTTTTTAACAGTGTTTTATGATGTAAATATAAAGAAATAGCTCAAATATTAATTAAACATGTCAGATTCAACATAATATTACAATTTTTATAAAACTACTTTTTCTATTCAAAGAATGCACAAAACTTGCAAAAACCGAATAAGGCCTTCAGCTTTGCAACTCACTACACTGCCCTGGGCACTAATTACTTTCTGCAGCAAAAGGAAAGAACCGTACCTGTCCTAACCTGGCTCTTCTGTCCCTAACAGCTCCCAGCACTGATCTAACCAGTCTGCTACAGGAAAAATTGTTGTAAGTCTGGATAATGCTGACTTTGAGAGGAACAAACCTACTTGTACTATATTTAGATGATTAGACAAGAAGGAGGATTGAGTAAAAGCAGAATTTGCCCAGCTTTCCTCTTCAGCAGAAAACTGTGTACATGAGGTCACAATACAACCATTTTATAAAGCTGCTGAGAGAGATCACAGTTTTTATATTTAAAAGCCTGAGTTTCCTACATGACTGTACTAGACTGCCACTCTACAGTAAAAATTAGTACTGACCATCACATGAGCACGAACAACATTCCTACTATATTTATATCTAATGTCACACTAATCACTCACAGACATACCTTGTTCCACAAACTAGCAAAATGCACATGGCTGGGATTGTGCTAGACCTCAGAACATGTATAAGTGTACAGGTAGTTTAAATTATTTATGCAATAAATCTAAAGCACACTATACCCCAACAAAGCACTAACAGAGTGCCTCTTTGTTCTAATCCTGAGAGCACTTTCGTGCAGTCTGGCTGCACTCTGCATCTCACTACAGATAAAATATCCAGTATGAGGTGCAGAGTGTAGTACAGGTATGGGACCTGATATACAGAATGCGTGGGACCTGGGGTTTTCCGAATAACAGATATTTCCGTAATTTTGATCTTTATACCTTAAGTCTTCTAGAAAATCATGTAAACATGAAATAAACCCAATAGGTTGGTTTTGCTTTTAATAACAATAAATGACATCTTAGTTTGGATCAAGTACAAGGTACTGTTTTATTATTGCAGAGAAAAAGGAAAACATATTTAAAGGTTTTGATTATTTGGATAAAATGGAGTCTATAGGAGATGGCCTTTCCATAATTTGTAGCTTTCTGGAAAATGGGTTTCCGGATAACAGATCCCATACTTGTACCAGCAAACAGCCTAGCGCCCTAACTTGTGAGTCTAAATGAGTCTGATGGGTAGGGGGATAGAGGGGGGAATGACTACGTACTTCCCCCACTACCCCTCATGAATACAGTGCTGCGGAACATATTATTATTATTATTATTATTATTATTAACATGTATTTATATAGCGCCAACATATTGCTTAGCACTATAGGCATTGTTTTCATGTGGGCAGCAGCAAGTCTCTCTGACCTGATACAGAGACCTTCTTCAATACAACAATTGTGAATGGCAGGGTGCAAACTGTACAAAAATAGTGGATGGCTTCTGTTGCTTGCACTTTGCACCCTACTCATTTGGAGTAGATTGCCTCCATACAATCTTTAGGGCACTGGCACACAGTGATATTTGGGGCAATTTAAGTTCTAAGTTGTTTCAGTAGGCCAAAAATCCAGCCTCCTCCCCATAAACATAAATGTAATTCACTTACAAAGCACTAGTGCCAACTTTCGTCAAGCAGACCATGGTTACTTACTTACATTTATTGGACTCCTAAACAATCAGCTATAGCTGCTGTATCACTGACATCAGGTTTGTCAGCAGAGGAAAAAAAAACAACAGGCTGGAGCACCAATGTAAATAGTGTCTATAGAACATACAGTTTTTGGCCAAACCCAACATCTCTGCTACAGAAGTTATAGCTAAAAATATGTCAAGGTTGAAAGTAATAGTGGATAAGAGTAGGAAAGAATTTACTTGTTAACACTAATTTGAATGACAAGTAAAACATTTCTTTTAGTATCGACTGGACAGAAAATCAAGGTTAAAGACATCAGAAAATTGTATTAATGCACCCCCCATGCTTCATCATTCTGGCCTGAAATAACCTAGCCAGCTGGGAGGGGGTCTATGCACTGCAAATCTGTATAAGTGATATGGAATTTTGATCACTAATATTTTCCAAATGAAAAATACCACAACTCAACTACCACCTCTGACTGAAGGGGAAAACACAGAAAGTGCAATTTCGGGATAAAAAAGTGACATGTACTCAATTTTAGCCAATGGCAGCACAAGCAGACTAATACTTCTAAAAACAACTGTAGAAATGCTGCTCCATACAGTATGCCTAAATGTTTAAAATGCAAAATGTTACACTTTAAACGTGAGGTGACTAAAAGATGGGCTTGGTATTCAAAAGCAGGCATGGAGAAAATGTGTGGCATTACCCCACACACACACACACTTTGCAGCCGAAATCTACATTCTGCTGCCTATGACCCTGTTTACCGAATGCCGTGCCTTCAGCCAGCGATATTTAAACTACCACAATTTAAGTGTCAGTTGTCCCTTGTGCCTGCACTTACCCTGAGAGCTCTAGTGGAGTCAGAGGTGGCGCCTGCACCTTCCTGCTTAGCTGCTACTGCCAATTCTACTTTATCTGTTACACAGAAGCCTATGACATGAAGATGACACTGTCAACTGCCAATTTACAGTGGCTGGACCTGCAAGAGTAAATGATGTGTACTGTGAATAGACCAGGTCCAAGGTTCACTTAATCCGCTACTGTACTGTTACTTTAGGCAGTTGTTGGCAGAACAACAACCTAGAACCACACCCTCAGCAAATAGGTCTTCTGAGGTTTTACATTGTACTCTCAGAGCAAAGAACAGCAGGATTCTTCGAAAAAACACAAAATTGCTAGGGAACTTGTTAATAAACATACATTTCCAGAAAGCTCATGTGTCTGATGGCGCTTCAGTGCTTGTAATACCAGACAACCTCATCTTTTAAGAAGTGTGCATTTACTATTACTTGGGAGCTGATTTCTCTTGTAAATATAGTTTACTCTACTTGTCAAATTAGCGCCTCTACATTCATGCTATAACATTACAGAAAGTGTTATTTTGATTTACAAATTGTACATTGACCTGCCTCTAACAACCTACCGTGGGATCCCAGTCCCATTACTAATATAACAAAGTTTTGGAATACTACTGACTCAGAGCACGCTATCCTGAAACTATACCACAGCTCTTATACAAACTGAAGTCATATGAGACATCAACATAGCCATAGCTTACTTTAGTTAGATGCGATAATCTGCCGATTGCGTTTCTCCGCAGCTTTCCCTTCTGTAAGGCTGATGCCAGCACCTCTGCAAGTGGGGATTTAAAGGAGGAGTCACTGCTGGAACTAGTTCAGTCCTTGAGGTCTGAAAGCTCCAGCCTTCTAACATGCCCGCCCTGGAAAGGCAGGAATACACTGCGAGTAGTGTATACAAGACGTAGGCAAGCGTATTGCGGCGGGGCAATAGTCTCAGTCAGGAAGTTAGTAGAAGGTGTGTCGTGTTTTATTACCGCCGTCGTAGTGCGTGTATTTTCCGTGTGGAAATTATGAGCCATTTGCTTTTCACTTATGTTCTGTTATGGGCAACTAGATTTATGTGCCAAATAAACCAGTTAAAAAAAACTAAGAGTTATTGACACTAGAAAATAACCTTTTTATATCTATCATAACGTTGTTGCACACCCGAATTGTGCCATAGGACATCAGCTGCTCCCAAAAAATGCATGCGTCGAAACGGTCAATGCGGGCATGTGGGAGATCCTGGCTTTGCTGAGGCACCGTTATTTATGCGGTGATAGGGGTCCAGCAGCAGAAGGGAAAGAAATGTGCTCTCCTGTCCTATCAGGGCGACCTCATCCACTACCAAGTGACAGACGACAGGGAGCTGGTGTCACTGGACTGGGATTTAAAATAGGCTTTGCCATTTCTACTACACAGAGGCCCAAACAACCCCCACCAGCTCACTTTCTATGGCATCTTAAAGAAGCCCCTATGGCATTTGCCAGAACCCACAGATTGCCAGTCCGGGCCTAGCTGGTGGCCTGGGACAGCAATAGGCTGTTGTCTTGTTCTGTAGATAGAAATGAGGAGGAGTTTCGCTCGTTAAGGTCCAGGTGTGGCAGACGTAATTGTATTTCCCCAGTGTAAGGAAGTGTTGCACATGACTTCCTCTGACTATTTACAGCTTGGAAATGGAGGTCACAGACCCCATCTAAAAAGCAAATGTTCTGTAAGGCTACAAATGTATTGTTATTGCTACTTTTTATTACTTATCTTTCTATTAAGCCCCTCTCCCATTCATATTCCAGTCTCTTATTCAAATGAATGCATGGTTGCTAGGGTAATTTGGTCCCTAGCAACCAGATTACTGAAATTGCAAACTGGAAAGCTGCTAAATTATGCAGAAAACACAAAATTTTTTAAATCAACTGCAAATTAACCCAGAATATACTATTTACATCATACTAAAGGTTAATTTAAAGACGAACAACCCCTTTAAGTTTCAGTTTAATTCTAATTAAGTCTAGAATCAGCTTTATTTTGAACTGCATAAACTGGCTTTAACTTTCAATTGTTTTTCCAAACCATTTTGGGATATGTATTTCCTAACTGAGGTTTAGTTTCTGGGTCTGGGATACCATTTAATTGGTTTCTATCTTAGCCTAATCTTATCAGTCAATGGATTCACCTATATTAAAAACCAACAAGTAATTAAGAAAGCAGTTTATAAGGCATTCATCAAGGCAGCACTAAGCCCTTTATAACAAACAAACACCCCAACTGTATTCTATTTTTCCATTCTATTATTCTATGTATTATATTTTTAAATTCATGTCTATTATTTTAGGTCAGTAATGGTCATGGTCCAGACCACGACCGGCACGTGTGGGGGGGGGGCAGTTGTAACTTTCTGCACCGGGGCCCTTGGGTATCTAGTTAGGCCACTGGATGTGATTGGAAGAGGTCACAAGGAAGAAACATTAGTTTTTTGGCAATAAGCGTGTCTGGGTCATCGAGGCCCACCAAATTTTTACCAGTTTCCCCCACCTGCCAAGTTTGACACTGGTGACAGGTAAGTTTAGTAACTTCAAGTAAATATTACTTAAAAAAAGCAGACCTATCAGCGAAGATGATCAACATGACCTATAGATTACTTTTAATGTGCTTTAAATTCTGAAGAACATAGAAAAGAAAAAAGTAAAAAAATAAACAAATAAAAGACATGTATATTGTGTATATGTTATAATGAATACAGTTCAAAAGGGCGAGAGAGATATGTAGTACAACCATAGATTGCAAACAAAAAGTGCTAAAAAGCAAAAATAATACTGTGATTGAACATTTTGTCACAACCCCTTAAATTGGGCAGGTGGGTTTGTGGTGGCCTGAACTTTGCCCAAAACATCAGTTCGCACCTAATCCATATCCACCTGTCTGCCATCTCTCATGTATACACTAATGCCATACCCGAACATTAAATGAGTGGATACAAAAGTCATCCAGTAAATCCACACTACCATCCAATATTTAACTGCCTGTGCAAACCAATAAATATCAAGAGAAAACCATGCTAAAAAGTTACATGCAGTATATTATAACATTTACAGCGGTCCTTTGGTACATTAACCTAGCCACTAACCCAGTGCCAAGCCAGCCAGGCACCATAGGCAACCAAGCCAGCCACACACCCCTGTGCACATGCACAAATGTGCTAGCATTTTTCCAATGGGGGGGGAGGTAAATGACATAAACTTCATAGTGCCAAAGGACATCAATGGGCCATCTTGCAGCTGGGCTGACATGAGTTACTAAACACCAAACAGAAGCATTTGCAGCAGAAGCTGTTTCCAGTGTCAGACTGTCTCATCTATGGTCCCAAGTGTCAGTTGGCCATCCTGATTCTAAACATTATGCCAATTTTGTCATTACCAATTTCTGAATGGGAACAAAGAGGCAAAATAGATAGAATAATAGATTATAGTAAAGAAAAAAGAATAAAGAGGTCGAGTGTGGAGAGGAAGAGGAAAAATAGGAGAACAGGCCCATAGTCTAAGGCAGGGATCCCCAACCTTTTGAACCCATGAGCAACATTCAGATGTAAAAGGGGTTGGGGAGCAACACTAGCTTGAAAAATGTTCTTGGGGTGCCAAATACGTGCTGTGATTGGCCATTTGGTAGTCCCTATGTGGATTGTCAACCTACATTGAGGCTCTGTTTGGCAGTACACCTGGTTTTATACAACCAAAACTTGCCTCCAAGACTGGAATTCAAAAAGAATTCCACTGGGAGCAACATCCAAGGGGTTGGAAAGCAACATGTTGCTCACAAGCTACTGGTTGGGACCACTGGTCTAAGGTTTGCTTGTGGTCCCCTGGCATCCCAGTCTGACAATGGCTGTGTCTTACTTGTATGTAGGCTACTGTGCTATTCACTCCTAATCCTTATGTGTTATATATCCATAAATATATATATGTGTGTAAAAGGTAAAACCTGGCACACTCAGGGTTTGTGTACTATTCAAAAAGGAGATTTTATTCAACGTTTCGGTCCTAAACCAGGACGTTCGTCAGGAATATCAAACCAACAGAACTACCGCCAGCACCGCCAGCAAACAAACTTATACAGTTAGGTCCATAAATCTTTGGACAGAGGCAACCACAGTGCATTTTAAACAAAACAACTTAGATGCAGTTGAACTGCAGACTTTCAGCTTTAATTCAGTGGGTTGAACAAAAAGATTGCATAAACATGTGAGGAACTAAAGCCTTTTTTTAACACAATCACAGCATTTCAGGGGCTCAAAAGTAAGTGAACAACTGACTCAAAGACTATTTCATGGGCAGGTGTGGGCAATTCATTTGTTATGTCATTATCAATTAAGCAGATAAAAGCCCTGGGGTTGATTTGAGGGGGGTGCTTGTATGTGGAAAATGTTGCAGTGAACAGACAACATGTGGCCAAAGGAGCACTCCATACAGGTGAAACAAGCCATTCCTTAAGCTGCAAAAACAGAAAAAACCCATCCGAGAAATTGCTACAATATTAGGAGTGGCAAAATCGACAGTTTGGTACATCCTGAGATAGAAAGCAGTGGTGAACTCAGCAACGCAAAAAGACCTGGACGTACTCGGAAAGGTCAGTGGTGGATGATCACAGAATCATTTCCATGGTGAAGAGAAACCCCTTCACAACAGCCAAACAAGTGAACAACACTCTCCAGGAGGTAGGCGTATCGATATCCAAGTCTACCAGAATGAGAAGACTGCATGAAACTAAATACAGAGGGTGCACTGCAAGTTGCAAGCCACTCATAAGCCTCAAGAATAAAAAGGCTAGATTGGACTTCTAACATCTAAAAAAGCCAGCACAGTTCTGGAAAAACATTCTTTGGACAGATGAAACCAAGATCAACCTCTACTAGAATGATGGCAAGAAAAAGTATAGAGAAGGTGTGTAACAGCTCATGATCCAAAGCATACCACATCATCTATAAAACATGGCGGAGGCAGTGTGATGGCTTGGGCGTGCATGGCTGCCAATGGCACTGGGACACTAATTTTCATCGATGATGTGACACAGGACAGAAGCACCCACAAGAAATATTGACGTGTTCAGAGACATACTGTCTGCTCAAATCCAGCTAAATGCAGTCAAATTGATTGGGATGATTCATAATACAGATAGGGCCGGATTTACCCTCCTTGCCCCCCTAGGCCCAGCTACTGTGCCGCCCCCCCCCCCCCGCGCATTTTCTGGATGTGAATCTTTTTCCAATCAGGACATTTATGCAAAAAGTGGATCAGATGGATCAACTAGCAGTTAGGCTTGTTTGAGATATATCTATATATATATTCTCTATATATAGACACCTTTTTATACATAGATGCAGAGAGAGATGTGTCCCTTGTTTTGATAAGTTTGTCAATTGTGCTCCAGTGGGCAGCCACAGCATCAGTTAAATATTTATTATAAAATAAAAAAAGTCAAATCTTGGCAGCAGCATAATCTTTGTAGTTCCTATTTCTCAGCAGACATTATCCCTTATAATACATGAGTGATACTCCGAGTTCCCTGTATAACTCAGCCTGCAGCCTTGTGTCTTTATATGGTCACAGAACAAACCCTCATTGACTTCTAATATCCTTATCATTTACAGTAGGGGGTACATTATACATTATAATACATGAGTGATACTCAGAGTTCCCTGTATAACTCAGCCTGCAGCCTTGTGCCTTTATATGGCCATAGAACCCCTCAGTGACTTCTAATATCCTTATTATTTACAGTAGGGGGTACATTATCTCTTATTATACATGAGTAATTCTCAGAGTACCCTGTTTCCAGTTGAAAAGATAATTTACAAATAGAACAAACTGTGTCTGATGTTGCACTTGGTACTGCAGCGCAGCTGTTCTTATAAGAAGCAGTTTCTGGCCGTATCTGCTGCTGCACAAGTCTGTATGTCAGATAACAGAAAACCAATATGTTCTGCTGAACCCTGCAGCTAAGATGCAAGTCAATCACATTTTGTAAACAAGGGAAAAGTGTAAGGAAGGAAACCTAATTCTGTAATAGGTTGAAACGAAAAAGGTCCCTTATGTCGCACTCTTGTAAATTTCTTCTTAATGAAATATAATAATCATTAATTAATTAAATGGAGTAAATGGATTTAAATTAATTGAGATTTTTAATTTCATCACACAATATATATAAAATCATGTACAAAATTCATTTATCAAATTTCATATGTAGCCATTAATTTATAGCATTAAATTCATATTATTAGTTTGTATATAAATATTTATTTCATCTTGATTATCGTAGCAGTAACTTAAAGCATAAAAAGTTCTATATTAAAAATAGACTAATTGTGTAATAGAACTGAAATGGTTTTCATTTTGTAGGAAGCAGGAAAGGGACATAAAAACATCTGTAACAGGTTTAGAACACTTGTGATTCTGCACCTCCAGCAAATCTGCAAGTTGACTATGACATATTTCTCTACATGGCCGATATACAGCAGATCTGCAGGGGAAATGTTAAATGTACATACCAGCTAAGGAACAGATCAGCTTGCTGGGACACACGCAGCACAGCAGAGGCAGCAGCAGCACGAGCACAGAGAGGAGTGGGAGGGGGCGGAGCCACAGCGGGAGATAGGCTGGAGGAGCGGTCTTAAAGCCAGCCGGATCTATCAGCAGCAGCCGACTTACACAAGATGTTAGGGGGCGCCTTCTTGCCGCCCCTAACATCTTGCCGCCCTAGGCCCGGGCCTAGGGGGCCTTTCCCTAAATCCGGGCCTGAATACAGATGGAAAATGACCCAAAACATACAGCCAAAGCAACCAATGAGTTTATTAAAGCAAAGAAGTGGAATATTCTTGATGGCCAAGTCAGTCACCTGATCTGAACCCAATTGAGCACGCATTTCACTTATTGAAGACTAAACTTCGGATAGAAAGGCCAACAAACAAACAGCAACTGATAGCCGATGCAGTAAAGGCCTGGCAGAGCATTAAAAAGGAGGAAACCCAGAATCTGGTGATGTCCATGAGTTCAAGACTTCAGGCTGTCCTTGCCAGCAGAGGGTTTGCAACCAAGTATTAGAAATGAACATTTTATTTGCAGTTTTTTAATTTGTCCAATTACTTTTGAGCTCCTGAAATGAAGTGATTGTGTTAAAAAAAGGCTTTAGTTCCTCACATTTTTTTGCAATCCTTTTGTTTAACCCACCGAATTAAAGCTGAAAGTCTGCAGTTCAACTGCATCTGAGTTGTTTTATTTAAAATTCATTGTGGTAATGTACAGAACCAAAATAAGAAAAAAAGTTGTCTCTGTCCAAAGATTTATGGACCTAACTGTATACCTCGTTCAAGATGGCTGCAAAAAACACTTGCTAGGCAGCAGTGTGTATGTATAAAATATATATATATATATATATATATATATATATATATATATATATATATATATATATATATATATATATATATATATATATGTAAAATATATTATGGGTATATATATATATCAGGGAAAATAAGTATTGAACATGTCAAGGGTTCTCTCAGTAATTATATTTATATACATGTTAAATATATTTATATACATGTTCAATATTCAATGTTTCAGCCTGTGGGACCTTTCTAACAACAGTGCAATCAAGCCCCACCCAATCCAAAATACCTTCAGAAATGTGCAGAATGGTTGTCCCAAAACAGCTTCATGTCATCATTATAAACAAAAAGAAAATACAAAATAAAAATAAAGCTAAAACCTAGACATAAGTTAAAAAGCTACGGGCCCCAGCAGTGTTAGTACATATCTTACTGATATATTGCAACATTGTATCAGAGAAAATACTGTGCATAGAAAGTTCAGAGAAGAGTACTGGGAAAATACAAATTTTATTTGAATTACAATGTGACTGCAGTGATAGTGATTAGTGAAAGATAAAACTGGAAGACTGTCTCTCCACAGCCAATAATCCAGGTACTGCACACTCACAGCACAGGAGATTTCTAGTTCAGTTACAACAATACCGAAGCTTCAGTGTTTGTGTATAAACAATACCCACAACAATCAAGTAATACATTAAAGGGATGGTTCACCTTTAAATTTACTTTTAGTATGTTATAGAATGGTTAATTCTAAGTAACTTTTCAGTTGGTCTTCATTTTTTCTTTTTTATAGTTTTTGAATTATTTGTTTTCCTCTTCTGACCATTTCCAGCTTTCAAATGGGGGTCACTGACCCCATATAAAAATTAAATCCAGTGTAAGGGTATAAATTCATTGTTATTGCTACTTTGTATTACGCATCTTTCTATTCAGGCCTCTCCTATTCAAATTCCAGTCTCTTATTCATATCAATACATGATTGGGTAGGTTAGTTACTAGGGTAATTTGCACCTAGTAACTAGATTGCTGAAACTGCAAACTGGAGAGATGCTGAACAAAAAGCTAAATAACTCAAAAACCATAAACTATAGAAAATGAAACCCAATTGAAAATGGTCTCAGAATATCACACTCTACATCATACTTAAAGTTTATTTAAAGGTGAACAACCCCTTTAAATATACTCTACTTGAATTATGAGCAAGATATATCCACAGCCATAATGCAATAAGAACATGTAAAATATCAAATGCAGATGCAAGTGATCATATTGGTGCATAGCCTGTATGGAACATATTAAAAAGCAGGACTTTATAATGTGACCAAGGAAACTGAAAACTGGAGAGATGCTGAACAAAAAGCTAAATAACTCAAAAACCATAAACCATAGAAAATGAAACCCATTTGAAAATGGTCTCAGAATATCACACTCTACATCATACTAAAAGTTTATTTAAAGGTGAACAACCCCTTTAAATATACTCTACTTGAACTATGAGCAAGATATATCCACAGCCATAATGCAATAAGAACATGTAAAATATCAAATGCAGATGCAAGTGATCACATTGGTGCATAGCCTGTATGGAACATACTGCATTAAAAAGCAGGACTTTATAATGTGACCAAGGAAACTGCAAACTGGAGAGATGCTGAACAAAAAGCTAAATAACTCAAAAACCATAAACCATACAAAATGAAACCCATTTGAAAATGGTCTCAGAATATCACACTCTACATCATACTAAAAGTTTATTTAAAGGTGAACAACCCCTTTAAATATACTCTACTTGAATTATGAACAAGATATATCCACAGCCATAATGCAATAAGAACATGTAAAATATCAAATGCAGATGCAAGTGATCACATTGGTGCATAGCCTGTATGGAACATGTTAAAAAGCAGGACTCTATAACGTGACCAAGGAGTCCAACGTACAACATAGCAAATGGGTACAACCAGGGCAGCCATCAAGGGGGGAGAGTTGTAGGGGGCCCCGGGATTAAGGGGGGCCCAGCCGCATGACACTTTCTTGATTAGCCAGGCCCTCCTGCTTTCTTAGAGCTGCTGATTCCGGGAAGGCAGGGCGGGAGCAAAAGGGGAGGTATCTTCTGTTCATTACTTCCCCTTATTGGTCACTGAGTTTAAGTCCCGGTTGAGATGCTCAGGGATTGGATAGCTGAGGTTTGAACTTCTCCTCCAGCTAATCCAATCACCATGCAGCTTTACCAGGACTTGAAATTCTGTGACCAATAAGGGAAGAAAATGCTGTCACTGGAAGAAGATGCAGCCACCTGTGCTCCCCTCGTCCCTTCTGTAGTTGGCAGCTCACTGACAGCAGGTGGGCCACACTAATGAAGTAAGTGTAACATGGCAGGGCCCCCCTAAAGGTAACCCTTTGTGGTCCCTGTTGTGTGGTGGGGCCCTGGGCACCAAACATTTTTTTAAACCTCTGGGGGGGCAAGTTTTTTTTACATGGACGTTTAAAGGGGGCCCTGGCCACCAATTTTCTTATAACGTGGGGGGGGCCTGGCCACCAATTTTTTTTATAACATGGGGGGGGCCCTGGCCACCATTTTTTCCCCATGTGGGGTCCTAGCCACAAATATTTTTGAATGGGGGGCCCTGACCACAAATGTTTTTTTAATGGGGGGGAGCCCTGACCACAAATGTTTTTTTCAATGGGGGGCCCTGACCACCAATATTTTTTTTTATTAGCATGTGGGAACCATAGCCACCAATGTTTTTTTTTTGTTTTTTTATAGTGTGTGGTGGGTGGTGGACCTGTGGTGTGGGGAGGGCAGACCTGTAGGTGGGGCTTGTGGTGGGCGCAGGAAATTTTTTCGTATGGGGCCCTGCGATTTCTGATGGCAGCCCTGGGTACAACCTACAACATAGCAAACCAGGGCCATCAATTAGGGGCCTTCAAAATAAGGCGAGTAGGACTGGTCATAGTTTTGGCACTATTGTAATTCATATAGCAATTTGGCACATACAAGCACCATATGCCCTGGCACTATTTAATTATAGAGAAGACAAACATGAAAAGCTCTGCCACTATATCAGTAATAAAGGGATACTGTTGCAGCAAAACATGTTTTTTTTCCAAAAAGCACCAGTTAATAGTGCTGCTTCAGCAAGAATATGCACTGAAATCCATTTTTTAATTTAATTTAATTTTGAAATTTGGCATAGGGCTAGTTTCCAACGCAGGAAACCCCCTGTTTTTTTCCTGCTTGGGTGCTGTTCTCATGTCTACCACTAAGAAGCACTTTTAGCACTGCAAACATGACCCATGTTGTGGTATAATACAATGGGAAGGGGAGAAAAAATAGCTGTCTCAAAGCAGTTCCATCCTGAATTGCGGGCTCCTTCTCAAAGCTCAGGATCAGACAAAATGCACAGAGATAGCTGCTCCACACCAATATTACAGCTAAAAAAATACATTTGTTGGTTCAAGAATAACATTTTAAATAGCAGAGTGAATTATTTACAATTTAAATAGTGTAATTTAGAAATAAAAAGTTAACCATACAAATCATTACAGAATCCCTTTAAAAAAACATGGTAGCAGCACCAGGCCAGTACAGACATCAATGTACACTAACACCAGGCCCCTATAGTGTGTGTAGCCAGGCATTTATCCAATTTATGTGAACCAGCCCCACATGCCCTGTCTTGGAGGCCCAAAAGTGATGGCCCCTTTTGCTATGTGGTATGTGCTTTTTGCCTGCTTCTATACCTGTGCCCTCCGGATTCCTGTTGAGATGTTTTGTTCAGGCTGTGCCCTCACATTCTAGAGAGGCACTGTGATCTCTTGGATCACAGCCTAATATCGCAAGTTGAGTATATTAAAAGTACTGCTTGACTGCTGTGGGTTTGTATATCCATTTGTATACTTGATGTTTGTGGTGTTTATACAAATAAAAGGACCCCGGAAGCGCAGGCGGGCCCGTGGGACCGGCGGGTTTACCCACGATTCGGGCGAGTTCAGGCCGACCCCTGGATAAAATGCGCGGGTCGCGGGCCTAGTGCTGCCGGCTTCCGGCTCCGGAATTTATAGACTTCCGCCTGCCCCGCCCCTTTTGTGACGTCGGGGCAGGTGCGGGTCTATAAATAAAGGGGAGCACATCAGTACTGTAGATGTCACTGTGCTCAGACATACTGTGCATACTTCCTGGACAGCTTAAAAGTGAAAGTTACTGTTGTGTAATGCCTGCATGACTCTGCTAATAAAGCACTGTTATACTCTGCTCATCCTCGGCTACCCAAAACATAACAATGTTCCACCATAAAATTGCAGGTTGAGTATTTTGTTGCAGCTCAATACACAATGCATGTGCTGTGCATTACCAAGAGATTTGGCTGTTAAGGGGCAGCCTTACAGTTATTCCCGATAGAGTTTTCAATATCACTAGTAATTATCACTTCAGTCACTATGTAATTAAAGGAAGTGTTTTTTGCCTTTGTTTTTCACCTTTTCTCTTTTCTGTACTTTCTGTGCCCATTGTTTTGATATAATATTACAATATACGTACCACTGTGTACTGGCCCTTTTGATATTTCTGCACTTAACTTAAAGGTAAACAACCCCTATAAGGGGGTATGATAAATATGTATACATATATAAGTAATAATTTCTCTAATGCTTTATTTACCAGTAGATCCTTTCAGCAGACACAAGGGTTAGGGTTAGAAGATTAGAAGAAAGGAAGTGTCACATCAATATTTGGAAAGGGTTTTTTTACAGTGAGAGCTGTGAAGTTGTGGAATTTTCTCCCTGAATCAGTTTTACTGGCAAATATGTTAGAAGGGGTTGGGTGACTTTTTAGGAAGTGAGGAAATACAGGGTTATTGAATATAGTTGATCCAGGCACTGGTCTGATTCAGCAATATGACAACAACGCACCAGCCGAAAAAATCTTCGGAGGAACCTGGTGCCTATAACTTCTCCTGACCACAACTCCACCTCCCCTGCAAGGAATTTTAATAATATAGAGGAAGCTGGCCCCATGGTCCAGCCCCCCTGGACTCCCCCGCAACGGGGTCTTCTTCCTCTATACTTACGTTAATGGTCTGATTGCCCTCTTGAAGTCAAGAAGGAATTTTTGATCCCTCTGAGGCAAATTAGAGAGCCTTGAGAGGGTTTTTTTTTTTTTTTGCCTTCGTCTGGACCAACTAGCAGTTAGGCAGTCAACTTTTATATAAAGGTCGAACTTGATGTGGTATGGGGGGGAGTAGGTGAGGTTGGAGCACATGTGTGATGATTGGGGCTTGCCTTGAGTGATCATATGTGTTGACCTGGCTCTGCTTCCTTATTTGAACATTTTTTTATATATTTATTATATATTTAGTAATATATTTATTAATTATATTTTTGTAATATATGTATTAATAATATTTTTATAATATATTTACTAATTATATTTTTGTAATATATTTAGCTGTTTGGTAAAGGGAACGGCCAGAAAATTTACTGTATGGGTTAAATTTGGGTTTATCTAAAGACTACTGTGAAATTAAATGGTGTAGCTTAAGAGGTGCAAACGGTGCAATTACAATGTTGACTCATGTGGCAGAGACATAGGGATAGCCAGTTATTGTAACGATACACATGAGGGGGAAATGATTTGAAAAGGAAAGGACCATAGATTTAATTAGAGATGATAATAGGGATTTCTTACATTTAAAATTTCCAGACATATTTATTTAGTCCAAAATCATTCCAAGTTGTATTTTGGTTAAAGGAAGGGAATTCGGGGCCCGTAGAGAAATACAGAAGAAGCTAAACTATAAAGTTTTGTTTTATTTTATAGTTCAGAGAAATTTTTAACTGGAAAAAGGGGGGGGGGTATTTTAGAGTGGATATGACACATTGTCAGATATAGCATCAGATAATTTGAACATAGAATTACATGATGGTGGGAGAGTGCTTTAGATAGGTCGGGGAGTACCATGACCAATCTTTAAGAGATGATCTTGAAGTGGAGGTAGGAGTATTTTAAAATGGTTATATCCCATGGCTGGCAAGGTAAGGCTGAGTGGCTGTGGTAGTTATCAGGGGCTGGCTAGTAGTTTTATTGTATTAGGGATAGGTATATCTATGGATTTAATCAACAAATAAAGCTGTCACCTCTCTCCGCCTACTATAGCATGTGTGGGGTTTTATTTTGGTTGAATTGTAAATAAAAAAAACTCTCGCCACCCAAAACTTCCTGAGATGTTTGATGGCAAAATAATCTACTGTATATATATTGTGTGTAAAGACATTGGCACACAAGGGCACACAATGCCAGACTGACATTAAAATTGCAGTATCCAAAAAGTTGTAATGAAGCAAAAATGCTTCTTTCTGCATTTGCTCACAATTGTGAGTATGGACATGTGGTGAGTTGTGCTGTGCTCTGTCCATCTTAAGGTATTTGCAGCATGTATGGTGCTAAAAAAGCACTGCATAAGAGTAAAACTGTGACTGTGACTGTACACAACTCGTAGGATCTCAAAGCTCCCTGTGCTATTTTCATCTTCTAGGCATATGGTGAAGGAATTGTGTACAGGCTGTCCTCATAAGGATCTGTCATCCCTATTTTTAGCTGCATTCATGCTCCATTCACTTATTAATTGAGGCAATTCAGGGCCCACATGAATGAAGGTACAGCCACCTGTAAGTAAATGCCCTAAAAAGAGTGCTTCATATCTGATATGCTAAGTGGGAATGATTCTTAAAACTGCATCATTTAAATGTCCACTTTTCACAAATTATAATTTTGAGAGAGAAATTCCGTTACAATCATAAGGATTTTTATAATCTCACATTCTTTATTTTTATATTGCCAACATTATACTTTGCTTTACAGACATCCTGCAAATCAGACACTGCCCTGTATAGCTTCATGCAACTTGAGTAGTTTCGTAGTTTTAAAAATTTGGAACATTTTCAGAGAAAATAGTTGGAATCAGCCTCAGTTGGCAACTATGCAAATGTTAGTTCTTATTTTTTCTTTAGAAATCCAATGTGTCTATTCTTAAAAAACACTATGTACATTTTTACATAATGAAAGAAAATATAATTTTAAGCACTTTTTCAGGATACATTAATAAAAATTAAATAGCTTTAGAATTATTTGTAAATGGAATTGCTATTGGTAAAAGCATTTGACTTTGTCTCTTTCTATTCTCTGCCCTGCTGGTTCTGACTCTTGAAACAATGGGGCATATTTGCAAAAGGGTGAAATCACCAGTTTACCAAAGGAAGAGAGTGACAAGTTTTGGCAATTTAAATTCGCATTGGTAAACATTGTTTTTGCATTAGCATAAATTTGTCCAGGTAAAATTTCTCCAATAAGTAGAGCAGCAATTTTTCATCTCATTATCTACAGTATGTCACCTCCTCCATGCTAATATCAAATAACTATGATTTTCAGTAAATATACGATTGGTTGTGAAAGTAAACGTGGCAAATTGAGGCAAACTTTGGTGAAGTTAGATGATGACAAAATTAACTATAATATTCTTTAAATATGCCCCTATGTAGTAGAAGCCAACACATTTAAAGACCTGTGAAAAAGAATATATGCAAGCTGGAGTCTTGGCTGGTAGAGAGACGGCCTCAACTACATAGTAGACATCACACTTGACCTTGCATCCAGTAAATTGGATATCATCATTGATGAAGTGTGCCAGAAGTGACACTATTTGCACACAAATATAGTAAGTTGCACTTGAAATTGTTTAGCAGGTGCCTGAAATGTCGCTGGAATTCTGTGGGATGCTGTAATGCATGTGCAGAAAATTGCACTTTGCAAAGACTACTGCTTTAGTATAAATCTACGGGGTTATATAACACATTAAATAACCTACAGTAACCTACCATTAAATATAAGGATTGTTTGGCAATCAACTTGGATTTATGCTAGATCAGTTGTTTGTTTAAATAGGACAATACAGGACATGCCATTGCTGTATTTCAGAGCTTTCTAAATTGCAGATCCCACACCCTTATTATATCACACACATCTACATAGACTTACAAACATGTAACAAGACGTCCATGTAAACACTGACCACAGTCAGTATTTTGGGATATGTATTTCCTAACTGAGGTTTAGATTCTGGGTCTGGGATAAGATTTAATTGGTTTCTATCTTAGCCTAATCCTATCAGTCAATGGATTCATGTATCGCTTAAAACCAACAAGTAATTAAAGTGGACCTGTCACCCAGACACAAAAATCTGTATAATAAAAGTCCTTTTCAAATTAAACATGAAATCCAATTTCTATTTTTTATTAAAGCATTCATAGCTGTTGTAAGCTCATTTAAAAATCTCAGCTGTCAATCAAATATTGTCTGCCGTTCCTCTATGCGGGGCAGACAATTACTTTCACTTTCCATTCAGCCAGACAGGCCTTGGAGATGACATCATGGTTCAGGGATAGAGGTTACCCCCGAGAGGTGTTGAATACACATTATATTAAATTACAGGAGAAAAGCAGAAGCGATCTACTATCCCCTACTAAGAGGGAAACCAAAAAGGGGGACAGGCTTGCATTTGTGAATAAATACACCACAGCTAGCAGACATGTAGCCAATATCATACGCCGGCAATGGCATATACTACAATCTTGCCATTTGAATATACCATCTTTCCAACAGGTGCCCTTATTAGCATATAAAGAACCCAAAATTCGGGACATTTCCATGTTTACATTGTGCTCGATGTAACTCAATGATAAAGGGTGACTGTTTCAATCACCCACATCGGGGAAATAAATATACTATCAGCAAATATTTCACCTGCGATTCATCATATGTAATATATTTGCTTAAGTGTCCCTGCGGTTTACTTTATGTGGGAGAGACCACACAAAAGATACGGGACTGTATCTCTAAGCACAAATCTACAATACGGAGAGAACTCACTACATTACCAGTGCCTGCGCACTTTCACGCTGCACGACACTCCATTAGTCATCTTAAATTTCAGGTGATTGACACTGTGGAGATGCCCAGAAGAGGTGGCAATAGGCTACTAATGCTAAAGAAATTAGAAATGATGTGGATCCATAAATTAGACAAAATCTGGCCCAGAGGCCTGAATAGAGATTACACTCCGGGCTCATTAATTTTTTAGGTAGCTAATAGTCTTTTATGAGCATACATGGATGTTACATATATCATGTTACAGAGTTTTGATTTTAATGATTTTTTGCTTTTTCTTCTTTTCCTTCTCTTCGGGTTTTAGAAGTATTTCTTGGTGATCTGCATAGAACACCCTGAGTGCCGGCAAAACATCTAGCATATCTTGGAGTGCCTCAGGAAAGTGTTGAGTGCGGTATGCAATGTTCGTCATGTCGGCGTCTCAGGTATGCAAAATCACCTTATCAATGGTTAATAGTTCTTGCAAGTTTTAAACTGATTTAAGCTTCAAACTACAAGGTCTTGTCATCATTAATGGACTCTTTGAAAATCAATGGACTCAATTGATGAACCCACTTTTTGTGATCCATGTTGGACAATTTATTCTGTGTTTGGAGCAATTTTGAGTTTAACTTTTTATTAACACTGTTTTACTATTATCACATTAAGAGCTGAAATCACTGGGATTGAATGGTTGGGATTTAATATGTAAATAATATGTGTTTTTATTGGTAACTCATGGGATGGGATGGAGCACATGTACACGCCCCATTCCCTCACTTTAAAAGGATTGTTTATGGTGTAACACTGGGCTTGATAAAGGGCCTGGTAGGCTCGAAACATTACCTTTATGTATGCTATGGGCTAAATAAACTCTGCATTTGAGTACTTCTGCAAATTCAACAGTGTGCTACTGGATGTACTGATGTGACCCTAGGACAGGATTGGGTCTTCCGGTTCAGCACCTGACACAACAAGAGTGTTTGATTCTGGGAGGTGAGCTATTTTGTGACTGTGTAAGATTCCCTATTTCTTAGGAAGAATAGAGTATAGTGTCACGGACATGGTACTTCCAACCGCAGGTGACTTTAGGTGTGGCTATCAGTGGTCACTCACTCAGTCTCTCACCCACCTTGCACACAGGTTAGTTAGACTAACACAAAAGCACCCCAAACACCAACCAACACCCACAAAACTCGCCACCATCTATCATTCACAGGCGATAGAAACCTAATGTGACTATTCCCCTGTTCTCTTTTACAGGTAATAACTCACAATACACCAATTCATTAAAGGAAAACTATACCCCCCAAACAATGTAGGTCTCTATTAAAAGATACTGAGTAAAACAGCTCATGTGTAAAACCCTGCTTCATGTAAATGAACCATTATCATAATAATATACTTTTTTAGTAGTATGTGCCATTGGGTAATCATAAATAGAAAATTTCCATTTTAAAAAATAACGGCCGCCCCCTGAGATCGTACGATTCACTGTGTACACATACATGTAAGGTCACATGAGCCAATTAACAGACAGAGTTCTGCCTTTTGCTTCCTCACTTCTTCCTGTTACAGTTAGTGTTGTAGTATTTCTGGTCAGGTGATCTCTGAGGCAGCACAGATAGAGTCACGAAATGGTGGTTCAAGGCAAGAGATGTAAAAGGGCAATATTTATGTAAATATATAATCCAGTTTGGTAAGATTCTTTAATATGTCATTCAATTTGATGTAAACTATCTGTTGCTTAAGTATTCATTTTGGGGGTATAGTTTTCCTTTAAACACTCTCTCAGTATAGTCAGTTAGTTCCAACTGACTCAACAAGTACTTCAGCATGCAGAGGGTTAAGGCTCACAGTTACACTCTTTCAGGCTAGGTTCGTTTAGAGCACCAAAGACAATCTTATTAAATTCTCTTTAATATTATAAAAGGTATAACAGTGCAATTTACAAAAAGATGTTACAAAAAGAGACATACATTCAATAATACAATCACAAACAGTTGTAAAATAAAAGGGAAAACATGGAAAACCTATACTTAACTCCAAAGATATAGAATTCCTGGTTCTGGAGGCAAGGGGAAACAAACGGGATAACTTCCAATCGCAATTGGTCCTCCAAAGAAAATCCAAAGTTTAGTCAGAAGAGCTGACTATTTATTAGTGATTTCAGGGCATCAGGTAACTGCACACTCCCACCTCCCTCAGGAAAGTAAGGGGGCGTGGCCTAGCAGGACACAGATTTTTTTATGACCTCCTGTGAGTAGGAACTGGACCACCGTTGGGCTTCGGGAGGAGCCCTCAGCTTACTTGGGTGCCACCTGGACTTAATGAGGGGTACAAGGCGAGATGTTCTGGCTAGCAAAGGGGCACGGCTGTTAGCAGAATCGTAGTCAGGCAGGCTGGGTCGAGGCAGGCGGATAGCAAGGATCGTCAAACAGGCAAAGGGTCAAAACCGGGTGATCAAACAAGGGGTTAAACAGAAGAGTAGTCGTAAGCAGGCAAGGTCAGGATCCAGAAGTCAGAATAGTCAAATAGCCAGGCAAGGGTCAAAACAGGAATCAAACAGGTTCAGAATGAAGCAAACAGAATAGCACAAGGCTCAGAAGCACCAGGAATACAATCCTATCACGGGCACTGAATAAAACTAGAGATCCCTTTAAATATCATTTGAATTTTGCGCCACTGCGCGCTGACGTCATCACGTCAGCGCGCATAAAACCCAGGAAGAGGCGCGCGCGCCCTAACTGACCGGCGCTTGCAGTGAAACAGAGCGGCGGGCGTCCCCGCCGAGGGGGCGGCAGGCGTCCCTGCCGTCCCCCCCACTAGACCACCAGGGTAAGATTTTCTCACATTACCCCCCTCTCCAGGGGGGCCACTGGACCCCGAGGCCTCTCAGGAAACTTAGTATGGAATTGCCTCCTGAGGCGGTAAGCCTTGATGTCATCAACTGAGACCCAAGAGTTCTCCTCAGGACCAAAGCCCTTCCACCTGGTAAGATATTGTAACTTACCCCTCACGAGGCGGGAGTCGAGGAACTCTTGGATCTCATACTCAGGCTGAACTTCAACCAACACTGGGGGAGGAACAGACAGATGACGAGAATTATTGTCAGGCTTCAAAAGAGAGACATGGAAGGAATTAGAAATTTTGAAATAAGGGGGTAACTGAAGACGGACAGAAGATGGATTAATTACTGCAATGATGGGGTATGGACCAATGAACCTAGGACCCAGTTTAGGAGAGGGAACCTTCAACTTGATATTCTTTGTCGACAACCATACTAAATCTCCCACCTTGTACTGGGGTGCTTCCCTATGGGATTTGTCAGCAGATCTTTTCTGAGCTAGGGAAGCTGCGGATAAAGAATTATGAACTTGAGACCAAATTTCGGAAAATTTCAGGACAGAAGAATTGGCAGAGGGTACAGGGGAATTAGAGTCAGAAAAAGAAAACGCTTTGGGGTGCAAACCATAGACAACAAAGAAAGGAGACTCTCCTGAGGAGGAATGGGTAGCATTATTGTATGCAAATTCTGCCCAGGGTAGCAGTTCGGACCATGTGGACTGGTTATCGGACACATAGCATCTGAGATACTGCTCAAGGGACTGGTTCACCCTTTCGGTTTCACCGTTAGTTTGGGGGTGATAGGCAGAGGAAAAAGACAATTCAGTACCCACCAAGGAACAGAAAGCACGCCAAAATCTTGAAACAAACTGAACCCCCATGTCAGAAACTATATTTTCAGGAAAACCATGAAACTTAAAAATATGAGTAATGAATAAGTCAGCCAGGGTTTTAGCAGAAGGGAGATGTGGAAGAGGAATAAAATGAGACATTTTACTGAACCTATCGACCACCACCCAAATCACTGTCTTACCCTGAGAAGGGGGCAACTCCACAATAAAATCCATGGAAATGTGAGACCACGGTTTCTCTGGGACGGGTAAGGAGTTTATTAGACCCTGGGACAGATGATGAGATCATCATCATCATCATCATCATTTATTTATATAGCGCTGTCAAGATACGCAGTGCTTTACTGCAGTTATAGCAAACAGGGAATAAATGGTGGCTAACAGACAAGGATTACAGAGTACAATGGGGTTTACAAACTAAAAGGTTAGGGTACAATTGAAACATTAGGATTATATAAACACTTTGTCATTTTTGATACAGCAATGATTAATTAAGGTACAACGAATAGGCCTCTTTAAACAGATGGGTCTTTAAGGAGCGCTTGAAAGTTTGGAAGGAAGGAGAAAGTCTGACAGCTTGTGGCAGAGAGTTCCAGAGAAAAGCAGAAGCCCGAGAGAAGTCTTGTAGACGAGAATGGGCAGAAGTGACCAGAGGAGAAGTGAGGCGAAGATCAGAAGCAGAGCGTAGGTTTCGTGAAGGAGTGTATTTGGAGATTAGAGATGAAATATAGGGAGGGGTTTCATTATTAAGGGCCTTGAATGTGAGTGTAAGTAATTTGAATTTGATTCTAGAAGAGATTGGGAGCCAGTGAAGGGACATACAAATGGGAGCAGCTGATGTTGAGCGGCGAGCTAGATGAATGAGTCTAGCGGCCGCGTTTAGAACAGATTGGAGTTGTGAAAGGTGACTTGTTGGAATACCTGTGAGGAGTAAGTTGCAGTAATCAAGGCGGGAGATGATGAGAGACTGAATCAGTGTTTTAGTTGATTCTGAACTGAGATAGGGTCGTATTCGAGCAATGTTGCGCAGTTGAATACGGCAAGATTTTGCAAGTGTTTGAATGTGTGGTGAAAAAGACAGATGAGAGTCTAAGATAACTCCTAGGCAGCGTGCCTGTGTGGTGGAATGAAAGGTGGTGTTGTTTACGGTGAGTGATATCTGAGGGACAGGGGAAGATCTTGGAGGAAATATGATGAGTTCTGTTTTAGAAAGGTTCAGTTTCAGGTGGCGCTGTGACATCCAGGAGGAGACAGCAGAAAGACAGTCTGTGACTTGGGAAAGGACAGAATTAGAAAGATCAGGAGTAGACAAGTAGAGTTGGATGTCATCAGCATAAAGGTGATACTGAAGTCCAAATGACTGAATGAGTTTTCCTAGTGAAGTTGTATAGAGCGAGAACAGCAGGGGGCCAAGAACAGAGCCTTGAGGAACTCCAACAGAGAGTGGGAAAGTAGTAGAAGTAGAGTTAGAGAAGGAAACTTTAAAGGAACGGTCAGACAGATAAGATGTAAACCATGAAAGAGCAGTGTCCCGAATGCCAGCTGAGTGTAGAATGTCAAGGAGGAGTGTGTGGTCAACTGTGTCAAAGGCTGCAGAGAGATCTAGTAGAATTAGAATGGAATAATGACCTTTAGACTTTGCCAATAGAAGATCATTGGTTACTTTGGTGAGGGCAGTTTCAGTCGAGTGTGATGGGCGGAAGCCAGATTGCAAGGGGGCGAGGAGGGAGTTGTGAGTGAGATGCTGGATCAGGCGTTTATAAACAAGCCTTTCTAGTAATTTGGAGGCGAATGGAAGAAGGGAGACCGGTCGATAGTTAGTGGGAGAGCTGGGATCAAGGGAAGGTTTTTTGAGGATAGGAGTGATTAGTGCTTGTTTGTATAATGATGGAAAGGTACCAGTAGAGAGTGAAAGATTGAATAGGTGGGTAAGTGCAGGAGAGAGTGTATCAGAGATTGGGTGGAGAAGGCAAGAGGGTATGGGGTCAAGGGAGCAGGTGGTGGGTTTTGAGCTGGCTAGGGCATGAGATGACTTAGACCTTTGGCAGACTGGACAGGAATTGACAAATGTTTTAGTATCCTGTTTGAAGGAAGACCACCAGACATGACGGGATAAAAGAGAAATGGTTTTTGCAATACCTGGATGACCTGCCACTTTAGAATCATGAACCTCTCTTAACACTTGTTCCCTAAGCTCCTCAGGAACGAACCATTTACCAGATGGGGTTTCAGCAGGAGCAGATGACTGTAAAGGGGACAACAAGGAAGAGAGGTCAGACTCCAAGGTCGCAACAATTATTTCCCTGGGAATGATGGGAGTGCACTCACTAGAGTCAGAGGAAATGGATTCAAAACTCCTAGAGAGTGCATCCGCCTTGGTATTTTTGGAACCAGGCCGAAAAATAGCGAAAAATTTAATCTAGAGAAGAATAAAGCCCACCGGGCTTGCCTTGGATTTAGGCGTTTAGCTGATTCAATATACAGTAAATTTTTATGGTCGGTATAGACCGTCACCAAATGTTTAGCACCTTCTAGAAGATGGCGCCATTCCTCAAAGGCCAGTTTGACAGCCAACAACTCCCTGTTCCCTATGTCTGCAGGTAAAAACTTCTTAGAAAAAAAGGCACAAGGATGTATTTTGTTGGTTATCGAGTGTCTTTGAGAAAGGACTGCCCCAGCTCCTACCTCAGAGGCATCTACCTCTACAATGAAAGGGAGTGCGGAATCGGGGTGTTGGAGGATAGGGGCAGAACTGAACTCTTTTTTGAGGGTTTCAAAAGCTTGAAATGCTTCAGGAGACCACATGCTGGGATCAGTGCCCTTCTTGGTTAAATTTGTGATGGGGGCAACAATAAGAGAAAAATTCTTGATGAATTGACGATAATAATTGGCGAAACCAAGAAACCTTTGAACTGCTCGCAACAAAAGGGGTTGGGCCCAATCCAGGACAGCTCTCACCTTGCCCGGATCCATTTCTAGACCCTTGCTGGAAATAATAAACCCCAAAAACTGGACAGAAGAGACTTCAAAGGTACATTTCTCTAGTTTCGCATACAGATTATTTTCCCTTAGCCTTTTTAAGACTTCACAAACATGATTACGATGTTCACTTAGATTAGAAGAGAAAATAAGAATATCATCAAGGTAGACCACTACGAATACCCCCAGCAGGTCTCGAAAGATGTCATTGAAAAATTCTTGAAAGACTGCGGGGGCGTTACAGAGCCCAAAGGGCATTACTAAATATTCGTAGTGGCCATCCCTGGTGTTAAAAGCAGTTTTCCACCCCCTCTCTGATACGAATGAGATTGTAGGCACCTCTAAGATCAAGCTTGGTATAGACCTTGGCACCTTTGACCTGGTCAAATAACTCAGAAATTAAAGGAAGGGGGTAGCGGTTCTTGATCGTAATCTTATTTAAACCCCTATCTATACAGGGACGAAGACCACCGTCTTTCTTACCAACAAAGAAAAACCCAGCGCCGGCAGGAGAGTTAATGTCAGGGAGCCGGGAGCTCCCTCCAGGGAGGTAGTCAGGATCGGATAACAGCAAAGTCCAAAGTCCAGGCAAGGGTCAGGATAATAATCAGGAACAAGATTTTAGCAATAGTAGCTCACAGGGAACCCAGGATACACTCAGGGAAAGTTTCCTATACTTGGGTGCCATTCTGGCGTCTTGGTAGCGTTTTTATATTAGAATTTGGCGCCATTGTGACGTCATTGGCGTCCTTGTGCCGACGTCGGCGCGCTGACGTCATCGCGCCAGCGCCACTACCCACGTGGCGGCCATGGGCGCCGCCATTTTGGGAGCGACGCCGGCAGGGGAGGACGCGCCGCCCGGAGCTCCTGGAACTGCTCCGGGCGGCGATTGTGACAGTACCCCCCCCCTCACGGGGGGCCTCTGGACCACCAGGACTTGGCTTCTGGGGAAATTTGGAGTGGAAATCCCTCACAAGACGAGGAGCATGAACATCAGAGTGTCCTTCCCAGGAGCATTCTTCAGGGCCAAAGCCCTTCCACTTGATGAGGTACTGAAGCCCCTGGAGATTCTGGAGTCAAGGATCTTTTCCAACTCATATTCTTGTTGACCATCCACAGAAATAGTAGGAGGGGAGACTGGTTCACAGAAAAGCGGTTGGAGGTAGCGGGTTTCACCAAAGAGACATGAAACACGTTGGGAATTCGCATCTCAGGGGGAAGCTGAAGTCTGACAGCCACAGGATTGATCACCTTCGAGATGGAGAATGGACCCACAAACTTCGGACCCAACTTAGGAGATGGCACCTTCAACCGAATGTTCCTGGAAGACAACCAGACTCTATCACCAACCTTGTAGGGAGGAGAGGATCTACGTCTACGATCTGCAAACGTCTTGTGAACCAGAGCGCTCTTCTCCAAGTTCGACTTGGTTGCAGCCCAAATAGCAGACATGTGGGCTGCATGGTCATCAGCAGGGGAATGAAATGGGCCATCTTGCTAAAGCGGTCAATCACAACCCAGATCACAGTGTTTCCACTAGAGGGGAGAAGTTCCACAATAAAGTCCATTGCTAAATGAGTCCATGGACGAGAGGGGATAGGCAATGGATGTATTAACCCACTGGGGCGAGAATGGCTAGGCTTGGATGTGGCACAAACGTTACAGGCAGCAACAAAGTCTTTGACATCTTTACGAATAGTCGGCCACCAGACTAAACGTCTAAGGAGTTCAAGAGTTTTTTCAGGACCAGGGTGTCCTGCTTGCTTGGAGCAGTGGGTTTGTTGAAGAATAGGAAGACGTAACTCGGAGGGAACAAAAGCCATCCCAATGGGGGTATCCGGAGGAGCAGAAGACTGTCCAGCCAAGATTTGTTCGGCAAATTGGGGAAACAGAGATGCAATAATCTTGGCGGGGGGAATAATTGGTTCAAGTCTTTCTGGAAGACGATCACCCGGAGTGAAACTTCTGGAAAGCGCATCAGCCTTCCGATTCTTGGAGCCAGGATGATAGGTCAGAACAAAGTTAAAGCGGGAGAAGAACAGGGCCCACCTGGCCTGACGAGGATTCAGTCTCTTGAGAGAGTGTATGAACTCCAAGTTCTTATGATCAGTATAAATCGTGACCGGAATTGAAGAACCCTCTAGAAGGTGACGCCACTCTTCAAGAGCAAGCTTGACTGCCAGAAGTTCTCGATTCCCTACATCGTAATTCTGTTCTGCAGGAGAAAACTTTCTGGAGAAAAAGGCACAAGGGTGCAACTTCCCATCGGCAGAATATGTCTCTGGGATAGGATAGCCCCAGCACCTACTTCAGATGCATCCACCTCAATGCAAAAGGGTAGCTTAGGATCCGGATGACAGAGGACTGGGGCAGAAGAAAATGCGTCCTTTAGGGACTGAAAAGCTTCTACAGCAACTGGAGGCCAAGAACTGGGATTACCCCCTTTTCGGATGAGAGTAAGGATAGGTGCAATACGGGATGAGAACCCCCTGATGAATTGCGGTAGTAGTTGGCAAATCCAATGAACCTTTGAATAGCCTTGGTGCTCAAGGGAAGGGGCCACTCTTGGATTGCTGACACCTTAACGGGATCCATCTCGAAACCTTCTGGGGAGATGATATAACCCAAGAAAGGAATCTTAGACACCTCAAAGACACATTTCTCCAACTTGGCGAAGAGAGAGTTCTTCCTCAAACGAGAGAGTACTTCTTTCACTGGGAGCGATGAGATACAAGGTCTTTCGAGAAGATCAGGATGTCATCCAGGTACACGACCACAGACTTTCCCAAAAGATCCCAGAAGATGTCATTCACGAGCTCTTGAAAGACAGCGGGGGCATTACAGAGGCCAAAGGGCATCACGAGATATTCATAGTGCCCATCTCGAGTGTTGAATGCCATCTTCCATTCGTCCCCTTCACGGATGAGGTTGTACACCCCACGGAGATCTAATTTAGTGAAAATCTTAGCCCCTTTCAAAGAGTTCAGCAATCAGAGGCAAGGGGTACCGGTTTTTAACTGTGATCTTATTAAGGCCCCGGTAGTCAATGCAAGGACGTAGGCCTCCATCCTTTTTTTCCACGAAGAAGAAACCTGCCCCGGCAGGAGAAGTAGAGGGGCGGATAAACCCCCGCTGGAGATTCTCCTGAATATAGTCTTTCATAGCGGAAGTCTCAGCTGGAGAAAGAGGATAGGTGCGACCCCTAGGGGGCATGGTTCCTGGCAGGAGATCGATAGGACAATCATATGGTCGATGTGGAGGAAGGAATTCTGCAGACTTCTTACAGAATACATCAGAGAATTCCCTGTAAAAGGAGGGTAGAGTCTTCAGATCAGACATAGAGATATTCACCCTCTGGAGGGGTTCAGCAGGAAGACAGTGCTGCTGGCAAAATGGGCTCCAACGGGAAATCTGTCCTGCGGACCAATCAATGGTGGGATTAGGAAAGGCGCAGCCAAAGGAGACCCAAAACAACTGGAACGGATGGGCAGGAAATAATTAGGAACGATAGTCTTTCTTTATGCAGCGTCCCAACCTGCACAGGCAATTCCCCAGTCGTCATAGAGATAAATTCAGCCTCCAGGGGTCTGTCGTCAATGGCAGTGACACGAAGAGGAGTAGACAATGGGAATAAGGGAACTTCCATGTATTTGGCAAAAAGAGCGTCCATGAAGTTCCCAGCAGCTCCAGAGTCAATGAAAGCTGAGCCAACAATGGTCTTAGTGGCTAGACGAATCTGTAAAGGAAGGAGAAACCTATGAGTGTTCTCTTGAGACTTCGGAGTAGTGCCCCCTACATGAGTTACCCTAGATATACCTCGGGGAACAGAACTCGTGGGCTTCACCGGACAAGAGTTCGCAAAATGAGACTGTCCGCCACAATACAGACATAGGCCAGCCATTCGTCTACGGAGCCTTTCTTGTTCAGAGAGACGAGCTCTTCCAACTTGCATCGGTTCCTCCGGAGGAGAAGTAGAAGCTTGAGTAGCTGGAGTATGCAAGAGAGGTCTTTGGAAGCGGGGTGCCAACAAGGGTTGAAATCTTTTACAACGCTCCTTCTCTACTTGATGCTCTCTGAGACGAGTGTCCACCTTAATGGATAGTGCAATCAGATCTTCCAGCAGATAAGGGAACTCCCTGGAGACAAGATCATCTTTAATGCGAATAGACAGACCTTGATAGAATACGGCCTTATAGGCATCGTCATTCCAGGAAGTCTCAGCCATCAAAGTTCTAAAGTCAATAGCATAGTCACTGACACTGCGGTTCCCCTGCCGGAGTTGCAGAAGATGAGACGGGGCATTAGTGACCCGACCCGGGGCATCAAACACAGTACGAAATGCTTGAAGAAAAGCCTTGGCATCAAAAGTCAGTGGAGAATTCTTCTCCCAAAGAGATGTTGCCCACTCAAGCGGTTTGCCCACCAAACGAGACATCACATAGCCCACCTTGGAACGTTCATTAGGGAAGTGCGAGGGTTGAAACTCGAACTGGATCTGGCACTGTGTAGCGAAACCTCTGCAGGCCTGTGGGTCCCCACTGAAGCGAGGAGGAGGCGGAATACGAGGCTCACCAGACGAGAAACCTGTGGTAGACGAGACGACCGCCATGGGAGGATTTACAGCAGCTTGGGAAGCAGGAGGCGCTGGAGGCACTCGAGAGAGAAGGGTATCGAGTGCCTGTCCTATGCGGTACTGCTGGGCTTCATATTCCTCCATGCGGGATGCCAGTCGGCAGAGCACTCGTCCGACATCAGGCGTAGCTTCCTCAGTAGGATCCATGGCCCACGTATAATGTCAGGGAGCCGGGAGCTCCCTCCAGGGAGGTAGTCAGGATCAAGGAGGAAGCCCTCTTGAGGGAGCAAGGTCGCGGTGTCCAAAGGGTTAATCAAAGGAGTAGTCAGAATCCAGGCAAGATTTCACGGGCAGGCGGATAACAGCAAAGTCCAAAGTCCAGGCAAGGGTCAGGATAATAATCAGGAACAAGATTTTAGCAATAGTAGCTCACAGGGAACCCAGGATACACTCAGGGAAAGTTTCCTATACTTGGGCGCCATTCTGGCGTCTTGGTAGCGTTTTTATATTTGAATTTGGCGCCATTGTGAGGTCATCGCGCCAGCGCCGCTACCCACGTGGCGGCCATGGGCGCCGCCATTTTGGGAGGACGCCCGCAGGGGAGGATGCGACGCCCGGAGCTCCTGGAACTGCTCCGGGCGGCGATCGCGACAGAGGGACGGATAAAACCTCTTTCGAGGTTTTCCTGGATATATTCCCTCATAGACTGGGCTTCGGGTAAAGAAAGAGGATAAGTACGAGCACGAGGGGGAGAGGAACCTGGGACAAGATCAATAGGACAGTCATACTGTCTGTGTGGGGGTAAAGTTTCTGCAGCCTTTTTGGAAAAGACGTCGGCATATGCCGAATAGGCTGCAGGCAAACCCTCTAGTGAGGCAGTTGCTATTACTGGAGGAATACAGACGCCCCCACACCTTGTACCCCACTGAGAAACCTCCCCAGTAACCCAATTAATATGGGGGTTATGAGCCTGGAGCCAGGGCAACCCCAAAATGAGTGGAGAGGAGGCACCTTCGATTAGGAGGCTATCTCCTCACTATGAAAATTGTTAATACACAAAGATAAGAAGACAGTCTTCTTATTCACCACACCTGACCCTAGGGGTCTTTTGTCCACCGCTAAAATTCTCATGGGGACACCCAGAGGGACCACAGGAATGCTATGATTGGCTGCAAATGTAGCATCTAAAAAATTACCCTCTGCCCCGGAGTCCACGAAAGCGGACAAATTAACAGAGCACGTAGGCCAGGTCAGTTTAACTGGTAGCAGAACCTTGGAGGCAAATTGGGGAGAGGAAACGCCTGCACCCAAACGGAGCTCCCCTTCTCCGTTTAGGCCAGGGCGTTTCCCGGCCTCTTTGTGCATTGTTTTGAGAAAATGACCCTTATCCCCACAATAAATACATAGCCCAAGGGTACGCCTGCGTGTCTTTTCCTCAGGAGAGAGATGGAATAGGCCTAATTGCATAGGCTCCTCCTGAGGTAGAGACACAAAGGAAACAGAAGACTTAACATTGGTTACTAAGTCAGGTTTTACACAAGTAACCCCTAAGAAATTAGAATTACCCTTTTCACCCCTTCTCTCCCTTTGCCTCCTATCGATCTGAATGGCAAGAGACATGAGATCATTCAGATTGAGGGATAAGGGATAATTCACTAGGCTATCTTTAATAGTATCAGATAGCCCAATATGGAACTGACTGCACAGGGCAGTGTCGTTCCACCCAGTTTCTACTGCCCACTGGCAGAACTTGGTGCAATACACCTCCGCATCCCGTCTCCCTTGGCGCAACTTACGAATCGCCGAATCGGCAGAAGATGCGCGATCCGGGTCATCGTAAAGGATTTCCATGGTGTGAAAGAATAGATCTAGGGAGAAATGGGCAGGATCAGAGGGGGGCAGTCTGAGAGCCCAAATTTGGGGATCACCCTGAAGCAGGGTCATAACAAATTTTACTTTTTCCTCACCAGTTGGGAAGGAGTGTGGGAAAAAGCCTAGGTATAACTGACATGCCTCTTTAAAGACAAAAAACGTGGTTCTGTCTCCACAGAATTTCTCCGGAAAGGCAATTTTGGGTTCTTGGGGTCTAGCGGTGTTACCCCACATGGCAGAGGAACCCACAGGAGGAGATGGAACAGAAACAGATGGCTGCTGTGGAGACTGCGGATTCTCCAGTTGGCGGGTTAGGTTAAGAAAACCCTGCAGGACATACAGTAGTTCTGCTTTTGCTCCTGATCCTCCAAGCGCTGTAGCAGAGCAGATAGAAGCGCTTCCGTAGTAGTTGGAGTGGGAGGAGCGGCAGCAGCAGCAACGTCATCGTGACCTTTGTCCTCCATGGCCCGTGATAATGTCACGGCCGGCACCCAATACCAGAACAAGTGCCAAGTACCCTGGTCTTGGCTCGGCTTCACCAGTAGTGTGACCACCGTTGGGCTTCGGGAGGAGCCCTCAGCTTACTTGGGTGCCACCTGGACTTAACGAGGGGTACAAGGCGAGATGTTCTGGCTAGCAAAGGGGCACGGCTGTTAGCAGAGTCTTTTTGGGTCGAAGGTTACGGTACAAAGGATTAGGCAGAATCGTAGTCAGGCAGGCTGGGTCGAGGCAGGCGGATAGCAAGGATCGTCAAACAGGCAAAGGGTCAAAACCGGGTGATCAAACAAGGGGTTAAACAGAAGAGTAGTCGTAAGCAGGCAAGGTCAGGGTCCAGAAGTCAGAATAGTCAAATAGCCATGCAAGGGTCAAAACAGGAATCAAACAGGTTCAGAATGAAGCAAACAGAATCAGAAGCACCAGGAATATAATCCTTAAAATATCATTTGAATTTCGTGCCACTGCGCGCTGACGTCATCATGTCAGCGCTCATGCACATAAAACCCAGGAAGAGGTGTGGGCGCGCGCCTTAACTGACCGGCGCTTGCAGTGAAACAGAGCGGCGCGGCGGGCGTCCCCGCCGAGGGGGTGGCAGGCGTCCCTGCCGTCCCCCCCACTAGACCACCAGGGTAAGATTTTCTCACAATAACTCTCCATTGGGACATAGGAGAGAGATGATATTATATTCATTGGTTATTAATTCTCTCATGGATTCCATAGATACTAAACATCAATACTGTGTGACCTGCCCCTGCCCAGATATTCACATCTGATAAACAGAGTACCAAACCTAGTCATGTTTGAACTCGTTTGAAATCTGAAATTGCCTTGAACCCATCACCAGTTTTTTGATGGGTTCTGTAAGGATAAATATATTTGAGTATACATTATATGTGACCTTCACTTCACCTTTGAGGGTCTTGCTGGGAACTTTAAGTTCTCACTCCTTGGGCTTCCCCCTCCCCATGGAATGGCTCTTATCAGCCAAGGCATGGAGGAGGGCATTACAGTTCTGACCCCTCTGACCATAGTGAAAAGAGGCCTGTTATGTGTCTGATTTAGATGCTGGTAGAAATATGTCTCATGATACCTTGGCCTGTTTTAACTATTACAGGCCTGTATCATGACATATAGTAAGTAGATATAAAAGACTTGGAGAATAAAGAATTAAGTGAAGAGAGGAAAAATAATAGCTTGGAAAAAGGGCCCATGGTCTAAGGTTTTCTGGTGGGCTCCTGGCATCCCAGTCCGACTGAATAAAGCAATACCAAAAGTTATATGACTATCTTCATGGAGGAGAACTTAAATATTATAACATCATCAAGTCAAAAGGGAATGCTCTAGATACCCACTACAAAGCAATTGATTAATAGGAGAGCCCTCTAAATTTGTATTGGGATGCGTTCAGTATACTCATATACAAAGGACATGTAATTGTGGCTTGTTACCAAAATCCAACTTGTGTTGGTGTGTTAGATGAAACTATGCCCATATCTACTCTTTTGAGGGTGATTATAATACGTAGTATTCAACTTTGGATATTTTCTGAACTATATAAACACAAAATAGTAGACATAGGGATCCAGGGTCACCACCATGGACCAACAGCCATGGGAGCACAATAATGCAATAAGAAATGCCAGGTTTTATTAAAAATATTCTTTAGGTCACCTGTTAAAAAAGAAAGTTAAAGTGAATTAAACAAAAATTTAATTATGTTAAATGGGTTGTTCACCTTTAAATTAACTTTTAGTTTTAGTAATTTGCAATTGGTTTTGAGAGAATTTGCAATCTGGTTGCTAGGGTCCAAATTACCCTAGTGACCATGCATTGATTTGAATAAGAGACTGGAATATGAATAGGAGAGAGTCTGAACAGAACAAGTAATAAAAAGTAGCAATAACAATAAATTTGCAGCATTACAGAACATTTGTTTTTAGATAGGGTCAGTGATTTTGAAAGCTGTAGAGAGTCGGAAGAAGTAGGCAAATAATTCAAAAACTAAAACTAAATAAATAATGAAGACTTGAAAGGTTGCTTAGAATTGGCTGTTCTATAAGAAACTAAAATTGAACTTGAATGTGAACCATCCCTTTAAGGTCAGGTGATTAAAATGAGGCATCTGCCATTTCTGGCACCAGTGGCATAATCTACCACTTTTGAACAGAAAATGTAGCAATAACATAGTTCCCAAGCTATGATGCTCTTCTTGGAAGACCCACTTTAGGTCTAAGGAAATTACAAGCAACTGTGTGGCTGTGTAGTGTAGGCAAACTAAGTCAGATGAGTAAATATTGTACAGTACAGATAAAACATTAAGTCAAAGCACTCTTTTGGTTCCAGGTGAAAGTACCATATAGTGACTGTGCAGAAATATTTGTATGTCAGTATGACCATATATTCATAAAATAATCATCTGGCTAAAAGTCTAGAAGTTTACATATTAACTCTTGTGTAATAAGGTGTAGAAAGCATAGGATACGAGACATAAAGAAGAATTATATATTAGTTAAAACTTCTAAATAAGCTTGATTTGAATTTAAATTTTCGAGTATGGATTTGCAGAATAAGATAAATGTGCACAAACTCAACATTCAAGGTGTATAAAAGTAGCATAAAAAGGGACACCTCTGACATTTAGTAAATACAAAAGGTAACCCTGATTGGTACTATGGACTATGATGTAAATATTGCAACAAAACACTATACACATATGTAAATTACATATTTGACAGGTGACAAACCAATGCCGTTTGTGTTGCTGATTTGTTTATTTGTTATACATGCAAGCAGAGAAAAGCTGATGCCTCAGCCTCTGTGCGCCATTAGCCTTATAGTTGCAGGCTCTTCTCCTATCTCAACCAAAGTTACTCCCACAGCAACATAGGCATGACAGGGGTAAAGCACAGCAAATTAATACAGAAGGAGCATGACCACATGATTTCTAAAGTACAGTAGTCCACTCAAATATTTATAAATAGTGATGAGCAAATTTGTCCCTAATCGCTTTGCTGGTAAATTTGCAAAACTTTTTTGATGCAAATATTTTGTCGCATAGCAACATTTTTTGTCACGCATCATTTTTGTCACTACTACATTACAGGCTATGGGCTTTTTTCATGGCATTGTGTTTCTGCTTTGGGGCTACCAATGAAAACTGGGAAGGCAAAATGTATTTTATACAGTATACTGCTACACACATGCCCTACATTGTTAGAGGAGGTCCTATCCACTAGGCTACAACTATTGGACAGCTAAAATGGTTGTGGGGTTAAATAGCCTGATGGCGAAAAGAAATGGTATGCAGGGGAAATTACATGAGTCATAACTCTGAGCCAATGTAACCATCTTTATCCACTTTACAAGCAAATCCATGCTTTGGGCACACGCATATTAGCAGGTGAGTCAGTGCATAAGATGCAATGGTCAGTAACCTTAGTTTTTCTTACTTACTGTACATACTTGCATCGACTCACACACTTGTACATATAGTCTCAGACTAGTGAGAAACAGTCAATCTGCTGGAATCCACTCACTTTTGCCTCTTCATTGACAGGCACAGTGTCAGCCTGGGTACATACAAACATGCATTAGTGCTGAAACCCATTACGTGTTTCTGTACCCAGGCTGACACAGTTCACTCTTAAGGCAGAGACAAAAGCAAGTGGGTTGAAGCCAATAAACATCATGTGTGGCACCAGCCTGAGAAGGAAACACCTCTACATGTGGAAGAAAAGACCTGCATTGTTCGGAGCAGACATTCAATTCATTCTGCAACACGGTCCCCTCTGCATCAGAGCCCCACCCCCTGCCCTTTCTCCACCGGGCTAAAAGTTGGCAACCCTAAGACACAGTGCCAGTTTTAAAGCTGATAGCTCAGATCACAGGGGAGTAGTTGTCAGGGGGCCTAGCGGCTTCCAGCGGGAGATGTCCGGACCAAGGAGGAAGCTTTTGGGGTCAAGGTCCAAATACACAGTACAGGCAAGGTTAAAGAATATAGCGTAATCCAAGTCCAGGCAGAAATCAAAAGGCAGTCAGCATAAACAACAGGGTCAAAGTTCAGGCAAGGTCAAGCGGAATCAGGAAACTATATAACACCCTGGTACGCCCAGCAAATGGAACCTATAATTGGGCAGGGTTTTAGCGTCATGGGCGCTCTTTTATTATGAATCTTTGGCACCAATAGCGACATCATCACGCCCGTGTCACTGCGCCAGAGTTCACGACGCAGCACCCATGCGTGCTGTATGGGCGCCGCCATCTTGCCTTCGTCGTCGCCACCAGAGGACGCACAGATTGACGCTCATGACAGTAGTGATTTGTGGGCCGGCCCAATACCTGTGATTGGTCGTGTAGGTTCGGGCCAACCTCGCACCCCCATTTGCCATTCTTCCTGCTCTCCCTGCCCGTCACCTTACACTGCTGGCTACCTTATTAATAGATGCTCGCCCTGCCTCTTTTGTGACGTCATCGGCAGGGCTGGCGGGTCTGTAAATGGAACCCGGAACTTGGGCTCGTGTGGAGGGGGTGGGTTAGGGTCGGGGGCATATCACTACAGGGGAGAATAAATAGGGTGCAGGTCCTGCTGGCAGTGTACATGGGCTCTACACACACACACACACACACACACATACGTATAGGCTTATGAAGGCACTGCAAAAAAAGCACATGTAACAGGCACACTTACACAAGTAGAGAAATTGTGACATTACTTAGCAATAATACACAATTCATTAGGCAGCAGCACAAAGAGATCTGGGTCAGGTCCAGACAAAATGCAGAATCAGATATACTAAGTAACACACACACACATACATGGCAGGCACACACATACACAAAACATTAGAAGATTAAGACAAATCTGGAGCTTTCACTGATGATAAACTTTAGTGCTATTACCTTATTCCTGTCAGGCCCGAAGGCGCAGTTGCAGTGTGGACCAAGGAGGAAGTGGTGGAAGCCAAAGTTCGAGGTACAAGGGGTTGAGCAAAAGAGTTGTCAGTTCAAGCAAGGTCGGTGCAGGCGGCAATCAGACGTGGTCAAGAAACAGGCTGGAGTCAGTTCAGGCGGCAAGACAGACGTAATCAGAATTCAGGCAAGGAGTCGTAAACAGGAATCAATCAATGCAGATAACACCCAGGAACTTATCAGGAGTAAGACCTATAATCGGGCGCAGAGTGGAGCATCAGACGTCCTAAAATAGGCAGAGTTTGGCGCCAAAACGTGAATCACGACGTCATGCGCCATGCGCCAATTGCGTGCTGACGCTGCACGTTTTTTGACGCAAGCGTCAATACGCAGCGTCAAGTTTGACGCATTCGCGTCAACACTGCGCGCGGATCGACGTGCTGGCGTCCGTCGACCGCGTGGTCCCCTCTGGGCGCCGCCATTTTGGACTTGGCGGCCCTTCTGGACGTGGCGTCCGATATTGTCCCTTACAGTACCCCCTCCTCTACGGGGGGCCTCAGGACCACCACGATTGGGTTTAGAAGGGAATCTTCTGTGAAATCTTTGAACCAGAAGAGGAGCATGAATGTCCGAATGCTTGACCCAGGAACACTCTTCAGGCCCGAACCCCTTCCATTTCACCAGATACTGGAGGGAACCTCTAGAAATCCGAGAATCCAAAACAGTCTCAACCTCAAATTCTTGGTACCCGTCGACGGATACAGGAGCAGGAAAGGGAGAAGAGTGACCCGCCACGGCTGGTTTCAGAAGAGACACATGAAAAACGTTTGGAATCTTCATCTCCGGAGGTAACTGAAGACGGACAGCCACAGGATTTACTAGTTCAATTATGGGAAAAGGGCCAATGAACTTAGGGCCTAATTTAGCAGACGGGACCTTGAGGTGAATGTTCTTAGACGAGAGCCAAACTTTATCACCGAGAGCATACTGAGGGGTTGGAGAACGCTTCTTATCAGCATGAAACTTCTGGCTGGAGGAACTCTTCTCCAAGTTCTTCTTAGTGGTTTGCCAAATGGCGGACATATGAGAAACTTGATCGTTAGCAGCCGGCACATCGGAGAGAAGAAAATCTTGAGAAAAGGCCAAGGGGTGAAGTCCATAGACACAAAAGAAAGGCGATTGGTCCGACGAAGCATGAAGAGAGTTATTGTGAGCAAATTCGGCCCAGGGAAGCAATTCAGCCCAATCATCTTGACACAATGAGACATGACATCTTAGAAATTGTTCAAGAGCTTGGTTAACCCGCTCAGAAGCTCCATTGGATTGAGGATGGTAGGCAGAAGAAAAATTAAGGGAAATATTGAGGGATTTGCAAAGAGACCTCCAGAACTTGGAAATAAACTGTGAACCTCTGTCAGACACAATCTCTAGAGGAAAACCATGCAGACGAAAAATGTGTAAAATAAACAGTTTAGACAGTTCCAATGCAGAGGGTAGTTTACGGAGCGGAATGAAGTGAGCCATCTTACTGAATCTGTCGATCACTACCCAGATGACTGTAAAACCTTGGGAGGAGGGAAGTTCCACGATGAAGTCCATGGCCAAGTGTGTCCAAGGGCGGGAGGGAATGGGAAGAGGTAACAATAATCCCTTGGGAGAGGTATGACAAGATTTGGAGGCAGCACAAATGGAACAGGAAGCAACAAAGTCCTTAACATCCTTTCGTAAGGAGGGCCACCAGACCAGCCGAGACAGCAGATCAATCGTCTTCTTAACCCCGGGATGACCGGCCTGCTTGGAGCTGTGGGATTGAAGCAAAATAGTCTGACGAAGATCTGGGGGTACAAAGGCTACCCCAAAGGGAGTATTGGCAGGTGCTGAGACTTGAGCAGACAGAATTTGGGAAGCATAGGAGGAAATAAGGCAGCGATAATTTTGGCGGATGGAACAATTGGTTCTTCATCTTCAAACGTGGAATTCACGGAAGAAAAACTTCTGGATAAAGCATCCGCCTTTTTGTTCCTGGAGCCAGGTCGGAAGGTGATGATAAAATTAAAGCGGGAAAAGAACAAGGACCACCGTGCCTGTCCGGGATTCAGCCGCTTAAGGGTTTGGATATATTCTAAGTTCTTATGATCCTTAAAAATAGTCACAGGAACAGTGGAACCTTCCAAAAGATGTCTCCATTCTTCCAGAGCCAATTTAACTGCCAGAAGTTCACGATTGCCAACATCATAATTCCGTTCAGGCGGGGAAAATTTCTTGGAGAAAAAGGCGCAAGGATGAAGCTTCCCATCATTGAGTTGTCTCTGGGAGAGAATTGCACCTGCCCCAACATCAGAGGCATCAACTTCTATGAAAAATGGAAGAAGAGGATCAGGATGTCTTAGGACTGAGGCGGAAGAAAAGGATTCCTTCAGGGATTCAAAAGCTGCTTTGGCTGGAGCAGTCCAAATATCAGGCCTTCCCCCCTTGCGAATAAGGGCCAAGATAGGAGAAATTCTAGAAGAGAATCCTTTGATGAACTGCCTGTAATAATTGGCAAAGCCAATAAATCTCTGGATGGCCTTAGTACTGGTAGGCAAAGGCCATTCTTGAATAGCAGAAACCTTGGTTGGATCCATCTCAAAACCTTCAGACGAAATAATGTAACCCAGGAAGGGAATCTTCGGGGTCTCAAAGAACATTTTCCAGCTTGGCGTAGAGGGAATTTTCTCTCAAACGTGAAAGGACTTCTCGGACATGACCTCTATGCTCGTCAAGATGCTTGGAAAAAATGAGGATGTCGTCAAGATAAACAACCACACACAGTCCCAAAAGATCTCTAAAATATCATTGACGAACTCTTGGAAAACTGCAGGGGCGTTGCAAAGTCCGAACGGCATGACGAGATACTCGTAATGTCCATTCCGAGTATTAAATGCCGTCTTCCATTCGTCGCCCTTCCGAATTCGGATCAGATTGTATGCCCCTCTGAGATCCAGCTTGGTGAAGATACTAGCCCCTTTAAGTCGGTCAAAGAGTTCTGAAATAAGGGGTAAAGGGTAACGGTTCTTGGCTGTAATCTTGTTAAGGCCCCGGTAGTCAATACAAGGTCGTAGAGTGCCATCCTTCTTCTCAACGAAGAAAAACCCAGCTCCAGCAGGCGATGAAGAAGGACAAATGAAGCCACGCTGGAGATTCTCTTGTATATATTCTCTCATGGCCTTAGTCTCGGACGGAGACAGCGGATAAGTCCGGCCACGAGGGGGCATGGTGCCAGGAAGGAGATCAATGGGGCAATCATAGGGACGGTGGGAAGGAAGGGTTTCTGCGGATTTTTTACAAAAAACATCACAAAAGTCCAGATATGCCTGGGGAAGTGAAGGAAAATTTATTGAAGAGCAGGACAACTTCATAACAGCATTGGAAGGTAAACAACTCTGTTGGCAAGACGAACTCCACTGAGAAATCTGGCCTTCCGACCAGTCGATGACAGGATTATGGAGTTGAAGCCAGGGTAGTCCCAAAACAACAGGTGTGGAGGGGCAATTAATAATAAGAAAAGAAAGTCTCTCCACATGCAGTGCCCCAACCGTAACGGAAAGTTCTGTAGTGGCATGTGAGATATAGGCATTGGACAGAGGTCTGTCGTCGATGGCCAATACTCGGAGAGGTGTAGGCAATGACTTCAAAGGAATCTTGTGCAGAATGGCAAATGACTGGTCCAGGAAGTTCCCAGCAGCCCCAGAATCCAGAAATGCTTGCGAAGAAATCTGCTTAGTGTTTACTTGAAGCTGTACAGGAAGCAAAAGACGTTGAGGGGTCTGTTCAGGATAAGAAACAATTCCACCCCAGTGTGTCTCCCCACACTTACCAGGCGAGAAAGATTCTCTTGCTTCACAGGGCAGTTAAAGGCGAAGTGTGCCTTGCCTCCACAATATAGGCATAGGCCGGCAGAGCGTCTGCGGAGCTTCTCTTCCTCGGTCAGGCGTGCCCCCCCGATCTGCATGGGTTCAACAGGGGGCGAAGCGGAAGAAGAGGTAGTAGGAATGATGGGCTTCTGAAAATGTGGAGCTAGGAGAGGCTGGAATCTCTTGCTCTTATCTCTATCGGACAGATGCTCCCGCATTCGAGTGTCCACCTTGGTGGCCAAGGTAATGAGATCTTCCAAATTGTCAGGAATATCACGGGACACTAAATCGTCCTTCAGACGAGTGGAAAGTCCTTGGTAAAAGACCGCATGGTATGCATCGTTATTCCAAGTGGTCTCGGCCGCTAGAGTACGAAAGTCAATAGCATAATCACTGACTGGGCGGTTGCCTTGACGGATCTGCAAGAGACGAGAGGCGGCAGTAGTGACCCGCCCAGGAGCGTCAAAGACTTTGCGGAAGGAGTGCAGGAAAAGGTCTATATCGTAAGTGAGCGGTGAATTCTTTTCCCATAAGGGAGATGCCCACTCCAGAGCTTTTCCTTGCAGGCGGGTGATAACGTACCCCACTTTTGCCCTCTCGGATGGATACTGAGTAGGCTGGAGCTCGAACTGGATCTGGCACTGGTTTACAAATCCTCGGCATGCCTGCGGATCACCATGGTAGAGAGGAGGAGCCGGCACCTTGGGTCCAGTACCCTGAGCAGAAGCAGCAACGACCACAGGAGAGGAAGCAGCAGCGGCAGCAGGGGATTCACAGACAGTTTGTCCAAGATTGCCTCCAGGGCTTGCCCAAAATGGACCTGTTGACTCTCGTAAGACTCCATACGGGAGGCTAACCCACGGAAAGCTCTTCCGAAATCCAGAGGAGGAGTCACTTCCTCAGTGGGGTCCATGGCCCGATTATACTGTCAGGCCCGAAGGCGCAGTTGCAGTGTGGACCAAGGAGGAAGTGGTGGAAGCCAAAGTTCGAGGTACAAGGGGTTGAGCAAAAGAGTTGTCAGTTCAAGCAAGGTCGGTGCAGGCGGCAATCAGACGTGGTCAAGAAACAGGCTGGAGTCAGTTCAGGCGGCAAGACAGACGTAATCAGAATTCAGGCAAGGAGTCGTAAACAGGAATCAATCAATGCAGATAACACCCAGGAACTTATCAGGAGTAAGACCTATAATCGGGCGCAGAGTGGAGCATCAGACGTCCTAAAATAGGCAGAGTTTGGCGCCAAAACGTGAATCACGACGTCATGCGCCATGCGCCAATTGCGTGCTGACGCTGCACTTTTTTTGACGCAAGCGTCAATACGCAGCGTCAAGTTTGACGCATTCGCGTCAACACTGCGCGCGGATCGACGTGCTGGCGTCCGTCGACCGGGTGGTCCCCTCTGGGCGCCGCCATTTTGGACTTGGCGGCCCTTCTGGACGTGGCGTACGATATTGTCCCTTACAGTACCCCCTCCTCTACGGGGGGCCTCAGGACCACCACGATTGGGTTTAGAAGGGAATCTTCTGTGAAATCTTTGAACCAGAAGAGGAGCATGAATGTCCGAATGCTTGACCCAGGAACACTCTTCAGGCCCGAACCCCTTCCATTTCACCAGATACTGGAGGGAACCTCTAGAAATCCGAGAATCCAAAACAGTCTCAACCTCAAATTCTTGGTACCCGTCGACGGATACAGGAGCAGGAAAGGGAGAAGAGTGACCCGCCACGGCTGGTTTCAGAAGAGACACATGAAAAACGTTTGGAATCTTCATCTCCGGAGGTAACTGAAGACGGACAGCCACAGGATTTACTAGTTCAATTATGGGAAAAGGGCCAATGAACTTAGGGCCTAATTTAGCAGACGGGACCTTGAGGTGAATGTTCTTAGACGAGAGCCAAACTTTATCACCGAGAGCATACTGAGGGGTTGGAGAACGCTTCTTATCAGCATGAAACTTCTGGCTGGAGGAACTCTTCTCCAAGTTCTTCTTAGTGGTTTGCCAAATGGCGGACATATGAGAAACTTGATCGTTAGCAGCCGGCACATCGGAGAGAAGAAAATCTTGAGAAAAGGCCAAGGGGTGAAGTCCATAGACACAAAAGAAAGGCGATTGGTCCGACGAAGCATGAAGAGAGTTATTGTGAGCAAATTCGGCCCAGGGAAGCAATTCAGCCCAATCATCTTGACACAATGAGACATGACATCTTAGAAATTGTTCAAGAGCTTGGTTAACCCGCTCAGAAGCTCCATTGGATTGAGGATGGTAGGCAGAAGAAAAATTAAGGGAAATATTGAGGGATTTGCAAAGAGACCTCCAGAACTTGGAAATAAACTGTGAACCTCTGTCAGACACAATCTCTAGAGGAAAACCATGCAGACGAAAAATGTGTAAAATAAACAGTTTAGACAGTTCCAATGCAGAGGGTAGTTTACGGAGCGGAATGAAGTGAGCCATCTTACTGAATCTGTCGATCACTACCCAGATGACTGTAAAACCTTGGGAGGAGGGAAGTTCCACGATGAAGTCCATGGCCAAGTGTGTCCAAGGGCGGGAGGGAATGGGAAGAGGTAACAATAATCCCTTGGGAGAGGTATGACAAGATTTGGAGGCAGCACAAATGGAACAGGAAGCAACAAAGTCCTTAACATCCTTTCGTAAGGAGGGCCACCAGACCAGCCGAGACAGCAGATCAATCGTCTTCTTAACCCCGGGATGACCGGCCTGCTTGGAGCTGTGGGATTGAAGCAAAATAGTCTGACGAAGATCTGGGGGTACAAAGGCTACCCCAAAGGGAGTATTGGCAGGTGCTGAGACTTGAGCAGACAGAATTTGGGAAGCCATAGGAGGAAATAAGGCAGCGATAATTTTGGCGGATGGAACAATTGGTTCTTCATCTTCAAACGTGGAATTCACGGAAGAAAAACTTCTGGATAAAGCATCCGCCTTTTTGTTCCTGGAGCCAGGTCGGAAGGTGATGATAAAATTAAAGCGGGAAAAGAACAAGGACCACCGTGCCTGTCCGGGATTCAGCCGCTTAAGGGTTTGGATATATTCTAAGTTCTTATGATCCGTAAAATAGTCACAGGAACAGTGGAACCTTCCAAAAGATGTCTCCATTCTTCCAGAGCCAATTTAACTGCCAGAAGTTCACGATTGCCAACATCATAATTCCGTCCAGGCGGGGAAAATTTCTTGGAGAAAAAGGCGCAAGGATGAAGCTTCCCATCATTGAGTTGTCTCTGGGAGAGAATTGCACCTGCCCCAACATCAGAGGCATCAACTTCTATGAAAAATGGAAGAAGAGGATCAGGATGTCTTAGGACTGAGGCGGAAGAAAAGGATTCCTTCAGGGATTCAAAAGCTGCTTTGGCTGGAGCAGTCCAAATATCAGGCCTTCCCCCCTTGCGAATAAGGGCCAAGATAGGAGAAATTCTAGAAGAGAATCCTTTGATGAACTGCCTGTAATAATTGGCAAAGCCAATAAATCTCTGGATGGCCTTAGTACTGGTAGGCAAAGGCCATTCTTGAATAGCAGAAACCTTGGTTGGATCCATCTCAAAACCTTCAGACGAAATAATGTAACCCAGGAAGGGAATCTTCGGGGTCTCAAAAGAACATTTTTCCAGCTTGGCGTAGAGGGAATTTTCTCTCAAACGTGAAAGGACTTCTCGGACATGACCTCTATGCTCGTCAAGATGCTTGGAAAAAATGAGGATGTCGTCAAGATAAACAACCACACACAGTCCCAAAAGATCTCTAAAAATATCATTGACGAACTCTTGGAAAACTGCAGGGGCGTTGCAAAGTCCGAACGGCATGACGAGATACTCGTAATGTCCATCCCGAGTATTAAATGCCGTCTTCCATTCGTCGCCCTTCCGAATTCGGATCAGATTGTATGCCCCTCTGAGATCCAGCTTGGTGAAGATACTAGCCCCTTTAAGTCGGTCAAAGAGTTCTGAAATAAGGGGTAAAGGGTAACGGTTCTTGGCTGTAATCTTGTTAAGGCCCCGGTAGTCAATACAAGGTCGTAGAGTGCCATCCTTCTTCTCAACGAAGAAAAACCCAGCTCCAGCAGGCGATGAAGAAGGACGAATGAAGCCACGCTGGAGATTCTCTTGTATATATTCTCTCATGGCCTTAGTCTCGGACGGAGACAGCGGATAAGTCCGGCCACGAGGGGGCATGGTGCCAGGAAGGAGATCAATGGGGCAATCATAGGGACGGTGGGAAGGAAGGGTTTCTGCGGATTTTTTACAAAAAACATCACAAAAGTCCAGATATGCCTGGGGAAGTGAAGGAAAATTTATTGAAGAGCAGGACAACTTCATAACAGCATTGGAAGGTAAACAACTCTGTTGGCAAGACGAACTCCACTGAGAAATCTGGCCTTCCGACCAGTCGATGACAGGATTATGGAGTTGAAGCCAGGGTAGTCCCAAAACAACAGGTGTGGAGGGGCAATTAATAATAAGAAAAGAAAGTCTCTCCACATGCAGTGCCCCAACCGTAACGGAAAGTTCTGTAGTGGCATGTGAGATATAGGCATTGGACAGAGGTCTGTCGTCGATGGCCAATACTCGGAGAGGTGTAGGCAATGACTTCAAAGGAATCTTGTGCAGAATGGCAAATGACTGGTCCAGGAAGTTCCCAGCAGCCCCAGAATCCAGAAATGCTTGCGAAGAAATCTGCTTAGTGTTTACTTGAAGCTGTACAGGAAGCAAAAGACGTTGAGGGGTCTGTTCAGGATAAGAAACAATTCCACCCCAGTGTGTCTCCCCACAAAAGTCCAGATATGCCTGGGGAAGTGAAGGAAAATTTATTGAAGAGCAGGACAACTTCATAACAGCATTGGAAGGTAAACAACTCTGTTGGCAAGACGACCTCCACTGAGAAATCTGGCCTTCCGACCAGTCGATGACAGGATTATGGAGTTGAAGCCAGGGTAGTCCCAAAACAACAGGTGTGGAGGGGCAATTAATAATAAGAAAAGAAAGTCTCTCCACATGCAGTGCCCCAACCGTAACGGAAAGTTCTGTAGTGGCATGTGAGATATAGGCATTGGACAGAGGTCTGTCGTCGATGGCCAATACTCGGAGAGGTGTAGGCAATGACTTCAAAGGAATCTTGTGCAGAATGGCAAATGACTGGTCCAGGAAGTTCCCAGCAGCCCCAGAATCCAGAAATGCTTGCGAAGAAATCTGCTTAGTGTTTACTTGAAGCTGTACAGGAAGCAAAAGACGTTGAGGGGTCTGTTCAGGATAAGAAACAATTCCACCCCAGTGTGTCTCCCCACACTTACCAAGGCGAGAAAGATTCTCTTGCTTCACAGGGCAGTTAAAGGCGAAGTGTGCCTTGCCTCCACAATATAGGCATAGGCCGGCAGAGCGTCTGCGGAGCTTCTCTTCCTCGGTCAGGCGTGCCCCCCCGATCTGCATGGGTTCAACAGGGGGCGAAGTGGAAGAAGAGGTAGTAGGAATGATGGGCTTCTGAAAATGTGGAGCTAGGAGAGGCTGGAATCTCTTGCTCTTATCTCTATCGGACAGATGCTCCCGCATTCGAGTGTCCACCTTGGTGGCCAAGGTAATGAGATCTTCCAAATTGTCAGGAATATCACGGGACACTAAATCGTCCTTCAGACGAGTGGAAAGTCCTTGGTAAAAGACCGCATGGTATGCATCGTTATTCCAAGTGGTCTCGGCCGCTAGAGTACGAAAGTCAATAGCATAATCACTGACTGGGCGGTTGCCTTGACGGATCTGCAAGAGACGAGAGGCGGCAGTAGTGACCCGCCCAGGAGCGTCAAAGACTTTGCGGAAGGAGTGCAGGAAAAGGTCTATATCGTAAGTGAGCGGTGAATTCTTTTCCCATAAGGGAGATGCCCACTCCAGAGCTTTTCCTTGCAGGCGGGTGATAACGTACCCCACTTTTGCCCTCTCGGATGGATACTGAGTAGGCTGGAGCTCGAACTGGATCTGGCACTGGTTTACAAATCCTCGGCATGCCTGCGGATCACCATGGTAGAGAGGAGGAGCCGGCACCTTGGGTCCAGTACCCTGAGCAGAAGCAGCAACGACCACAGGAGAGGAAGCAGCAGCGGCAGCAGGGGATTCACAGACAGTTTGTCCAAGATTGCCTCCAGGGCTTGCCCAAAATGGACCTGTTGACTCTCGTAAGACTCCATACGGGAGGCTAACCCACGGAAAGCTCTTCCAAAATCCGGAGGAGGAGTCACTTCCTCAGTGGGGTCCATGGCCCGATTATACTGTCAGGCCCGAAGGCGCAGTTGCAGTGTGGACCAAGGAGGAAGTGGTGGAAGCCAAAGTTCGAGGTACAAGGGGTTGAGCAAAAGAGTTGTCAGTTCAAGCAAGGTCGGTGCAGGCGGCAATCAGACGTGGTCAAGAAACAGGCTGGAGTCAGTTCAGGCGGCAAGACAGACGTAATCAGAATTCAGGCAAGGAGTCGTAAACAGGAATCAATCAATGCAGATAACACCCAGGAACTTATCAGGAGTAAGACCTATAATCGGGCGCAGAGTGGAGCATCAGACGTCCTAAAATAGGCAGAGTTTGGCGCCAAAACGTGAATCACGACGTCATGCGCCAATTGCGTGCTGACGCTGCACTTTTTTTGACGCAAGCGTCAATACGCAGCGTCAAGTTTGACGCATTCGCGTCAACACTGCGCGCGGATCGACGTGCTGGCGTCCGTCGACCGCGTGGTCCCCTCTGGGCGCCGCCATTTTGGACTTGGCGGCCCTTCTGGACGTGGCGTCCGATATTGTCCCTTACAATTCCAAGCCTGCTGCTGCCTGCACAAACTGCTCATCTTCCCCTCAGTCTAAGTCCCAGTACAGCTGCACAGGGATTGGCTAAACTGCAGCGTTAAACCTTCAATTCTATGAAATCATGTACAGCTGCACAGTGATTGGCTAGACTGTTGGATCAATCCCTCTAACCTATGCAATCAATGTTTAGCTGTACCGGGACGTAGACACTGACATACCCTCTATTTGTGAACGCCCATGTCTGGGTGCTTTGTATCCCACATTAAAGCCATTATCCGGAAACCTTTTATCCAGAAAGCTCTGAATTACGGAAAGGCTGTCTACTATAGCCTCCATTTTATCCAAATAATCCAAATTCCTTTTTCTCTGTAATAAGAAAACAATACCTCCTAACAAACATATAATTGATCCTTATTGGAAGCAAAACCATTTATTGATCCACTTCAAATTGCTCTCCTGCTACAATAAAACTCTATCAATAGCTAAAGAACAGTACTTCTCTTCTTTAATCTCCACTCTGTCCTCTAAACCACATTGACTGTTTGCCACATTTAACTCACTCCTATGCCCCCTCCACCCTCTTCCACCCATTAATATAACTGCCCAAGATCTAGCTCATTTCTTTAATGAAAAAATCTATCTGACAACAATCTCAGAACTTGCTGTAAACTCACATCCACTTTCCACTCCTTCACCCCCGTAACACTAGATGAAGTTAGCAAACCTCTAGCCTGCTCAAAACTCACAGCCTACTCCCTTGAGCCCATACCCTCTCGCCACCTTTATCCAATCTCTGATACACTCTCTCCTGCACTTACCCACTTATCAAAAAGGCAGAGAAGGGTTCCCAGGTTCTGTAGTTCGCTCCCTTAGCCGGTTAAGAAAAAATCCGTTCTCCCTCGGATAGGTAACAATATGTATAGATAAACCAGCGCTAATAGCTCGGGATAAATAAGAGACAAAAAAATTGATATATAGTGTAGTATTTCTTTAACACATAAGACACCCTTTGTGCAGTTAAGATTGGTCTTAGGTAAAGTGTCTTTTTTCTTTCACCTGTGGGTGAAATTTTACCCTTTAACCTTTTAATATAGACGAGAACAGCACCTTCTTAATGTAATAAAAAGGCCTTTATTCAAACATGGCACAGACCAATAGTAGCAACGTTTCAAGCCATCTCTGGCTCTTTATCAAGCTAACACACCTGGTCACAGAGATTTCCTTTTAAAGGGATACTGTCATGGGAAAAAAAAATTTTTCAAAATGAATCAGTTAATAGTGCTGCTCCAGCAGAATTCTGCACTGAAATCCATTTCTCAAAAGAGCAAACAGATTTTTTTATATTCAATTTTGAAATCTGACATGGGGCTAGACATTTTGTCAATTTCCCAGCTGCCCCATGTCATGTGACTTGTGCTCTGATAAACTTCAATCACTCTTTACTGCTGTACTGCAAGTTGGAGTGATTATCACCCCCCCCAGCAGCCAAATAAAAGAACAATGGGAAGGTAACCAGATAGCAGCTCCCTAACACAAGATAACAGCTGCCTGGTAGATCTAAGAACTACACTCAATAGTAAAAACCCATGTCCCACTGAGACACATTCAGTTACATTGAGAAGGAAAAACAGCAGCCTGCCAGAAAGCATTTCTCTCCTGAAGTGCAGGCACAAGTCACATGACCAGGGGCAGCTGGGAAATTGACAAAATGTCTAGCCCCATGTCAGATTTCAAAATTGAATATAAAAAAATCTGTTTGCTCTTTTGAGAAATGGATTTCAGTGCAGAATTCTGCTGGAGCAGCACTATTAACGGACTCATTTTGAAAAAAAAATTTTTCCCATGACTTTAAACAAGTAAAAACAGCGCCATCTATTGACATAGTAGCAACAAAGTAACAGCAATTTGTATATAATATAAAGCATACTTGTATCCATTTTATATGTAGCCACTTGGCAAAAAGCTATTCAGCTTTTCTTCAATAGTATGCACAGAGGTCAATTACAAAAACACAATACAACAATAAAAGTACTATAAAAACCAACTGGATGTCTTTTTTCATAAAATAGTATGTAGCTCATACTCTCTAGGCCATAAGGCGTGAGGGTTTCAAGGTGACGAATCCAAAAGGCTTCCTTCTTGAGTAGCCTTTTCGCTCTGTCACCCCCACGCCGTAATGAGGGGACATGGTCCACCACTTGAAATTTAAGCTGGTGTATCCCATGTCCAATCTCAACAAAGTGGCCCGCAACAGCTTGATCAACCTTTTTCGTTTTTATTGCCGATTTGTGCTCTCTAATTCTATCTCTGACCTGGCGAGTGGTCTGTCCTACATAAAGAAACCCACATGGACACTTTATTATATAGACAGCAAACATGGTAAGGCAGGTGTAATATCCATTAATACTAATCGGGGTATCTTTTCGGGGGTGGTAAACATGTGGGCCTTTGAGGCAATTCGTGCAACAGTTGCAACTCAAGCAGGGAGAAGTTCCATGTTTTTTAGATTGTAGTAGCAACTAGATATCCTTTTTACCACCAATGTCAGATTTCACCAAGGATGACCCAATTGTACGGCCCTTTTTATACGACATCATGGGGGGTGATTTAAAGCTCGGGATGTTTGGGATCCCGTCCCTCAATACCCGCCAGTGTTTGCGTAGAATATTGGCTATCTGTGGGCTTATACTGTTATATGTAGTGACAAACAGTATACAATCCATCGGCTTACGAGGACGTCCCTGTAACATATTCTCTCGACTAGAGAGTTCAACTTCAGAACGCTGTTGGACCAATAATGAAGCGGGATAGCCTCTATCAGAGAATTTAGATTGCATCTCATCCAATCTACGTTGGCATACTACCTGATCACTTACAATTCGTTTCACACGTGAAAATTGTGCTTTAGGAAGAGACTTCTTCACCTGAATCGGGGGAAACGAATTAAAATGGAGTAAGGTATTTTTATCCGTGGGCTTGGTGTATAAATCAGTCAATAAGTGACCAGACGTTATATATATACCCTGGTGTCCAAATAGGGTATATCACTCTCACTGACATGTATAGTAAATTTAATATGCGGTGAACATGAATTGATGGACTCAAAGAAACTATCCAAAGACGACCGAGGTCCCACCCAAACCATGAACACGTCATCGATGTAACGAAACCATTGAAGACAGTGCTCATGGTACTGTGTATTGGTGTAAATGTATTTCTCCTCAAATTGATTCATGTAAATATTTGCATATGATGGGGCCACATTCGACCCCATCGCTGTCCCTCTAATTTGAATGTGGATTTGGTCCTGGAATAAGAAATAATTATTGTAAAGGATAAGTTGTAAGCACTCTAATACAAAAATTTTTGTGAGCCCTCCAAAGAATCATCTCTGGTCAGTTCGATGCGAACCGCCTCGACACCCCTATCATGTGGGATGGAGGTGTAGAGGCTCTCAACGTCAAGCGTGACCAAGAGAGTCCCAGGGGCTAAATGGTTAATTTCACGTATTTTTTGTATGAAATCCCCAGTATCTCGTACGTAAGAGGCATGTTGTTTTACATAAGGATTAACTATTCGGTCTATAAAGCAAGAGATAGGAGTCAGGATTGAGTCTACACAAGAGACAATAGGACGCCCAGGAGGGTCCTGTAGTCTCTTGTGGATTTTAGGTAAGACATAGAAAATGGGGTCCACAGGGTGTTCAGTTTGTAAATACATTGCTAAAGCATTATCAATAATCCCCGAATTCAATGCAGACTGCACCAACGTCTTAATCTGTTTTTTGATCAAGGGTAGAGGGCTGGAAGTAACTTGTTTATACGTCATGTCATCCGACAATTGACGATTTATCTCCTTTATATATGATGCTCTATCCATAACCACCAGCGCCCCACCCTTGTCAGCAGGTTTTATAATTATTTTGTCATTAGACATTAATTCTTTTAGTGCCAAATTTTCTTCATGGGTTAAATTATGTGGAGTATAATGACTTTCCCCCTTCCTGCATCTCTGCTCCAATTCAGCCAAATCATTCATCACATTCTTAATGTAAGCCTCCACAAACACATTGTTGAGATCAGGGGAATACTGACTGGGTCTTTTTAAACTCAAAGTGTGCCCAAGAAATGTCCCCGGGGTAACTACAGGGGTGGGTTTTTCCCTGTCTGCAAATTCAACCTTTAATTGTAGTGTCCGAAAAAATTTATGCAAATCAATATCCAATTCAAAAAAGTCAGGCATAGATGTCAGTCCGAATGAGAGTCCCCGTTCAAGCACCTGTAAATGTAAAGGGGTTAAAGTCACTGAAGAGATATTTACCACCGTTTGGGTCTGCGTCGGTGATGTGGATATCTGTCTTCTTGTGCTTACGCCCTCCACGCTTTCTTCCTCTGAGGTGGCCGTTGTTTGCGACCCACCTAAAAAAGACGTTGAGGCAATAGAGGCAGGAGATGTTGGAGCCGACCCAGCACGATACTGCCTCTCGTTCCGGCAGCTCCCTACTCATTCTCGGCACATATGGGGTTTCCGCTCCCTTGCGTTGTCTTTATTGCGCTGTTGTTTCCATCTGTAGACGGTATCCGCCGTATAGTCACCGGCGTCACGCTGGAAGTTGCTGCGCTTCCGGGATTCTACCTCTGTGCGGAACTTTGCCAAATGGTCCGTCAGTTTAGTCATCCCACTGGAGACCGTTGGTGCAGGGAATGCGTTCCGGATTGATTCTTCCATCTTGCTCGTCTCCTCTTTAATATCAGGTAATGCCAGCTGTAGATGTTCCATTGTTAAAAGCATTAAATCCAACGAGCATTTATTCACATTCGCCTCCCATTTGTTACGATACTCTTGCTTGTCTCTCACAACCTTTCATTCCACCACACAGGCATGTTGCCTAGGAGTTATCCTAGACTCACATCTGTCTTTTTCATCACACATCCAAACACTTGCAAAATCTTGTTGTATTCAATTGTGCAACATTGCCCGAATACGACCATATCTCAGTTCAGAATCAACCAAAACACTTATTCAGTCTCTTATCATCTCCTGCCTTGATTACTGCAACCTACTCCTCGCAGGTATTCCAACAGGTCTCCTTTCACAACTCCAATCTGTTCTAAATGCTGCTGCTAGACTCATTCATCTATCTCACCACTCACAATCAGCTGCTACCATGTGCATGTCCCTTCACTGGCTCCCAATCTCCTCTAGAATCAAATTCAAACTACTCACAATTACATTTAAGGCCTTTAACATTGAAGCCCCTCCCTATATTTCATCTCTGATCTCCACATACACTCCTTGACGCAACCTTCGCTCTGCTTCTGACCTTCACCTCACTTCTCTCATCACTTCTGTCCATTAACGGGCACCCCTAAGCCTGCTGCCATTCGTCACCCCTGTCCCCTCCTCTTCAATTGTGCATAATTTTCATCATCAGTTCACACTAGGGATTGGCACATGGAAAATTTAAAAAACTATAATATATTCTGCTTCTGAACCAATGCGAATGTGGTTGGGCAGCATGCCGTCCCCTAAAATCCTTCCTCTCTAGGCCCGGGCCTTTGTGGCCTATCCACAAATCAGCGGCTCTGCTTTATCATGGTTGTCATTTTCTAACTATATGCAAACCCTCAGCATAACAGTTTCTCCACCTCTCCTCTCCACCTGTTGATCTCGCTGTTGGGGTGCCCCAAGGGTCTGTCTTAGAAACTCTTCTGTTCTCTCTTTACATTCTCTCTCTTGGTGAACTCATCCTATCCTTTGGCCTCTCCTATCATATTTATTAAGAGACAACAGGGAAAATTCGATCATAATAACCGTAATTTTCTTTTCCTGGACTGAAGCATGGCAGTAGGCACTAATGGGTTAATTCCCTCACACACAACCCCCTTAACCCATCTCTTAACCCTGTCCGAGCTTAGGTACTGAGGGGGGGGCATCGTGCCTACTGCCATGGAAAAGAAGATTACGGTAATTATGATAGAATTTTCCCTTTTTTTCTGTCCTTCCTCATAGCAGTAGTCACTAATGGGATTTATCCTCGCAGTGATCAGACTCTTCGGTGGGATGAATTAATTATTATACTGAACTTAGGAAAGGACTTTCTGTCCAAAAGAGGCTTTCTTTGCAGAAACAACATCTAGTTTATAATAAAGAACAAAAGTATATAACGAAGACCAAACTGCCGCATTGCAGATTACCTCTGCCTTGAGCTTCGAAAGCCCAAGAGACTGCCACAGCTCTAGTGTAGTTAGCCATTGGGGACAACACGGGGAGCCTGCATAGACTTAATTAAATACGCTTTCTTGACACATCCTTTTATCCAGCTCGCAATCACACGTTTAGAAGCTTGCTGCCCCATAGAAGAGCCCTTGAACAGCAGAAGGAGGTTATCACACTTCTTGCATGAGTCTGTCCTATGGAAATACACAGTCAAACACCTCACCAGATCCAAATTGTGCCATTTCTTTTCCTCTTCTGTAGAAGGGTTGGGAAAGAAAACTAGCAACACCACTTCTTTACTGGCATGATACGAGGAGTCTACCTTTGGGAGAAATTTCTCTGGCAACCTTAAAACAGCTTAATCTTGCAAAATGAATATGAAGATTTTCATTCATCCAGGTCATGGTATATCTAATATAAGTAATTATAAAAAATCATTACTCAGCAAGTCCAGTTGTTTTATAATTACTTATATTAGCTATTTATCTTGCAACATTTTCAAATATGGTTCTCTCCTAAGCAATGCTTGGATTTCAACCACTCTTCGTGCTAAAGATATACCTATTAAAAAAGCCGTCTTCATGGACAAGAGATCCAAGTTAATAGAATCCAAAGGCTCGGATGGTTCTTCCATGAGAGCCTGAAGAACCAAATTTAGGTCCCATGACGGCAGGATAGGTCTCACTTGCGGTCTCAAATGTTTGACTCCTTGAATGAACCGGGCCACCAAAGGATAATATGCCCATTTGACACATGCATCTTCAGAGTGGCTAGGCTGAGATCTTTCTCTAAGCCTGACTGGAGGAAATTCACTACTGCTGACTCGCCTGGTGATGAAAAAGAATTCCCTGACCCAGCGCATCACTCCCTGAATCTTTCCCAAATTCTGTGCTTTCCGTAAATACAAAAAGGGGGTTGTGGGAGCACTCACATTGCTAAGTAGAAATGTATATAAGTATAAGGGAAGTGCTACTGACATAGCCAAATGGGTCAGTGCACATTCCCTGGGTCCCTGTCTTAGTAATTCAGTAGATGTGCAAATGCATGTGTTCACAAAGACAGGGGTTTTTAGTTACAAAGTTATGATCATAAAGGTGAAAAACCACCATACCACGTCAAAGTAAACCCCATATGGCGGTCCCTAACTTGTTTACCTTCAGTCATAGTATTGAGGATCCTATGCCTTTCTGCATAATAGCATGAGTTGAAGTAGAAATCTGCTGAACCTTGGTTTCTGTCTAAGGGCTAGATCCTCCCCCGCTGCTAACTTGCAGCTTTTAAGAGAGTGATTGCCCAAACCAACGCCCTATGTTTTTAACAGCACCAAATCACACTTCTAACACCCATTTACATTCACTAGATCCATTACTACATTTATTTAATTTGTCCTTTACTTATTTTAGTTCACATTTTTTTTATGTATACCTGTACTAACACATATACATACACTTTCTAAGTATTCACTTATATATTTAATTTTACTTTAACTTTATGATCATAACTTTGTAACTAAAAACCCCTGTCTTTGTGAGCACATGCATTTGCATATCTACTGAATTACTTAGACAGGGGCCCAGGGAATGTGCACTGACCCATTTGGTTATGTCAGTAGCACTTCCCTTATACTTATATACATTTCTACTTAGCAATGTGAGTGCTCCCACAACCCCCTTTTGTAGGTGCTTTCCGTAGACAGCTTTCTGGCTGCCAAGAGTGTGTCAATAACCGTAACCTCGAGACCTTGCTTTGTCAATTTTTTCCGCTCAAAAGCCCATTTTTTGTGGGTTTGGTTGGAACACTTTTCCTTGTGACAGCAACTTCTGCTGACAAGGTAGCCTGAACGGATTGTCTATTTTCATCGCAATGACAGTCGTCTGGTCCTTTCCGAATTTTGTTCAACACTCTTGTAATAAGAGGGATTGGCAGAAAAATGTAGGCCAGCTTGAATCCCCACTTCAGGCTGAAAGCATCCCAACACAATGCTTGCTTCTCTGGGTACCAGGAACAGTCCTCACCTTCCTGTTCCTGGATGTACAGTAGCCATAAGGTCTGCTTGAGGAAGACCCCAACAATTCACCAATGACTGGAAAACTTCCTGAGCCAATTCCACACTCCCCTGGGTGGAATGTCCCTCAGCTCAATAAATCCGACAGAATATTCTGATGGGCTGGAATATAAATTGCTGACAAATCCAGGCGATTGCTCTTCACCCAGGCAAAACTTTTCAACATGAACTTCAACATCTTCTTGCTGCGGGTCCCTCCTTTTTTCTTGCTGTATTTTACAGTCGTAATATTGTCGGACTGGATGAGGACTGCAGAATTTCGAAGGTGGCTCTTGAAGCTTACCAGTGCTTCAAACAGGATGAGGACTGCCGAATTTCGAAGGTGGCTCTTGAAGCTTACCACTGCTTAAAACACAGCTTTCAAAGCTGGACCTAATTAAAATTAACTACCATCAACATCTACGATTAACCCAATACACAAAAGGCAATAAAGCATCAAAGCTGCTAGACAATATGTTTAGACAGAAACAGAAGACCCAAGCTATAGATCACATACTCAATAAAGACAATGGGAAAATAACCAACCCCAAAGCAATAGTGGACAAATTTGCAGAATACTACACAACCCTTTACAACCTAAATATGAATACAACACAACCAACACAACAGGACATCGACACTTTCCTAACGAAGGCATAACTCCCTCAAATAACATTGGCACAGCTAAATCAACAAAATACACCTATCCAACCAAATGAAATTCAGGAAGCGATCAACACAACCCTATCGGGAAAAGCACCAGGGCCAGACGGGCTAACAGCCTCCTACTACAAACTATTTCAAACCATATCAATCCCTCAGCTGACCCAATTATACAAACACATACACCAACAGGGAACGCTACCAGAAGAAATGCTGACAGCAACTATATCAACCATCCCTAAACCAGGTAAACCCACAAATCATTGTATTAACTTTCGGCCTATTTCACTACTAAATGGAGACACAAAACTGTATGCAAAGGTACTAGCAAACAGACTAAAAGAGATCCTACCAAACATCATACATAAAGATCAATCAGGCTTTACTACGGGAAGACAAGGAACAGATAACACCAGAAAAATGATATCCCTTATAGAAAAGGTCACATGCCAAAAGACACCAACAATTCTACTAGCTGGCTATATATGGAGAAAGCCCTACAAGCATTTGGATTTCAGGAACACATACTACACTCAATACTAGCGATAAACTCAAAACCATCAGCACAAGTTAACAACATGGGATTCCTCTCAAAGCCTTTCCACATCACATGACTGTTTACAAGGATGCTGGGAGATAGGAAGCCACCAGGAACCGGCAGGCCGGGCCAGCACAAGCAGATAGAACAGTCAGACAGGCCAAAATCAGGATAGAGATCGTAGAATAGTCAGAGGACAGGCAAAGGTTTCAGGATTGGAGAGGTCAACGTAGTTTCAGACAGGCAAGGTCAGGATTGGAGAGATCAGAGTAGTAGCAGGCAGGCAAGGGTCAAACACAGTAGATCAAGACAGGAATCACAGTAATAACACCCAGGAACAAGCTAATTGAACCTAACAACGGGCAAGGTCCTGTAATCTAAATGGGCTTTATATACCTTTGAATTTTGCGCCAATTGCGCGCTGGCGTCATCGCGCCAGCGCGACTGCGCCTTTAAATGACGAACGTGCGCGGCAAGGAAGGAGCGCAACGGGCATCCACCCCGAGGATGCGTCGTGGACCCCGCTGCCTCTAGACCACAGTAGAGTAGTGACAAACCAGTAGTGTAGTGTTCCTTACACTACTACAAAGCCTCTATATTAGAACAACTTACTTTATGGAACCTTTACCACAAGCCACAAACACTGGCTGGAGATAGAACAAAACAAACACTCCCATTAACACTTTGGCAACTAATGTGGACCAAATCACTGTTGCACTAACAAAAACAAACACTCTGTACCATACGACAACAACGGTTTTAAGAATATGGAACCAAATTAAACTAAGCAAACATATCCATATATTTCCGGCAAAAAATGTACCCACTAAAATACTGGAAACAGAAATTCCAGACCTCTCCCTAAACAATTGGGAAACACTCGGACTTACAAAAATAGCACAGATGTTTTCAAACAACAGTCTGAAACCATACACAGAATTACAAACTGAGTTCAACCTCCCTAAACATGACTTTTAAAAGTATCTGCAAATAAGGCACTTTTTAAACCCATACTTAGGAAATATTTCCAGACAACAAACATCTTTTGAGCAAATCTGCTTTCAAAGGGCAGGAAGGAAGAAAGGCCTATCTAAAGTATACAAAGCCATCTTATCAGGTCTAAGCGAAACAAAACCGTTGCACATTCATGGGAGCAAGATCTCAATATTGAACTCACATTATCACAATGGGTCTTAACTGGCAAACAAAGCCTTTAAATATACAAAATGTACAAACCACAAGAACCACAAGAAGACACTATTCAGATGGTATAAAACACCCTTGGCACTCGCCTCCTAATACCAAGACAATAGAAATCTACAGAAATACCCAACAGAGAAAAATTAACTAATCTCATAGAATCCAACCTCTCATATGAAAAACATGCAGCAACAACCCTTACCCAAATAGCTAGACCTACCCACCTACAAACTATGGGAAAATGGAAATATAAGCACCAGGAATCCTAAAGCAAATATAAAGAACAAGAGCCAACATAGCCTACAAGGAATGGATTTCAAAAAAAACCTCCCCCCCTCCCAAGTTATACCTCATGGACTAATGGACAATATTTCTCCCAAACCCTCCCCTTACCCCCCTCCTTCCCAGTTCCCTACTCACCTTTCTGGTTTTAATGCTTGTTCCTCTCTCTCTCTTATTCCTCTTTACTGAGATTGTATGTATTATCTGAAAATCAATAAAAACTCAAATTATAATTACAAATTATTATTAACAACACAGCTTTCAGCTCTCTGAAATTTGAGGACCATGTCACTGCTGACCCTGGGCTGACAGTTGTAGGATATGAGCCCCCCACCCTATGCTGCTGGTATCTGTAGTAACTGTTTGCCAAGATGGGCAATCTACCTCCATCCCCCTCCTTGCCGATTCTCTTATGCTCTCTCTATGCGCCTGCAGCCGACTGCAGCCAGGTACACATGGCACGATCTGCTGGGGGGCCCTGCGGGGGTGTGGGCCCTGGTCCACTCGCACCCCCTACTCCCCCAGTAGTTACGCCACTGCTTTATGCTTTCGACGTTATTTGAGATAGAAGTATAATTTGATTTGCTTGCCCTTTTCCCATTGTTGCAGAAATTCGAATTGGAGCTGCCAGTTTCCCCAGGACTTCCTGAAAGACCTGAGCCTTGGTGCAAGGAAATTTCTGTGAACAATGTTTCCTACCTTAACTAAGACACCTTGAAACACCATCTGCTGTGAAGGAGTCAGCTACGACTTCTGATAATTTATTAGCCTTCCATGTTCTGCCAGTACTGTCAGAGTAACTTGCAAGTGCTGATTCAGAACTTGTTTGCTTGATGCCTTTATCATGAGCTCGTCCAAATAACTGAATATCTGTATGCCTTACAGACATAAGAGTGCTATGACTGGAGGCAAAACTTTTGAAAAAGCTCTCTGTGCAGATGCTAGCCCAAAGGGAAGTGCTTGAATTAGTTTAGAATTCTGAGGTCTAAAATAGCTCAGAATTCTCCGGATGACTTTTTCCTGAAGAAGATAGGAGAATACATGCCTTGCCTTCTCTGACTTCCAGGAACCCGCAGAATAACTCTTTTCTCCACTCTTCTAATAAGATATCTGCCATTGCTGCTTGAGCTACTAATGTTTTTGGGACTTTTGATTCCAGAAACACCTCCTTGACTTGCCTTCTTAAAAACTCCAGGTGGTATCCTTGGAATAACACTTCTAGGAGGACCCACCTGTCCGACGTTTTCTTAGCCCAGACTGCTGCAATTTGGAACAGCCTTGCCCCCACAGGCGGCAGCTGGGCATCGCCATCATGAGAAAGATTTGGCCTTGTCCTTTGACTCTTTCTTAGCTTGAATGTGCATCCAAAAGGGTTGTTTAAACTGCCTTCCTGGACTGTAAGCCCTAGCCTCTTTATAAGCCAACCTGTCTACACGAACCGGTTGCCATTTCTTGAGGTAGGAAAGAACTTTTGCCTGCAGATGCCATGCACAAATTAAACTTGGAGGGGGTATCTGCCTGCCAGTGTTTCAGCCACAACATTCTTATGGCTGCCACCGCATATCCCATATTTCTAGCTGCCAACTTTAGGATATCCAGCAGTGCTTCTGTGATGAAATCAACTGCCACCTTAATATCATCAACCAGATGAGCTGCATTGCTTTTCTCCATCCCACCCTGTAGTTCAGTTTCAATTTCTTGAAGCCAGATCTTTGACACTTTTACCACACGTCACTGCCACAATCGTTTTACAAAGTAGCCCTGAAACTGAATTAGCTTTAACACTGTATCCTGCCTTCTTTCCACTGGATCTTTGAGTGAAACTCCCTCATCCACAGGCAATGTGGTCTCCTGTGCTACTTGTGTGATGGCAGCATCAACTTTAGGAGGGCTTGTATAATGGCTCACATTCCCCTGAGCATACAGGTACATCTTCTTAAAGTGTCTAGGTAACAAATATTTTTTATCCAGTATTGCCCATTCCTCCTTAATGATATCTTTCAGAGCCTCATGGACTGGAAACACTAATGCTCTTTTCCCCAAAGACTTAAACATCTTATCCTATTTTTTCTCTTGTTCTGTATCCTCCAGTTCCAAGACTTTCCGGACTGCTTTAATCAGCAGTTCCACTAGATCCTTGTCAAACGCAGAATCTAGCCGACTGGTTACCTCTGGCTGACACCTGCTGACAGCTAATATCCTCTGTAGACATCTTGACGGAGTTGGTCCTTCCTTCTGCAGTACACTTTCCGTGACTGTTGCTACTAGATCCTTCAAAGATTTTGACCTAGATTCCTTAAACCAGTCCTTCATAGAACTCCACTGCTCCTCTGCTCTTTTACCAGACAAAGCCTCCCAGCACACTAGGCATGCTTTCTTGTTATGCATTGCTGGGTTGTCACATACAGAGCACTCCCGTTCCATGACCTTCCTTGAATGATGACTGCATCTCCTCTGTGATCTAACTGGGAACACTCAGTCATCGCGTACAATCCAACAATAACACTCTCTGAGAAACTTACCCCATGGAGGATGACCGAGACCTGCGGCTCCTTGAAATCATACACTGCAAAACAGTCAAATATAAGTAGCCATAGGGGAAATCCACTCGTAAGCACTTGCCTCACTTACATATAGGCTCCCCGAAACAGCAAACAGCTCCGGCTGTAACCAACTTCTTGCAGCAGAAGCAACCACCGATGGTCTGTCCTGGTCCTTAAACCTATAATGTGCCTAATGATGACATCACCATGCTTCTCGCATCCTCACTGCTTGCCTTTAATGGCATCTTATCGCAAACCCAACTTACTGCGCCCAGAGAGTCTTACTGCACACCAACCACGCCTTACTGTGCTCCTCTTGCCTGGCTATGAGGCTCCTACCAGCTATACTGTGAACCAGCAACTTCAGTGGGGCAGAGAGATACCCCACCGGATCAACAGGGAAAATCCATTCTTCGTGAGGACAGGAAAAAAGACATGGGGTAAGGGGGTTGGGGAGTATCTTTTATTGATCTTCCTGCGCAAGGAAATTAACTCATTAGTGACTACTGCCATGAGGAAGGACAGGAAATTGTACCTGTTCTGATCTCAATCCTGCTATTCACGCAGAAATCAATGGAAGCTTAACATAGCCAACGCTGAACTACTTATGTTCCCACCTAAACCTGGACCACTCCTTCTGGTTTTTTTTTGATAGTAAACATTTTTATTGTTTTCCAAAAGCAAAAAGGAGGGGGGGGGACACAGAAGGAAAGAGGGGGGGAGGGTACAATAACATCCGCAAAACAATTGCATACAAATGTAACATCAAGAGCAATAGCAGCATTAAATCCTTATTAAGACAATTGAAGCAAATGTACATCTAACCAGGGCTGCCATACACTGCTAAACTTATCTGGGCATTTCCTAGCCTCATATGTCAATTTTATTAAAGGAAGTAATCGGTTCACATAAGCTATCCATTCACCTGTCGTAGGGGGAAGTGGTGCCATCCACTTCATAATTGTCATTTTCTTTGCATAGTATAGAAGTGACCTTACGAGTATCTTTGTTTTATTTGAGGGAAGGATGTCTTCCAACGAACCCAACAGACAAACCTCAGGGTAATGGAGTGGGGGTAAATCTAACATATCTCACTCCTTCTGTTTAACACAGTTGACCGTAGTTCAACAAACATCCAGTCTCCCAATGCAGGAGACAAATTTAGTGTGCAAATGAAATGGGATATTAAAGAATCTTACGAAATGGGTATATATATATGTATATATATATATAGAGAATATTGCCCTTTTACATCTCTTGACTTGAACCACCATTTCGTGATGGTCTGTGTGGTGCCTCAGAGATCACTTGGTCAGAAATACTACAACTTTAACTGTAAAAGGAAGAAAAGGGAATGAGGCCCAGCTAGGGCCGAAATAGGCAGGGCCACCCCTTCCCTCTTAGGCGTGCTCCTGTGTGGTGCCTCAGAGATCACCTGACCAGAAATACTACAACTCTAACTGTAAAAGGAAGAAAAGGGAATGAGGCCCAGCTAGGGCTGAGATGAGGATAGGCAGGGCCATCCCTTACCTCTTAGGAGTGCTCCCAGGTCTGGCTGCCCCCAACCCCCTGGTTGGAAAAAGGGGGCTGGCCGGGGGCAGGTTTTCAGGTGAATGGGTACTTAAGGACGCAGTAAGCCACGGTAAGGCAGACTTTTGTTTCCCATCCTACCTTCATAGGTGAAGAAGGTCCATAAGAAGGTGCTCCCGGGTTCTTGCAACAGATTGCCTTGGAGGTGTCAGGGATACATTTTTCTCACTGTGCTAATTGTCTTCAGGCACCAGAGTTTTTGCCTTCCTCTAGAGTACCATGATCTGTGCTGGTCAACAGTACTACCCTGATGCAGATGCTGCTCCAAATCGTTGGTCAATAGGGCATCAGTGCGGCTCCAGGAGTAAAAAAAGATGGTTACAGTGCAGGCCTACCCTTGTGGAGTCACTAGTGTGTATCAGACTTTTATTGCACGGTCTTGTCTGAGTCATGCAAGAGGCTGGGTTAGAGCCATTAATACACATGGCTGGGAGCAGGGGGGTGGGCTACAGGCCGTCACAGAGTGAGCTTTGCTTGTGAAGTAAATAAGTTTAGACAAGAAGCTAATATACATTATTGTTTTCCACAATTCCTGTACTTTAGGCAGTGTTACACACAATATTATGGCATAAGTAAGTTTTATCCTTATAAAAGAATCCTTTTGACAATGATGTGCTATTAATAATTGTACAGATGGTTAGGAAGGAGGCTATGAAAGTGCTTTGAGGGAACACCCAAAGACGGGTCTCAACTGGTTAGAAAAAAAATCAAAAGAGCAGCCATCTTAACTAAACTGTAAATTACACAGTATGAAGTGTAAATATATATTTAAGACACTAAAACCAATGTGTTCAATATTATGACATAACTGTCCTCCCAGATGATAGCTGTCCATTTGAACCAACATACACTGTTATGGCAATACATTAAATGGAGACAACAATGAGTGTTGGAAGGATTTTATTCTGATGTCAAGACAAAGTATTGCTCAAGAGGTAGACATCACACATACCACTGGAAACCATACTTCTTTTTTATAAGTTCTTCCTTGGGCTTAAGATTGTATAACTCATTAAGTGTGGGAGTCACCCAGCGATCTGTGTGGAATGTAGACTCCCCAACCTATTACAGAAGGAAAAAAATGTAGGAGATATGATTTTTACATACAACATAGGACTCCATAACATACGTAGTATGAATATTTGCGCTAAAGAGAGCATGTACGGCATAACCTAGCTAAAGCTGCAGCTCAAAATAATGGAAAACACAATTCATTAAGAATATCTTCAGTTAGTCACTGGGCTTAAGTTACAGACATAATTTTCCTTTACGTATCACCATTTTGCATTAGATGTGTCCAGATCTTTTCTTTAGTAGGTCCACCGGATCACACTGGTTTGAAAGTTATCACAACACTTTACTCAATTTACTTTGTGGACGTCTAGTCACATAAGTAGGTATATATCAGGAAAAATTAGATGGCACTCACAACAGCAATTGTGCAAAATCCTTTTCATGCTTGATTGAGATCGCCACACAATGTTTTGGGGGTTTTGGGAAAATCATGTGGATTGATAAATTTAACAATTTAACATTTAATGTAAGTTGTAATGTGAGTTTAACCTCAGTGGGTACATGCATATGCTGAACTTTGCCATAAAGTATTTGCACAATGCTTTTACATGTTCCTGTATGAGGGGGCTGCCATATTTGTGCAGCAGGAGTCTGTTAGCTTTTTGAAACTTTAACTCACAGGCTGAGATGGGACAGTCAGGTTGGCAAAATAGTCTGGTTTAGAAACTTCAACTAACAATTACTTACAAAAGCAAACCTCTCAGCAAAAAACGATCAAATGACCAATAGGTAAATTTTAACGTACATTAATATTTTAGAAAGTAGTTTTTTAGTGTATTACTTTATTGTTTTATGGACTTATACAGACCTTTACATCACAATTTAGAATTTATGTTTTGTATTCATTATACGAGAAACTAGCACTTCTTTGTCACATAACAGGTATTTACATATATTATACATTATAGAACAGCTGATCTATTTACATAATGCACTATGTGATGTTACTTAATTGTGTGGGAGGAGTTTTTCACCTCTACAACTATAAATATACACTCATGTCCTTTGTTACTATTGTGAGAGCACTTGAGAAAGGGGGAGGAACCCGCGAAAACGTTGTGGAGATCTCAATAAAGCATGAAAAGGATTTAGCACAATTGCTGTTGTGAGTGCCATCTGATTTTTCCTGAAATATACCGACTTTGAAAACGTTTGAGCAGCAGAGTTTCCAGAATGAGCATCCCGTTATATTTTACACATAATTTTGGACTTTTATTACTACAGGCACATAAGTAGCTGCATGGTGATGTTCTTACTTTCCAGCCAGGGACATCTTTCATTATAGTGGCCTCCTCTTCCAAATTCTGTCTCATCATCCTTAATATTCTGTGCAGGAAAAGAATAGTTTGGTGAGTTGTAGGTCTAATTAAACACAAATGATGAACTGTTAAAATGAGCTTATAAAAGAATTAAGCATGGCTTGTAAAAGTGAAAAAAAGAAATGGAGAGTAAACCATGGGATTTGTAAATTCTATGGAAAAAAACAAGACCACAAATATTCTGTAGATTTTTTTTCTTAAATAAGGTAGTGCTTGAGGAGGGAAAAAAATCGAGGCTGAGGAAAAAAAGTTTTGTAAGATTTTTTTCTAGCATTCATGTTTTTTCCCTTAACCTCAACATTTGATAAATCTGCCTCACTGTCTACATAGCTAATGTGTCTATAGTTTTACAAGTTTTAGATCTGAAGCAGATAAATGTGGCTTGCAGTATATGGTCAGAAGGGATCTTTCCCTTAGTTAGGATTAAATACAAGGTATTGTATTATAATTACAAAGAAAAAGGAAATAATTGTAAAAAATTTAATTATTTGATGAAAATGGAGTCTTATATAGATGGTCTTCCCATAATTTGGAGGTTTCTGGATTATAGGTTTCCAGATAAAAGCTCCCCATAGCTGTACATATTCTTCCCTGTATTATGCCAAGATAAGGATAAATATTCCACATTTCCATGAATCTGACAATTTAACTTGAACTGTTCAAATGCAAAAAAAATGTGTATTTACCGTCTGTCAGTCTCTGCTTGGAAAAGGGGCAAAAGGGCAACACGTGCCTCTAGATCTTCAATCTGTAATCGTCTGAAAAATAAAATAATCATTCTCAATGTTTGCTGATGTTTTTTTTAACAAGTTTATTGCTTTTTTGTGCACTAACAACAGTGTCCATGTTACAATAAAGTTTCAAACAATGAATGCAGTATGAGTCCATTATTTAACATCCTTTTTGCTTACACTGAGGCATGACAACTTTAAAACAGAGTAAGGAGCAGAATTGAAAATGCCATTATATTTCCTAATCTTTACCAGAATGTTTAACTGTGAATGTACATTGTCTATTCTCTTATCTGTACACCTTATAACAGCCAATTACTTGGCTCGAAAACTTAACCAAACTAAGATACTAACCTAATAAATTAACCGAGAATTACAATTCTGTTGCTGTGTAGAGACAGAGTCAATCTAAAGGTATCTAGCTTATTATAGGTCGTGTCATCACCACCCTGTACCTATCACACAATATCCACATTGTCTTTTACAAGCATAGCTAGGGGCTCCATTGCTGGAGCGAACAACATGGGTGAGAGTGGGCAGCCCTGCCGAGTTCCCCTGGCCACATCAAAGGACTCAAGAGATATTGTGATTTGTTTTAACGTTAGCTCAGGGATTGCAATAGAGAGTTTGTACCCACCTTAAAAAATTATTTCCAATGCCCATTGAGTGCAATACAGCCCATAGATATTCCCACTCCACTGAATCAAACGCTTTTTTGTTGTCCAGCGCTACTACCACCCTATGTCCTGGGTCAATGTGATTTGCTGTAATTTTTGTATGATTGTTTGCTGATGTTTAGTATGCCAAGTGACCATTGCCCAAATCAGTTTACTGTCACAAGAGGGCAGCCACCTTCTAATAGGGCAGCCACCCTGTGACACCAAGCTGAGATGTATCATTAAATATAATTAAAATTGCCCCCAGTGAACGAAAGCTTGATAAATAAGAGCTATATGTTATCTGTCAAAATATCCAAATCAATACCAAGAGGAAATCTATACCTTTAAACCCTGCAGATCTCTACACTGCAAAACACACCCCAAATGTAAAGCACTGTTCATATAAAATATGTATATACTTTTCTAGTACCTGTGGTATAGTCCACTGGATAATTCCAACTAGAAAAACTATCATTTCAAGTGCTAAATTCCACCCCCTGGTATGTAGGAGGCTGGTAATGTATTGTAGTTTAAGAAAGTATAACTTATGGCATTGATACCATCGGCTCTCAAACAACTTGTTGCTCAACAACCTAATGAATGTTGCTCCCAGTGGTCTCAAAGTATGTACTTATTTTTGAATACCTGGCATGAAGGCACGTTTTAGTTGCATAAAAACCACGTGTACTGTTACACAGAACGTTCTGTAGGCCAACAGTCCACATAGGGCTACCAATAGCCAATCACAGCCCATATTTGGCACCCCCAGGAAATTTTTGCATGCTGATGTTGCTCCGCAACTTTTTACATTAGAATGTAAAAGGTTGGGGACCCCGAGTTAAACCTTGTGGGGGTAACCAAAATTGGAGGTGGGGAGAACCAAAAGGAAACTGGACAACTGATGGTCAAAAATAAATTAGTTTTCCCAGTTTGCAGGTTTGCTCTTTTGGTATTTGTATAAGCTTCCTCTGCTCATTTGAATTTTTACCCTCAAATGGAAAACAGCAGCAGCTTAATTGCCCCCTGATTAAATTGACTATTTTGTGTGAAAGTGACTATGATAAGACACTTATGAGGTTTTGTAATATAAGGCACGGAGTATGCCCAGGTGCAGTAACTCATAGCAACCAGTCAGCAGACAGCATTTACGTGTCACTGGTTTAAAATCAGACATCGTATTGGTTGCTATGGGTTACTGCTCCTGGGCAAACTTGCCATAAATGTTAACCTACACTACAACAGCAGAGCCTAATGTAGACACCAGAATGCATAACTGAAACCAAACTTTCATGGTAAGAAAACGTGTACCATATCACAAATGTGGTCAAACTATTGAATTTTCTTTGGAGTTTATTTACGCTATAATTTTTCTTTAATTTGGAGTTCCCTCAATTTTTGCAATGGGAACATTTTTGAAAACACTTGAAGGTTTTCAGTATCTAGTAGAAGTCAAAGGCAACTGGACATTTAGAGGTTTTTTTTTATCCCTTGAAAACTGTTGAACTGAAGAAGCCACTCGGATGAGTGGTGAAACGTTTTCTAGGGAAAGAAAACTATAAATGTGCAGTTGCCTTTGTCTTAATTCTACTAGATACTGTATATCATGACCTGGAAAAATGAGAATCTTCACTGTAAAGTTAATTCACTGTAAGGTAAGTTGTTCCCCGTAATTACAGCATCATGGCAGTCTCCAGGAGTTGTCGAGAGTTGCAGATGCAATTGTGGCAGATGCATAAAAAAAGTTTCAGTTGCACTTGCTGAAATATTTTTCTATGTCAAGTTGGAATAATATGCAGCAAGCGTGTGACATGTGCTCACCATTCTTTTGCCACAATTGCTCTGGAGCTACTCCCTGGTTCAGAGGTGGGGGGGGGTAACTCCAGGGTTTCCACAGTGCCCTGCATCAATAGGCATAATTGCACTCAATTTAGAACAGGAGGCAGGCAGCTGTGCCAAGCCCAACTAGACAGACATGAAATAAAGAAATGTTGATGCAAGTATCTTGAATGGAATTTTTTGCACATCTGACTGTGGCCAGGCAAAACTTAGTCTATAATCCTTTCTTGATATGGTTGGCATGCTCTCTAAATATTGTCTTTATGCATAAGATAAAAACAGTATAGATGAGAAAGCTGGCTGATTCATGAACAATTTGTCTACTAAGCTTAAAAATTGTCATATTTTGAAAGAATACCATCTCTTGATAGTATCTCATTTATATAAATACCTGATTAAATGTCTCGCCTCGCCGTTTAGAAAATTATTAACTAAGTGACAGACCTATGTACCACTGTTAGATGAAGGGACCTGGAAGGCTAATACAAAGACAAGTTGCCAAGTTTAAAATTTATTCATCAGTATTATTATGCACCTTATATTTTAGCGAAGGTGTATAAATCAAGGAAGGATACATGTCCCAGATGCACTATTAATGGTACTCATTTTTTCATTTAGTGAGGGGATGTAATGAATTGCAAATATATTGGAAGGAGGTTATTCGATATATAACAAAGGTTGAAAAAAACTTCCTGTAAGGTTGGCCCCTGAGGTTTGTCTATTGGGAATAGTTGATAAGGAGACTCCTTTCTGAAATAAAAAAATATTCTTAAGATATTTGTGTTTCTTGTTTCTATATGGGATTAGAAATTGGATGAGAAAGTCCCCTCGCACTGTTTTACAATGGGTGCATTTTGTTGAAGGAGTACTTCCATTGTATAAATCTACTTATGAAATGAGAGGGCAATTACAACAATTTTGGGAAAAATGGAGCTATTGGTTAAATAATTAAAGGAACAGTAACACCAAAAAATGTAAGTGTTTTAAAGTAATGAAAGTATCATGTACTGTTGCCCTGCACTGGTAAAACTGATCTGTTTGCTTCAGAAACACTATTATAGTTCATATAAACAAGCTGCTGTGGAGCAATGGCGGAAATTGAAAAACGGCTATATGGCACAGGTTAACTAATGTATAACAGATAACACCATTAGACAGACAGAGCTTATCTGCTATCTGCTGTGTAACTTGAGCTTTTTCTCCTTTGAATGGCTGCCCCCATTGCTACACAGCAGTTTATTTATATAAACAATAGTAGTGTTTCTTAAGCAAACACAGCAGTTTTACCAGTGCAGGGCAACACTGCATTATATTTTCATTACTTTAAAACACTTATTTTTTGACGTTACAGTTTATTTAAGAAGTTTCCCTCCCCGTTTCTTCCGATTACCTCAATGATACACGGTAGGATATTTCCTATGGAATGCACAAAATCATTAACAATGTTATTCTTATTAGGAGTTTTTTGCGTGCATAGGCTTGGTTATTTTAATTTTTTGTGCTTTTGTAATTCTTGGATTTTTTTGTATTTGATTCCATTCCATTTATTTGGTTATTGTGCAATGAAACCAAAATAAAAAGTACAAACTGACTGATGATTTGCAAAAGCCTTTATGATGCCTCTTAATGTCTAAAAGTTGAATGACTCAGATCTCCATGTTCTTTCTTTGCCAGCACCCAAGAAACCTGTACTCTAGATCTGCCAGCTGTCAAAAAATCAAGGGGAAAGCCAGCGTTCCACAGCTCAAAAATAAACAAAAAATTATAATATAGTGTAATATTCCTCCAAGAATAAAAACACACCCTATGTGGTTTTTCAAAAGAGAAGGTGTCCGTTTCACAGCACCACTATTGTCTTTACTTTCACCTAGTCTAATCCCTTTAGAACCAATATTGGTATATCACTTGAAACGGATATACGTGATTATAAGCATCTCATGGAGTGAAAGGTGGGTACTCACAGATATATATTATGGAATGAACCTTAAAGGAACAGTTCAATGTGAAAATAAAAACTGTGTAAATAGATAGGTTGTGCAAAATAAAAAATGTTTCCAATATATTTAGTTAGGCAAAAATGTAATGTATAAAGGCTGGAGTGACTGGATGTGTAACATAATAGCCAGAACACTACTTCCTGCTTTTCAGCTCTATAACTCTGAGCTAGTCAGCGACTTGAAGGGGGGCCACATGGCACATATCCCCTCAAGTCTCTGATTGGTTACTGCCTGGTAACCAGTCAGTGTAAACCAAGAGAGCTGAAAAGCAGGAAGTAGTGTTCTGGCTATTATGTTACACATCCAGTCACTCCAGCCTTATAGATTACATTTTTGCCTGTCTATATTAGAAACATATTTTATTTTGCACAGCCTATTTACCCAGTTTTTATTTTTACACTGAACAATTACTTTAAGAACTGCCTTTTAAATCAGATCCAAGTATGCAATACCAACAGGAACTAAAAGACAGTGTAAAAGCCCTTTAATATTAATAAATAATTAATAATAATTAATGCAGTGTGTTGTTCCTTAGGAACACCCGGATGACGTCACAAGCCTGACTTGATTTGTCAGTATGACTTCCTCAACCTACAGCAACCTGCTACACCTTGTCTTTTGATACACTATTGATACAATACTTATTTTCTTGGAGAAATAATACACTATAGTATAATCTTTTGTTGCTGTCTATTTCTAAGCTGCAGAGCACTGGCTCTCTCCTTGAATTTTTGACTACTGCCTCAATGTGTAATATGAACTTGTGTTCCAGATTAATTCAGAAAGTAAATTTCCCATTACATTGTATATTGGGCATGTCATGATCATATAATTAACACGTTTTCATTAATGCATTTGCTTAAAATGTATTTATAGTTACTATGGTTTATTGTAGCATGAACTGTTTGGTTCATGAAATGATCTATAAACATACTGACGGGCTACTATAGGATCTCATGAATTTAAATTAATTTTGCCTGTTTGCACAGCAACGTTGCATAACAACTTTAAATACTGCTGTAATGTTTTTTTCTGATTAGAATTATTTGTGGAAGGGGGCGCTCCAATAACAAACACCAAAAATATACCATGGTATTAGACTTCTCAATCATTATTAGGTATTTATGAATTTGTCAAGATGTTTAGGCCATGCATGTTTTTAATAACAGTAAGTTTTCAGTGTGCCATAGCCTAAAATGCTGGAACAGTGACTGGAGGGGGGGGGGGCACATGGGTGATAAGTTTGCTTTTGAATCTGACCTGCATGTTAAGGATGTGTATGGCCACCTTGACTGAAATCTGAAAAGCAGGAAGTTGGGTTCTGTTCTATTGTGTTAAGACATCCACTCACTCCAGCCTTAGTATATTACATTTTGGCTAACTATATTAGAAACATTTATCTATTTACCCAGTTTTAATTTTTACACTGAACTGTTCCTTTATGCCCTTTTACTTTTATTACTTTATGACATGCACATTTTAAAGGAGAAGGAAAGGCAAAACAGAAATAGCCTGCTAAAGAAAGTCTTGTGTATATAGAAATCACTGACCGGTTTTAAAGATTTATCTGTGGTTTCTTGTTGAAGCAGCTTCGCTAGCTCAGCACTGCAGCGTGTGACTCGGGTGATGTCACTATTTTTTCCAACTCTTACTGCCTGCTGCCCAAGGCAGCCTTGAGGAGCATTGGGTATAATTCTGTCGTTATGCGCATGTACTGGGGAGCTGATGATGATGATGCGCATGCAAATCCCTATGTGTGCATGTCATCATTGACCCTTATGGCCACGCCCCCAGCCAATCAGAATTCATGCGTCTGGGAGCTGGGGAGACACACGGGAACTTTTTTTAATGATAGTTTGGACAGCTAACAGGCAGCATCAAGCGCTTGTGGTGCGCAGCGATTGGAGCATAAATTTATATACGGCAGGCTAAGGTGAGGAAGCCATGCCATTTATTACACTGGTTTATACACATACGCTCCAAAGGTCACCGGGGTTTTTTTTTTCGCGCATGCGCAGTAAGGACAAAGAAGAAACTGAAGCCTTTGCAACCTTACTAAGATGGCGCCTGCGTGACTCATTATGCGATCCGAAAGATGAGCTGGATTCTACGCGATAGGACTAGGAAATGCGAGTTGAAAACATAGCGTTTTAGTATGTCTTGGGGAGTAGATTAAAGGGATATAGGTAATAATTTTTGCCTTTCCTTTTCCTTTAACATGACAAACTTTTTTTGCAGGGACCTCTATAAATCAGTTATTGATTTTTTTATTTATATGTACCGTATATACTCGAGTATAAGCCGACCCGAGTATAAGCCGCAGTACCTAATTTTACCTACGAAAAGTGGGAAAACGTATTGACTCTAGTATAAGCCTAGACACAACTACAGTCCTGTCTCCCAGCAGCGCACATTCCGTCAAAGCGACCAACCGGACTTCTTTGCAAAGTTGATTGTGACAGAGAATTGCCAAACGGATTACTGTGTGCATTGTCCCACTGTCCCACTACCATGTGCAGAGGGTGCTGTGTGATATTGCCATCACTGTTAATCTTTCGTATAACCAACAGAGGGCGCACTGTTATTCTTTCATATAACCAGAGGGTGCTGTGTGATATTGCAGTCACTGTTATTCTTTCATATAACCAACAGATGGTGCTGTGTGATATTGCAGTCAGTTATTCTTTCATATAACCAACAGAGGGCGCACTGTTATTCTTTCATATAACCAACAGAGGGTGCTCTGTGATATTGCAGTCACTTATTCTTTCAAATAACCAACAGAGGGCGCACTGTTATTCTTTCATATAACCAACAGAGGGTGCTGTGATATTGCAGTCACTGTTATTCTTTCATATAACCAACAGAGGGCGCACTGTTATTCTTTCATATAACCAACAGAGGGCACTGTGTGATACTGCAGTCTCTCCCCAAGCGAACTGTTGGTATAGGAATGATTAAAAGTGACTGCAATCTCAGCTACTGCCCTCTGACCCGAGTATAAGCCGAGGTAGACTATATCAGCACATTTTGGATGCTGAAAAACTCGGCTTGTACTCGAGTATATACGGTAAACTGCATTTTCAATGTATACACCCATTTATTGTATTGCACTGCTGAATACATTGGCACTTTTTATACATGTGTTCATAATAATAATACTAATAATGATGATGATAACATTAATTAAAGTACCATTTCATCTGAACAAGTCACATTGAAATTGTGTTGCATGTAATGTTAAAATCCTTCAATGGGACCTGTAAAGCAATTTCTGGCGTCCTTCTGAAACCCTAAGTGACATTGCACAATTGATGCAATTAGCTCTACCTCCTTTCTCTGTTCCAGCGAAAAATGCTCCAGTATCCAAAAAGCATGACTCCAACACCCACAGCGAACATGGAGTATCCTACAGAGAGCCAAAAATAAGTTATAAATACATAAAGTTATACTGGTCAAGTGTTTTCACAATAAGCATGGGTAATCCCTAATGATGGCATAATGAAATTATGATCAAATCCCATTAATCAGATAAGCCACCATCAATCTATAGCACAAACACAGGTCTGTCCAATGCAAAATACTGAATCTAGGGGCAAGTTCCATGAGCATCAATGATGGCATGTCAGAGTTCATAGAAGAGACCCCAGAAGAGTCAAGATTTGAAGACAGTTTGTGTGGAAGAATGGGCCATAATCACACCTGAGCAATGCAAATGGCTAGTTTCTCCATACAGGAGGCATCTTGAAGCTGTAATTACCAACAAAGGCTTTTCGAGTATTAAATACATTTCAGTAAGCGTCTTCAGTACTTATTCCTTGTGTCATTCCACTTTATTACACATAACTAAATTTATGACTTATGTGTTTTGATTTCTTTGTATGTGTGGATAACTTGGAATGTTACCGACATATGGGGTAAATTTCATGTCAATAGTCCCATTAGAAATATATTTACAGAGAAAACCGTTGACATGTTCAGTACTCATTTTCCCTGCTGTAGGTCTCTGTGCTGTAAGAGTAGCAATTCGTGTGTGTGCACGGCAGGAAGGAAAGTGAAAAAAACATGGTGGATTGTACCTGTTGAGTGCACTTTGCTCCCTGCCCTGTGCATTATAAATTAACTCTTATGTTACTTTTGTGCACCAAATTCAAATATATAATCTAAATAAGGTTATGCAACTAATGATGCAAAGGCTGCTACAGATCTAGTCACCTATTGCATCCAATAAGCAGGTAGCATTTACCGATCACCTGTTTAAAAGGAGTCATCACATTGGTCCCTGCACCTGGGGAAGGCTGCGCTTCTATTCTATAAGGTGCTTTTAACATAGTATTCCTCAAAAATTTATGTATGGCACAGAACAGAGAAAACATTATGCTGCCATGGAAATATGTCATGAACTCCCCAGGATGGCTGGGGACTAGGGATGGGCGAATTTGTCACGTTTTATCAAAAATTTGCTGCCGGCGAAATGTCGCAGACGCCCATTAAAGTCTATGGGCGTCAAAAAAATGCTGTCGCACGGCAAATTTTTTTTTTGACGCACAACGCCATACAAGTCTATGGGCGTAATTTTTTAGGCGAAACAAGGCAAAAAAATTCGCCCATCCCTACTGGGGACCTGATATTAGAGAAAAAGTAATAGAGCTCAGGCATGTGACCTTACATGCGTTTAGAGTTGCAGTTCCCCTACAGACATCCCTTAAAACAAAATGTAACACGTATTACTGTATCAGATACTTCCACAAAGAGGCCCTAAAATACTGGAGATCGTCTCTGCTCTGAGCAATCTGTTCATATGATACTACAGCGGCAACCTATATCTGTCAATGGCAGCCTCACACACAACATTAATTAAGCAGATTTGTTAACAACAGAATGTGGCCTGCATTGAATCTCACGCGCTGTTATTCTCATTGCGGCTCATTCTCTCTCACCGCTCAGTCCACGGCGGGGTAAATTCCTCTTGTAATCCACAGGACCATAGCCTCCAGAAGGTGGCAAGTCCTGTTTCACCTTGGACGCCGCCATCTTCAGCTTAGTTTCTGTCGAAGACCTCTGACCACTAGTGGTGACGTAAAGTCACATTCCCTATGAGCTTAAGCGCCCTATTTAGCTTAGTCCTGTCGAAGACCTTTGCCCACTAGTGATGACGTAAATTCACATTGCCTATTAGCTCAGGCGCCATCTTGCTTAATGGCAAATAAGGCAGGGGGATTCTAAAGCAAGGTTTTTGTGTGATAGCAGATTCAAATCTTCGTACTAACCAGATATTGTATGACCAACACAAAATTCCAGAATAATTGCAACAATTAGGCTGCACCTACAGCCTCAGAACACTGATAAACAGAAAATGCAATTTGACCGTGAATGCGACAAGTGCTTAATTCTTTATGTACAAGTCTAATCTGCTGCACCCTGCACATATTAGTACTGGCCGCTGTGGGAAGAAGTGGAACACTGACTAGTATAACCACCAGCTAGAAGGAGTCGGTAACTACATGGTTCCCCTGCTTCCATACGATTTGGAACAGAAGAAGCTATAGACACAGTGACACTCTGCACATCTATTTGAAAATGCAAGGAGTGGCTTTGGACACAAATAACTTTCAAGAATGGCATCAATATGAGCAACAACTGCATCCATTTTTTGCACAACCACATATGCTGCTAATTGTACTGATGATATTCACAAGCGATCAATTAAAACTAAGTTCTTAGGAGCAAGCCGAATGTGTGAATACTGCAAAAACATGTCGATCTGCTTGCTTTTTAGTGCTTTGATTGTGTCCCATATCCATATTGTCACAGTAGTTGAGACACAAAGGCATGACTTTCTCGATATTTAGTTTTAACATTTGAAACTCTGACATTTCTTTCATAATAGAACAAATGCCCGCTGAAATGATTGGACAGCCAGTAGCTCTGGCGTCTACTATTATGTCCTGGACAGAATTTAATAAATGATTCGGAAGGGTATGCCTTCCCAACCAAGAGGGACACATAAAGGGGAACGCCGGATTCCGAACCAAAATTTGATAAAGAGGCTCACAAACCCCTAATATATCAATCACAGTTAACTGTTTCTTCAAAATAACTGCCATTTTCTATGCTGAAATCCAGATGTTTAATAGTTCTTCTCTTTCTGCATCATTTTATTGAAAAACATACTTCGGCCAGCTTACACTGGACGGTTCTACAACACATTCAAATACCAATTGTCAGGGTCCCCGCTGATGCCGCTGATGCCACCGCCGGGAGCGCTCAGAAGCGCGTCTTCTCCCAGCGAAAAAGCCAAAATGGTGGTGCCCATGGCCACCACGTGGGTGGCGGCACTGGGCGATGACGTCAGCGCGCCGCTTCTGACACTGGTCGCTGCGCCAGCGCCGAAATGGCACCAAATTTGTAAATAAAAGAGCGCCTAATCACTGCCCAAGTATAGGAACCGTTTGTTACTTTGTTCCTGGGTGTTCTGTATTGTTCCCATTATTATTCCCTTGACTTTGACTCTTGCCTGGACCTTGAACCTGCTGTATTTCTGCCTGCCTTCTGAACTGCTGCCTGTGACTTGACCACAATTTCCTGTTTAACCCCTGCTTGTACTCTGAACCGGAACTTGTCCCTGATTGCTTCCTCCTTGGTCCTGACTCTCCCTTACGGAGCCGATAGGCCCCCCTGACATTATACTTGGGCCATGGACCCCACTGAGGAAGCCACGCCTGATGTTGGACGAGCACTTCGGGGATTGGCATCCCGCATGGAAGATTATGAAGATCAACAGTTCCGCATTGGGCAAGTACTCGATAATCTCCTTTCTCATATGCCTCCTGTGTCTCCAGTTGCCGGCAATCCTCCCCCGGCCGTTGTTCCTCCGGCTGCTGTTTCTCCGACTGGGGAGCCACGCCTGTAGAGGTTTCGCTACACAGTGCCAGATCCGATTCGAGTTTCAACCTTCACACTACCCCAGTGAACGTGCCAAGTTGGGATATGTGATGTCTCGTTTGGAGGGCAAACCACTTGAGTGGGCAACATCTCTCTGGGAGAAGAATTCTCCATTAACTTTTGATATCAAAGCATTCCTGCAAGCCTTCCGCACTGTGTTTGATGCCCCAGGACGGGTCACTAATGCCTCGTCTTGGCTCCTACAGCTTCGACAGGGAAATCATGGTGCTAGTGATTACGCTATTGACTTTAGAACTTTAATGGCAGAGACCTCCTGGAATGAAGAGGCATACAAGGCTGTATTTTACCAAGGGCTGTCAATGAGACTTAAAGATGACCTGGTTTCCAGGGAACTTCCTGATTCTCTTGAGGATTTAATTACTCTTACTGTTAAAGTGGATACTCGTCTAAGGGAGCATCAAGTCGATAGAGAGCGCAGTAAGAGATTCCAACCTACACTAGCCCCACGCTTTCAAAGACCTTTGTTGCCTGCACCGTCCCAACAGTCTTATACTACTCCCCCGGAGGAGCCAATGCAAGTTGGAAGTGCTTGTCTCTCTGAGCAAGAAAGACTTCATAGATGGATGGCGGGTCTATGTCTGTACTGTGGTGGACAATCTCACGTTGCCAATACCTGTCCTGTGAGGCCTAAGGGTTCTTTTCCCCAAGGTAAAGACAAGGTAACGCGAGTTGGGGGCGTTACTTCTCAATTACAAGAGAACTCTCACAGGTTTCTTCTGCCTTTTCAGATTCGCTGGACACTAAGACGATTTTCGGCTCTGCTTTCATCGACTCTGGGGCTGCCTGGAATTTCATGGATGCTCTCTTTGCCAAGTATATGGATGTTCCCTTATATCCATTGTCTTCTCCTCTTCGAGTTACTGCCTCTTACGTCCGAGTTTATCTCCATGACGACAGGGGAATTACCTGTGCAGGTTGGGACATTGCATAAAAAAAAGTTATCGTTCCTGATTATTTCCTGCCCTTCTGTTCCAGTCGTCTTGGGTCTTCCCTGGCTGCGCTTGCATAACCCCATCATTGATTGGTGTTCTGGACAGATCTCTCGTTGGAGTCCATTCTGTCAACAGCACTGTCTTCCTGCTAAACCTCTCCAGAAGGTGAATATCTCCACTACAGATTCAAAGACGCTGCCCCCCTTCTACAAGGAATTCTCGGATGTCTTCTGTAAAAAGTCAGCAGAGTTCCTTTCCCCACACCGTAGTTATGACTACCCAGTCAACCTCCTTCCAGGAACCATGCCCCCTAGAGGTCGCACTTATCCTCTCTCTCCAGCAGAGACTACCGCCATGAAAGACTATATCCAAGAAAATCTCCAGTGGGGATTTATTCGTCCCTCTACCTCTCCCGCAGGGGCTGGTTTCTTTTTCATGGAGAAGAAGGATGGTGGGCTACGTCCCTGTATTGACTACCGGGGAGTTAATAAAATTACTGTTAAAAATCGTTATCCTTTGCCTTTGATCACAGAAGTTTTTGACCAACTGAAAGGGGCTAAGATCTTCACAAAGTTGGATCTACGCAGGGCATACAACCTCATCCGCATTCATGAGGGTGACGAATGGAAGACTTCAACACTCGAGATGGGCACTACGACTATCTCATAATGCCCTTTGGCCTCTGTAATGCCCTCGCCACCTTTCAGGAATTCGTGAACGACATCTTCCGGGATCTCTTGGGGAAATTCGTGGTCGTGTACCTAGATGACATCCTGATCTTCTCCAAGGACCTAGAAGGCCATTGCTCCCAGGTTAAGGAGGTACTCTCTCGTCTGAGGAATAACTCTCTCTTTGCCAAGATGGAGAAATGTGTCTTTGAGGTATCCAAGATCCCTTTCCTAGGTTACATCATCTCCCCTGATGGATCCCACCAAGGTGTCCGCAATCCAGGAGTGGCCCCTTCCACTGAGTACCAAGGCGATTCAGAAATTCATTGGATTTGCCAATTATTATCGACAGTTTATTAAGGGATTTTCCTCCAGCATTGCACCTATTCTTGCCCTTATCCGTAAAGGAGGTAAACCCAACTCATGGCCCCCGTCAGCTGTAGAAGCATTTCAGTCCCTGAAGGATGCCTTCACTTTGCTGCCTTGGTCCTTCGTCATCCTGATCCTGAATTACCCTTTTTTATTGAGGTGGATGCCTCTGAGCTTGGAGCTGGTGCTATCCTGTCCCAAAGACATTCTGCTGACAGGAAACTTCACCCTTGTGCCTATTTCTCCAAAAAGTTCTCTCCTGCAGAGCAAAATTATGACGTGGGGAATCGTGAACTCTTGGCAGTCAAGCTTGCTCTCGAGGAGTGGCGTCACCTCCTTGAAGGTTCTTTGATCCCGGTCACGATTTATACTGACCATAAGAATTTAGAATTCATACAAGCTCTCAAGAGACTGAATCCTCGACAGGCAAGGTGGGCTCTCTTCTTTTCCCGCTTCAACTTTATCCTGACTTACTGCCCTGGCTCCAAGAATCGTAAGGCTGATGCTCTTTCCCGAAGCTTTTCCCCAGCTGGTCGTTGTTCTGAAAAGCAAGAGCCAATAGTTCCTCCTGTCAAGATCATTGCTTCCCTGTTTCCTCGATTTGCTGAACAAATCTTGGCTGGCCAGTCTTCTGCTCCTACCAATACTCCCATTGGGATGGCATTTGTACCCCCCTGAGCTTCGTCTGCCCATCCCGCAACAGACTCATTTTTCCCGGCAGGCTGGACATCCTGGTCCAGAAAAGACTCTAGAGTTATTACGACGCCTTGTTTGGTGGCCGACTATTCGTGAAGATGTTAAAGACTTTGAGGCTGCCTGCACCATTTGTGCCACTTCCAAGGCTAGCCATTCTCGCCCTTGTGGATTATTACATCCTCTTCCCATCCCCGAGGGGGGGGGACTGTCAGGGTCCCCGCTGATGCCGCCTGGAGCGCTCAGAAGCACGTCTTCTCCCAGCGGCGAAAGATCCAAAATGGCTGACTTACACATACTATGGCTTTTGGTTACACTGGACTGACAAACTACTAGTATGGTAGGACCCTTGGGTGAATTTTTGATTTGCGTTTTACATGTACCTATGAATCTGATGTAATACTTTATCAGTGGGTAGATCCAAATAGGATAATACCTTGTAGAGTTTATACATACACATGGCCACTAGTAGGAGCTGGTGTAGCAGGTCACATGATGTGGTGTGGGGTTGTAATGTTGACTTAAGGAGTATCACAATCTATGTTCTGTTAATTGCAAAAGAGGAAGGACCCATGTGGTCTGAAACATGTTGTGCTATGCATCTCCAATAAACTAATTTCACTACTTAGCTCTCCAGTGAACCTTTCATTATACACGATAATGAACTAAGAGCCCTTACACATGTGCATTTCTTTCTGTGTTCCCCTATGGTCCATCTTTCATGCAGTCCAATGCACATTATAAGGAAGCTGTGCTAGTGTCTTGCTTACTTATGCTTTACAATATTTACACTGTGATACAGATTATTAATGCTGTCATTTATTTATAAAGCTCCTACATATTCCACAGCACTGTACAATGGATTAAAGGAGAAAGCAAACAGAAGAGAAACAAATTACAAACAATGGAATAAGCATAATCAAACAAAGAATTAGAGCTTAGAGTTTCCTGACCATTTACATTTAAAATTTGATAGAGTTAAAACCTTGCCATTTTGCATCTGCTACCACATTTCAACTATGGTTTTGCTATAGTACCATTGGATATATTCCATTAGTGGCCCTACTCAGCTGAATACTCCCCAAAATATGACAGAACACACCCTTGGGTCTTTAATATAGTCCTTATCAACTAAATTCTTTATCTAAGACATTGTTGTTCAGCTGTACCTATCCGCTATATCTTGTGTTTGGGGGCCAAGTTATAATAACATTATTTCATACAAATAATTCTATAGAGACAATATACAAACTAGGGATATAAAATAGTAACTGGCATCTGATAAAATGTTGTTTTGCCTTGCATCTGATAAAAGTGACCTGTAAAAAAACTGTATATTGTATCTTGATTAAGCTGTGCTACAGCTGTCATCACTTGAACATTGGTACTGGAATTGTGTACTATTCATTTATGAATACTGTGCTGTATAAAAGCAGAAGGGAGATCCTGACCTTGTGGTGACAGTTGTTTGATTTTATTTTCAAGTACTATAGTGCAGTATAACTACTATAGTCCACCTTGTAGAGGCATAAGCAGCTATGATGCTTCAGTACCTTTGTCAATGCCCTCTGCCTATCAGCATGCATATTATTCCTCTTACTTATATAATGTACAGTGTTGCCATTGACTCTCGCTTATATATGTTTGGAGTGTCAGTACACACTATAACTCACTGCAGACAATATATTCTGAGCACTAATATCCTCCATCACTATATAATGTATTGTGGTGCCAGAACCCATTGGCAGTTGCTTTATATTTAATAAAATTCCGCTACTCTCCGTTCATTTCTATGGGATTTTTAAAAGAGTATTTATCAGTGAGTGAAAGTAAAAGTTCATCCTTTAAATAAAATACGCCTTTCAAAATCCCATAGAAATGAATGGAGAGTGGCAGAATTTCACTCTAGAGGACTTTGGCAATCTCTAACTTCACTTTTTGATAAATATACCCCACTGTATTTAATATTTATGTAAGTATCCACAGCTTCCTACTGTTTTAAATTCAAATATACTTCCTAAGTATTTATCTAAGATAAGTGGTCTGTATATAATGTGCTATATATAATGTGTTTGTGGTATCAATAACCACTGCCTCACTGTGTATAGTTTGCTATATACAGTGAAGGTATATAGTGGACCAGTGTTTCTAATTGTATTGTGGGCACCAAGTACTAAAGTACTTGGAACCCATAACCTCTTTTAGTATGTACTGTACTTAGGGAAACAGTGCCCACTGTGTTACATAATCTAATTACGTACATGGGTGCCAGTGGTTACAGCCTCTCACTGTATATAATTTACATGGGATGTCTCTTACAGTAACTAATATACTTTGATGTGCCAGTACCAACTGCCTCTAACTGCATATAATTTTCTTGGGATACCAGCTCCCACAGCAAATAACACTATTTTCACGTGGCTCAAAACAGGCAAAAGAGAAGTGAACTACAGAGCACTTATTCCTGTTTTGTTCCAACTGGGAAAGCGTAGACTTCTTAGTCTTTCAGCTATTCATGTCCCATTTTGACTTCCGGAGTCTACAGTTATTTTACAATTATATTCAACTCTATGGATTATCCATATGTGGACATTTTAACACCACCTTCAATGCAGCCCTTCTAGATGAATTTTCTAGACATGTTCCTGAATTTTCAAGATATTTGGTAATGCTATTTAAAACATAGTTATTTAGCTGCTGATTGTGAACGAGATGTTACATAGTTGAATACTTTCATTTAAATAGTGTATCATTCCATGTTTATTCTTACAAACATATCAGGGAAAGACATTTGGAGAATTCTTCTTTAATCTTTTGCTCCTCCTTCTCTTAACGTTGAACTCATTAGCACCTGGCTAACTGCACTATTTGCCTAATTTAGGGAGATTGTTTTGGATTGGCAAGAGCAGTTAAAGGAGTGTTCATTACACACAAGTATGCTAGAGTGTAATTAAGTAAAAGTTGTAATTGTCCCATTTGTTTTGACATTAGGTGTGAAATGTGACCAATTGGTTCTCTCCAGGTTGCTGAAGTAGGGGATAAGGAAGTTAAAGGACCAGTAACATCAAAAAAAAATATTTAAAAATTCGTTAGTGCACAACGAAAAATAAACACCAAGACAAATTAAACTTTTAAATAGCAAAGCCTTTATTAAGAAATAACTTACAGATTGTCCACTTCCTGTCCTCTTCAGAAACGGCGAAAAGGCGACCATCCATACAGCAGAGATCGATTTCTCCTCCCTGGCAATTCTACTGACAGGCATCGTCCTTCATCCTCCTCCCGGTGTCACGGGCTTTCCTCTCCTGCAAGCGCAGTAGTCTTTCTCCCGTATCATCAGTGCAGCGGCCAGTAATAGCTTGAGCTCCGAGTTCTACAAGTGAAACTATGAATACTCCATTCGGACCTGAGTACGCGGACGCAGTAGTCTTTCTCCCGTATGCGTTTGTGTCACTCGCCCTCACTCTGGCTACTCTTCATCCTCTGGAGGGAACTGACCACTTCTGCCATGTTAGGGGAGCAGCACCCAGCCTGCCGGCTCCCCCCATCATCATCCGCACAGCATGTTCATCAGCTCCACTGACTCCTATGCTCATCCGAAGGCACCCTCTCTTCCCTGCAATCCACGAGCAGGCGGCCGCGGGAGTCCACCACCCCCTCAATCGGTAGAGGCGTCTGGGATTGGCCGGGGAACTTTACGGGAGACCGGAAGCGTTCAGAGAAGTTCCGTGCTGGATAATGTCTGTGGCCCGCGACGCAAACGCAGCAGCTGTCTGCGCTGAGGGATGAGCTGAGGGATGAGCTGAGGGACTACGTTTCAGAGCACTGGCTTGGTCCGTGTGCTCAGGTCCGAATGGAGTCTTCATAGTTTCACATATAGAACTCGGAGCTCAAGCTATTACTGGGCGCTGCACTGATGATACGGGAGAAAGACTAGTGCGCTTGCAGGAGAGGAAAGCCCGTGACACTGTTGCTGCTGGACACCAGGATGAGGATGAAGGACGATGCCTGTCAGTAGAATTGCCAGGGAGGAGAAATCGATCTCTGCTGTATGGATGGTCGCCTTTTCGCCGTTTCTGAAGAGGACAGGAAGTGGACAATCTGTAAGTTATTTCTTAATAAAGGCTTTGCTATTTAAAAGTTTAATTTGTCTTGGTGTTTATTTTTCGTTGTGCACTAACGAATTTTTAAATATTTTTTTTGATGTTACTGGTCCTTTAATTCAGATACTTAAAGGGATACTGTCATGGGAAAAAAAAATGTTTTCAAAATGAATCAGTTAAAAGTGCTGCTCCAGCAGAATTCTGCACTGAAATCAAAAGAGCAAACAGATTTTTTTATATTCAATTTTGAAATCTGACACGGGGCTAGACATATTGTTAATTTCCCAGCTGCCCCAAGTCATGTGACTTGTGCTCTGATAAACTTCAATCACTCTTTACTGCTGTACTGCAAGTTGGAGTGATATCACCCCCCTCCCTTTCCCCCCCCCAGCGGCCAAAAAAAAGAACAATGAGAAGGTAACCAGATAACAGCTCCCTAACACAAGATAACAGCTGCCTGGTAGATCTCAGAACAGCACTCAATAGTAAAAACCCATGTCCCACTGAGACACATTCAGTTACATTGAGAAGGAAAAACAGCAGCGTGCCAGAAAGCATTTCTCTCCTAAAGTGCAGGCACAAGTCACATGACCAGGGGCAGCTGGGAAATTGACAAAATGTCTAGCCCCATGTCAGATTTCAAAATTGAATATAAAAAAATCTGTTTGTTCTTTTGAGGAATAGATTCAGTTCAGAATTCTGCTGGAGCAGCTCTATTAACTGATTCATTTTGAAAAAATGTTTTTTCCCATGACAGTATCCCTTTAAGGCCACTGCCAGATGTAGCGGTCTTTGGCATGCTCCTCCGCTACTCAGTCACTGCCTGCACCCGTATACATTACCTTGGCCTGGGTGCAGTGAAGTCTGTGCCTCTCTGCCTCTCCAACAGTGGTGGAAGATTTTGCTGCAATGCTCGCATGTCACTGTGCATTTGCTATTCTTTTAAATTAAGACTAAACCAATAGATATTTTGTAATGTTTCCATACCTGCACAACCTCTTTGAGGACCAATTTTTGTAACACATTTGGATGTTGTACCAGCATATTATTTCATATACATGAAAGAGGCTCCAAAAGGGAGTGCAGAAGGGTTAGTACCCAGGGTGTCTCCTACCACCTTAGGGAATCAAGCAGATAGGCTCAGGGATAGAGTGATCCTAAGTAGGGATGTAGCGAACGTCGGAAAAAAAGTTCGCGAACATATTCGCGAACTTGCGCAAAAACGCGAGCGGTTCGCGAACGGTTCGCGAACCCCATAGACTTCAATGGGAAGGTGAACTTTAACATCTAAAAAAGACATTTCTGGCCAGAAAAATGATTTTAAAGTTGTTTAAAGGGTGCAACGACCTGGACAGTGGCATGCCAGAGGGGGATCAAGGGCAAAAATGTATCTGAAAAATCTGCCTGTGTGTGCTTGGAAGAGATAGTGTAGGGGGAGAGCTGTTAGTGATTTCAGGGACAGATGATAGTAAGTTTGCTGGCTAGTAATCTGCTTGATACTGCTCTGTATTGGAGGGACAGAAGTCTGCAGGTATTTGAGGGACATTTTAGCTTAGGTAGCTTTGCTGGCTAGTAATCTACTGTTCTCTTTAAACAACTGCCATACGTTGACCTTGTAGGCATTGTTTGCCCAGTTTTTTTGGACGCAGCCACTGAAGCACAGTTGCCAGAAAAAATATGCCATATAAATGCTGAAAATAGTAATTTTTCGCCATACGTTGACCTTGTAGACATTGTTTGCCCAGTTTTTTTGGTTGCAGCCACTGAAGCACAGTTGCCAGAAAAAATATGCCATATAAATGCTGAAAATAGTCATTTTTTGCCATACGTTGACCTTGTAGGCATTGTTTGCCCAGTTTTTTTGGTCGCAGCCACTGAAGCACAGTTGCCAGAAAAAATATGCCATATAAATGCTGAAAATAGTAATTTTTTGCCATATACGTTGAGTCAACGTATGGCAAAAAATGACTATTTTCAGCATTTATATGGCATATTTTTTCTGGCCTCTGTGCTTCAGTGGCTGCGGCCAAAAAAACTGGGCAAACAATGCCTACAGGGCAAATAATGCCTAAAAGGTCAACTTATACACTACTACAGCGATGGATACGGATTACGTAAAATATATTATGGCTGCTTGAAAAAAGTCACTCCGGTGTTTTTTCTGGAGACGGTAATATTATGGATATTTAGACAGAATGTGAACAAGGTCACACAGCTAGATGGCAGTTGGTTGAATAACACACTGGGCAAAAAATGCCTACAGGGCAAATAATGCCTAAAAGGTCAACTTATACACTACTACAGCGATGGATACGGATTACGTAAAATATATTATGGCTGCTTGAAAAAAGTCACTCCGGTGTTTTTTCTGGAGACGGTAATATTATGGATATTTAGACAGAATGTGAACAAGGTCACACAGCTAGATGGCAGTTGGTTGAATAACACACTGGGCAAAAAATGCCTACAGGGCAAATAATGCCTAAAAGGTCAACTTATACACTACTACAGCGGTAGTAAAATAAAAAAAAGTAAAATAAAAAAAAATGAATATTAAAAAAAAAAATTAAAGTTGGTGCTGCTGAACTACTAGGAGCAGCAGATTAGCACACCAGTCCCACTCCCCAACACTGCTAGACTAATAGCACTGGGCTCTTATAGTAGTAGTAGTAGTAGTAGTAAAACAACAAAAAAATAAATAAAAGCAGTCCTTACAAGGACTACTGTTATTGCAGCAGTCAGCAGATGAGATCAGAAGCAGGACAGCTGCCCACAGCAGCTACATACAGAGCACTGCAGTAGAAGGTAGATTACTAGCCAGCAAAGCTACCTAAGCTTAAATGTCCCTCAAACCCCTGCAGACTTCTGTCCCTCCAATAACAGAGCAGTATCAAAACGATTACTAGCCAGCAAACTTTCAACTGTCCCTGAAATCACTAACAGGCAGCAGCTCTCTCCCTACACTATCTCTTCAGCACACACAGGCAGAGTGAAAAAACGCTGCAGGGCTTCGGTTTTTATAGGGAAGGGGAGTGGTCCAGGGGAGAGCTTCCTGATTGGCTGCCATGTACCTGCTGGTCTGGGGTGAGAGGGCAAAAAAAAGCGCCAACAATGGCGAACCCAAAATGGCGAACGTCGCGCGACGTTCGCGAACTTCCGGCGAGCGCGAACACCCGATGTTCGCGCGAACAAGTTCGCCGGCGAACAGTTCGCGACATCTCTAATCCTAAGAGCAGTACTGTGAGGGTGTTAAACTCTGGGGACTGGACACTTGCTAGTGTGTACTACCACTGGTGGCCATCCACAGGCACATTTTAGTTGCAGATTCTGCTCCTTCAGTTCGAGTTTGCAGCTTATCTGTCTGTGTATGGAGTAGTCTGACATTAAAAATCTTGTTGGTGCAATTATCACATTGGCTTGTATTCGCCCTTACAGCCCGTATCCCCACTGTTGTGATCCTCACATCTACTGGCGTTTCCTAACTTACACATCTACATCCACATGACCTTCAGCAATGCTGTATTCATCAGAGAAATGCAGATCCTTATGCTCCAGACCTGCACCTACAGGCACTGACAGCAGGGCAAAGTGTGAAAACATTCTTTTATGCACATTGCACATTGTCACGGATACGGTACTTCCAGCCGCTCGTGACTTTAGTTGTGACTATCAGGGGTCACTAACTCAGTCTTTCACACACCTTGCACACAGGTTAGATTAACACAAAAGCACCCCAAACACCAACCAACACCCACAAAACTCATTCACTGCCACGATCTATCATTAACAGGCTATATAAACCTAATGTGACTATTCCCCTGTTCGCTGTAACAGGTAATAACTCACTACACCAATGCATTAAACACTCTCTCACTATAGTCAGTTAGTTCCTACTGATTTAACAAGTACTCCAGCACACCAAGGGTTAATTAGCATACAGGCAGACTAGCGTTTCTATTCAGCATGCAGATGGTTAAGGCTCACAGGTATACACGTTCAGGCTAGGTTCGTTTAGAGAACCAAAGACAAACTTATAAAGTAATCTCTTTAATATTATAAAAGGTATAACAGTGCAATTAATGAAAAGATGTTACAAAAAGAGACATACATTCAATAATACAATTACAAACAGTTTATAAAATAAAAAGGAAAACATGGAAAACCTATACTTAACTCCAAAGGTATAGAATTCCTGGTCCTGGAGGCAAGGGGAAACAAATGGGATAACTTCCAATCGCAATTGGTCCTCCTAAGTAAATCCAATTCTTAGTCAGAAGAGCTGACTATTTATCAGTGATTTCATGACAACAGGTAACTGCACACTCCCCCCTCCCTCAGGAATGCAAGGGGGTGTGACTTAGCAGGACACAGATTGAGCTTTTATGACCTTCTGTGAGTAGGAACTGGACCAAGAATATAATGACCATAACTCCTTATAGGAACATATGATAGAGATGATATTATATTCATTGGTTATTAATTCTCTCATGGATTCCATAGATACTAAACATCAATAATGTGTAACCTGCCCCTGCCCAGATATTCACACATTCATGTGATATACAGAGTACCAAACCTAGTCATGTTTGGACTCATCTGAAAGCTGAAATCACGTTGGACCCATCATCAGTTTTTTATACTGTTGGTACAACAAGTATGGGTTCTGTGAGGATAAATATGTTTTAGGATATGTTATATGTGACATTCACTTCACCTGTGAGGGGCCTTGCTGGGAACTTTAAGCTCTTCCTCCTTGGCTTTACCCCCTCCACATGGAATGGCTCTTATCGGTCAGGCCTTGGAGAAAGGCATAATAGGTTGTGACCCTGTTACAAATGGCTCCAGACCTTGGTGAAGAAAGGCCTGCTATGTGTCTGATTTAGGTACTGGCAGAAATGTTTTTCATGACACATTGGCCTGGTTTATTAACTCTATTGGGCCTGTCTCATGACACACCCTGACATGCCATCCATAAATAAGCCCTATAGGCGCATGAAGAGTTTGAAGGAATATGCCCTATGGGGGCATTCAAGTATATAATTACTTCCCCCAGAGGCAAGGGGGGAAACCTTGCTTCACTGGGCATGTTGCCAGAGAGTTCAATGTCCTAGAAATTTGGCCACTGACAACACACTCTAAGTGCAAAATGGGATAAGCAATGGGGAGTTGAATTTATGTCATTATGTCTGCTGTATCAATAGCCCCAAAAACACCACATGAGAGTGGTTTAAGGCAGAATATAATAGAAGAAGTGGGTGTTGTACTAAGTGGGGACTCTGTGAATAATTGAGGAGTTGACCAGTAATGTATGGATGCACAAGAAAAGAGAGGTAGAGAGGTGCATGTTGGGCTGTAAAAGTCATGAGCATGATTTTGTAAGTTATTCATTGCTTAATGGGCAGCCATGAAGAATTCAAAAGCTGAGGGGTGGAAAAGGATTCTAGCAGCAGACTGCAGTGGAGAGGTGAGATTTAGGGAGGCTGATTAGTAGCAAGTTGCACTAGCCTATGAGGACTGGATGAGGGCATGGAGGAGAATCTTAGCTGTTGCTAAAGCTATGGATTTTGTCAATATGCTACATTGTCAGTATTTATTTATAGTGCTAACATGCTTACACAGCCATTTCAGAGACTGTTCTTTATTAACATCAGTCCCTGTCCCAATGTAGGATGCTGTGAAATGTGATTTTTAAAAAAAAATAAATAAAAAAAAATACTGCAGTCGTGGTGTGCTATTTCTGATGTATTTCTGTAATAATATTATATATGTATATATTATAGTATAGTGATAATATAATGATGTAATGCAGTTTCAATACAGCTGGATTTTAAAACACTGATATGATGTGTTACAGAAACTCTATGTATATTTAATTTTTGGTACAAAACTTTTTATTGTGGCCTTAAGAACCCACCCACACAATAGTACCATGCTCACTACACATATGCACAGATGGATGAATCCATAGTTCCAAGAATACAGAACTGACCTCACCAGCAGCTCCTGGGATCCATTATCCTGGAATTCTTTGCTGTCTTGGTAACAGAAAAATAATACATGGTACTCTGCAGTTCAGCAAAATTGGCAAGGGTGCAATAAAAACATAAGACTTTACAGCAGGGAGGCTACAAAAACTGAAAATGTCAACATTGTTTTCTTTTTAACCCTTTTATTATGGCAAGCTACAATACATTGGTTGAAAATGCTGATAAATCTTGTATTCAAGTTTTTATTTCACTTTACAATGTGAATTTTTCGCTGCTACTCTCTTCTTATCTACAGCTGTCTGCACACAAACATCAGGGCAGCTGAATTATGCAGTTTTACATAGAGAATTGGGTTGTTGTAAAGGTTTTTTTGCTAAGCTGTGTCTCCAATTGTGTGAGTTTGGCTGTGACCTGCTTGGGAAAACACCAACTATGGTCAGCAGGGCCGGAACTAGGGGTTCATGGTTTTTAATAGTTTTTCAATTTTATAAAAATTTTCCAACCCCCTCTTGTCCGTGATTCATACTGCAGGCAGAAGCACACTCCTCACCTTGGTAGCTGCTGGCACAGGTACATGTTTCTGGGCAATATCTTGGCTTCTGCTTGCACAGGTAAACAGATGATTATGTGCAATATGATGAATTTTTGGCTGCTGCTGGCACAGGTACATATTTGGGGACACTATGATGGATTTTTGGCTCCTGCTAGCACAAGTACATATTTGCTGGCACAGGTATAGATTGGGGGCAATATGAGGGATTGGCTGCTGCTGGCTCAAGTACATGGGTCAATATGGTGGCTGCTGGCACTGGTACACAGATTTTTGGGACAATGTAATGGATAGTTGGCTCCTGCTGGCACAGGTACAAATCAGGGGCAATATGATAGATTTTTTGGGCTGCCGCTGGTATAGGTACAGATTGGGGGTAACAATAAGAAGGATGTTTTGACTTATGCTGGCACAGGGGGATTTGGGGACAATCTGGGGGGATTGACTGCCATTGGCATAGGTACAAATGGGGGCAATATGATAGGTGCTGGCACAGGTACAGGGGGCAATATGAATGGTAAGATGCTTATTCCAAAGCTTTAGGTTTTACATCTCTCTAATCACCTCTTCATCTCTGCCTTACAGGGGTGATTCTCTCCTCCCTGCCGCCTGAGGCAGCTCCTGCGATGCCGCCCCTCCTCGCTCCCCAGCGTAATAGACCAACAGTGCCCCTGCTGCCCTATTAAATCATCAACACAACTTTTTCTGACAGTATATTTTAAGAAGAAAGGTGGCATACCTAGAAATGGTGTGTTGATATCTTAAAGTGGCACTACATCCCCAGATTTGGTTGGTTAGTTTAGCCAGTTTTAGCTATACTCAATGATTTATTAAATGCAGGGCAGTTTGCACAGTGCAAAAAATGGACACGGTGTGCCATGTTTACTGCAGTTGTATCAATTATCTCAATGCAGGAATGGATTTGTGTGCTGGCCACAAAGGCACAGGCCTAGGGCGGCAAAGATCTTGGGGCTGCCCACTAGCCACATCTGCACAGGGGACTGGACAGGTGATTATGTCAGCTGTTTGAATTTCCCACCCACCCAGTCCCCTGTGCAGCCAAACAGATCAGCAGTGGCAGCAGTAGCAGCAGTGGGCCAAGGTAAGGGAAGTACTAACTGGAAGGGGTGCAAGAAGGGGAAATGAGTGTAGGGGGCAGTGTTTGCGAGTGCAGGGGGGGGGCATGGTATGCCATTGTGGGGACCAAGTAGGCCAAAGGGCACACCAGATTTAAATCGAATTTCGAAGTGTTTTTTTGGCTACTTCGACCATCGAATGGGCTACTTCGACCTTCGACTACGACTTTGAATCGAACGATTCGAACTAAAAATCGTTCGACTATTCAACCATTCGAAGTACTGTCTCTTTAAGAAAAAACCTCGACCCCCTAGTTCGCCACCTAAAAGTTACCGAACTCAATGTTAGCCTATGGGGAAGGTCCCCATAGGCTTGGCTAAGTTTTTTTGGTCGAAGGATAATCCTTCGATCGTTGGATTAAAATTCCTTCGAACCGTTCGAAGGATTTAATCGTTCGATCGAACGATTATTCCTTCGATCGTTCGATCGAAGTATTTGCGCAAAATCCTTTGACTTCGATATTCAAAGTCGAAGGATTTTCATTCCCCAGTCGAATATCGAGGGTTAATTAACCCTCGATATTCGACCCTTGATGAATTTGCCCCTTAATGTATTAGTGCACATTTTTATAAAATGCAATAAAAAATGTTCTCATATTTTTAAAGTTTTTAAAAATAAATGTCTCCTCTCTTAATTATCTCAGTTGCAAAATATATCCAGTTAGAGGTTAAGCACTCAAAGGGGTTTGCAGGAGCATCCCAAGGCTGGGTAAAATATAAAAGTAAAATGAAGGTGCCACTGATCTGGATAAATTTATTACACACATAAAAGAGAGGAAGGGCATTTGTGTCCAAAACAATTTGTAACACTAATAAAGTAGGCAGCATGATTCAACCATGTTATATGCTCTTCCATAAAATTAATTTTATTGTAACATGTACAAGTGAGGGATTGATGAAAGCACATTCCCTAGCCCGGTATTTATTTTATTTATAATACACAAAAGCCATGAATATCTTGTAAATTATATCCTTATAAAGGTGAGTAGTGATGTCATCAGTTATAAACGGTGAGTAGTAATGTAATTACTGTCACATGACTCACTAAAATTTGTGTATTATAATTAATAAAGTACCCCCAGTTGTAAAATATGAGGATATTATAAGTTACCTCGGAGTTCCATGACCTGTATAAAAACACTCGGCCTTCGGCCTCGTGTTTTTATATGGTCATATATATATATACTTTATTCACTATATATTTTTTTATGTATTATGCGCCCAGACCTTTTAGGATAGGCAGTTCATATCAACCAGGAAAAAACGGTTTTGCATTATATTAACCATTTTACCAAGATAAGACCTGTGAGTGCAGATTTCTGGCATCACATGGGCACCAGGAAATAGAAATTGCCAGGCCCAAAGTTATCACATTCTAAATGAATGCACGAAACATTTTTCCTGAATTTATTTATAGCATAGTCCATTTAGGATTAATTTCTCTCATGATTTAAAAATCCAAAAATCTTTTCCTTAATTGCCACACCCCTTTTGCAAATTCCCCTTCCCCTAGCCGTCCTCCTCAGCCAATAGGCGGCATCTATCTATGTCCTATCTTTCTTTGTCCCTCCCACATGTATCAATCTCTGATACTCCGCAGCCTGTACTTTTTTGTCCTTCTCCATAAACCTTATGTGGAGTCTCTGTCTCTTTAGTAAGTTGTGCATAGTTATGCACGGTATCCGCGTACACTATATTTTTCACTTATATCGATAAATCACTCTGAGACGTAGGGTGGAGTTTCCTAACGTTTCAGTGTCTTTCACATTTTTAGGGTAGGGACACACTGGGCGATTTGGAGAGTTTTAGTCGCCTGGCGACTAATCGCCGCGACTTTTCTCCCCGAATGCCTCCCCTCGCTCTGCGCCTGGCTAAAATGAAAAATCGCCTGCGCTAATCACACGCGGCGATTCATTTTCCGAAATCGCCCGAAGTTGCCTCACGAGGAAACTTCGGGCGACTTCGGAAAACGAATCGCCGCGTGTGATTAGCGCAGGCGATTTTTCATTTTAGCCAGGCGCAGAGCGAGGGGAGGCATTCGGGGAGAAAAGTCGCGGCGATTAGTCGCCAGGCGACTAAAACTTCCCAAATCGCCCAGTGTGTCCCTACCCTTAGTGTCAGGAATTGAAATAATCCAGCTGTTTAATGCTGGCTCTGCCTGTTGTGAATGATCAGAAGTGATTGGAAGCGTAGCCCCCAGCGACAAAGTCTGACGGGAGACAGTTTCCTATGTTGCTAGTTCCACTGCTCAGTCTTTGTGTGCAGTTTGGTACAGCCAGCAGTGTAACCCCTGTCTGTAAGGCTGCCGATACATTTTCTATATACTAGTATGTTAAAGTACATCTGCCGAGCAATGTCATTAACCCCTAGCACACTACCTCGCTCCATCCATGGCTTGTATGTATGCATCACTCAACCACAATGTGTTTGAACGCATTGTTTTTTTTCTATGCCTTAGTAATTTGGTAGTAGGCTTCCTCCAGTGACTGTACTAATGGTCACTGCTAATTCTCTGCTTATCATTCACATGTAGGTATAAAGTTCCTGCAGCTGTCTACTATAAGCTGTGTATAGTGCTCCTGACTGTGTATTGTGTATGCCCTGCCCCCTGCATCTGCTTTTTCCTTCAGTTCTTAAATTAGTAGCTCACCATTGAATTAACATGTAGAGTGTAGAGAGTGATATTCTTTTTTTATTCATTGTGGTTCTTGAGTTATTTCGTTTTTTTCAGCAGCTCTCCAGTTTGCAATTTCAGCAGTCTGGTTGCTAGGGTCCAGATTGCTAGCAACCATGCATTGATTTGACTAAAGGCCCCCATACACGGGCCAATAAAAGCTGCCGACAGACCAAGTCAGCAGCTTATCGGCCCATGTGTAGAGCCCCCCGACAGGCTTTCCCAATCGATATCTGGCCGAAAGTCGGGCAGATGACGATTGGGCAGGTTAGAAAATCCCGTTGGATCACAGATGCATCTTTTCGTTGTGGGCAATGTGGGCATATCAGGGAGAGATCTCTCTGTGTATAGCCACCTTTAGAGACTGAATTATAAATAAGAGAGGGCCTGAATAGAAAGATGAGTAATAAAAGGTAGCAATAACAATACATTTGTAGCCTTATAGAGCACCATTAAAAAATAAATAATGATGACGAATTGGGAAATTGCTTAGAATTGGCCATTCTAAAACATATCAAAAGTTAACCTAAAGGTGAACTACCCCTTTAACCCCTTGAAATACCCACTCGTGCTTTAAAAGTAACTCATGCAACGTAAAACGTTGTCACAGTGCAGTGAAACACGTTACTTACTATTACTCTACGAAAACTTTACTGCAGCACAAAAGGTTTGGTGTAGCACGTTTCACGTGCTCCCCGTAGAACATAGCTGCGGTTCACTCTGTGCACTTATGCCCTGTTTTTCCTTTGCAAGATGGTGTAACCCTGTAGTGTTTGAATTGAAAGGCTGTTTATTTACTGCTAATTAGTAATAGCATGTTATTTTATTGAATATACAGTTCCTTGGCATCGTCTGCGACTACACAGATTTGTCACAGCCTTTAGACCTTTGCAGCTGCCTATGCAGATGAGCGGAATCATCTATCCAATCAAATTCTACCTGGGCGGGACAGCTGAGTCACATAGCGGATTACGAGGCTGGGGGAGAAATAAGGGAAAAGTTGAGCTGGGAGAAGTTTGCAGCAATGCCCTTACTGAGCACTCTGCCGAATTCCTGTAGGAAGGAAAGATAGGGGGGCAGAAAGAAAGGAAGAGAGGAAGAAACTGGAAGGAGAAGTAAAGGATTGTGCTTGAGAGGAGGGGGCAGAAGCTGCTGTGCATTTTGTTTTGGGGGGGCAAAATGAGCCTGTTGTCAGCTATTGATACCACTGCTCCAGTATACCAGCCTGCCCAGCTCCTGAACTGGGTTTATTTATCTCTGCAAGACACACATCAAACCAGCGCCTTTGATGCCTTCAGACCAGAGTCCAGTTCTGCCTCTCACCCTGATCTCAACAGCTACTCCAAAAGCCCCCCAGATCTGAGTTCCTCCATCCACTCCAGCTATCTGAGCAGTTTTCTGCAACTCCAGAGGACTGAGGTGTGTCCCTTGATTTCCAGATTTTTTTTCTTCTGTCTGTGTATATATGCCTTTACTCAATTTTCTTTCCTCTTGGGATGTGGGGGGTGTCTCACCCACCCACCCTGGCCTATCCTGCATTTCCTTTGAATCACATTCATTTTTTAGGACATAACGTTTCCATTTTTCATCTTTGTTATTTTCCCATAAAGTGGAATCCCTCTCTCCCAAATGCCAGATACATAGTATCATGCTGACCTTTATTGTACTGTATCTGTTGAACTCTTGAGATTGTGTAACATGCTACTGGCGTAAGTTCTGATTAATAATCATCTTTCTTTTTACATTCCTGATTGCATCCACTTTCTAGCAATGAATTGCATGATACCGTTGCTAAAAAGATAGAAACCACTAATTTGCATAACTAGAAATTACTGGAACCAAGTATTACAGGGTTTCCCTTAAGTTTGAGAATGATATGTTTTTCATTAATTGAAATTGCTTATAACCCAGTGCTCCATTGGGACTCTATGTCTCCTAGTTACAGCAGCAGTCAGTCACACTGCATCTTCTTTAGTTATACCTCTTTAACCAATGTGTGCAGGGCTACACTGCTATTTCATTTATGGTAATGAAAACTACATACTTTCAGACTTTGCTGGTGTGACCCGTTGAGAGCTGTAGATCAGCAACACCTTTTTTTCAAAGTTTGTGTGTCTTGTTTAGTAGATTTGGCCTTTTCTTCCTAAAGTTATCATTGATCCTGCAGACCAGGAACTTTGCTTTAGATATGCGTTACTTTAATACGGCATACCAAATTTTATACTAGTACAGGGCCCCAGAAGGCAGTTTCTGGGTACATAATAATGTACATAATAATTCATTTTTGTTTTATCTATTGTCACTTTCATATTAAAATAGCTAAACACCAGCTACAATATTCTCATATGCCTAAAAACCACAAGAAAATGAATCTAGTTACCCGTGATGTGATAATATACAGTATACTGTGTTTTAGGTGATCTTTCAGTATCTGTCAACATATGTCCAGAATGTCTTTAGTATTGAAAGCAATTTCCAATTAAATGAAGCCTGATATTACTCTGTTAATTGGCTCCTAATAAAATTGACATTTGTGAGTCTGAATGTGATAGGAACTTTAAATTGTTAACCACTAAAATCTCGGAATAGTGCTGAATAATATGTCAGCACTGTTATAATAAACTGGGGGAAACCTCTTACTTGAACTCCTACTCAGGCCATTATTGTTCATAATCTAATTATGGGATAGTACCAATCAGTTAGGGCAAAAATATGACACTTAATTAAATTATCTGATAAATTATCTGGCAGTAAAGTGGTTACATATGGTTATTTGAGCCATTACGGACCGTAATATTTGTGCTATGTAAATAAAGTTTGAAAAAGTATCTGTTCTAGATAAGAGATCAAAGTTAAAGTTTTATTATTTTCTGGATTTAAGTTTTGTGCAGCACATCTAAAAAGGGGAAAAAAACTTCCAGGTCATGTTAGAATAAGCAAGCTCTAAAAACGTGGAAAGAAAAATGTAGGGCACAGTTGCACCATTGGACTTGTTTGGGAAAGTTTGACCCTTTAAAGTTCTGGAAATCTGGTTATGCATTAACACTGGTTCTTGAATTTATTGTTTAAAAAATGTTAAAGGGCAGACAGTATCAATCCAGTATACAGAAATCACAATTAATGTAGCAAATAACAAAATGTGTTTTTCATATGAATAACCAAATGGTTATTTTGTGGGATGTATAGGATATTGCCTAGCCTCCTTTATGACATGGGGTGGGGGAGGGAAGTAATTTTCCAATGCTGTCATCACTTCCTGGTCAAGGAAACTAAAGTGCTGTATAGAGCACTGCCAGAAATATTGCTTCTTCCCAGCTAGCTGAAAAAAGAACACACAGCAAGCAGAATTGTGTAAACTTTTATGTAAAATAATATTTACGTGAAAGCGACAAAGTTGTTCATTACAGCAATGTAGTTGGATTTTTGGCCTAAAAAATTGAAGAACAGGAAAAAGTAACTCCTTTTGCTGTTACAGTACAACCAACTGTCGGTTTTGTGACCATGTGCCTCCTTTTGTTATCTCTAAATGTTGCACTGTTATGTGCAACACAAGAATATATGCTGTTTAGTTTAATATTCTGATTTGGGCCTACACATCAAAGGGAATATAATGATATCCTTTTAAATAATTTGGTTTTGTCAGTAGCTGTAACAAAGTGTATTCTTAATTTAAAAAGAATCTTAAACAGATTATATAATCAAATCTATTTGGAAGGAATGATATATAAAGTCCAATAGTTTAATAATATGTAACTGTACAGTCATTTAAAGCAAAAGTCAAGCCGCTTTTTTATTTTAGTATCCCTGTGTAGCCTACCTTAGTCCCATGTGAACCGCATTAGTTGCGCTTTGAAAAGCGCTCAAGTTTCCCTGCACCGTCGCATTCTTTGAACCATTGCGCACTGACTAACCCGGCGGCCATTTTTTCCTGTATGCGCTCTTCCTGATATCAATGCGCATGTGCCAATAGCCCCATCCTCCTGACCTTTTTTAAAAATAGCTTAGATTTGGGCAGTGCAATAGTTAATCTCTCTGCTCCCTTGCTCTCCTCACTGCAGTCAGATGAAATATGGGCTAGCAGCAGCAGAGCAGAGAGTTAAAACGGCACAATACAGCGCCCATAGCAACAACAAAAGACTATTTTATCTATTTTATCTATTCAGCTTGATTATTTTGCCGACGCTAAACACAGTCATCTGCGCATGTGCTAGATTTTTTTTGTGAACTGCGCATGTTCGTATCGCCAAATTACAGCGCACATTCCTAAGGGAGGGGGGAGAGAGGCTGACAGTGCTGGAAACCAGCCGGAAGAGAAAAACAACAGTGCTTCATAACGGATTACTTGTCAAGGACTGCAGTGGTCGGTATGTAAATCATGCTAAAAGGCTTTTCTCAGATAAAATTTGTGTTAGGGGAGTTGACATGTCCTTTAAGGTTAATAGATACATATAACCATCACTTTGACAGTAATTTTAAATGTGATACATACTTTTAAATAAGAGTGCACTATTTTTCATATGTTTGCACATTTATTGTATGATATTTGTTTGCTGATATTCAGTATATTCAGCTTTTCATTTTCTTATGAGACACGACTTGTAATGCCGCTATACCCGGAAGTGCTGTCATTTCTTGCAAGAGCACAAATGTTTTCTTTGTTATGTTTCTAGTTCTACAAGAGCCTATCTGCAACTGTATTTACTTACACAGCTTCTGCAGTGAAAGGGATTTTGGCACCACCTGTCCTACAGTTTAGTAAAGAACATATATGTACAGGATATATATTTTTAACATTTTTCCAGTCACTATGAGTTCCCTTCTTCTGTAGTCTAATTTTAAGTACAAGGGCAATGATTTCAAGGAACTAAAACAAAATTCAATAGATGTTGGTGCCTACTTCCTGCAATGATATGACTCCAAGAAATCACAGAAGTCATAGGTGCAACTAAATTGCATGTAAAAGCTTACTTATACAAGTGGTAATTATTCTGTTGAACAGATTTAGAAATTCTGTTATTGAGACATTAATGTCATTGGACATCAATGCCTTTGAGACCTGTTCATTTTATTCTGAATTATTTCCATGGCTGGAATTTTTAACAAGATATAACAGATCTCCTTAGATTTTAGATTGTAAACTGCACTGGGGCAGGGTCCGGGGTGAATGATGTAAACTTTCTGTATAGTGCAGTATATGTCAGCTCTGGATAAATAAAAAAAAAATAGTAAATAATTATTATGATTTAAAAAAAAGTCAAGGTTGCAGAACACAAGTCACAAATGTAAACAGAGATTGCTCAGTCCCATGAAGACTGATGCATGTCATATTTGGGCAGTTTCTCGCACTGCAGTGACAGTGTGGAAGTGTATTTGCTTCTGAATCTACTCTCTAAGAAAAAGTAGCTGCTTTCATCCAGTTTATGTGAAAGTTCTTGCTAAACGTCTGAAGTTTTTCTTCACAAGGCTTATGAGACACATTTCAGTACTTCTTGTGGTCTGAGTCCCACCCCCTAAAGGTAAAATGCATATGTGCTTGCAGGTATAAAATTAAATGTGCTGTTTTTAGCAGCCAGGGGAAAGCAAATTCCCTTCCACTGCTCATTCCTAATGCAAGTTTACAGGCACTAATTTGTTAAAGAAAGACATTGTCCAAAATCTAGTCTATTGTATCTTATATAATAGTGACTTTGGGAAAGGCTTTGGCCCCTCAGTTACATCCATCCACTGACAGAATGTACATATTTTTAAATAGTAACTACTATATTATAATATTCAATTAACCTTTTGCATGCTGAGCTTCTCTCATCAATCTATACTGCCTGGTGCCAGTAAACACGTGATACAACATAGACCAAAAAACCCAGTAATGTAGAATCTACAGTCCCCACACAAGAGTACAGGGAATTCTATGGGATGTGGCATATAAAGGGTTAAAGGAAATAACAGAATAGCAGACTCTGAATGACCCCAAGTAGGCTCTTTTATTTCTTCACCTGAGTACAAAACTACAAGTTTATTTGAGCCATAACTTTAGAAATCAAGTTCAGAATGTAATATATTCTGGATTGCTTTTCTGACAAAAATATGTGCAAATGCAGCAAGCAACCCTTTTGAACTGAATGTTCAGCCAGCAAGTTTAGTATGGAAATTTTTCTTTTTCTATTATTAAACAATAAAACAATACAGGACATATCAGTTTGAAAACAACCTCCCTTACTTTATTCCACTTATAAAAAATGGTTCCAAAGATTCCAGACTTCCTGGTATGTGACAAAGATGAGTTGTTTGGTTTCCCATAATGCTATTACTGACCACATTTCTCTTTCATTCTTTCCAATTTACAGACAAAACCCACAACACTAAGTATTCTAGTAACATGATATAAAAATATACATGTAACGGCAAATTATTTCTATGTAAAGCTGTTTTGTGAGTTTTAGTGCTGTAATACATCATTTATTTTGATCAAGGTTTTTTGCATTTGTGATACCTACATGTGTATGTATGTATGTGTATTTAAGTATGTATGTGTATGTAGAAACTGATCTAATAGACCATTTGGGTTAATTTAATCTGTAACACTTGTCAGTTTTGCTGAGCAGTTCTCTTTGCATTTTAGGAGGATATAATGGAAGACTATTTAAACAACAGTGAATAGAGCATACACTTTGATAACTCCTCTTTTACTCAGCGTGTGATGCTGTCAGAATACAAATTACTCTTAACAGTTAAACTATTCACCATTCTCTGTGTGCTGGAGAGTGCACAGAGCTGCCCCTGAAGATACAGTGGGGGATGGTTGGCATTTTATGTGCTAGAGGACTTTTGTACTCAGTTTAAGTTTAAGAGTAGAGCCAAGAGCCTCCCATTTATAACACCCTTTTCACCAAATGGCACTTCATTCATGGTATTGGATAACTAAACTTGCAGCAACCCTAGCTGACAGAACTCTTTCACTAGGCCTATAAGAAATATTATGCAGGTCTGGAGTAAACACAAATATGCAATATATTATTAGTTCACAAGCATGCTGCATCAGAGTTTGGCCGCACGGGTGATTCTGTAGTCTGTCTTTGTATCTTATCATCTTACAACTATCCTGCAACTTAAGTTATCTGGCTTCATCTGTACTGTGTACTACAGGAGATGGACACAAACAGTTGTTGATTGGGTCATAAGCCAACCTGGTTTTTCATTCTGGGCAATCGGCTCTGTTAGGATTTCACCATTCAGTGAGAGGCACGAATGTTTTCATAGTTCAGTTGTAAATTACGTGCTTTTTGCCTGTTGCATGTTTCTTGCCAACCATTTTGTGATGGTAAATAAAGGTGATATTATGAGAACATCAATATTTAACCCATAACCTCTCTCTGTAAATGTGTAAATAACAGTAAGGGAGCACCATCTATGGGGTATATTTATCAAAGCGTGAAGTTAATAGTGAAGTTCCGCCACTAGAGTGAAATTCCAAGACTCTCCATTCATTTCTATGGGATTTTTATAGGCGTATTTATCAAAGGGTGAACTTTCACTTTCACCCATTGATAAAAATGCCTTTCAAAATCCCATAGAAATGAATTGAGAGCTGCGGAATTTCACTCTAGTGGCGGAACTTCACTCTTTGATAAATTTACCCCTATGAGAATAATCTGTGTGAATAGTCTAGTCACAAAACAAGGGTTATGGCACTGCAAATAATAGCTAGAATTCTAACATTTTCAGTAGATGAACTTTGCATGGATCTTTTGATCCAGATAAATAAGGCTTTAAATACAGAGTAACCCATGTGCATTTATTATGTGCACATAAAGGGTGAAACTAGGCCTCTGGTGATCATATGTGTTACATATCTTTGGGTCAATTAACACCAAATTTTGTTACAGAGCTTGTTGACATAGATATCATAACCTTCTGTACCAGCCAGGGTATAAGTACAAGGAGCTTTATGAGTGCCAACCCCACCAACCAGTAGTACAGTTTCATTGAATTTATGCATAGTGCTCCAGTGAGTCTGCATTGTATTTCCACAGACAGGCAGGCATTGAAGCCCAATGTAAATCCCATTCAGGTACTTACGTGAAGGCGATTCTTGCACCTTATAGTTGTCTTTGGCACCACTTAGTCCTTCTTGTCTTTGTCCTTCAGCCCATTTGGGAATTCTGGGGAAAACAACATGGTGATTGAATCCAGTTGTCCACTAGGCTTAAAAAGGACTGAATGACAGTGTTGTATTTCAATGGCACAAAGTTCCCCAGTAAGATGATGTGAAATCCTTTCTTGAATGAAATCTGGAGGTGACAGTATATACAATTTTATGTCTGCACAAATCTGTTTACATGCATGAGTATAAATATATGTCTGTCTATTCTGAGTGATATCATAATGTTGAACTAGTGCCACCTTCTTCATATAAAGCATTCCTTGCTTTTAAAGCTAAGCAAACCTGGCACTTATACCATATTAACACTTTTTCAGAATGTATACAGTAAGTCATCTGAACATACAGTAGCTTCACCCACTCTTTCTGGGAAATAATACCAGCCTTGCTATATATGTGGTCTTTCTTCCCTATTAATAACTGTGGTATCAAGTATCACTTTTACCAGTCAAGTCACTTAAATACTGGCCAGGTGGCAACTCTAACTATGTGAGCTTCTCTGTTGTCACTGTGAGCTTCTCTGCTGCTAACTGCTACAGTAATCTGCCATATTAGGGTTTTTTTATAAGCACCATCAGTGTAATGTAATACAAGTTTCAGCATTTGCGCTAGGTCTAGTTACGCATAACAACCAATCAGGATATTGCATTCCTGGTCAACAGTTTAAAAGCATCTGGTTGGTTGCTATGGTGACCTGGCACTAACTTTGCACTGTTAATTACATGACCATGAAAATGAGCAGTAGGTGTTTTTTTTGAGAAGAAAGCTACATTTAAATTTACCTGGCAAACTGCACACAGGAGACTGATTACTGGTAGTCACACATTATTTGTCTCTCTGCAGATCATCAGGGGCATCCTGGGATTGGCATGTACAGTGACAATGTAAGCTGATTGGTGTTTACATTAAAAGCTTATAGCTGATTGGGTGTTTACATTAGAAGACTGATGTAGGAAAGGCTAAAATAGCAACAGATTAATAACTGATAGCTTTGCAAGCATAACAAAGTAATGTAGTTCTTGAGTTACATGTGTATAAAACTAGGCACAAGGTGTTGGCCCAAATATGGGAGATCAACCAATGTCTCATGGCAAAGGGTAAATGCAGAATAGCTTACATGCTGATTTTTTTTCCCGATAAAAAAATATTATTGGGAATTAAATTTACAAGCAATTTCTTGGAACTAGCTGGTGAAGCCAGAGTGGGGCAACTGCCCCCTCTTGCCCTCTTCTGTTGGGAGGTAATGTTTTCAGATAAGGTGTCCACCTGACAAGTATTTAAAATGTAAAAAAATAACAATAAGATTATTTTGCCATCGATGTATTAATGCTAGTTTAAGTTAAAGATTTGGAAATGGTATTAATGGTTTGTCCTAGTAGGGACAGTTGTGTAAGCTGCATCCATGAGAATGTAAGCTCTCTATTTCAGTTCCTTTGCTTGATGTTATTCATATAATGCATTGATGTATATTTTTATGTCTGCTTGCAACATCCTGTACAGATATGGGAACTGTTATCCAGAATGCTCGGGACCTGAGGTTTTCTGCATAACGGATCTTTTCATAATTTGGATCTTCAAACCTTTATTTAAACATTAAATAAACTCAACGGGCTGGTTTTGCTTCCAGTAATTAAATGTAAGTTTGGATCAAGTACAAGGTATTGTTTTGGTATTACAGAGAAAATGAAATCATTTTTAAAAATGTGGATTATTTGAATAAAGTAGAGTCTATATGAGATGGCCTTTCTGTAATTTAGAGCTTTCTGCATAAGGGGTTTCCAGATAACGGATCCCATACCTGTACATGCAAATGGTATGCATGTATTGCTGTCAATAGCAGTTGTAGTGGGAAATTAGCTAACCCTGAAACATTTATTACTAATAATAATGGTTAGAAAAACACGAAAACAATGGGAGGAGGCTAGCTTTTGGGAGAAGCAAGAAACAAAAACAGCTGTTTTTGTAGGCCAGCTGTTTCCCTATGCAAACTCCCTTTGTGCCCTGAAACATATTAGAAGACAAGCCTCATCTGTACTGGAACAAAGGCACAGAGTGTGTGCACTGTCAGTTTAGGAGAACTCACAGCTCAGAACAATTTGTTCTTGTGAATTGCAGATTTTTAAGCATTTCACCTCACCTATTGGGGTAATTTATGAACTGGAAAGCAGGGTGTAAATTGCAAAAAAAGGCATCTGCCATATTTTTGCACTTTACAATCCACCTTCCTGCTTAAATCAATTTCCATAGGGCACAGCTTTCCATTCCATTCATCTACTTGTTGTAATCTGTCTAATATTTGTTTGGCATGGGTTATTTCACAGCAGCTGGTTGGGTATCTATTTCTTCCATTTAGTAAAGGCTGCCATGGTTTCAATTTACATGCCTTCTGTGGCTGCAGTGTCTGGCATTCGGCCAGAAACGTAACTAGAGGGGGACGGGCCCTGGCGCAGGACGCACAGCCGGGCCCCCCGCCCCCCTCCGTACGCCCGGAACTGGCCAGGAATTAGCGGCGTGTGAACTGCCGGGGGCCCCTGAGGGGGTGCGGGCCCGCTACTAAAACCCCTCCCCAATGAATCATGGCGTGTGCCTTTACCTTTAGAGTTTAGCAGCAACTCTTCTCCAAATTGTTAATCCCTTGTACTTTAATCACTTTCTCAAGACAAGCAACATAATCAAACATTTAGGTCAGATTCAGACTAAGGGGAAATTATTTTTGTGGCCTCATTGTTCACTATGGGAGCTTCTTAAATATAATAATGTGTAATTACCTTATACTTATGGTGGGTCAGGTAAGGTAAGACAGAACTACAGACATCACTAGTCATTCTCAGTAACTTCAGTAAAATTGTGTTGGCATTAGAAATGCCGTGCTTGTTCAGATGTGTGACCAGGAGCAAATTCATGTTCAGTAGGTTTTTGGAGTGTGGGAGGGAAATGAAGCAAACTCATGACAGGAACAGCTTACTAACTTCATACAGTACCTTATTGGAATTGAACACAACGTAGTGTGCCAAACTTGTAAAGAAATGATTTTCACCTTATGATTTCAAGTCAGTGAAGAAAAAATATTTTTTCAACTTAAAAAGAATTGAGTTTAGTTTGGCATTTACAGTGTTTAAAAAAAGATAATTCTGCAAATGGATATGTATTATATATATATAGTATTTATGTGTGTTTGTTGTTCATAGGCATACCCCCTGCTTTAATAGAGGAGAAAACAATGAGCCAGTGTACCTGCCATACATAAATGAATATCTGGATTTAACATAGGATGGTATAGAATAATGTAATACCAATCAAATGTAGCATAGTAACATAGTACGTTAGGTTGAAAAAAGACATGTCCATTAATTTTAACCTTTTAAAAAATTCCTTCCTGACTACAAAATGGCAATCAGACTAGTCCCTGATTCAACTGGTACTATGAGCTATCTTCCATAACCCTGTATTCCCTCACTTGCTTAAAAGCCGTCCAACCCCTTCTTAAAACTAATGTATCATTACAGCACTGTACAACTGATTCAGGGAGAGAATTCCACATCTTCACAGCTCTCACTGTAAAAAACCCCTTCCGAATAGTTAGTCGGAACGTCTTTACTTCTTAATGGAATGGGTGACCTTGTGTCAGCTGGAAAGACTTACTGGTAAATAAAGCATTAGAGAGATTATTATATGATCCCCTTATATATTTATACATAGATATCATATCCCCCCTTAAACACCTTTTCTCCAGCGTGAACATCCACCATTTGACCCATCTTCCTTCATAGCTAAGATTTTCCCTACCTTATACCAGCTTAGTTGCCCTTCTCTGTACCTTCTCTAATACAATAATGTGCTGTTTCAGTGATAGAGACATCTAGCATATTCTAGGTGGGGCCTTACCAGTGCTCTATAAAGTGGAAGAATGACAGCTTCCTGCCGTGAATCCATGCCCCTTTTAATACAGCTCAAGACCTTATTTGCCCTTGATGCTGCTGACTGGCATTGCTTGCTACAGCCAAGTTTATCATCTACAAGGACTCCAAGGTCCTTTTCCATAATGGATTTGCCTAGCGCAGTCCCAAAGTAGCTTGGATATTTTTACATCCCAGGTGCATGACTTTACATTTATCAACATTGAATCTCATTTGCCACTTAGCTGCCCAGATTGCCAGTTTGTCAAGATCCTGTTGCAAGGATGCTACATCCTGGATGGAATTTATTGGGCTGGATAGTTTTGTGTCATCTGCAAATACTGATACATTACTTACAATACCCTCCCCTAAATCATTAATAATCAAGTTAAATAAAAGTGGACCCAATAGTGAACCCTGAGGGACCCCACTGAGAACCTTACTCCAAATAGAGAATGTACTATTAACAACCACCCTCTGTACCCGATCTTGTAGCCAGTTTCCTATCCTTGTGCAAACCACTTCAATAAGCCCAACAGACCTTCGTTTTGAAAGCAGTCGTTTGTGGGGCACGGTATCAAATGCTTTGGCAAAATCCAAATAGATCACATCTACTGCCCCCCACTGTCCAGCATCCTACTTACCTCATCATAAAAAAAATCAAATTTGTCTGACATGACCTATACATTATAAAGCCATGCTGATTGCTGCTCATAATGCCATTCACTAGGACAACATTTTGAACATGATCCCTTAACAAGCCTTCAAATAACCGTAATCCCTTTTTAAATATTGGAATGACATCAGCTTTTCTCCAACCCATAGGTACCATACCAGATGAAAGTGAATCTGAAATCAGAAATAGGGGCTGGTCATATCCTGAGTCAGCCACTGATTAGATTGAGCTGAGCCATCAGTGCAGCTATGAAGTGAGCCTGGGAACTCAGACTCCTCTATTATACATTATATATATATATATACAGTGGTGTGAAAAACTATTTGCCCCCTTCCTGATTTCTTATTCTTTTGCATGTTTGTCACACAAAATGTTTCTGATCATCAAACACATTTAACTATTAGTCAAAGATAACACAAGTAAACACAAAATGCAGTTTTTAAATGAGGGTTTTTATTATTTAGGGAGAAAAGAAATCCAAACCTGTGTGAAAAAGTAATTGCCCCCTGAACCTAATAACTGGTTGGGCCACCCTTAGCAGCAATAACTGCAATCAAGCGTTTGCGATAACTTGCAACGAGTCTTTTACAGCGCTCTGGAGGAATTTTGGCCCACTCATCTTTGCAGAATTGTTGTAATTCAGCTTTATTTGAGGGTTTTCTAGCATGAACCGCCTTTTTAAGGTCACGCCACAACATCTCAATAGGATTCAGGTCAGGACTTTGACTAGGCCACTCCAAAGTCTTCATTTTGTTTTTCTTCAGCCATTCAGAGGTGGATTTGCTGGTGTGTTTTGGGTCATTGTCCTGCTGCAGCACCCAAGATCACTTCAGCTTGAGTTGACGAACAGATGGCCGGACATTCTCCTTCAGGATTTTTTGGTAGACAGTAGAATTCATGGTTCCATCTATCACAGCAAGTCTTCCAGGCCCTGAAGCAGCAAAACAACCCCAGACCATCACACTACCACCACCATATTTTACTGTTGGTATGATGTTCTTTTTCTGAAATGCTGTGTTACTTTTACGCCAGATGTAACGGGACGCGCACCTTCCAAAAAGTTCAACTTTTGTCTCGTCGGTCCACAAGGTATTTTCCCAAAAGTCTTGGCAATCATTGAGATGTTTTTTAGCAAAATTGAGACGAGCCTTAATGTTCTTTTTGCTTAAAAGTGGTTTGCCCTTGGAAATCTGCCATGCAGGCCGTTTTTGCCCAGTCTCTTTCTTATGGTGGAGTCGTGAACACTGACCTTAATTGAGGCAAGTGAGGCCTGCAGTTCTTTAGATGTTGTCCTGGGGTCTTTTGTGGCCTCTCGGATGAGTTGTCTCTGCGCTCTTGGGGTAATTTTGGTCGGCCGGCCACTCCTGGGAAGGTTCACCACTGTTCCATGTTTTTGCCATTTGTGGATAATGGCTCTCACTGTGGTTCGCTGGAGTCCCAAAGCTTTAGAAATGGCTTTATAACCTTTGAAATTGAACTCAGGTGTGATAAACCACAGTTAAGTTATTTTTTAACAAGGGGGGCAATCACTTTTTCACACAGGCCCATGTAGATTTGGAGTTTTTTTTCTCCCTTAATAACGTAAACCTTCATTTAAAAACTGCATTTTGTGTTCAATTATGTTATCTTTGACTAATAGTTAACGGTTTTTGATGAGCAGAAACATTTAAGTGTGACAAACATGCAAAAGAATAAGAAATCAGGAAGGGGGCAAATAGTTCTTCACACCACTGTATATATATATATATATATATATATATATATATATATATATATATACTCTGAAGAAAATAACTGATTTAGCACATTTGCCTTTTCTGTATCTGTTACAACCATACTGGTACCATTATTTAATTGAGCAACACTCTCAACCTGCATCTTTTTACTATTAATATATTTAAAAAACATTTCGGGGTAGTGGTACTTAAAACATAATTAGTAACTGACAATGTACTTATTTAGTTAAAGGAGAACAGTATTATGTAAACAAAATGTAATCAACAGATAATAAGTTATAATACGTGACCTATAAAAAAATCTTATCCAACTCACCACCATTTGAGGTTCTAATTTTAACAAGAAGAATTGTGGAAGTAAAAAGCACAGCTCTGTCCATTTATTGAAGTATATATTTGTGCTCTTGGTTCATGGCTGAGTACAATACCCTGAACTAGCCAGTAAAAGGGACTTTAGTACTTAAAATGGCAGTTTCAATATGGGATAATCCAAAAGCACATACTACCTGTATAAGAAAATATTTTTCATGACCGGGTTTTTTAAATGAAACCTTGTTTTAAATAAGGGAGATATGTATGTGAATTATTTTTATAGAGACCTGCAATGTTCAGGTATGTACAGTAGTTTCTCTGTAATTCAAGCACACAGACATGCCAAAAGCATCTAAAGATGCAGTTTAAAGAATAGCAATTGTGTTTGATCTGACTAGTACAAGTTAGAAAATTAAAATAAATATCTGGCTGACATGGGTAATTGCCTTGGTTCAATTTAGCAACTATGTTAGAATATCAGTTGTAACATATTTTAAAGGGCACATGTCACCTTAAGAAATAAATACACATCCTATTTTATCATGTTAGTCAAGGAAAATATACTTTACTTTTTACTATATAAATGATTTAAATCTTGTCTGGTAATTCATAATTATAGCAAGCAGGCAGCTGCCATTTTGTGAACACTGTTATTAATGCAAGCCTTGGATTTTCTCAAGGTCTTATTTCTGTGCAAGAATAGGGGACCTGATGGCAATCCCCATGCACAGGCTACATAATTAGATGGTAAGGAGGGAGGGGGGATGTAGGGAGTTTACTGACAACTAGGAAGTGCCTAAGGCACAGAGAAGGGGCAGGCAATATATGATTGACAGCTGAGATTTTTAAATGTGTTTACAACAGGTATGGATGCTTTAATAAAAAAAAGAATTTGGATTTCATGTTTAATTTGAAAAGGACTTTCATTATACAAGTTTTTATGTCTGGGTGACAGGTCCACTTTAAAGGTCAGTATCAATTAAGCATTATGTCTAGAGTTGTATACAGTTTTATGTGATAAGGACAACGACACACAACAATAATTGACCCCATGGGGGGATCTGCTCTACCCTTGGGTAAGAAATCTCCTGAATGTACCTTTACCATAACAAACATTGGGATCAATACATGTAAAACACTGTATGTCAAACAATTTAGCAAAACGGAACAATGCTATTGGCACAAGTGTTATTATGATCTGCCAGTCACTGGAGGGTGCTCCCATCTTTTAATAAACAAATCTAAATATAAAGGAGTACAGGGTGCACAAATCAATTGATAAAGTAGAAAAGTGCTATTTCTTTGTGTGAATGATAGAGCATCTCCCACCATATAAATACACACAGTTATTCAAACATAAAATACCGACCTCAGAGTCCAACTCACAAGATCACAACAATAATGCACACCAAGATCAGACCAAGAACTTTTTTATCATATAAAAGTACAAATGGCTATCACTATTAAGTGTTCTAGGCATTTCTCATCACACTGGAGCTGCATCCATATTGGCCTTGGTAGAAAATATTTCCATGATGTAAATGATTGCATTGCATGTACACGATCTTAAATATACGGGCGGCTCCAAATACATTCCTTTACCAAAAGAGTGCACTCATTATCTTAAACAAGATCATAGCATATCGCCTCATATCATTTTTAAGTTTTTTTTTTAAAGTAAAACGAATAGTCTTAGAACAGAGTAATTGAACACAGAGGACAGGTTGTTGAAGGCATCTCTTGAAGTGAAAATGGAAGCAACAGTGAACAAGCTGAACAGAACTTAATCTATTTATTGGATGAAAAGAGATGAATGGAGAGCCTACAGTCCTATGTACAAGATATACCTGATGCTTTGAAAAATGGATGGTTTATGCGTTTATGAGAATGCCCTCCTCATATCTCTTGATGTGGAGGGCTTATACTAATTGATGTATAGAGGCAGAGACTTGTTCTCACCACTATAGGCCACAGATTCAGCATACATTTCAATGGGTTTTCTTCAGGCAGTCCAGTTCAAAACTACCTATACATATCTGACCTCATGGATGTCATAACACCACCCCTGGTGACATGACTAAGCCCCCCAAACATCCGAGTCATTAACCTCCTCCTAAAGTCAATCGCTTCGCTCCTTTTCTGTGTTTTGCCACCAGCAATGGTGGCAACCCTACATAAGACAATTTTATAACTGTGTCTACTACATCCTGAAAGTTTATTTAAAGGTGAACTGCCCTTTTACAACCGCAGCATGCCCCTTTCAAAAATAATTTCGAGTTTGGTCACCAATTTCCAGTTTGGTCACCATTAAGATGGAAAAAGCACCCAATTCAGTCCATGTAGTTTCTTTTGCATGACAGGCATAAAGCTATGTTTGACTTTAAAACATTCAGTTTCCCCAATATCAAAAGGATGATGAATTTAGTAAGAGATTAGTATGAACTGAATAGGCCTTTGACAATAAATAGTAGGCTTTGCTCTTTACTCTCTTAATAGCATAAATATGCATGGATGTGAATTGTTGTTTCTACCCTTCATTTACTAAATATTGTATCCAGAAAAAAAGCAAGATGAAAAAACCAAAGTTTGTTGACTCTGGAATGCTAAAAAAATAATGCATCAATTTGAACCATATGTTTTAGACAGGAAGTGAGTGTCCTTTGCAAAACATGATCCTAATTTGGTTGTGAAGTGAAAGTATCATCACCATGAGCAAATGGGGTTGATTTCCCTTCAATGAGATGCCTTACAAGGCCTATTTTATCTTGCATGAAGAGGTTGTAAATACTGGGCCAGTAAGGGGTCCAACTGCAACAGGGCCTGCCCCCCCATGATGTCTGCTTAGAGGTCTTTGGCACCAGGAGACATTTCACAGTAAGGGAGGGGTGACACTAGTTACATTACTGCATACATATAATATAATTTTTTACTTAGAGCCCATGATGGCTGGTTGGCCTTAAAGGAGAAGGAAAGGCTAAAATTAAGTAAGCTTTATTAGAAAGATCTATATAAATATACCAGTAAACTCTCAAAATAATGCTGCTGTCCTCTGTCAAAAGAAACACCACATTTCTTTCCTTCTATTGTGTACACATGGGCTTCTGTATCAGACTTCCTGTTTTCAGCTTAAACCTCCAGGCCATGGCCTTGAGCATGCTCAGTTTGCTCCTCTTCACCTCCCCTCCCTGCTGTAATCTGAGCCCAGAGCTATGAGCGAGCAGGGAGAGACTCGGGCAGGAAGTGATGTCACACCAAGCCAATATGGCAGTTGCTATCCTAAACAAACAGAGAATACTTCAAGAGTTTACTCAAGTATGGTAAAACATTCTGCAGAATAAATATAGTCTTATAGCTTGTACTATTGTGGCTAATCTATTGGCAATTAACTGCATCTGTAGCTTTCCTTCTTCGTTAAAATGCAAGAAAACGTAAAATCGGTAAATGTAAGATTGAGGTTTCACATACTTCTTTCTTTTATCTGTTGCATAAGTTATGCACTGTGAAGCAAAGAGCGCATGGGAGGACACAACATTTTGATTTATACAGACACCCACCTCTTACCTTATTGTATGTTGTTTGCTGTGCCCATAGAACCAGTGGCATAACTATTGTGGGGGCAGGAGGTGTGACTGCGCATGGGCCGGCCTCTCATAAAACTAACTAGGTAGGGAAGATGCTGGGTAAAAGTGTGCACACTGGTGCACGGGGGGGGGGGGGTCAATATATATATAAGATGCTGCATAGAACTTTCCTTACATCCATTTTTACTTTTTATCTATGTGAATTGTTGCTGCAAGATTTCTTTCCACATTTAATGTTATTATCAAGACTAAAAGAAACAAGATTTGAATAATTTTTATAGTGTAAGTGAAGTTTATTTTGCTTGACTAACATCATGAAACAGTATCTGGAATATATCAAATAATGGGTCTGATTAAATTCAGTGAGAAAAAGGTTTATCGCATGAAAACTCATGGACAAGATTCAATTTGAGATGCAATTCAATTCACTGAGGCAGCCAAAAATTATTGGCTGCCTCATGTAGCACTCTTTATCTTTCATTCACAATTACCAGTCCATGGTAGTCACAGACAAGTGCAACTGGGAAAACAAAACCTGATTCCTGGCACCTTACACAGCTGTCAGTTTGGGCATCTTTCCCACAGCATGAAACACGGATAAAGTGACTTGTCTGACCCACCCTTAAAGGGGTTCTCCACCCAAATATTTTTTATGCATAATAAAAAAAATGTAATTCTAAATAACTTTCCGGTATACATTTATTAACAAATTAAATGGTTTTAGTAGTTATTAGTAAATGTTATTGCTATTAAAAACTGTATACTGTATGTCTGCACTTTTATTGAAAGTCTTGGAGGAGAACTACTACTGTTACATTATTTAATTCCATATTGAGTACAAACAGAATGGGACAAACAAATACTACTTCCAATTGAGATAGCTGCTGAAAGTATTCATTGAAAGTATTCAAATAAAATAAATTGGAAAGTTTGTTTAAAGGGACATTAAACTCTGCTGCACCACACTTTACTACTTTACAACTAGTTGTTGCTGGAGTGGAAATCCCAACATACGTTAACATATTATCAGGGTTAAAGCATGATCGAAGCTGTAGTCCAGTAACACCAGGGTTATATTATTAAAGCAATATTGCTCAATAAAACTTTCCCAAGCATTCTCACAGCAACATAAAGATGCAAAATAATCATCCAATGAAAATCCCACATGACCTGTGTAAACCTGGCTCCATGTTCTTTGTTCCTGCATGGAAACATTAAATACAGTTTACCAACACTGAACAAGTCTGTCCTTTCTCCCCATTCATGTCTGATTCAAGTGTAATACAGTGCCCCCAAAATGGCACAATAATCTCTGTATGTAAGATAAGAGCAAGATGACTGACTTAGCACTGGGAATCAACACTCTTTTGCATCTGTAATTACGTTTTTGGTCTGTATAATTCTCATAGGTGAATTAGTTTCCATGTGTAATAACATTTTTCTCAACATCTGTAGAGAAGTAGGGGTTGCAGTGGCACACCTTTATGGATGACATTTTTTATCATCATGAAATAAAACAGTTTTGGGTGGAGGAGCCATTTAAAGCAAAATCAATATAGCTATAACAATACCCTTGAATTGTAGTAATCAATATTAAAATCTGAGATATAAAAAGATTTTTTTTTTTCATTAATTTACTTTTTGTATCATGATTTACTGTGCTTCTTCAACCTTACTCTTTTTTCTGCTGCAAACAACCCTGGCAGTTGGCATTCAACTTACTGTATAATGATGTAATCAGTCGAGATATATGACTAAATGGCACATAGTTACTCAAATTAACATATCCAAGGGATTCATCCATTAGTCTGATTTATAAGCAAAAATCCAGTGTACAAGTGTAACTTCAGGCACAAGTCGCCATATATTTTTTTTATCCTCAATGTATTGTTTTTCCTACAAATACTATTATTGTATTTTTGTTTGCCTAAAAGCAGGGGTGGCTGTTACATCCCCAGTATTGATGAGTGAATCTGACCCATTTTGCTCCATGGAAAATTTGTGAAAAAGCAAAGAATTTGGCAAATGCACTGAAGTCAATGGGCTCATATCTGCACAACATTTTTCAAACCACTCAACATTTTTTAAACTATACATTAGAGGCGTTTTTTCACTGAGGAAAGTGGCAAAATATTTTGCTCATCCCTAATCCGTAGTAAAGGCACAGTAGAAATAAAAATGATCTCCCTAAGTGCCATTAAGTGCCAGGGAAATATTTAATTTACATTTCTATTTTTTCAAGTTTCATAACTAAAATATTTATGCTTGCATTCCAAAAATAAATCCAAATACTGGTCAGGTTGTATAGCTCAGAGGTTTTTCAGAGACATTTTTCCCACTTATCTGAGGTAAATTCAAAACTATTCGATTTTCTCTTTTTGCAAAATCTGAAAACGAAACCGTTAATAACTGAAATTCATTATGAACTATATTACCGGTACTGTATAATATTTCTCTTGAAAGCATTTTGGTCATACTATCTGCTATTTTTTATAATGTTACTTAACTTTTTTATTTTATTTGCTGGTATTTATATAGTAGCATGTGAGTTTTTAAAACTCCTGTAAACTTAAAATTCAACCAGTTGAAATTTATTAATAAAATCAAAATTTCTCAGCTCAGACAAATTTATTCGACCCGTAAAGTCGAATCGAATTTGATTCGAATTAGAAAAACTCAAATTCTCTGAAAAAAACACAAATGTCCGGCTGCAAACAACTCCAAATTGATCCCTGGTCCTCTCCCATTGACTTAAAAAGCAATTCGGCAGGTTTTAGGTGGCGAATAGTCGAATTTGAGTTCTTAAAGGGCCAGAGTATGATAAATCTATCTGACCCTTACTGTTTTATAGATATTTTACATCATTCACATCAGTCTCTGCCCCAGGGGAACTTACAGTTCAGGTACCTATCACATTCACACTTCGTTGGATTCATTTTATCAGGAACCAATTAACCTGCCTGTATGTTATTGGAATGTGGGAGAAAACTCAAGTACATTAAGTACGTTCTTGAACATTGTTATGATTTGTGAGTTTACTAAATAATTCTGATGTCTGCAGCACTTACCTGCTACCATTAGTGTTGCCTTTAAACTACACAGGCCTTACTACCTGTTATATTTCTTCTCTAGAAGTTGGTAAAATACTAGCCAGGTGGCAACAGTTACTACAGTTAGGAAAATGAAACTGATACATAAGTACCTTCTGTTGTCTGTATTCCCCTTGTCAAATGGGCATATTAGCAATGTTTTCTGTGATTTTTGTCACTTGCAATAGGAAGTTCAGACCCAACAGGCCTCAAGCTGCTCTAGTTAGTTTCACTGGCAATGTGCTATTTGTGCAAGACATATGATAAGACTTACATCCTTTCTGTCTATATTTACTCCTTTCAGGGAGAGGAAAATATCTCCAGGGTTTTCCCCACCTGTCTCAATTCTCAGTACAGTCTAACACCAGATGTGCTTAAAAGACAGTATAAAATAACACTTTGAATCAAAGCAGTGAAAATAAACAGAATAAAAGAGTGAAAACAAAAGAATTAAAAAGATCGCTTTAAGGGGCTATAAACCTAAACATGTGCCTAATGAAAGGAATGTATTACCAAGCAACTTTACAATGTGCAATAATTAAAAATGTTGAGTGGTTTTAAAGTTATTTGTAACTCAGTTGAAATTGAAATTCGTATTTGCCTGACCATTTTGTCTTTCTGGATCTGACTCTTGATACAATTTAAACAGCTTTCCCTTATCCAGAACTCATTTCCTACAATGCTTGCATGCTTTTTTTACAGTTCTGTTAATTAGCTGGCTTCAGCTACATTGTTTCAGTCAGGGCCGGATTTACCCTCCTTGCCCCCCTAGGCCCAGCTACTGTGCCGCCCCCCCCCCCCCCGCGTGCATTTTCTGGATGTGAATCTTTTTCCAATCAGGACATTTATGCAAAAGTGGATCAGATGGATCAACTAGCAGTTAGGCTTGTTTGAGATATATCTATATATATTCTCTATATAGACACGTTTTTATACATAGATGCAGAGAGAGATGTGTCCCTTGTTTTGATAAGTTTGTCAATTGTGCTCCAGTGGGCAGCCGCAGCATCAGTTAAATATTTATTATAAAATAAAAAAGTCAAATCTTGGCAGCAGCATAATCTTTGTAGTTCCTATTTCTCAGCAGACATTATCCCTTATAATACATGAGTGATACTCCGAGTTCCCTGTATAACTCAGCCTGCAGCCTTGTGTCTTTATATGGTCACAGAACAACCCCGTCAGTAACTTCTAATATCCTTATCATTTGCAGTAGGGGGTACATTATCCATTATAATACATGAGTGATACTCAGAGTTCCCTGTATAACTCAGCCTGCAGCCTATGTGCCTTTATATGGCCATAGAACCCCTCAGTGACTTCTAATATCCTTATTATTTACAGTAGGGGGTACATTATCTCTTATTATACATGAGTAATTCTCAGAGTACCCTGTTTCCAGTTGAAAAGATAATTTACAAATAGAACAAACTGTGTCTGATGTTGCACTTGGTACTGCAGCGCAGCTGTTCTTATAAGAAGCAGTTTCTGGCCGTATCTGCTGCTGCACAAGTCTGTATGTCAGATAACAGAAAACCAATATGTTCTGCTGAACCCTGCAGCTAAGATGCAAGTCAATCACATTTTGTAAACAAGGGAAAAGTGTAAGGAAGGAAAACTAATTCTGTGATAGGTTGAAACGAAAAAGGTCCCTTATGTCGCACTCTTGTAAATTTCTTCTTAATGAAATATAATAATCATTAATTAAATGGAGTAAATGGATTTAAATTATTTGAGGTTTTTAATTTCATCACACAATATATATAAAATCATGTACAAAATTCATTTATCAAATTTCATATGTAGCCATTGATTTATAGCATTAAATTCATATTATTAGTTTGTATATAAATATTTATTTCATCTTGATTATCGCAGCAGTAACTTAAAGCGTAAAAAGTTCTATATTAAAAATAGACTAATTGTGTTATAGAACTGAAATGGTTTTCATTTTGTAGGAAGCAGGAAAGGGCCATAAAAACATCTGTAACAGGTTTAGAACACTTGTGATTCTGCACCTCCAGCAAATCTGCAAGTTGACTATGACATATTTCTCTACATGGCCGATATACAGCAGATCTGCAGGGGAAATGTTAAATGTACATACCAGCTAAGGAACAGATCAGCTTGCTGGGACACACGCAGAACAGCAGAGGCAGCAGCAGCACGAGCACAGAGAGGAGTGGGAAGGGGCGGAGCCACATCCGAAGATAGGCTGGAGGAGCGGTCCTAAAGCCAGCCGGATCTATCAGGAGCAGACGACTTACACAAGATGTTAGGGGGCGCCTTCTTGCCGCCCCTAACATCTTGCCGCCCTAGGCCCGGGCCTAGGGGGCCTTTCCCTAAATCCGGGCCTGGTTTCAGTACATACTGTAATAGGACCAACAAACCCAGTTGCCACAATAATATGCCACACCGCTGGTTTATTCCCTCTCGCACACCTATGTTTCTGGATACTGCACTGCATCCCTCTCATATGACCAAATTGGCAAGCCTCTTCTCCCTGACTTGGAAACCCAAAACCTGAAATGTTCCAGTTGTACTTACACTATTAAAAAACACAAAGGCAATGTCTGTCCCAACAACTTCCCACATGACTTACAGTGTCACATACAGAGAAACCTCCTTCTCGAGATTCTAAATAAAAAACAAAAAAGAGACGTTCTCCAAGTTCAACACAACAGTTTACCTTTTGAAGGGGTATAGATTTACAGGAGGTGAGGGTCGCATACTCGTTTTGTACAAAGCAACGATAAGGCCCCCATCTAGACTATGCATTGCATTTTTGGTCTCCGAACCTTATAAAGGATATTAATGAACCAGAGAAGGTCCAAAAGCTAAACTGATATAAATGCTCAATTATGAGGAACTGCTAACTAAGTTGGTATTGGTTATTTGATTTAGGTGATTTAGAGGTATATGGTCGCTATACAAAAATATATGTGGGCAGTAATGAAACAGATAAGTTGAGTACAGAGAAGACTAAGCTAATAAAGGGAATGTAAGGTCTCAATTTTGAGGAAATGGGTTATTTATTTGATGAAGGATATAATTACTTTGTATAAATATACAAGGAAACTGTACAATAAACTTGCTGCCTTATTTACCAGTAGATGCTTCCAGGGGGCACAAGACCATCCATTCAGATTAAAGGAAAGATGGTTCTAGATAGTTTCAAGACAGGGTTGGATGTCTTTAGTACAGAGTTGATGGCCTGCTTGGCATTTTGGGAGTCAGGAAGAAATTTTATCCCCTGCAAATTCAAGAGGCTTCAAGTGGGTTTTTTCACATTTCTCTAGATCAGCTAGCAGTTGGGCAGGTTTCACTTAGGCAAAAAGGTTGAACGTGATACAAGTGTGTAATTTTTCAACATCATCTACTATGTTACTACCTTATTCAAAGGAGAACATAACCTCAAATATTTTAATATGTTGCTGGCTGTTAGGGTCTGAGTATGTAGCAACTAAACAGTGGTGATGAAACTCTAGCCTTACGATCAATCTGGATTCTGGCTGTAGGAGTCATTCGCCAAACATTTTTATTGCATTATATCATTTTTGTTGGAAATAATTCACAAATTAAAAAATATAAGGAAATAGTCAAAATTCCTTATAGAAAAACAGGCCTGTTTAGTGAAACTATAACTAGATCTGGAATACTGTAAGGTAGTTACAATAAAATGAACTCTTTTAGGAACATTTTTAGAGAGGAGAATTGACCCTGTTGGTTTGCATTTTCCAGCTCAACATGTCACAGCTTTAAAAATGTTTCCTTAAGGTATAGATGGAGCCCACACTAGTCTGTCTGTCTGTGCAGCCCCTGACTGGAGATCTGGCATTTCAGTATGTACTTTAAATAGACCCACACAAGCTCAATATCCCAGTATCTTGCTATTTCAAGATGGGCCAAACCCTGAGCATGAATGCAAAGAGAGGATAGATATGGAGAGAGTTATTTCAAGGTCCTCACAAAACCGAGGCAGTGTACTTTTTAACCTCTTAAATTATAATGAAAACATTTTTACAAACAAAAAATTTTTTATGACCAAGGCTACTCTCTCGACAGCCTGGCATGTACAGTACACGAGTAAGAGAGAGGCTTCTATTATTGCATATGCTAATTTACTGACAAATTTGGCAGCAAATGTAATTTGGTAGGATACATCTATTGTTTGCATAATTTGCATGTGTTAGGCCTATTAAAAATATAAAAACCAAAACAATATTAGTTACTTAGGGGCAGATTTATCAAGTGTCGAATTTCAAATTTGAAAAACTTTGAAGTTCGAATTCAAAAAAGCCAACCGAAATAAATCGAAGTTGTTTTTTTTTTTGCTGAATAGGTCCATTTTCAATCTAATCGAAGTAATAGCGCATTCGAATCGTACGATTCAAAGTTTTTCCAAAAAAAACCTTAGAATTTTCAAAGTCCACCAATTGACTCCAAATGGGTTCTAGGAGGTCCCCCATAGGCTAAAACAGCAATTGGCCAAGTTTTAGATCGCAAATGCTCAAAGTCAAATTTTTAAAGAGACAGTACATAATAAATTTCGAATTTTCACATTTTTTTCAAATTTGAATTAGCTCGAAATTCGAATTTTTTTTAGAATTTTCTCTTCGACCTTTGATAAATCTGCCCCATAATATGTATGATGAAGAGAATAATATTATGAGTCGATTTGCAATTGGTTTTCAATTTTTATTATATATTGAGTTATCTAGCTTTTTTTGTTTAGCTTTTGCAATTTCAGCAATCTGGTTGCTAGGCTACAAATGACCTTAGCAACCATGAATTGATTTGAATATGAGACTGGAATATGAATAGGAGAGGGCCTGAATAAAAAGATGAGTAATAAAAAGTAGCCATAGCAATAAGGGCCAGATTTATCAAGGGTCCACGTGAAATTTTCGTGGTTTTTTGTCTGGAATTTGACTAGGGAATAGTCAAATTTGATTCGAGTTTTTACAAACTCCCATGAACTCTAAATTCGACCCTTGATAAACTAGCTTTTTGCTAGTGCAGGTCATCCCTAACATCCCCAAGTGCACATTTTTAGCACTGGTTACCCTTGGTAGTTTCACCAAACCAGAGAAGTTATTCCTATTCTTCTTTCTTGTCTACTGTTGAAGTTTAGAGTTTATCAGGCACTGTTTTTCCCAGTCTTGCTTTTAATGGGGCAGTATACTCCTTTGTTTAACATGAGTCCAATGAATACGTTTTTGGCTATTGTTTTAATTGGAAAGACACTTGAGCAACTTCAATTTAATTCATTTGAAGCTGGGGCGCTAAGGCCAGTATGGGGGGGGGGGGGGGGTTACTGTTTTTAAAGATTTCTTATTGAAAGCCAGCTGTATTGCCTGGATGCTGTTAAAAAAATAATACAATCTTGGTCAGTGAGGCCTACCTGGTTTGTTCACGGTGTCCCATCGGCCTTACCTTGTATGCAAATTTCCGCTGGTGAAATATGCAGCACAAAGTTTCCTAAAGTTTCCTTGCTGGGAAAAGTAGCTGTAGGGCAGGGGTGTCCAAACTTTTTACAACGAGGGCCAGATTTGGTGAGGTGAAAATATGTGGGGGCAGACCATTCAACCTGACATGCTGGATCCCAGGCAAAATGAAATGTAAAGCCACTATAGACACTGGGACAGAACCAGCAGCAGCTGTAACACAACGACAAGTACCAGTCTAAAGCAGTGCAACTACAATTCCCAGCATTCCCAATTGGCCAGACACCCAGCAGCTGGGACAGCATACTGATATATAAACAGGCAAAGGGAGAATGGTTTAGTCATGCCTGCACTGACACACGGGATAAAAGCAAACTTTCCCCTGACACACGTGTATAGCCCGTGGCCGGCAGTACAGAGGAATGCTGGGAGTTAGCTGACAGATTGACAAGAGATCGGCAGTACTTTGGGACAGGGCAGGAAGTTGCAGTGCAGCGCATGTAATAGGGACTTTACTCACTGAGAACAAGTCCACCCTGAGTGCTTTTAGCTGCTCTAAGCTCACAGGCACATCTGGCTGCAGGCGGTGCGGCTTCCTCTGATCCTCCGCGGACTGTGCCATGCCCACCTCCAGCTGGCATAGCGGGGCACTCCTGCAAGTGGCATTGAAATTTGCTTCGGGCCAATTAAAAAAGGATCGCGGGCCGTAGTTTGGACACCCCTGCTGTAGGGGAAGCATTCAGAGGAAATTTGTCGCTCATGCTACAAGAAAAATTGTGGGGTGAAAAATCTCATTTGTCATTGCCCTAAGGCAGCATATGTGGTTACATGTAATAAATCACATAATAACTGTATACTTATTTTGTAAAACAACACATAGCAATAAAAGTACTTGATCCATTTAGCCATAGAAATAATACATGCAGTTGGCCAGGTGGATACTCTTGCTGTGCTGTGTTGCACTGACCTTGTGATTATTATGAGCTTTGTATACAGAGAGTAAATAGTGGTAGATGGTGGCACAGGATCAATGTAGTACTTACTCTTCAGTAATCTTCGGAATTGCGGCGCATGCACAGTTGGAGCAATTTTCTGTATCGCGTCAACTGCACATGCGCTGATTATCGAAGTGGCTGAAGAAGGCTCCCATGAACTCCACTGGACAGAATCTGCACTGAGGGGTAAGTAAAGAGTTAGGGGCATTTGCCCGGGGTAGCAGCTAGGCTGGGGGGGAGGAGGGAGCGGGGTCTATGTAGGGTAGGGTGGTAGGGTTTTTTTTTAACTTTACGCTTTAGTTCTTGAAAATTAGGAATGAACATATACTTGTGTGATCAGAGATACCTTATACAGTACATGCTCACAGTGGCCTGAATACAGTGGCTCACATTGGCCTGAAGGCAAACACCAATTACAGCAAGTTGATGATTAATATCACAGATTGTAAAATTGCAATAACAACAATGAGACCACTACAGGGTGGATACTATTTTGTTGCACTTTGTGTTTCGGTGGAATGAAATCATTTTGCAATGTTCTGCCAGTAGTGTTGTCAGTTTTTGCTAAATGTTATGCCTCCCAATAGTTGCATACTTTGCCAAATAAAGGGTGGGTTCATCAAAGTTTTTTAAACATTTTCCAAAATGGAAAATCTGCCTCATTTTTATGCATATTTTTAAGTTACACTGAGTTCATAAAAAGCTATTTTGTAGTTAATAAATAGTGAGAATTGATCTGATAATGAGAATGTCTCTTCATAAAATCACCTAGGGGCAGATTTATCAAAGGTCGAGGTGAATTTTCGAATGAAAAAAATTAGAATTTCAAGCTATTTTTTGTGTACTTCGACTAGGGAATAGTCCTAATTCGATTTGATTTTGAAAAAAATGCAAAAGTTCGAATATCAAAATTTATCGTGTACTGTCACTTTAAAAATTTGACTTTGACCTTTCGCCATCTAAAACCAGGCGAATTGCTGTTTTAGCCTATGGGGGACCTCCTAGAACCTATTTGGAGTGAATTGGTGGACTTTGAATAATCAAAGTTTTTTTGCGAAAAACTTCGAATTGAATTCGATTGGATGCCCTATTACTTCGATCCATACGATTCGAATTCGACCTAGTCGATCAAAAATGGACCTATTAGACCAAAAAAAAAACTTTGACTTAATTTCGGTGGGTCTTTTTGAATTCTAAATCGACCCTTGATTAATTTGCCCCCTAGTGTCACCTTTTAATGTCTCAAAGAACTGCTTTATTATAACTTTTGGGCTCTTCAGGAGGAATATTCATTGATTCTCAGTCTTACAGGCTCTTATTCAAAGCTTTGTGACATTGGCTAATGTTAGGATTCATAAGCATCATTCCTAATGTGCTTAACAATGAGCAAGTGGCCACCCAAACACATTCAGTAGATTTAAATACTTTACTGTAGTCTGTCTTAAATATGTTTTTAACTAGTTCTAGTGTACAGGTATGGGATCCATTATCTGGAAACCCGTTATCCAGAAAGCTCTGAATTACAGAAAGTCTCCCATAGACTCCATTGTAATCAAATAATTAAAATGTTTAAAAATGATTTCCTTTTTCTCGTTAATAATAAAACAGTACCTTGTACTTGATCCAAACTAAGATATAATTAATCCTTATTGGAAACAGAACAATCGTGTTGAGTTTAATTAATGTTTACATGATTTTCTAGGAGACTTAATTATGGAGAGATCCATTATCCGGAAAACCCCAGGTCCAAATCATTCTGGATAATAGGTCCCATACCATACCTCCAAACGCGGGACAGTCCAGATCTTGACAACTCAACAGTCCCTGGTTTGTTACTGAAAAGTTCCGACTTTCTCTTTGCTCTCCTGCACTGAACAGCCAGAAAAAGATACAAAGTTTCTAAAACGTAATTGGCTTTTGGCAGAGAGCCCAGAATAGATACTTAGATACATTTGTTGCAATTTAAGATAAGCAGGTCTCTTGAGGAAACTGACTTTCAGCTTAAAGGGCAATTTACCTTCATTAGCAAAACTGTAATAATACATAAAAAAACACAGAAATGTGTTCATACTTTCATAACCTGCCAAATTTTATAAAATGGACATGATAATAATGGTAAAATGGTATTGTCAAATATTTCTGCCGCGCTCCACACTACAAATCATTTTTTCCCTCTTTCTATTTCCAAAATGTTGGGAGGTATGCCATACCTGTATATGTATTTGTGTAGCTACAAGTATCATCTTGTATTCCATCTTAATTATTAATTGTAAACATTTGTTTCTCTTACAGGCATTAGGTAACAGCCTTTATAAGAGTGCCTCTCCATATGGGTCCCTAAATAATATTGTGGATGGGCTAAGCTCGCTCACAGAACATTTCTCCGAAATCTCTCTATCCTCCGAGAATAGAAAACCCAGCAAAAGACCCCCTCCAAACTATCTGTGTCACCTCTGCTTTAACAAAGGTCATTACATCAAGGACTGTCCTCAGGTAAGATTTCTTTATTTGACAAACATCTTTAACATGCAATTTATTTTAATAAATGTTGCCCTAGGTTGCATAGAAAATAAATTTGTGAATGTTTAATCATCTTTAATGCTAAAGACATATACTGTATTTCACAGGTATTATTTAAAAAAAAAACTAAAAGGTTGAACTTGATGGGACGTGTCTCTTTTTTCAACCTTACTTACTATGTTACTATGTTACTATGCTATTAAAAAAGGGTGCCGTTATTTTTATTCTCTAACTTTTTTATCAGTCACAAGTTTTCTATTTACCTCTCACTCAGCTTAGATGTTACATTTATATTAACTTGCTTATAAAACTTACAATGCATGGGCAGTTTTTCTTAACAATTAGTTTTTCTTGAATGAGGGGGTTCTAGCTGATTCTGATCAAAATATTGGGTCATATGGACCAATGCTTGTTCAGTTCCCTTTTAGTCTAAAATTACTAAAATGCTTGTGGTATTCTTTACTGTGGCTTTTGTGCATAACTCACAAGTTCAATCTGCCATATTATCTTCATCTTTTTGCCTAGATAGTACTTTAAGTTACATCTGTTTTCTATATAAATGGAGATATCCAAATAAAGACACATATAACTGGCCGAGTCTATACAGCAATGTATAGAAACTGAATAAATATATTATCTTTGCCAGAAATACATCCATTTGTGATGCATATCCAAAATTGCATAGTGCCTGATTATAAAATGATGTTTAAATACCATGGCACACACTTTTACAAATATATCTGAGCTATGGCTACATAGATACATACAATCTGCATCTAAAGTTTAAAGTTTAGTACTGGCAGACTTTGTACATTATTGCTGACTTCCTGAATGGCTCACATTATACAACCAAGGAGGAAAGAGAATAAGTTTACCACTTCCAAAAAAAGCTGTGTTTCATAATAGTTTGCTTCTTTAATTTATATATGTAGGGTTAATAGGGTTTTTTTTTTAGAGTGGTTACCGATTAATCTTTTCCCCTTCTGACATTTTATTTGGTAAATATTGAACACTTACATGCCTTGTTTGTGATTAAAAACATACGACAGTAAATGAAAGTGTAAATTATAACCAGCCACTAAAAACAGTGGTTTTCGTAGTAAGAGCTCAATAAGTACAACATTGTTTGCGTAATAATGCAATTTACCACAGGCTCTGGCATTATACCCACTTTATATTCGGGAGCTGGGAAAACATTGATGAAAGATGAAAATCTTTGGACTTTTCTCAGCATAGTGTTTGCCTGTAGGTGGAATACTGGAATCAAATGAAAGTTAATGAAGTACAGGATTGGGACCTGTTATGCAGAATGCTTGGGACCTGGGGTTTTCTGGATAACGAATCTTTCTGTAATATGGGTCTTTATGCCTCAAGTCTACTAGAAATTCATTTAAACATTAAATAAACCCAATATGCTGATTTTGCTTCCAATAAAGATCAATTATATCTTAGTTGGGATCAAGTACAAGCTACTGTTCTATTATTACAGAGAAAAAGGAAATCATTTTTAAAAATTTGGATTATTTGGATAAAATGGAGTCTATGGGAGACAGCCATTCCGTAATTCTGAGCTTTCTGGAGATCGGGTTTCCAGATAAGGGATCCTATACCTGTATTAATATTTCTAATTTTTATTCAAAAAAACGTTTTTACTATTTTCTAAAAGGTGTGCCTCCAAACATTGTATACCCATTAAAAATAAAAACTATTTCAGTATTAAGTAGTTGCCATGCTTACACAGTAACTCCATGAAATGTTTTTCATATCACATGTTTTGATATGAAAATGATGCTGAAACAAGTTGCACAAAGAGAAGCTTTGGTTGCGATGTAAATTCCTAGTTTATATCTAGTTTTCTAATTATTAATGATTGTATGTGACCTAATTTACATTGTCTTAGGTAAATTTACTTTTGTGAAACTTTCAGCAACAGATATTTTCAGACTTATTTTACAAAGAAACAAAAGGGGGTGGGCGGGTTTAAGTGCCTTACTTTCAAGATACAGAAAATAAAATCCATATGTCTCCTACATCTCACTACCCCCTCTTTGCCTCCTCAAAATAATAGCCAGACCCCCTCCCTTCTATCAGCTGGATTGGGTAACCTCCAGTGAAATCAAGAGGAATTCCTAGAACAGAACAGCTGTAAGCTGACCCTCCCATGTGTAAGTGTCCATAAAGAAATCTGAAATTTGGTAGAGTGTCTGTAGCAGCTGAATTATATGTGGGGTGGTCAGTTAGAGAGTGTTACTTTGTTATAGTTATTTGCAGACAATTACATTCTCTAGTATTAAACATGGGTGATCTTTAGTAACATTTTTATAATGTGTGTGATCATCAAATCAGGGGTGCTTCGCCAATGAGGCGAGTTGAGGCTGTCGCCTCAGGCGGCAGTGCCCCACTAGGTACCAGGGGCAGCAAAAATGCTGCTCCTGGTACTTTAAGAGCGAATTTCTGGGGGAGGGGGGCAGCAGCAACTGCTGCTGCCTCAGGCGGCGGAGGGGCCAGGATTGCCACTGCACCAAATATGTTTTGGTTGCTAAGAATTTGTCCATTTAACCAATCTGGGTTTTATACTGATTTTTTTTTTAAAATGTATTATTTGAAGGTAAATATCTGAAATTGAAAGTAAAGTCACATTTTACTTCCTGTTCCCAACAAGGAAAATTAACAAACAACATCTAATCAACAGTCTGCTGAGAAGTCCGTTATATTTATATAGTACACAAGAGCCATGAATAGCCTATAAATTATAGTAACATAGTAAATTAGGTTGAAAAAAGGCACACGTCCATCAAATTCAACCTTTTAACTCTGTTTTAACCTGCCTAACTGCTAGTTGATCCAGAGGAAGTCAAACCCCCCATTTGAAGCCTCTTCAATTTGCCTCAGAGGGGGAAAAAAATCCTTCATGACTCCAAAAATGGGGCCTTACCAGTGCTCTATACAGTGGAAGAATGACCCCCTCCTCCAGTGAATCAATGTCCCTTTTAATAAAGCTCAAGACCTTATTTGCCCTTGATGCTGCTGACTGGCATTGCTTCCTACAACCAAGTTTATTATCTACAAGGACGCCAAGGTCCTTTTCCATTATGGATTTGTCTAGTGCAGCCCCATTAAGGGTATAAGTGACTTGGATATGTTTACATCCAAAGTGCATAACTTTACATTTATCAACATTGAATCTCATTTGCCACTTAGCTGCCCGGTTTGTCAAGATCCTGTTGCAAGGATGCTGCACTCTGGATGGAATTAATTGGGATGGATAGTTTTGTGTCATCTGCAAACACTGATACATAACTTACAATACTCTCCCCTAAGTCATTAATGAACAAGTTGAATAAAAGTGGACCCAATACCGAGCCCTGAACGACCCCACTAAGAACCTTACTCCAAGTAGAGAATGTACTATTAACCACCACCCTCTGTACCCAATCCTGTAGCTAGTTTCCTATCCATGTGCAAACTACTTCATTAAGCCTAACAGACCTTAGTTTAGAAAGCAGTCGTTTGTTGGTCACGGTATCAAACGCTTTGGCAAAGTCCAAATAGATCACATCAGGGCCGGACTGGGGGTAAAAAGCAGCCCAGGCGAAAAAAATCAAAGCAGCCCACATGTAAAGACGCAATGGTCTGACTTGTACACATTCTCTCATATATTGGGGCAAAACTGAAAAAATGTATGCGCATAAAGAGCTGCCTTAGGGGTTGTTCACCTTCAATTTAATTTTTAGTGTGATGTAGAGAGGGACATTCTGAGACCATTTGCAATTGGTTTTCCTTTTTTATTAATTGTGGTTTTTGACTTATTACTTTTTATTCAGCAGCTCTCCAGTTTGTAATTAAAGCCGTCTGGTTCCTAGGGACAGAGTGACTGAAAGTGCAGAGAGAAACAGAGAGAGGGACAGAATGACAGAGAGTGACAGGGAGAGGGGAAGAGAGAGGGACAGAGTGAAAGAGAGAGACAGAGTGACAGGGAGAGAGGAAGAGAGAGGGACAGAGTGACAGAGAGAGACAGAGTGACAGAGAGAGAGAGAGGGACAGAGTGACAGAGAGAGACAGAGTGACGGAGAGGGGAAGAGAGAGGGACAGAGTGACAGAAAGAGACAGAGTGACAGAGAGAGGGGGGCAGAGAGAGACAGAGTGACAGGGAGAGGGGAAGAGAGAGGGACAGAGTGACAGAGAGAGACATAGTGACAGAGAGAGGGGCAGAGAGAGGGACAGAGTGACAGAGAGAGACAGAGAGAGGGACAGAGTGACAGAGAGAGACAGAGAGAGGGGAAGAGAGAGGGACAGAGTGACAGAGAGAGACAGAGTGACAGGGAGAGGGGAAGAGAGAGGGGCAGAGTGACAGAGAGAGGCAGAGTGACAGAGAGAGGGGAAGAGAGAGGGACAGAGAGAGACAGAGAGAGGGACAGAGAGAGACCGAGAGAGGGGAAGAGAGAGGGACAGAGTGACAGAGAGAGACAGAGTGACAGGGAGAGGGGAAGAGAGAGGGGCAGAGTGAAAGAGAGAGACAGAGTAACAGGGAGAGGGGAAGAGAGAGGGACAGAGTGACAGAGAGACAGAGTGACAGAGAGAGGGACAGAGTGACAGAGAGAGACAGAGTGACAGAGAGAGGGGAAGAGAGAGGGACAGAGTGACAGAGAGAGACAGAGTGACAGGGAGAGGGGAAGAGAGAGGGGCAGAGTGACAGAGAGAGACAGAGGGACAGGGAGAGGGGAAGAGAGGGACAGAGTGACAGAGAGAGAAAGAGGGAGAGAGGGACAGAGTGACAGAGGCAGAGTGACAGAGAGAAGGGGACAGAGTGACAGAGAGAGACAGAGTGACAAGGAGAGGGGAAGAGAGAGGGACAGAGTGACAGAGAGACAAAGAGTGACAGAGAGAGGGACAGAGTGACAGAGAGAGGCAGAGTGACAGAGAGACAAAGAGTGACAGAGAGAGGGACAGAGTGACAAGGAGAGGGGAAGAGAGAGGGACAGAGTGACAGAGAGACAAAGAGTGACAGAGAGAGGGACAGAGTGACAGAGAGAGGCAGAGTGACAGAGAGAAGGGGACAGAGTGACAGAGAGAGACAGAGTGACAGGGAGAGGGGAAGAGAGAGGGACAGAGTGACAGAGAGAGACAGAGTGACAGAGAGAGGGGAAGAGAGAGGGACAGAGTGACAGAGAGAGACAGAGTGACAGGGAGAGGGGAAGAGAGAGGGACAGAGTGACAGAGAGAGACAGAGTGACAGAGAGAGGGGAAGAGAGAGGGACAGAGTGACAGAGAGAGACAGAGAGAGGGACAGAGTGACAGAGAGAGACAGAGAGAGGGGAAGAGAGAGGGACAGAGTGACAGAGAGAGAGACAGAGTGACAGGGAGAGGGGAAGAGAGAGGGACAGAGTGACAGAGAGACAGAGTGACAGAGAGAGGGACAGAGTGACAGAGAGAGACAGAGTGACAGAGAGGGGTGAAGAGAGAGGTACAGAGTGACAGAGAGAGACAGAGTGACAGGGAGAGGGGAAGAGAGAGGGACAGAGAGACCGAGAGAGGGGAAGAGAGAGGGACAGAGTGACAGAGAGAGACAGAGAGAGAGACTGAGAGAGGGGAAGAGAGAGGGGCAGAGTGACAGAGAGAGACAGAGTGACAGGGAGAGGGGAAGAGAGAGGGACAGAGTGACAGAGAGAGACAGAGTGACAGAGAGGGGTGAAGAGAGAGGTACAGAGTGACAGAGAGAGACAGAGTGACAGGGAGAGGGGAAGAGAGAGGGACAGAGAGACCGAGAGAGGGGAAGAGAGAGGGACAGAGTGACAGAGAGAGACAGAGAGAGAGACTGAGAGAGGGGAAGAGAGAGGGGCAGAGTGACAGAGAGAGACAGAGTAACAGGGAGAGGGGAAGAGAGAGGGACAGAGTGACAGAGAGAGACAGAGTGACAGGGAGAGGGGAAGAGAGAGGGACAGGGTGACAGAGAGTGGGGAAGAGAGAGGGACAGAGTGACAGAGAGAGGGGAAGAGAGAGGGACAGAGTGACAGAGAGAGGGACAGAGTGACAGAGAGAGACAGAGAGAGGGACAGAGTGACAGAGAGAGGGGAAGAGAGAGGGACAGAGTGACAGAGAGAGACAGAGAGAGGGACAGACAGTGCAGAAGGAGACAGAGAGGGACAGGGACAGAGAGTGACACAGAAACAAAGTGCAGAGAGAGATCCGGTCTTCAACGATGTTCACGATTTTAAGGGGGGCCAGCTAATCCTGAAAGAGCAGCACAGCCGGCCCCCCTTTAAATCTAAATCTTGCTGGGCCTGGGACTGTAGCCTCCTGATAGCGCGCGGGCCTGCATAGAGCACGGCAGCAGCAGAACAGAGGAGTGGGAGGGGCAGAGCAACAGTGGGAGAGAGGATGCAGGAGCGGTCCTAGAGCCCGCCTGATGCATTGAAAGGTAGTGGCACTTTCTAATAAGGTGTAGAGATCAAGATCGGCCCACTTAAAGAAAAAATAGAGCAGCCTCTTGGGCAAATGCCCGAACAGACAGATTGTCAGTCCGGGCCTGGATCAAATCTACTGTTCCCCCACTGTCCAGCATCTTACTTACCTCATCATAAAAAGCAAGCAAATTCGTCTGACATGACCTATCCTTAATAAAGCCATGCTGATTGCTGCTCATTATGCCATTCACTAGCACAACATTTTGAATGTGATCCCTTAACAAGCCTTCAAATAATTTGCCCACCACAGATGTCAAATTTACTGGCCTATAATTGCCAGGCTGAGATTGTAATCCCTTTTTAAATATTGGAATGACATCAGCTTTTCTCCAATGGTATCATTCCAGATGAATTATATAATGTTACCATTATTTCAAGTAGCAACACTCTCAACCCTTTTTAGGGTTAGTCTTAGCCTCAGGCGCAATGCACTCCTCATTACCTATCTTTGCCTTCCGGATTTCTATTTTATAACATTTATTATAGTGTTTATATTCATTAAATACAGCTTCTGTCCCAACAAACTTGTAGTTTTCTCTTCTTTCCTATTAACTTTTTTACTTCTATATTAAGCCAGATAGGGTGATTCCATACCTCCCAACTCTTCCGTTTTTAGAGGTCCCTCTTTTGACAGCTCAACCCACAGTACCCCATTTGTACTGGAAAGTCCTGTTTTTCTCTGCACTGAACAGCCAGAAAAAGAAACTAAGTTTCTAACCTAATTGGCTTTTGGCAGAGAGCCCAGAACAGCTACAGCAGCAGATACCTTTGTTACAATTTTGAGATAAGTTAATAAGTTATTTTAACAATATAAGATAACAGGTCACTTGGGAAAAGTTAGACTCACAGCTTAAAGGGCAATTCACCTTAATTAGCAAAACTGTAATAACTGAAAAAAACACAGAAATATGTTAAATCTTTCATAACCTGCCAAATTTTGTAAAATGAACATGGTAATTAGAGGGTGTGGCCCCAAAAAAGGGCATGGTAAAAAAAAAATTCATTGCAAAATGTGCGCTAACAATTTTGGTACTCTTTTTGTTTCCAAAATGTTGGGAGGTATATGATTGTTAGCGCTTCTACATTTACACCTTAAGGGAATAAAATGAGAACAGTAACGATTTAATGTCATTTTAAATGACAAACATTTCTGTTCTGTGTTTTAGATGAAAACATAATGCCACAATCTATGCTCTGAAGGGCAGCCCTCAAGGCACAAATAGCTTTTCTGAAACTCATGTTTTTTTTTGTCCCAGTGTTTATTTGTTTTTTTCACCAGACATGAAATGATATCACATTATGGTCACTATTACCCAGGGGTTCAATTACTTGCACATTTGCTATACTATACTATAGCATACCCCTACAATTAATTTTCTGGACTCCTTACAATCGGTGAAGAGCTTCACCCATAAGACTTCAGCCCACTCATTTTCTAACAGCACCTTCTCTGTTATATTGGCTTTTAAATCCTGCCTAACAAACAGACATACTCCTCCCTCCTTTTCTATTGCCGCTGTCCCTCCAAAACAATGTATAGCTGCTGATATTAACTGCCCAGTCATGCGACTCATCCAGCCATGTTTCGGCCACATCAATTATATCACATTTTCCCTCCAGCACCTCCAGCTCTCCCATTTTACCAGTCATACTCCTTGCATACATTCAATACTAGTACCATATTAAACATATGACATGTTTATTCCTCCCTGTCCTTAACAGTACCCCCACCCAAATCTCCTCCACCATTTTCTCTTCCTTTGCCCACTACCTCATCTAAACTGTCTTGACTTCCATAGAATCCTTTACTGAACCCACCCCCAACACCTTGTTTAAAATCTCCTCCAACCCTCTAGCTATCTTCTCTCCCAAAACAGCTGCACCATCATCATTGGCATTAACCTATATGTCCTTATAATTGATGCTTAATGATGTCATTGGTTATAATCGGAGCTTAGTGATGTAATTTCTGAAACCTGTGTACTATTATAAATAAAGTACCCCCTGTTGCAAAATATGATGATCTTAAAAGTCACCTTGGAGTTTTTTGACCTGAATAAAAACATGTCTTCGTTCTTTTGTAAAAGGAAAAAAACAATGGGGCAAATTCACTAATGGGCGAATTTTCACCAGCGACCGCTTTGCCACACTTTGCGCCACTTTGCCAGGCACAATTTTATTACCACTACACTAATTCACGAAAATGTGAAGTTGCGTCTCAGCAGACGAACGCTGGTGAAGTTTCGCTACCGTTAATTTGTCAGTGCAAGCATTTCTTGGCATTAGCGTTCAATTCTGCCTAGCGAAAAGTTTTTTTACAACTTTTATAACTTTCTGGCATACAGAATATGATGTCACTGACATAAGATTGAGGAGGATGTAGCTTCATTTTATAAGTTTGCCTGGTCTAAGGTGGCTAAGGACACTCTGGTGAAAGAGTTAACGTTATGTAAAATTCACACTTTAGTGAATTTGCGGAGTTAGGACCATTTGCCTGGGCAAAAATGCACCTGGCTATAGGGGGCGCAAAACTTTGCTTGCAACGGTCTGTTTTGCTAGCGAATTGCCGTCTAGACTTGTTAGTAAATTGGCGATGTCCCAGCAGTGGAGATTTCTGTTGAATTGTTGCTAGCATAGGCGACTTCGTAAATCTGCCCCAATGACTCTTAAAAAGAAGCTTGTGGATTTGTTACATTCAACATGGCATAACTATTCGACATATTTATATATATATATATATATATATATATATATATATACAGCAAATCAGTTTTTTTGTTGTTTTCATAATAAAAAATATATTAGCTGATTATTTATGGCATAAATGATGCATGTTTTAATACATAACTACATAAATAATATAGTATTTATATGCTTATTTGTATATTTAAGAGTCAAATTTGCCAACTTTAACCAATGTGGAAGGAATCTAGAGAATTTGCAGAGAAGCTGGGTAAGAATACATTAGGGGGCAGATTTATCAAAGGTCGAGTTTTGTTTATCCAATAAATTTGAGTTTTTAGACTATTTTTTACTGAAAAATGCACTGATTCAAGTTTTTTGCATTAAAGTTTTTTAAAAAATGAGCAAACATTCGAGTTGTGAGTTTATTGGAGGTATAAAAAACCTTACAAACTCGAACTTTGATAAATAAACCCCTAGTTGTTAAACCCTTTGTGGCTATTAGTTAATGAGTTTATAAATCTTATGCTTTGGGTAAGTGGACATATACTGTAAGTTTGCTCTGTGTGAAGACTCACCCTGGTGGTCTAGTGGGCCAGCGGGGTGCGGCGGGGGCGCCCGCAGCAGTGATCCGTCTCTTCTTCTTACCGGTTTCACTATGGCGTGCACGCGGCACTTCCGGGTTTTGGTGCATCGCGACTGTCATGATGTCAAATCAATGGCATGAATTTTGAATATATAATGGGGCTTTGAGCACAAATTCATTGCCCGTTGTTAGGTCTACTTGCTAGTATCCTGGGTGTGTTTACTTCGTGTTTGATTCCTGGTTTGTGCCTTCCGTCCCTAATCTTGATAATGATCGTGCCCCTGTACCAGTCCAGAACTCTTGCTTGGCTCCCCTCTTATTAAGACCTGGCGGCATCCGATTAGCTGAGGGCTCCTCCTGAAGTGAAAGGCGGCTGCTACAGGTGGAAGCAGGGCCGAGACCAGGGAGCCTTGCACCTGTTCTGGATTTAGGGAGCCGAACGTGACAATACAAAGGGCCCAAGATGGATGCCGAAGGTCATGCTGCCGCTGCTCCTCCTACCACTGAAGCACTCCTCTCCACCCTTCTGCAGAACTTGGAGGAACAAGAGCGGAAACAAGATTATATGGTTTAAGGCCTGCATAATCTATGACTCAGGTTGGATGCTGTGCAACAGATGCCGAACCCTGTAGTTCAACCTCCTGTTGTAGCCTTCTGCTTCTTTTGGTAGTAGGAGTAATCTCCATGATTCAAAAATTTCCTTCCCTGACAAATTTAATGGGGACAGGAGTAAATTCTATATTTTTCAAGAGGCATGTAGATTGTACCTCAGGTTTTTCCCTCGTAATGACCTTGCTACAAGGTGACCCACAGATTTGGCCACTAAGGTTACCCTCCTCTGACCATGCCCGCTATTTCCCTAGAGGTATGCTTTAGTACCATGGCAATATTGTACAGTGACCTGGATCGTGCTACCTCTACAGATACTGCCATTCGCCAGGGGAAAAGGATAATAGAGGAGTACTGCACGGAATTCCGCCGCTGCACTGTTGAGGCAGGGTGGAATGACACTGCTCTTCGTAGCCAATTTCGAATGGGGATCTCTGAGTCTGTCAGGGACAGTTTGGTAAATTATCTTTCTCCGTCCACTCTGGATGACCTTATGAGGTTGGCCATCCAGATTGATAGGAGACAAAGGGAAAGGCAGGCTGAAAGAGGTACATATTTATCTTCTTCCTATATTTATTTTTACTTCCTTTGTGGATTCGGGGGCGGCGGGGAACTTCTTGGATGCTGCAGTAAGCTATTATTCCCCTTCAACCACTTATTCCTCCTATGAGGATTTTGACAATTGATAAAAGTCCACTTGGGTTCAAATCTATGATATTAACGATGTGTACAAATAATATGCATGTTGAGGAGTTATCTTTTCACATTATTAAGGGTTCTTCTTCTTCTCCTCTAATTTTGGGGTTACCCTGGTTACAGGTACACAATCCCCACATAGATTGGGTAACTGGGGAAATTATTCAATGGGGATCTAAGTGTATTGATTCTTGCCTAATTTCTCCTCAAATGGTGGCGGTTACCTCCTTGGAAGGTTTACCTTCTGCTTGTGCTGATTTTGCAGATGTATTTTCCAAAAGAGCCGCAGAAACATTACCCCCTCATAGGTGCTACAACTGCCCTATTGATCTGATCCCTGGGTCTTCCACTCCTAGAGGGAGAACATATCTTCTTTCCTTGCCCGAAGCTCATGCTATGAAAGACTATATTAAAGAAAATTTGGAAAGAGGTTTTATTAGATCCTCCAATTCTCCTGCAGGGGCTGGATTCTTTTTTGTGGCAAAAAGGATGAGGGCCTTCGCCCATGTATTGATTGTCGTGGCCTTAACAAAATTACAGTCAAAAACCGCTATCCTCTTCCGCTAGTTATTTGATCAAGTCAAGAATGCTACTATCTACACTAAGCTTGATCTTAGAGGTGTATATAACTTCATTCGCATTAGGGAAGGGGATGAGTGGAAAACTGCTTTAAACACCAGGGATACCACTATGAGTATTTCGCCATATTGTTTGGCCTATGCAATGCCCCCGCAGTGTTTCAGGAATTTATCAGCGACATTTTCTGGTCTTTACTTTGACTATTTGTGGTAGTGTATTTTGATGATATTTTAATTTTTTCCACCGACATGTACGTGAGGTTTTATGGAGGAATAATTTGTTCGCAAAATTAGAGAAATGTAAGGATCAAGAAGGGTGCGCCTCCCAGTATGTTGCCTCCTGAGGCTATTCAAGCCTTTGAGTTATTAAAAAAGAATTTCTTTGTCACCATGATACAACCCTACCATTTATTGTAGAGGTAGATGCCTCAGAAGTTGGAGCAGTTCTTTCCCAAAGGCATCCAGTAACCAACAAGGTGCATCCATGTGCTTTTTTTTTTCTAGGAAATTCTCGTCTGCTGAGGCCAATTATGATATTGGTAATAGAGAATTGTTGGCTATTAAATGGGCCTTTGATGAATGGAGACACTTGTTGGAGGGCTCTAAACATACTATCACAGTTTACACTGACCATAAGAATCTTTTATACATTGAGGCAGCAATGAGTTTAAACCCAAGACAGGCCAGATGGCTTTGGCGGGGACACCCATCGAAATGATCCATCTCTTCTTCTTGCTGCTGAAGCAGAGCCAACGAGATCAGGGAGCCTAGCACCTGTTCTGGATTTAGGGAACTGAACGTGACACTCTGTATATGCATGCATACTGTATATACATACCTAATTGTGTGAATTTGCCAGGATGTTTATATATGTTCTGATGGAACATTAATGTAAATCGTCATGTTGTAGTCCAGATGGGATGAAACAGAAATGATGGAATAGAAGTTGTTTTCATTATGCCCAAAATTTTAGATCCTGGTGAATAGAAATCTGCCATATGAACCTGCAAATTTTAAGTGCAAAACATATGCACAATTATTTTCATTTACTACTGCTTAAATTGAGAATGACCCTTGTCAGTATTTAGGAATGACCTTAGTTGAATCTCAGAGGAGAATGTACATTCACTGCGTAGAAATCGGTTATTCTGGCATTCCCGGTTACAGCAGTGACCCTGCTCAGAGGGTGCTCTTCACTGTGGACTTAGTTTGACCTCTGCATATTTTATCATGATCTATGATCAGATTCAGAGTGTAAAAAATCTCTGTATGAGCCCCAAGCACTGAAGTATCTGGTGTGTGGAGCTGTAGTCCTACAACAGCTTATTGTCCCTATGTGTGACTGATTAGCCTTACTGTTTGCTGAGGAATGTGAGCCACAAAGAAGCTTCTTCTTTGACAGCACAACACTTCTTCTCAGGCATGAATTGATTTCTTCTTATAATACAGAGGCTGTTTGTTTGCACAGTCCATGTCATAACAAGCCTCCTGGTGCAAGAAAACCCACTTTTTATAAAGTTGCACCTTAAGAAGAAAACCCTAGATCCATGCAGCAGTTTTGGTAATGGCTTGTTTACCTTATTTATTAGAATATAAGTCAAGGAAAAAATGTCATGATTTTTGGTATGTTCATAAATGTTTGGTGAGAAACAGAAGATGTTTATTGGTAAGTAATATAAACATAAAACAGAAACTATCATAGAAGAATTCTATTTGCAATTATGTTGGGAGCCTAAGTGGGCCTGCCTAAATATAAGGTAGCAGAGGAGTGGGCTTGAACTAAAAAGATCTATAAACTTCTGCTCTCAGTGAAAATGAAATGTATATTGGTAGACATGCATGATACTACAACATTAATACAGTTTCATATGAAGTTCTGTGTGCCAAAGGTACAGTAATCCTTGATTAAAGAGTGGCACTGGTGTTTCACATACAGATGATGTTTCCTCCCATATTCCAGAAATATACCGAATCGTTAAATGGTTTCTAATTAAATTGATCCTAGTGCGTTGTACAATGTATAAATATAGGCTTAAAAAAATATTTGAAGTCAATCATGTAATACAGCACTATTCCTCGTTTTGTCTCATCATTATGCCAGTGAGAGAGTTCCTATTTGTAGATAAAACACACATGGTGGGCTTTAGTGCTCTACATGTCTGAATAAATCATTGTATTTCTGTTAGTGTCAATCTTTACTGTATTCACATGTTTATATGTGGTGCGCATAGTGCCTACTTAAAAAAATATTGTCTTGCCTGACATCATGACATCAGGGGTGGGAGTATGGGGACACTCAAAACAACATAGAATGTCACAGAGTATATTTCTATGCTACTCTGATTTATTGTAAGCTTGTTATTGACTTTTGGTAAAGTATACACATGTATATATTAATGTGAGTCTGTGCTTAAATTGTGTTTTCATCATTGTCTTTTTATTGCCATTTTATATGCCTGGGGTTGAGAACTGTATTACAGTTTGTTTTCTAACAACACGTGTAAAAGTCAATATGTGGTAAGACACATAACAAATTTGCCTGTTATACTACAAAAGTAGAGTAAAGATAAACATATGCATGGTTTTTTAGAGGCAAAAATATACATACATAAGTCTACCAGACCTCTAAATGCCATTATTTGCAATTCAGGAGATTACAGATTCAATCAGTTTATTGTCACTGAGTTTTTTTTTTTTTACAAATCTAAATCTCATCTTTCTTCTATGTGTCTGAGGTTTTATATTGAAATTTAAATAAAAATATGCTAAATAATCTTGATATTTCATCCAATGGGGTTGAATGATCGGACAAAACCAGGACATGGTGGGGGATGATTGCTGCATTCCCTACTGCATGAGAGGTTATGCTCACATTTTTATTGCATAAAAGTACATTGCATGCAGAAAATACAAAAGTTTATTTGATATAGCAGAACCCCAATAAGTTCATAAATTTATCTGGTTTTATAGTGTGGCCAGTTAAAAGGGTAAGAATACACAGACAGTTGTATGAAGATAAGAAACAGGCAACGCACTCCAGGTAAAACACAGGACTTAGGTTATCATAAATAGAAAATTGCCATTTTAAAAAATAAGGGCCAGCCCCTGGGATCGCACGATTCACTGTGCACACAAACAAATAAAATAAACTATACTTCTTAGGTCACATGAGCCAATTAACAGACAGAGTTGTGTATTTTGCTTCAACACTTCTTCCTGTTACAGTTCAGTTGTAGTATTTCTGGTCAGGTGATAGACCATCACAAAATGGGGGTTCAATGCAAGAAATGTAAAAGGGCAACATTTACTTAAATATATATTCCAGTTTGGTTAGATTCTTTAATATGCCATTTAACATGATATACTTGCTTAAGTATTTATTTTGGGGGTGAAGTTTTCCTTTAAGAAGACTCCCTTGTTATACTATATGATTTATCTAATTATCCATCAAAATATAAGATAAAATGTTATTACAATGAAAATTGCAGCTAAAGCTTTATGTGCTTGTCCATAACGATGCTGTATGCTATGTCCATTTACAAAAAAAATACTGGCACTCCATCTTAAAACCATCCCTCCTTTGGTGATACTCATTAATAGATTGGCATATGTGTCTGTACACTGGTGGTCTTTACTGCTGGGTGCCCCATGTGCACTTGCTTTCAACTAACTTTTAGGTTGGATGTCTTTCTTGGTAACTGTAATGGCTATGGCACGGACAGGCAATTTGACAGCAACTGCCATGCCACAGAAACCAGCAGTGGACAAAACACCTCATCTGTCTGCCACCAATCCTACTAGAGATTATTAGGGATGTCGCGGACTGTTCGCCCGCGAACTAATTCGCGCGAACATCGACCGTTCGCGTCCGCCGAATGTTCGCGAACGTCGCGCGACGTTCGCCAATTTGGGTTCGCCTTAGCTGGCGCTTATTTTTGCCCTCTCACCCCAGAGCAGCAGATACATGGCAGCCAATCAGAAAGCTCTCCCTCCTGGACCACCCCCACACCCCCTGGACCACTCCCCTTCCATATATAAACTGAAGCCCTGCAGCGTTTTTTCATTCTGCCTGTGTGTGCTTGGAAGAGCTAGTGTAGGGAGAGAGCTGTTTAGTGATTTGAGGGACAGTTGATAGTAACTTTGCTGGCTAGTAATCTACTTGATACTGCTCTGTATTGTAGGGACAGAACTCTGCAGGGATTTGAGGGACAGTGAGTTTAGGTTAGTTAGCTTTGCTGACTAGTAATCTACCTTCTACTGCAGTGCTCTGTATGTAGCTGCTGTGGGCACTGCTTCTGATCTCATCTGCTGACTGTTGTAATAACCCAATAGTCCTTGTAAGGACTGCTTTTATTTTCTTTTTTGTTTTTTTACTTTGCTACTATAAGAGCCCAGTGCTATAGTCTAGCTGTGTTGGGGAGTGGGACTGGTGTGCTGCTCCTCCTAGTAGTTCACCACTACCAGCACCAACCAGAGTCAAAATTGTTACAAAGTATCTTATTTGCACCTGTTAGCTGTTCTGAGCTCTCTGCCAAAAGCTAATTAAGTTAGAAACTGTTTTTTTTCTGGCTGTTCAGTTCAGAGAAAAGAGGGACTTTCCAGTACAAAAGAGGGACAGGGGGTTGAGTGGTCAAAAGAGGGACAGTTGGGAGGTATGCAAGTGCCACCTAGCTGTGTGAGCTTTTTCACATTCTGTCTAAATAACAATAATAATTCCGTGTCCGTAAACATCACCTGAGTGATGTTTTTACAGCAGCAATAATATATTCCGTACCCACTACTGTATACGTTGCCCTTGCAGGCATTGTTTGCCCAGTCTTTAACCAAGTGCCACCTAGCTGTGTGAGCTTTTTCACATTCCGTGTCCAGAAACATCACCTGAGTGATGTAGTGTGATTTCTGCCCTTTACAGCACAAAACGCAGCGCTGTGTCAACAATGTATTTTTCAGATACATTTTTGCCCTTGATCCCCCTCTGGCATGCCACTGTCCAGGTCGTTGCACCCTTTAAACAACTTTAAAATCATTTTTCTGGCCAGAAATGTCTTTTCTAGCTTTTAAAATTCGCCTTCCCATTGAAGTCTATGGGGTTCGCGACGTTCGCGAACCGTTCGCATTTTTGACGCAAGTTCGCGAATATGTTCGCGAACATTTTTTCCGCCGTTCGCTACATCCCTAGAGATTATTGAAAGTGTTGGGTGTACTCAGAGCAGTGACAGAGTTCAGAGTGAAAAACACATTCTTTGAACATGAACGTTTTGACATTTAGGCCTGCCAGGACATGAAAGTAGGGTTCAGAGGTAATATTTCTCATTTATTATTTAAATCACAATGCATTTGTTACCCTTTAAATGTAACACTTTTAGATTACTTTTCTCCTGTTTTATCAGGTCTTTCACTCTCATTTTCATAATGTCTGAGTATATTGCTAACATGGTACTTTTTTATTTGGTTGAAATTAAAGACAAATATGTTGAACTAACGTTATTACTTTTAATTCTTTTTTAAAAATGTAAGGTCTAGCAGTGGGTTGTTCTGGCAGAAATGCATTAAAGTTAATGAAAAAGACAATGGCTTACAGCCAGGAAAGAAAGATTGCGGTCTGAATATATGTTGTGTCAGTTTTATCTCAGACCAACACAGAAAAAAAAAAAATACATGAGAAACTTTCTGCAACTTTCTATCTTTTCTTTTCTTGGCAACACTTAGAAACTTTCTCATGGGTCAGTGGACAGCAGAACATTTCCTGAACAGGATTTATATCTACTTCGAGTCACACCAAGAAGAAAAGCATAGGAGGCGTGCATTAACTGTCCTTTTCTTAGAATATGCAGTGTAAAAATTATACATACATCTGGCTACAGCATGTCTTGTTCTCTAGAGCCAATGTCCTATAACCTTGGCTATTGGTTGATGAAGAGGTCTGGTCTGGTCTCTTTGTAGGAAACTGCCTTAAAGGTTCCTGCATATTACAGAATTTGTTTTTGGCTTTAAACAGGAAAGAGTACTGTTCTTTGTATTCATATCAGTTATTGAGAGACTACCAACAGTTGCCAAAGGTCTTAAAGGAATAGTTCAGTGTGAAAATAAAATCTGTGTAAATAGATAGGCTGTGCAAAATAAAAAATGTTTCTAATATAGTTAGTTAGCCAAAAATGTAATGTATAAAGGCTGGAGTGAGCAGATGTCTAATAAAACAGACAGAATCCAACTTCCTGCTTTTCAGCTCTATAACTCTGAGTTAAGCTGGCCATAGATGTTGAGATTTTTAAAAGATCAGATCCTGATCGTGAGACCATGATCTTCTCAGAACGATCGTACGATCGTACGAATCTACCATCAACTAAAAAGACCAATTTACCAGGAAAACAAAGGGGAGCTGCCTGCTTGGCCCTGCAAACATAGAGAGATTGCACTGGGACCGACAAAGATTTTTTGACCTGGCCGATCAATTTCCCGACAGATGTTGGGCGAAAAATCGTAAGATGTACGATCGTTCGAATACCACTAACCGCACGATAATTTCGAAGGATTGGTCGGGCTTCCCTAAAATCGGTCGTTCGGCAAGAAGAATCGTCGCGTCTATGGGGACCTTTAGTCAGCGACTTGAAGGGGGGCCACATGGTACATTTCTGTTCAGTGAGTTTGTAATTGATCCTCAGCATTCAGCTCAGATTCAAAAGCAACAGATATGACCCATGTGGCCTCCCCTCAAGTCTCTGATTGGTTACTGCCTGGTAACCAGGGTAACCAGTCAATGTAAACCAAGAGAGCTGAAAAGTCAGAAGTAGTGCTCTGACTGACATGTTATACATCAAATCACTCCAGCCTTTATACATTACATATTTGGCTAACTAACTATATTAGAAACATTTTTTATTTTGCTATCTATTTACCCAGTTTTTATTTTTACACTGAACAATTCCTTTAAGCTTACAATAACCTGCACTTGGAGCAATGTTTTAGCAAGTGACTAAGGTAAAACTATGTATATGTACCAAAATTGGGACTTAACCTCCAGTCTTGGGTCCATGGATAATATAATGTTATAATTATATCAAGCCAAGTGATAAGATAAAAAGCAATGTTTATTAACTACCATGCCATGTGGAAAAGTTAAAATGACATACAATTAAAATTAAAAGCAGTGCTGCATGTAAGAGAAGGGATCCCTTCTATTGGAGCTTTAGGCCCTACCATATAGTTGGTAACACCTTATGTATAAAACAATTGCATAGATATCAAAGTGCACCAATTACTATTCTATGTCAAGAGGTATACAATGTGCATGGGCGGATTTTAATGAAGGCTTGGGGAGGCTAAGCCTCCCCAAACCAGCAGGGTAAATTTCCTTAAAACTTGGGGATTTGAAAGACTGATTCACACACAGCCATACCGTACAAAAAAAAAAGGAGAGAGTCAGTTTCATTTGCATTAGCTTACCGTAGTCTCACACAGGCTGAGAGATCAGCTGACTGAGGGAGGGGGCGGGACCTGCAGAGCTCAGAGCTGATCTTCTGGAAGCAGCAGTGTATGCTAAATGAAACTTCAGCTATAGCCAACTTGTGCAACATCTACAGGACTGCAGTGAGTGTAAGAGATCCCAAGTAGTTATATTTATTTATTCCACAAACCAGGCTGCTTCATTGTCATTTAGTCACCCTCTGCCTATGACAATGTGCCTATGAGAAAAAAATCAAAACTGCCCACGCACACCCAGGCCCTCTCGAGAATACACTGACCCTGGTGCTCAGTAAAAAGGGCTTCGGTAACCCCACAACTGTACGAAGAAAAGATTCACTGGCACACAGGTACTGCTGGCAGGATGAAAAACCCTTGCTTTAAATTTATTAATGTGGCATGCAACATTTCGGGGACAACCCCTTTATCAAGCTTGATAAAGGGGTTGTCCCCGAAATGTTGCATGCCGCATTAATAAATTTAAAGCAAGGGTTTTTCACCCTGCCAGCAGTACCTGTGTGCCAATGTGCCTATGAGCCCATATGATATGCGTTATAACCTCCTAGGTAATACACGGTGGAAGACCTGCAGTTTTGCGAAAAAATAGGCAGGAGCCTGATATGACACACAGGACGTGGCGATAACGTACGCTGGGAAACAGTCTGTATAAACTTGTGAATTTTCGATCCGAGTAAGATTTCACTCGTGACGCTGTATCTACACTTTGACTTATTAGCGCTGAACTGTTGTTGATAACGCTACGATTGTTGAATTGCTAATTTGGTCGATGGACTGACCACGCCACACATGGATATACAATACGTCTAAACTAAGCGCTATTCTTCATAGACCTTAATAACAGAGTACGTACCTGTCCATTATTCTGCACTTTTGGCCACAACATTGTTGGGACAATTGAAACTGCACAGAGGTCCATTGAGATCAATAGCCCAGTTTATCCTACATTCCAGTGCATACTAATACCGGGTCAACAGCTATACTGCCTATTTTTTAAACTTTTTCGCAAAACTGCAGGACTTCCACCGTGTATTACCTAGGAGGTTGTAATGCATATCATATGGGCTCATAGCCGCATTGTATACCTCTTGACATAGAATAGTAATTGGTGCACTTTGATATATATGCAATTGTTTTTTACATAAGGTGTTACCAACTATATGGTGGGGCCTAAAACTCCAATAGAAGGGATCCCTTCAGTTACATGCAGCGCTGCTTTTAATTTTAATTGTATGTCATTTTAACTTTTCCTCATGGCATGGTAGTGAATAAATATTGCTTTTTATCTTATCACTTGGCTTGATATAATTATAACATTATATTATCCATGGACCCAAAACTGGAGGTTACGTCCCAATTTTGGTATATATACATTTAAACTATATTGTTTGTGGACACTTCCATTATTGTGGCCCTGGTTATAACAACAATTATCATTGATATATTTTGCTATTTTAAATTTTGGGGCATTTTCTAAGGTAAAACTATATCTATAACAAAATATTTATACTGTTGGATATAAGACCTTGATTAAGCATAAAGCTGGCCATAGATATGCAGATTATATACTTATGTCTGACAAATGATCGTTTGTTGCATTCTCCTGACATACAACTAACCATTCTTCTTTAAATAAAGAAGTAAAAAGAACAAATCAGATGATGTTCTGGCCATTAATTGACAGACAGCAATCATAGGAAAGTTATATCCTCATGCCTCCCAACATTTGAAAGATAGAGTGATAAATTCTGGGGCATGTAGCGCGGCAGATTTTTTTTACTAAGCCCATTTTGTGACCACACCACCTAAATACCATGTCCATTTTACAAAATTTAGAAGGTTTTTAACACATTTCTGGGGGTTTTAGAGTAATTTTATGTGTCATGTGTTATTACAGTTTTGCTAATAAAGATGAATTGCCCTTTAAGTTGTAAGTCTCAGTTCTCCCAAGAGACCTGCTTATCCTAAATAGTTACAATTGTATCTTAGCTTATCTTAAATTGTTACAAATTTATCTAAGTGCAGGCACAAGTATTCTGGGCTCTCTGCCAAAAAGCCTCTTGTTTAATCAAGTTTTAGAAGCTGCAGTTTCTTAAGTTGGGAGGTATGTATCCAACAAATAGTAGTCACCCACTGATATTGTCAGATAGGTAAAACATGCAGAGATATTATCGTTAACGACCAATTGCCATGTTACAAAAAATGTCGGGACAATCAACACACAGGCCAAAATTCGTACAATTCTTTGTTTTGTACTACTTCATCTTTGCGTCATATATTGCACCAGATATAATAATAGTGCTTCCTGCCTTTGGCTAAATACTCCAAATAACAATTCCCACAGTCTAACATATATATAATCTTTAGTTACAAAGTAGCATTCCATATAGTAAAAGGTTGTATTTTTTCAACCTAAACAATAAGCCGAATGCAAATACTGTATGTCACAGGGCAATGTACAGTTGTTGCTCTGGCTATAAGAAGGGGACCATCTTCTACTGTCTTGAGGAAACTTGATGTTTAAACTATAATTGTAATTGTATTTGTCTCATAAGTGAAATATGCATGACTTTAATGGCCAGTGTAGTGGGGTGGAAAAGGGGCAGTGGAGACCAAGGGAGGCAGGTGTGTTGCAGTTACGAGGGGAAGTAGAGGACAGAAGGGTAGGGGGGCTGGACCACAGCTTGTCCAAAACAACAGATTTACAATTTTGGCTGAAGATGCTGGGGAGGAAAGCTGTGAACCTGCGTGTATGGAGCAGACTGACTCTCGGAGCACCCTGGGAGGCAGTGGCTCTAATACAGGAGGTGGGGGGAGTGCAAGGAAGGAAAGGCCGGTTTTACGGGATTCCATTATTAGAAAGGTGGATAGTGTAATCTGCTGCAAGGACCCTTCATGCCGAATTTCATCGGCATGCTTGTCTGGTGCTAGGGTACAGCATTTGGTGGAATGAGTGGACAGATTATTGGGAGGGGCTGAGGAAGACCCAGTGGTCTTGGTACACATAGGTACCAATGACAAAGTTAGAGGAGGTGGTGAAGCCATTAAGAATGATTTTTAAAAACGAGGTGGAAAGTTGAGGGAGAGGACTTCCAAGGTAATTTTCTCAGAGATATTACCTGTGCCACGAGCAACGCTAAGAAGACAGTGGGAGCTTGAGTAGATTAATGTGTGTCTGAGAGATTGGTGTAGGGAGGAGGGTTTTGGGTCTTTAGAGAACTGGGCTGATTTCTCAGTCAGCTACAGGCTCTTTGCTAGGATGGGCTGCACCTCAATGATGATGGTGCAGCTGTTTTGGGAGAGAAGATGGCTAGGGGGTTGGAGGAGATTTTAAACTAGGTGTGGGGGGAGGGTTCAGTAAAGTATTCAGTGGAAGACAGATTAGATGAGATAGTGGGCAAAGGAAGGGAAATGGGGGAGGAGATTTGGTTGGGGGTACTGTTAAGGATAGGGAGGACCACATGTCATTTGTTCAATATGGTACCAGTATTAAATGTATGTTTGCAAATGCAAGTAAAATGCACTGGTAAAATGGAAGAGCTGGGGGTGCTGTTGCTGGATGGAAAATATGACTTGGCAGTTAATATCAGAGGCTACAGTGTCGGACTGGCCCGGCGGGATACCGGGAAAATACCCGGTGGGCCCCGACCCTAGTGGGCCCCGCCGGGCCAGTCCCCCTCTCCCAAACTGTTTTTTAAAAATAATAAAAAAAAATTCGGCGCATAGTAGCGCCGTTTGCGCATGCGCGCCGAGCGCCGTTTCCGTTTGCGCATGCGCGCCGTTTGCGCATGCGCGATGCGCCGAGCAGGGATTCGCCGAACAAGTAGGTAGCGGGGCCAGAGGGGGGCCCTGGACACCAGTCCCGGTGGGCCCCGGACCCCCCAGTCCGACCCTGAGAGGCTATACTTTGTTTCGGAGGGACAGAGGCAATAGAAAAGTAGAAGGGGTATGTCTGTTTGTTAGGCAGGATTTGAAAGTTTTATAAAGGAGGAGGTGATGTTAGAAAATGAAGGGGCAGAAGTTTTATGGGTGGAGTTCTTCACCAATTATAAAGTATAAATAAAGTCAATAACGTCTTGTTTTACTGCTGGTAGCAAACAGATTTTTTTGTCTTTTCCCTCTGCCTGCTAATTAAGGGGGAGGAGTTAATCATTATGCTATAGACCCTCTAATGTAAGTGAGGAGGAGGAGGAGGAGGAGGTTAAGCTCCTGATGCAAATAGAAAAGGCTCCTAGTTTGGGGAAAGTAATGATAATGGGGGATTTTAATTACCCATATATACTGGAGCAACAGTACTGCCAGATCAGTTAATGGGAACAAGTTTATAAACTTGCTGCATGACAATTTTATAGCACAGGTTGTTTTGAGGAGCCAACCAGAAACAAATGCTATTGTGGATCTTTTTAATGACCCAGAACTTATAGTAAATGTGCAAGTTATTGAAACCCTGGGTAATAGTGACCATAATGTTATATCATTTAATGTCTGGTTCAAAAAAAAACAAAACAAAAACCACGAATTTCAGTAAAGCTAATTGTATTGCCTTGAGGGCTGCTATTCAGAGAATTGATTGGGGCATTATGTTTTCAGCTAAAAACACAGAACAGAAATGGTTGGTATTTAAAAGGATATTAAATAAGGAATGCACCGATTCCAGGATTCGGTTCGGGATTCGGCCAGGATTCGGGTTTTTTCAGCAGGATTTGGCCAAATCCTTCTTCCTGGCCGAACCAAATCCTAATTTGCATATGCAAATTAGGGACAGAGAGGGAAATCACGTGACTTTTTGTCACAAAACAAGGAAGTAAAAAATGTTTTTCCCTTCCCACCCCTAATTTGCATATACAAATTAGGATTCAGTTCGGTATTCGGCCAAATCTTTTGTTAAGGATTTGGGGGTTTGGCCGAATCCAAAATAGTGGATTTGTGCATCCCTATATTAAATCATTACTGTTCTCAATTTATTCCCTTAAAGTGGACCTGTCACCCAGACATTAAAAGCTGTAAAATAAAAGTCCTTTTCAAATTAAACATGAAATTCAAATTCTTTTTTTTTTCTTTCTTTTTTAATGAAAACGTTCATTAATGTAAACTCATTTAAAAATCTCAGTTGTCAATCAGATATTGCCTGCCCCTCCTCTATGCCTTAGGCATAAATGCAGGGCAAGCAATAACTTTCACTTTCCATTCAGCACTTACTAGATGTCACTGCTCTCCCTACATTCCCCCAGTTCTCCTAACCATTTAATTGTTTAGCTAGTGCATGGGGATGGACATCCTGGTCCTGGTCCTCAAAATGGCTCCTGCCTGCCTGCTTGCTATAATCATGAGTTCCCAGACTGATGGAAACAAGATTCAAATAATGTATGCAGTGTAATTAAAGTTCATTTTGCTTGACTAACATGATAAAATAGGATTTTGAATAATTTTTTTTGGGTGACTGGTCCCCTTTAAGGAGTAAATGTAGAAGCACTAAGAATCACCCTATGTGGCTTAATATAGAAGTAAAGAAGTTAATATGAAAGAAGGGAAAGACATTTAAAAACTACAAGTCTGTTGGGACAGAAGCTGCATTTAATGAATATAAACACTATAATAAATGTTGTTATACAGCAATCCTGAAAGCAAAGAAAGGAAATGAAGAGTGTATTGTGGCTGAGGCTAAGACTAACCCCAAAAAGTTCAAGTATATAAATAGTAAAAAGATGCGGGTTGGGAGTGTTGCTCTTTTAACTAATGGTACCAGTATGTTTGTAAAAAATACAGAAAAGGCAAATGTGCTAAATCAATTATTTTCTTCAGTGTATACAATAGAGGAGTCTGAGTTCCCAAGCTCACTTCATAGCTGCACTGATGGCTTAGCTCAATCTAGTCAGTGGCTGACTCAGGATATGATTCATAAAGCTTTAATAAAAATTAATGTGAACAAGGCGCCAGGGCCAGATGGCATACACCTATAAGAGAGGTTAGTTCAGTTTTAGACTGGCCCCTATTTCTGATTTGCTTTCATCTGGTATGGTACCTATGGATTGGAGAAAAGCTGATGTCATTCCAATATTTAAAAAGGGATTACGATCTCAGCCTGGCAATTATATGCCTGTAAATGTGGTAGGCACATTATTTGAAGGCTTGTTAAGGGATCACATTCAAAATTTTGTCCTAGTGAATACCATTATTAGCAGCAATCAGCATGGCTTTATGAAGGATAGGTCATGTCAGACAAATTTTTGTTGATGAGGTGAGTAAGATGCTGGACAGGGGGGGGGGGCAGTAGATCTATTTGGATTTTGCCAAAGCGTTTGATAACGTGACCCACAAATAACTGCTTTCTAAACTAAGGTATGTTGCGCTTAATAAAGTAGTTTGCATATACAACAGGATCGGGTACAGAGGGTGGTTGTTAATGGTACATTATCTACTTGGAGAAAGGTTCTTAGTTGGGTCCCTCAGGGCTTGGTATTGGGTCCACTTTTATTTAATTTTTTTATTAATGACTTAGGGGAGGGTATTGTAAGTAATGTATCAGTGTTTGCAGATGACACAAAACTATCCAGTCCAATTAATTCCATCCAGGATGTGGCATCCTTGCAACAGGATCTTGCCAAACTGGCAATCTGCGCAGTTTAGTAGCAAATGAGATTCCATGTTGATAAATGTAAAGTCATGCACCTGGGATGTAAAACTATACAAGCCACTTATACCCTTAATGGGATTACAATAGGCAAATCCATTATGGAAAAGGACATTGGCATCCTTGTAGATGATAAACTTGGCTGTAGCAAGCAATGCCAGTCAGCAGCATCAAGGGCAAATAAGGTCTTGAGCTACAGCTCAAGCTTAAAAGGGGCATTGATTTACGGCAGGAAGGGGTCAGTCTTCCACTGTATAGAGCACTGCTAAGGCCCCATCTAGAATATGCCATACAGTTTTGATCTCCAGTGCTCAAACAGGACATTATTGTATTAGAGAGGATACAGAGAAAGGCAACTAAACTGGTAAAAGGTAGGGAAAAATCTTAGCTATGAGAAAAGACTGGCCAAGTTGGGGTTGTTTACACTGGAGAAGAGGCGCTTAAAGGAAAAGTCAAGCCGCTTTTTTATTTTAGTATCCCTGTGTAGCCTACCTTAGCCCCATGTGAACCGCATTAGTTGCGCTTTGAAAAGCGCTCCAGTTTCCCTGCACCGTCGCATTCTTTGAACCATTGCGCACTGACTAACCCGGCGGCCATTTTTTCCTGTATGCGCTCTTCCTGATATCAATGCGCATGTGCCAATAGCCCCATCCTCCTGACCTTTTTTAAAAATAGCTTAGATTTGGGCAGTGCAATAGTTAATCTCTCTGCTCCCTTGCTCTCCTCACTGCAGTCAGATGAAATATGGGCTAGCAGCAGCGGAGCAGAGAGTTAAAACGGCACAATACAGCGCCCATAGCAACAACAAAAGACTATTTTATCTATTGGCTGAACGAAGACACAGGCGTGTCTTCAGAGGTCACTCTTAATGCAGCTTGATTATTTTGCCGACGCTAAACACAGTCATCTGCGCATGTGCTAGATTTTTTTTGTGAACTGCGCATGTTCGTATCGCCAAATTACAGCGCACATTCCTAAGGGAGGGGGGAGAGAGGCTGACAGTGCTGGAAACCAGCCGGAAGAGAAAAACAACAGTGCTTCATAACGGATTACTTGTCAAGGACTGCAGTGGTCGGTATGTAAATCATGCTAAAAGGCTTTTCTCAGATAAAATTTGTGTTAGGGGAGTTGACATGTCCTTTAAGGGGTGATATGATAATGATGTATAAATATATAAGGGGATCATATAATAATCTCTCTAATGCTTTATTTACCAGTAGGTTTTTCCAGCAAACACAAGGACACCCATTCTGATTAGAAGAGGTTCCACCTAAATATTCAGAAATGGGTTTTTTTTACAGTGAGAGCTTTGAAGATGTGGAATTCTCTCCCTGAATCAGTTGTACAGGCTGATATATTAGATAGCTTTAAAAAGGGATGGGATGGCTTTTTAGCGAGTGAATACAGGGTTATGGAAGATATCTCATAGTACAAGGTGATCCAGAGACTAGTCATAAAAACACATAACTTTAATACAGATGACACTTTCATCCTAAAAAAAGTTTTCATATGGTTTAATATAACAAATACATTGATATATACAATAATAATAATATAATATCACAAAAACATATGTTTTTGCTTTGGGAGTCCTATAATTCTATAATTCTATGATATAGATTGTATGGGGGAAATGTAGTAAAAGTCGTAAACAAAACAAAATTACACAAATAAGAATAAAAAATTTGCATTTCCAGGTGAAATATTCTTCATTAGACTGTTACTGCATTGCATTGCCAATTTTAATTATGCATAGCACACTTATAAGGGATGCTTGAAGGTGGCATAAATATTTGGAGCATAAACAACTTTTTTAGAAGAAGTTTTATTACATACACTGTGCAGGGGTGCAAACTATAAAATTCACCACGGAAGTGGTCATTATACAGATTCCACATTTGCAAAAAGTATATTGAATTTGTTCATGGAGAGGCATACATTTTCACATTGTGAATATTAATGACTTTTTTTATTGTGTTGGTATGTTTGTGGCAACTGTGGTGGTGTCACAATGTAGTAGTAGTAGTGGGAGTCAAATGTACAAGACATTGTACTCAGGCATTAAAAGACTTTTAGGCTAATGGCAGATGGATAGTTTTCTCTGCTGACACATAGCAAGCATATATAGCCAACCAATCCACTTTTTTGGCAAATTTTAACTGGGTAATCCATGTGCTGGCAGGCTGCTCTAGTACCTGTCAGCACACATGCATTCGGAAAGCGGAATGAATCACTGTTTCCCTTTGGCCATTGATCCCCAACCAGTGGCTCATGCTCACCACCCCCTTGTGATGTTGCTACCAATTGCCACAAAGCAGGTGATCGTTATGAAGGCCTGGCATTGAGGCACCTTTTGGAGACACAAAGATTCAAGTTTACAACAAACACAGCCTCCAAAATAGATGGTTCTCCTTTATGATGCCATCAAACAGTGTTACTGAGATAGCGGGTACAGTGCATTTAATCCTGAATATGTGGTTGGATGTTAATTGACTAGCTTTTTATATCAGCACATTTGATGTGGGAGTTTTTGCTACAAAATGTAGATTTTAGAATTTAAAAAAGTGGTTCACTGCTATCTTAAGTCACTGGCAAAGCCCCAGGAGGCTGGCTCTTTCAGTCTGCAGCATCTGGAACCAATCAGTATAAACAATGGAGCCCCCTGCCTTAATTCCACTGAGACAGCACAGGCAGAACTTGAGAACCCATAGCCTCCCGTGGACACCATGTGCTCTATTATTTCAAACTAACAAACCTGTGAGCCTTTCTCTTTTGCTGTTTTACTTGGCAGCAAGTTACCCTTTCCTCAACAGAATCCAGATGTCATTACTTTTTGCATTCAAAGCGCTGGCTACACAGGTACAGATATAAAATGCCAAACTTTTCCTCTGAAGCTACCACAGTTCCATATGAATCGTAATCCACCAACCCCTTTGTAAAACATAAGCCTATTGGAGACACAGACATATTTACTAATGGGCAAAAAGTTTGGTGTATTTTTTACAAATGAAAATTCACCACATCTGCAGTTTACTAAAATGTGAGTACAAGTTTTGGGCCATATTGGAGTCTTTTTTTAGGTGAAGTTACACGAATGCAAATTTTGCCAATCAAAATCCCTGATATATATTTTTATCAAGAGTAATTGGCTGCCCCCCCTCCCTCCTCCCCCCTGGCCTACCTGTCCCCTGGGCAAATGCCCCTAACTTTTTACTCACCCCTCTGCGCAGGTCCTGTCCACGGAGTACGCAGTCGCCATCTTCTCCCACGCGCGTCTTCTTCCTGCTCTGATCGGCGTTTTCTGGCGCATGCGCAGTAGGAACAGGTACCGGTACGGCTCTACTGCACATGCGCCGAATGTCACGAAGTGAAATCGGAAAACTTCGTGACATTCGGCGCATGCGCAGTAGAGCCGTACCGGTACCTGTTCCTACTGCGCATGCGCCAGAAAACGCCGATCAGAGCAGGAAGAAGACGCGCGTGGGAGAAGATGGCGACTGCGTACTCCGTGGACAGGACCTGTGCAGAGGGGTGAGTAAAAAGTTAGGGGCATTTGCCCAGGGGGACAGGTAGGCCAGGGGGGAGGAGGGAGGGGGGGCAGCACAGGGGAGGGGGGAGGGGTTTAGCGCCCTGGGGGTTTCCTTCTCCTTTAATTATCTGCTGATTCACTGCACATGCTCCATGGTGCTGTCAGTTATTGAGCTTAGGGACTGACTCACAATATACAGTACACATAAAATATAAATGTCACAGTATAGGGCTGATTAGTAATTAATATGCATAATTACTACATGGCAGCACAGAAACCAGTGCAATTAGCATCAGAATTTAAAAATCAGCCCTGCATCTTATATTACAGGCCAACCTCATTTTCTGCTTGATAATTTGCGACAACCTCTAAGCTTAGCTTCTCAACAGCTGCTCAGAGCCCACTGAGAATGTGAGTATCGCAGAGACTTTCCAAGATGACGACCCCCTGTGACAAGTTTGACGTCCTGGATCATTGCTGCTACTGAGATGCTGAAACTTTTAGGCTGGTGCAATAAGTGCAGTATATAAAACATGGTATTTTTAGCACTATTCATTTTTAGGGTTTAGTTCTCCTTTAAGTAAATACAATCACCCGAGGGTGCCTAACCTTTAGCACCTCACCTTTCATTCCCCCTTAAGCAAATATTGCATATGTGCATATGGGTGCACCATTTATAAAAATGTGTATGCCACAGTTAAGTTGTGCCATCATTTTAGCCACATTTCACACATTAGTGGACATGAGCCCATATAAGGCTATGGTAAGAAAGGCATGAATGTAAGTAAAACTGCATACATTTTGCATACCTCCAAACATTCTGGAAATAAAAAAAGGGACAAAAAAAATTGCCTCGCATATTGTTGTGGAAATTTCTGACTATGCCTATTTTGTGGCCACACCCCCTAATTACCATGTTCGTTTTACAAAATTTGGCATGTTATGAAAGTTTGAACATATTTCTGTGTTATTTTTCAGTTATTACAGTTTTGCTAATGAAGGTGGATTGCCCTTTAAGCTGTGAGTCTAACTTCTCCCAAGGGGCCTGTTATCTTATATTGTTACAAATACTTATTTGCTTATCTCAAAATTGTTACAAAAGTATCTTATATGCAGCTGTGGCTGTTCTGGGCTCTCTGCCAAAAGCCAATTAAGTTAGAAAGTTTGTTTCTTTTTCTGGCTGTTCAGTGCAGAGAAAAACAGGACTTTCCAGTACAAACAAGCGACTGCGGATTGAGCTGTCAAAAGAGGGACTGTCCCTATAAAAACGGGACAGTTGGGAGGTATTTGCATTGCTTACATTTAATATGCACCTTTACTCCTTCTGGTTTCTATGGAAGCTTACTTAAGTTGCATACCCTTTTACACAACTTTATACATACTGATTCACAGAAAGTATTTTGTAAACTGAATAGTCTGTGTTTTGCAGAGCACACACGAAGCACTGGACCTGATTCCCACCCCAATTTTTGGCCATGCACTTTCTACATGTTCCTTGTAGTTACTGTTAGTGGCTTCTAGGCAATAAAACCTTAGTTCAGGGCTTCTACTGGAAGGAGTTGATCCCATGGGAGATCATATTTGTATAGCCATATTACTGTACATTTTGATTTAATTAAATCTAGTGGCAAAAGTGTTTAAAAATGATCAGGCTTCGTTGTGAAAGATTTATAAGTAGTCATGGCAGCCTGCCTTTTTGTAACGTAAATTTATACAGAGATTTATATACATATATAGAGGTTTTAGGCAGTGATTAGAAACTGTGATTACATTAAAAATGACATGTTAATTCAGTGTCCTCCTTTTATCTTTGGGATGTAACCCTCTAAAATCAGATACAGACCAGAATTAGCTGCCAAAGTATGAGAACTGGGAATCTCTCATCAGCCCACACTTGTGCCTATCAATCTGCAAATACTTCCGCCCCAGCCCTGGTCATTCCTGTTGCTGAATGGTACAAAGGAGACAGCTGCATTTCAGGTCCTGCTGTCCTGGGGGAGGGTGAATTTGTGTGTTTTGTGCTTATTTCACTGCCCAGAGTTAACAGCTTAATGTGACTACATTTTCCAACTCCCTAACAGTTTTTATATTATTTTCTCCACTGAGAAAAAAAAATATTTCTAAGTTCACTTGCATATATCCCATAGACATGATCTGTGCTTTTTGAGTATGAGAGTTTTTATAATTGAATAGACTTGTAATATTGACTTCAGACCACTGTAGAATTCTTAAGATATGAAATATAAGTGGAACTGTAATGCTTCTTAGGGCAATGGCACACAAGAAATCTTGTTACCTGCAATAAATCTTGGCTACTGTGGGCTGCTTTGGAAAGTAGCTGCAACACGCATATATCTCCATTTCAGCTATCTGTTGTTCAATTCCCACTATCCGCTGGAACACAAACTGGGTCTCATTAGAACTCTGCGCCACAGGGCGGAATGTGTGGCAAATCATACAGAGTCCACGAACAAGGAGCATAAACATCTCAGAGGAGCTTTGAAAGTGTGTGGCTACCCAGACTGGGCCTTTTTCAAAACAGCAGCAACCAAGCACAACAGGGACACCAATAGAAATAACCTCCCGGAGACACATAGTAGGTGAAACATAGTCATCCCATATGTATATCTAGTATAGGTAAATCTAAACACAACTGGACTTGCTGAGTAATCAATGAAGACGTTTCACTACTCATCCGAGCAGCTTCTTCTCTTCAAAGAGGTGACATCTGAAATTCACAGAGGTGTTGATTCTGTGTAGTTATTGTGATAGGATTATCCAATGTGTCATGCAACTCCTAGAAACAGGAGTTACTTGTGATAGTTGCATGAATGGATGTGTGAAGTGTTCTGAAACCGCCTGGGTACAGATGTGACCTCTCTGAAGAGTAAAGGTGGCCATACACTGAGAGATCCGCTCGTTTGTCGCCAAACGAGCGGATCTCTCCCTGATATGCCCACCTTGAGGTGGGCAATATCGGGCTGATCCAATCGTGAGCCCTAGGGCCCAACGATCGGATCCTAACGAATAGTAATGGGCGGTCGGATCGCGGGACCACATCAACGAACAGATGTGGCCGCGATCCAACGGGATTCTTCATCCCATCCAATCGAGATCTGGCCGACTTTCGGCCAGATCTCGATCAGTGAAGCCCGTCAGGGGCCCCATACACGGGCCAATAAGCTGCCGGCAGCTTTTATCCGCCCGTGTATGGCCACCTTTACAATGTGCCATTGTGATTGGATTAGTGGAAAAATCTATATGCCGAGAGAACTTCCCACACCAGTCAGTTGAACTGAAAAGCTACTCGGATGAGTAGTGAAACGTCTTCAAAATTACTCAGCAAGTTCAGTTGTTTCTTGAGTTACTTATATGAGATATACCATGAGCTGGATGCATGAAAATCTTCATAGTCATGTATTTCAGATTATTTAAATAAACAAGGGCTTGTCTGCTTGTTAAAGGGGACCTGTCACCCAGACATAAAACGCTGTATAATAAATGTCCTTTTCAAATTAAACATGAAACTTTTTTTTATTTAAGCATTCCTAGCCTTAGGCATAGAGGCAGGGCAGGCAATTACTTTCACTTTCCATTCAGCACTTCCTAGATGTCACTGCTCTCCCCACATTCCCCCTGTTCTCTTCACCATTTAATTGTGTAGCCAGGACATGGGGATGGACATCAGGTCCCCAGTTCTGGTGCACAAACAAGATTCTGAGATGTGTCCAAAAATATTTTTTGGGGTGACCTTTAACTAACTGCTGCTGTAATGTTAAAAGGTATAACAAACCAGGCTGGTCAGTCTGTTACCCACTGTGCTCAAGCACCGAACAAGACTGCGCACCTGCACAGTGACAAAGCGGTGGTGGGGAGGGAAAGGGGAAGGAGGAGGGAGGGAATAGGGATGGAGGATGGAAGAGGGAAGGGAAAGGGTGAACATGGACTAGGAGTAGGCAGAAGACACTTAATAGGTACCTGCCAAGCACTCCCTTATGGTTGCACCCTAGGCAGGTGTCTCTTTTGCCTACCCCTAGTTCACAGATACACAATTGTAAATTACATTTACAAATACATTTAAATCCATTGTAAATTGTAAGTAATAAAGGAAAAGAAAAGGTAAAATTACTGGGGGGGCAGTGGCGTAACTAATATAGCCCAAACATGGGGTGCACCTGGGCCAACCGCCAACCCCTTCCCCCCCAAACCGCCGACCCCTTCCCCAACTGCATGCACTGCATGTGCTTGTGTGAAGAATCCCCAGCCCTCTTGTCAGCAATTTACCAGCGGGCCTCAATGGGGTGCAGGGCCTGGTACCATTTTATTATCACAGAGCTTTCTGCATTACAGCTTCTATTTTTCAAAAGTATAAGGGGGTAAATTTACTAAAGGGTGAAGTGACTAACACTGGCAGCGATTAGCAAGCGGTTTTAGGCATTTTGCCAGTTTACTAACGAGCGCAGACGTAATAGACATATGCTAGCGCTCATTCACACTCTATCGCCTGTCGAATGGACGTTACTCTGCAAATTCACTAAGAAGCGGATTTTCGCCAGCTCAGACCAGGCAAAGTGCAATGAGTACATATATTTTCCTCATTCTTCTGTTACTTACATCATATTTTTTAGTGGAAAAAGTTTCTAAAAATGCTGGCGTCTTTTCCTTTTTTGAGAGTGATAGCCTGCAAAAGTCCTTAATTTTTTTGGGGGGTAACCAGGTTCCCCCATACTATACAGTGGGCTCATGTGTAGGGCATTAAAACAACTCTATTGTCTTTATTAAGGTTCCCTGAACTTGTGTAATGTAGTGTATTTGCTGCAACATATACGTCCATTCAACCATTTCCCACCGAATGCAAATTAGCCTGAGCAAAGACCTCTAACGAAGTTGCGCTAGGCAGAATTGAACGCTAGAACATCTTAGCTTTGATTGCCAAAGTAACGCTAGCGAAAATTCACTAGCGTTTGGCGCCTTGGACACAACTTTGCATTTTAGTAAATTAGCGTTGTCCTAGCGAATTTATTCCTAGCGAAGTGTTGAAATGGCTGCGAAGCCGTCACTGGCAAATTTTCGCCTTTTGGTAAATTTACCCATAGGTGTCAGTGTATTGATATGTAACCCTATGTTGGTACACTTACTTTGGCGCAGTTGCTATGGCGACCAGGGTTCCTGGGCCTCTCTGCATGAAAGATACTGGGAACTGGTATTTATAGCGCAGTGCCTCCACCTAGTGGAAACTTAAGAATTATACCTATGGGGAATTCCACCGAGAACACACAGTTTGCAGTAAAACAAATATAAACTTTATATAAACCTCAAGAAAGATCTAATACACAGTGCACTCCTGCACTGGGGAAACTTTGGGACCTACCTAACTCACTATTAGGTATCACACTGACTGTCTCTCTAACACAGTCCTTTCATTGTCATAGTCCAAATCACACAGGAAGGGGTTATTGACCACACAGTTCAGTTCAAATGCAATGTCCCTTCCCAAGAGCTCTTATACTCCAGGTAGCACTACCTTTTACCAAAGTACCTCTCAGGGGAATTCCACCAAGAACACACAGTTTGCAGTAAAACAAATATAAACTTTATATAAACCTCAAGAAAGATCTAATACACAATGCACTCCTGCACTGGGGAAACTTTGGGACCTACCTAACTCACTATTAGGTATCACACTGACTGTCTCTCTAACACAGTCCTTTCATTGTCATAGTCCAAATCACACAGGAAGGGGTTATTGACCACACAGTACAGTTCAAATGCAAGGTCCCTTCCCAAGAGCTCTTATACCCCAGGTAGCACTACCTTTTACCAAAGTACCTCTCCTTTTGGACTTTGTGGCCACTCCCATGTAGCAGGTGCACAAACAAGACCTGTTCTCACACAGGGGCCCCACACTTGTAGCCTTGCCTTGGGTAGCTCACTCACCGGGGTGGTCTCAGAGGCACACACTCGAGATTATAAGCAATTATGCAGCAGGGTCAATCTCAACAGTGAGAACTTTTACCTGAGTCTCTAGCAACCTGGCAGGGAACAGAATGGGCTCTCTCTGTACTTCTAAGGCTGCATACTTCTCAGACATCCTGTGGGGCTTTTAACCAGTCGGTCATTTCCCTGCATGTAACTGGGCTTGGTGATGTCACAGGCACAACAGAGGGAAGGTTTGTCTGATCTCCTACAAATAGGTATGTGGATATGTATGCATTGGAGACATGGTCAGACTCGGCCACCAGGGCACTGGGCGTGATGGACCCTACCACACCTAGTCCACTTCCTGCTCAGGACCAGCAGGTCGGGGGGGGGTAACAGTTTGTCTGTGGGTGGATATCAGCACCACGGGGGTTGATCACAATGGGTGAGGTCTCCAGTAGGGCCAGAAACCCCTGCTTGGCACTGTTTGAAAGGGTTGAACTTGATGGACTTATATCATTGTTTGTTCAACCCAAATTAACCATATGATTGTAACTATGTAACTTGATTAAGGCTCATGTGACAGGCATCACTTTCAACTCGCTAAAAAGGTGCAGTTCTGCTCCCTAGCCACTCTAACCGACTTGAATAAGAGTGTCTGCTAGCATCAAGACGTGCTTTTTAGCCTGAAATTGCTTACTAGATTCATACCTTCCAACTGTCCTGCTTTTCATGCATATTGCCTATGATTTTTTATTGCCTATGATTTTGAGAGCACATGCTCATATTGTAAATCAGTACTTCCAAGCCAGCTCTCTGCTTATCTTCTTGATCTTATTGGCATGTCTAGAATGGAGTGCTCATTGGCAGTTTTTGCATTGATTTTACTGGCTGGTCTGGAGTTAATGGAGTTCTTATTGGCCATTTTTACAGTGATCTTTTTGGCATGTCTGTATACCTCCCAACATTCAAAAAATGGAAAGAGAGACAAAAAGTTGTGAAAATGTTTTGACCATGCCTGTTTTATGGCCGAACCCCCTAATTACCATGTCAGTTTGAACACATTTCTGGGAGTTTTAGTGCTATGTTTTATGTGTTTTAACAGTTTTGCTAATGAAAATGAATTGCCCTTTAAGCTTTGTACCTTTGCTTATCTTAAATTGTTACAAAAGTATCCAAGTGCAGCTGCTGCTGAGTGTTCTGGGCACTCTGCCAAAAGCTTATTTTAATTAAGTTTCAGAAACTTTGTATCTTTTTCTGTAAGTAAGTTCTGTAAAAAGTAAGTTGGCCAGGACTGAGGGCTGAGCTTTCAAAAAAGGACAGTTGGGAGGTATGAGAGAGACATGTTGTTTGAGTAGAATTAAGAAGTGACGGTAAATAAGAGGCTAATACACCATGGGGTGTAATCTGTATGTCATTACAGAGCCTGCATGGGTGGAAATGCAATTAGAAGCCCTGTACTTAATGGCGGCCTTGAATAAGCACTAGTCTCCTGAACACTACACCCTCTTCCTTGTGCAAATATGGGTTACTAATCTCCTGCACTCTCCAGTAAAAAGCTTTCCCAAAGGCAATAATGTGAATCGCTGGTGGTAAAACACGTGTCGCTCCAGTCTCCAAAAATCGCTTGAAGTTTCCTCTTGTGGCGATTTTGGGAGACTGGAGCAACACGTGTTTTACCACCAGCGATTCACATTATTGCCTATGGCAGGGCTGTCCAACTGGCGGCCCGCCCTTATGTGGCCCTCCACATCAAAGTCTGCCTGCTGTGTCTGCTTACCATTTGTAAAATTTAAAAGGTATCACTACAGAGATTAACTGGCCCCTGCATAGTTTAAACCTCAAATTCACACTGTAAAAAGTTCACACATGTGTTCCCCCTGCATTGTTCACACTTGTGACACCTCTATTGTTCACATCCTAAAGACCTGTACTGTTCACACTTGAGACCCAGACTGACACTGCCCACAGTACTCACCTGTTCACAATTTATACAAAATGCTAATGGTGCACCAGCACCGTGTCACTGTATGTAGTGAAAATGTACAACACTTTTTCATTTATATTACTGCACCCTGTACCTGTACCAGCAAGCCCAGCAGCCATCTATCATACTGCCCCTCCGTACCTGTGCCAGCAAGCCCAGCAGTTATCCATTATACTGCCCCCCATACCTGTACCAGCAAACTCAGCAGCCATCCATCATACAGCCCTCCAGCAGCCATCATATTGCCCCCGATCTTTTCCTGTGCCAGCAGCAGCCAAAAATAGATCTGATCACATCATATTGCCTCCAAGTATTTATGTACCTGTGCCAGAGCCCAGCAGCAACAGCAAACATATGGCCCCGGCCCAAATCTGTACCTGGCTGTGCCAGCAGGAAGCTTCACACTTTCACAGTAATAGAAAGAAAGTCTTCAGTTCAGTGCAACTGTGCAAGGCTAAGAGCAGCAAGAGCGAGCCACACCAAGCAGGCTGCCAGCTCTCTGCCTCTCTCTGCCACCCAACCGCATCAGTGACGTCATTGACGTCACGCTGCACTGCCACACCGCACAAAAGGAGCTATTACTTGCTGGCAAGAGGGAGAAGGTGAAGGAGGGGGATTCCACCCGACTGAGTGACCATGATTACTGAAACAAATTATTAAATAAATGCTTGAAAAAATTAAAACCCCATTTAAAGTGCGCCCCTCAATGATGGCGTCCTACATAGCCACCTACTCTGCCTACCCCTAGTTCCGGCCCTGATCTCTGCAGTGAGCACCAACCATCGTTTTTTTTGGTGTGCTATTAATGTGGACATGGTCTTGCGGTAACATGGGTGTGGTTTAAAGTGGGTGTGGTCTAAAAACAGGGAGTGGCTAACACTGGCTTCCATTATCGGCCCTCCACCATGTAGATTAGAAAAATTCCGGCCATCTGTACCATATAAATTGGACAGCACTGGCCGATGGGAAAGCTTTTTACTGGAGAGTGCAGATTAGTTGCCCAGAGAAGCAGCGATTTATCGCTAGCGATTAATCTCCTGGTGTGTCACTGCCCTTAGGGTGCAAATTTGTGTGCCTTCTTACTACATTAATGCAGATGTGACAGATTCAAGGGCAAAATTTAAGTTTCAAAGGAAAGAATATCATGGTTAAAAGGCCAGTAAAACCATCGATTTGAAAATATTCTACATTTAAAGATGATAACTGTTTGCCCGGCACCAGTCAACAAAACATATCTTGGCAGCAGTAGTCCTATTTTATGACATTTTCCTCATATTGGTGTCTAAATAGACATGGCCACTGTATGCCAAGTACTGGAACATACATACTGTAAATACATAATGAGCTACATAATACTTTATTGAGTAAAACCTCTGAAGCAAACACACCACACACATTAAAAGGTGACTTCAAGGTCAATCAGAGTGGCTTTAAGAAAACATAAATATATGCACTTCTAAATGTTTATATAGTGAATTGTAAAGCTGACCACCCCACAGGCCTGCAGTTTAAACAATTTTGTAATTTGTGTGTGGACTCTGACAGTGAGCAATTTGCCCAGTTCATTTCTAGTGTGATTGAACCAGTGTTGCCCAGCAAAACAAAAAACTAGGTTAGCTCATGAACATCATCAGAACATGTGTACAGGGTTATCAGTCATTCAATAGCTGCATGGACTTCATTACCCGCATCAATTCAGCTGACTGACCTGCAGGCCAATAATTTGGTTGACTGCAAATTGATTATCCAAATTTGCAACCAATTCTACTATAATCTACTGAGGGCCAACAGTTCTATTTGTGCATCCAGCTTTATTATCATCCTGTGTAATTAATCTGTAGTTAAAGGAAAACTATACCCCCAAAATGAATACTTAAGCAACAGATAGTTTATATCAAATTGAATGACATATTAAAGAATCTTACCAAACTGGAATATATATTTACATAAATATTGCCCTTTTACATCTCTTGCCTTGAACCACCATTTTGTGACTCTATCTGTGCTGCCTCAGAGATCACCTGACCAGAAATACTACAACACTAACTGTAACAGGAAGAAGTGAGGAAGCAAAAGGCAGAACTCTATCTGTTAAATGGCTCATGTGACCTTACATGTGGTTTGTTTGTGTGCACAGTGAATCTTACGATCTCAGGGGACGGCCCTTATTTTTTAAAATGGCAATTTTCTATTTATGATTACCCAATGGCACATACTACTAAAAAAGTATATTATTATGATAATGGTTCATTTACATGAAGCAGGGTTTTACACTTGAGCTGTTTTACTCAGTATCTTTTAATAGAGACCTACATTGTTTGGGGGGTATAGTTTTCCTTTAACTATAAACAAGATCAGTGACTTTTTGGGATGGTGCTTTAAATAAGCTGTGTTCCCCACAGTATTTCATTTATATACTGACAACATGACATGGTCATCCAAAAAGGCAATGCCATAAATCTGCTTAACCATACACTGTAATACCTATACCCATCTGGAGTTAAATTAAAGTAGAATAATTGTTTATACCAGACAATTATTACATATCAAATTCACAATTGTTCAGAAAGTAGAGGTAAAGCAATGTTGCCAGTTAAACTCTATTTGAGGCTGGCATTATTAACTATAGCAAAATGGATTAATAACTCAAAAAATCTTAGACTTTCAATTTCAAAATTGGTATAAGTTGTACAGGGCAAACTTTGTAAGTTCCCTAAAGTGATGTTCTGTAACAATAATTTAACTCCAAAGAGTCTCCAAAGAATCTTCCTTTCCTGATTTCTATGGATACACTTGTACTCCAAATTTACTAAACTGAAGTTCTGGAAAAACAATGTAACTTATAGTATATTTATAATTTGCAATTGGTTTTCATTTTATATAAGTTGTTGTTTTTATGTTATTTAGCTTTTTATTCAGCAGTTCTCCAGATTTCAATCAGCAATCTGGTAGCTAGTGTCCAAATTACCCTAGCAATTGCATTGATTTGAATGAGAGACTGGAGTAGGAAAGGGCTGAAATAAAATGATGAGTACTAAAAAATATCAATAGCAATAGATTTGTAGCATTTAGTTTTATAGATGTCAGTGACCCCCATTTGAAAACCGAAAATAGTCAAAAGAAAGAAGCAAATAATTAAAAAAAACAAAAAGATGAAAGCCAATGGAAAACATTCTATAACATAACAAACCCCATATGTAATAAAAGTCACTATGTTTGCCCAGGAGCAGTTACCCATAACAAACAATAAGATGTTTGCTTTTAAACAGGTGACCAGTAAATACTACCTAATGATTGGTTGCTGTTAGTTACTGTTCCTTGACAAACTTACTGTAGGGCCTTTTACTGCATAACCCCATAAAAGTTTACTTACAGATGAACCACCCCTTTAAAGACAACAAAATAACCATGTTCACAAAATTGAGTTAGGATTTTGTGAATTTTACATTCTTTTTACTCAGGTTATATTTACCAATGGTGGCTCAAGTTATAGATCAATTACCAAATGTACTTTGGTCATCTTTTCTTTAGGTATCTCATAATTCATTATGATCTTGTACTGCTCACATAAGAAGCATTATTTTGTGTGCTAATATTGTAACATTTTTAAAATGTGTGTATAAGTGCAACTAAAAAGTGAGTTATTATTACCAGATAAGAGAGATAAAATATTACTACCCATTTTAAGTGATAATGCATTCATTATTTCATACTGACCACTATTGAGTTCATGTTTGTTAATTCCTCTCTTGGTCTGTTAAGAAGTGGGCTTAAAACATTGCTTCAGGAGTCAGAGCCAGGAGTTCAGAGAATGTGTGACAGATACTGCTTTCAATAGCGATTACATTTTTAAATAACTTTAAAACCACTGACCTCTTTAAACTAATGTGTATTAGAAAGTTGACAGTATTTAACTGTTCAAACAGTGCCGTAACTACTAGGGAAGCAGGATGTGCAATTGCACTGGGGTCTACATCCACAGTGGGGGCCCACTAGAAAACCTGCATTGATGCAGCTATAATCTACTAAAGCCCAGTGAGTTCTGCGGGGGGGGGGGGCTAGGGGAAAAGTAGGGCCCCAATGCAAATTGTGTCCCCAGAGCCCATAAGCCTTTAGTTACACAACTGTATGCAAAAACAGATTTTGTGTGGAGAATTCATTTAAATTACATAGTTAACCTGGAATTATAGGTCTTCAAACAAGTACAGAAGAGAGCCATCTTAAAAAATATAGGATAACATCATAATAAGTCCAATTTATCTACCAGTTTAACCAGAAAACAACAGTGCTGATATATAATGCAGTAAGCTGCAGCTGAAAGATCCAAATTGTAATATTTTTGTGCGCACAAGCTCATAGTTCAGAAAAAAAAAAATAAGCAGAAACAGTCCCTAGGGAACAGAGCAGAGGCCCAAAGCGTGCAAATCTGTAACAGTATACTATGGTCTACACCTCTTGCTGGAAATACCACTGAAAAGTAGTCATCAGTCCCAGCTGTAGCAGGGCCTTTGCCTCAGCCAGTAAGGAAAGCACAGAGTAAACAGCAGATGATAAAAAAAGTCTTGAGTCATCTTACTGAACATTTTTACTGAATGTTCTTAATTAGTTCCTTACAGAAAGGCACAGAAGAAATGACTATTAGATTATATCAATCCAAAATTCACTGTAAATGCAAACCAGGACCCACTATTAAAAAAGCAGCATGCTGCTAACTACCCTGAGGTAGTCAATTAACCAAAAAGGAAAATTCTAAATTTGCCTGTTAGTTTTGCAGAAACCTATTAACAACAATTAGTTTAAATCTACAAAGCTTAGACAGATAGCAACTAAAAATATACATTTGTTACCATTTAAGATAAGTAAAGATACAATGGTAACTATTTAAGATAAGCTGGTCTCTTGGTGAAACTGTGCAGCTAAAGGGCAATTCACCTTCATTAGCAAAACTGTAATAACACATAAAATTTGACCATTAAACCCCCAGAAATGTGTTCAAACTTCCATAACCTGCCACATTTTGTAAAATGGACATGGTAATTAGGGGGTGTGGCCATAAAATGAGCGTGTTCAAAAATTTCACCATAATGCGCGCGGCAAAGCTTTTTGTCCCTCATTGTATGTTCGTAGGTATGCTATCACTCCATAATTGCATTTCACTGCTCAAAGCAGTCAAAGTCTGACAAATCATGTATGAGTTATGAGAAATGTGTCAATTCTCAATTGTAATTAGAATGTTCCTGACAGTCAGGAAAGTTTTGATAAATGGGAGAAACTTTGAAAATTTCATAAGTCAGTCCTTAATTCTTTCTTGAGGTTTCCTTTTTTTTGCTTTGTACTGACACCGATTCTATCCTATCCTTTCTTATAACAAATAAATGATGGTCTGTTAATGGTCCTGGCCTTATATTTTTCTGTGACACTGCAAGCTTGCAGGGGCATCCCTTCCCCATACTGACCCAATAAATTAATAGACAAGATTTCCAATTTAACAGTTTCCTTCCACACTGGAAAGATTTCCAAATTGTTGATTTAACAAATTAGGGTTGGGGCTGGGCTATTTGGTAGACTTCAACTGAGCTCTAACACATCGTAGTACAGAATGGTGACTGTGGCAGCTGAGAAGAAATTTTTCTGTTAAAAAGGGCTTGCAACATCTGTTAACTCTACCTGTCTTTCTTATTTTACCTTCTGTGTTAAGGTGAGGGCATATTTTGCCAGTATAGAGACCAGTGGGTTAATGTCCTGTCTTGGAGAATTTCCTGTAGCAGGAAGAGTTGAAATGCAGCTGTTCCCTTTTTATAAAGTACTTCAGCCAGTAAAGTATAAGCACAATCATGTTATTCATATCTCTGTTAGTTTGATGTGCTTCAAATTCTTAAAGGGGTGACTAAGCTTTTAGTTTGGCTTAAATTGTATTGTAGAACAATTTGAAGATGATCTTTATTTATGTGTGATTTTTATTTACTTTTGTTCTGTTCTTCAGTTTGTCAAAGAGTCAAAGATACAGGAAGTTTACTCAATTTCAAACTTACTACCTATCCACCAAACAGAGGATCGGTGATGTGTGGGTTGTCATTCATAATAGTATCTTACTATTCAGATATCATAACCATTGACCTATTGTATGGCTTTCCTAAGACTAAAAGTCTTACACTCAAAATGGGATCTAAAGTGTTGCAACTTGATTGCCCTTTGATTTTAATAGCTACGCTGGTATATATTAAATTACCTATGCACAATGTTCCCTCTTAGCTGAGCGCACATAAATTATGGAGCGCACAAAGAATTTTGTGCGAGAACACAGATTTTAAAAACTGCCCACAGAAGTCTAAAATGTGTGTACAAAATAATTTTTCTCCGCAAATAGCCAAGAAGGGATTAGAGGGAACATTGCCTCTGTATCTTTAATTATGTGCAGTTTTTATATGTATATGTGTATAATATATTAACTAATGTTTTTTTTGTAATCTTAGCTTCTATTGGCTGTATTATACATGTTCTTTGATTGGATTATTTTCAGTTGTTTTTTTGGGTGTTACGTTACTGCAATTAGCTTATGAATAAGTGCCCTGTGTAGGCACAAAACGTGTAAGGCTTTACTTGCACAATTGATTGTGATCAATTGATCCTCCCTAAACTGAAGGTCTGGGGCATCTGGACACCTGGACCCACCAAGTGTTGTGGTGAGTTTTCACGCTATCCAAGGGACCTAGTTCCTCTTCCTCAAGTTTTATACAAAGTGTCTTCTGACCAATTTCATGAATTTATCTGTGTGGAGTCACATTCAAATCTGATGTACATCTAAATTTCAAGTGACCATCCAGATATAAGAATACACAGAACAAATATATTATGGTTTAATGGCAAAGTTATATATACCTTTACAGTTTTTTTGGAAGCAATTTTCTTTGTAAAATACAATGCTGTATTTTTAAAGAATGTATTTTGGATGCTTAGGCAATAACACACACCTTGATTTGCTATCTACATATACACAAAAGTAGTCAGTATGAATGATAACTGTCTAAAAAGAACACTTTACTCCATATAATTCTATGCAGGACTCACATCTTTTTCATATGTAGATTCACAAACAATCAAGGAGCCCATTTACTAATGCACTTGCCACTGATGTGTTAGCTAGACATGGTACTAGCTGAACAGGAGAAAAATGCTCATACATACAGTACATAATATGGACATTCTGGTTCTCATTAGGTTTTGTTGAATATTTGCTTTCCTCCTAGAGTGCCATTTGCTGCCTTTAAAACACTGACATAGAAAGTAGCGCACAACTTTTGGAGACATTGAAAGAATTCTAAGCACTAAACTATGCTGTGATTTTATTTCTTTATAAAATATGTTTTCTAAATTCACTCAATAATGTCATGTTAAGAAGAGGAAATATGATTGCATAATGTAATGCTACAGCTTTCCATTGTATTGTGGCCCCTCTAAATTATAATGTATTTTCATCTTTACCAGGCTCGTCCCAAGGGGGAAGGGTTGACACCATACCAAGGAAAAAAACGCTGTTTTGGAGAGTACAAGTGTCCAAAGTGCAAGAGGAAATGGATGAGTGGAAACTCGTGGGCCAACATGGGTCAGGAATGTATAAAGTGCCACATCAATGTATATCCTCATAAGCAGGTAGGTGAACTTTCTAGAATAGGGCTGGCAATTTTAAAAATTGTATCCAGTTCTATGTAACTATAAGACCCAAAATGTATTCAAGGGCAATCAGTTCTATAGATTACTCAATTCCCCCATGTCCATTTTTGAGTTGTGGTTTGCTTGGCTGCCGATGGCTAGCAGTTCTGATGGTTGCCAGCTGTTAAAGCTTACATGCTATTTTACATTATGGGAGTATGATAGAATGTTGTATTAAATTGCAAAGAGGGAATTGCTGTGCATTTGAAGTTGATGCATTTAAAAGCAGCATACACATTTTGCTTTTTGCTATAGCTGTCTGTCAGAGAAAAGACAGTTGCTTATTTTCTGGGTTTACAAGGATTTTAGAGGATGCAAGGGTAGCCCTGACAAAGCATATTAATAAATGTATAAGAGGCACAAGCCATATACTATCTTACAAGACCTCAATTGTTATACAATTGTGAAGTATGATTTCAAGTCAACTGTAGGTCATGTGTCATTACACTTTAAAGTCCTGTAAAGTTATAATCACATATATTAAATCACTAATTGTATGTTTACCAGCAACAGAAAAACTTTTGGTTATGGTTTGTAATTAGTGATGGGCGAATCTGTCCCGTTTCTCTTCACCGTATAATTCGGGAAACTCCAGAAAAATTCACAAAATGGGAAAATTTGCGAAACACATTGAAGTCAATGGGCATTGAAATCATTTTGAAACACAAAATTTTGTTGTGAGCGACAAAATTTTGTTGTGAGCGACATTTTTTATACGTGCAACTCTTTTGTCCAATAGGCATCCGAATAATTTTTATGCGTTCGACAATTCTGACGTACGTCAAAATTTTGTCGCAGCAAATTTTTTCATGGCAAATTTTTGCAGCGGTTTCACTGGAGCAACTGTTGTAGTATCCATGTTATCTCACTGTACTCAGCTCTTGCTGATGTGGTATAAGCAGTGCACACTGTAATAATGGAAAGGACTGAAACTGAATATTCCAAGAGCAGCTTGAAGTAATAAACAGCCTGTTTGCAAAGAAACCAAAAATGTTCAGTGTAGAAATTGTTTTCCAAATTTAGAAATGGCAGTTATATGTGGCACATACTATATATGCTTCTGTCGCCTTAAGTGCAGCAAGGCAGCTAAATTTTGCTTGTCACACGGGGGTGTATATGTCAGGCAGTGCTCCACCTACCACCTACCCTATTTACTGGTATGTTGAGTGGTTCTCCCAGAGATCTATGCTACGTTTCCACGAAAACAAAACAAACTATTCCCAAGGCTGGGAAAAAACTGGCTTCTATCAATAAACACTATAAGCCTGGACTGCAAATTTGTGGGTTGGATGTTTGAATGCAGTCCTCACATGATAAGCATGCTTTTAGTGAGTGTGTTAACCCCTTGCAATCTTTTATTTTATATTGCATGCCCAAGGCATGGTACTTATTACAGGTTTTAGTTAAGTTGTATTTTGATTCAGTTGAACACATCATTAAAGCTAATGGAGAAGTAATTGCAGTGTCATATAGTGACCTGAGGTTTCGGTGTGGTCAGCTAACCTCTACTAGATGTGTTTTCTAACACAAAGGGTCCGATTCACTAAATTCGAGTGAAGGATTCGAAGTAAAAAAACTTCGAATTTCGAAGTATTTTTTGGGCTACTTCGACCATCGAATGGGCTACTTCGACCTTCGACTACGACTTTGAATCGAAGGATTCGAACTAAAAATCGTTCGACTATTTGACCATTCGATAGTCGAAGTACTGTCTCTTCGACCCCCTAGTTCGGCAGCTAAAAGCTACCGAAGTCAATGTTAGCCTATGGGGAAGGTCCCCATAGGCTTTCCTAAGTTTTTTTGATCGAAGGATATTCCTTCGATCGTTGGATTAAAATCCTTCAAATCGTTCAATTCGAAGTATTTTATCGTTCGATCGAAGGAATAATCCTTCGATCGTACGATCGCCAGGGCTGGATTTACATAGTGGGCGCCCCTAGGCCCACTGCTGTTCGTCACCCCTGTCCCCTCCCCTTTATTCGTGCAAATTTTCATCATCTTGACTGGAGCAATGGGGATTGGCGCACAGGAAATTTAAAAAATGATTGTATCTCCAGTGTTTTTGAACCAATGTGGGTGTGGTTGAGCAGCATGCCGCCCCCCTAAAATCCTGCCGCCCTAGGCCCGGGCCTAGGTGGCCTTTCCACAAATCCAGGCCTGACGATCGCAGAATTTGCGCTAAATCCTTCGACTTCGATATTCGAAGTCGAAGGATTTCAATTCCTAGTCAAATATCTAGGGTTAATTAACCGTCGATATTTGACCCTTAATGAATCAGCCCCTATATGTATGTTTTTATTACTGAATTTTTTACAGATTCTAGATAAATCCCTGAGTGAAACCATCCCCTATGATCAGTGCTTGAACTGTAGTGAAAAAAGTGGAGGGATGCTATGTGTGCCCCTCATAGCGTGGTGTACTAAAAATACACCCCTCCCACAATTATAAGCTACTTTCTGGTTTTACCCACTTTAAAACAGAGCCATTTTGGTATTTCCTTCTAATGAGCAAACAAAGCACCTTTCCTGTGTATTGTATGTATTAATTTGTATGTAACACCGCACAACCCCAGCATATTCTATAGTGCCCCACATTATTTAATATATATAATTCTCTAGCCATTTCTTAATGTGCCATTTCTTCTTTTGTTTCCATCTGTTTTCTTCTCGTCTCTCTGTTTTCTAACCTTCTCTGATGCCGCAGCCTTCTTCATCTGTATAACACTCCTCCATTTCTCCAAACAATATTTTCACAATATCTTCTTTTAACTTGCTTTTTAACCTCTCCATTTTATTTGCATTCAAAAGTGGGGAGGAGCAAAATAAATTTTTGGTTACAATAAAAATGTTCCTGGAATCAAAACTCTTGCATCCTACCTAAGGGGATGCTATTTTACAGAAATGAAGAAGTGGAGGGATGGCATCCCTGAACATCCCTCCCCAATTCCAGCACTGCCTATGAGTGTATATTATGAAGGTACAGGAATAGGATCCCTTATCCAGAAACCCGATATCCAGAAAGCTCCGAATTACGGAATGGCTGTCTCCCATAGACTCCATTTTATCCAAATAATCCAAATTTTTAAAAAAAGATTTCCTTTTTCTCTGTAATAATAAAACAGTAGCTTGTACTTGATCCCAACTAAGATATAATTAATCCTTATTGGAAGCAAAACCAGCCTATTGGGTTTATTTAATGTTTCAATGAATTTCTAGTAGACTTAAGGCATGAAGACCCAAATTATGGAAAGATCCGTTATCCAGGTCCAAGCATTCTGGATAACAGGTCCCATACCTGTACAATTGCCAGAGCCTCCACCTAAATCACACCATTCCATATTTTCTACATGACCTATAGGTAACTTTTAATGTTCATTCATATTTTAAGAAGTAGTTTTTTAGTGTCACTATCACTTTAAGTGAATAAATTGAGAACAGCAATGATTTAATATAATTGAACTGACAACCATTTCCGTTCTGTGTTTTTAGCCGTTAACGCCCCAATCTATGCACTGTAGTACTAAAGTTTGCTTTCCTGAAATTTAGAGTCATTGTTGCCCCAGTGTAAATGTGCTTTTTGCAATAAACATTAAATAAGATAACATTATGGTTACTATTCCCTGGGGGTTGGTAGTTCTCAGCTGTCAGAATATGGTGAACAAATACATTAAATCATACAGCTCTTACATTAAATCCACACTGTGTTTAAATACACTATAATATATTTAATTGTGCCACCTATAGTCCAATACAGGAGCTAACCATATTTTTGTGTTATATAAAGGCTATAGTAGTAATGAGTCAGGCCTTCAAATTTATAACAGCAGTTCCCCATCTTGAATTTTGTTGGGAAGGTCTGGACATGCACATGCTTAGTGTGCTTTGATCAGCTATTGAGAAGCTAAGCCGCCCTAAGCCCGGGCCTTGGTGGCCTTTCCACAAATCCGGGCCTGACGGCAGGCAAACCTCATTTTCTGCTTCATTATTTGCGACAAACCCTAAGCTTAGCTTCTCAATAGCTGATCAAAGCACAATGAGCATGTGCATGTCCAGACCTTTCCAACAAAATTCAAGATGAGGAACTCCTGTTATAAATTTGAAGGCCTGGCTCATTACTACTATAGAGATAATGAACCTTTAGCGTAGTTCAATAAGTTTAGTATATTAAATATGGTATTTCTAGCTATATTCATTTTCAGGGGTTTGTACTCGTTTAATACTGACCAGCACAGGATTTCTTGTACAGGACTGGGATGGCCCAAATGAAGAGGGCCTGGTGTGAACATTTTTTTATTGCATAGGTGTACTGTGCAAGAAAAGATCATAAGTCTTAGGCACGTGCATTTGTTTTTCTTCCAGCTGTTTTTACTCTTTATAGAGGACATCTATCGGAAAAATGTAAATGTGGTACTTTTTTCAGCATTTTTGCAGGTTTGTCCTGTTTGGACATGTTTGGGATTTTAGTGCTGATTATAAACAAAGATACCAAACTGCACAAGTTGCCGACATCAACAAATTAGTTCCGCGCTTTTATTTTGCACCTTGTAGTAGACATTTCAAAACAAATTGCTATAATGTTGCTATTGGCAACTACACGTGTGGATTTAACATGACTGTAAAACAGCCCCACTAAACTGACATAGGCTATAACACTGATAATTTGTTTGCTTATAAACTTCCACTGCAAATTTATTGAGATGAAAACTGCCCTAATTTGGGGGGGTGTGTGTGTCTGTGTATGGTCACTGGGTGCATGTGTGTGTTTGTATCCAATAATTTGTGTGTGTGTGTGTGTGTCTGTGTATGGTGCCTGCACATGTTGCAAGAAATAACGATAATTTACATTATTACACTGTGCTGATCTGAATACATTATTCAAGCACAATCTATCTGTATAACATTTTCAGTGAATGTTATTAAGTGAATGCTTACTTTTTGTTTCCCTACTTCTGTTTCTTCAGAGACCCCTAGAAAAACCTGATGGTCTTGACGTGTCTGATCAGAGCAAAGAACACCCACAGCACCTGTGTGAAAAGTGCAAGGTGTTAGGCTACTACTGCCGCCGTGTTCAGTAAATTGTCAGGAGACAGAAGTGAATCAACAGGCACAAATTATGAAATGCAAGAAACAAAATGTACTAGTTGGTAAACCAGGGATGTCAACCTTCCAACTTTCCAGCCATTGTCTTGCTGAGATGCAACAGATTGTGGGCTGATAATTTGGCATCTGTTATATCTGTTATATTAACTAATGATATACCCTGAGAACTTTAGAATGTAACATTCTTCCTGTGTATTTGTATAAGAAGTATTTATAAAGTATTACACCTTTTGAAATAGTGTTACAGATGTTGCTATCTTGCTACAGATTTTTTTAAACATCTTTTTTAAACATTAATTTTGCAGCCGGTTGTATCTTGATCATAACTGATAGCTGCTTCATCCAGAGATGTATGCATTTACATAGAATTTTGTCTCCAGAAATTTTTGTTTGGATATTTTCAGTTTATACTACATTACACTCTAAAAAATTACCTAACAATGTACTGAAAATGTCTAGCCTATGTGTGGGTTTATACTTATATTGTTCATAATTTTTTCCATCATTATAACGTGTCCAAGATTACAGAGGCACTTGCTAACTATATAATTTGTCTTATTTATAGTATTTAGTGTCTGTGCGCTGTATCAAGAGGTAAAAAAGCTTGTTCACCTTTAAATTAACTTTTAGTATGGCTGAAGGTGTCAGTGGCTCTGCATTTTAAAGCTGGAAAGATGCAGAAGAGGAAAGCAAATAATGAAAAAATTATAAACAAAAATAATGAAGACAAATTGCAAAGTTTCAATAGGACATTCTATAACATACTAAAAGTTAACTTAGATGTAAACCACCCCTTTAAGAATTCAGCGCAGCTTAATATCAAAATTCTGATATTTTTACAGCACAGAAACTATAAGCACTAACAAAAATACTGTTTTTTTTAACCAATGCTGTGCACCACTAGAAATGGCAATACACATTTTAACAGACAGAGCACTAATAAATAGTGCTGGTTACTGTATCATACAAAACATTTTGAATGCTAAAAACTGTATTTATGAAAGTTTGAAAAGAAAAAAATATTTTTGTTTGAAAATGCTGTTTTCCATGTTTCTCCTAAATTTACCAAATCTACTAAAATCATAACTTTTTACTGTTCATTGTTACCATTGTGATTTGACAGTTTTTTCCATTTTCACCTAAGTTTCTAAAGACACTTTCACATTTTCACCATAAATTGCCATAGAGCATTCTTTATGTAAGGATTGTTACAAATGCTGAAGAATCATTTTGAAATGTCCCAGGAAATCCTATGGAAAATCTGCTCTGGAAATGTAAGTCTAAGCTGCTTAGACTGGGAAAAGCCAACTTCATACTTGATAAATACAGCCCACAATTTTTGTCATGTGAAAATAAAAAAAAATCTAGCAAGTGATGGAAACTCTACGTAACTGAAAATAATCCCCCCTCCTTGGGAGATATGGGGGATTTGTTTACATGAAATATTTCCCCTTTTGCTGCTAGAAGAGTTTAAGGTCTTAAATGTTCTCTGCAGCAAAAGGTTTAAAATATGGCCTATAAGCACAACAAGCCTTATTGGACCTGATATTAGCAGTATTACATGTTGTGTTTTAGTTTGTAGTAGGCCAAAAACACACACAGATTTTGAACTGTGAATTTGTGATTTGTTCATGAATAGAAAGTTGTTTCTAATCCCTTAGGTAGAAGTTTGCAAAATCTATTTATAATCTATGTTTTGGAAGCCACTTTCTGGAATATTTGTCTGTCTAAATCAGTGTGTTGTGCTCTTACATGTCTGCATGTGTGTTGTTTTTACTCTTGTTATAACTGACAGTTTGATGTAGGATTAACCCGTTCACTTTAAACTTCACATTTTGTAATCATTCCCTCTGTATTAGAGTGGGTTTAGAAGCTGAATTATCCTTTATTAACAATTTAAGGCAATTGTCTTTTGTATCTTTAAAATCCCCTTTTGGTGTAATGCACTTTATAAGGAACTGCTCCTTGTAGAACATCAATACAAAGAACACATCTGTTTCTGTGTGGGGTGATGCACGATGTCTGCCAAAAGTGATAAACAGTGTAAGCGGAAAAGGGACAGACATAGGGGATTAACATGTAAAACATAATAGAGCTCTGTGCTAAAAAATTGGAAACCAAATCTAGCCTAAAATGTCTTCTGAAGCTTTGTCTTTTAAAGAATGCTGACACAGCTGGAGCTTGTCTTGCATATAATCAGTTAGTGTGCTGTGATATGTATGTTAATGTGTAAGTGATGGCTTGTGGACAAGTACATTGTATGTTGAAAACATATGAAGAACAGGATTTACATAATGCAAGGGTTTTCAAATGTTGTAATGGGCCATTGTACTGTATTTCATTATTTTCTTGGATGACAAACATGCAAGTTTGAATGAAAGTTCTGGGGATTGTACCTTTCAGTGCTGGAGGAGTTTCCAGCTACCCTTGTGGTAATCAGACTTTGTTTCCTGCTGGCTTTTTTTAAGATAAGGAAGTTATTAACAAATTATTAGACCAAGACGTAATAATAGAAGACAGTAGGGGAACCCTGAAGCATAAATGATCCAGTAGGGGAATGAATCTCAGGGCAAGGACACACAAAGCGTTGGCTCTGCTGCGTTCAGCCTGGGGTTTTTTTTTGCAGGCAGAGAGAAGTGGTTCCACTCTATGCCCCAGGTCCATTTATTTGCACTGAAAAGTGCAGCTTCGGCTTGCGTGCAAGCATCTGCAGCAGAATGGAGTTCGACCCAAAAATGCTTATTTTCAAATTTTTTGGCCAACCTCTGCTCCACTGTGCGTGCCTAAATGCATGCAGAAGCTGTGCAGATCAATGGAGTTTGGGACACAAAAAAATGCAGGTTGAGAGCAGCAGCGCCAATGTAATATTTGGAATACAATATCTTCTAGTTATAGTGCTGATCTTGAGAATAGTGTACTCCTGCATACATAGCCATGGCCCGGTTGTGCCAATTATGCAGAGAATTGTACAGTAAGCCAGTATATAGCGGGGCAAATCTACTTACCTTCGAAGATGAGCCAGCGTTGGCTTCACCACACTTTGCCGCACTTCGCCAGGCGAAGTTTCGCCAGGGTGCTGCTAAAATCTAAAGTTGCGCTCAGGGAGGCTAACGGTAGCGAAGTTGCGCTAGCGATAATTCGTCAAGCAAAACGAAGTTACGCTAGAAATGCCTAATTTGCATATGGCGCCAAGTTAAAGTACAATGGACATATATGTAGCAGCAAATACATTACACTATACAAGCCTGGGAAAGCTTCATAAAATAAAATAGAGTTGTTATTTTGCCCTATACATGTGCCCACTGTATAGTCTAGGTCCCATATGTTAGGAAATTTAGGGGGGGAGAAGGGTACCCAAAAAAAATTTACGATCTTTTTCAGCCTATCACCCTTAAAAAAGTAAAAGACGCCAGTGTTTTTTGGGACTTGAAAATGTTTTAACTTTTTTTGAAGCACGCCCTATCTACTCTATTGCACTTTGCCTGGTCTGAGGTGGTGAAGGCAAGTCTGGCTCAAGAGGTAACGTTCAGTAAAATGCGCAAGTTAGTGAATTAGCGTAGTTGTGTCATTTGCCATATCGCAACTTCGCCTGGCGTAAGGGTGCGAAGTAGGTCCACTTCGCTAGCGAATTTATGCCAGTGCCGTTAGTAAATTGGCGAAATAATGAAATGACGTCGCGTTGGTGAATTTTTGCTAGCGTTAGCCACTTCGCCCTTTAATAAAATTGCCCCAGTGACTTTTATAGGCTTAAATTGACAACATGCATCACTACTAAACAAAATAGGATTTGAATAAAATGTTCACACCTCAATATTTCCATGTGACACACGGGCAGATTCACTAAAGGGTGAAGTGGCTAATGCTAGCAACTTTTTGCCAGCGTTGCCACCCGCAGGGACATTAGCAACACTCCTGCACTGGGCCACCAAGCCCAGTGCACAAAAACGATGCGTGCGCCGGCACGCCCAAACTTGCTGTTGACCCCAGCCCCCTCCGACCCCGCCAACTCCGCCTCGTTGACCCTATCCCGACCCCACCCCCCAGTCCTTGCAAAGGTCCAAAAAAGGTTGGGGACCCCTGCGCTAGCGAAGGGAACTGTCCATTGCATTCATTCACACTCTATCGCCAGACGACTTTATGCTTTGTCGAACAATCGTTACCATGCAAATTTAGTAAAGTGCGGATTTTACTGAACGTTACCGCTTTTGCCAGAGTTGACTTTGCCACCTCAGACCAGGCGAAGTGCTAAAAATACTCAATCTACTGTCATTTACATCATACCCTGTGTGCTGAAAATGCATTAAAGTTCAAAAAACGCTGGCGACTTTTCTTTTTTTTAAGCGGGATTGGCTGCAAAAGTCCTAACTTAGTTTTTTAGGTAAGCAGTTTTCTCCACACATTTTATAACACATTAATTTTACAGTGGGCTCATGTGTAGGGCTCTTGTCTTTATTAAGGTACCCTGAACATGTGTAATATTAACGGTAACTTAAACCGTTTGCAGCAACATTTATAAAAAAAGACGTCCGTACAACTTTAAATTTCCCGCCCTATGCAAATTGACCTAATCGCAAGATCACTAGCGAAGTTTCGTTAGGCACGAATGAATGCTAGCGCATCTTCGCTATGGAATGTTCGCACAGCCAAAGTAATGATATGGAAAAGTCGCCAGCGTTCGATGCCCGGAACGAAACTTTGCATTAGAGTGAATTGGTGTATTCGTATTGCATTTGCGCCTGGCGAAGTGGTGTGATGGTTGCGAAGCTGGCGAAAATTCGCCTGTTAGTGAATCTGCCCCATACAGAGGGAAGATACAAAATTAAAGTACAGTGGCCATTAAATGTAACAGTATTTGTTGGACCTTAGATTCAATGACACATAATAATAATCTGCACTTGGGTAGACAGTAAGGTATTGAGTAAGATGTCAGCAAGTATACTTTGGCTTTATAAATTATACAAGACTAAAATGTCTGTAATATTCCTATTAAGGATATATTATTCAGCTGGAACTCTTTTATAAAGGGCCACAGAGCACTTAGCGTTTGTTACTGATATAGTATGCAGTCTCCCATAATTCCACTAGGATTTTCTACCAGCTGATTGACCCACACTTTTGGTCTGACATAATGGCAGAACACAGTGGGCTACAGAGGCAAGGTTAGCTAGGGCAAGGTAGGTTGGAATTAAAGGGCTCTGTGTAAAGCAGCACACTATGTTGCCAGGTTTCTAAGTGATTTAAGATAACGTAACTTGACTGCAAAAAGGAAAAGCGCGGTGAACCTTAGTGGTACTGCTCCATGATCCCAATTGTCTTTTATGTATTTAAAAGATGTGAAAATGCTTAGCCCTTTGATTACTGAAACTCAAGTATGAGCTGTGTGTGGCCAAATGCATGGTCCTTTTCAGTGGCGTAACTAGATATTACTGGGCCCCACAGCAAATTATTTTTCAGGCCCCCAAAATTTTTAGCAGTTGACTTGTTTTACCAATATTTATTGAAACTGTATATGAATTAGAGCCTCGTGGGGCCCCTATACCTCCTGGGCCCCCTGCAGGCGCAGGGTCTGCTTCCTCTATAGTTACGCCCCTGGTCCTTTTTTTGATTTGTTGCAAGTCAAAAATGTAAATTCTACAGCAATTGTAGCACATGTAGAATATATGATAAAAGGGTTAAAGGGACAAAACAATCATTACATAAACATTACTTAACTTTAACATGTGAGTGGATTCTGATCAACACAAATTTACAGACTACTTTGTGACAATCAAAACATTGCTGTTCGCTTCACTCTCATTTCAATAGTAAACTGAAGCCATTGGATCAGTGGAGTGATGTACAGTATTGCTTTTTACCATGTAGCATGTGATGACCAAGTTCAGGGGAGCAGCATAACTAGAAGAATCCACACAGAAGTGCCAGACTGCAGGGTAGAACTCTGTTCTATTCCTGTCTGTTCTCCCCACACACTTAGCTAAACCCCTTCATTTCCCCTTCCTGTTCTTTCTCATTACTCCACCCAGTCCTAAGATACATATTTAAATAAACATTTAACATTCTTACAGGAATGGATTTAACAACATTACAAAATAGTCTTGACTTGGCAGAATGTGTAAAGCCAGTGGTTAATTTTTAAAGAAAAAAAGAATAAGGTATTTGGTCTGATTTCTATGATTACAGTTATGACCCCTGGTCCACGGGAAAGCAACCCTTAAGGCTACGGTATACAATGCCATTCAAGGCAATTCCGTGATTCTTACTTCCACCAGTTGGAGGGTCTTTCATGCTTCGTGTTTATATAAAAAGGTTTTTGGTCAGGCAGTGTCTGGACACATTTGGTAATATAGTGTAGAAAACGGCATCCAGATGTTTATGCCTCATATGTGATAATCATGTTTTGGCAGAACTGACATTGCAAATAAATGCATGTTACAAAGGCTATTTTCCATGGTTTGATTGTGATTGTACTCTCAGGAAGAATTGTGGCAAACAAAATGGCCTTGTCCACTGACAGGAGGGGATAATTTAAGAACTCTAAGGGGTATATTTATCAAAGAGTGAAGTTAGAGATCGCCACAGTTCTCCTAGAGTGAAATTCCTCCACTTTCTATGGGATTTTTAAAAGAGGTAAAAGTGAAAGTTCATCCTTTGATAAATATGCCTTTCAAAATCCTCTTAAGGGTAAGGACGCACTGGACGATTTGTCGCCAACGTTTTAAAAAAGTAAATCGCGGCGACAAGACGATCGTCTTTTTTGAACAGAAGATTCACAGAGACTATTGGCACAGAGCGATTTGTATCCCATTACTCTGTGCGGTACGTGCTCCACCCAAACCGGAAACGGTTTGTGCTTCCCGCTGTAACCTGGCGTCTTTACATTCTTGCGTCATTGCGTTCGCATTGTAATTTGAATACAATTGCTGCTACTTATCTGTATGTGTGTGCGTGTCTAGGAGATTTCAGTGCTTTTCTAAGTACATGCTATTTCTGTTAAATCGCTCGGTAAAGGGTCTCAGTGCGTTTTGGAGCTACAGGCGATTCACAAACGCGCTGTGGGCACAGGAGCTGGCGTCTTTCATTTGGTTTTGTTCAGAGACAAAACGAGCGATATGTCGCCGCGATTTGCTTTTTAAAAACGTTGGCGACAAATCGTCCAGTGTGTCCTTACCCTAAGGGGTTTATTTATCAAAGAGTGAAGTTAGAGATCACCACAGTCCTCTAGAGTGAAATTCCACCACTCTCCATTCATTTCTATGGGATCAAAGCATGAACTTTCACCCACTGATAAATACTCTTTTAAAAATCCCATAAAAATGAATGTAGAGTGGTGGAATTTCACTCTAGAGGACGGTTGCAACCTTTAACTTCACTATTTGATAAATATACCCCTAAGTTTCTTGACCTTGTGTATTTCAGAAATCCCTTACCGATTAAGCTTTTTTTTATCCGACTGTTGCACACAGGTTTTGATATCTGGACTGGGGGTCTTCCTCAGAGCCCTTCGGCCTGTGTGCTGCTAGTTTGATATCACACAGAAAGCCTGCCATTTAACAAAGAATAAATAGGTGTATCCCAGGCCCTGTATTTTTATCTCCTTTAGGAAATGACAATATATCCTTAAGTTCAGCACAACTTTACCTGTATATAAATCTGCTAATGCAGTAAAAGTATATATTCATTTAGCACAGAAGAATTATGCTGACGTTTGTTAGTTATAGAACTGGATTCAGTATGATTTTGGGATTTGTAATTGGTCAGGAAGATTTTCACTCCTTCTTACAAAATAACTGGATAGTTGTTACTGCTTCTCAACAATCTCCAGCACTGTGTTAACTGCTTACAAGTTATTATGTATATGAAATATTACAATGATCGCTTACAGGGTGTTTTTTCACTGCTGCCTTTCACTAAAAAACATTGGAGGTAAAAACTTCCCTGTCTGTCTGTTACCTCTTGTAATGTTATTCAATGAAAAGCACCATGTCTAACATACATGGAACAGCAACAGATGGATATAATTTTTTGCACAGAGGTCTGCCTGTCACCAAGTGTGTGTCAGTGCTGTTTATTGAGGAATATTTTGACCAGTGCTGTTTACAGGTGGGCAGTGGCATTCAAAATGCCCATGTGCCTAGACCTAAAGAATGTGAGTTTGCATCAACAGACCTGCTGCTCCCTAACAATTAAATAATTTATATCTGTATAAAGCAGAGCTTCGCAATGGGTGACCCTTAGGTAGACTGGAAAAGCCAATTGTTGTACTATGGTTTCTTACCTTTTTTTTTACTGGGAACCCCAAATTACATCTGGAATTCTGTGAGCTAATAGTTTAAAGAACAGTAACACCAAAAATTGAAAGTGATTTAAAGGAATAACATGTAGGGGCCCATTCACTAAGTTTGATTGAACGAATTGCGCAAAATCCTTTGACTTCGATATTCGAAGTCGAAGGATTTTAATTCGCCAGTCGAATATCGAGGGGGTTAATTAACCCTCGATATTCGACCCTTAATACATCTGCCCCTTAATGTACTTCTGCCCAGCACTGTTAAAACTGGTATGTTTGCTTCATAAAGACTACTATAGTTGTGTAGCCATGGGGGCAGCCATTCAAGCACAGGATACACATTAGATAAACAGAAAAGTTCTGACAAAATCCAATTGTATAGCACAGGCATTATCTATCTGCTGTTTATCCTGTGCCTTTTCTCCTTTTTTCAGCTTTGAATGGCTGCCCCTATGGCAACACAGCAGCTTGTTTATATACAGTAAACCATTGTAGAGTTTCTGAACCAAACACACCAGATTTACCATATACATTATATTTTCATTACTTTAAAAAAACTTTAATTTTTTTGGTGTTACTGTTCCTTTAACATCACATCCAACTTTAATAAGGAATTTTCTAATATTTGCTGCTAAACATTGTCAGGGTCGGAATGGGCCAGGGGGAGCTGGCTGGGTAGCCAGGGCCCATGAAGGTTAGGGCCCACTGTTTTTTTTCCCAGTGTCTTAGCAGCCCAGTCCGACACTGATCATTGAGGCACCATTACAACACTAAGGGGTTATTTACTAAAACTCAGATTTATCTCATATTTTTATTAAACCAAGCTTGACCAAATTCCCATCCACAATTTTATTGAGTCAGGAAAGAACTGGATATAGTTGAGCGAAAACTAGAATTGTACACATTTTTTGGACTTGACGTCCAAATCGCACGTTTTTTTGGGTTATTGCCCGAAAACCCCAAATTCTAACGATTATCGGATGAAACTGCCACTGTAAATAATACGTTGAGAATGCTCTGTAAATAATACGTTGTAGAATGCTTGGGACCTGGGTTTTTATGAATAAGGATTTTCTTTTTCCTTGATTTGGATAACTGTATTATGTCTACTAAAAAACATAAACATAAAACCTTTAGCATTGTGCTACTAATAAGGATGTATGCAGCGTAGTTAGGATGAAGCACAATGTACTGTTAAATTATTACAGAGAAAGAAAAGGTAAAAAAAAATAATGATTTGTTTTAAATTGACTGTGGTTAATGGTCTTCCCATAACTTGTAGGTTTGTTTGGATATTTGGCCTCTGGATAAGAGATCCCATGCCTCTATAAAGTTGTCAGGTTATTTTTAACTATATACAGGGGTGTTTCAGGGGCTGCTGCTGCCCCCCCCCTTCCTGTTTTTAGAGGGACAGTCAATCCGCAGTCCCTCGTTTGTACTGGAAAGTCACAATTTTTCTCTGCACTGAACAGGCAGAAAAAGAAACAATGTTTCTAACTTAATTGGCTTTTGGTAGTGAGCCCAGAACTGCCACCAGGTAACAATTTTGAGATAAGCAAATAAGTAATTTTAACAATTTAGATACACAGGTCTCTTGGGAGAAGTTAAACTCACATCTTAAAGGGCAATCCACCTTCATAAGCAAAACTGTAATAACTGAAAAAAAACACAGAAATATGTTCAAACTTTTATAGCCTGACAAATTTTGTAAAATGAACATGGTAATTAGGGGGTATGGCCACAAAAATGGGCATGGTCAAAAAAATTCGCCACACTGCGCGCAGAACTTTTTTGTCCCTCTTTTTTTTCCAAAATGTTGGGAGATATGTTTTAGCATGGTCCATGGGGGGCACATTACTAGTGCAGCAAGCGCTATTGCACTCGCTGCACTAGCAGAGCTGAATTTCCATTTTTAAAATATTTGGCTTTTAAAGTTACAAGAGGCAGCTTTTTGCCTCTCCTGGTAACTGGCCGCTCCATGATGCCTGAGGCAAGGTTCTCACCTTGTCTCATGGCAGGAGCAGCCCTGACTATATACTTAACTATAACTTTTAGTATGTTTTAATTGGCTAATTCTTGACATTTTTTATTCGTTTTCAAAGTTTTTTAATGATTTGCCTTTTTTTCCTGCTTTCAAATGGGGGTCACTGACCCCAACAGCCAAAAAACTATTGTTATTGTTACATTTTATTACTTATATTTCTATTAAGGTGAACAACCCCTGCAATATATTTCATCTGAACACCAATAAAAGTTTTAGCTCTGAGTGCTGTATTACCTAGTCTGTTTCTGTTGACTATACCAGTTTGGGAAATGCCTGGAATAATTAATATATGTAAGCATTTCTAGCAGTGTCACTGTAACTATGGCAAGGTGCAATCACAAAGAGAATAGGAACCTTTTTTTGATTTGCCTTTTTTTCTGACCCTTTCCTGCTTTCAAATGGGGGTCATTGACCCCAACAGCCAAAAAACTATTTTTATTGTTACATTTTATTACTTATATTTCTATTAATGCTCTCTCCTATTCATATTCCAGTCTCTCAGGGTAACTTAGATCCTAGCAACCAGATAGGCACCGAAATTCCAAATTGGAGAGTCTGAACACCAATAAAAGTTTTAGCTCTGAGTGCTATATTACCTAGCGTGTTTCTGTTATACTATACCAATTTGGGAAATGCTAGAATAATTAATATATGTAAGCATTTCTAGCAGTGTCACTGTAACTATGGCAAGGTGCAATCACAAAGAGAATAGGAACCCCTACAGCTTAGTTATGCTTTTTTTAAAAATATGTAGCATGATAGGACAGAAGGGCAACATGTAAATTGTCAGTACAATAGTTAGTTAATACCTCAACTATGGTTGGCTATATATAGCCATGGAACCTGAAGGACAATATATGTCAAATAAAAGAGAGAACCCTGAATGTTGCATTTTGCTCATGGTTGACTTATGTTTGTGTTGGAAGGTTGTTTTAAAAGCTTTGAGCTGTGTCGGCTATTCAAGACCTTGGGCAATAAATTATCTCTATGTGCCTCAGGAGCCAAACTGTAAACTTTGTGTGGAATTTATTCACCTTAAAAAATGCTTAGAGCACTGTGCAAAACGAGTGCTTTAGAAGAATAAAGGTTGTAGATATTACTATCCTTCCAGTGGGTGGTGCAAACATATTTGAATTTCTGTTACATGTCTAAAAATATATTTTGCATATTTTGAGAGCAAAACTTTGAGGAAACTTACCTTTAATTACCGTTTGTTCTAATGGTGTATGTTGATGTACTTAATTCTTCATCAAATTGATGTTTTGCTCAATTCTAGAGGGACTTACATATTCTTAGGTTTACATGGTTTTGGTATTGTGTTGGCCAATTTTGTTTTCCCAGCCAGAGTGCTTGTATTTGTGTGTGTGGTGTATTTATGCTATGGAGTTTAAGGGAGCTTCAAGTGGGTAACAAAATCATCTGTGTATCACTGTGTACTTTCAGTCCTTTTTTGCTCCTTGAAGCTGTTATTTTAACCTGTAAAATTGTTTAAGGACCCTTCTGCAAAGCCCATTTGTGCATTTGTATGTATATTGAATTATCTTATAAAGGGACAATCGTATTAATTCTGTTGTTTAACATATATTATACCCATACATTTTGCCTGCAGTTACCTATTAATACCCAGCATTACTTGACATAGCATATCTTTTTTTAAACTATATGTGTATTTTGAAAAAAAAATTCAAGATGTTAATTTTTTTTTATTTGGAATTAGCTACAGTGAGTTCTTAATTATGAATTATCTGATGGAGTAATACTTTGCAATAATTTTTAATTTGTATATATTTGAGGGCCTTTCCGTTGGATTCTTTGTGTTTTTCTTAGTGTTTTTACAGATCTGAACTTCTTAAAGGGCCTTTTTTTAATCTCTATCCAAACACTAATAAAAGTGAAGTCTTTTCTTACTTCAAGTTTAGGATTTATCCTATAGGAAATATTTATGGAAGATCTATTTGTGAAAGTGTTGTATAAAATATGTAACCCACTTCATTGAGTTGAACATATCTACATGCAAAAATTATATAAACTTTGGTACATAATTTGTAAAGAAAAACCTTTACATATATGTAAGCAATGTGTTATTTTAAATGTGTATTGCTTTTATTGCTACTAAATGAAAAGGCTTTGTACCCTTGCAGTGCATTTTAGGTGGCTCTTACAGCAAGTAGTTTCATTCTAAAATAATCTAACATAGTGATTTCTGGGGTGCATGCATTCTTGTTACAGTATATGCTTATGCTTTCAAAGATGTAAATGCAATATTTCAGTATTAATAATGAGAAATCTTACTTATTACTTTATCACCTATTATTTTTTCCACTCTTGTAATGAACAGCTATTATACTGTAGAAAGTATTAATCTTTAATTGCTTGAACTGATATGTCATTGTTTTACTGTTTAGTGACTAGTAAGTTATGGTTTTCTGACATTTCCATTGCAATCATATTTTGGATATTGAGCTCACAAACCTTGTTAGGCTGGTTAGTAATGAATTTCACGATAATCTGTTATGCTTAGACAATATATATCGAATTGTTTGCCAAACGTGCAAAATTTAAAGCAAGAATCAGCTGTAGTTGCCTCAGTACAGTACATCAGACAATAATATGAAATAATATGAAGAGTAAGGCACCTCTTGTTTAGAGTCAGTAGGCTAAACATATAAAAATACTCTTACCTCTTAAACTGGATGGTGCAGGGATTAAGAACTAATGGCTAGATATATTAGGTGTGTTGTATGGTTGGAAAGTTCTTATTTAAAAAAAGTAAACACAAGAGTCAAGTTCCGGTTTATTCATATTTTGCTTTAAATATGCATGTACTCATCCATACAATTTCACCAAATAGCAAATCTTCCTCAAAATAGTTGGTCAAATACTGAGAGAAATCTGTATCTGCTATTTACATGTGAAAATTTGAGTTAGATTGACAAAAAAACTGTTGCCTCTACAAAGGATCGCCTATAGCTCAGCTTCTGCAAATATTCATTCCATCTTGTAATAAATTGTAAAATCAAAAAACATATATTTGAATGTCCAAAATATGGACAATCTAGACCAGGGATCCCTAGCCTTTTTTACTTGTGACTCATAATCAATTGTAATAAGAGCCAGGGAGCAACACAAGCATGAAAACGTTCCTGGGGGAACAAATAAGGGCTCTTATTGGCTATTTGGTAGCCCATATGTGTAATTGCAGTCTAACAGAGGACCTGTTTGGCAGTACATATGGTTTTATGGAACCAAGAGTTGCCTCAAAATTTGGAATTCAACAGAGGCCTGCTTTATGTGCCACTGGGGTTGGTGAGCAATATGCTGCTCACAAGCCACTGGTTGGGGCTCACTGATATAGAGATTCAGTCCACATCCTGATGTAAATTTTACTGAATAACACTACACTATTTTAAAGAAGCACTAAACACTTCATCTTCTAAGCCAATAAGCCAGTTTTGGCAACATTTACAGGCTGTGGGTTCCTTGTGACTCTTCCTATTCAAACAAACTGAGCTTCCTATGGTTGTACGCATTATTTTGAACAAACACCATGCGGCATATTTACAAAAATGCATAAAAAATAGTCCTGAAATATACTTTGCGGCTTTTCCACTTTAATACCACATTCAAGGATTTCTAGGCTGAAAACAGCCTGTTCCAATGATGGTGGGCAGTTCAACAAGCACTGGTAGTTCTTGTTGTTTCACTACTACTGCAAATACACTTGCAAAAAAAGAAATGCCAGGTATAAGATTAGTCTACAGCAATAAAAACAATGGAAGATGGTAAATCTAAAATGGATGTAGCCTTTTACCAACACACACGGGCAACGTATTTCAGGGTGACCACCTGGATGCCTGAAAAGGCATCAACCATATAATGATAGAGGAACATGAGCAACACACTGCTAAATGAAAATGTGCTTAGCCCTTTTATTAGTCACAGTGTGTGACCAAAATAAGGGGCAGATTTATCAAGGGTCGAAGTGAAAATTGAAATTCGAATTTTCAAGTTTATTTTAGTGTAACTCAACTAGGGAAATTGAGTTTCTAAAAAAAATTTGAATTTTGAAATTTATCATGTACTGGCCCTTTAAGAATTAGAATTTGGCTATTCACCACTTTAAACCTTCCAGATTGCTGTTTTAGCCTATGGGGGACGTCCTGGAATCAATTTAGAATTGTTTGGTGGAATCCTGAAAATCTAGTTTTTTTGGAGAAAACTCGAATCGAATTCAGTTTGAATTCGATTAGAGTTTGCGGGTCAATCCCATTCACCCGAATATACATTATTTTTCTTAAATTCGATTGGTTGTTTTTAATTAGAAAATAGAGTTTATGGGAGTTTTTACAAACTCCCATAAACTGTAAATTCGACCCTTGATAAATCTGCCCTAAATGTTTAATTGAAAATAACAAGCGAATATAACCTACAGCATTTCTCTGATTTTACCTTCCTAGATTTAAAATACGCGGCAGAAATACAGCCCATGACAACTAGATTATGATCATTGAGATATATCCCTGATGCATCTCATAGATGTGCATTAGAAATTGGAATTCCATAGTTGGTCAAGTATTTTCTGAAGGATTTGCAGTTTGGGGAAGGTCCAAAGTCATATATGCCTAAGAATAACATTACATTTTCTTTGTGAACTGAAAAAATGTTGAACTTGCTGTGAATATATGTATAATTACAGGCACACAAAACAGTATGAAAAGAAAACATTTTCTAATGGCAGAAATGTATTGTAAACATTGATAAAATGCTTTACTTTTTGCAAAACAGTTAATATTGCAGCTTATGGGCTTCTTACTTACAGAAGTACAAAACCGTACTGAATATACACACACCAAGGAATATTAATTGTTCCATCTTTTCATAGTGCCAAGGTTAGATTGTCAGCTCTGTGGAGCAGGCATGTAGCTCTAATTTAAGAGGTGCACTATTGAGATCTGTCTTTACAAGCGTAATATCTGGCAATTTCCGTTATCTGTAACTATGTAAGCAATACATAAGGCATGTTTATTTTATTGTACTGGAACCAGTAGCCTGTAGATTATAGGCACAATTTATAATGTATATTTTTTTCTTTTTTTTCATTGTGATCTTGTGTTTTATGTATAGATTGGATACGATTGTAACTGGGTAACCATATTTAGAGCTGAAATGATGGGCAAACCCCAAGTCCCAGCGGCCACACAGCTGGAAAACTGGGATGGGGAGTGTTCCCATATTGGCATTCCGACTTGTGCCTTAAATGCCTTATGCTTTGCCATCTGTGTATTGCTATAGTATTTACAGTATCTACAGTAATTTTTAACAGTGAATTAAAATTTTGCAAAACAAAAGGGTGTTGCTCATTTCTTTGTGTGTGTCTAATATAGCTGTACTCTAAAGCAGTGGTTGTCGGGCTACTTTGGATCAAGCCCACCTAAGATGTCCAATATTTGGTCTGGAACCCCCTTACTTAATATATACTTGTATATTACAGGTATATAAAAACATTGTTATATGAACCATTCATTAACAGTTCCAACTATATATACGGCAGGAAATAATGTTCATCCCAAACACAGCTTTATTGACCTTCAAATTGGGCATCCAGGGCTGTATTGTAGGGTAAATAAGCATTCTTACTAAATCTCCCCCTAACAAAAATTTAGTCCTGGTGAGCAGCCCCATAGGTTGCGAAACACTACTTTAAACATTATTACTTAGTACCTGCCTATATATATGGAATGAGTGGAAAGTATTACAAGTATGGGACCTGTTATCAAGCATGCTTGGGACCTGGAGTTCTGGATAATGAATCTTTACATAGACAGCATGTCTATAATTCGGAGCTTTGTGGATAACTTATCCCATAACTGTACAAGCAATGTAATAAAGTTTGCTTTTTAAGAATATTTTACACAAAAATAACATGGAATTTGATTTTACTTTTTATTATATTAAATTATGAAATGTCATGATACTCTGTCTCAATTCTTTACATAGGTACAAATGAAAATGTTTCTGATATCTTATATATTCTTATATCATCTTTTATATCCTCTGAGGAACTATAGCCAATTTATCCCCCAAACTGCACTGTTAGTTATCAGTCATGTAATATTTGTGATAGTTAGAGAGCAGTAGACCTAATGTAAATGCAGTTTAATCATATTCTTTCAAAACTGCATAAATGATTTGAAAAGATGCGCCACAAAACAATTTTGCCTCAGTTTGCTTTTCTCCACTGGATGAGAAACTCCATACTGGCTCTGTTCATTTGGTCTCACAGACTAGTACCTGGGGAATATTCCCAGAATATAAACCTCCACTTGGCAAGGTGTGTGGCCAGGACAGTGACCCTTATGATTACTTCTCTGAATGCCTCTTTATATTTGGCTTAGTTTTTGTCCTTCCTACAGCTCCTGTAGTACTTTTTAACACCTTCACTACAAGAAATGTTGAAATGGCTGTGTTGCCATACACTACAAGAAATTCTATCATTCAGAAGTTTTTTATCAATATGATATTTTAACAAGATATTTTCTTTAATACGTTATGTGTGTGTGTGTATATATATATATATATATATATATATATATATATATATATATATATATATAATTTGATTCTACACATTTGTGTAGAAGCAAGCAACAAACAGCCAGAAATCCCACCACCCCACAGGATTGAAACCCACAGATCACCCTTTGTGGCAAAAATGCATTTCTAAGCAACCGACACTGTCTCCGATCTGCTGGAGTTAGACGAAAAGTGTGTTTGTGCACAGAAATAAGCCCAGAAGTGAAGGGTACAGACAGTGGTTTTACTAACGGGGGAGCAGGGGGTATAATTGAGCCAGGGCCCGCACCCCCCCCCCGGCAGCTTGCAAGCCACTGATTCCAGCCGGATTATCAATGATTCCAGCCGGAAAATCATGTACGGAGGGGGTGGGATGGCCAGGCTGCACGCCCCCCTCTACATAGTAACAGTAGTAAGTTCGATTTAAAAAAGCCACACATCCATCAAGTTCAACCTTTTAACTTTTTTTAACCTGCCTAACTGCCAGTTGATCCAGAGGAAGGCAAAAAAAACCCATCTGAAGCCTCTCCAATTTGCCTCAGATGGGGAAAAAATTCCTTCCTGGCTCCAAAATCGAACTTTTCCCTGGATCAACTTGTACTATGAGCTATCTTCCATAACCCTGTATTCCCTCACTTGCCAAAAAGCCATCCAAACCCTTCTTAAAGCTTCTATCTAATTTATCAGCCAGTACAACTAATCAGGGAGAGAATTCCACATCTTCACAGCTCTCACTGTAAAAAACCCCTTCCGAATATTTAGGCAGAACCTCTTTTCTTCTAAACAGAATGGGTGACCTTGTGTCAGCTGGAAAGACCTACTGGCAAATAAAGCATTAGAGAGATTATTATATGATCCCCCTTATATATTTATACATAGTTATCATATCAACCCTTAAATGCCTCTTCTCCAGCATGAACATCCCCAATATGGCCAGTCTTTCTTCATAGCTAAGACTTTCCATAGCTTTTACAAGCTTAGTTGCCTTTTTCTGTACCCTCTCTAATACAATAATGTCCTGTTTGAGAGCTGGAGAACAAAACTGTACAGCATATTCTAGATGGGGCCTTACCAGTTCTTTATAAAGTGGAAGAATAACCCCCTCCTCCCATGAATCAATGCCCCTTTTAATACAGCTCAAGACCTTATTTGCCCTTGATGCTGCATCCCCATTAAGGTATACGTGGCTTGGATAGTTTTACTATGTAACTATCCCAGGTGCATGACTTTACATTTATCAACATTTGCCCAGATTGCCAGTTTGTCAATATTCTGTTGCAAGGATGCCACATCCTAGATGGAATTTATTTGGGTTGGATAGTTTTGGGTCATCTGCAAACACTGATACATTACTTACAATACCCTCCCCTAAGTCATTAATAAACAAGTTAAATAAAAGTGGACCCAATACCGATCTCTGAGGGACCCCACTAAGAACCTTACTCCAATTAGAGAATGTACCATTAACAACCACCCTCTGTACCCGATCCTGTAGCCAGTTTCCTATCCAGGTGCAAACAACTTTATTAAGCCCAACAGACCTTATATTAGAAAGCAGTTGTTTGTGGGGCACAGTATCAAACGCTTTGGCAAAATCCAAATACACCTCTACTGCCCCCCACTGTCCTGACCTATGCTTCATAAAGCCATGCTGATTGGTGCTTATAATGTCATTCACTCGGACAAAATGTGATCCCTTCAAATAATTTGCCAACCACAGATGTCAAATTTACTGGCCTATAATTGCCAGGCTCAGATCGTAATCCCTTTTTAAATATTGGAATGATATCAGCTTTTCTCCAATCCATAGGTACCATACTAGATAAAAGTGAATCTGAGAAAAGCAGAAATAAGGGCTAGTCTAAAACTGAACTAAGCTCTCTTAGAACCCGGGGGTGTATGCCATCAGGCCCTGGAGCCTTGTTTACATTAATTTTTTTTAAAGCTTTATGGATCATATACTGAGTAAGCCACTAACTAGATTGAGCTGAGCCATCAGTGCAGCTATTAAGTGAGCCTGGGAACTCAGACTGAAGAATAGAACTGATTTAACACATTTGCCTTTTCTGTATCTGTTACAACCATACTGGTACCATTATTTAATGGAACAACACTCTTAACCTGCATCTTTTTACTATTAATGTATTTAAAAAACTTTTTGGAGTTAGTCTTAGCCTCCGCCGCAATGCACTCTTCATTTCCTTTCTTTGCCTTCCGGATTGCTGATTTACAACATTTATTATAGTGTTTATATTCATTAAATGCAGCTTCTGTCCCAACAGACTTGTACTTTTTTAAAGCCTTTCTCTTCTTTCCTATTAACTTCTTTACAGATATATTTAGCCACATAGGGTGATTCTTAGAGCTTTTACATTTACTCCTTAAGGGAATAAATTGAGAACAGTAATGATTTAATATCATTTTAAATGACATCCATTTCTGTTCTGTATTTTTAGCTGAAAAGTTAATGCCCCAGTTACGTTATGTTACTGGGTACAGATTACAGGTGATTTATTAGAAGCAAAGATTCAGAATAAAAACAGCGCCAGTTTAAAGCCGCTAATCACAACCCCTCCTTGACAGCCAATCCGATACGTCGCTGCCGGCTTTGCCAGTCATTCAGCTTGTAGTATAGAGGTGGGTTTGCGCAGATTTGCACCGGAGCACCGTAAGCCATCACAATGTCACGACACTGCTGTCTCGCAGTCAAATGTCAGGGGAGCGCCAGATATGCTTCCCGCAGCGTGTCACTGACCTATGGCTTTTTCTTTATCAGTGTCAGTGTGCGTTAGCTAGGGGTATCCCCATTTCAGTCTCAAATCGAGGTTGTGGGGGTTGCCAGCCTGCTCCATACTGCCTCATCCAGAGGCCAATTATCAATATCCCAGCCATTCTTTGCCTTGTATAAACCAAGTGAATGGTCAGGGACAGGGACAGTTACTTTATCCCTAACCCACATAATAATATCTATGGGGCACGTATAGTTACATAATCTGTGGAAGAGGTCTAGTGATGCCTGGCATGTACGGTGAAAAGAAAAAAGGAAAACCAGGTTCATAGAAACTTTTGTATTACAATGCTGATACTTTTTGTTTGTGTGTATGCCTTATACTTCCTTTGCTCACTCTGTTTCTGTGAACCTGGTTTTCCTTTTTTCTCTGTAATCTGTACCCTTCACCTTCACTTCTGGGTTTATTTCTGTGCACAAACACACATTGACATATCATTTGACTCAAGCGTGATCCGTGGGTTTAAATCCTGTGGGGTGGTGGGATTTCTGGCTGTTTGTTGTATACTCCTGACGAAAATCCCTGTGGGGGATCCAAACGTTGAGTCTAATAGTCTTGCTTCTACACAAATGTTCCTCAGAGTGCCGAGATTTGCTTCAAATTCTATATACCCTTGATGCGGGCACTCGGGTGATGACACGGTCCACAGTGTGCACCTTGGAATATATATTATATAAACCAAATCGCTGCACGTACACACATACAAATATATTTATATAGCATAACAGGTATAAATGTAAGCAATGAGAGGTATAAGAGCAAAAACTGCAAATCACACAAAACAATAGCAACCTACCATGTTTCCCGCCCTACTCCATTGCATACAACCTGCATTCTAAGCATTAAAGGAGACATATAGGACAATTGGCAGTAACTGTATTTTTAAGGTTTAAGAGACATTTAGGTGCAAAATTTTATAAAAAATCAAACTAAGGTGTTAAAAGTTAAGGTGTTTTTATTTATGAGAAAAAGAAGCTAAAATGCACCTTTGTTTCTTACTTTACCTAGGTGTAAATCTGTGTATGATAGAGTCTGTGAGTCTTGGTTGTGTATAATTTAGTGGGTGTGTTTGCCACTCTACTTGCTTGTAACTCTTTGTACACAGTTTATATATAATGCTGTTTAACTCTTGTATGCCATACAGTCACAGGCTCAGTTACCTACATACATGCTCCGTACACTTGCAAGACTAAAGCACCTACCCGACCTGCTCTGATTAGTAGTGCCAGCCAAGACATAGTAGTTCAAGGATGTCATTGCTTACAGCGAGTTGTGTCAACAGGTGCCTCTGACTTGCACCAAGTAAATTGTGCATTAATACTATTATTAATGCCATGCACATTGGCACACTGTATGTGATGCTATTCCATCTCTGAAAATGCATTCCACAACTTCCATGATTCACAAAAAACTCTCGATTAGCACTCATACTGGTGTAAGTGCACAATTGTGACAGAAGCAACTTAGCCTGCTTTTATGCTGAAATTCTTGATTGGTGCATTGTGGTTATGAACATGGCAATGTTGTTTGACTCTTTTAATATTTGAAGCGCAAAGTGTTATGAACATGCCAATTTTGTTTGACTCTTTTAATATTTGAAGTGCAAAGTTTTAGATACAAAACCATAAAAATCTGTGTGCCCTGTGCTTTCTACCTTACACCCAATTTCAGCTGAATAAGGCCGAACCGGTGTTTGGAAATGGCAGACATACTCCTTGCAAGGATCTTGTCTGTCCTAAGCCCAAGGGGTAATACCAGACTGGAAATATTTTGTTCATTCTTGTTATCTTTCTCACAAGTATAGTATATAATACAATATATTATATTATATACTATATGACCTTTCTCCTAAAGTAGACAAATGTTGTTTTCCTCATTGGGGTAAAAGCTTCAGGTTATTGGCACAGTAGGTGATTTCAAGTGTTTTGGAGTTAAGTTACCCCACCACCACCATTTAATTGAATTGAAATCACCACCTAGTGCTGGGTCTTGATAATGACAAGTTCCTATGATTTAAAATATGCAGTTCTGCATTTTTGAGCATTATGCTCCTTTCACTGGACACGGACCTGGTGCTTGGCGGATAGAGTGCTAAATTGCCTAGTGTGACATTACAAACTGTACAAACAGTTTTGCTTGCAACAGCTAGCACATATGCCTTAAAAGGAGCTCTCGTGAGCTGTCACTAATAAAAATCTGTCTCCTGCATTCATTGCTCACAGCTACTGTAGAATGAAAACATCTTATCAGTGTGGTTGTTCAGGAGCCCACCAAGACACAAGGGTCCTTACTCAAACAGTTCCTTTCTTTAACTTAAAAATAAAAAACACTATTCACTCCCTGGAAATTTCAGCAAATCCTACCAGCAGTTTGATTCACCAACTCCCCCCAGTTACTTTCTATTTGTGAGCATTTTTCTAATCTTGAATTTAAATTTTTCACCTTTTTATGTTTTTTTGAAACAGCTATGGGAGGGGGGTCACTGTTCTAAATTGTGACATTAGTTTTTACATTTCTTATCTTGGACCTGCTGAGTAGAATCCCTGAATTTCATTTAAACCAGCTGTTAATTGAAACAATATGCTAATACTCCATAGATGCTGCTGAGAAAAGTAATGTAGCAAATTGTAACATTCCTAAATTACTGAACTGCCAGACTGAAACACTGAAACAGAGATGTTACATTTTAAAGGGGTGGTTCACTTTTATGTTAATCTTTAGTGTGTAATAGAATGGCTAATGCTAAGCAACTTTTCAATTGGTCTTCATTATTATTATTTTTTACAGTTTTTTATTTTTTGCCTCCTTCTTCTGACTCTTTCCAGCTTTTTAAATGGAGGTCACTGGCCATCTAAAAAACAAATGCTAGGCCACAAATGTTTTGTTATTGCTACTTTTTATTACTCATCTTTCTATTTCGGCCCTCTCCTATTCATATTGCAGTCTCTTATTCAAAGCAATGCATGGTTGCTAGGGTAATTTGGACCCTAGCAACCAAATTGCTGAAATTCCAAACTGGAGAGCCGCTGAATAAAAAGCAAAATAACTCAAAAACCACAAATAATAAAAAATGGAAACCAATTGCAAATTGTCTGAGAAAATCACTCTCTGCATCATACTAAGGGGCACATTCACTAACCTCCGTAAATTCGCCGTGGACGGCTTCGCTCACATCGAAACACTCGCAAGCAAAGTGAAGTTGCGCTTGCGTTGGCTAATTTGCATACGGTGGGAAGTTAAAGTTGAATGGACGTATACAGTATGTTGCAGCAAATAAATTACACTACACAAGCCCAGGGAAACCTTAATAAAATTAAATTAGAGTTGTTATAATGCCCTACACATGTGCCCAGTGTATAGTTTATGTGCCATATGGTAGGAAATGTACGGGGGAGACTTTTGCAGCCTATCACCCTGAAAAAGGTAAAAGACGCCAGCATTTTTTGGGACTTAGAAAATCTTTCAACTAAAAATTGAAGAAGCACTTCACCTGGTCTGAGCTGGCGAAGGCAAGTCTGGGGGAACAGGTAACGTTCAGTAAAATGCACATCTTAGTGAATTTGCGAAGTAACGCTCTTTCGATAGAGCGAAACTTTGTCTGGCGTGAGAGTGCGAAGTAATGCTAGAGTCCATCTCTTTTGGTAGCGAAGTTACGCCAGCGCCCATTAGTTAATCGCTGGCGAATTTTCGCTAACGTTAGTCACTTTGCTCCTTTAGTAAATTTGCCCCTATAAGTTAATTAAGGTGAACAACTCTTTTAAGCTTCGATTTTGGAACAACAGTCAAAAATAAAACATTGAAAGCAATTGAAGAAAGTCTTTATTTCTGGTGAAATCTGAAAACACCTGCAATAAATAAAGAATAATCTGATTGTGAAGACATATCTGTTGGCTAAACATCTCTAGCTCTAGGATGGGTCACGGTGAACAGGAAAACCACCAAGTTTCACTCTGGTACAAAAACACAGGGACTGATTGTATTCTTTTGCAATGTTCACACAATTTCCTTTCCTGTCGCAGGGATCACTTGGGTCGTGCCAAAATCTGCCTGCACCCTGGTTGAGCACATACCTCCCAACTTTCCTGTTTTTCGTGGGACAGTCCAATTTTGACAGCTCAACCCACAGTCCCTGGTTTCTTACTGAAATATCCTGACTTTCACTTGACTGTATTGGGGACACAGGCACCATGGGGATGAAGATCCTGCAGCTGGAGATCGGACAGTAATATGTTACATTTTGACTCCTCCTCCTGCTGTGGGCTTCATCCCCTGCTCTCCTCCTCTTGGATCCAGTTTCTTTTAGTGTCCTCAGAAGGAAGACACATGGCTAGAGCAAGGTAAAAGAACCATGTTTTAAGTCATTCACGTTTTTGGGGCCAGTGAATACAATCCAGAGCCTCACCAGCCTGCTAGGTACAGCACCTAGAGTTTCTGCCCAATTGCCTTCCCGCTCTCCGGAGACTGCAGACACGCTCCCCCTTCCCTATGGAGGACTGCACCAGTCTGAGACACGCACAGGGAACATGATGCCATTGGGCTTTAGATGATATGGGGATGGAAGGGTGAGTATTTTCCCCACTATCTCAACCCCATAATTCTACCAGAGGGTCGCATTCCCTAGGGGCCCCCCACCATAGGCCGGGTCCCTACTATATCGGGTTTACCCCCCCTTCCTCCCATTTATAGGAACCATATGCGACACGTTCCCTACTGCCGTTACTTCCAGGTTCTCTTGGTAAGGGTGGTCTACATTGCGCCATGGAGTGAGAGCACGCTGGCTCCCATAACCTAGCTGCAACCTGTGGCATGTGCGTCACTTTGACAAGGCAGAGCCATCTCTTCCCCCCCATGGTGCCTCTTCTGCTTGGGGGTGGGACTTCCTCCCGCACGCCATGGAAAAAGGGCGCGCTGTCACTCACGCTGAGCACATCTGTGGTCTGCGCCCTCCATCTCCCTTCTCTTCTGGTATGGACGGGACTTCTTCTTTCTTGGCCACGCATCCTAATCAGGCTCTTCTTATCTTTCAGAACCACAACAGGGGACACGCTACACTCATCAACCTGCTCTCCAAAGAAATAAGGGCATAATACACAACATGACAGACTTAAGGAGGCAGGCTCATTAAAGCCCACAGCACCTACATGCCAGACACCCCTGGTGTTTTTTATTTTGCGCGTGCAGTGTGTAAAGCCAAATACCAAGCATTTTGGCAGAGCCTGTATGTACAGCATGTAGGTCTTCTCCTAACACTAGCCAAAATCAAACACCTCCTCCTACCAACACTAAAGATTCTGACCTGGGAAGGGCACTTTCCCTTTCACTGGCAGGCATACGAAACCTGGCACGCATACCAGAGACACTGGATAGAGTCCTAGAGAGACTGTCTACCCCTACTAAAGCACAGAACAATCGTCTAGCTTCTACCAAGCGCCCCACCAATCGCCTCCGGACTCCCCGGGGGGTCATCTCACCCCCTTTGACGAGGTCGGGTCAAATCCTAACAGATGAGGATTCTGATAAGCACCCTGACCCAGAAACCCCTAGAACACAAGGGGAAGTAGAGGGACTCATTCAAGTGGTCCTCAAAACACTCAATATCAAAAGACACAGCTACAGTTATAGAGCCAGGGAAGAACACATTCAAGAGATAAAAGAAAACCTCCTGCATATTCCCTGCATATGAGCAGTTAGACGAGATCATTAAGTCACAGTGGAAAACCCCCGACCATAGGGTACAGGTGTCAAAATGTTTCTCCCAAGCATACCCCTTTCCACAGGAGTGCATAGACTTATGGTCTTCACCCCCCGGCAGTGGATACACTGTTCTCTAGACTATCAAGAACTACCACTATCCCAGTAGCGGATGCGGCAGCATTTAAAGACCCAATAGGTAAGAGGCTTGAGGGATTCTGCAAGGCAACCTTGCACTGCATCAGGCACAGCCTTCAGACCTATATTTGCCATAGCGTGGATGGCGAAGTGATGGAAACCTGAGAAGAACAAGTAGTGCAGCTTCTGGGCTCAGAGGACCCATCTACCAACCTCTTACTTTTTCAGATAGCAGATGCCACTGCCTACATATATGATGCATCTCTAGACGCAGCAAAACTAGTCGCCAAAGTGTTAGCTCAATCTATAGTAGCTAGGTGATTCTTATGGCTGAAAATGTGGTCAGCAGATCTGACTCGAAAAAGGTCCCTTTTTCAACCTAACATTTTAGGGAAAACAGCTCTTCTGTGCAGAACTGGATAAAATAATCTCACAGGCCACTGGTGGCAAAAGTACCTTACTCCCACAGACCAAGAGTAAGAGACCTCCATTCAAAAGGAGACCCTTTTTTCGGCCCTTTCATCAAGGGCAGAGGACAAAAACACAGACTGACAAGCCTAAACCACACACACGTTCCAGATATCACAAAAAACAGGGAACAAATTGATCCTCATCCAAGGGAGCTTCTAAACCATCCCTCGCTTTTGCATGAAAACTTGCCCATCCCCGAAGGAATCCCCCTGGGCGGCTGCCTCAGATCCTTTCGGGAGGTATGGAAAAGTCAAGTACAGGACCAATGGGTCCTACAAGTGGTGTCTCACGGATTTTTGATAGACTTGGCTCCACATCCTCCTCACAGATTTTTCATATCCCGCCTCCTTAGTCACAACAACAAAAGAAAAGCGAGTCCTCAGGGGTAATCCAGCCGTTCCCAAGGACGGAGGGGAAAGGGGTACTACTCTAACCTATTTATGCTCCCCAATAAGGACGGCTTTTACAGACCAGTCCTTGACTTAAAGACCCTAAACAACTTTGTAAAGAGACAATTTTTTAAGATGGAGTCAATACAGTCCGTATTTGGATCCATAGAAAGGAACAAATTTATGACTGTGATAGACATAAAAGACGCATACCTGCATATACCAATACACCCCAATCACCACAGGTTCCTGAGATTTTATTTGAACAGGAAGCACTGGCAATTTGTGGCACTCACATTCGGTCTTTTGTCTGCCCCTCGCACCTCCACCAAGGTAATTGCGGAAGCGCTAGCAGGGCTCAGGCCGAAGGGCATAACAGTCATTCCCTATTTAGACGACCTGCTTGTCAAGGCCCCGTCAGTGGCAGTTGCCAACGACCACACTTCCCAAGTACTCCAAACCCTACAACATTTAGGATGGCTGATCATCCACAACAAGTCAAATCTCAAACCGACACAGACAATAGAATAACTAGGGCTGATACTGAACTCAAGCAGAGGAAGGACTTACCTCCCACAAGAGAAAGTCAACACACTACAAGATCAGATCTGCACACTCAGAACGACCAATACGGTCCCACTACGCACAGCCATGCAGACCCTGGGGATAATGGTGGCCTTATTTCCGGCCATCCCTTATGCCCAACCAGTGTCGGACTGGCCCACCAGGATACCAGGAAAACTCCCGGTGGGCCCAGGTGTCAGTGGGCCCTCATGCTGCTAAGCATTTTGCATATTTCATCGCCATTCCCTATTTCTATGAGAACGAAGTGAATAAATAGAAGGAATAATAGATTATAGTATGTAAATAAAAGAGACTCAGAGAATAGAGGTTGAGTGAGGTGAGGAAGAATAATAGTACTAAGAGTGCGCCCCTGATCTAAGAATAATTGGTGGGCCCCTGGTCAAAGGTTTTTCGGTGGGCCCCTGGTGTCCCAGTCTGACACTGTGCCCAACTACACACCAGACCCCTCCAACATCTGATACTACAATGCCAGAAAATAGATTGCAACAACTTGTATTGACAGATAGTGATACCAGAACAGTTCAAACTCTCCCTCGACTGGTGGCTCCACCCACAACTCGGGGAAAGCCTTCTCCAATCACCAGTGGACTGTGATCACAACAGATGTCAGCTAAAGGGATGGGGCGGAGTACTGGGAAACAGGACAGTCCAGGGCTGTTGGAAGAGAGATTGCTTCCAATCAACCTCTTAGAATTTAGCAATCTGATACTCACTAAAAATCTGGATTCCACTCCTCCACGGGAGTGCAGTGAGAATACAATCAGACAATGTGACGGCAGTGGCTTACGTAAAACACCAAGGAGGCAGCCGCAGTCTGGTGGCACTAAAGGAAGGAAGCAGAATCTTATAATGCGCAGAGAACAACATTCCGGCAATATCCTTGGTATATATTCCAGGGTGGACAAATAGATTGCAGACTACCTAAGCAGAGAAACCCTGGACCAAGGCGAATGGAGCCTACATCATGAAATCTTCCAACTAATAGTAGCAAAGTGAGGATTCCCAGAGGTGGACTTGATGGCATCACGCTACAACCACAAGTCCAGAGATTCATGGCAAGAAGTCTAGACCCACAGGCTCGCACAGTAGACGCGTTAGTGATTCCATGGGCATTCACTATGGACTACGTCTTCCCTCCACTAGCGCTTCTACCAAAGGTAATTAAGACGATAAAGAGGGAAAGAACAAGGGCAATTCTAGTGGCACCCTACTGGCCCAGAAGATCATGGTTTGCAGAGTTATCAGACATGGTGGTTGACGAGCCGTTCCATCTTCCCCAGAGAGAAGACCTACTAATTCAAGGACCGTTTGTCCACCCAAATTCATATCAGTGGGCTTTAATGGCATTGCTCTTAAAGCCCTAGTCCTGAGGAAGACAGGAGCACCAGTAGAAGCCATTCCCACAATGTTAAGTGCCTGAAAACCAGTATCGGCAAAAATCTACCATTGAGTGTGGAAGACGTTTATTGAGTGGTGTGAGACTCGAGACATGGACACACAAAGGGCTAGAAAGGAAGCATACTATCCTTTCTACAGGAGGGTCTAGTTAAAGGTTTGGCACTAAGTTCACTAAAGGTGCAGGTTTCAGCCCTTTCCATCCTCTACCAGAAAAGAGGACCATTACGCAGTAACATAAGAACATTCCAACAAGAGGCAGTACGCAATAACATAAGAACATTCCTACAAGAGGCAACTAGAATAGTTCCTCCATACTGATGCCCGGTCCCTCACTGGGACCTGAACTTAGTGTTGTCAACATTACATTACGCAGTAACATAAGAACATTCCTACAAGAGGCAACTAGAATAGTTCCTCCATACTGATGCCCGGTCCCTCACTGGGACCTGAACTTAGTGTTGTCAACACTACAAGAGGAACCCTACAAGTCGTTAGACATGATTCCATTACCTACACTTACAGAAAAGGTGGTATTCCTTTTAGCTATCACATCGGCCCATAGAGCATTCGAGCTGGCAGCATTTTAGTGCAGATCTCCATTCACTATCATTCATCATGACAAAGTGGTGCTGAGACCAACACGAGATTTTCTGCCAAAGGTGGTAACAGAATTCCATCTCAATCAGGATATGGTGGTACCATCACTTTGCCCTCAGCCTAAGGGTACAATAGAAAATAGACTAAACAATTTGGACGTAGTCCGAGCAATCAAGACTTACCTCAGACGACAAAGGAAAGTTGATGCACTGTTCATTATTTCAAGAGGTCCAAAAAGAGGAACTAGAGCTTCCAAGACAACCATATCAAGGTGGATCCGCTCCACTGTTACCAGATCCTACACAATTAAGGGAAAACCACCTCCATTTAAAGGTACAGTAACTTCAAAAAATAAGTGTTTTAAAGTAATGAAAATATAATGCAGTTTTGCCCTGCACTGGTAAAACTGCTGCGTTTGCTTAAGAAACACTACTATTGTTTGTATAAATAAACTGCTGTGTAGCAATGGGGGCAGCCATTCAAAACAGAAAAAGCTCAAGTTACACAGCAGATAGCAAATAAGCTCTGTCTGTCTAATGGTGTTATCTATTATCCATTAGTTAACCTGTGCCATAGAGCCGTTTTTCAATTGCTGCCATTGCTCCACAGCAGCTTGTTTATATCAACTATAGTAGTGTTTCTGAAGCAAACAGATCAGTTTTACCAGTGCAGTGCAACAGTACATGATATTTTCATTACTTTAAAACACTTACATTTTTTGGTGTTACTGTTCCTTTAAGATCAAAGCTCATTCCGCACATTCCCTTAGCACATCCTGGGCCATTCGACACCAAGCTTCAGCTGAACAGGTCTGCAGAGCTGCTACCTGGTACTCCATTCACACCTTCACATGCTTCTACAAGCTTCATGTTCAGGTGTCAGCCGAAGCTGTTACAGCTGTAGTTAAGTGAGCACCGAAAGGTTTGTGTCCCGCCCTAAGGGGTTGCTTTGGGACATCCCCATGGTGCCCGTGTCCCCCAATATAGGCAAGAGAAAGAGAGATTTTTGTAATATCCATTAAATATTTTTCTGTTGACCTACATCATTGGGGGGGAGGACAGGCCTTCCCTCCCTGTTCAATTATGTTAAGGGTCAACTCTGGTTGTCCAAAGATTTATGTTACTCCATGTTCATAGTTTTTTCCTAGGGGTTGAGGGACTCCTTCTCTGTTTTGGCTTTCATGTTATGTTCCTTCTTCGGTGAAACTGGATCCGAGAGGAGGAGAGCAGGGGATGAAGCCCACAGCAGGAGGAGGAGCCAAAATTTAACATATTAGTGTCTGATGTCCAGCTGAAGGATTTTCATCCCCATGGTGCCTGTGTCCCTGAATGTAGATCAAGAGAAACATTGTAATGGTAAGATTGCACAACTATAGAAACACATAAAAACCACAGAAATGTGTTTAAACTTTCATAACCTGCCAAATTTTGTAAAATGGATATGGTAATTAGGGGTGTGGCCACAAAAATGGGCACGGTCAACAATTTTGCCGCACTCTTTTTGTCTCTCTTTCTATCTCTAAAATGTTGGGAGGTATGCAAGCCACAGAGAAGCAGCAAAGGAATAGATTCTTGGCCTGCTTTTCCCCACAGGCCACGATCCACAATGTCTAGTACTAGCCTAAGTCTAGCTCCTCCACTTCTCGATGTGCCTGTATCCAAATATATTGCCATGGCTCAGGTGCAGGCAGAAGCTGTGGATTCTTGGAAAAATGCAAAATCTCATGTTTTGGCATGCAAATCTGCACCGAAGCAAAGTCAATGTATTGAGGTGCAGGCACATTAAGCAGTAGAGGAGAAATGAATTATAGGCCTGCATTTCTCTGCAGGCCAAGATCTGCAACATTTGGCACTAGCCTTATGCCACTGTGTTTGTAAGCTATCCATCAATTCTAGGATCAATTGTAAAAAAACATCAGTCACAACCTCAAATCCAGATCCAGTTAAATACCAAGAAAAGTATGGGGACAACTCACACAACTCCAGACTGATAAGACTGTATTTCTGTAATTATAGTTTGTCTCCATATTTTCTCAGACTCCTACTAGCATATGCTCTCATTCCTCAATCATATCTTTTATCTATGCCAGAATTACACTTAGCCCCTTAAGAAGATTTCTGCAAACACAAAGACAGGCTTGTCTTACTGAGAATAAGCCAAGATTTGGGTTTTCATCAATAGCATTTTTGGCTCCTTAAAACTTTTTCTGCCTTTCACCTCAGCAGAATCAAGCAGACTCATTATTTTTCTATATTGGTTGTAGCCTTCCCAGAAAAGAGCAGCATTATCTTACAAACTTCAGAGAAAAAAAATACAGTTACAGAGCTGTATTTTGATCTGGTCTTGTTTTACCTCTGTACTAGAGATATCATGTCCCACATTTTGTTCTTTAAATAGATGACACTGGATTGAGTTTCAGGCCCTACTTGGGCAACCATAGCCAGCTACAGTAGATGATATTCAAAGGTTGGTGTGAAAAATATGATATTGCCAGGGTAAATTAGAATAGCCAATAAATTGGATCAGTAGTTTACATCCCCATGCAGTGGTCCATCCATCCAATCTCTGAAACAATTCTGGAACACTGCTGTAGATTCCTGTGGAAGAGACAAAAGCAATCTGTTGTTGGTGAGGTGGATGTATAGGCACCAGGGCCAGAATTAGGTGTAGGCAGAGTAGGCACGTGCCTAGGGCACAAAGCTGAGGGGGCACCAGGCACGTACCTGCTCTGTCGCCAACCCCATTTCCGGTCCCCTCACTCCCGTCCTCCTGCGCTTCAGTGCACATGCCGATTGTCGCTTCTGCTCGCTCAGCTGGCGCTGTGGCTTGCCAGGTTGCCTAGGGCACCTGACTGGTGTCGCCAGGCTCTGATAGGCACTATCAATTATCCACTAGCTATATTATGTAGAAAAGTACTTAGCTTTGCCCAATGGCCAAAGACTCCACTTTCCTCATCAGAGGGTATGTATATCTTAAAGTGAGGGCCCCAATCAATTCCTTGTGCACAACTCCAACCCATAACTGCAGAACAATCTATATTAACTACTCGTATTTGACATTTGTCTTCCTGGGTTAATAACAATCTAAGGGGCAAATTTACCAAAGGGCTAATCTTCACATCGGAATGCTCTAGCACCCTTTGCGCAACTTCTCCAGATGTTAATTTGCAGCTAATATGCGTATTTATCAAAATGTGAAGTTTCATCTCGGCAGATGGATGCTGGAAAGTTTCACCAGAGAAAATTCGTCAGCACAAACATTTCTAAGCGAATTTTCGTTAACATACTTACGATTACATCAATTTTAATATGGCGGGTACATAGTGGTCATATTTATTTAAGTCTTTATTTAAGTGTTGCTGAAATTGAAGTGGCAACTTATTATTAAAAGATGTTCAAGGAAGCAAAATAAAGACAAAAGAGATCATCTATTGTTCTAGACATGAGCCCACCCTAAAACAAGTGTGGCAAGAGCTTCAAATGGGTAAAAAAAACAGTTACAACTTTAAAACATAATCCCACATTAAAATATGAAAAAACACCAGTGTTTACTTTTTTTATGACTTTTTTGGTATACGGGATATGAAATAAGTATGCTGAGGATTTAGCTTAATCTTATCAATTAGCCAGGTTATACAGACTCTGGCAAAAAGCATAACAGATTGGAAAGTTTACACCTTGATAAATTTGCAGAGTGCTGATCATTTGCCTGAGCGAAAATTCGCCTGGCAAAAAGGCACAAAACTTCTCTAGCGCTGAGCTTTTTCGCCTTTTAGTATATTGCCAATGTCCATGTGAATTGCATGTCTGATGAAGGGGCACGCCCCCGAAACGTTACATCACTTGACCTAATAAACTTTCAGGGGAGATCCCCGCTATACTAGCTTGTGTTGTTCGGCTAATTTTCTACATAGATACGATTGGGAGAGGTGCCGACCCCTCCAGCCAACACCGGGCTTCGACTATCAGGAGAGACTTTGGGGAAATTGGGTAATTATATTCGCTTTTTTTCTTCACTGTCATGAGTTGGTGAAGATATACATTTCTGATGCAAAACCCAAAGAAGGTAAGAAATACGCCATAATTGCATTCTAGACCTTGATTAAAATACTGTATCTGCTACATCAACAATCACTTTTTTACTAAAATGTAATGCCAAGCTGGTCTGTATTTTACACCCACTGTGGAAATATTTGGTATTCATGATTAGCTCTGTAGGTCCCCTGTGCTATCACACTGATTGCTTCTATACTTATACATTAAAAACTCAGAGCACTGAGAGCTTTTAATCACTTGCAAAATGGCATTCCATTTTATATAACAGGAAATAAAGGATCATACCACTTATAAGGGTTTCAGGCATTAGAAATAATCTGTTCTCCAACAAAGATCATATATAATGTCTAATGGGACATCAGAGCATGACATAGTACAGGCAATGTTCTAAAAATCTCCTCTTGTTACCCTAGAGACTTGAATAGCAAAGTTATTTAAGAAGGGAATCTTTCCTCCAGTAAATTAATCTCAGATGGTCAGCCTAGTTAAAACATTTACAGCTGCATAGTAATTCATACAGATAGGGCAAACAAATTATTAATGTGCCAAATCACACTAATACAGGGCCAGAACTAGGGGTAGGCAGAGTAGGCACGTGCTTAGGATGCAAAGCTGGGGAGGCGTCAGACACGTACCTTCTCTGGCTCCTATCCCTAGTCCGGTCACCGCTCATCTCTGTACACAATCTTTGTAGATTTGCTCTTGGACTTACACCAGTCAGGTTGCCTATGTTATCAATTCATCAATAATAAAGAAACATAAAAGTCTGAGTTCATGCCCAGGGTATCCTTGTTTTTGGCTGAGGCCACAAAAGTGTCAGTCTTACTCTTATGGGGGAAAATGACACATCATTTTTCACCACATCTAAAGTTCCCCTTTGATGATAACCAAGTGGGGTTCTTCTCTTTCTCAGTTTCAATCATACTATATATATTGCTTAAAGTGTGCCCTTTCTCGTGATGAATTTGCAGCCTAAACCCAAAATCATATTTAATTTTTTAATGATGTATTCACCTTATTTCCTATACCTGCCAAGCTAATATCAAGAAAGCTAATTTTGGTGTCATAATAATCAGAAATAAAACGTAAATACAAATCAATTAATGGAATTGATCGCTGATGAAAAGCGACAACTATATGAAACAATGAAAGGGGATCTAATCTCTGTCAAAGGGAACATTTTGAGCATTAGCAACCAGCCAGGGTTTGACCAATTTAATGGGATTTTGTCTAAAGTTTAATCGTGATAAAAGGGATTATGAAACAAACAGAGTATATAATACATCTAGGATGAATTTGTCAGGTATCTTGATACTAATGACACAAATGTACGTTTTACTACACCAAAGTTAGCTTTCTTGATATTAAAGCTTGATATTTTTTCGATTCTATCTATCTGTTTTCATTAATATAATTTCTAGAATTTAAGAAAAACAACACTTGAAATTCACTTTGGGCATGATGTCCACTTGCTCTGTGATGGGTCTATAGCCAGACAGGTCTTGATGTACTCCTGAGACATGGGGACTGCATTGTTGTGATGCAAAATGCTGAAGCTCAGAATCAGCAGGAAATGCTTGTAAGCAGGGACATTATATTTAATTAATGGATAGGTCATTCATTCTCAATATGCTGTATATATATATATATATATATATAAATATATATATATATATATATATATAAAGTTCAGAGCTGGTGCACCAATCAACAAAAGAAATGCCTGGGTGCTGGTTATATTCCAAAATATAAAGAACAAAAATGAAACCGCACTCCTAGGGCTTTGATGAAAAAACGTGATAGGCTTTATTTCAACGTTTCGGCTACTACACTCGAGCCGTCTTCAGGAAGTGAAACCCCTAACCCCAACCATCACCTTTAACCCCAAAATTGGCGCCAAAACTGAAGTGTGACATCATAATGTTTGGGAACCCCTCTCGGCCTGCATAATAATTTACTCCGCTTTTAACAAAAAAGATGAAATGTCTTTAATTTACCAGGAACATCTGAGTACTGGGTTATTTTCTGAGCAAAGATTTTTGGTGAAGTAATATTCAGTTGGATGAAATTAAATCAAATGTGAAAAACTGGCTGTGCAAAAACTTGGGAACCCTTGTAATTTTGCTAATTTGAATGCATGTAACTGCTCAATACTGATTACTGGCAACCCCAAATTGGTTGAATTAGATTGTTAAGCCTTGAACTTCATAGGAAGGTGTGTCCAATCATGAGAAAAGGTATTTAAGGTAACCAACTGCAAGTTGTGCTTCAGTTTGACTCTCCTCTGAAGAGTGACAGCATGGCATCCTCAAAGCAACTCTCAAAAGATCTGAAAACAAAGATTGTTTATGGTTTAGGGGAAGGATGCAAAAAGCTATCTCAGGGGTTTAAACTGTCAGTTTCAACTGTAAGGAATGTAATCAAGAAAAGGAAGGCCACAGGCACAGTTGCTGTAAAACCCAGGTTTAGCAGGCCAAGAAAAATACAGGAGCGGCATATGTGGAGGATTGTGAGAATGGTTACAGACAACCGAAAGATCACCTCGAAAGATCTTGCTGCAGATGGTGTACCTGTACATTGTTCTACAATTCAGTGCAATTTGCACAAAGAACATCTGTATGGCAGGGTGATGAGAAAGAAGCCCTTTCTGCACTCACGCCACAAACAGAGTCACTTGTTGTATGCAAAAGCTCATTTAGACAAGCCACAGTCATTTTGGAACAAAGTACTTTGGACTGATGAGAGAAAAAATTAGTTATTTGGTCATAACAAAAAGCGTTTTGCATGGCAGAAGAAGAACACCGCCATTCGAAGAAAAACACCTGCTACCTACTGTCAAATTTGGTGGCAGTTCCATCATGCTATGGGGCTGTGTGGTTAGTTCAGGGACTGGGGCCCTTGTTAAAGTCGAGGGTCGGATGAATTCAACCCAATATCAACAAATTCTTCAGGATAATGTTCAAGCATCAGTCACAAAGTTGAAGTTATGCTTCTCCAACAAGACAATGACCCTAAACACACTGAAATCGACAAAGGCATTTATGCAGAGGGAGAAGTAACATAGTAACATAGTAAGTTCGGTTGAAAAAAACACACATGCCATCAGGCCCTGGAGCCTTGTTTACATTAATTTTTATTAAAGCTTTATGAACCATATCCTGAGTCAGCCACTGACTAGATTGAGCTGAGCCATCAGTGCAGCTATGAAGTGAGGCTGGTAACTCAGACTCTTCTATTGTATACACTGAAGAAAACGGATTTAGCACATTTGCCTTTTCTGTATCTGTTACAACCATACAGGTACCATTATTTAAAGGAGCAACATCTCTCATCCCGCATCTTTTTACTATTAATATACTTAAAAAACTTTTTCAGGTTAGTCTTAGCCTCTGCTGCTATGGACTCTTCATTTCCTTTTTTTGCCTTCCGGATTGCTGTTTTACAACATTTATTATAGTGTTTATATTCATTAAATGCAGCTTCTGTCCCCACAGACTTGGAGTTTTTTTTACACGAATAACATTATGCGGCAAATTCACTAACCTCCGTAAATTCGCCAGCAGCGGCTTCGTTCACATCGCAACACTTCGCCAGGCTAGATTCGCCAGGACAACTCTAATTCACTAAAATCCGAAGTTGCGTCCAGGGCGCCGAACTCTGGTGATGTTGCGCTAGTGTTACGGCGCCAAGCAAAGCGAAGTTGCGCTACTGTTACCTAATTTGCATACGGCAGGAAGTTAAAGTTTAATGGACGTATATGTTGCAGCAAATACATTACACTACACAAGCCCAGGGAAACCTTAATAAAATGAAATAGAGTTGTTATAATGCCCTACACATATGCCCAGTGTATAGTTTATGTGCCATATGGTAGGAAATGTATGGGGGAGCAAAGTAACGCTCTTTCCCAGAGCGAAACTTCGCCTGCCGTATGAGTGCGAAGTAGCGCTAGAGTCTATCTCCTTCGCTAGCGAAGTTACACCAGCACCCATTAGTAAATCGGTGAAGTAACAAAATGACGTCACCCTGGTACATTTTCACCAGCATAGTCACTTTGCCCTTTAGTAAATTTGCCCCTATGTATTTTTCTTTTCATGTCAATACATGATATGCTGTTTCTCCATGGTCCACCACAATTTGTTTCGTATCGCTTGCATTGTTGGAGGGGGTCCTTTCCACTTTTTAGCTATCAGGCCTCAGGAAGTTAAGCATATTCGTATACAGAGTTTGTATTCATTAGTTGTTATCTGGTTAGGTAAAAGGTCCAGTGGTATATCTGTAGCTAGAGTTTCATTGATTGTTCTGTCCAAAGTTGGTTGATTTATGGGCATATGGCTGATGTGTGGAACCATTTGTGGAGTTTTTTGGAAGTGTAATATCAGTTGTGGTATACTTTGTATGCGTTTTCTTTTATATAGGTATTGATAGAGGCTTTCACCATAGTTCTGTGTATCGTCTCCCATTCTTCTTCCTCTATCGATTCACCCAGTCTTTGTTCCCATTGCTTTTTTTCTCTCTTGGTTTTGTAAAGTCAAGCAATTCAGCATATAGAAGACTGATTTTGTTCTTACAGTTGGGGTTGTTGCATATGTGTTGAAATATTGAGGTATTGGGATAAGCTTGTCCCATCAAACTTATTATATATTGTTTGATTTGTTGAAATCTATAAGGTACCTTAACTGATGTTTTGCGCATAGAGTATCCCATGTGAGTAATTTAGAGTCTTTGAACATATCTTCTATGTTGTTGACTCCGTTAGTTTTCCACCACTTGAATGATGAGAAGTTCATCCCTGGGGGAAGGCCAGATTATGAAATAGTGGTGTGGGTGGGGAGGGTAGTTTTCGAGAATTCAAAGAAGATTTAACTTTATCCCATTCAAACACAGCGTATTTAATAATCATGTTATTCATGCTTCTCCTTGGTCTGTGTTTATGCTCTAGCCATAGTAGATCTGCAGCTTTATGGGGAGCAGTTAATTGGTTTTCGAATTCAACCCATCTGTCGTTGGTGAACTCAGCAACACAAAAAGACCTGGACATCCATGGAAGACAACAGTGGTGGATGATCGCAGAATCATTTCTATAGTGAAGAGAAACCCCTTCACAACAGCCAAACATGTGAACAACACTCTCCAGGAAGTAGGCGTATCAATATCCAAGTCTACCATAAAGAGAAGACTGCATGAAAGTAAATACAGAGGGTGCACTGCAAGGTGCAAGCTGCTCATAAGCATCAAGAATAGAAAGGCTAGATTGGACTTTGCTAAAAGACATCTAAAAAAGCCAGCACAGTTCTGGAAAAACATTCTTTGGACAGATGAAACCAAGATCAACCTCTACAAGAATGATGGCAAGAAAAATGTATGGATGATCCAAAGTAGTGATGGGCGAATCTGTCGTGTTTCGCTTCGCTGAATAATTCACGAATTTCCAGCGAAATTTGCAAAACGGCGAAAAATTTGCGAAACGAGACTCGCTGCCCGATTTCGTCGCGCGTCAAAATAATTTTGTCACGGGCACATATAAGTGTTTTAACGCGTGACGTTATTTTTGACGCGCAGTGCAATTTGATGAAACCCATCTTCTATGGGTGTTTTGTTTGTATAACCTTTTTTCACCTTTGGGGCTACGAATAGAAAATTTTCCGTTAGTTTCAAGCTTTGTAGTCTGTGATGATAAATGAATATGGTATCTTTTTCTTTGTGTCTGAATGTGCTGAATTTGATTGGACTCAATGGGAAGACCAATACACACGCGTGTTTAACTTAGTATACTGCTACACACATGCCCTGCATTGTTAGAGGACTCCTATCTTGAAAAAAATGGCTCCCATTTTGCAAGTTTCTTAAACTTTTAACGTTTGTGGATTTTTTTACATTACCTCTGGTCAACTGTTAATGGTATCTACTACTACTCTATATCACTGTTTAACCAAAAAGTACCATCTGTACTTTATATATCTAATAGTAGATTACTAACACAAGTACAACTAATAAATCTGAACAGATAGTATCTGGATTCTTTGTATCTCAGATAAAAATGAATAAACCATATGTTTATGTGAATGAACCTTATATTTACATCATGTAATTGTAATGATTCTGAAATACTATGTAATGTAATTTTAATGACTCCGATTAAGAATAGTCATCGTTGTGTTATTAGAATCCAAACAATTTCAAGTACCATGTGAGTATTAGTTTAGTTAAATGAAAAATTAACTCAAAATATAGAGATATAAAAACTTTTTTAATATAGAAAATAGCACAACGGTGCTAGGCCAACAGATGTATATGTATATAATAAAATTACAGTGGAGGAGGAGGAGGAGGAGCAATGACCCTCTGCAGGGACTCCACAATCTCCCTGACCTCTCCCAGATCCTGCCTGATGGCATTGACCTGGTGGACCAGGGTGACTAGGAGCTCAGTGTGGTCATAGTAGGCATTCCCAGTCTGAGTACCTACACTGAGCCCCTGGTTAGGTGGTGGTGGTGCCTGGTCCGGTGGTGGTGCCGCCGCCCGTTCGGGTAGTGGTGCTGCCCGGTGAGGTGGTGGTGCCTGGACAGGTGGCAGTGCTGCCTGGTCAGGTGGTGGCGGTGCTGCCTGGTCAGGTGGTGGCAGTGTTGCCTGGTCAGGTGGTGGCGGTGCTGCCTGGTCAGGTGGTGGTGGTGCATTATCCCCATCAGATTCAGGATCATCCTGGATCCACTCAGCTGGCAATGAATCAATTTCAGTTTGAGTAACACAGCAATTGCATTTGTACAGTATGAATTATACAGGATAAGGTGTCATGTTGTAACTACAGGAAAATTAATTTTATTGTAGTTAAGAAGGGAAACCTATTTATTCCGTTTAAATAAATCTACCTTTATGTGAAGTAAAATTCTTATTAGCCTTGCCACAGGCCTTAACAAATACACATTTGCTCCAAAATACCAAAATAAATAGGAATCAAGTGGCTTTATTGTTGTTAAGAAGGGAAACCTATTTATTCCGTTTAAATAAATCTACCTTTATGTGAAGTAAAATTCTTATTAGCCTTGCCACAGGCCTAAACAAATGCACATTTGCTCCAGAATACCAAAATAAATAGGAATCAAGTGGCTTTATTGTAGTTAAGAAGGGAAACCTATTTATTCCGTTTAAATAAATCTACCTTTATGTTAAGTAAAATTCTTATTAGCCTTGCCACAGGCCTAAACAAATACACATTTGCTCCAAAATACCAAAATATATAGGAATCAAGTGGCTTTATTGTAGTTAAGAAGGGAAACCTATTTATTCCGTTTAAATAAATCTACCTTTATGTTAAGTAAAATTCTTATTAGCCTTGCCACAGGCCTAAACAAATACACATTTGCTCCAGAATACCAAAATAAATAGGAATCAAGTGGCTTTATTGTAGTTAAGAAGGGAAACCTATTTATTCCGTTTAAATAAATCTACCTTTATGTGAAGTAAAATTCTTATTAGCCTTGCCACAGGCCTAACAAATACACATTTGCTCCAAAATACCAAAATATATAGGAATCAAGTGCAGGGCCAGATTTACATAGTAGGCACCCCTAGGCCCACTGCCATTCGTCGCCCCTGTCCCCTCCCCTTTATTCGGGCAAATTTTTATCATCTGGACAGGAGCAATGGGGATTGCTGCATGGGAAACTATTGTATCTCCTGTGCATCCCCAGTGTTTCTGAACCAATATGGGTGTGGTTGGGCAGCATGCCGCCACCCTAAAATCCTCCAGACCTAGGCCCGGGCCTTGGTGGCCTTTCCACAGATCCGAGCCTGATCAAGTGGCTTTATTGTAGCTATGAAGGGAAACCTATTTATTCCGTTTAAATAAATCTACCTTTATGTGAAGTAAGATTCTTATTAGCCTTGCCACAGGCCTAAACAAATACACATTTGCTCCAAAATAGCAAAATAAATAGGAATCAAGTGGCTTTATTGTAGTTAAGAAGGGAAACCCATGTATTCCGTTTAAATAAATCTATTATAATCTGTTTAAATAATCTATTAAATTCCGGACCCTGTAGTAGTACACAAAAGATTCACAGTAGCTGGGAGTAGAACAAACTTTACTAGAAGGAAAGCATGGCTGAACTGCCAACAAGTTAGGAGAAAAGAGAGATAGAGAGGCAGATACTTGGGAAACAATAATCAGCAGAGCAGAGTGACACATCTCAGTTTAAGATGTAACAGCGCCATCTACTGGCATTACATTAACAGTCAATACATAACACCCCTCCCCTCCTAGATAACATAATCCTCTAGGTGGCGGGGCCTTTGAATGACCCTTCTGGGCCGCTCCTTTGGGACACTGATAACCTCTCCTTGTGGATTGGTCTCAGTATCTGCTGGTAACCCCTCAGGTACATCTACTGTCTGTTCAGCTGCAGGAATCTCTTCCTCTAGAAAAGCTAGAGGAGTTAAGTCACCTTGCAATCCAAACTGGCCATGGTTACCCTCTGTGTTAGGACAAACATTGTCCCCTAGTCTGTTCCGCAGCTGATCAACATGTCTTCGAATAACACGGCCATCTGCAGTCTTAACCTTGTACGAGACAGGGCCTGTCGCTTCAACAATGACTGCTGGTATCCATTTTGGTCCCAGTGCATAATTTCTGGCATACACACTATTGCCTGCTTCAAACATCCTCACTATGGAGGTCTGTGCATTTTTATGGAATTTATCTTCCTGTTTATTTTGTACATCAGAAGCCAAGTCGGGATTGCAGTCTGTCTAAACAGGTTTTAAGCCATCGGTTCATCAAAAGTTCTGCAGGACTGCAGCCAGTGCTAGCAGAAGGGGTTATGTGCTGCTGCAACAAAAACTTTGCCAGTCTATAATTCCAGTCACCATCAATTATCCTTTTTAATGCATCCTTTGTAGTCTGGACCATGCGCTCAGCTTGTCCATTTGAAGATGGATGGAATGGTGCTGTTGTAACATGACGAATAAGGTTACTTTCCATAAATGCTCTGAAGTCTGATGATAAAAGTCTCTTTGCATCCTTGAAAGACTGCTCATGCAGGGCTGACCACTTCCAGGTAGAATTTTTGTCCAGTAGTCTGTGTAGTGGCTCAGCCACAGTAGCTTTGTCTTTCAAGAAGGAATGGTAGAAATTTAAAAGTCCGAGAAATGCTTGCAGCTCCTGTTTATTTTTGGGAACTGGAGCTTCATGAATGGCTTTTACTTTTGCATTTGTTGGATGTATTCCATTTGCATCAACTTTGTATCCCAGGAAATCAACACTTGGTACTCCTAAAACACATTTTTCCTTCTTAAGTTTTAACCCAGCATCTGCAAATCGCTGTAATACTGCTCTTACCCTTTCAGTTAATGATTCCATAGAGTCTGCTCCAATGAGGACATCATCAAAATATGGCACCACCCCTGGCAGGCTGGAAAGGAGGTCATCCATCAATTTCTGGAATACACCTGGTGCAATGCAAACTCCAAATTGCAACCGTGTAGCTTTAAATGCTCCTTTTTGTGTGATAATTGTTTGTGCATCAGCAGCTGCATCATCCACCGGTAACTGCTGGTATGCTTGAGCCAAATCAAGTTTGGCAAATAACTTTCCTTTAGCCAAGGTGCTGAGAATCTGATTGACAGCAGGAATTTGATATGGATGTTCCTGTAATGCCTTGTTGATTGTACATTTGTAGTCAGCACATATCCTCACTTCTCCATTTGGCTTCAGTACAGGCACTATTGGGGTGGCCCAAGTTGGCCGGGTTACTGGAATTAGCGCTCCTTGTTGCACCAAGCGATCTATTTCGGCATCTATTTTTGGACGGAGAGCAAATGGTACAGGTCGTGGCTTCATGCGTATTGGGGCAACTTTGGGATCCAGCAGGAATGATATTGGTGAGCCCTTAAATTTGCCAAGGCCTTCTTCAAATACACTGCTAAAGTCTTTGAGGACACTTTGCAAAGAGTCTGTCGTTGCATAATTTACTCCAGTTAATTGAATTCCTAGGGGCTCAAACCATTCTACTCCTAATAAGCTTGCTCTGTGTCCTTTTGTAATAATGAGGCGTAGTTTTCCTCTGTCTTTTCTATAGTGGACTTTAACAAAGCAGGCGCCCACAACATCCACAGGCTTTTTATTGTAATCCACAAGTCTAACTTCACATGGTAAAATAGGTGGGCCATTAGTGGGCCATAATGCATGGAAAGTTTCCTCTGAAATTAAGGAATAGACACAGCCTGTATCTACCTCCATTGTACATTTAGATCCTTGTAGTATTACATCAGTGAATTTCTTTTTGTGCATTGGCTCATTTTCAACACTATTTATAATTTCTGAGACATAAATATCTATTTCTGCCTCCTTCTCAGTAGTGTCATTTTGGATTTTTACTATATGTGTTGCATCCCCAGATGGAGTTCCTCTGGCTTGCTTGTGTCTCTGTGAATTATCAACTTGGCGGCAGACTCTCTGTATGTGGCCGCGGCGCTTGCATTTGTGACACACAGCATTTTGGAATTTACAGTTTCCACGCAGGTGACCTCCCCCACAACTGTGGCACCTTAATTTTACTGGATCTGATACCTGTGCTGATGCTGGCATTTTATACACTTGATGCAGCTCTGGTGCAATAACTGAACTGGCAGAGGCCTGTATCTCCTTGGAATGTGCAGATGCAGCCTCATAAGCAAGTGCTTCCTCCTGGGCCAAAGCAAAGGTTAGGTTGTGCTTTGCTAGAAGCCTTCTTTGCAGTGCTGCATCCCTGACCCCACACACAAGACGATCCCTTAGCAAGGATTCCAAGCTGCTGCCAAAATTGCAGTTTTCTGCCAAACTGCGCAGCTCTGCTATATAGGCAGCAATACTCTCACCTGACTGCTGGCTGAGCCTGTTAAAGTGGAACCTCTTAACAGTTTCAGATGTTGTGGGTGCAAAATGATTTTTAAGCTGCTTAATAATTTCCTCAAATGAGCAGTCACTGGGTTTAGTGGGGGATACCAGAGAGCGAATAATCTCATAAATCTTTGAGCCTATAACACTCAGCAGAACTGCACGTTTCTGCACAGGGTCTGTCACCTTATTTGCTTCTAGAAAGAACTGTAGTCTCTCTGCACAGGAATCCCATGAGGTTGGCCTGGCAATGTCAAACTCCTCTATGTGGCCCAGGGACACCATTATGGAAATAATAAAGTCTCTTAAGTTCCCTTTTACTCACTGGAATCTTGTAGTTGTAGATTTTTTTATGGGTTATATCCCAATCCACGTCGCCAGTATTAAGTTCCGGACCCTGTAGTAGTACACAAAAGATTCACAGTAGCTGGGAGTAGAACAAACTTTACTAGAAGGAAAGCATGGCTGAACTGCCAACAAGTTAGGAGAAAAGAGAGATAGAGAGGCAGATACTTGGGAAACAATAATCAGCAGAGCAGAGTGACACATCTCAGTTTAAGATGTAACAGCGCCATCTACTGGCATTACATTAACAGTCAATACATAACATAATCTCCATTTGACAGCTCATTTACTTGTTATCTAACTTGTCTGCAATTATGACAGTCAGTCAAAGTCAACTGTTCCAATCCTAATTACAGTATTCACTTAAATACATTTTTGCTGTAAAATAGCAAATCATTGTAAGATGTTTTCTTTTTAAATAACTCTACCTTCAACCTCCACGCGCAGCTCTTCAACAAATGCGCTGTGGCGCCTTTTTAAATCACTCCAAATCCTCTGGAGCTCCCGCAGACTTAAGCGCACGCGGAACTCCCTCCGCAGCCTGCGCCTTAGCCTCTCCATAATGCTGCGGCGGAGTGCCTGGATACCTCTCACACCAGAAGGGATATTGTCGTATCCCTCCCGGTGCAGGTACCTGTCGAAGTACCGCAGCTGGTCCTCGCTCATCATGCCAGGTCCTGCCATTTTCAAACTGCACTCCTACAACTGTAAGCAAGGGCGGGGCTATTTATTGTGGTTTATAGTGGCATCACATGACACGCACACGCGCAAACCTAGTTTTGCTATGACGCGCGCAGAATTTCGTCGCGCAGCGCCAAATTTCGTTGCGACGGCGCTGAATTTTGCCGCAACGGCGCGAAATTGATAAATTGACTACTGTAACACTCAAATACATTGATTTTCTAAATAAATTTTGGTATTAAGTCACACTATATTTGCTAATTAGGCACTATTAGAAGTAACATTATTACTCTAGCAATCATGCATTGATTTAAATAAGAGACTGGAATATGAATAGGAGAGGCCTAAATAGAAAAAAGTAGCAATGACTAACAATACATTTGTAGCCTGACATAGTATTTACTTTTTAGTTGGGGTCAGTGACCCACATTTAAAAGATGCAAAGAGTCAGAACTTAGAAGAAAAAGGCAAATAATTAAAGAAACAAAAAAATAAATAATGAAAACCAAATTAAAAGTTGCTTAGAATTTGCCATACTATTGCATACTAAAAGTTACCTTAAAGGTGAACCACCCCTTTAAGGGGTTTGCATTGGATCTATGAATACATTGTGTAAAGTGTTTGGAAAAAAAGGATGGCGTGTGTTCTCTTTGAAGGTTATGGACAGCAAACTGGGACAAGACTGCTTGTGAAGTTGAAAGTTGCAAAATAGCAGATGCAGCTGAAAGTGGGATTTAAGCTGGACATCATCTAGGAACGAAATTCCTCTTTCCATTAAGCAAACTGTGTTGTCTCGTTTATTTAACTCAAGCACAAAAGTATTCATAAAGGACAAATTCCATCTAAATTATTGCTTACAGCATGAGTTTAAGTAGAGTTTATGGCTATGTTTCGTCACCCAGGGTTGCCAGGTTGGTTGGTTTCCAGTCAAATTTAGTGGGCTGATGGTTGGGGCCTGTTTGGGCCTCTGTGTAATTTGAATGCCAGGGCCTATTTTGACTCTCAGACCAGCCATGGCTTTGGGGCTACCATTAAAACATTTCCCTTACTTTTAAGCTTTGTACACAGTGATAAATGTATATATGCCATGTTTTGCTTTGAAATCAATGGGAAGAGCAATTCGCACCTATGTTTCACTCAGTAACTGCTACACACACATGTCCTCCCTGTATACATTTTTAGAGCACTCCTATCATTTCAAAAGAAAGAATAATGACTGAGGCACAGGACTTTTGGCCGCAGTCGTTTCAGGGGTAATAATAGTGTGAATACACTTGACAACCAAGCAGCAAGCATTGTTGTAATCAATTCTATTAGAGCCAGAAGAATTAAATGAGGCAGGCCTCAACCCGAAGAAATTAGCCCACTAAGAAGCAAAAATAGAAGCAACATATTTAGAAGCCATGTTAGGCCTCAAACAGAAGAAATTAGCCAACTAAGCGGCAAAATCATAAGCAACATATTTAGAGGCCATGTTAGGCCTCAACCCAAAGAAATTAGCCAACAATGTGGCAGTATTCGAAGAAACATATTTAGAAGCCATGTTAGGCCTCAAGCACCAGAAGAAATTAGTCAACTAAGCGGCAAAATCATAAGCAACATATTTAGAGGCCATGTTAGGCCTCAACCCAAAGAAATTAGCCAACAATGTGGCAGTATTTGAAGAAACATATTTAGAAGCCATGTTAGGCCTCAACCACCAGAAGAAATTAGCCAACTAAGCGGCAAAATCATAAGCAACATATTTAGAGGCCATGTTAGGCCTCAACCCAAAATATTTGCCAACAATGTGGCAGTATTCGAAGAAACATATTTAGAAGCCATGTTAGGCCTCAAGCACCTGAAGAAATTAGCCAACTAAGCATCAAAATTATAAGCAACATATTTAGAAGCCATGTTAGGCCTCAACCCGAAGAAATTAGCCAACAATGTGGCAGTATTCGAAGAAACATATTTAGAAGCCATGTTAGGCCTCAACCACCAGAAGAAATTAGCCAACTAAGCATCAAAATTATAAGCAACATATTTAGAAGCCATGTTAGGCCTCAACCCGAAGAAATTAGCCAACAATGTGGCAGTATTCGAAGAAACATATTTAGAAGCCATGTTAGGCCTCAACCACCAGAAGAAATTAGCCAACTAAGCGGCAAAATCATAAGCAACATATTTAGAGGCCATGTTAGGCCTCAACCCAAAGAAATTAGCCAACAATGTGGCAGTATTCGAAGAAACATATTTAGAAGCCATGTTAGGCCTCAAGCACCAGAAGAAATTAGTCAACTAAGCGGCAAAAATAGAAGCAACATATTTAGAGGGCATGTTAGGCCTCAACTACTAAAAAAATTTGCCAACAATGCAGCAGTAGTGTCAGCAACAGCAGTAGGAGCCTTGAGAGACCCCCACCAGACTTTTGCCAAATAATGAGGCATTAGTAGCAACAGCAGCGGCAGTCATGTTGTAATCAACTCTATATTAGAGCCAGAAGAATTAAATGAGGCAGGCCTCAAACAGAGAAGACTTTTGCCAAATAATGAGGCATTAGTAGCAACAGCAGAGGCAGCAACAGTCATGTTGTAACTTTTAATCAACTCTATATTAGAGCCAGAAGAATTAAATGAGGCAGGCCTCAAACAGAAGACTTTTGACAAATAACGAGGCATTAGTAGCAACAGCAGAGGCAGCAACAGTCATGTTGTAACTTTTAATCAACTCTATATTAGAGCCAGAAGAATTAAATGAGGCAGGCCTCAAACAGAAGACTTTTGCCAAATAATGAGGCATTAGTAGCAACAGCAGCGGCAGTCATGTTGTAATCAACTCTATATTAGAGCCAGAAGAATTAAATGAGGCAGGCCTCAAACAGAAGACTTTTGCCAAATAATGAGGCATTAGTAGCAACAGCAGCGGCAGCAACAGTCATGTTGTAACTTTTAATCAACTCTATATTAGAGCCAGAAGAATTAATGAGGCAGGCCTCAAACAGAAGACTTTTGCCAAATAACGAGGCATTAGTAGCAACAGCAGAGGCAGCATCAGTCATGTTGTAACTTTTAATCAACTCTATATTAGAGCCAGAAGAATTAAATGAGGCAGGCCTCAAACAGAGAAGACTTTTGCCAAATAATGAGGCATTAGTAGCAACAGCAGAAGCAGCAACAGTCATGTTGTAACTTTTAATCAACTCTATATTAGAGCCAGAAGAATTAAATGAGGCAGGCCTCAAACAGAAGACTTTTGACAAATAACGAGGCATTAGTAGCAACAGCAGAGGCAGCAACAGTCATGTTGTAACTTTTAATCAACTCTATATTAGAGCCAGAAGAATTAAATGAGGCAGGCCTCAAACAGAAGACTTTTGCCAAATAATGAGGCATTAGTAGCAACAGCAGCGGCAGTCATGTTGTAATCAACTCTATATTAGTGCCAGAAGAATTAAATGAGGCAGGCCTCAAACAGAAGACTTTTGCCAAATAATGAGGCATTAGTAGCAACAGCAGCGGCAGCAACAGTCATGTTGTAACTTTTAATCAACTCTATATTAGAGCCAGAAGAATTAATGAGGCAGGCCTCAAACAGAAGACTTTTGCCAAATAACGAGGCATTAGTAGCAACAGCAGAGGCAGCATCAGTCATGTTGTAACTTTTAATCAACTCTATATTAGAGCCAGAAGAATTAAATGAGGCAGGCCTCAAACAGAGAAGACTTTTGCCAAATAATGAGGCATTAGTAGCAACAGCAGAGGCAGCAACAGTCATGTTGTAACTTTTAATCAACTCTATATTAGAGCCAGAAGAATTAAATGAGGCAGGCCTCAAACAGAAGACTTTTGCCAAATAACGAGGCATTAGTAGCAACAGCAGCGGCAGTCATGTTGTAATCAACTCTATATTAGAGCCAGAAGAATTAAATGAGGCAGGCCTCAAACAGAAGACTTTTGCCAAATAATGAGGCATTAGTAGCAACAGCAGCGGCAGCAACAGTCATGTTGTAACTTATAATCAACTCTATATTAGAGCCAGAAGAATTAAATGAGGCAGGCCTCAAACAGAAGACATTAGCCGCAAAATTGTAAGAAAAATATTTAGAAGCCATGTCAGGCCTCAAACAGAAGAAATTAGCCAACTAAGCGGCAAAATTATAAGCAACATATTTAGAAGCCATGTTAGGCCTCAACCAGAAGAAATTAGCCAACAATGTGGCAGTATTCGAAGAAACGTTTTTAGAAGCCATGTTAGGCCTCAACCAGAAGAAATTAGCCAACTTAGTTGCAAAATTATAAGCAACATATATAGAAGCCATGTTAGGCCTCAACCAGAAGAAATTAGCCAACAATGTGGCAGTATTTGAACAAACATTTTTAGAAGCAATGTTAGGCCTCAACCAGAAGAAATTAGCCAACTTAGCGGCAAAATTATAAGCAACATATTTAGAAGCCATGTTAGGCCTCAACCAGAAGAAATTAGCCAACAATGTGGCAGTATTCGAAGAAACATTTTTAGAAGCCATGTTAGGCCTCAAGCACCAGAAGAAATTAGCCAACTAAGCGGCAAAATTATAAGCAACATATTTAGAAGCCATGTTAGGCCTCAACCAGAAGAGGCATTAGTAGCAACAGCAGAGGCAGCAACAGTCATGTTGTAACTTTTAATCAACTCTATATTAGAGCCAGAAGAATTAAATGAGGCAGGCCTCAAACGGAAGACTTTTGCCAAATAATGAGGCATTAGTAGCAACAGCAGAGGCAGCAACAGTCATGTCGTAACTTTTAATCAACTCTATATTAGAGCCAGAAGAATTAAATGAGGCAGGCCTCAAACAGAAGACTTTTGCCAAATAATGAGGCATTAGTAGCAACAGCAGCGGCAGCAACAGTCATGTTGTAACTTTTAATCAACTCTATATTAGAACCAGAAGAATTAAATGAGGCAGGCCTCAAACAGAAGACTTTTGCCAAATAACGAGGCATTAGTAGCAACAGCAGCGGCAGCAACAGTCATGTTGTAACTTTTAATCAACTCTATATTAGAGCCAGAAGAATTAAATGAGGCAGGCCTCAAACAGAAGACTTTTGCCAAATAATGAGGCATTAGTAGGAACAGCAGCAACAGTCATGTTGTAACTTTTAATCAACTCTATATTAGAGCCAGAAGAATTAAATGAGGCAGGCCTCAAACAGAAGACTTTTGCCAAATAATGAGGCATTAGTAGCAGCGGCAGCAACAGTCATGTCGTAACTTTTAATCAACTCTATATTAGAGCCAGAAGAATTAAATGAGGCAGGCCTCAAACAGAAGACTTTTGCCAAATAATGAGGCATTAGTAGGAACAGCAGCGGCAGTCATGTTGTAATCAACTCTATATTAGAGCCAGAAGAATTAAATGAGGCAGGCCTCAAACGGAAGACTTTTGCCAAATAATGAGGCATTAGTAGCAACAGCAGAGGCAGCAACAGTCATGTCGTAACTTTTAATCAACTCTATATTAGAGCCAGAAGAATTAAATGAGGCAGGCCTCAAACAGAAGACTTTTGCCAAATAATGAGGCATTAGTAGCAACAGCAGCGGCAGCAACAGTCATGTTGTAACTTATAATCAACTCTATATTAGAGCCAGAAGAATTAAATGAGGCAGGCCTCAAACAGAAGACATTAGCCGCAAAATTGTAAGAAAAATATTTAGAAGCCATGTCAGGCCTCAAACAGAAGAAATTAGCCAACTAAGCGGCAAAATTATAAGCAACATATTTAGAAGCCATGTTAGGCCTCAACCAGAAGAAATTAGCCAACTAAGCGGCAAAATTATAAGCAACATATTTAGAAGCCATGTTAGGCCTCAACCAGAAGAGGCATTAGTAGCAACAGCAGAGGCAGCAACAGTCATGTTGTAACTTTTAATCAACTCTATATTAGAGCCAGAAGAATTAAATGAGGCAGGCCTCAAACGGAAGACTTTTGCCAAATAATGAGGCATTAGTAGCAACAGCAGAGGCAGCAACAGTCATGTTGTAACTTTTAATCAACTCTATATTAGAGCCAGAAGAATTAAATGAGGCAGGCCTCAAACAGAAGACTTTTGCCAAATAATGAGGCATTAGTAGCAACAGCAGCGGCAGCAACAGTCATGTTGTAACTTATAATCAACTCTATATTAGAGCCAGAAGAATTAAATGAGGCAGGCCTCAAACAGAAGACATTAGCCGCAAAATTGTAAGAAAAATATTTAGAAGCCATGTCAGGCCTCAAACAGAAGAAATTAGCCAACTAAGCGGCAAAATTATAAGCAACATATTTAGAAGCCATGTTAGGCCTCAACCAGAAGAAATTAGCCAACAATGTGGCAGTATTCGAAGAAACGTTTTTAGAAGCCATGTTAGGCCTCAACCAGAAGAAATTAGCCAACTTAGCGGCAAAATTATAAGCAACATATATAGAAGCCATGTTAGGCCTCAACCAGAAGAAATTAGCCAACAATGTGGCAGTATTTGAACAAACATTTTTAGAAGCCATGTTAGGCCTCAACCAGAAGAAATTAGCCAACTTAGCGGCAAAATTATAAGCAACATATTTAGAAGCCATGTTAGGCCTCAACCAGAAGAAATTAGCCAACAATGTGTCAGTATTCGAAGAAACATTTTTAGAAGCCATGTTAGGCCTCAAGCACCAGAAGAAATTAGCCAACTAAGCGGCAAAATTATAAGCAACATATTTAGAAGCCATGTTAGGCCTCAACCAGAAGAAATTAGCTAACAATGTGGCAGTATTCGAAGAAACATATTTAGAGGCCATGTTAGGCCTCAACTACTAAAAAAATTTGCTGACAATGCAGCAGTAGTATCTACGATAGCAGTAGGAGCTTTGATAGGCCCCCACCATAAAAAAATTTGCAGACAATGCAGCACAGCAGCAGTACTACTAGGGCTAGTAGCAGGCTGCAGCAGCAGCAAGGGTAGCAGGTGCAGACAGATGGGGAATGGGCAATACTACTGAGGAGGAGAGTATGGGCAGCAATGGAGAGAGGAGGCTAAATCTGTGGAGGAGGAGGAGGAGAGGAGGCTAGTCTCTGCTGTCTGCAATGGGCACTTGGATATCCCGCTTATCCATGCCTCATTCATTTTAATGAACGTCAGCTTATCCACGCTGCCAGTGGATAGCCGTGTCCGCTTCTCAGTGACCACCCCACCTGCGGCACTGAAGACACGCTCTGACAGGACACTGGCAGGGGGGCAAGCCAGCACCTCCAGAGCGTACTGTGCCAGTTCTGGCCACTGGTCGAGCCTCGAGACCCAATAATGCATGGGGTCATCGTCAGGGTGAATGGCATCCTGCACGCTGATTGACCCCATGTAGTCAGCCACCATATGCTCCACCCGATGCTGGTGGTGGCTTTGGGTGCTGACTGTGCCTGCTGCTGGCCGTTGAGGCTCGAAAAAGCTCTTCCACACACCCATGAGATCTCCGCCCTTGCTGCTGCTGCTGCTAGGCCCCCGTCTCTGCTGGGTGTGTGGAGTAGTGGAGGCCTGAGAAGTGTCAGACTGGGGGAAGGCCTCCACTAATTTTGAGCACAGAGCCTTCCTCAATTGACCCATCCTCCTCTCTCTCTGGCTGGGTACAAGGAACTCCCCCACCTTTCCCTTGTATCGTGGGTCAAGCAAAGTAGCCACACAATAATCCTCCCGGTCTTTGATAGACCCGGGGATCGCTTCGGAGGCAAGTCTGCATATGGGTAGCCATGTAAAAGAGGTGCCCCCGACCAACCTCTTCTTGACTGCCCTCCAGATGCAGCAGGTCATCTGGCTCGACCTGCCCCTGCTCTGTACCCTCCCAGCCACGGACAATAGCTGGGGTGGTTGGGTGGCATGTGCCCTGCTCCCCATGCTGCGCAGGCACCCAGTCCTCCTCTCCCTCATCCTCCTCATCGGGCACCATTTCCTCCTCGGCCCCTCTGCCTGCCTATGGGGCCTACTCTCCTCCTCCTCAGGCACGTCACCCTCCTCTAGCAGCCCATCCAACGTGCGCTTGAGGAGGAACACCAGGGGTATCACATCACTAAGACACGCATTGTCCCTGCTAACAAAGCATGTCGCCTGCTCAAAGGGGGCAAGAACTTGGCAGAGCTGCCTCATTTGCTGCCACTGCTCTGCACTAAAGTACCCCAAATCTGCCCCCTGAGTACCCCTGGCACTGTGCTCCAGCAGGTAATTGCTGACCGCCCAGCGCTGCTCTACGAGGCACTCCACCATGTGCAGGGTGGAATTCCAGCGCGTCGGCAGGTCACAGATGAGCCGGTGGGGTGGCAGACTATGCTGCCGCTGCATCCGTGCCAAAGACGCGCTGGCGGTGGGGGACCTGTGAAAATGGGCATATACCCTACGTACCTTCTCCAGCATGTCACCCAACCCTTGGTAGCTCTTGAGGAAGCGCTGCACCACAAGGTTGAGGACATGTGCAAAGCAAGGCACGTGGGTCAGGTGCCCTAGGTGGATGGCGGCCAGCAGGTTGCGACCGTTGTCGCAAACAATGTTACCTGCCAGGGAGAGGAGTTGCAGCACAGCCTGACATCGCCTGTGCTGCACTGAAGCATAGCTGTGGGGATGCTTCAGGGGTGGCTCATCCATAGTGGAGGAGGAAGTGGGCATGTGGGGTTTGCCCTGTACCCCACGGGGAGGCACCTGTAGCCTGAGGGGAGCGCCCCGGCTTGCACCCTCCCTAGCACTCATCAGGGTGACCCAGTGCGCAGTGTAAGTTATGTACCTCCCCTGCCCGTGCCTGCTGGTCCACGTGTCAGTGGTGCAGTGCACCCTGCCGCCAACAGCATGATCCAGCGACAGGGACACATTCTCCACCACCTGCTGGTGGAGGGCAGGGATGGCCTTCCTGGCAAAATAATGGTGGCTGGGGATCCGCCAGTTAGGGGCAGCTCAAGCCATCAGCTGTCGGAAGGGGGCTGCTTCGACTAGCTGATAGGGCAGCAGCTGCACTGCCAGAAGTTTTGCCAGGCAGCCATTAAGCCTCTGCACTTGGGGGTGGCTGGGGGAGAGAGGCGTCTTGCGGGTGAGGAACTGGGGGAGGGAAACCTGGCGGGACAGGGGCCACATTGAGGAGGCTGCAGAAGAGGCTGAGCTACACACTGGCTGCCTCCGACTGTGAGCCCCAGAATCCTCTTCCCTTGCTGCAGGGTCTGGGGAGCTAGCACCTCTTCCCTGATGAATGGGAGGAGGTGGACAGGAAGCACTGCTGCCCCCCGGCGCCCTGCCACTTTGGTGCTGCTCCCACGTCAACCTGTGATGACATTTCATATGGGAACTTAAAGCTGATGTTCCCATATGTGACCCTGCCTGCCCTCTTCGAACCTTCTGCCGGCAGAGCTGGCACACTGCTACTGCCTGGTCCTCTGCCTGGCACGTGAAAAAAGCCCACACTGCTGAAGTGCGGGCCACTGCCACCCGTACGCCCATAGGCTTTGGACCGAGGCTCAGTGCTGCCCTGTTGCCTGCCCCCACTAGCAGTGGTCGGTGGAGCCGGCTCTTCATCCTCATCAACAACAAACACTTCCCCCCCTGAACTGCTGCTGTTATCCTCTGGAGCCGGCTCCCAGGGTCTGTCCCTGTCATCGTCCTCCCCCAGAGTAGTAATTGCTCACGCACACCTGTCTGTGTAGATAATTCCAAATTCCCTTGGTGCACAGTGATAGAGGTAACCGGCAACCTCAAATCTGATACTAAGAAAAGGCCCACTGGCACACAAGCTGTGAATGCAGGTGAACACCTTGCAAAGTTTTATTACCGGAAGTGCAACGTTTCGGGGCAAGCCCCTTTGTCAAGCTTGACAAAGGGGCTTGCCCCGAAACGTTGCACTTCCGGTAATAAAACTTTGCAAGGTGTTCACCTGCATTCACAGCTTGTGTGCCAGTGGGCCTTTTCTTAGTATCGTCCTCCCCCAGACCAGACCCTGCCTCATACATGGCATTAATACCCACATCCAGCATGCTGGTGTCTGACCCCACACCAGCAACTTGCTGCCCTGCCATAAGGGGACCCTGCCCAATATCCCCTACTGATGTGGGCTGTGACATGACCTCCTCCTCTTCATCAGACATGAATGCCCCCCCCATTCCTGCCTGATCATCAAAAAGATCCTGGGTGTCTGGGCCCAAGTCCACCTCAGGATCAAATAAGAGGGATGGGGTGTCATCCCACACTGAGCTAGCCGCCTGCCGCTCACTGGTGCCCGCTGCAGATGAGGTAGCCTGGGTCAGCCAGTCTACCACCGCCTCTGCCTGCTGCGAGCGTATGGGTCACGAAGCAGTGGCAAAAAAATCTGGCACAGTCCTACGTGTGCCAGTTGCCCCACTGCGACCCAAAGCCACCTGCTGCTGTGGCATTTGCTGCTGCTGCTGTTGTTGTTGCAGCTGCTGCTGTGATGGCAGCTGCTTTGATGGCAGCTTGTGCTGCGCTACAGTGCCCAGACTGGGCATGGCACATGGGCTGGGCTGTTGTGGGGTTGGATGCCCACGGCAAGCACCACGGCCTCTTCCCACCACCCCTCTCCCACGGCCCGTCATATTGGGCAACTAAACTAAAAAAATAAATAAATAAGGGGGGGTTTGGATATTTGGGGGAAGGAAAGGAGAAAAAAATAAAACCCTCAACTAAATCCCCTCAGCAGAAGTGTGTACCCACAAGGAGTACACACACCAGCACAGACAAAGACAAAGACAGTTAGCCCTAAAAAGGGCTATTGGGTGGTGAGCAGGCAAGCAGAAGAGGGAAAACAGTAAACTGAAATCCACAACCTCCACTTGCACTTGAGCTCTCTACACAAACTCCACTAGCTAAATCACACACAAATCTCTCACTATCCTGCTCTCTCTACCTCTACCAAAAACGCCACGAGTAATGGCCGCCTCTGCAGCTCCTTATATAGACAGTGGGATGGCTCACATCTAATTGGCTGCTGTGGGTGACGTTCAGTTTGTCGCGCGTCTTTTCCTTTTGACGCGCACTCGCGAATTTTTGGCACAATTTCGCGAAAAATTTGCCCGCGGCAAAACGCAGAAATTCGGATTGGATTAGGGATGGGCGAATAAATTCGCCATAGTTAAATTCGTGGCAGAAATTCGCTGCGAATTTAGAGGTGTTCAGAGACATAACGTCTGCTCAAATCCAGCTAAATGCCGTCAAATTGATTGGAAGGCATTTCATTATACAGATGGACAATGACCCAAAACATACAGCCAAAGCAACCCAGGAGTATATTAAAGCAAAGAAGTGGAATATTCTTGAATGGACAAGTCAGTCACCTGATCTGAACCATATTGAGCATGCATTTCACTTGTTGAAGACTAAAGTTCGGACAGAAAGGCCCACACAAACAAACAGCAACTGAAAGCCGCTGCAGTAAAGGCCTAGCAGAGCATTAAAAAGGAGGAAACCCAGAATCTGGTGATGTCCATTAGTTCAAGACTTCAGGCTGTCATTGCCAGCAAAGGGTTTTCAACCAAGTATTAGAAATTAATTAATTAACATTTTATTTTCAGTTTTTTAATTTGTCCAGTTACTTGTGAGCCCCTGTTAAAAAAAGGTTTTAGTTCCTCGCATTTTTATGCAATCTTTTTGTTCAACCCACTAATTCAAAGCTGGAATTCTGCAGTTCAACTGCATCTGAGTTGTTTCATTTAAAGGACCAGTAACATCAAAAAAGATTTTTCAAAAAATCGTTAGTATTCATCAAAAAAAACACCAAGACAAATCAAACTTTAAAATTGCAAAGTTGTTATTAAGAAATACAGTACACAAGGAACACCAAAAACGCCCCCATTTCTGCTGTCACTCGCCAACTCCGCCTCCTCTCAATGGCATTCACTGCACAACATGGTCACATCTACGGTGAAGCAGCCCCAGCACCATGACCAGGAGCTCCGGACTCGTCCAAGTCTTTGAGCAGCGGCCAGCACCGGGGACTGTATCAGCATCTCTCACCCTGCTCTCTGCACTTTGCCCCCCCCTCTCCTTTATTCCCCGAAGAAGTCCAACAGGCTAACTCGGTCCACAGGGTCTTGAGGATAGACAAGCACTTGCCCTAGCATCCTTGCTGGTCAGGGAGTAACACTCCTTGGATATCAGATTGAAGCCGTCTGCCTTCACTTCTGCCACTCACTTCACAAGGTGTTAGTAGAATATGGGTGATAGCCAGGGTGGCGCAATCCAGCGCCGCACAGCAGATGGTCGCCCTGTCGCCTATTCTGTAGAGGAGTGGAAGTGGGGTTTCGGTAAGTTTTTCTTAATAAAAATTTAGCAATTTTAAAGTTTGATTTGTATTGGTGTTTTTTTTTTTGATGTATACTAACAAATTTTTAAATAAAAAATGTTGATGTTACTGGTCCTTTAAAATGTACAATGCTAATGTACAGAAACAAAATTTGAAAAACGTTGTCTGTCCAAATATTTATGGGCCGAACTGTAAATGGGGATCTCGATTTGGTTTTGGGATTACAATTATATTAGCCCTTGACATCTCTTGTGTTACTTCTGTATCTGAGGTAAGCAGTATGTTAAAAAGTTTGGTGAGTGCTGGTATGAAGCGATCTGGACCAGGAGCTTTAGATGGTTTGTGTTGGGATATAGCTAATTCTACTTCTGCTTCTGTAATTTCTGATTCAAGTTCTTCACATTGGGCTAACTGAAGTCGTGTAGGATCTGTTTTTTGTAAATATTTTTGTATGGTTGTTTCATCTATTGTTGGAGCTGTAGTTGTCCCATTTTATAGCTTTTCATAGATCGTTGAGAAAATATTTACTATTGAATATCTCACCTGTTTTTGTTTTGAGTGGCCCTTATCAGGCCTAGCTTATTTGTATCATTAAGAGCTTGAGCTAGCATTGTGTCTGGTTTATTGCTTTTATCGTAAAATTTCCTTTGTGTTTTTTTTTACCGAGGGTTCTGCCTTATGTACTAATAGTAGATTTAGTTCACCTCTACATTGTTCCATTTCAGTCAAAAGATCTGAGTTTATGGTTTGTTTATGTCTGAATTCTAAAGGTTGGGGCAGACAGGCAGATTCGGGGAGACTTAGTCGCCTGGCGACTAAACGCCTCTTCTGCGGGGCGACAATCTCCCTGAACTGCCTTCCGCCTGCTTGAATGAAGAATCGTCTGCACGAATGCACTTGCGACGCTTCGATGTCAGAAGTCGCCCGAACTTCTTTTTAAGTTCTTCGGTCGACTTCAGATATCGAAGTGCTGCGAGTGCATTAGCGCAGGCAATTCTTCATTCAAGCAGGCGGAAGGCAGACGGAAGGCAGTTCAGGGAGTACTATTTTTTGTGCTCAACCACCGAAGGTAGGGGTAGGATAGGTTTGGGGGTAGGGGAAGTAAACGTATTAAAAAACCTCAGTAGTTTTATTGGATGTACTTATAGTGTCCCGGATATTGCAGGAGACAAGCCTCCCTTATGTTAGTTAGGCATTGGCAGTTAGGCTTCTGTGCCTATATTTAATGCAAGCATTGTTGTGGGTTTCTTCTTGCTGCTTATATAACTAGTAAGACTTGTATCTGTGTAGTGGTACAGTTGTAAGGACTCTGTGACATAGTGTCCTTTTATGGCTGTGCAGCATTGTCTTTGTACACTGCTTTTTGCGTTCTGGCTTGCAGCACTTTAGAATTGGGGCTATTGCTGGTTAAGTTAATAGTTAGGGAGTAACGGGGATTTCGGTGTTGTCTGTCTGCCCCATGTTATTGATCGCCCCTCTGCTATGGTGTCCAGTAATCCCAGGTCTCTCTGTCTGCTTGTAATGGCTGCGCAGTTCACAATATTATGTGCGTTCCATCGTGGATCGCCTCAGCCGTTGGACTATCGCTGGTACTATCAGCACTTGGGGAGCTGCGGGGGTATCGGTATTGGTATCTGATCATCAGTCTGTAAATGTAGAAGCACAAAGAATCACCCTATCTGGCTTAATATAGAAGTAAAGAAGTTAATAGGAAAGAAGAGAAAGGCATTTCAAAAATACAAGCCTGGGGGTCGTGGCTAACCCCGGATCGGGAAGGACGCACAATAAGCAGCTCCTCTCATAAAATATAATAAAACACTGCCTAGCACCTCCAGCACCAGCACCTCCAGCTCTCCCATTTTTCCAGTCAGACTCCTTGCATTTGCAAACATATATTCAATACTGGTACCATATTGAACATTGAAATGTGGACAAAGTACTATATTCTGGAAAGGCTGTCACAGTCCCCCGACTTGAATATCATCGAAAATCTATGGGATGATTTGAAGCAGGTTGTCCATGCTCAGCAGCCATCAAATTTAACTAAACTGGAGAGATTTTGTATGGACAAATGCTCAACAATACCACCATCCAGAATCTCATCCAAAATCTCATCAAGGTCTATAGGAGGCGTCTAGAGGCTGTTTCATTTGCAAAAGGAGGCTGAACTAAGTATTGATGTAATATCTCTGTTGGGGTGCCCACATTTATGTAGAATTGAACTCACGGCTTCAGAACTTCAACTTCCCTCCTTAAGTGACTTTGGATCTTTTCTAGGGATGCACCGAATCCACTATTTTGGATTCGGCCGAACCCCCTAATCCTTCATGAAAGATTCGGCCGAATACCGAACCAAATCTGAACCCTAATTTGCATATGCAAATTAGGGGTGGGAAGGGGAAAACATTTTTTACTTCCTTGTTTTGTGACAAAATGTCACGCAATTTCCCTCCCCGCCCATAATTTGCATATGCAAATTAGGGTCCTGGATTCGGTGCATCCCTAGTCTTTTCGCTGCTTCAGGACTTCAATTTCAGCTGTTTTCCTGACTTCTGGTCGTTTTCCTGCTTCAGGACTTCAATTTCGGCTGTTTTCCTGACTTTGGGTCTTTTCGGCGCTTTGGGGCTTCGGCTATTTTTGTAGCTTCGGGTCTTTTCGCCACTTCAGGAGTTCGGCTTCAGCTGTTTTCGTGGCTTCGGGTCCTTCGGCTGTTCAGCTATTTGGCACTTCCATATTTCAGCTGTTCGGACTTCAAAAATGGCTGCACAGCTTCGGCAGTCTCAAGGGGGACCCGGCTCTTTCAAAAGTGCAGCACTGCCGGGCCCCCTTCATGCCCGGGCCCGGGACACTTGTCCCCCCATCCCCCCCTGAGGGGCGACATTAGATCCCACCACAGTCCCTTGTAACTGAAGGTATCCTGAAACAAAAAATAGTTTTTGTATAATATCAATGCCAGTAATTCCAGAAAAAAACCTCCTCTGTGTATCATTATACTGAGTTTTGCTCCACTTGTCCAGTAGTTTATGTATTTTAAACTGCATCTATATTGCTAGAGTGCATCATATTATAGTCTTTTGACCTATCTGGACGTTCACTGCTGTCAAGATCCTCACAGTTTGGAAATAAACTACTCAACGATCTTCAGGGTGTCATTCTGATTGAGTTCAATCAGAAAGGCATGCTGAAATCCCTGAGGTTGTAAGTTATTGCTATCTCAAGACAACTTGATAAGTTAAAGAGATTACACTTTCAATGCTTAGGAAGGGAGGCAGAACAGTCAAAAAACTATCCAGAAGTTCAGGCAAAAGACTTTTTGATATCTCTGGAATATATAGGGAATAAAGTACCCCCTTTTGTAAAATATAAGGATATTATAAGTTACCGAGGAGTTTCATGACCATATAAAAACACGAGGCCGAAGGCCGAGTGTTTATATACAGGGCATGAAACTCCGAGGTTACTTCTAATATCCTCATATTTTGCAACAAGGGGTACTTTATTTATTATAATACACAAGTTTTAGTGAGTCATGTGACAGAAATTACATCACTACTCACCGTTTATAACTGATGACATCAGAACTCACCGTTTATAAGGATATAATTTACAGGATATTCATGGCTTTTGTGTATTATAATGTTATAAATGGACACTAGGAATATAGCAGCTTAAAGGGGTGGTTCCCAAAACTATTAGTCAACTGCTGCAATCTATAAAGGCCCGTCAAAAAAGGGCCAAAAACGCTGGAATATAGCCCCCAGGTCAAAAGGGCACATAAGTCAAGTCCAAAAAAATATATTCCAAAACATTCTCTCAAAGTAAAAAAATTTACTCTTTATTCAGCATAAATATTTTAAAAGTAGGCATACAGACCAATTCATGCTCCGCCTTACGCGTTTCATGCCCACAGGCACTTATTCATAGGCATTCTATAGGAGTAAAGGGGTGGTTCACCTTGAAAAGAACTACTGTCATATGTGTTAAATAAGTTAATATAAACATAAATGCCATATACTTTAATTAAGTGAAACTTAACAACGATAATTCCAGAATAACTCTTCCAACTTCCACATCGCATTTGTAAGCCTGCCTCTTCTTCAGCGTGACTCCTAATGATGTTTGGGCAGAATCGGCTTCAGACGCATTATCGCATGTGTGAAAATGTGATGTAACCTCACTGTGCTGGAGCGGCAGTTGGATATGCGCATGCGCAACTTTTTTTTTCTTCCTTATCCGATTTGCGCAAGAGGTTCTCGCAATTTGCAGCCTCAATATAACATTATAATCCAGGAGCCCCCCAAAAAGTATCCGGGGCAGCAGGCAGCAGTGTGAGGAGGAGGCAGCAAGGATCCAGAGTGGGAGCAGAGAGCGCACCTGCCTAGTAGCCCAACTCCAATGTCACATTATTGCAGGAGATGCGTCCGGGGTTTGTGTAACTCTGTGCTGTGCTTAGTCTGGCGGCTGCTGCTCCTCCTACTCCTACGACCCCTGGATGGGAGTGAGGCAGCACAGCGCTGAGCTGCACTAAGAAACTAGGTCACCCAGGAGCAGTGCCTAACAACATCATTAGCAACCAGCCTCAGAGCCAGGAAAGGAGGTCTCCATTGGAGCTGAGGGCGCCTTCCTCCTGTCTTCCTCATGTTGCTTCACTTACCCCCAAATCTGGCCAATCACTTCTCTCACTCCCCCCTCTGCTGATGGGGGATGGGAAGGGAAATATATATAGTGGGGGTACATTATTCCTTATAGCACATGAGTGATACTCACAGTCCCCTGTCTAACTCAGCCTGCAGCCTTGTGCCTTTATATGGTCACAGAACCCCTCAGTGACTTCTAATATCCTTATAATTTACAGTAGGGGTACATTATCCCTTATAATACATGAGTGATACTTAGAGTTCCTAGCAGTACTAGCAGTAGGACCTTGTTAAGCTGCTGCACATTTCTGTCTCATCAGCATGAAATGCTAAGACGAACATGATGCAGTTTCAATAAAGGCTATTATAAAAAAAAAAGCTGAAGCAAGAGAAAAACAGCCAATGAAAAGGCTTCTTCTGCTAGTCAATCAGTGAATAGTAAGGGAAAAGGCTTGCTGATGATGTCACCACACTCCCATGTGACTCTGACACTGCATAGAGAAGAATCGCTCCTCCCCCCTGAAAACTTTCTCTGATGCTTCTGTGTGAACTGTAGCTATTACAGTAAATTAAAACAGCATATTCAGCCACAGGTACACAGACTATGCATAACACACATTATCATATTCAGGGGAACATAATCTAAGATTTTTTGTGTAGCAGTGAGAAAAGACAGACAGTGCAGACAGACAATGCAACATCATAGCCATTGCCATACAGTCTGTATATGCCAGCAAACTAACAGCAGCTTTCAGTTTATAAACCTTGTTGTGACTGTTGGAGCTTACGTGCATGGTATAGCTGTTTGCATTAGCAATTGGCATTCTGACTCATGCCTGCTATTCTGTGAATTAAGCTAAAGAGAAACCTGTTTGAATTGCCTTGCAAACACAGGCTCTGCAAACTTCCAGCTCAGAATTAATTCATTTCTCTGCTGCTGAAGGACTTTCTCCTTTCCTGCCAGCGCAATGTCTCAGCACAGTGCTACACATTCTGGGGAAGCTGATCCACAAGAATTAGAATTCCTTCCAGATCAGGGAGTAAACCTTGATCCTAGTGCAATATCAAAGCGCACAACCAAATTGACTTGGAAGGCTCAGCAAAGGTTTGAGACTGAGGAAGAGGAATTGCTTTCTGGTATTAACCATTTGTGGTCTAAGACTGTTAACTGTATGTCTGGCGTTTCTCAACCTGCCTTCAATCCTCTTCAACTCATGGGCACTCGTAAACAATTAATTGCTACCTATCAGAGCTACCAGCAATTATGTTTGGAATATACCGACTTCCTAAAGCGGTACAACACTGCTGAGTCACAGAAAGAAGTAAAGGAATTTGATGAGCTGAATCTAAACAGAGACAGCTGGTGATTGCAAACAAAGACAAAGGCAGAAGTGAGAATCGCACAACTTCGTGAATCCAGGTCTCATCATTCTGTATCTAGTAGACACTCCACAAGAGCCTCCAAATTCCTACAATCAGGATCTTCCATTTTCCATCAACAGTTTATTCAGGCACGTGCTGATGCTGAAGTCACTAAGGTCCTGGCAGCCTTTGCGCAAAGGAAAGCTGAAATGAAAGCAGAAATGGAAGCAGAAGCTGCACGCAAGAAAGCAGAAATGGAAGCAGAAGCTGCATGTAAGAAAACAGAAATGGAGGCCTTGGAAAAGCAGTGTGAACATGCCACAGCTCTGGCAAGGCTAAATGTCTTAGAACAAGAGGCTAATGAGAGTGAAAGAAATTGTAGCAGTCCAACAGACATAAAGGGTTTTGAATGCATTACTAACTATGTCGCAAATGATAGCAGAAGCCATTCAGCTGCATCTAAGCAATCTTCTTTTGGAGCTCCAACTCGCCACGGTTGACGTCCATCTCCCTGGTCTTAGCTACCTCGACACCACACGTGGAGTCAACCATATAGTTTCCAAGCTGCCATACAGTATCCAGGAAAGGTGGGCATCGCTTGGGTCAAAGTACAAGGAAGAGAAACAAGTTGCATTTCCTCCCTTTTCCTACTTCTGTGAGTTCATCAGAAGAATTGCAGACAATAGGAATGACCCAAGTTTCTCCTATAGTTAATTTAATCCTATTGGTCCAGATGTTTCAAGGTCCTCGAATCCACCCACTACACAGAGAATGCAGAAATCCAGTGTCAGTAAAAAAGACTGATATTCTGCATACACCCACTTCAGTTCCTGGAAAGGCTAATCAAAGCAACAAAATTGAAGACCCAAATCGTCAGTGCCCTTTACATAACAAGCCACATCCACTCAGGAAATGTATTGGCTTCAGGAAAAAACCCCTGCAAGAGTGCAAGGGAATTTTAAGGAAATTTTAAGGAAATTTGGGGTCTGCTTCAAATGCTGTGCCTCCACAGAACACATTGCCAAAGACTGTAAGGCTACTATTAAGTGCATAGAATGCAACAGTGATGATTACATACAAGCACTTCATCCACTTCAACACAGTTCCTTCGTGTTAACCGATCTCTTGCAAGGTCAAAGTTTTTTGACCTTTTAAACAGAAAGGGAAATGCCCTTCCCTACACCCTGGGCACCTGTGCCGGCACTATGGAAGTCTCAGGAAGGTGAGCCAGTGATCTTGTAGTAGCTCCTCTGAATGGCAGTATAGAAATACCATTGCCTACTCTCATTGAGTACAACCATATTCCAACTGACAGAGAAGAGATCCCTACTCCTGCAGCTGCCTCTCACCACCCTCACTTGAAAGTTATAGCTGATCAGATACCTGCATTCGACAAAAATTCTGATATCCTTCCTCTACTTGGCAGAGCTATTCTAGAGTGCACAAGGTCCGCCAACAAATAAATGGACCACATGATGCCCCATTTGCCCCATGCCTGGACCTAGGCTGGGTGATCATAGGCAATGTCTGCCTGGGAAAAATCAGAAAACCTACTACGGTTTCTTCCTTTAAGACATACATTTGTCTAATGGATATAATACTTGTGTGAAGGAAAAACTATACAGTACAGGTATGCAACAGAGCGTCACACAAGGTGACAATCTTGGCTCCATAGTTTCCGACATTACCAATGAAGACAACGAATTGGGAGTCATAGTGGAAGACAAGGAATTCCTGAACGTTCTGAACAAGGAGTTTACCAGGATGACAGCTGGGTAGCACCCCACATTTTCATGTCCCTAGAAGGAGTCTACCAAATAATAGCCAGCTTGCAGAAGCACATTTTTCTTCCTTAAGGTGGCCATAGACACACGGATCCTATCGTACGAATCAAGGATTCGTACGATTTTCGGATCGTGTGTGGCGTGTGCCGACATCTTTCGTCCGGCGGAGATCGGTCGTTTGGTCGATCGGTCAGGTTTGATTTTGACCCGACCGGTCCCGCCGGAGCCCACGTCACATCGTAATCGGATCGTTCGGCCATATGGCCGAACAATCAGATTACCCCCGATATAGCCATGTTTGTTAATGGCATATTGGGGAAAGATCCGCTCGTTTGGCAATGTGGCCAAACCAGCGGATCTTTGCATCTATGGCCACCTTTAGAGTGCACCCTGAACTGGAAACCTGAGATAAAAATAAAAAAAAAACATTTTGTAGACTTTATGGAGAAGGTGTTTGAAAGAGATAACTCTGAGATAACTCTGCGTGAGGAAAACTTCTTGAGTGACAATACAAAATGGGAATTCAACCCGCCTCACTCATCTCACATTAGAGATATCTAGGTCATAAAGAAGGTTCATCTAAATTCTTCTTCAGACCCATCAATAACTGGTGTTACTTCTCTACAAAGATGAGTTTTCATCTCCAAGATTGTCATGAATTGTTCTCTTCCTGGCTCAATCTGCATCTTCAGGACTTGGCAACAAGTATTAATACTAATGTTTGTATTATCCTCCTTTGTTTCTCCTCTTCCCTCTCGTTTTCAGATGCCATGGACAGTGATCGTCTTGTACATTAGGACTTATTACTAATGTTTATTATTTGAAATCTAAAGATTTCAGACGGGGTGTGTCATGTTACACATGTATAATATGTTTCATTGTAGCTTTTCTTGTTTTGTTCCATCTCCCCTACTGTTGTCCCCTCTGATCTCTGTCTGTTGGTTTGCTACACTTGTCCAGTAGTTTATGCTAGGCTTAATTTTAAACTGCATCTATATTGCTAGAGTGCATCATATTATAGTATTTTGACCTGGATGTTCACTGCTGTCAAGATCCTCACAGTTTGGAAATAAACTACTCAACAATCTTCAGGATGTCATTCTGATTGAGTTCAACTGTCTGCTGAAATCCCTGAGGTTGTAAGTTATTGCTATCTCAAGACAACTTGATAAATTAAAGAGATTACACTTTCAATGCTAATGAAGGGAGGCAGAACAACCCTCCTTTGTCAGCAGGTTTATAAACCACAGTTTTATTTTTTTTCAAGGTATTCAAAGCTTTACGTTCCGCGTAAGCTTTACGTTCCGGGAGTATGATCTATATACTTTTGTGTAAATGATAATTATTTGAATATCTTTAATATTAGGCGTAGACTTGGTTAACTGTACACACCATGTTTTGTGATAATGATATATTCAATATAGGGATAACTCTATAGTAGGAATGAAACCATGTAACCAGGATAGATAAATACTTTGTATGTAATTTGTTTTAGGACTGATGTCTATTTACATAATAGGTGTGAAGCACATGTGATTTGTTAAATAAGATGTGATGTCACTGTGATTGATGATGCTTGACAAAGAGGTGGGAGCTTCAAAATGTTAGCATGATCATCTTGACCTTGGTATAATTTCCCTTTATTTCACCTACAATTGGTCTGGACTTTTTTGTTCTTTATATATATATAAATATATATATATATCTCAAAGGTATAGGTATCGGATTATTTTTCCTTATCCATTCTTCCATTTTTATTTTCATCCACATACTTTATTTGTTAGTTCCATTTTTATTTTCCATGGCTTATCTATCACCAGGGCACCTCTACAGTGCATAGTGCCTTGGATTTTGTCATAACCTTGGACTTGGTTGCAACACATTGTTACGCACACACTCTCAGTTGTGTTTGAGCACAGCACGATTTGCAGTGAAGATTGGAATGCCCTGGTGGACAGTATACATTCTCCACCTGAATTAAGATGTTATAGCAAGCGTGGCCTATGGCCCCTATTGTGGATCCATGACGGTCGAGGATGCCACATCCATGGAGAGGGAGCAGAAGTATGACCGGCCAAAACATTAATAGTCCTACTACTGCCGCCTATGAGGACAGCACCACATACTGGCGATTCACTGAGGATGCCCTGCGAGGATGCTGACAAATTACCTTGAATGACCCTCCAGCTCTGGATCCGGCAAAGGAAGGGTTACTGCGAATATCGCCTAACTGGTTTGACACATTGGGCAACACTCTACCATGACTGAGGGCCTCCGACAGAAAGCTGGACCCATTTGAGAGTCCACTTCGCAGTGACAGTTACCCTAAGTGTAAGGGGAACAGAAGGAAGGCCCACTGAACAGAGTTACCACACAGACAGCTTGGCCTAGAGACCGGATGACACAATGGGGATTAGCCTTGGAACGATCCCTTGACAAGCGACCCAACAACAAAATGGTTTGACCAGTCCCCTTGATTGTGCTGTGACATAAACTTGGCCTGGTGCGTATGCATCTTACATATATGTTGCTGGTTGTATGCTCCACCTAAAAGTCACCCCAGAACCATAGTAGGAGTGACTCTTAAATTGTACCATATGTTCATTTAATCCACAGTTTGTTTTGCCTTTCAAATTCATTTTTCCATCGTTTATTTTTTATTTTTATCTTTATTTTTTATTTATTTCTTATTTTGTAATGTTTTAATTTTTTAATTTTTTTCATTCTTTCCACTTTTGATAGTCTGATTCCCCATACGCTGATGTTGCACATGTTGGACAGGCCACTAGTGACTAGTCAAGAGTATGCCTGACAACACGTGAATGACAAGCGGTGGGCATGACTACAGATCGCGTCCGCGAGAGGTTCAATTACTATTATAGAGGTGTTTCACCGCATAGACATTGTACTGTACCGTCCCATTAGCTATGTCTTATATTTCCTCTGTCTCATATTTCCTTCAATATATATTGAACTATACTAAAACACCTAAAGTGTTGACAGCCTGTCCCCTGCTCCTCACTGTCTGTTACCTCTATTATGTTTCTCCCCTATACTCACCTTATTGGCAGGCTTTGAGCATAACACAGAAGTCCAACGATCGCTACTAAAAATTTCCCCTCTGATGAGCATCGGATAAGTAAGCGCTATATTTTGTATCTAAGCTGAAGTGGATATTTCCTTTTGAACTGTTTACACTGTATGTATTTTTCACACGGAAGTATACCTTTCAGTATACACGTCACTTCTTTGTTGTCTAATTGGTTTCCCGCCACAATGTATTTTTAAACCGGTGTTTGTAGTTCCGGTTCACTTCGAGAAAGGCTGGTGTTCCAGCCGAAACGTCAGTTGTGCCAAATAAATCTGATTATTGCTTCTTAAGTCCTGGGAGTGCGGCTTTGCCTTCGTAACTATATATATATATATATATATATATGTATATATAAGAATTAAATAGGGACCCGCACTCCAATGTTGCGTGAAGAAAAAAAGGTTTTTATTTCAACTTGTGCATCCAACGTTTCGGCCCATGCCTGGGCCTTTATCAAGGATAAATTACAAGTGTTAGTGGTGCATATTTATACACATAGCCCATCCCAAAAGGAGGCGCTTAGTTATGACGTCATACATGTGAATCACATCTCATTAGAATAATTGGCTTAGTGAGCATATTAAATCAATTGTGACACGTAATTACCATTCTCACCACAAGATGCCACTACCGAGTGGAGTAAGTGAAAATTCATAAAACAGTCCATTTGCTGAGATTCCTTCCATGTATACCCTGCAAATGCATACAAAGTATATGTTGTAATGTTAACAGAAGCGACAGATACACAATAAAGGCATTTTACCATAAACAATGTGTAATTTTCTCACTGACCACATTTTAATACATATGTAACTTTGTTGCCTTTTCTGTCTACTTAAATTTCTTACATTTGCACATCATGAAAACAAGATTGTTTAATTTTTCAATTCAAAAAGCAGCTCAACACCAGTTGGCCATTTAACCCTTTCGGTGCCACACAGTCCAACTCATAGGTCCAATAGGCTTCCCTCTGGAGTAAGGCCTTATCAAAATCACCTCCCCGTATTCTCTCTGGAACATGCTCAATTGGCATGCATCGGAATGCTGCAGGGCTATGTTTAGCCTCTGCCCAATGCCTCGCCACCAATTGCTGTGCTATATCTTGTTTCCTGCCCTTTTCTTTATTCTTATCATCCCTGTCAGGATCTAATGCAGCCCTTATACTGGCTCTATGCATCCCGATTCTCTCTTTGAGTTGACGTATCGTCTTCCCACAATATAGGAGACCACAAGGGCATTTTATGATATAGACTACCATCGTGGTGGTACATGTCATGCGATGCTTAATCGCGTATTTTTTACCAAAGTGGGGGTGAGTGAAACTTGAACCCAAAATTACCAGTGTCTGATATGGTCTTAGTAACTATGGATGTTCAGAGTCTCTATACCTGCATTCCGCATGAAACAGGTATAGAGGCTGTGAGGCAATTAATTACTGAAAATTTGCTGTATACAGGCCCGCCGATTGAATTCACGCTGTCCCTATTGAGATTTATTCTGTTTAAAAATTATTTTAAATTTGAAAAACAATTTTATCTACAACATACAGGGACAGCGATGGGTTCAAAAGTGGCTCCTATGTATGCAAATGCTTACATGTATGTATATGAACAAGAAAAGATATTGAGTGACCCGGTGTTTAGACAATTTGGCGCTTTCTATCGGCGTTATATCGATGATGTCTTTTTTCTATGGTTAGGTACGACAGAGGACTTGGAAAAATTTGTAGCACGACTAAACAATGAGAATAGTCCAGTCAGATTCACCTTAAAGTATCATAGAGACAATATCGAATTTCTTGATGTTAAAATATACAAAGAGGATAGCAAGTTGAATTCATGTATTTTCATGAAGCCCACAGATAGAAACACCATTCTACACTACCATAGTAATCACCCTAGACACTTATTGGACTCCTTACCGAAGTCCCAGATGCTCAGGGTGGTTCGTATAGACAGCAAAAAAGAAAAGAAGATTTAATGGTGATGTCTAAGAAATTCCTAGTGAGGGGATATCCACCTAAATTGATACAAGACACAATGCAATGGGCCTTAGATCTCGATAGGGAGGAAATGCTACTGGAGCGAACCGATGAAATGATTGATAAGAAACATACTGACGATATGTATTATGTCAGTCGTTATGATGTAGCGGCTAACTATAGACGTAAATGTGTATTGAAACACTGGCCTTTGGTACAAAGTGATGGGGTGCTGACTAAAAAGGTCCCCAGAAGATCTAAATTTAGTTACAAAAGAGGCCGAAGTCTGAAAGAGAACTTGAGCTCTGCAGACCCGGTATCTAAATATACCAAGCTCCAGCAACAACATTTTTTAACGCCGCGTCCAGGCTTGTTTAAATGCACTGGTTGCATAATGTGCAGCAGTCTGATTTTGGGTTCAAGTTTCACTCACCCCCACACTGGTAAAAAATACGCGATTAAGCATCGCATGACATGTACCACCACGATGGTAGTCTATATCATAAAATGCCCTTGTGGTCTCCTATATTGTGGGAAGACGATACGTCAACTCAAAGATAGAATCGGGATGCATAGAGCCAGTATAAGGGCTGCATTAGATCCTGACAGGGATGATAAGAATAAAGAAAAGGGCAGGAAACAAGATATAGCACAGCAATTGGTGGCGAGGCATTGGGCAGAGGCTAAACATAGCCCTGCAGCGTTCCGATGCATGCCAATTGAGCATGTTCCAGAGAGAATACGGGGAGGTGATTTTGATAAGGCCTTACTCCAGAGGGAAGCCTATTGGACCTATGAGTTGGACTGTGTGGCACCGAAAGGGTTAAATGGCCAACTGGTGTTGAGCTGCTTTTTGAATTGGAAAATTAAACAATCTTGTTTTCATGATGTGCAAATGTAAGAAATTTAAGTAGACAGAAAAGGCAACAAAGTTACATATGTATTAAAATGTGGTCAGTGAGAAAATGACACATTGTTTATGGTAAAATGCCTTTATTGTGTATCTGTCGCTTCTGTTAACATTACAACATATACTTTGTATGCATTTGCAGGGTATACATGGAAGGAATCTCAACAAATGGACTGTTTTATGAATTTTCACTTACTCCACTCGGTAGTGGCATCTTGTGGTGAGAATGGTAATTACGTGTCACAATTGATTTAATATGCTCACTAAGCTAATTATTCTAATGAGATGTGATTCACATGTATGACGTCATAACTAAGCGCCTCCTTTTGGGATGGGCTATGTGTATAAATATGCACCACTAACACTTGTAATTTATCCTTGATAAAGGCCCAGGCATGGGCCGAAATGTTGGATGCACAAGTTGAAATAAAAACCTTTTTTTCTTCACACAACATTGGAGTGCGGGTCCCTATTTAATTCTTGTATGCTAAAGCTTTGACCCAGCACCCGCAGTGACTCCAAGACTGGATCAGAGTGCGAGCGTTTGTCAATATATATATATATATATATATATATATATATATATATATACACACACACACAAATTAGGTCATTTTCAGCTACAACAGTAGCCATCTCAAAGTAAACAAATACAAACAACTTGTGTCTAATTAATATGTAAGGGGGGAGGTGCTAGTTGTGACATCTTATTATATTACCAATGTGAGAAAAGGTGAGTAATAAACATTTGCATATAACATTTACATAATTAAAACTATACCCACTCAAAAATCCTGCAAAGAGTGCTAAGAATATCAGCCTGTTTTACTATCCAACAATTACAAATGAAAAAAAAAGACAGCACTTATAAAGAAAAATTTAGGAATTAGCTGAAGAATGTCCATGGAACTATATTAGTAATGGTGTTTGGCATTATACCTAAACAAAGCACAAGACAATATTGTGAGTCCTACACCAGAAAGGTGCAGCATGATAGAGAATACAGTCTGGGAGATCAAAGAATATATAAGAACCACAAGCCCCACCTGTACTGCACTTCTTGTCCTTGTATGACACCAGTGTAAAATCGAACACATAAGTTTGGGGTTTAAAATGAGTCCGCTTGACCAATGAGCAAAATTATATCTGTACTTATTTATTTTACACTTAAGTCTTACATCACTTTTAGGGGTCTATTTATTATGCTGTTTAAAATTAAATTCACTGAAAAAAAACGGTTAAAAAAAGCTCTATAACATAAATAGCAAATTTATTAAGGTGTATTTTATTTTACACCATGTGAATGCCAGATTTGCTGCCATTATTTTACACTGCTTCAGTCCTTTGTAAGTTCTGGCAGAAGTTGCTTAAAGAAAAAGTGTGTAAAAAAATTCACACTGTTTTGACCCCGTCTTTATCAAACTATAATTTGGAAGGTGCACACCCTAAAAATTTGCTGAGGTGCCAAACCAAAGGGGGCTGCCCAATCAAAGCCTCCTGAGGTCAAAATATATTATATCAAACAACTTACATCATAGCAGACAAAAAAGGGTTTTCTGCTATGATGTAAGTTGTTTGATATAATAAATGTTGACCTTTTACTTAAGTCTGAGTGTGCAATCCATATATTTAATTGTTTATTTGACCCCGTCTTTACACTGTGATGCCTGGTGATAAGTGGTGAATTATTCTTCCATTTTTTACACCACATAATAAATCTGCCATTTACTGTAGTGCATGTCACAAAGGTCATAGTGTAGCAGAACCCGAAGTAGAGGGCTGGATACTAAAGTCAGTCAATCACCCTTTAGCACTTGAAAGGCACATCACGAAGGTATAAGGTACTATAATTTTACTTTTTACTAAAAACATGACCCCATCCAAACTAGTGCTCTATTATATAATTTAACTTAACTAAACGGTTCACAAAGGCTAGAGTAGAGTAGTCCTTACAGCAGCCGCAAGCTTTGGGAAAAAAAGACTGTACATCATTTGGATGGTGTCTTATAAACCGGGCAAAGCGCACATTACCAGATAAGTGAATGGTAGTACCAGAGAGAGGGAAAAAAGAGAATGAAAGAAAAAAAGATGGCACATTGCATAAATATGAATATACTATTGTCAGTGTTTCTATTGTAGAGCCAAAGGATAGCAACCTGGCCTCATTCAAAGTAATGCTGAAATATATAAATTCAGTTAACCAAAACAAGTTCACAGGGGATTGGTGGTAGAGTAGTCCATACAGCAGTATGGAAGAGAGACTACACACCAATTGGATGTTGTCATATAAACCACTTGAAATGGTGGTACCAGAAAAATGACAAAATGGGAAAAAACTGAAATAAATGCAAAAAAGCAATAAAGCAGTAACTATAGACAGTCTCAGGTTTCCGCATATCAACCCAACCCTATTGTTATAATGACAAAATCCCTAAAACACCTACTAACCCTAAAAAAAGGAAATTAGTTAATTCAGTCCAGAAGGGCAAATAATCCTGAGCCTGTGTATCCATTGCAGTTCTTGCTGGGAGTAAAAGTCTCTCTTGGTCGCCTCCTCTTGGGATCTTGAAATGTGATCTATGATCATGCATCTTAAGCTGGACAGGTTATGTTGGTACAAAAATAAAATGTTCAGCTACTAAAGTACCTGCTTTGCCTGTAGCCAGTAATGTAACTAGAGGGGGGCGGGCCCTGGTGCGAAACGTGCAGTCGGACCCCCGCCCCCCTCCGTACGCAATTATCTTCCCGGAAATCGGCGGGGGGGCCCTGAGGGGGTGCGGGATCTGGCCCAATTGCACCCCCTGCTCCCCCGGTAGTTCTGCCACTGCCTGTAGCCAGAGCGTCTCGTGTGGCGGAGCAATGGTTTCCATTCTGTCCCTAAAGTTAGTGGAGGCTTTACCAATATACATAAGTCCACAATGGCATTTTAAAATATAGATAAAATGGTCAATGGTACAGGTAACACAATGTTTAATCAAGTTGGGCTTCCCCTTGTGTGGATGGTTAAATGAGGAACCTTAACATTTGGAGGCAGGGTTGGACTGGGCCAAGCCATAATTTTGGTGGTTCAATGCAGTAGCAATGTTGTGGATCCATTTTAACTAAGCAGTTTCTTAAATTTCGACCCCTCTTGTATGCCACAATGGCATTTTAAAATATAGATAAAATGGTCAATGGTACAGGTAACACAATGTTTAATCAAGTTGGGCTTCCCCTTGTGTGGATGGTTAAATGAGGAACCTTAACATTTGGAGGCAGGGTTGGACTGGGCCAAGCCATAATTTTGGTGGTTCAATGCAGTAGCAATGTTGTGGATCCATTTTAACTAAGCAGTTTCTTAAATTTCGACCCCTCTTGTATGCTACCCTTGGGTTTTCCATGAACTCAGGGGGAAGTATTCTGACAGACTGTAGTACCAATGTTCATTCAGTAGAAAAACAAAATGTTCGAGCAAGGCACTCGAATAGGTCACGTATAGATCAGACTAATAGTGAATAAAAATTTGAAATATTTTATTTGTATAAACAACTCATGCCTAATGAGTTTTGTGTCACTAGGACCACCAACATTATCAGTTTCCATTGTGTAAGTACACAAAAATGTCAACTTGTTAGTTGTTTTGTTTCTAGAAGCTTAAGATGATTTGAACAGACAAGTCCTGTGTTAGTTGAAGAGCACGTTCCTTGGAATGTAGTAATTCATGTAATGGACAACCCTGCTGGATAAATCTATCAATTAAATCATGTTCCTGACCATGCAGACTATCTGTGAATAAGGAATACTTTTTAAAAGGTGTGGTGGATGGCATGATATCCGGTGTAGCAGTGTATTCCTATCGGTATCCTTGCAGTGTATAGTAGTCTCTATTACCTCTGTTTTACCAATGTATATGCCTTCTGTAGAGCACATGTACTAGGTGCTCTACAGGAGGCATATGCATTGGTACGATTACATGTACTAGGTGTTCTACAGGAGGTGAAACAGGACAAAAATTGTGCACAAGGATGAACCATCATAGACATAAAATCAACCACAAATCATGTGATACACCAGGTGGGCAACACTTCTGCAGTCAAAATCACAGTATTACGGACATGCAGGTCTTAATTCTAAAAGGGAACTTTAAAACTAAATGGGAAAGGAAGATGTATTAATTCAAATGTATGGAGTTATTTAACACATTAAGACAGGGCCTTAATTTAGGGTCAAGTTTCATGTTACACTATGTGACCTGACTGAATCCAGACTCCTGGACGATTTACAACCCACCCTAATGCATTGTTTATACCATTTCTACAATTGATCTCTATCTATCTGTAACTTTCTGATTTATTGCCCATGGATAACTTTCACTGATCTAACAGTATACTGTATATGATGTCCAAAATGATAATAGATAGATGGGAGCCTTTAACAACCACGGGTAGTGTTTGAATAAAAAAAGTCTTTATTGCCAAGTATGTTTAAAAACATAAACAGGTATCATACTGGAGCTCTAAACCATGATGTGTATAGTAACCTGATGCATTTCGTGCCTCTCTCTGGCACTTCATCACGCGTTTCGTGCCTCTATCTGGCACTCCTCTGATGAAGTGCCAGAGAGAGAGGCATGAAACGCGTGCCTCTCTCTATTATCACTTTGGACGTTGTAACTATCTACTGTATTATCATCTATTATCATTTTGGACGTTGTAACTTTGTCTGGAGCGGAGTCCAGTCGGCAGGAAGCCACCACGAGGGTAGCTGCAAACCAACCCACATGTAAGTAATCCAAATACTTTGACTGCATATGCTGTGCCTTTGTAGCTTTCATTTGTATTTTGCCTGACGAAGGGGCCTTGGTGCTCCGAAAGCTTGCAATGTATTTTTTTTATTGTTAGCCAATATAGGTATCACTTCTACAATACTTTTTGTATTTGTTTGTTTTTTTGTTTGTTAAATCCAGAAAAGTCATGGTGGTACTGCTGATGGTGACTGTAAATTTGATGGGTGAGATTAAAGAATTCAGTATGTTAACCATTGTGTGGAAGTCACTTTGGTATAAGTGTCACAGCCAGTAAACCTTATTGTTAAATGTTGATAGAATTTTTGTTTTTTCAAAGTAGTCCATGTATGATTCACAAATGAAGGGGCAACATTAAAAGCCATACTGGTGCCTCTCAGTAGGAGGAAATAAGAAAGTTCAAACTTGAAATATATATATAATCTACAGTCTGGTCATTTCCCTATGGGAGCAGACTGTAAATTATATCCTTATAAAGACGCGTTCTGACGTCGTCCTACAGCTTTTCCTCCTGCCTGTCTGCCTCACTTCCGCCTTCACTCTTCACTTCTCCCACCCTCTGCTGCTTGCTCCCTCAGTGTCCTCGTCTGTTCCCCCTCCATCTCTAGTCTCACTGCGTCTGTCTGTCTTTTCCGCTCCGCCTCCTTCTTCGGTCACAGTCACTCGTGTTTCTTTTGAGCTCCGTCTGTCTTTCACTCACAGTTTCACTCCCTCTCCTTCTACAGGCACACTCCCTCTGCCCCTCCCACACCCTGCCACTCTTACGTCTTGTTCTGGCTGTTGCTCTCACCTTCCAGCTATCATACCAGTTTTTGCTTCATCTGTCTCTCCCACCCACGTTTCTCTCCAGTCTTGTGCCCTCAATCATTATCCCCTCTCTCTCTGTCCCCCTCCCACTCTCATCTCTGTTCATCTCTGTTGCCGCCCCACTGCATCTTCCACCTTTTATGCCTTTCCCCTTCTGTCACTTATTAAAGGGGTGGTTCACCTTAAAATGAACTTTTAGTATTTTATAGAATTACCAGGTTTTCAATTGGTCTTCATTATTTATTCTTTATAGGTTTTACATTATTTGCCTTTTCTTCTTTATAGGTTTTACATTATTTACCTTTTTCCTCTGACTCTTTCCAGCTTTCAAATGGGGGGGGGGTCACTGACCCCAGCTAAAAAACAAATTATCTGTGAAGCTATAGATTTATTTGTATTGCTACTTATTACTCATCTTTGTATTCAGGCCTTTCCTATACATATTCCAGTCTCTTATTCAAATTAATGCATGGTTGCTAGGGTAATTTGGACCCTAGCAACCAGATTGCTAAAACTGCATACTAACAAGCTGCTGAATTAAAAGCTAAATAACAAAAATCAAAAATAATAAAAAATGAAAACCAATTGCAAATTGTCTCAGAATATCACTCTCTACATCATTCTAACAGTTAATTTAAAGCTGAACAACCCCTTTAACCTACAGCAATATGAGTGAGACATGGCATGGTCAGAAACTTAGATCAAAGGATAAGAATCACGCAAAAATACCTCAGAGGGTACAGAGGGGCTACAGGGAGACACAGTAATAAAATGAAAAACCACAAGGGGAACAAAGTGTGGCATTGGGTAGAGAGCAGAGAACTCCTTGAAATGCTGCACATAGAAACACTGTAGATTATAATGGATAATGCACCCTGCAACCTCATGCTTTTATATGGTCACGTAACTCCTCCTCTAATATCTTTATAAATTACAGTAGGGGGTGCATTATCCTGTAAAATATATCCTTATAAATGGTGCTTAGTAATTTCATCGGTTATAATCGGAACTTAGTGATGTAATTTCTGTCACATGACTCACTGAAAGTTGTGTTTTGTAATAAATAAAGTACCACCTGTTGTAAAATATTTGTATATTAGAAGTCACCTCAGAGTTCAATGACCTTTCCTCGGTAACTTATAATATCCTTATATTTTACAAGAGGGGGTGCTTTATTCACTATATACAGTGAAGGATCAAAGTACCGCACTATTTCGCTACACATCATTAAAGTGGACCTGTCACCCAGACACTAAAATCTGTATAATAAAAGTCCTTTTCATATTAAACATGAAATCCAATTTCTATTTTTTATTAAAGCATTCATAGCTGTTGTAAACTCATTTAAAAATCTCAGCTGTCAATCAAATGCCATGCCACAAAAATACTTTTACTTTCCAGCACTTCCTAGATGTCACTGCTCTTCACACATTCCCTGTTATCTTCACCGTTTAATTGTGAAGCCAGGGCATAGGGATGGACATCATGTCCCCCATTTTGGTGCCAAACAAGATTCTGAGATGATGCAAGGCTTGCCTTAATAGCAGTGTCCACAAAATGGCTCCTGCCTTCTTGCTATAATTATGAATTTCCAGACTGAAGGAAACAAGATCCAAATAATTATATAGTGTAATTAAAGTTAATTTTGCTTTACTAATGTGATAGGATTTTGAATAATTTTTTTGGGTGACGGGTCCCCTTTAACCCAGGACTGCATCTAGGTTAATTTATTGATCTTCTAGATGTGAGCGCCGGCATATATAGGCTTTCAATAAAATCATTTTTGCTTTATTTTAGAAACCTGTCGAGTGCTATACTTATATACTTTTTTGCATTTTGTGTCATTTGATGTTTAATCCCTAGGTTGCTTGTTTACCTGACACCAGAAACTAGGCAGTGTTTTGACTAGCAGACTACAAATAGGGAAGGATAAACAGAAAAGGAATTTAAAATAATAAAATAAACATCGTTTTAATTTACAATTATAAGCCCCAGTTATCCTAGCAAGTAGAAAGCAGTTTAAACGAATCATTAACATGAAGACTGTTCAAAGATTGGTAGGAAAGTTCTGTTGCCACACGAGCCATTCATGCAGAGATCCATGTCTATGGATGTTAAATTTGGAAATATTTAGATATACTATATCTCTATAGTTGTTTCCACGTGCCTTTCGTAGTTTTCATGTTTGCTAGTCATACCTTGAAGTCATATGTTTGGTAGATTAGGCAAACATGCATGAAAAGCTCTGTGTATATTGCCACCTAGTGGACAAATTCATATAATCTGTTTCATTTATTTTGTAATCACGAAACAAACACTTGTGTTAGCCAGTAGCCAGAAATAAATAAAATAAAACACAAACCATTACAAAAGTATTGTAGAAGTGATAACTATATTGGCTAACAATAAAAACACATTGCAAGCTTTCAGAGCACCATATAATTGTTTTTATTTATTTTGTCACAATTATACATGTTCATTTGTGCAATAGTGTAATTACATATTACAAGTTAAACAACAGTGAGTAATCAATTAAAGCATTTTGTTTAATATAAAATACTTATTTGTGCATTTTTGCAAAATATATATAATATGTGTGCAATATACACTTGCAATAGGAGTTGAGGTAAGTGAAGTTAAGGGCTATTTAAGATGGGGTAGCGGTGTTCATACTTTCAAGTTCACCACTACACCTGGTTAGAGTAGTTGTGAGAAACATGTTTACTTTTTCAATTTAAACAAGTAACAACAAAACAATAACATAAAATAAACAGTTTAGGATCAAATAAGCCTATTGTTTGCCCTTGCTGTGGGTGTTTAACAAGTCCGTTACTAACTGTGTGCTGTTGGGTCCTGGGAGGCAGCCGGTTGTATCATCAGGTTAGGGTTGTTTTACCTGACAAAGGAGCTTTGTGCTCTGAATGTTTGCAATGTATTTTTATTAAACCAAAAGAAAAAAAGTTTTTTTTGCAATTAGCAAAAAAAAATGTCCAAAGTTTCTGGAACTTTCCCTTTAATCCGACCCAAAAACTCGTTCTCCTCGAGTATAATATTCAACCAGAAAAGGCAGACTGTAGAGGTCAGTGCTGAAAAGCTAGGGGAAAAAAAATATATAGCAAATAGCGCTGACCTCCACAGTCTGTTGTGCCTTTTCTGGTTGAATGTATTTTTATTGTTAGTCAATATAGGTATCACTGCTGCAATACTTTTGTATTTGTTTGTTTTTTTGTTTTTTATTTAGTAGGTCATTTAAAGTGTAGCTGAAATATAATAATAATAGGGTGGCAGTCAGGAAGTGCCCATACACAGGCAGATACTAATCATTTACTATACTCTTTCTAGTGCTTCCATATTACTAACCTTTTAATCCCCTTATATATTTATACATAGTTATGATATCACCCCTTAAGCGCCTCTTCTCCAGCATAAACATCCCCAATTTGGCCAGTCTTTCCTCAGAGCTAAGATTTTCCATACCTTTTACCAGCTTAGTTGCCCTTCTCTGGACCGTCTCTAATACAATAATGTCCTGTTTGAGAGATGGAGACCAAAACTGTACAGCATATTCTAGATGGGGCCTTTTACCAGTGCTCTATAAAGTGGAAGAATGACCTCTTCCTGCTGTGAATCAATGCCCCTTTTAATACAGCTCAATACCTTATTTGCCCTTGATGCTGCTGACTGGCATTACTTGCTACAGCCAAGTTTATCTTCTACAAGGACTCCAAGGTCCTTTTCCATAATGGATTTGTCTAGTGCAGTCTCATTAAGGGTATAAGTGGCTTGGATATTTTTTACATCCCAGGTGCATGACTTTACATTTATCAACATTGAATCCCATTTGCCACTTAGCTGCCCAGATTGCCAATTTGTCAAGATCCTGTTGAAAGGATGCCAAATCCTGGATGGAATTAATTGGGCTGGATATTTTTGTGTCATCTGCAAACACTGATACATTACTTACAATACCCTCCCCTAAGTCATTATAAACAAGTTAAATAAAAGTGGACCCAATACAGGCCCTGAGGGACCCCACTAAGAACCTTAGGGGCTGGTCTAAAACTGAACTAAGCTCTCTTAGAACCCGGGGGTGCATGCCATCAGCCCCTGGAGCCTTGTTTACATTAATTATTATTAAAGCTTTATGGATCATATCCTGAGTCAGCAACTGACTAGATTGCACTGAGCCATCAGTGCAGCTATGAAATGAGCCTGGGAACTCAGACTCCTCTATTGTATACACTGAAGAATTCACACTTGTGAATGTCTATGTGCCCCCTTTCCATTTGTAAGGTTACATGGTAGGTTTGGTAGGTTTATTATACACAGCTCTACCCATTATCAAGGCCAATGTGAGTTGAGGTAAAAGGAAAGGTGGGGGACAGGACAGGAAAGAGTAGGTGGGGGGCAGTATGTCTAGAGAGTATGTATTATGACTGATGGGTATGGGGGTAGTTTCTGTGACCACACCATGCTAGATTTTTTTTTACATCACCACAGATTTAATTTAAAACATTTTATGCCATTCTTTCCATTCAGGGATAATTAGGGACTGAATGGTAATGGTTAATTCTATAAAAAAATAATCCACTAATCTCCACTAAGTGGAGAGATAAATAACATTATATAACTCAGTTGGCCAGGTATGCGTTTTTTATCCACATAGCCTACCTTCCTTTTCTGCCACCAAGAATCTAAAGAACTTCACAAAGTACAAACCAGCCCACTGAAATTGAAACAGTTGGCTTAAAGAAGAACTGTCATGAGAGATAGTGGTGCCTGACTAATAAACCTTCTGGTTCTTATGGAACAATTCCGAGTCCCTAACTGTGCCCTAGATCTGCAATAGCTACAGTGAGGGCCTATTGGAACAGGAACCTGAGGGGCCTAAATGGAGAGAGAAGTCCTTCCCTAACTGACACTCTCTGACACACCAAGTGGAATTTGCAGTTTGTGCAGCTTTCCCTGCACTTTACCAACTTTACCTCCCAGGGGATCTCTTTCTCTCCCTGCTGCTGCCAGATTTGTGTCTGCCTTCCTGCCCCCTCCTTTGAGAAGATGCGTCCTCGCATCTGGATAACTGAACTCAATAGTCGGAGTGCCACATGGGTGCATTTCTCTGTCTTTGGGACCTGGTTTGTAAGGCAGGAGGATCGTTGAAGTTCTGTGGTCCAGGATCTAAAGTGACACCAGGCATTATGTGGCAATGGTTCCTCATCTGTTTCAGAGTTGGAGTCATTAGACCCTTCAACATCAGTCAACTGTATGTCATCTAAGTTGGAAGGATTAGCATCCTCATCAGACAGTGGGATCTGAGATGTGCCCACGGTTGGTTGGTCAGTTGACAGAGGGCTTGGAGTGGGGGGCTGTTTAGCCAAGGACTGAGAAACGGTTTCAAGCGTGCATAATGTTGAACAGAACTGTGTTTTCCCTCTGTATCACATATTCTATACAATACATCAGACAGTTTCTGGACAATGTCATATGGACCTTTATACTTTGGTTGAAGTTTAGGACAAACACCTCTTTGCCTGATTGAATCTCTTACCCATACTTTTTCTCCTGGTTCATATACCTGGAAAGTTATTTTTAAGTCATAGTACTCTTTCTGTTTCCCCGTAGCTTTGGCCTGGTGATATTTAACCATATTTCTGATGCCTGCCAACCTGTCTGCAACTTCACATACACAGTTTTCAATTTTCATCAAAACTCAACAGGCAGACGGCACTTCTGGATTAGGTTTATTGGGATTGCTGCTGTTAAACACCTAACGTGTTTCAGGAATGTATCCCTTAATCATAGGCCTATGATTAAGGGATACATTCCCGAAACGCGTTAGGTGTTTAACAGCAGCAATCCCAATAAATCTAATCCAGAAATGCCGTCTGCCTGTTGAGTTTTGATGTATTTACAGTGGGGACACTGTTGACAGAGCACCTGAGCAAAGAGAAGAGTGGTGAGCTGGAGTGATCTTTTTTTGTGTTTCACCTGGAAAATTTTTCATCTACATCCCCACCATTAACAAGGTCTACAGGCAAACACACCTCCCTCCCAAACATCACCATGAATGGGGAATATCCTGTGGAGGACTGTACACTGCTACGGTATGCCATCATAACATATGGGAGAATGTCATCCCAATCCCTTGCACAATGGTCTTGTACAAATGAGGACAACATAGTAGGGAGTGTCAAATTCTGACAATGCCATTCTATCCCCATGTCAGGATCAAAAGCTTGCTTTAAAGCAGCCTTAGGCAATTGGTAGTTCCCTTTAATTTCAATGTTGGTACACTTTCTGGCTTTCCCTTGTAGCATAAGGTTAAGCACCTGCAGACAGGCAGTTTCATCCGAGCTATTGATAGTAGTAGTGATCTCAAACTGTTCAAGCCAGTCTGTCCACTCCCTAGTAACAACATCAAATGGATCAGGCTTTAAAATTGGTTTATGGATCTGGCCCCCAGTCCCTGCAGAGCTGACCTGGGCGGGTTGGATTCCAGGTACTAACACTGGGGGGGAATCAAGGAATTAACTGGCTTGGTGATTTTCTGACTCCATATTACAATGCAAATTGTAAAACAGAAGAGTGCCCAAGTAAAGCAGAAAAAAATCCGTGTATGGTAACCACGCTGCCACAAATTTGTACCAAATTACCTGTTACCTTCTGGGTAGCCTGGCAAGGTATGGGTTCCTTTAACAGCCTGGTACAAATAAAACATGACACACTTGCTGTATTTATAATAAGAGTCAATATGGAACTCTCTGTTTACTAGAAGGTGTAAATCAGAACCATGAACAAACAAATACAAAGGTTATCAGTAAAGAACAAAGAAATACAGTTATTAATCATTGATTAACCCCTGTGGTGCACCACATATAACTGATAGTTCAGGCCTGAATGTTGTGTCATTTTATGTTGTTGAGCACTTACAGTATCTGTAATCCTTGGTGTTGCATTCATGAATCCCAGTACATTTGTAATCCATTCATGTGTATCCATACAGTATTCCCAGAGTGCAGTGTCCAGTATTTAGTCCTGGCTCTCCTTTGGATAGAACTGGGCCAGTAACGAAGCCAGGGTGACTGATCCTAACGGGCGATGGAACCTGGGTTCTAACCTACTCTGCTTAGAGAAGGGGCCTGACTAATGAACCTTTTGGTTCTTATGGAACAATTCCCCGTCACATGGCATCAGACTTTCTATTTCTGGATTGCCTAAAGCTGGCCATAGACTCAAAGATCCGCTCGTTTGGCGACATCGCCAAATGAGCGGATCTTTCCCCGATATGCCACTAACGGCATGGCTACATCGGGGGTAATTCGAACGTTCGGCCATATGGCTGAACGATCGAATTATGATACGCCAAGGGACTCAGACAGGTCGGTCGGTTAACAATCGAACCTTCCCGATCGATATTGTGGCCAGATATCGATCGGGAAGACCCGTCGGAAGCCCCCACACACGGGCAGATAAGCTGTCAAATTGGTCCAAACGACCAATATCGGCAGCTTTATCTGCCCGTGTATGGCCACCTTTACACTGCCTTCTGTAGGTTGGAGGTGACCTTTGCATCATCCTCATTTGTCTGTCTATAACAATATGTTATGTATTGTTCATGCATACTCCAGCATCTTGTCTGAGGTTTGATCAGATAAACAATGCAGTCTGGGTCTTAGGTGTGAGCAGTAAAGGGTTTTACAAACATGAACAATACTGGGGGGAGATCATAGACATGAACAACACTGAGGGGAGATTATAGACATGAACAATACTGGGGGATATTAGAGGTGTGAACAATACATGTACATGCCCCCCCCCCTCCTGACAAGGAGCAGCTAGGATTTCCACATTTTCTTGAAAAAAATACCGGCCTTCCTATATTTTTATGCATTTCCACTATTAATAACTTGGGGTTCAAGCTTAATTTTTACCGGCCAGGCCAGTAAAATACGGGGCAGGCTGCAACCCTGGGAGCAGCAATGCTGAAATGATCCTCTGCAATCAGTTTGTAAAGTTAATTTCTGTGTCAACCAAACTAGAGGCACAAATGCAGCTCTTCAATAATGCTTGCCTGTCTGCAGAGAAGTGTTGCACACAGATATGATGTAACTAGAGGATGAGGGAGGGGAAATATGACTATGGGAACATGGGCAGATCTAAGTGAATGTTGCTGAACTGAATGGACACACCTACTTTCAGATTCTGAAAATGCTTGATCTGAAGAGCTGTTAGAAATGAGTGATAAGAAAGTGTTTATAACACAAATTTGATGCAGTTCGATATAGATTTTATTGTACTAATTAATGTTATAGATCAGTGAGAAAAATGGTATGGTTCATAGTTCATGACAGTTCTCCTATAATTTAGAACTGTTTACAGCAGGAGTGCCCATACTTTACTAATGTGAGGCATACTTTTAGTGATGTTGTCCCATTAAGATCTACATCATAACTGTTAGCATTCTGTTGCATGGCAAATATTACTTAAGACAACTACTTCTTATGTAACCTCAACATAATTAATATCTGAATGAAAAGCATGAAATAGGAGGGTGATTTAGACAAGCTGTTTCTTGACAGTGTCTGGTGATCTACTGATCACCAGCTAAAGGTCTACTCGAAGATGCCGATCTACCTTTTGGGCATCCCTGGTTTACAGGGTCGGCGACCCTCCCTCCTAGAGTTTCTTTAGAAGGTGAAAAATTAAACTTTACACTTCAATACTAGAAAATAGAAAGTAACTGGAACAAGTCTTTATTTTTAGTGGACTATCTGAAAACAGCAAAATGTTATTAAAGGTGAACAACCCTTTAAAATGTTTCCAGCTGCAGCAACACAGGCATTTTAACTCTGGGCCACAGCCGACTTCCAAAACCTACCACATTTCATCAGTGGAAGAATGTGGTCCCATTCTTGAAACCTCATACATCTCCATGGGGGAGGGGCAGGCGCAGGCTTAGCTCCATGTTTGGTCAGGAAATTCCGGAAACGTGAATGCCTAGTGGAGTGTGATAACTAAAACGGAATTCTCAAAAACCAGTGAAAAACATTAATTAATCCCAAATGTAAATTGCATTACAAATTGTTAAATATGGATTGCCCAATACTTTTTTTTTTTTACAGTGGTGATAATTGTTACCGTTAGTACAAAAAAAAAAAAAATGTTCCCATAACAATGACTCAACAGCCCCATAGGCGCTATATTCAATAATTATAAATTATTTTAATATGATTTGTTTTTATATAAATAGCTTTAAATGCAATGTTTGAAAATGTATGCAAAATTATGCAAGCTTAAATGCTACTGCCAAAAAGGTTCTTGCATCTATACAGACACCTTACAAGGAAAGCCAGTTGCGTTGGTTCAACCTGCTATATAAATACCATGCAATTGCACTCAAGCTTCTACACACATTACAGTCAGTGCAAGGGAATCCTTGGATGAACACTTTCCTTGTGGTGTTACTTCCAGAATTCCATTAGCAGGTTGGGCTAGCACACCCCTCTTAACTTACTGTACGTCCATTGAAGCACTGGCTAATACCATTATTGGTGCAGAGGGCTGAAGTGGAGCACTTCTTTCGTAATTTGGCATCCATACATTTGTAAATTTCAGGGGGGGCATTAGATGAAGTGCAGAGGAGAATGACAAAATCAAATCCTTAATGATATATATATATATATAAAACATTCATTTAATATTTATTCAGGTTTGAGTTATAACACAGACACAAGCCTTATAGAGAGTAAATATCACTCAAGCTGGAAAGGGCTTGGAATTGTGAACTATGCCACTGCCCTAAATGATTTAAGTTCAATTAAAGCAATTTTACAATTTATTATTCTAGTAGGACAATAATGAAAGAAAGTTGCAATGTTTGCACCAGGTGTCCCAATCCAATACAGACCAAACAGCAAATAGCATTTATATTCACTGTTATCGGCTAATACTCATGGAGCACACTTTGTAACTTTTAGTTATACTACCACTAGTAATCTCTAATTATAATATGATGTACAGCAGACAAATGACAGGTCTTCTTTCAAAAGGAACTTTTGAGCATCACTTTTTGCTTGCATTTGAAATGTGATCTATTTTATAGTGCACCTTTAAATATTTCTGGAAATGTTTTTGCACCTGCATCCCCGTTAACATTTAAATAAGACTGGCATCTTAATACAGTCTCAAAACATAAATCCTTCACCACAGGCACAAGAAGAAGATAGGTATGTGCATTACGGAACATTATTTGCAAAACAATTTTATTTTATTCCGTCCTTTATCTGAACATAAGTAAACATCAACATTTGTGTTTCCCTGAGTTGCTGATACTGCGATTGTATATACTGTTGCCCAAAATTGTTTCTGTCACATTGTTCATTTATTCATACATTCAGGGTGTATAGACTTCAGCATCTGGGATGCATGGAAAATTGAAAGCCCCAAGGGTGTTAAAAAGTAAATTCAATAAAACAAGGCACTGCATGTATCTATTCCAAAAAAATAATTCCCATAAACCCTTCCAGTAATTAAAGCGGCAGAATTGCCATATTCACATTGCTTTGGATATCAAGCAAACACCGTATAGCTTCATGTGTAGAGGAAACAGCATTTGTGATTTATATTAAGTGAATCTTCAGACATCAGAACAACTTTGTAGTCACGAGAGTTAAGGTGCATTGTAATTTTAAAAATTCACAGCTCAGGAATTGGTATTTTGATATCATGAAAGTTCTCCACATTCTGCAATAACTACTTTTTTGGTGGGACGACCAGTCTTGCTACCGAAGCCCTCTATTTTCTTCACTACGTCATAGCCATCCTTGATGCATCCAAACACTACATGTTTATTATCCAGCCTGTAGAAAGAGAAGCACAGCACAGACTCAGGGCCTGAGTTGGTAGGGTTCCTGTACTACTGCCATGGGAACAAGTACAAAAATATGGGGTGCCATTTGTCCCAAATACATTCTGTATACAACACTATCTCTAAGTACATAGAATGAATGTCTCTCATGGTATATAAGTATTTGTGACCATACACAGATAAAAAATATACAAAAGACTTATTTCTATTAAAGAATGAAAACAAAATCTGGTTAGTGCACAAAAGGATGTCAATATATTACAAACTCCATTCTGTACATTTTAACAAGCAATCTGTCTCACAAATGTATGTAACGGATACACTCATGTGCAAACTTACTTACAGATTGAATTATGTAAATAAAACGTGGACATAATATATAATAGTGTAAATAACTAGTGCATGTCAAGCTAGATTTGAATGACAAAATAGATATTTGTGACAGAAAGCAAAATTTTATAGTACAGGATTCATTCTTTCCACAAAATGAAAGTTTTGTTTCACAAAACAGATAAAATAACCATTCTGTGAAGCAACACTGTCAGTCACACTCCTGAACCAATAAGAACAGAGCTTATTGCCATATAACAAACAAGATGAGAAGTTGCCAGCTCTGCTCCACATGGCTGCTAGCAGGCCCGGACTGGCCATCAGTTAATTCGGGCAATTGCCCGTTGGGCCGCTGTCTGCGCAAAGTAAATGGATTGCCCGTTGGGCCGCTGTCTGTGCAAAGTAAATGGGCTGCACCATACCAAAATCTCCTCCCTCACCAAACGATCCCCTGTGCGAGGAAGATCACTTTCTTCTGTCTGAAGAGTCGTCCCAAGGGCCGTGCTTGTTTTCTTTTTTCTGTCCGGACTGCTCATCTTTAGCAGGGGGTTGGGGTTTAAGTGTGCAGTGGAGAGGAGCGAGTGGGAGAACTAACGTAATTTACGTCCCCTGTGTGCCCTCAGCTATGGGACAAATGACAGCCAATTGCAGGCAGGGAAAAAGGCACCTGTATACATACGATTGCTTTGTCCAGTACTGAACAGGCAGGATGGATGGCAGACGCTGGTGCTGCAGATTCATCCTCTTTCCCCCACCCCCACCCACTATCAGTGCAGAAAGAATGCTGGCCAAGTAAGGATACAAATCATTTTTATTACACTGCCTTGTGATTTTTAACCCTTTCCTTGTGCCATTTCTGGGGGAATTCATGGAATTCTCACTGTGTTCATCCTGCTTTTAGTTCTGGGGTATTATGCATGGAATTGCAACTGTGTCTTTTGGGTTTTAATAAGTTAAATTGCATCAGTGTCTTTTTTAAAAAAAAAATGTTTAGCTGTCTATATTCAATATTCCTCCCATAATGGGCATGGTCAGATGGTCACCTCACATTTCAGCAGGAACAGCCCCTAAGTTTGCTCATAGCCTGTACAGAGAGATCCCATAAAATTATGGCAGCATAGGTATTCCCTGTACTAAGCACAATTCAGCAGGAACAGCCCCTAACTTTGCTCATAGTCTGTACAGAGAGATCCCATAAAACTATGGCAGCATAGGTATTACCTGTACTAAGCACAATTCAACAGTAACAGCCCCTAAATTTGCTCGTTTGGTGCCGGTTATTCAGAATGCTCGAGACCTGGGGTTTTCTGGAAAACGGATCTTTCCAAAATTTAGATCATCATAGTCTACTAGAAAATCATGTAAACATTAAATAAACCCCATAATCTGATTTTGCCCCCAATAAAGACTAATTATATCTTTGTTTGGCTCAAGTATAAGGTTCTGTTTTATTATTACAGAGAAAATGAAATCAATTTTAAATATTTGGATTGTTTGATTATAAGAGTCTATGGGAGATGGCATTTCCATAATTTGGTGCTTTCTGGATAATGGGTTTCCAGATAACCAATCCCAAACCCAAAAAAGGTGGGCTGCTTTGATTTATTTTTCCAGGGCTGCTTTTTTCTCCCAGTCCGGCCCTGGCTGCTAGTAACCTGCTTGTGTGGCCATTTTGGTTAAGGGCATTCCTGCTGTTTTGCCATTGTCTTATGATTCACTCCTGTTCCTGTTTCCCTTTTCCTGCCTAAGCTGAGAGCAATAATGGGAGAGGCCACACCTACCAGCCATGTTGTAATAAATGTAGCAGAAGCAGGGGTGTAACTACAGAGGAAATAGACCCTGTGGGTGCAGGGTGGGTCAGGAGGTATATGGGCCCCATAAGGCAATAATTCATATACAAATTCAATAAATATTGGTAAAACAAGTCAACCACTAGACATTTTAGGAGCCTGAAAGACATCTCTGTCTGTGTCAGACATCTCATCTGCATTGTGATAAAAAACATGGCAACTGTAGTCATAAATGACCCCTAAAGTCTGTGTAGTACAATGTGTAGGCTTGGTGATTAGGGTTAGTGAAGGGCCAATAAATTTGCTGAGAACTACCACATTTCATCGCAAGCTAATTAATTTGCCGGCAAAAAATCTGCCCTCAAAAATTCCGCTGCATCAAAATTGTCGCTAGTAAAACTAACACACACATTAAAATTATTCAGACGCCCATTGACTTTAATGCATTTGGACCAAATATTTGCACGTAGTAGCTCGCATCAAATTGACACGGGTCAGAATTACTTTGACGCCAATTGCATTTTGCTAATTTTTGCTGTTTTTTAGAATTTCAAGGCACAGATTCGCCCATCACTAATTAGGGACATTGTATAATTAATACTGTCATATCTGAACTGCAGAGTTCCTTGCCCAGCAGCAATCCAGGTGCATGTCATACAATAATAGAATTAGAAAAACAGTATTTAACTTAGAGTCAGTTCAGAATCTTTCAACAAGACTGTGCTGCTGAACTCCATCCGCCAGTCGGTCATTCAGCTGTTTTACCAGATTAATCCATATGGGAAAACTTCACTCATGAGTAGTCTCTGCTCACTCATAAACTGTTACACTGCTTTTGACAAAGCTGCCATAGTGATGAAATGGAAACTGCCAAGAAACTGCTTATAATCCTACTAATACTATACAGACTGTGTGTGAGTCCCCATTGTCTGGAGTGGAGAGGTTGCCAAACAAGCAGATCTTGCCCCATTATGGCCACTGGGTGATGTTCGTCTGATCCGTTCGTGGGCCCTAGGGACCACTTGGTCTTTTGGCAGCTTTTATTGGCCAGTGTATGTCCACCTTTAGTCAGCCACTCCAGACATTGGGGATACAAACACAGTCTGTATAGTATGATGTGTGGGCCTTATACAGTGGTGTGAAAAACTATTTGCCCCCTTCCTGATTTCTTATTCTTTTGCATGTTTGTCACACTTAAATGTTTCTGCTCATCAAAAACCGTTAACTTTTAGTCAAAGATAACATAAATGAACACAAAATGCAGTTTTTAAATGAAGGTTTACGTTATTAAGGGAGAAAAAAAACTCCAAATCTACATGGGCCTGTGTGAAAAAGTGATTGCCCCCCTTGTTAAAAAATAACTTAACTGTGGTTTATCACACCTGAGTTCAATTTCAAAGGTTGTAAAGCCATTTCTAAAGCTTTGGGACTCCAGCGAACCACAGTGAGAGCCATTATCCACAAATGGCAAAAACATGGAACAGTGGTGAACCTTCCCAGGAGTGGCCGGCCAACCAAAATTACCCCAAGAGCGCAGAGACAACTCATCCGAGAGGCCACAAAAGACCCCAGGACAACATCTAAAGAACTGCAGGCCTCACTTGCCTCAATTAAGGTCAGTGTTCACGACTCCACCATAAGAAAGAGACTGGGCAAAAACGGCCTGCATGGCAGATTTCCAAGGCGCAAACCACTTTTAAGCAAAAAGAACATTAAGGCTCGTCTCAATTTTGCTAAAAAACATCTCAATGATTGCCAAGACTTTTGGGAAAATACCTTGTGGACCGACGAGACAAAAGTTGAACTTTTTGGAAGGTGCGTGTCCCGTTACATCTGGCGTAAAAGTAACAGCATTTCAGAAAAAGATCATACCAACAGTAAAATATGGTGGTGGTAGTGTGATGGTCTGGGGTTGTTTTGTGCTTCAGGACCTGGAAGACTTGCTGTGATAGATGGAACCATGAATTCTACGGTCTACCAAAAAATCCTGAAGGAGAATGTCCGGCCATCTGTTCGTCAACTCAAGCTGAAGCGATCTTGGGTGGTGCAGCAGGACAATGACCCAAAACACACCAGCAAATCCACCTCTGAATGGCTGAAGAAAAACAAAATGAAGACTTTGGAGTGGCCTAGTCAAAGTCCTGACCTGAATCCTATTGAGATGTTGTGGCATGACCTTAAAAAGGCGGTTCATGCTAGAAAACCCTCAAATAAAGCTGAATTACAACAATTCTGCAAAGATGAGTGGGCCAAAATTCCTCCAGAGCGCTGTAAAAGACTCGTTGCAAGTTATCGCAAACGCTTGATTGCAGTTATTGTTGCTAAGGGTGGCCCAACCAGTTATTAGGTTCAGGGGGCAATTACTTTTTCACACAGGTTTGGATTTCTTTTCTCCCTAAAAACCCTCATTTAAAAACTGCATTTTGTGTTTGTGTTATCTTTGACTAATAGTTAAATGTGTTTGATGATCAGAAACATTTTGTGTGACAAACATGCAAAAGAATAAGAAATCAGGAAGGGGGCAAATAGTTTTTCACACCACTGTAAGCAGTTTCTTAGTCACATAGTAAGCTGTAGTTTAACTACTACATAACTTCCATTTCATCACTATGGCAGCTTTGTCAAAAGCAGTGTAACAGTTTGTGAGTGAGCAGAGACTACCCATGTGTGAATGTTTCTCATTGGATTAATCTGGTATATGTGGCTCAGTAAAGCAGCTGAGTGACCCACTGGCGGATGGAGTTCAGCAGCTCAGTCTTGTTGCAAAAATTACAAAAACTCACACAAAGGAAAATACTATATATGTATTATGAGAGGCTGCTTATAAGACCTACACATCATACTATACAGAATGTGTGCACATGATCAGTCCCACATCTGTTTCTAAAACTATTATGCAGTAGTTGAACTACAGCTAACTAGAGACGTCTCATGAGACCCACTCATTATACTATACAGAATATGTGGCATATTTCCAGTCTACGGTTGCCGCCTTTTTTTTTTTTTTAGCAAAAATGGACATGGGGTGGGCTAGTGATGTAGGGGGCAGTGCAGCGATTGTCATTTACTTCAGTGTCCTGTTTGGATTTCCTAATTTGGAAATCCGGACTTTTCGACCGGGCAGCCTTCCAAAAACCCGGATGTCCGTGTGAAATCTAGACAGGTGGCAACCATAGATCAATCCCATGTCTCTGGCTAAACCTATTATGTAGTAGTTGAACTATAGCTAAGCACATTATTAAGAGACTGTTAAAAGCTAACAGGTGCAAGATTACAGCTAGGAGGAGACATTGGAATCCAACAATCATATACAAAGCTTATTACTGACTCTGAGGGGCAGATTGATCAAGGGTCGAGGTGAATTTTCAAATGAAAAAAATTCGAGTTTTGAGCTATTTTTGTGTACTTCGGCTAGGGAATAGTCCAAATTCGATTTGAATTTGAAAAAAATTTGAAAATTCAATTATCGCAATTTATTCTGTACTGTCTCTTTAAAAATTTGACTTCGACCATTTGCCATCTAAAACCTGCCAAATTGATGTTTTGGCCTATGGAGGACCTCCGAGAACCTATTTGGAGTCAATTGGTGGACTTTGAAAAATCAAAGTTTTTTTTAGGAAAAACTTTGAATCGAATTCAGGGCCGGGCCCCATGCTGCCCCAGGCAGCATGCCAGCCCCCTTCGCCCCCTCTAAACCAGTGCATGCACGGCAGCGTGCACACACATACAGGAGCGCTCACGTACCGGAGCGCGCATGCGCACTGACAGGCTGTGTCAGGCCGCGCACACCACCCTTTCTTCACCTAGGCGCGCTTGCAATGCGCATAACACAGGATTCTTCAGGCCGGAATGGGGTTGGCAGCAGTTAGAGGTACGTGCCGGGCGCCCTCCAAGCTTTGCGCCCTGGGCACGTGCCTACTCTGCCTACCCCTAGTTGTGGCTCTGATCGAATTAGATCGAATGCCTTATTCATTTGATTCATACAGTTCAAATTCGCTCGAATACGGACCTATTCAATTGAAAACGGACCTATTCGGCCAAAAAAAAGGACTTCATTTCGGTTGGTCTTTTTGAATTTCGAAGTTTTTCAAAATTCGACCCTTGATAAATATGCCCCTGAGAGTTTGTCAGATGTTATTGAAGGGATATTAGGCCTGTGATGGGTTAGGCTGCAAGATATAATTGTGATAAACTGGCTGGTAATGGATTAAATGATTCTGCTGTGTTAGTTCAGGCAAAACAGCCAGACAAGCACAGGAACTTCTGGTCCATTTATTACAACATGGCAGGTAGGTGTGGCCTGTCCCATTATTTCTCAGCTTAGACAGGAAGAGGGAAACAGGAACAGGAATGAATCACAAGACAATGGCAAAACAGCAGGAATGCCTTTAAAGGGATCCTGTCATTGAAAAACATGTTTTTTTCAAAACGCATCAGTTAATAATGCAGAATTTTGCACTGAAATCCATTTCTCAAAAGAGCAAACAGATTTTTTTATATTCAATTTTGAAATCTGACACGGGACTAGACATTTTGCCAATTTCCCCGCTGCCCCTGGTCATGTGACTTGTGCCTGCACTTTAGGAGAGAATTGCTTTCTGGCAGGCTGCTGTTTTTCCTTCTCAATGTCACTGAATGTGTCTCAGTGAGACATGGGTTTTACTATGGAGTGTTGTTCTTAGATCTACCAGGCAGCTGTTATCTTGTGTTAGGGAGCTGCTATCTGGTTACCTTCCCATTGTTCTTTTGTTTGGCTGCTGGGGGGGAAAAGGGAGGGGGGTGATATCACTCCAACTTGCAGTACAGCAGTAAAGAGTGATTGAAGTTTATTAGAGCACAAGTCACATGACTTGGGGCAGCTGGGAAATTGACAATATGTCTAGCCCCATGTCAGATTTCAAAACTGAAAATAAAAAAAAAAAATCTGTTTTCTCTTTTGAGAAATGGATTTCAGTGCAGAATTCTGCTGGAGCAGCACTATTAACTGATTCATTTTGAAAAAATTTTTTTTCCCATGACAGTATCCCTTTAACCAAAATGGCCACACAAGCAGGTTACTACAATAATAACTATATCACCTCAAATAATTATATTTATGTTTTGCATACTTTTCTTTCTCTACAATCATTATAAGTGCAGCATTATATTTCTCAGCCATTTGTAAGAATTTCCAATTATGAACCTGTATTGTTTAACAGCAGCCCTTTTAGGAAATGTTTGTTCATGTTTATTACTATGCAGCAGAGGGGACATTAAAGGGCGCTCTTCATCGCATGCCAGATACTATGCCTTAGGGATGATGCAGCCATGTGGAGCAGAGCTGGCAACTTCTCATCTTGTTTGTTATATGGCAATAAGCTTTGTTCTTATTGGTTCAGGAATGTGACTGACAGTGTTGCTTCACGGAATGGTAATTTTATCTGTTTTGTGAAACAAAACTTTCATTTTGTGGAAAGAATGAATCCTGTACTAAAAGTCTTGCTTTCTGTCACAAATATCTATTTTGTCATTCAAATCTAGCTTGTCATGCATGCACTAGTTGCTTACACTATTATATACTATGTCCAAGTTTTTTTTTTACATAATTCATTCTGTAAGTAACTTTGCACATAAGTGCGTCCATTACATTTGTGCGACAGATTGCTTGTTAAATGTACAGAATGGAGTTTGTGATAGAAAGACATCCTTTTGTGCACTAACTAGATTTTGTTCTCATTCTTTAATAGAAATAAGCCTTTTGTATATTTGTTTATCTGTGTATGGTCGCAAATACTTATATACCATGAGAGACATTAATTCTGTGTATTAGGGATAGTTTTGTATACAGAATGTATTTGGGACAAACGGCACCCCATACAAAAACACTAGAGACTGCATCTGCAAAACTGCAAGTCTGAACGGACACCCAAATTCTGACCACCACCTGCTCCCTCTGAATGCAGCGTTAATGAAGGCCACCAAGGCTGTAATCACAGTAAGCTTTTTACCCCCAATTCTAGAAAAGCTGTGTGCAACAGGTAGGGGCAATGTGCAAATTCTGCCTTCACACTTTTCAGTGTTTATTATTTTTTTATGAGTAAATGTAATGCCAATATAATGGGGGGACGACGACACTATGTAAGGCAAACATTTTTACCCCAATTCTAGATAGGCATATTTAGCTGTCCTGCAAAAGATAAAACAAAGAAAAAACCCACACAACACAATGTGATGGTATGTAATGTTTAACAACTACTTTGGCTAATGCATTTTAAACACTACTTACCACTCTGTTTCCACTGTACAGACAAAGAACTGAGATCCATTGGTATTTGGTCCTGCATTGGCCATTGAAAGAATACCTACAGAAAACCAATAAGAAATTTTAATGGTATTATTAAAGGGGTGGTTCACCTTGAAGTTAACTTTTAATATGTTATAGAATGGCTAATTCTAAGCAACATTTCAATTGGTCTTCATTATTTATAGTTTTTTTAATTATTTGCCTTCTTCTTCTGAATCTTTCAAATTGGGGTCACTGAGCCCATATAAAAAACAAATTCTCTGTAAGGCTACAAATGTATTGTTATTGCTACTTTTTATCACTCATCTTTCTATTCAGGCCCTCTCCTATTCATATTCAAGTCTCTTATTCAAATCAGTGCATGGTTAATAGGGTAATTTGGACATAGGGTAACCTGGACATAGCAATCTGGAGAGCTGCTGAATAAAAAGCTAAATAACTCAAAACACCACAAAGAATAAAAATTAAAACTTGCAAATTGTCTCAGAATATTACTCCCTTCATTATACTTAAACTTAACTCAAAGGTCAACATCCCCTTTAAGACATTTATCATTAATTATTAGGGATGTACGAATCCACTATTTTGGATTAGGCCGAACCCCCGAATCCTTCGTGAAAGATTCAGCCAAATAACGAATCCGGATTTGCATATGCAAATTAGGACTAGGAAGGGAAAACCATTGTTAACTTCCTTGTTTTGTGCCAAAAAGTCGCAAGATTTCCCTCTCGCCCCTAATTTGCATATGCAAATAAGGATTTGGATTCGGTTCGGCCAGGCAGAAGGATTCGGCCGAATCCTGCTGAAAAAAGCCGAATCCTGAACCGAATCCTGGATTCGGTGCATCCCTATTTATATTTAAGGTGTAACGTCACAGGACAAGCATGAATCATATAAAGTATGTGTAATCAGGGCCGCTCCTGCCATGAAGCAAGGTAAGAACCTTGCCTCAGGTAGCAGGGAGTGGCCAGTTACCAGGGGTGGCAAAAAGCCACCTCTGGTAATTAAATAGAGCTCATTGCACTAGCGATGCAGTACCTCCTGGACCCACTCCGACGTTAAAAATATGCAGAATGTTGGGGGGGGGGCAGGTGGCAGCAGCCCCTGAAACACTGCTGTGTGCTGTGTGTAAGTATTGAGTATGCCTATATCACCAACACATAAAAAAAATTTGTATAACAAAAGTCATTTGCAAATTAAACATGGAACCCATATTGTTTTTTTCATTAAAGCATCCATACCTGTTATAAATGTGGTTAAATATCTGAGCCGTCAATCAAATATTACATGCCCTGGGGCAGTCAATTTACTTTCCATTCAGCACTTCCTAGATGTCACTGCTCTCCCCACATTCCCCCTCCCACTCTAGAATTGTGAAGGGCAATGTGTATGGGCATTAGGTTCCCCATTCAGGCACATACACAAGATTTTGGGGTAATATACAACTAATCTTAATTACAGTGTCCACAAAATGGCGCCTGCGTGCTGCGATTGTGTAATTCCAAGACTGAAGGAAACACAATTTAAAAAATAAATATAGCTTAAGCAAGTTTTATTTTGCTCAACTAACATGATAAAAAATAATTTGGAATTATTTCTTAGGTTGGCAGGTCCCCTTTAACTACCCTACAAAGTAATAATTTTTATTAAGATTATTATTAAGTGCAAGTATTTTTGGAGTAATGGAAACAGATACTGTGTCAACACAAATAGTCTGGTTCTCGCATTGTCATGCACTTATACCAGTGTCTGTTACAAAAGCTTGTTAACTGAATTAATAGTAACATATTTATAAAGCACGAAAATAATGCACAGCTCTGTAAAATATACACAAAACATACTGATTACATAAAAAAATGCAGGCAACAAGTTAGGCCCTGAATTAAAACAAATGGTACTGTAAATAATTTCAGAATACATTATCAATGTATTAATAGAATGTATTGAATATACATACATATAATCGATTAGTGCTGTGTTTACAATAGTTATACTTTGGTGCCATAAGCAACATTTATAGCAGAAAATATCTAAATTGCAGCCAAAAAAACACCACTAAAATTAACACTGACCATGAAAACATGTGTACCATGGGCGTTATGGGCTATGTAAATTTTTATGCTTAAAAATTTACAACATAAATGAGTGACGATTTATGAGCAATTTTAATGTACTTAAATACAGCTATTGTAAAACTGCTAAAAGAAAATACTGGTAAATAACTATGAAACTAATATCGGTAATATCATGTGTAACCAGGTTTTAAAAAGAGTGCCAAAGAAAACATAATTCCAAGCAACTTTGCAATATACATTCATTACACATTTTCTATGGTTTTAAAGTTATTTGTACATGTATATCTATTAAAATCTGTGTTTGTCTTTCTCTTTCTATTCTCTGCCCTGGTGGTGGAGACTGTTGAAACAGACCTGTTTTGCTGGTGAACTTTTGCAACATTGTTTAAAAAGTAACAACCCGGGATTTAGGGAAATTATAGTTACATAGATAAATCGGGTTGAAAAAAAGACAGAGTCCATCAACCCCTCCAAATGAAACCCCAGCATCCATACACACACCCCTCCGTACTTTCACATATACCCATATCTATACTAACTATAGACTTTAGAATCACAATAGCCTTTGATATTATGCCTGTCCAAATAATTCATCGAAGCCATTCTTAAAGGCATTAACTGAATCAGCCATCACATCACCCGGCAGTGCATTACACAACCTCACTGTCCTGACTGTGAAGAACCACCTACGTTGCTTCAAATGAAATTACTTCTTCTAGTCTAAAGAGGTGGCCTCTGGTACAGTGATCCACTTTACGGGTATATAGGTCCCCTGCTATTTGTCTATAATGTCCTCTAATGTACTTGTAATGCTTTCAATAGCAATTGTTTCTACAAATAACTTTAAAAGCACTGAATCATTTTAATCAATGTTTATTGAAAATTTGCTTAGAACTATGTTTTCTTTTATTAGGCAAATTTTTTTTTGGGGTTTTATTTGCCCTTTAAAATTCAGCACTGTTATTTATGAATGCTGTATGGTAAAAAAAAAAAATGGATCGCATCTTAAAATACAACTGTGTATACTCACCCCAATAAAGTTAAGTATAGTCATCAGCTTAAAACTGTGCTTTAATACAAATGTTATAAAGGTTCTACAAACTCTGTCACAATGTCTCCTTTAATATAAATTACAAATTAAGTTTTAAGCTTAGCTCTTACATATTTAGATAACATGGAGGAAAACTGACCTGGTCCAGTGTGTTTTAGAATAAAATTTTCATCTGGGAAACGGCTGCCATAAATAGATTTACCTCCTGTGCCATTGTGATTGGTAAAATCACCACCCTATTGTAGAAACAAAAACAAATTGTATTCTTTTTTTTTAATAACTATTTTAGTGGTCCAGAAGAAGACCTGGTGTGACAATGCTAGTCCACAACTATATAGTCCCAATAATTTGTTGAACAGCTAAAAATAAAATAGCTGATGTTGCAGTTTATTAGCAGCACTGAACAATTGAATACTACAATTATTTTTCAAGCTACAAGTCATTTCAGCACAGAAAGTTCAATTCTAAAGTGGCTGTACAGATTAAAAAAAAAAAAAGGGTTTATACACATACCTGGCACATAAAATTTGGAATGATTCGGTGAAATGTAGATCCCTTATATCCAAAGCCTTTCTCGCCTGTACAAAGGGCTCTAAAATTATCTGCATGAGGATAGAAAAGGGTGATCCTTTTAGAGCTATTCAATATCTTTCCTTCTTTAATGGTAATAATGAATTTATCACAAATAGGAAAGGCAATAAAAATGCATCAAAGCAATGATTAAATACATACTCAAAGCATTTTAGGAACCAAAAGGGTAATGCCACACCAGGATGTTTTTCTGCCTGCATATAACCACAGACAAAGAAAAAAGTCTGGTGTGTTCCCTACCACTCTGCGTTTCTTTTCCTTATTAGAGATTCTACTTTTGTGTATGCACCCAGGCATCATTTCCTGTAGTGCTGGAACATTCACATACAAAAAAAAAAGTATACAAACACTGGCAATTTTCTACAAAGTGACTTTGGTCTCAGGCTCTGGATTGAAAAACAGAGTAAGGAGACAACTACAGTTTAGGCCCATAATTCTTTGGACAGAGACAACTTTTTACTAATGTTGGTTCTGTAAATTCCCACAATGAATTTTAAATGAAACAACTCGATGCAGTTTAACTGCAGACTTTCAGCTTTAATTCAGTGGGTTGAACAAAAAGATTGCATAAAAATGTGAGGAACTAAAGCCTGTTTTTAACACAATCACTTAATTTCAGGGGCTCAAAATCGTGACAAATTAAAAAACTGAAAATAAAATGTTCATTTCTAATACTTGGTTGAAACCCCTTTGCTGGCAATGACAGCCTGAAGTCTTGAACTCATGGACATCACCAGATTCTGGGTTTCCTTCTTTTTAATGCTCTGCCAGGCATTTACCGCAGCGGCTTTCAGTTGCTGTTTGTTTGTGGGCCTTTCTGTCCTAAGTTTAGTCTTCAACAAGTGAAATGCATGCTCAACTGGGTTCAGATCAGATGACTGACTTGGCCATTCAAGAATATTCCACTCCTTTGCTTTAATGAACTCCTGGGTTGCTTTGGCTGTATGTTTTGGGTCATTGTCCATCTGTATTATGACACAGCTCTCAATCAATTTGGCTGCATTTAGCTGGATTTGAGCAGACAGTAGGTCTCTGAAAACCTCAGAATTCATTCGGCTGCTTCTGTCCTGCGTCACATCATCGATAAACACTAGTGCCAATGGCAGCTACACACCCCCAAGCCATCACACTGCCTCCGCCATGTTTTATAGAGATGTGGTATGCTTTGGATCATGAACTGTTCTGCGCCTTCTCCATACTTTTTTCTTGCCATCATTCTGTAAGAGGTTGATTTTGGTTTCATCTGTCCAAAGAATGTTTTTTCCAGAACTGTACTGGCTTTTGTAATGTTTTTTTTTAGCAAAGTTCAATCTAGCCTTTCTATTCTTGATGCTTATGAGTGGCTTGCACCTTGCAGTGCACCCTCTGTATTTACTTTCATGCAGTCTTTTCTTTATGGTAGACTTGGATATCGATACGATCGATATCTCCTGGAGAGTGTTATTCACTTGTTTGGCTGTTATGAAGGGGTTTTTTCTTCACCATGGAAATGATTCTGCGATCATCCACCACTGTTGTCTTCTGTGGACATCCAGGTCTTTTTGCGTTGCCGAGTTCACCAGTGCTTTCTTAGGATGTACCACACTGTTGATTCTGTCAATCCTAATATTGTAGCAATTTCTCTGATAGGTTTTTCGGTTTGTGCAGCTTAAAGGAAAACTATACCCCCCAAACAATGTAGGTCTCTATTAAAAGATACTGAGTAAAACAACTCATGTGTAAAACCCTGCTTCATGTAAATAAACCATTATCATAATAATATACTTTTTTAGTAGTATGTGCCATTGGGTAATCATAAATAGAAAATTGCCATTTTAAAAAATAAGGGCCGCCCCCTGAGATCGTAAGATTCACTGTGCACACATACAAACCACATGTAAGGTCACATGAGCCAATTAACAGACAGAGTTCTGCCTTTTGCTTCCTCACTTCTTCCTGTTACAGTTAGAGTTGTAGTATTTCTGGTCAGGTGATCTCTAAGGCAGCACAGATAGAGTCACGAAATGGTGGATCAAGGCAAGAGATGTAAAAGGGCAAGATTTATGTAAATATATATTCCAGTTTGGTAAGATTCTTTAATATGTCATTCAATTTGATATAAACTGTCTGTTGCTTAAGTATTCATTTTGGGGGTATAGTTTTCCTTTAAGGATGGCTTGTTTCACCTGCATGGAGAACTCATTTGACCGCATGTTTTCTTTTCACAGCAAAATCTTCCACATACAAGCACAAATGTTTCTAATATAGTTAGTTAGCCAAATATGTAATACATAAAGGCTGGAGTGAACAGATGTCTAATAAAACAGCCAGAATCCAACTTCCTGCTTTTCAGCTCTATAACTCTGAGCTAGTCAGCGACTTGAAGGGGGGGCCACATGGTACATTTCTGTTCAGTGAGTTTGTAATTGATCCTCAGCATTCAGCTCAGATTCAAAAGCAACAGTTATGACCCATGTGGCCCCCCCTCAAATCACTTTATACATTACATTTTTGGCTAACTATATTAGAAACATTTTTTATTTTGCACAGCCTATCTATTTACCCAGTTTTTATTTTTACACTGAACAATTCCTTTAATTGATAATGACATAACGAAGGAATTGCCCACACCTGCCCATGAAATAGCCTTTGAGTCAATGGACCAATTACTTTTGAGCCCCTGAAATGAAGTGATTGTGTTAAAAAAAGGCATTTTTTATGCAATTTTTTTGTTCAACCCACTGAATTAAAGCTGAAAGTCTGCAGTTCAACTGCATCTGAGTTGTTTCATTTAAAATTCATTGTGGCAATGTACATAACCAGAATTAGAAAAAAGTTGTCTCTGTCCAAATATTTATGGGCCTAACTGTATATTTTGGACATAAGATTACAAGGTTTGTATATGTTCCTTTTATCGTGTTCTGTGTTAAGTGTAAACTTTATTTGTATAATTGCTCACACTGTAAATTCACTTGCTTATCACAAGACGTGTTAGGTCTGAAACACTGTGGTAATGTGAGTTGGATTTTGGAGAGCAGCAGCGCTTTTGAATATACAAGTGCTCAATGGGCTTATACTTTATTAAGAGACACTATAGGAAATTAGTTTGTTCCCTTCTTCATGGGCTTATGCAACTTTTTTAAAATAAGCCCAACTGAATGAGCTTATGTAAAAAATTATGCATTTTCTTCCTTTCCAAACCAGAAATGCAGAGAATATAAACAGATATACCGTATACTGCATTTAATAGATGTACATTAATTTATGCATACTGAAAAGTTGCCAACAATTAAATTTTCTTTCATTATGCAAAAACAGTTTTTGGCTGGATTTTCCCCTTTAAATAAACTCATTCTACAGCACACAGATTTCATGGCTGTGTGCTTAATTATGCACCTGGGTTAGCAATGGGTATTGTCAAGTCCCTGAATAAATAGGGTTGTCCAGATATTTTATACATGTTATGGACAAAAGCATTATATTGTGCTAGTTTTAGATCAATACTTAAATTACATGATTAGATGCACCCAATGAATTCTAGGAAGTTTAAAGCAACAGAATTTAAAAAAAACAAAAAACTTCTGGATTGAAAAACATTTGTACTGCTGAATAATTATCCCATACCACAATGTGGTATTGTGGGTGATGGATCTGTAGTCGGCATTGCCAGAAAAAACAAAGAGGTTATAGGCAAATGGATCACAGAACCAAGCTCAGCACCCTAGAAGCCATTGTTTTATGCTTAGAACTTTGCCACATTGAGCTGGTGACTAGTGATCCTATAGTATGGAATGCCACAACCCTACCGGTCAGATGAACAGGTCTGTGAGCTTGGGTGACTGAAACTCACATATTTGCAAACCACAATCTAAACACATTTACAATTTCGTTCTTGTATACAATGGAATGGCACAATGTCATTGATCAGTCATGTGATATGCCCATGTGATGTAAACATATGCCAGATTTCAGCTCAGCATCTCCATCATTTTGTTGCAACTTACCAGTAGTTTTTGGCACCACATCAGCTCGCAACTAGAAAAAAAAGAAAAAATACTGAAGAACATCTGATACAGAGGAATAGCAACAGTAGCAGAGACTGAACTAGGGGTAGGCAAGAAGAGACAACTTCACAAATATTTTAACGTTCCATTTACAGCTTGAAAACGGTTTCTAAAATCAGAACTGCAAGCTAAGACATCCCTGTTTCCAAATAAGGGAAATAATTCTGAGACTAACATTAGTATTGCTGCCTCCAACCAAATGGCTCATCAAGGCATTGATACATGCATATCTTGTGAGTATGTTCTTACAAGTGCCTACCTTGTGTACATCAAAACAACACAGTTGGTTTCAGCCCTAGATAAAAACCCATCATGGTATAAATAACCTTCAGCTCTAGTGAGAGAAATAAATCTGAAGCAATAGGTTCTTTTAAAAAAAAAAACTTTCCAGGTCACAGATCAGAAGCATTGACTCTTGATGTGATGAAGGTGGTTTAATTGAGCTGGTAGTTAAATATAGTTAATGAATTTTGGCAGCTTCAATCAAATATGCCCCAAATGCAACTATAAGGCAATGAAATAAGCACACATCACATTTATCTCATTACAAGTATGGGACTGGTTATCCAGAATTCTTGGGACCTGGTGTTTTTAGGATAAGGGGACATTCCTTAACTTGGATCTCAGTGCCTTACATCTACTAAAATGTAATTTACACATTAAAGGAAAAGGAAAAGCATGTTATACTTGGGGATATTTACTTATCTGAAACCCCAGGCCAGTGCTCCTATCAGCAGAAAACCGCACCAGCCGTGGTGTGTATAACACTAAATGCTTACGTTTATGATTATTTGACATAATAAATATTTTACTGCCGGGTGGAAGATTGCCTTTTTGAGTGCCTGCTCTACAAATGTTTGGTTTATTCCAGTGAGCAACACTTCGACCATAGAATTGGCTACTTCGAAACGATTTGAATTAAAAATCGTTCGACTATTCGACCATTCGATAGTCAAAGTACTGTCTATTTAAAAAAAACTTCGGCCCCCTACTTCGCCATCTAAAACCTACCGAACCTCAATGTTAGCCTATAGGGAAGGTCCCTATAGGCTTTGCAAGCTTTTTTTGTTTTTTTTGGTTTAAGAAAAATCGTTAGATCGATGGATTAAAATCCATCGAATCGAACGACTCGAAGAATTTAATCGTTCGATCGAACGAATTGCGGTAAATCCTTCGACTTCGTTGTCGAAGGCTTTACCTTCAGCAGTCGAATATCGAGGGTTAATTAACCCTCGATATTCGACCATATGTAAATCTGCCCGTGTGTTTGCTTCAGAAGACTACTATAGTTTATATAAACAAGCTGATGTGTAGCCATGAGGGCAGCCATTCAACCTGCTGGAAAAGAGGAGAAAAGGTACAGGTTACATAGCAGATAACAGATAAAACACCATTGTATTGGACAGAACTTATCTGTTATGTGCTATGTAACCTGTGCCTTTTCTCCCCCCCCCCCCATCAGATTGAATGGCCGCCCCCTTGGCTACACAGCAGCCTGTTTATATAAACTATAGTAGTTTTTCTGAAGCAAACACACAGCTTTTACCAGTGCATGCTAACAGTATATTATATGTTAATTACTAACATAAATACAAATTTTTTGGTGATACGGTTTCTAGTGTAATTTCCATGTTGATTGAAAGGAGTTAAGTAAATAACATACAAGCCATTTTATCACTGCCAAAGTTCAAAAATATAAAGCATATCCTTTGGTAATTGTAAAACAAAATCAAAGTTAAAGGGATCCTGTCATTGGAAAACATGTTTTTTTCAAAACGCATCAGTTAATAGTGATACTCCATCAGAATTCTGCACTGAAATCCATTTCTCAAAAGAGCAAACAGATTTTTTTATATTAAATTTTGAAATCTGACATGGGGCTAGACATTTTGTCAATTTCCCAGCTGCCCCTGGTCATGTGACTTGTACCTTCACTTTAGGAGAAAAATGCTTTCTGGCAGGCTGCTGTTTTTCCTTCTCAATGTAACTGAATGTGTCTCAGTGGGACATGGGTTTTTAGTATTGCGTGCTGTTCTTAGATCTACCAGGCAGCTGTTATCTTGTGTTAGGAAGCTGCTATCTGGTTACCTTCCTATTGTTTTTTTTTTTTTGGCTGCTGGGGGGGAAAGAGACTGGGTGATATCACTCCAACTTGCAGTACAGCAGTAAAGAGTGATTGAAGTTTATCAGAGCACAATTCACATGACTTGGGGCAGCTGGGAAATTGACAATACGTCAAGCCCCATGTCAGATTTCAAAATTGAATATAAAAAAAATCTGTTTGCTCTTTTGAGAAATGGATTTCAGTGCAGAATTCTGCTGGAGCAGCACTTTTAACTGATTCATTTTGAGAAAATTTTTTTTCCCATGACAGTATCCCTTTTTTTTTTTTTTAAATTCGGGTAGTTTATTGAAAGAATAAGGTACGCAGTTTACAATGTAAAGACAGTATCCCTTTAAACTACATAAACCAAACACAATTGGAAAACCTAAAAACAACTTGTATGTTAATTGAACGTGGCATATAGCTGTAGAATATTTGTTAAATACAATCCAAAATTAACTAAAGTATTGTTCTTAGAAAAAGAATTGCTCCTGCCATATCCTCCTTCATAGAAGCGGATTATGTTCAGTGCTTGTATTTAAAGTTTTTAGTAGTCAGAACATTTCTGGCTACTCCAGATATACAAAATTGCTTCTGACTGACTACATAGCTCCGTGTATATGTACCTTGAAGTATTTTATAAAGGTCTATCAAATGAATGATGGGCAAAGGTAATGATATAATACAGGAGCAGGCAGTGTTTCACAGGCCATAAAATATATCCCATGTCACCAAACAAGTCAAGGACAATAGGACAGAACAAATGACTCAGTCATGAAGCCTGCTGGCAGAAACTCCCATGTTACACCTTCACTAATGAAGGAAGCACACAAGGTAAATTTTTCAGGTAGAATTAATCAAATTTACCACCATTAAACCAGACTACAAATACTAAGGAAAGCAAAAAAAGATAGCCAAAACAGTTATCATTTGTGCACTGTACTTTCTTAATGTAATCTATTCCAAAACGAGAGCAAAAAATATTTTACCAAAAAATCCTATGTACAGCGCTTTACATTATAGCTTTTTCCTCTTTTATGTTTACCATAAATCATTATTATATAAATGTCACAAACATCAAAGATCATGCATCATTCACATCAGTTCCAGTGGAGCTTACAATCTATGTCCATATCACATTTACACACTTTGGACAGCTTTATTAGGAGACAATTAGTCTTCCAATATGTTTTTGTGGAAAAATCAAGAGGAAACCCCTTGCAGAAACAAGAAGATTTAAAAACTCCCTGCAGATAGTACTTTAGCAGGAATTATAACTAGGACCCGAACATTCACAATATATGGAAAGGTTTTTATATATAACAAGCAAGTTACATCAAATTCTCCAACAAAATTACAGAAACTATTCTCTGTAGTGTTGCACCCTGGCCATGTACTAGAATACTAGTCACAATTCATCTCAGGAGTAAAATTCTGCCTCCACAAACTATTCTACCACGATCCGACGCACTGCGCAAAAACGCAGGCGGTAATAAGGCAAGTAATGCTATTGTCGGATCGTGTCGCATTGCACAGCACGTCGGATTGTGGTGGAATCGTCCGTGGAGTCCTGTCCTTATACTCTACTGCAAATGTGCACAGCCCAACCACAAGTGATCCCAGGTAAGCAAGAAGATGGCGGTGCTCACTGGAATAGTGACTGGTTCAGGGACTGAGTTAAACCATTATAATCACTTTACAAGGTTTCTTAAGAACATCCCTAGTAATTTATACTTTTCTACTGCCTCCAGTTAACTTAAATGGGAAATGCCTGGAAGTTCAGTTACGAGTGCTTTAAAAAACATTTTCAGACAGGAAAGCAGTTACAAATGCACTTCTACACATTTCTCATTTAGGTCAATAAGATCTATATAGATGGAGTTTCTCCACCTGCAAAAACAGAATGATAGCAGAGAATCCACTACTTGTGCCTGAGACGTAAAGCTAATTTGACCCAAATCTAAAGGTATACTGTCATTTTAGTTATTTTTACAGCACTCGTCTTCCTTACGCTTTATAACAGGTCTGACCAATAAAACGTTTTTTGGTGTATTTGCACAAGTGGCAGTGTAACTTTGCACTTAAAACGGAGCGACTGCTTCAAAAACTTTAGTATGGATTAAGATAATTTTGTTATGGGCTTCAATCCATTCAGTGGTCGATATGCAATGCTCACATTTGCATAATCTGAATAAAGTAGCGTCTGATGTTACTAGTTACTATAATAGAATAATACAGAGATTATGGGATAATCTACAGACTACCAGTTCCCTCCTCACAGGAAGCCAGAAGCCATTCAGCAGCAGAAGAAACAAGGTCACCTTCCCTAAGCAGCCCAGGCACAAGTGTTGTGTGGGACACTTCACAATAGACAACACACACAAAGAAATATGTATGTACGGGACCACTTGTAAAAAATTGAATGGAATCTATGCCTGAAATCCTGCCACCCCCGTGTCCCAATACATAATAGTACATGCTGCAGTAAATCTGAGTAAGCAAGTTCACAAACTGAGGAAATACACGGGCCGGCACTAGATACTGTACATGAATGACAAATCTATAGATATGCAGAACATCATCACCGGCTCCTAATATTATGCTCACTATCTGCGTATACGGATGATTTTTGGTTAAACGAAAGTATTGACCGAACGTATAAACGTCAGAGAAACACGTGAATAAAATTCCCTCAATCAGATTCCATGCACACCGTCATTTCAATACTTAATTTCTACCGAGATTCATTTACCACATGGACCCATCGCAATCCCCCAAATCTTTAGCTAGCCGCTGGAATTATGAGGGGCCAAACAGGACTCGGCCCATTAAAACAGCAGCGAATGGAAGAGAGGCAAGTCAACACTAATATATATCAGCTTCTCGCGTTTGTCCATATCATTAATAATCAAGAATGTGACTGCGGCTATTACTTAGTGGCCTCACCTCGAAAGTAACACGACCCAATGGCTGGTTGTCTGCCACCAAATCCATATATACCATCGGGTTTTTGGTATGAGATCCAGACCAACCACTGTTCGCTCTGGAAGCGACAAAATAGCTGGGACCGGTGACGATCCGGCAACATCGTAAGACGACTCGACTTGCAGCTGACAGCATGGTGTAGACAGTATGAACCCATAATGCTCAGCTACCAGACATATATAAGACACGCACGGCAGCCCCAGTGGCTAGACAGGGTAATGCAAGGGGGAGGAGCAGAGAGTGACACGCGAGATAGACTGCTTACTCTTCAAGTTGAACGTGTATGATGCAACCACGTTTTTACTGGGAGTCTGACAGACATGACAACTGGTGTTAAAAAACAAAATGGAAACTGAAGTTAAGTGCACAACCGTACATGGCGAAAAAGCCAGAATAACAAAGTAACATAGTAAGTTAGGTTGAAAAAAGACACACGTCCATCAAGTTCAACCTTTTAACTTTTTTTTTTCTTTAACCTGTCTAACCTCCAGTTAATAATAGTAAAGTAGAGACCGTCCCCTGCTCCTCATTTCTCTGCCATTTTAACAAAACTGCAGGAAAGCCACAGTTTGGAATTCATTGGCCCTAGTAGTACTAATGTTTCACCAGGGGAGGTAGGCTCACTGGCTAGGGCCCAATTACAGTCAACTTTGCTCGTAGTCATTGAGCAAAAACTTGTATCCAAAACTGCTCTTTGCATTCTGTATAGTTGCTCTTGGTGGCGGTGCTACAAGTTACCTCCCAACTGTCTTTTAGAGGGACAGTCTAAAAACGGATGTCTGTATATGTATCGTCCACAACTTTTTCTATTAAATAACATTACTATTGGTGACAAGAACTTTTCTCTGCTGGGCATGTGCACAGCTACACCTGACAAGTGGGAAAGGTAAGAAACAAAGTGGGACAGGCACTGCAAGATTTCAGGCAGGTTAATGTTTCCTAAAATAAGCAATGTACAAGGTTAAAGAATAACAATTGCATTTATAGGGAGTGATAAAATTGTGAATCAGGATTTCTTGGTGGGCTTATCATTTGGGGCACTGTCTGGGTCATTCAGTGGAATATGTCATCTGTGCAGCACTATATAGGGGTAGGGTTCTACAAAGTCATTATACTTTTATATAAAACATGTAACACAAATTATACTTGAAATAAAACTGTTTTCTATTATAAAAATGGGCTGGGGTTTGATCGTTGTGCCTTTTGAGCATTATTGTTGTTCAGAGTTCTCATTGATTTCAGCTGTCTGAGCCAGGCATGCCAGAATGCACAGGTCAAGCCCCTTGTTTTGTAGCCGTCTACTACCAGGGAAGTGACTTTTCTGGAAAAATTATGGACTGCATATGAGAAATTCCTCTCAATAGTGTCCTAAATCTAACCATTTGCAAAAAATCCTACTGCAAGTCTGAACTCAGACAAGAAGATTATAACAAAAAGAGGTGGTGCCACAGCCAGAAACAACCAAAGGAAATATATAAAATAAGCAAAATATGTTATAACCATAGGGGATTTCTTTGTCTTAAGTTACTGTGGCATAATCACTACATTGACAAGCACCATCAAATATGTCTTTATATTTTCCACTTCCACCCTTTTCTTACCCATGGGCAGGGGCTTAACTATAGAGTAAGCAGACCCTGGTTGCAGGGGGGCAGGAATGTAGAGGGCCCAGTGAGGCTATAATTAATGAGCAATTTTAATATATTATGGTAAAGTAAGTCAAATTACAAATATTTGGGCCTCTAAATTGAATTTGCTGTGTGACCCAGTAATATCTAGTTGTGCCTCTGCCCATGGGACAGATAAACAGTTTCCATTCCTTATAACTTCCTGTTATGACTGTAATCTATTTGTAGCAGGCCTGTAACTTTCTTAGTATTCTCTTTCAAATCTATCCTGAACACTTCTGCCACTCATTGTCATTACCAGTCAACCATCTTTCTACCCTTCTCTTACTATTTATTACATTGGCTCTTAGGATTGGCCTTCTGGACTCGAGAAGAGAATTCTGCTAGTGGTGAGGGGCTGAAATTGACCTGCTGTATAGTAAGTAATTTTGGCAGCAATTGGCAGAAATTTTGCAACCACTGAATTATGGGTAAAAAAAACATCGAAAAATTGCACTTTGCACACTGCAATTGCAGTTGTAAATGACTCTTATAGTCTTTGAATAGGTAGTGACTACTTCTCTGTGCCTCGCAATATTTATTTTTCTTCAATTTATTAACTTTATATCCTTTTTTCTGTTGGGGGTTTATAGGGTTATACAACTTATTCTGGAAAGACTTGGTCAGGTTTTCTGTCTTTCTGTAGGTATAATACTGAAATAGTCTAGAAACAAGTTTTTAATTTTAGTTGCATAATCATATGAACTCCCTGGGTTTATCAGATATTTGTGTGTTGTTTTAATAGTTGGGCGTGAGTTCTGTACCAATATATCATACCTACATCATTTCTACCATTAGTTGCTTGTAGTAAAACATATAACACACAGCAGGAAAATAAGGCACAGTCATTGCTGGATATTTGCTATGATGCAGTCCTCTTATACAAGTGTAAAAAAATGCCACTTCAATGATTCAAGGGTGCCTGACTTTGCTTAGTCAGTTATGAATCTTTATTAGATGAATATATTCAAAATGTGAGAAATCGATTAGCCAATTATGCTTTTTATACTTACTTGGAATGATAAGTTACAGTCATATGAAAAAGTTGGGAACCCCTCTCAGCCTGAATAACAATTTACTCCACTTTCAACAAAAAAGTGATATGTCTTTCATTTCCCAGCAACATCTGAGTACTGGGGTGTTTTCTGAACAAAGATTTTTAGTAAAGCAGTATTCAGTTGTATGAAATTAAATCAAATGTGAAAAACTGGCTGTGCAAAAATGTGGGTACACTTGTATTTTTGCTAATTTGAATGCATGTAACTGCTCAATACTGATTACTGGCAACACCAAATTGCTTGGATTAGCCTTGAATTTCATAGGCAGGTGTGTCCAATCATAAGAAAAGATATTTAAGGTGGCCATGTCAGGGGGCCTATCAGCTCCCAGAGGGAGTAGTCTGGACTGAGGAGGAAGCCCAAAAAGGGTTAAAGTCAGAGTATGCAGTACAAATAGGAATCAGGCACAATCGTTAGTAAAAGTCCAGGCAAGAGTTCAGACAGGCAGATACAGATCAGAGTCAGGATCAAAACCAGGAATCAGACAGACAATAATACACCCAGGTACTTGCAGGATTGAAGACCTATAATTGGGCAGGGTTTCAGAGTCCAGGGCACCCTTTAATTACAAAATCCTGGCACCAGTGATGACGTCATCATGCAGCGACGCAGCACCCATGTGTTCAGCATGGGCGCCATATTGGATTTTCATTGCGACCGCCGGGAAGGTAAGCAGCGCCGTCGGGTGCTTCAGGCAGTCCTGACAGGCAAATTGCAAGTTGTGCTTCTGTTTGATTCTCCTCTGAAAAGTGACAGCATGGGATCCTCAAAGCAACTCTCTAAAGATCTGAAAACAATTATTGTTCAGTATCATGGTTTAGGGGAAGGCTACAAAATGCTATTTCAGAGGTATAAATGGTCAGTTTCAACTGTAAGGAATGTAATCAGGAAATGGAAGGCCACAGAAAAATACAGGAGTGACATATGCAGAGGATTGTGATAATGGTTACAGACAACCCAAAGATCACCTCCAAAGACCTGCAAGAACATCTTGCTCCATATGGTGTATCTGTACATCGTTCTACAATTCAGCGTAATTCATCTGTATGGCAGGGTGATGAGAAAGAAGTCCTTTCTGCACTCAAGCCACAAACAGAGTCACAAAAGCTCATTTAGACAAGCCACAGTCATTTTGCAATAAAGTGCTTTGGACTGATGAGATAAAAATTGAGTTATTTGGTCATAACAAAAAGCGTTTTGCATGGCGGAAGAAGGACACTGCATTCCAAGAAAAACACCTGCTACCTACTGTCAAATTTGGTGGAGGTTCCATCATGCTGTGGGGCTGTGGGGCCCTTGTTAAAGTCGAGGGTCGGATGAATTCAGACCAATATCAACAAATTCTTCAGCTTAAGCATCAGTCACAAAGTTGAAGTTACGCAGGGGTTGGATATTCCAACAAGGCAATGACCCTAAACACACTTCGAAGTCTACAAAGGTATTTATGCAGAGGGAGAAGTACAATATTCTGGAATGGCTGTCACAGTCCTACAACTTCATCAAAAATCTATGGGATGTCTTGAAGTAAGCTGTCCATCAGAGGCGGGCCACGCTGTCCAGACGCCCTAGGCAAGCCGGGCAGTAGCGGCGCCTGTGCGAATCTGCGCATGAGCGAACTTGCGCTCGCGTGCGCATGCGCGAATCTGCTTGCGCAGAATCGAAGAAGATCGCCAGAGGGGAGAGGCGGGGAAAGTGACTAAGGGGAGGGAGGCCTCTTCTGCCTACCCCTAGTTCCGGCCCTGCTGTCCATGCTCTGTAGCCATCAAATTTATCTGAATTGGAGAGATTTTGTATGGACAAATGGTCGAAAATACCACCATCCAGAATCCAGACACTCATCAAATGCTATAGGAGGCATTTAGAGGCTGTTACATTTGCAAAAGGAGGCTCAAGTAAGTATTGATGCAATATTTGGGGTGATGCAATATTTTGGGGTGCCCAAATGTATGCACCTGTCTAAGCTTGCAAAGAAGCAACTTCCTTTTAATATATAACATGCCTTATGGAAACAGTATTTCAGCAGTGACATAAAGTTTATTGGATTAACGGAAAATATGCAGTTTGCATCATAACAAAATTAGACAGGTTCATAAATTTGGGCACCCCCAATAGAGATATTCATCAATACTCAGTTGACCCTCCTTTTGCAAATGTAACAGCCTCTAGATGCCTTCTATAGCCTTTGATGAGTGTCTGGATGGTGGTATTTTTGACCATTTGTCTATACAAAATCTCTCCAGTTCAGATAAATTTGATGGCTGCCGAGCATGGACAGCCTGCTTCAGATCATCCCATAGATTTTCAATGATATTCAAGTCGGGGGACTGCGACAGCCATTCCAGAATATTTTACTTCTCCCTCTGCATAAATGCCTTTGTAGATTTCAAAGACATTGTCTTGTTGGAATATGCAACCCCTGTGTAACTTCAACTTTGTGACTGATGTTTGAACTTTATCCTGAAGAATTTGTTGATACTGGGTTGAATTCATCCGACCCTCAACTTTAACAAGGCCCTAGTCCCTGAACTAGCCACACAGCACCACAGCCCTCCACCAAATTTGATAGTAGGTAGCAAGTGTTTTTCTTGGAATGCAGTTTTCTTCTTCCGCCATGCAAAGTGCTCTTTGTTATGACCAAATAGACAATTTTTGTCTCATCAGCACTTTGTTCCAAAATGACTGTGGCTTGTCTAAATGAGCTTTTTTTTATATGTGTGGCATGAGTGCAGAAAGGGCTTCTTTCTCATCACCCTGCCATACAAAATTTCTTTGTACAAATTGCGCTGAATTGTAGAACAATGTACAGATACACCATCTGCAGCAAGATGTTCTAGCAGGTCTTTGGAGGTGATCTTTTGGTTTTCTGTAACCATTGTCACTATCCTGCCGTTCCTGTATTTTTCTTGGACCGCCAGACCTGGGTTTTACTGCAACTGTGCGTGTGGCCTTCCATTTCCTGATTCCATTCCTTACAGTTGAAACTGACAGTTTAAACCTCTGAGATAGCTTTTTGTAGCCTTCCCCTAAACCATGATACTGAACAATCTTTGTTTACAGATCTTTTGAGAGTTGCTTTGAGGATCCCATGCTGTCACTCTTCAGAGGAGAGTCAAACAGAAGCACAACTTGCAATTGGCCACCGTAAATACCTTGTTTTCATGATTGGACACACCTGCCTATGAAGTTTAATTCTTAATGAGCTAATCCAGCGAATTTGGTGTTGCCAGTAATCAGTAATCAGTATTGAGCAGTTACATGTAGCGAATTTGTCCTGTTTCACAAATTTCCAGAATTTCCAGCAAAATTCGCAAAACAGGCGAAAAATTAGCGTCAATGGGTGTCAGATAATCGTCGCTGCAAATTCGCAAATTTATTTGCCTGCGGCGAAATGCAAAAGTTCATTGCAGCCTGCCGAATAAATTCGCCCATCACTAGTTACATGCATTGAAATTAGCAAAATTACAAGGGTACCCAAATTTTTGCACAGCCAGTTTTTCACATTCGATTTACCGTATAATCTCGAGTATAAGCCGAGTTTTTCAGCATCCAAAATGTGCTGAAAAAGTCTACCTCGGCTTATACTCGAGTCAGCGGGCAGTAGCTGAGATTGCAGTCACTTTTAATCATTCCTATACCAACAGTTCGCTTGGGGAGAGACTGCAATATCACACAGCGCCCTCTGTTGGTTATACGAAAGATTAACAGTGATGGCAATATCACACAGCACCCTCTGCACATGGTAGTGGGACAATGCACACAGTAATCCATTTGGCAATTCTCTGTCACCATCAACTTTGCAAAGAAGTCCGGTTGATCGCTGGGGAGGTCGCTTTGGCGGAATGTGCGCTGCTGGGAGACAGGGCTGTAGTTGTGTCTAGGCTTATACTCGAGTCAATAGGTTTTCCCAGTTTTCGTAGGTAAAATTAGGTACCTTGGCTTATACTCGGTTGGCTTATACTCGAGTATATACGGTAATTCCATACAACTGAATACCGATTCACTAAAAATCTTTGTTCAGAAAACACCCCAGTACTCCAGGATGTTCCTGGAAAATGAAAGACATACCACTGTTATCTTTTTTGTTGAAAGTGGAATAAATTATTATGCAGGCTGAGAGGGGTTCCCAAACTTTTTCATATTACTCTATGTAACACCAACATATTTAACAAGTCTTTTACAGAAACTATTCATCATTTACAATCAGTCCCTGCCCCAGAGGAGTTTAAGTCTATGGTACCCAGTGCCGGATTTAGTGGGCGGGCGCCCCGAGGCCGAGCAGTCCTAGCACCCGCCCGTTTATCCCCTCTGGTGCAAGCAGGTATGTGCACCTGCACCGAAACGCTGCCATAACACTGGGGAGCTGTGCTCCTAGTGAGGCGGCTGGGCAGCATGCCACCCCTAATATTCTGCCACCCTAAGCCCGGGCCCTGATGGTACCTATCACAGCTAAGGGCACCAAAGGCAAAATCCTGCCAATGACAACTTCCCCGCTGCTTACCAACTTACAGTCAGTTAGAATCAGGTCTGCTTTTTGTTTTTGGGAGAACTGGAGGTGCTGGTGCTGGAGGGAAAATATGATGTGATTGGTGTGGCTGAAACATGGCTGAATAAGTCACATGACTAGTCAGTTAATATCACCGGCTATACTTTGTTTTGGAGGGACAGGGGCAATAGAAGGAGGGGTATGTCTGTTTGTTAGGCAGGATTTAAAAGCATTTATAAAGGATAGGTGATGTTAGAAAATGAGGGGACAGAAATCTTATTATAATTACCCAGATATTGACTGGAACAACAGTACTGCCAGATCAGTTAATGGGAACAAGTTTATAAACTTTTGTTGCATGACAATTTTATGGCACAAGTAGTTGAGGAGCCAACCAGAAAAAATGCCGATCTTTAATGAACCAGAACTTATAGCAAATTTGCAAGCAGGGCCGGAACTAGGGGTAGGCAGAAGAGGCACGTGCCTAGGGCGCAAAGGTAGAGGGGCGCCAGGCACTTACCTCTTCCGACGCCTTCCCCTAGTTCCAGAAGCAGTGTTAGAAGTTTTCCGCTCCTCTACGCATGCACACTTGTGCACCCCCAACGCATGCGCACGCGCTTCCTTGGCGCATGGGCACTTGCGCCTCCTCGGCGCATGCGCACTTGCGCGTCGCGTCCTCGGCGCATGCGCAAACGGTGGGGGGCGGAGTAGGCGCTGGGTTGCCTAGGGCAGCCGGCCTTCTTGGCCCGGCACTGTGTGCAAGTATCTTTGAATGCATTTACACATTTGTCTGTCTCTACCAAATAAATAAAAACTAATATGGCTATAGATAAGGCACTTTATGTGGGAAGTTCACCTTCTGTATACTTTTCCATTTACATTGGTTTCAAATAGCACACAATAATAACCTTTTCCAGTTGTTTTATGTTTTCTATTTTTGACCATTTTAAATTTCCTTTGTTTGGTATTTCACAGCTAGCAGCTCAGTAAATCAGGTGCAGACTCCTTTGCACCTGATTTAGACAGTTTGCTACATTTCATAGCAGTAGTCATTACTACTGCTTGAAAACAATTGAACTAAATAATATTCAGACGGTCCTATAATTCAGTACATTATATTGGGAATTATTTACTAAGTTACATAACATAAAAACTATAATTATAAAAATCTACGCAGGAAAATAATAACAATGACTCACTGTTTCAGGTATGAGAGACATTACATAATACTAGAATTTACATTATGTATCACTATTGCCAGAAATATGACTCTGCCTGTTAAAATATTAATAATTAATTATGTAATAAAAGGCATAATAAAAGTTTACCCAGGGGCAGTAACCCATAGCAACCAATCAACAGGTAGAATTTACTAATCACCTGTTTAAATGCATGCATCTTATTGGTTGCAATGGGTTACTGCTCCTGGGCAAGCTTAGTGCCTTATATTACATAAGGGGTTAAGTTTTCTCTGAATCAGTTGTACTGGCTGATACATTAGATAGCTTTAAGAAGGGGTTGGATGGCTTTTTAGCAAGGGAGGGAATACAGGTTTATGGAAGATGGCTCATTGTACAAGTTGATCCAGGTCAAGTTGATCAGGAAGGAATTTTTTCACCCTCTGAGGCAATTTGGAGAGGCTTCAGATGTTTTTTTTTTTTTTGCCTTACTCTGGATCAACTGGCAGTTAGACAGGTTAAAAAATGTAACTTGATGGAGATGTCTTTTTTCAACCTAACTTACTATGTTACTATGTCTATTCTTTATATTTTCATCATATGTTTAAAGGTAAAGGTCGTAGTGCAGGCAAGCTTAGTGCCTTATATTTCATAAGGGGTTAAGTCAGTTCTATATATTTTAATCATATGTTTAAAGGGATACTGTCATGGAAAAAAAAATATTTTTCAAAATGAATCAGTTAATAGTGCTGCTCCAGCAGAATTCTGCACTGAAATCCATTTCTCAAAAGAGCAGACAGATTTTTTTTATATTCAATTTTGAAATCTGACATGGGGCTAGACATATTGTCAATTTCCCAGCTGCCCCAAGTCATGTGACTTTTGCTCTGATAAACTTCAATCACTCTTTACTGCTGTATTGCAAGTTTTTCCCCCCAGCAGCCAAACAAAAGAATAATGGGAAGGTAACCAGATAACAGCTACCTAACACAAGATAACAGCTCCCTGGTAGATCTAAGAACAGCACTCAATAGTAAAAACCCATGTCCCACTGAGACACATTCAGTTACATTGAGAAGGAAAAACAGCAGCCTGCCAGAAAGCATTTCTCTCCTAAAGTGCAGGCAAAAGTCACATGACTGGGGGCAGCTGGGAAATTGACAAAATGTCTAGCCCCATGTCAGATTTCAAAATTGAATATAAAAACATCTGTTTGCGCTTTTGAAAAATGGATTTCAGTGCAGAAATCTGCTGGAGTAGCACTATTAACTGATTTGTTTTGAAAAAAACATGTTTTCTGATGACAGTATCCCGTTAAAGGTGTAAGTTGAAATGCAAATGAAAGGCAAGGTTGGGGAGGCACATATTTTCTATTTTTTTCCACCACTTGCCCCAATTTTTTCTCACTCTGCGTTTTTTTTTTATCTGGGTAGACTGTATATCATTTTTTGTTTTGTCAATGTTTAAATGTTGACTTTTCTGTGAGGTTTTTCCACTCCTACTCACCTTTGCACTGATCACATCATAGAACGACAGGAAAAGATACCTTTTTACCCATGCTCAGTGGAGTTTATATATCAATATCATCTTTGTTTTGGCGTCAGTATTTCAGTGGTGAGGCTATTAGTTTCACACCCACAGTGCTGCATTGCCAACAATATATCGATTTCCTCTACACCTTGGTTACATTTATCAGATGCATTATCAATAGAATGTTGTGAGGACTCATTTAAAACCTGCCCCAGGTATGGCATATTCCTCTCTTGAAACCGAAATTACACACTTCATTATTCAATAACTTATTTTAAAAAATGATTCCTCATTTAGGCCATAGGTGGATAACTTGTAATTTATATATACATCTTATCCACATATAAGAGTAACTCATCCATGCCCCCACCACTTTTTGAGTGCTGGACTTTTTGCAGCCCATAACATTGTAGTTGTCTAACTTCTCCATTTTCACATGCATTATAATGTCTTGCCACTGGACTCTTATAGTTCTTTCTTAGTTCATTCCCACAATGGTATGGGTGTTTGTCCATAGAAGGAGTGATTTTTTTTTTGGGGGGGGGTGAAATAAATCCATAAAGAAATGACTGGAGGCAACTGTCTCCAACATACTGTGGATAAAGGTAAGAACAGTCACTGTTGAGTAAGTACTGTATTTCCACATATACCTATATAAGTATGGAACATTTGATTCATGTATGAGTTGTCTTCCAAATGCAATTAAAAAAGTGTATTGTCTGGGCAAAATTTGTATGCCCCCAGTTTGTGGCCACTGATATAAGAGAAGGACACTGGAACACTTATTCCAAGTTACACAGAAGTTTTAAAGTAAATGTCGGTGGTGAGAGCCCCACAAGAAGACCACAGACTGTGACACTCAATATGCTACTCACCCAAGATCAGTTGCGGTTTACCCTACTCCTGATGCAAAGTAATGAAAGTTTGAGAAGCAGCAAACAGCAGAGAAAATGGTAAATGCAGGTGTTTCACATGGCCTGATAATGCCAATACATGTGCAGATACCACACAGTATAAGGCCAGATGGACCAAACTGATGAATAATGTCAGCATATACAGTATGCCTTTCAGTTGTATGTTGCTCTTTTGGCTTGATCTAAACAGCAGAAAAATGAAGAGGAGTTGTGGCTCCTATTCCCTTCCTCATATGCCAATGCACAAGTGGGCATATGTCTGTTGGGAAAAACTGTGCGAGAGTTCTATTAGAAAAGCTGCATACAGCCCAGGGATTTTTCTCTCTGTTAAAAATCTGTCTAGCAAAAATGTTTGGATCTTGATAATACCGATGTGCAGGTTGACCTGAAACTCAGAGTAACCAAGGGGTTTATTGCCGGTTTAGCCAACCATTGCGAGTTAAGGTTGGGTGTGGGACAGACTGGGAAGTACACCCCTCCTCTAATTCATCCCATAGATTTCTGGTCTTTTAACCAGAGGAGGTGTACAGAGTGAGAAGATGCAGTTACAGGTTTGGCAGGTATGCAACATTTTGTGAGTCAGTTGCAGGTTGAGTTATTTTCTGACCTACACATCACCAAGCCTCACTACAAATGCAAGTCTAGTATGCAATATAACACAGGTATATCTCCATTCTTTCACTTCTAAATTCTGTTCTCACACAAACCCTGACTCGCGTCTCAGCTCTCCTCCCTCATCTGCCCTAAACCTTCAGTCATCCTCCATCTTCTCTTTGTTATCATCAGTCATCCTTCTCTTCTTCTTTGTTCCTCTTTTCTCCGACATCCCTGCATTTGAAAACAGATATTATTTCAACCATTCGAATGTAATTAAGGCTTTCATTTTAATTTAAAAAAAAGATACATTTTATTAGTCCAATGTAACTATGAGTAAATTAATTACTTTATTCATATTTGTTAATAGCCTAAGGCTAATGCCACATGTGGTTGAAACGTAGCCTGTGTTTTTCAGCTGAAATCTGCTGTATGTGCCTTTGCTGGGCCAATGCAGACAAGGAAGAAGGCAGATGCCAGGGGCTAACTCTGAGCCTGCTTCTTTCTGTATGCAGAGATCAGCCCTCTGTGGCATTAACATAACAGTACTAACTGGAAGAAACTGGATTCGAATTGACTAGGCTGCCTCAGGGCACTTCAGAATTGCTGAATCACCCCTGAAATCACGGAATTCATATGGAATTGAATGTGCCACATTATGTTGTTATGTTATAAACAATTTGAACATTTGCTACAGGAAACAGATTGGTGGTAGGGACAGGTACATACAAACGCGCTCCTACAACTCTAGACATCCTTTTGCATTTTGTCTAATTAGGGTTAATTAGCACACTCCTAATCAGTAATCACCTGATTAGTGTTAGTAAGTTGAGTTGCTCTATCTCACAGCTTCTCCTCTGTAGCAGATACTCTTTGTTTGTACCAGCACACAACCACCAACGGCCCTTAAAGCAAAAAATAGCACCAATAGTGTGTTACCAACAACGCTAACCAAACTGCTCTTTCGGATTAAATTTACAAGTCTGTGCTTTCAAAGTTGTTCCTGTCTCCTCCTTCCCAGTTAAAACCATTGATGCCTCCTGTTGTTGTTACTTCCTCTGCCACGTTGCCTCTACTAAATGACATTGGTAATTAATTTTCTTTCAAGTAAAAAACAGGGTGGGGTTTTCTTATCCATTTATTTTACAGCGCTGTGGAAAATGTTGGCGCTTTATAAATATGTGATACAGGTATGGGACAGGTGGGGGTTTCCACATGACGGGTCTTCTTTCTGTAATTTGGATCTTCATACTTTAAGTCTACTAGAAAATCATTTAAACAATTCGTTAGTTATAAAAATTTGGATTATTTGGATAAATTGGAGTTTATGGGAGATACCAGTCCGTAATTCTGAGGTTTCCAGATAACCAATCCCATGCCTGTATAATAATATATTTATTGACCAGTCATACAACTCATTTAACCATGTATATATATTACAATCAAACCCCAATTTTATTTTTAAGGTAATATCCAGGTAAATGTAAAATGGGGGTGGGTAAAATCTGGAGTTTTCTGTAAAAATACAGGAAACGTCGCATTAACAGGCGAAAATGTGGGTTTATAAGGATAATGGGGCAAATGGAGGAAAATATTCTTAAAATCCAGGACATGCCCCCACTTAACTGCATTAGAACTTTTAACTTCAAATCTGGGAAAACTTAAAACGGGGGTACATATTGGGGTTTGACTGCAAATTGTTTATCCCATGCCATTAACTCAAGCTCTTTTCTTCAAACATTTTGAAAACAGATCTAAAGCTTCAAAAAAAAAAGGTCACTCCTTTTATTCCACAGTAAAAAATAATAAAAAAGCTACAATTAAATGGCTAAGACACAGTAGGAGTGACTTTTACTCCAATCCTAATGAGGTCCATCTACTATAAAACTGTACTGCATTGATACAAGAAAGAATGAAAAAGATAGAAAATGTGTCAAATGTTACAATATTGCTCCCTATTTATCATACTATTATTTATAGGAATTCTGCAGCACTGTATAATAGAAGTAAACTGAATCTAAAAAGGTGTTTCATATTGAACACTGGATAGACTTTTTTTTCGTAGCAAGGGGTTTAACATACAGTTTTATTTTACTCCACTTTGTATTCCCCCTGTGATGAAGTAGGATTGTGTCTGAATAATTTTCAATACTTAAGTTAAACTAAGGCCCCCAATTTTTTTGCCTTCCAAGTTCATAAACAAGTCCAAGTATAGGGATCATGGGGAATTCCTGTACACGTGTGTGTATTTTCACGAAGCAGACTCATACTGGATTATCTTGTTAAACTAAAAACACTGGGATATGGAATGTGCTGCTCTACCACACCCACAGCAGCATCATGTGCTTATTATGATAAAGAAACAGGAAGGAACTAGGTTTTACTATGAGCAAACACTACGCATAAGGAATTTTCAGTGCTGTCACAGAATAGTAATTCAACAGTAATGCAGTATTTATTTGAATACTGTGTGTATATAGTTTCATAATAAACATTCATACCTTCAATATTTTAAAATCAGGAATTCAAGTTACACCCAGAAAGGCTCCAATCTGCCTAAAGCCCCATCCACATTTCAGTAAGTGCTGCCTATTGGGGGCCCATGGCTCTGGATTGTCCCACCTACATTGTGATCATTGGGGTATGAATTATTGCCCCATTCTTTGTAAAAGGGTTTGGTGAATTGTGTTTTTTCAACGCTTGTTTGCCCTGACATTCAAGTTAAAGTTTTGAGAATATATTACTGCATCACCTTATCTTTTATCACTTAAGACTAAGGGCAGACGGCAGATTCTGGGAGATTTAGTCGCCTGGCGACTAATCGCCTCTTCTGCGTGGCGACAATCTTTTCAAACTGCCTTCTTCCTGCCTTCCGCCTGCTTGAATGAGAAAACGCCAGAGTACTTTGGGTGACTTTGGAAATCGAAGTGCCGCGAGTGCATTGCGCTGGCGTTTTCTCATTCAAGCAGATGGAAGGCAGGAAGAAGGCAGTTCAGGGAGATTTTAGCCACGCAGAAGAGGCGATTGGTCACCAGGCGACTAAATCTCCCCGAATCTGCCTGTCTGCCCCTACCCTAAGAAAATCTGAACCTATAGGACCCTACTATATGAATGATTACTTAAGGAAACTCATGATAGCATTATACATTATGGGGGTTATTTATTAAAGATTGAGTTGTGTTTTCTCGAAGAATTCTGAGTTTTTAGAGGGTAGTTAAGGGCCCTGCTAAATAGAGCTTATTAGTAGTACTTTGTGAATAGTGTAAAGGGTCTCCAAGCCTCAGCAATATCAGTGTGGTGTTAAAAGCATTGTTTACCTTTAGATTAACTTTTTGTATGATATAAAGAGAAAATTGGTCTTCATTTATTATTATTTGTGGTTGTTGAGTTATTTAGCATTTTATGCACCAACTCTCCAGTTTACAATGTCCGCAATCTGGTTGCTAGGGTCCAAATTACCCTAACAACCATGCACTGAATTGAATAAGAGATTGGAATATGAATAGAAGATGGCCTGAACAGAAAGATGAGTAATAAAAAGTAGCAATAACAACACATAGCCTTATACATTTACAGTAGATGGGGTTAGTGACCCCCATTTGAAAACTGGAAATAGGCAGAAGAAGACAACAAATAATTCAAAAACTATAAAATAGAAAAAATGAAAGCTTGTCTTTAGGATCAAGGATAAATATGAATGCCAGGGGTCTTCTCTGAAGTAGTAGGTTGGAGAAAGAACGGGGAAGGCTAAGGGAGGAGAGTACATAGAAAGAATAGCTCAAACAAAATGTGGAGGTTTGCCTGTGGCCTTTTGTGGGAGTAAAGTGTAGAAAAGATGATGCTTAGCACCTTGCCCACACATTGTAATAGAAGTAATGCTGTTTGTCTGGCAATATTAAGCAAAGTAAGGAAGTTTGAGAAAAATTACTCGCTTTAATTTTGAAAAAAAACTTTGTACCATTTTCTTTTCACTTGAAGAGTTGTTTGTTCTTGCATTGTCGTCTTAAGTTGTACCGTGATAAAGCAACTGCAGTTTGAGTTGGATTATATTTCCTACTGAGCTGTGGTTTCATAATGCTAATGGCAAGATCAATTATGTCTGAAAAAAAATCAGCATAAACCCACTACAAATACAAATACCCACTACAAATAAGATACTAAAATCATTTTAGCTTCATTTATTCCAAGCTATAGGCAGGGTCATACTACCTAAATAGGCACCTAAGGGCATGTGTCTAAACTGGCAGCTATGGGTGGGGGGGGAGATGGTAACTGGGGTGTCTATATTTTTTAAAAACACACTTTTAAAAAAAAATCCAGAGGAGTAGCCGGTGGGATATCTCTCTCTCTTCTGCATTAGCCACATGCACGCTGACTATACTTCAAATACACTGATTGGATTATGGAGTGGTCCATCTACAGATGGAAGTAAAAAAAAAAAAAAAACGATTACTAGGAATTACCCTGCCTCAAAATTATAAAGACCTATATAAGCTGAATGTCATACATGTCATTGATCAAATAGAACAATAAACACACAAATGGCTAAAAACCAACTTAAATTCATTTGATAAGAATGATACGTTTCCATAAACTCCTTTACAAAGTACAAATTGTGCCATATCGCATCTCACCAAAAAACTGCAAACGAAAATATTGAGAACTTTAGTATCTTTCACCTTCAACAAATGAAAGCCTATGGAGGAGTCAATCTCCCAAACACAACTAAATACAACACAGCAGGCTTTACCGCCAATATGCAAGCGACTGACTCCAACATAGAGACATTTATAAGACAATTACCACTGATGAGGCCTCCACAGAAGGCCTATCTATGAACTACCTTTTACATGCCCCTATTAAAGACATCCTACAAGCTGATCAAACCAGAAACAGAAAATCTTCTCCAAAATAATGACCAAAAGTATAATTAAAAATTCACACCATTTATTGGGACATACAGGTGAATCGTTTTGTGCCTGTAGGGGCACTTGCTCATAGGCTAATGAGCACATCCCTAAACACTCCTTTTAATGGGGTTGTGACCAATTACAATTGTGAAGACAATTAACAATTCAAGTGTCTATTTGCATACAGACTGATCCAATCAAGTGGAAGCAAAGAAAAAACATTTTAAGGGCTTTAGCACACTGGCAGATTCGGGCCTGGCGACTAATTGCCTCCTTCCGCCTGCTTAAATGAAAAATCGTCTGCAGCAATGCACTTGCAGCGCTTCGATTTCTGAAGTCGCCCGAAGTTGCCTCACGAGAAAAGTTCGGGCTACTTTGGAAATCAAAGCACCGCGAGTGCATTGCCGCAGGCGATTTTTCATTTTAGCAGGCAGAAGGCAGTTCGGGGAGATTCGAGATTCGAGATGACTAGATCTCCCCGAATCTACCCGTGTGCTAAAACCCTAAGTGTCTGTTTACATTAACATAATGACAATAAGATCAAATACAAAAATATTATATATATATATATATATATATATATATATATATATATATATATATATATATATATATATATATGGCCTGTTTTTAAATTAACTTAAAATTATTATTAATAACCTACTGAATGGTTCCCAGTGTGCACTCACTACTCGTGGACTGCTATTGATAACATTGGAGTAGCACCTGGGTATTTTGTCAATTTCAGTGGAGTGCAGATATATATATATATATATATTGTGGGGAATAGCTCAAAGCAGCGGGCAGGGCTCAGGTAAAACAGTTCTAACAGAGGAGACAGGAGGCTTAGGTTTGCAACAAAAATGAAACAGGCTCCTGCCTGGGGTTTTATTGTTCAAAACTTAAACAGGCACAAGTTCCGTCAATAATAAGGAAAACCTCACCGGTTTGCAGTGTTACAGTACACAGGAAAGTTCCTTGCGGCGGTAACAAACAGTCGCTCTTTGGAGTTGCAGTCAAATACACAGTTTCTGCAAATCACTTCACAGCGTGTGTTCAGAGGTTCTCTCTGACTCCCAGTACAAGACACTCCCACTCCCCGCCAGGCTCTCTTAAACAGCCCCACCTGCGGACTAATTGGGCAGCATACTGACCTATCCTTGCTCCAGGGTCCTAACCTGTCTTACCCTGGGGATTTAAAGGAGCCAATACCTCAGGCTGCTATATACCTCTCATCATATACAGGGAGCCTATGTCACATACCTCCCCCCTCTGTTCGAACCCGGGGTTTCGGACACCATTAGCCACCATACAGTGGACCCTTGACAAGGCATCTGCATTACTCTGCAGTTTGCCTGCTCGGTGTTCCACTGTAAAATTGAAATTCTGCAAGGAAAGGAACCAACGTGTGACCCTTGCATTTCTTTCTTTTGCCTTTGACATCCCTCTCAACAATACTATAATTTTTTTCTGCAGGGGTCAACTTCCTGCTCAAGTAGACCACTGGATGCTCTTCTCCCCCAACTAACTGTGACAATACCGCACCTAATCCAACACCAGAGGCATCAGTTTGCACAACAAATTTCTCTTTGAAGTCTGGTGCGACCAACACTGGATCTTGGCATAAAACCACTTTCAAATCTTGGAATGCCTCCTCTGCCTCAGGACCCCACTTAATCATTGTGGACCCTTTCCCTTTGATCAGGTCGGTCAAAGGAGCAGCCCTACTTGCAAAATTTGGAATGAATCTGCGATAATAGCCCACCATACCAAGAAAAGTACGGACCTGCTTTTTAGTGAGCGGCTGGGGACAGTCTTTAATTGCCTCCATCTTGTTCATTTGAGGCTTGATAACACCTCTCCCTATAGTGTACCCCAGATAACTTGCTTCTTCCAAACCTAGGGCACATTTCTTGGGATTTGCCGTCAGGCCTGCTTCTCTAATGGAATTTAGGACGGCCTGTACTCTGGGGAGGTGGCTTTGCCAATCCCTGCTAAAAATGACCACGTCATCCAAATAAGCAGAGGTAAAATGTTGATGAGGTCTAAGAATTTGGTCCATCATTCTTTGAAATGTGGCTGGGGCCCCCTGGAGCCCGAATGGCATACGAACATACTGGAAGAGCCCTTGTGGGGTAGAAAAGGCTGTTTTCTCCCTAGCTGTTTCTGACATTGGTACCTGCCAATACCCTCTAGTTAGGTCAAGAGTTGTTATGTACCTAGCAGGACCTAGTTGTTCAATCAACTCGTCAACCCTTGGCATAGGGTAAGCATCAAACTTTGAGACTTCATTTACCTTCCTGAAGTCATTGCAAAATCGTATAGACCCATCTGTTTTAGGAACAAGCACAATGGGACTATTCCACTCACTTACAGACGTCTCAATTTCCCCAAATCCAGCATCCTCTGCACTTCCTCGTCCACTGCCTGTCTACGGGCCTCTGGGATCCGATAGGGCTTAAGGCGGACCCGAACCTGAGGATTAGTAATGACATCAAGCTTTATCAAATTTGTACAACCTGGTATGTCAGAAAACACCTCAGTGTTTCTTTACAGAAACTCCCTGACTTCTTGCTTTTGTGGCTCTGACAAGGTTTCAGCTATTTTCACCTTTTGTATACCCTCCTGGGTAGGAGGAAGGGATTGAACTATAGCCGTGAGGACTTCTCTGTCCTTCCAGAGTTTTATTAAGTTTACGTGGTAAAGCTGTTCTTTCTTCCTTTTATTTGGTTGGTAAACTTTATAGTTCACCTCCCCTATTTTCATGATTATTTCATATGGGCCCTGCCACTTAGCCAGGAACTTGCTCTCAACTGATGGAACAAGAACCAACACTCGGTCCCCAGGGTTGAAAGTTCGAACCTTAGCCGAACGGTTGTAAACCAGACTCTGGGCCTCCTGTGCTTGCTGCATGTGTTTCCTGACTATGGGCATGACTGCAGCAATTCTATCCTGCATGAGGGTAACGTTCCACCACACTCTTATGGGGTGCTACCTCTTGCTCCCAGGTCCCTTTTGCTACATCCAAGAGACCCCTGGGGTAGTTAATCCATAACTACAAGAAAATACTGATGGCCCCGAGCTGACTTAACCAATGGCCCTACCAAGTCCATTGCAAATCTTTCAAATGGGACCTCAATGGCACTAGAGGGCTATGGAAGTGAGGTACTGGGGCAGACAGTTGGCATTCTGGCCAAGAGTCACAATACCCCTTCACCTCAGCAAATATACCGGGCCAATAAATCCTTTGTAAAATTCACTGTTGGGTTTTCTCCTGACATAGGTGACAACCCAGGGGGTGAGTGTGGGCCAGGTCCAAGACCATTCGCCTATAGGACTGGGGCACTAACAACTGCTCTACCACCCCCCCCCCTTGGACTTTGTCAACCCGATACAGTAAATCTTGACTGACAGAAAAATGAGGGAAGACACTCTCAGCACCAGGTTCCTGAGGTTCACCATTAATTACCTTAACATTTTCCCAGGCCCTATTCAATGTAGGGTCCCTCATTTGGGCTGTTCCAAAGTTAACCCGAGAGACCTCCAAATCTGGCATATCGGATGCTTGGAGGGCTCCAGGGGCAACTCTGTTTCACCTGCTAGTACCTCTAGGGGAAAATGATCTACTTCAAGCATGGTCTCCCTTTCAGTAACTACCTCTGAGTTAGGTTCACAAACCCCTGGTGCATCCTTAGGAATCCCTTTCTCAGACCCCTGTGGAGAACCTTCCTTTACCCAGAGCTTCCAAAAGAGGGGAAAGTCTCGTCCCAAAATTACACTATGCATCAAAACAGAGGAAACACCCACTTCATGACAGACAGTGCCAGTAACAGTTTCAAATGTCACTATAGCAGTGTGATAACTTTTACAGTCTCCATGAATACAGAGCACCCCAAGATTACGTTCATTAACTTGGTCTGGGCTTACCAAACTGGCGTGCACCATTGTCACCAAGCTCCAGGAATCCAACAGAGCTTTAACATACTTTCCACCCACCTTTACCACCGCCATATGCAAGTCAGTGTCTGCGGTGCACACAGGGTGAGCAAACAACGACACCTGCTGAGCCAAGTGACAATCCATGGGCTCTGCAGGTAGTGGGCACCTGGCAGCAACATGACCCCACTCATTACATCGCCAGCATTGCACTTGGCCTCGACTCTTGGTTGGAGGGGACAGCTGGGTTTTGTCAGCTCCTTTAGACCATTCCATCGCCTTTTGGTCAGCCCTGGTATTCTGAGGCAACAACTCACTGGCTTTTCCTGGGGACCTTGCAGATGGATGTTTTGTGGCTGGCTTGCGCTTTTGTGGAAACGATCCTAAGTTGTCCTCAGCGGCAATATAGCGTTCCACCATTTTCACTAGGTGATCGGCTGTCTGGGGATCTACATGACTCACCCATCTCCTCAAGGATGGTGGAAGAGCTCTCAGAATGCGATCCACAGTGACCCTTTCCACGATTTGAGGAGCTGACAGGGATTCTGGCTGCAGCCACTTTTTCACAATATGAATTAAGTCATACATCTGGGCACGGGGAGACCTCTCCTGCTGGTATGACCACTTGTGCACCCATTGAGCTCGCACGGCTGATGTGACACCCAAACGGCAGAGTATCTCCATTTTTAACCAGTCATAGTCTTTGGCATCGGCTATGGTCAAATCAAAGTATGCCTTTTGGGACTCTCCAGTCAGAAAAGGTGCTACCAGACCTGCCCACTGGGACTTGGGCCAAGACTCCCTCTCGGCAGTCCTTTCAAAAGTATGCAGATATGCCTCAACATCATCATGTGGCCTTAATGGAGCTATCTGTGCTAGGGGCCCCACTTGACACATTGGACCCCAGTGCAGCCACCTGCTGTACCACATCTGTCAAGAGTTGATGATCAGCCTCAACCGCCTTTGCTAATGCTGCCAGTTGAGCTGCAAGCAAACGATTAGTCTCTTGCTGGGTGGCCATACTCTGCCTCTGGATGGCATTGGTCTCTTGCTGGGCAGCATTTGCCTCCTGCTGACTAGCATTGACTTTGGCCAGCTGCAACACAAGTTCCTCCATGTTGTTGAACTACAACTCCCACAGTCTGCAGCAGATAGCACTGGCCTTTTAACAATGGCTGTCCTATTATGTTCACTGTCTCTCTGTTGCCGCATCCGAAACACCATTTGTGGGGAATAGCTCAAAGCAGCGGGTAGGGCTCAGGTAAACCAGTTCTTACAGAGGAGAGAGGAGGCTTAGGTTTGCAACAAAAATGAAACAGGCTCCTGCCTGGAGTTTTATTGTTCAAACTGGACAACTTAAACAGGCACATGTTCCGTGCTATAATAAGGAAAACCTCAACGGTTTGCAGTGTTACAGTACACAGGAAAGTTCCTTGCGGCGGTAACAAACAGTCGCTCTTTGGAGTTACAGTCAAATACACAGTTTGTGCAAATCACTTCACAGCGTGTGTTCAGAGGTTCTCTCTGACTCCCAGTACAACACACAACCACTCCCCGCCAGGCTCTCTTAAACAGCCCCACCTGCGGACTAATTGGGCAGCATACTGACCTATCCTTGCTCCAGGGTCCCAATCTGTCTTACCCTGGAGATTTAAAGGAGCCAATACCTCAGGCTGGGTGCTATATACCTCCCATCATATACAGGCAGCCTATTGGGACATAGCTCTTTGTCACAATATAAATATATATATATATAAGAATTGCAGCAAGCGACGGCACTCCTAGGAATTTCACCAAAACAGCAGTGATATGAATCAAAGGTGAGGTTTAATAAATCCTACGTTTCGGTTCCTACTAAATATATATATATATATATATATATATATATATATATATATATATATATATATATATATATATATATATATATATATATATATATATATATATATATATATATATATATATATATATATATATAAAATATATATATATATATATATATATATATATACACAAGAATATGTGAAATATAATACCTAGAGGAAAAATACAAAAGGAATATAAAAAATAATTATAAAAAATAAATGAATATTAATGTGAGTACTAGAGGTTTTTTCTTCTTTTTCATTTACTAGAGGAAGGTACTCAGGGAATGAAATATAGTATGAACCTAAAAGATGAAGACTTAGATCAATATCTTGGTCCCAAAATATTAGCAGATATCATTCAATAGTATATTTGGGTAGTGGAGTCAGTGACTCTAAAGGTCTCTAAAAATCTCTCAAAAATATGTCATAGAAAGTTGGACTAACAACTCGTAAATAGCACTAATAATTAGTTATTTAAAGAAACATCAAAGTCATTGTTGATTTATTTTATTTTGAAAATGTTTTATTTGATTTTTATATTAACCCTTTAACCGCCAAGCACGTACGGCGTACATGCTGGCGGTTCAGGGCTCAGGCTGCCAAGAACGTACCATGTACGTTCTCCTGCAGCTGAGCCCTACTCTCTGCATTGGCGGCTTTTGCCGCCTCCGCAGAGAGTCAGAAGGGTTGACAGCCCCCTGGGCAACAAGGCTGGGGGGCTGTCGAGTCGGATCTGCGACACGATTGTCGCAGATCCGACTTCAAAGTCGCAAATGCGCTGGAAATAGCGCTGCTGCGTCATACTCACCTCTTCCTTCCTGCACAGCCGCCCACACACTTCCTGCTGCGCAGTAACTCTGCAGACACGCTGTTCTGGCTGCCTCCATCTGTTCCAGCGATCCTCCTGCTACAAAAACGGTAAGTGTTTTTTTACCCACTTACCTGCACTTACACATACCTACAGTACATTTATACACTTAAACAAACATTTTAGTAAAAATTTGTATTTTTTATTTTTTTATTTTAGCACACTTGGTCAATTTTGTACACTTATTTACACTTAATTACATGTATTTGCACACTCAGACAACTTTTATTAGTGCACAAATATGTATACACAAAAACTCACAAACAGGTTTTTTTTTTTTTTTACTTATTCATTGTACTGTTTGTTTTGCCTAAAAACATGTTATTTTGACAGCGTGACTATTGGATAATCGATTTCGGCCACTAATTACGCTGTCGGATCAATTATTTTGTGATTTCATTGATTTACGCTATTTTTGTGGTTTTATTGCAATTTTATCCCTGCATTATTGTTCCTTTCGAATCTTTAGTATTGTTTTGCTGTTTGGTGCTTTGGTATAGAAAGATTTATTTTACTTTTTTTTTGATTCGCCAGAATATATGCTTTCCAAAAATATATAGTTTTCTGGGGGTCTTTTTACATTTTGTGGGTCATACGGCACATAACGCACAGTTGGGGCTCTCTTTTCTGCAGCTTAGTTGGCCAGCGTGAAAATTCATATGCATGTTTTTCATTTGGGGTCCGTACACGCCACATACTTTGGTAAATCTTTGCATATTGGGCATCAAACTATTCAGTAGACCTCTGACGTCCATATTTAGGGTGATTTCTCTTTATACGTAAAACATTGTGTGCGATAAATGCGGCAAACTGCAACAATTTTAGGCGATTTTCAGAAATGTTGTAAAAACCTCTACGTTTAGAAAAGCTTTGCAGTTTGGTAGTTTGGTGTAGAAAGACGTCTTTATCTTTGGTGGATTCGTCAGAATGTGTACTTTCCAAAAACATATGGTTTTGGGGGGTCTTTGCTGTTAGGAGGGTCTTGAGGCACATAATATGAAGTCAAGGGTCTATGTTCACAGAAGGCGAATCGGCAGCGGAGTAAATCATATGCACTATTTTCATTTGGGGTCCGCATATGCCAGCTGCCTTGCTATATCTATGCATATTGGGCATCAAACTGTTCAGTAGACCCTTGGCATCAATATTTATGGTGTTTTACAATTGTATGCAAAAAATTGGGTGAAATAAATGCGGCCAATTGCAATATTTTTAGGCAATTTCAAAAATGTAAAAACTGTTGCTTTTATCGCCAAATTTAGGAAAGGCTTGCGACTTGGTACTTTGGAGTACAAAGACATGCATACCCAATTTGGATTCGCGGGAATGTGTACTTTCCGAAAATATATGGTTTTCTGGGGTGAATGTGCATTTTTCTACCTTTGCTCCCCCCCAAAACTATGTTTATGTGTTGATTTTGCAGTACCTAAAATGACAGACCATATGGGGGTCTTCCTTTTGGGGGCCCTATATGCCACGTGCTTGGGTACACCTATACATATTGGGCATCAAACTGTTCAGAGGACCCTAGGCTTTCATATTTGGGGTGATTTATCTTGATACCTAATAGTATGTGGGTAATACGATGCTGCAGGTTAGAAATTTTGAGGTGACTTTTGGAAATGTCACCAAAATCACCAAATTTGGGAATGGTTTGCGGCTTGGTACTTTGGAGTACAAAGACATGCATACTCAATTTAGATTCGAGGGAATGTGTACTTTCCGAAAATATATGGTTTTCTGGGGTGAACTTACTTTTTTCTACATTTGCCCCCCTCAAAACAATGTAAATGTGTTGATTTTGCAGTATCTGAAATGACAGACCATATGGGGTTCTTCGTTTTGGGGCCCCTGTATGCCACGTGTTTGGGTACACCTATACATATTGGGTATCAAACTGTTCAGAGGACCCTAAGCTTTCATATTTGGGGTGATTTCTCTTGATACCTAAAAGTATGTGGGTAACACGATGCTGCAGGGTAGAAATTTTGAAGTCATTTTTGGAAATGTCACCAAAATCACCAAATTTAGGAATGGTTTGCGGCTTGGTACTTTGGAGTACAAAGACATGCATACCCAATTTAGATTCGTGGCAATGTGTACTTTCCAAAAATATATGGTTTTCTGGGGTGAACTTACTTTTTTCTACATTTGCCCCCCCTCAAATCAATGTAAATGTGTTGATTTTGCAGTACCTGAAATGACAGACCATATGGGGGTCTTCCTTTTGGGGCCCCTGTATGCCATGTGCTTGGGTACACCTATACATTTTGGGCATCAAACTGTTCAGAGGACCCTAGGCTTTCATATTTGGGGTGATTTATCTTGATACTTAAAAGTATGTGGGTAATACGATGCTGCAGGGTAGAAATTTTGAAGTGATTTCCAAATATATATGGTTTTCTGGGGTGAACGTACTTTTTTCTACCTTTGCCGCCCCCCAAAACTATATAAATGTGTTGATTTTGCAGTATCTGAAATGACAGAACAAATGGGGGTCTTCGTTTTGGGGCCCGTATATGCCACGTGCTTCAGTACACCTATACATATTGGGCATCAAACTGTTCAGAGGACCCTAGGCTTTCATATTTGGGGTGATTTCTCTTGATACCTAAAAGTATATGGGTAATACGATGCTGCAGGTTAGAAATTTTGAGGTGACTTTTGGAAATGTCACCAAAACCACCAAATTTAGGAATGGTTTGCGGCTTGGTACTTTGTAGTACAAAGACATACATACCCAATTTAGATTCGTGGCAATGTGTACTTTCCAAAAATATATGGTTTTCTGGGGTGAACGTACTTTTTTCTACTTTTGCCCCCCCCCAAAACGATGTAAATGTGTTGATTTTGCAGTACCTGAAATGACAGACTATATGGGGGTCTTCCTTTTGGGGCCCCTGTATGCCATGTGCTTGGGTACACCTATACATATTGGGCATCAAACTGTTCAGAGGACCCTAGGCTTTCATATTTGGGGTGATTTATCTTGATACCTAAAAGTATGTGGGGAAATACGATGCTGCAGGGTAGAAATTTTGAAGTGATTTTTGGAAATGTCACCAAATCACCAAATTTAGGAATGGTTTGCGGCTTGGTACTTTGGCGTAGAAAGACATGCATACCCAATTTGGATTCGTGGGAATGTGTACTTTCCGAAAATATATGGTTTTCTTCGGTGAACTTACTTTTTTCTACTTTTGCCCCCCCCCCCAAAACGATGTAAATGTGTTGATTTTGCAGTACCTAAAATGACAGACCATATGGGGGTCTTCTTTTTGGGGCCCCTGTATGCCACGTGCTTGGGTACACCTATACATATTGGGCATCAAACTGTTCAGAGGACCCTAGGCTTTCATATTTGGGGTGATTTCTCTTGATACCTAAAAGTATGTGGGTAATACGATGCTGCAGGGTAGAAATTTTGAGGTGACTTTTGGAAATGTCACCAAAATCACCAAATTTAGGAATGGTTTGCGGCTTGGTACTTTGGCGTAGAAAGACATGCATGCCCAATTTGGATTCAGGGGAATGCGTACTTTCCGAAAATATATGGTTTTCTGGGGTGAACGTACTTTTTTCTACCTTTGCCGCCCCCAAATCTATGTAAATGTGTTGATTTTGCAGTATCTGAAATGACAGACCATATGGGGGTCTTCCTTTTGGGGCCCCTATATGCCACGTGCTTGGGTACACCTATATATTGGGCATCAAACTGTTCAGAGGACCCTAGGCTTTCATATTTGGGGTGATTTCTCTTGATACCTAAAAGTATGTGGGAAATACGATGCTGCAGGGTAGACATTTTTAGGTGATTTTTGGAAATGTCACCAAAATCACCAAATTTAGTAATTCTTATATTTTTGAGCATTTTCAAACGAAGGATGTTGTTTAAATCTAATGTAAGAGACACTGTCTTTTACTCAATTCAAGAAAATTTTTATGAACTTTTTTAAAGAAGTGAGATTTAAAAGAGGATATTTCCCCTCTAGCCACTGCCTTCCAAGTTTCCCATAATAAGGAAGGGTCTTTCAAGTGTATTTTGTTTTCCTTGAAAAACAAATCCCATCTACTATGTAGCATCTTTATGAAGTCAGGATTATCCTTAAGCAAATCAGGAAAAGACCAAGAGACAACATTTCTGGGAGCAGGTTAAGTGGAGACCACCAATGAAATTAGTGTGTGGTCTGATATTAATATTCCCTATATTTGTTTCAATAGTTCTATTAATCAGATTATTGGAAATTAGAAAATAATCTATTCTTGTACCTACATGATGAGCAGATGAGAAAAAGGTGAAATATTTTTCAGCAGGGTGAAAAAGTCTCCAATCATCATTAAGGTTAGTATCTCTGCAAAAATCATGTAGGATCTTAGACTTCTTACAAGGATTATTCAATTTCCAATCAGATTAGTAGCAGGAAGGAGAGAAATTTGTGTTTTAAGCCAATTGAAAAAATCAATTTTAGTACTATTTGGAGCATATACAGAACACAAGTGCCACACAACATCGTTAATGAGTACTTCAGTATAAATAAATCTGCCAAGCTCATCCTCAATTGACTTAACTATAGCAACATTTAATTTACGGTGGAATAAAATAGCTACACCACATTTTTTATTAACAGCAGGAGAAAAGGCTAGTTCACCGACCCAATCTTTTTTCAACCAGAAATTTTCTGAACCATTAAGATGGGTTTCTTGTAAAAATGCTATGTCACATTTGGATTTCTTCAAAGTTCTAAGTATACTTTTTCTCTTAGAAAAGTGAAACATTCCAGGAGACAAAGGAAGAACATAACACCCGCCACAGGGTCATATTAAAGACAATTTTTTTTTGTTTTTCCCCCTTAAAGAGTCAAGTATCGGAGATCATTTCTTCTTCACTGAAGTGAGAAACACTGCCTTTTCTAGGAGGGAGTGGAGATCTCGATCTGGACCTAGATTTGGTCTGCTTTTGAGTTACTTTTAAGTCATTTGAAAATTTAGATTGTCGAGGAATATCATATCTCCTCCATCTCTGATCTTTTGGGGGAGAGCTGCTCTTTGAGTTAGATGTGTTACTGGAGCAAAATTTCCACTTTTCTTCTTTTCCAGATGATAAGTAAAAGTATATGCCTCTCCAGGGTCACTAAAAACTCTGGCACCAGAAGGCAGAAAAATCTTTAGTTTAGCAGGATACATCAAGGAGAAATTGACCTGTAGATTAGCCAATGAATCGCAAGTTTTGGAAAATTCTTTTCGTTTTTGAGACAGAAGTAAAGAGTAGTCTTGAAATATCAAAATTCTATTTCCGTCAACATCAAGCGTATTCAATTTTTGTAAGCTTGAAATAGTCTATTTTTATCTGAATAGTCCAAGTATTTGACAATTACAGCTCTTGGTCTCATGGGCTGGAGGTCTCTAGGTGGACCAATCCTATGAAGTCTCTCTATTTTGAAACTTTGACATTCCTGAGGAAGACCAAGTGTGAGGGGAATTGTCTTAGAAATTAAAGTGTTAAGTGAGTCATTTTGGAAAGATTCAGGTATGTTTATAAATCTAAGATTGTTTCTCCTAGATCTATTCTCCAAATTATCCAGTTTCAATCGAAGTTCTTGGTTTTGTTTCTCTAAAGCAGGGATCCCCAACCTTTTGAAACCATGAGCAACATTCAGAAGTAAAAGGATTTGGGGAGCAACACTGAAAAATGTTCTTGGGGTGCCAAATAAGTGCTGTGATTGGCCATTTGGTAGCACCTATATGGATTGTCAGCCTACATTGGGGCTCTATTTGGCAGTACACCTGGTTTTTATACAACCTAAACTTGCCTCCAAGCTTAGAATTCAAAAATAAGCACCTGCTTTGAAGCCACTTGGAGCAACATCCAATGGGTTGGAGAGCAACATGTTGCTCACGAGCTACTGGTTGGGGATCACTGCTCTAAAGAGTCCAACCTGGATGAAGAATCAATCATATCGTCTTGAAATTGAGAAACCACATCCTCGATCTCACCAAATCTTTTATCATGTGTAGAGAGTTTTTCTGAGATGTTAGAAATTTTAATCTGTAATTTATCAATGGCTTTACTGATAGTAGTTTCAATGACTGGATTTATAAGTCTGGCTACTTCAGCTGCAATAAGAGAGTAGTCATCAGATAGGGAAAATTTAGGAGAAGCAGGTTTGTAAGATGAAGTGCTATTAGTATCAAAATCTTGCTGCTTTCCATTTTTCTTGTTAGGTTTTTCATATGTTTTGCTATTGGCTTTAGTAGACGTACATATAGAGGAAAATGTTTCCATAAACAACAGTCTCAATAGATCTAATTAATAATGTGCAGTTTTATCTTGTTTCTTTTTTTTTTTTTTATCTCTTTTTTCGACTTTTTTTTTATTTCTTATTTTCTCCCCTTAACTACTTTTTTTTGTTTATTATTATTTTTCTCCCCTAAACTCTCTATGTACAATTCTTTTTCCTGTTCACCATGGAGTAGCTGTGAAATGTTTACAAAAACTTCAAATCTCCTTATTTAACATCTTGCTTTTAGCTGAAGTGTCCCTGTGGGAACTGAGAAGAGAGTCCCTTCAGGGTAATGACAGACTGCTAAATATAGCAAAAAGGCTTGACCTTTTTAATTAATATAAATATCTGCTATTGAAATAGACACTTTAGTGAATAATAAAGCCAAAGTCTCAAAAAAATGTCAGCCAGCAACTGTGACTGAGCAAATAGGTATTTTCCTCAGCATCTCAGCAGCCAAGCCTCAGCCGCCATTTTATAACTTTTCCTAGTTGAAATTCAGAGGCACCACAAAGGTTAATTTAAATGTAAGGATCAATGTGTAAAACTGTTCTTCAGTAAACAGAGCCGTCAGTCGCAACAATGTTGCTAACAAGAAAAAGCGTCGAGTATCCACTTGAACATTGAAACAGTAACTTATGAGACAGGCACTGCAGCATCTATGGCGGGTCCTGTTTGAAACCACTTTAAACTTTGAGTTTGTTCAAGCACTGAGACGGCTGCCTCCCCTCAAAGATACCTAGGGACAGCTACTGGCCCACAGACATTGGAACCATATCCACCTGTCTCGCAGTCGCAAAGTCGGGTCCCACGGGCTCCGCAATGGCGGACACTGAGGTAATTTTATTAAAATGGTCCAGCAGAGTCAATGCGAGTCTAGCCTCCCCTTGTACACTAAAACTATCGCCAGTCCAGCAGGGACACAATTTGGGAGAGGGAATAGACTATATGTGCCGATTCTGGATCCCAAATAGCAGGAGCCTTATCCCTGCACCTCCATCTCTACGGGCGCGGAACCGGAAATCAAAGTCATTGTTGAGACCAAGGGGGTTTTCTAGTTTGTAAATAGAAAATCCACTAAGTCTCAGAGCAGAGTAATTCTGGAATAATGTCCCTACAATGTTTTCCACTAGTTATCCAATTTAAGCCTATGGCAATCAATTTATCAGTATCACCACCACCATTACATTCTTTAAAGTGTTTCGCTACATTCTAATCCAAGTTTCCTTTTTTGATATCTAAAACATGTTCACTAACATGATTTTTAAATGGATGGGAAGTTTGATCAACTGAATATGACACGTGCCGCATTCCAGTACGAAGGCTGAGTTACAGTTGATGTATCTTTTTATAGTGTACTCCCTACCCGTAACACTGAATGTGAACGTTTTTTATTATTTTAACATGTGCATAAGTGAGACATTTCCTAGCCCCGCATTTAAGCATACCATTGATATGTAACCAGCTTGAATTGTTGGTTGAGGGGGCCTGAACTAAACAGGGTGCCAATTGGTTACCCACTGTTCGTGTGCGGTGAGTCACTACTTTGTACCCTCTATCAAGGATTGTTTCAAGAACCAGATCAGTTCTCAAAATGTTAAGGTTTTCTTCTAAAATCTTTTTTTATGCTATTGAATTGGGAGCTATATTCGGTCATGAAATAGAGTTTTCTTCTTGGTTGTTTTGTGTAGTAACACGTACCTGTGTATCCTCACTAAAATCAGATTATTTTTTATTATTCTCCTTTATTGGATTTGAGTTAAAGCTTTAGAGAAAGCAAAATCTAAGTGTGTCTCAGAGTAACCTCTAGCATGGAACCTCTCCTGTAATTAATCAGATTGTAAAATAAATTCATGTGTATGAGTGCATAGTCTTCGAAGTCACATAAACTGTCCCACTGATATGGCTTTAATGACGTGTTTAGGGAGGCAGGAGCTTGCCTGAAGTAAAGAATTGCCAAATTTGGCTTCCTATAGATAGTTCAAACTATCTTTCTGTTTTTTTTATATAATCTTAGATCCAAGAAATTCATGATTTTTTTTATCAAAAAAGTGTGTAAACTGTAGACGTATTGTGTTGTTAACATATTCCATCAATTTTTAAAACTCACTGAATGTGATTTGCCAGATTACAATTAGGTTAATATAGCGACCAAAGAAGACTATGTGTTCTTTGAAAGGATTGTCTATATTATAAATGTTTTCCTCCTCCCACCAACCCATGGTGAGGTAAGAATGGGCAAACTTTGCCCCCATTTCCGTACCTCGTTGTTGTAAATAATGCTTATTGTTGTACAATAAATAATTGTGTACCCAGAGAACTTCTATTGCTTCAAGTATAAAGGATTGTGTGGTGGGGTTTATGATGCTATTCTATTGCCTTAAGGCTGATATTGTGAGAAATAGAAGTATAAAGAGATACCACATCTAAAAAGGTCCAAGTGAAATGATTTTTCCAAGTAAGTGTAGACAATAATTTCATAACATGTTGACTCTCTCTGATGTAACTACATAGTCGTAATACCAAAGGTTGTAAGTAGGTATCCACTATTTGTGCCAATGGTTCCCCCAGGAAACTCTATTCCCAATATGATGGGTCTGCCTACTGGAGGACTTGTTTCTTTGTGGACCTTAGGTAAGTGGTAAAATATGGGTGTCACAGCATATTGAACTTTCAAATATTCTATTTGACTTTCATTTAAAAGGTTTACTTGTTTTGCTTTGTCAACCAGAGTAAACAGTAATTTCTGAAAACATAAAGTTGCATTAAAGTCGAGAGAAACATATGAATTTTCATCTAGTAGTTGCCGTATGGCCTCTTGGTTGCAATCCTCTTGATTGAGAACCACAACCATACCCCCCTTATCAGCAGAAAATTTTAAATTTTCTAAGGTTTTCAATGCTTGTTTTTCTCCTTTAGTAAGATTACAATGGAGTGGTTCACATTGTGTGTGCTCGTATAAAGATCTCAAATCTTTCTCCATCTTTTTTTGAAAGAGATCAATCACTAGGGTTCTTTGATGAACCAGTTAGAAGCTAGATTTTGATTTGAACAAACCTAATTGTAACGGCAGAGCCAGAATAACGGTTCTGTCTACATCGTCATTAAACCACAAACATTAGGGAATTCTGTAACTATGTCATCATATCTGCTTATCTGTACTGTAGGTGCTTGATTCTCAGGGGTATTCAGAAAATGTTTGTCACAGTCGGCACCCTAAACCAGAACTAGTGCCAAGCTCCCTGGTCTCGGCTCGGCTTCACCAGTAGTGTGACCGCCTTTGGCTTCGGGAGGAGCCCTCAGCGAACTCGGATGCCACCTGGACTTTTTGAGAGCAGCAAGGCGAGGAGTACTGGCAAGCAAAAGGGCACGACAGTTGTTAAAGTCAGTTAGGCCGAAGGTCGCGGTACAACAGGATAAGACTCGGATAAGATTCGTGGTCAGACTGGCCGGGTTGAGGCAGGCAGATAGCTAGAATGGTCAGGCAGGCAAGGGTCAAAAACCGGGTAATCAATCAGATGGAATGAGGCAGAATCAGAGTCAAATAACAGGCAGAGGTCAAACCAGAACGTCAATCAGGAGGGTTAAACAGAATCGAGGTCGGTTTCAGGCAAGGGTCAGGTTCCAGAGATCAGAGTAGTCAAACAGCCAGGCAGGGTCAAACACAGGAATCAAAACAGACAAGAAGCTTTTCAGCACAAGGTACAAGGCACCAGGAACAAAACCTATCAAGGGCAATCACTAAAGAAAAAATGTCCCTTTAAATACTATTTGAATTTCGCGCCATTGCGCGCTGACGTAATCACGCCAGCGTGCATGCGCCTATAAAATATGGAAGTGCGCGAGGCGCGCACTAGGAAGCCAGCAAGGAAGAAGCAGGATGTCGCCGCGGGCGTCCCCGCCGCACCACCCCTAGACCACCAGGGTGAGGATTCATTACAATGTTCTTTTAGTAGCAATTTACGAACAAAAGCATTAGTGTCAACAATAGTTTGGAAAAGTTCAGATTTTCTTGTGGGGCAAAAGGACAAACCCTTTGCCAATACCTTAAGTTAATTTTGGGTTAAAATGTGTGTGGACAAATTCAAAACTTTTGTTTCTCATTTTCTCCCTTAGCCTGTATTTCCTGCTGTCCTTTGAGTTCAGAAAGAAAGTATGAGAATGATGTTTCCTTCTGTTGTAGGATCTTTGCCGATTTTCTTTGGTGTCTATGTTCTTCAAACAAATCAAAAATAATAATCAAATGAAGGTATATGTTGCTTAGTTAGTTGCTCTATAGAAGCTATAGCTAATTAGTTAAAACTTTATAGTCTTTATTCACAATATAGTTAAAAGGTATAACATGGAGTTAACATTGAAAATTTTCTAAATATGGTGCTAGCGAATGCAAACCAGTAGCCCGAATGTCAACATTCCCCCAATGAGTTGCTATAGTAGGGTAAATAGAACATAGTAAATGCAAGCGAACCCTTGATTTAGTTTAAATATATGGAATGTTGCTTAATTTAATGTGGCGAAAAAGTAAATAGTATATCATATTTATTTCCATGTAGAAACAAACTTTCACCTTATGACTATGGTGTCTGGGTGTTTGTGGCCCCAGACCTCCGCTTGTGGGGGGTATATGATAACCTATAGTTAAAAAGCCCAATACCATCTAAACAATACACCAGCTCACCATTTAGGATGAGTGTGCTGTAGTAGTGCCAGTCAGTATGCCAGTCATTCATCTCAGGCACAAGAAGTTTGTATGGGGACATACACAGAGACACACTCACGCCCCCTTTCTGAGAACTTACTACATGCACTTGCACCTGAGGTGTAATGTATCCGGGATGCACCCTCCCATCTAGTGTTGCAGCAGTTCCATATGTCTGTCGGGCTGCGCGATTAAGCCAGTGCTTGGACAGGAAGGAGAAGCATTATAGAATGGAGGAGATGGGGAGAGCAAAGAGAAAAAATACCCACTGCGAGGCTGCCTGTGCTTCCAGCACTTGCTATTAAATTAAATCAAATGAAATGAAGGACTTTCTGCCCCCTGCTTCATCTCCCCAAGGTAGCCTGGAGACATGAGATCACAAGCAGGAGCTGAAGTCTAACGATACAATAGGAGCAGAGGTGGAGCCACTAGCGAGCAAGCCAGCCCATTTTAACTGTGAGATGAACAGCCCACCGGGCATTTGCCCAAACAAACATATTGCCAGTCCGGGCCTGCTCACAAGATTCTAAATTAAAAACAGCATTGAACAAAATTTCAGTTCAAGTCGACAATACTATTTCCTCTATGAGTTTTACATGGTGCGCCATGCTTCCTCAGGAGGATGACAATATTAACAATATACATTTAATGTTAACTAATTATTCAGAACAAATGCTATGATTTATGAATTTAACGCTACACCAATAGAAAACTATCTTATCGCTGAGTATTCTTTGTTTACCACCTTAAAATAATAGGAGTATCCCTGAATATACATTCTATTCATTTGGTCACAGTGTTTGAATTTTTCTAATAATTTTTCACTTTGCAACCAATATTCAAATCTCATGCATATTTCTGTTTTGTATTAAAATTCAAATAAAAAAATTTAGGAAAAAAATGCAAAAATAATTTTTTACAGTGAAAGCTGTTGAGTTTTCTTCCTGAAGAAATGGTATTGGCAGAATAATTAGAGCAGTTATCCCAAAACAGTGGCTTGTGAGCCGCTTGCCACCTTTTAATTGCTTCCAATGATGTCAAATAAGGTGTTTATTTTTAAATTTATACCTTAGTATATACAGTAAAGATGTTTACTAACAAATAGACAGGGCCTGATTTCAAGATGCCTATGCCCTTAGGCCCTCAGCCTCAGCAATTTCGAGAGACTTTGAAAAACGTATCGCCGCATGTGAATAGGCGCATGCGACTTTAGCGCTAGTGGGTGCAAGATAACAGCAAGCCATTCAGGGAGATTAGACACGGCGATTAGTCGCCAGGCGACTAATCTCCCTGAAATCTTCCCGTGTGGCCTAGCCCTAAAGGTGGCCATACTCTGCCAGATTTAAGATGTTGTTTCAAGTCCCTTAGACTGAATCGGCAGCTTATCTGCTCATGTATGGGGTGACTGATATACGCAAAAAAATTGCCCAAATGTCGATAGGCCTGTGGAGAGCTTTCTGTTAGAGTGATGGCACCCAGGCTAGTTAGCATAGGAAAGTGTCACTTCGCTTATTCAGTGTGGTACAGCACACATCAGAGCAGAGGGTGGTAGTCATATGCCACAAAGTGGATAATAGAGACACTGTTTGTGAACATAAGGAATTACCATGGGTCTAAAGTAAAGGAAAGGCTTTACCAATTTTGTATCACTGTGAAGATCTGTTTAAATTTTTTTTAAACATTTAGTTCAATGCAAAATTTTTACAGATTCCTCTGCTTCATTAATGCTCTTTATGCACTTGTGACTATAGTCTGCTATCCAGTATGAGGCATTGCATGTGTGAACACACAATTTAGTGTCAGAGGAGGAGAGGAGAAACAAGGTCCACACAGTCCAACCTGGCAGAGATAAAAGTTAGAACCAGATAAAGTATGAGGTGACCTGTGTGCAGCCTGGCCACTAGTATAGCTAGATAGTAAACAGGACATTAGTTTCGAGCTCTGGTTGGGGACTGCGGCTCTGATCATCTAAGTTTATGTCCTACAGAGATCACCGGGGCTGGTTTTGATTGCCACATAATATGATACTAGTTGGTCATACCCTCTAGATTCAGGACACAGTGGATACTGTAAGCAAACTTTCTGCTGTCAAGTGCACAGAAGGCCTCTGACCACTACTAGATATCACAGAGTGCCAAACCTGATATACAGATTTGGCAATAGAACAAAATATTGGCAATATGACAATATAAATTTGCTGTAGGAGAACTCTTCAGATATTATTTACCATGTCACTTATGAGAAGGGTGAATTTACTTTATTTAGACAACTCTAGGCAGTGGTGTAACTAGAGTGCACTAGGCCCCACTGCCTCAGGTAAGAGAGCAGCTGGTTTTTTATTATTAGCTGTAGAGGAAGCAGACCCCACAGTCTGCCACCCCTGCAACTGTGTGGTCTGCTTCCTCTGCCTGTGAAGGAATGCTGGGATTTTTGCAGAACAGCAATAAACCAGTTGGACCTCCCACCAACTTCCTCAGTTTTTTACAATTTTTTCCATTCAGCTGAATACTGGTTCTCCTCCCACAGATTTCCCACTTTGTTCAGAACTCAATACATATTCCAAAGATCTATTAAAAAAAAGAAATTAAAAAAAAACGTTAAAGTTTTAGCAATTTTTTCCCCACGTCTTCATTCTCAGACTCAAGTTAAAAAATGTGTGTAATCGTGCATATTTGATAAAAATGCATTTTTTAAAATGAGAAAACGAAGTGTACAAGTTTCATCTGAGTACATATTTATTTGATAAATATAAGGTGGACACAACTAACTACATACAGTTTTTCAAGACTAAAAGCACAATTACTTTATCTCTTAATATTTTATCGCCTTCACTGCTTGAAAGATGAAGTCTGCTCTTTCTGTCAGTAAAGGAGTTACAAATATGAATGATTAAATTGTACATACAATGTACAGACAAAATACAGTGGCCCTTTTTGCAAGTTTTATTACAGATTGTACCATTTGAGCTCTCATTTGAATTTAGTCATTTCCCCATCTAATCATGATATCAAAAGTTGTACAAAGAGAATTTGGTTACAATCTTTTCTTGTTTACCCCATATTCCACTTTTTTCTTCATTGTGTGTGTTCGTAATTTTTTTTTCCATTTTATGTAGCACCTTCAAAATTACACAGGACTAACGCAAGTCAGCTAAAATATTACATATACATAAAACAGAACAAAAACAAAAGAATTTCACAACGGGTCAAATTATTTTACAGGAGTGGAAACAATGCTGTGATTTCACACAAAATGCACCCAAGCCCAAAATATTCCCAAAACCCACCCTCCTCCCAAATATAAATTTGTTTCCACTCTATATGGAAACTTTTTTTTCTGTTTTTTTAAACCACCTTTTTTGGGGAAAAAAACACATTCCCAGGAAAATGAACGTGTCTGTGTTTTATGTCTTTACTTGTCATAAACATATTTACAAAGGATGTGTTAAGTCCTTTAACATATTATAGCACTGAAAGGGTTACGCATTAGCTGGCAATGCGCTAAACATGTAACCCTTGATAGTGGAAAAGGTAAAGTGTATGCAGTCAGAAATGGCTTTGACACCATTTCCTTTCTGCCCAGTCAACTTCTCATGCACACATTAAAAAACTGTGTGTCTTTCTGGTGGTGAAGGTGTTTAGTCAGGTTTCAGTTCTTTTGAATGTTTGGTGGGGAAGCACAGCGAAAAATAATTCAAAAATTGTACCAAAAGCATCTCTGAAAATGCACATAAACACACAAAACAAAAAAACAAACACACACGTTCTTTGCCTTGCAGACTCGTTCTACTGAGGATTTGAATTGCTATGTTTAAATTAGATTTTTGGAACATAAGTAAATGTAAAACTCCTGGTAAGAAACAGAGGTTCTCCATGTAAGACTTAAGGCACATGGGATGTTTTCCGACCTTTTGTCCCTTTAACTTTTTTCTTAGGGAAAAACCCAAGACAAGACATTAGAAATTGCCTCAAGAAATGTATCTGTGGGTCAATGGTTATGGGGGCACCACAAGTCATCTCCAAACACGTGCAATAATTGTCTGTTTCCCTGGGAAAATTCATGCCAGAAAATGATCCTGCGTGCCATTTGTTAACCAGATGAATAAAATGTTACACAAGCTAGGACCTGTTGCCTAGCAACACTGGTGAACCCAAATTTAAGAAACAAGACTTTATTGGGGAAATGTAATTAAAGGCACTAAGTTTGCCCAGGGGCAGTAACCTATCAGCAGGTAGAATTTCCTGGTCACATGTTTAAAAGCAAACATCTTATTGGTTGCTACTGGTTACTGCTCCTGGGCAAACTTAGTGCATTTTATTACATGTGGGGGAAAAAGTTTTAAAACACAATGAAGAGGAAGCACTGAGCTAAATAAAAAGTAATTGCAGTAGAAAGTTGTATTATGGGCATGGTCATCTGGGCACAACCACCTAACTTTCGCTCTCAGTGACCTAACAGCACCAGCTACTCTGGAACTACACCTTATCTGCAAACCATTTGATTAGGGAGCACGTGAGAGCTGTAGTTCTACAAAGGTTTATACCTGTAACAAAGACATACAGATTCCAGCAGGAAGCAAAAGATATGTTACAGCCCAATTTGTCCTCTCAGAAAATATTCACATTTTTAAAACCCCAAGAATAGTGTTTCAATTTAATAAAAATACAGTTTATCACTGCTAAATACAAAAGGTGCAACATAAGAAACGACATGGGTCTAGGTTAAGTGCACCAGAGAGGACTTCATGGATTTTCAAGTTTTGCGTCCAAAGAAAATACCCTTTCATGTCAAACCTGCAGCACTTCAGTTGTTGTGGACTGCAAAATCCTGTATCTTTTGGTAGTGGTGAGCTGAGAATACTGGGAGATGTGGTCCACAAAAGATGGAAGGCTACAGCTTTGACATTGCTGCTGAACATTATTTTATTTCTGCATTATTCTCTTCATCCGTTTAACAGAAGTGCCATCTTCCACTAGAGAGGGTCAGTCTGAGGCAAAGGATGTAACTCTTCTTGCCTCGATTTATCCAAGACCCCAGATACAGTAAAATGATATTCTTCATTCTCTTAATAAACAGTCTACAAACCAAAACTGACCTTGAAACTCTTAGCAGGATATAATGAAATCAGAATCATTAGTTTATTATTAAAACTTTGCTCTATTCAAATGGAGGTTTAAACAAAGGAGGGGTGGTTGTCCATTGTTGTTTATCAGAGAAAGTAAAGAGAATAGTATATCATACATGCTTCCTTGTTGTAGCAGTGTGTGTGTCGGACTTTACCACTTATGAACTGGTTTATGGCATTATGGAACATGTAAAGCATTACAGCTACTGAAAGCCAGGCCATAAGATTTCTCTAGACAACCTGTTCAATGCATACAAATGTACAACACATTATTTTTATTTCAGTAGGTTATAGATCACCAACATCTGTAAATTTGGACATTATTCTTTCAGTGAAAATGTACTGTATTTGGAAGAGGATATTATATTCATATACAAAATGGAAAAAGAGGACATACTATTACATTATAAATATGTTGTATGTTCATACCTGAAAAAATATTATGTGATGCTATTTACAAGCTTACATTTTCATTATGGCAACAGCAATCTATAAATTAATGCTTTTGACGTTTTGGGTGGAGATGAGGGAGGAGAAAGGTTAAAAGCCGAAGTATACAAGGGAAATGTGGTGCTACTGGATAACAAATTATTCTCCCTATTTCGTGTAAAACATTTTGTAGATCTGAGAAGTGACAGTATCACCTTCCTATCACCTCAGTATCACCTTCCTAGAGGAAATCTTTTAGGAAAGCGGCGGAGACCCAATAATTAACCCCCTCACTCCCAAAGTAGCTGGAGATGTACTACTGAGCAAATACAATGCAGGCACAACTGCAAGAACAAGTGAAAAAAAGGAGAAAGGTTGATTAAAAAATATATATCACACATATCAAACAAAAACTGGAGTAAAAACAAAAACCAAAAGAGACAAAGCATTAAGACGACACACTAGATCATAAAATCAACAAACAGTGCTACAGTTTTTTCAAACTTATTTACAATAGTTTTTTTGCCTTGCTAAAATAATGAATTGCATATGAACAGCAATGTGTGCTGCCATCTTATTAATAGACATGGAACCAAAAAAAAAACAAAACAATGAATTCACAAATAATAATAATAATAATGGGGAGATGCATTTATAAAAGAAAGCCTAGAATTCTACATGACACATAACCAAGATAATGCTGGAAAAATTAAACTCTTGCAAAGGGAGAAAAGCAGAAAAGTTGTTGTGTTGCGTTTTTTTTTTCTTTCTTTTTTTCCTTGTTTAAATAAAAAAAATACAAAATACAACTTTGGTGATAGAAAGAGGGAACGGAAATAAAAAAAAATAGGTTTGGTGTGTCATTAACAGCTGTACAACACACAGAAATAAAAAAACAACCGAGTATCAGGACACAATATGTTAAACCTGGCACACAGAGAAGGGAAGTTGCTTACAAGACAGCCTAAAGATGTCTTTCTGTAAACCTTTTGTTGCTGAAGCATTCTGCAGAAGCCGCACTTACCCTTTTTACTACCACAGTGCATTGCTGGACTCTGGTTCAGAAAAAGAGTTAAGCACTAAAAATGTTAAACAGACAAAGTAAATAACATTGATTGGCACACATGCACTTCTGTACAAATTGAACAACAGCTTTACAGAAGCAAGCAGCATTAACACACCAGAAGCACAGAAAATGGGTCAGACATGCGTTTAGACCCCACCCACACCTCTAGAAGGTACCTCAGTCATAGGGTGGTAGGGAAGGAAGATTGCACAAATAACACACAATTTTGACAGTTTTTTGAGGATTTTGTAATTAAAAATCATCACCAGGTGCTAAATCTGAAGGCCAGATATTGTGTAACAGTCTTGTTGGGGAAATAGAAGTAACTAAAAAAAAGAAGTCTGTAAGCTGCCTTAAAACCAACATGAATGCCCCTTGTTTGCAGCCTCAAAAGTAGAGAAACATAAAAAGGTCAAAGAATAACTCTGTCCTTCGTGGGGGAAATTTGTCTCTCCTGTCCCTTAGTTCCTGTGGATTGTGTACATTGTGCACTTGAGGAACTGCAGGGCATGGAGATGTCTGGCCAGAAACCTGGGAATTTTTCTTAAAAAATGCCACAATAAAAAGAGGGGGAAGTATCCCAGATAACACGCAAAAAAGAAGCAAGAGGCCCCCCAGCATGTCTTCTGTTTGGTGCCTAATTACATTATGCGTAAAATATCCTCAGGTGGTCACTGCTAGGGAGCTTTGTGCTTTGTGTGTGTTAATGAGTTTGTTCCATCTTTTCCCTATTTCCTGGATTAGTTCATCTTCTCCAGTTGGCTTTAAGATGGTAGTGGTGTGGGAGTGGGACAAAGCAATATGCACTGGGAAGAGTCACCTTTATGTCAGTCAGTATGCCCATAATGGACTCTCCTTGTCATGTTCCCTGGTGTGATAGCTTAAGGTTAAGCTTAAGGTTTCCCACAGTACGAGAACAACCAAGAAAGAGCACTTGTGATGTCTATGGATAGCCTGAACACACTGTAGTCCTTAGCAGCGTCACTGAGAGCGCATCAAATGGGCAGTCAGAGGAAAGAGGTGAGTTGCCATTGCGGTGCCCACGTGTGTTGTCAGGCTGGTTACATTATGGACTAGAGATGGAGGACAGAACTATGTCACTAATTTTAGTTGTTCTCAAACAGAGAGAGAAGGTCATCATTGCTATTGTTTGGTAGATCTGGAGGATCCAAATAGGAGAGAAGCTCATCTGGATTTGTAAGCTCTGGAAGAAGCTGCAAAAGAACAAAAGGAAAATAATTACAATACAGTGTTCCTTTTTTGTACTTTTTACTCTATGGCAATAAAATGATTAGTATTAACCATTTTAGATCAAGACAGATAATATAACCAAGAACATATTCAGGTACTATTATCCGCAATGCTTTGGATATGAGATTTTCACTTTTCTTAGGCAACATCTAAAAAATGTACTACCTTATTATTACAGGGAAAAGGCAAATTAAGAATTGTTCATTTAATAAGACACTATAGTAAAATACATTATTAAATTGTGGAACTTTCTGGGCAATAGGTTTCCAGATAACAGATCCCATACCTAGTTAAAAAACTTCTTAGGAAAGAAGAAACTGATTTGGCAGATAACTGAGTTATCTGCCAACTAAAATCATATAATTTAATTATAAGGGAAATCGCCTTTCTATACTATACTAGTGTGAGTTCTAATCGACCTCGCAATATTTATACAATATTTATACTGTACTATGTTTAAGCATAGAGTGCTAGACTCAGTGCCGCAAAGCCCTCTCTGCCACAACCCCACCCTGCGCTTACCTTTATCCTGCGCATCAGCATCGACCGGGGTCTGGGAGGTAAGGAGAGTGGGTGCAGGGGGCAGGTCTGGGCTGTACCAAAAGTGCCGGGGCCCACCAGGTTTTTCCTGGTGTCCCGCCGGCCCAGTCCGACCCTGTCTTGACTATAAAGAGGGCCACTATTTCTGCTTACAGTTTTCAGCTGTTTACCCGTTTTATTTTGGAACCTTTCCTTCTTCACAGTGATAGGTAGTTGTTACTAACTTCTTTGCTGAGATATTATATTTACATTTTGTGCTACTTGTTTGATAAAGTTTAGGAAGACTAAACACAAACTTACATCTAGCGATGGTTCAGGCATGTCGGGAGCTCCAGGGCCACCAGGTTGACCTTCTAAAACTGCAGATGGATTAAAGTTCATGTCTACATGTGGGTGACTGGCAGCTTGCTGTTGGTGCCGTGGTTGAGGTGCTGGTCCACCATGGTGTAAAGGCTGCCCAGGTTGGCTGCCCGGATGAGGGGGGTGTAAGCCCTGAGGCATGGAGCCATGGGACTGGTCAGAATTTCCAACATGAGGCAACTGCAAGGCATGTAATATAGGATAGATAAATTCAAATTGAAAAAGTATTCATTATTGGTTTTATTGTTCATTATTATTATTTGTATTATTTATTTTTTTGATCCAGGCACTGTCAGATTGCCCTATTGAAATCATGAAGAAGTTTTGATGAAGAAAAGTGATGGACACATCTTTTCTCAACCTTACCTACTTTTTCACTATTTAAACAATTTGATGTGGTTGCCATTATTTTCCTTGTGCTACATGTCTTCTCTTTAAAGGGATCCTGTCATCGGAAAACATGTTTTTTTCATAACACATCAGTTAATAGTGCTACTCCAGCAGAATTCTGCACTGAAATCCTTTTCTCAAAAGAGTAAACAGATTTCTTTATATTCAATTTTTAAATCTGACATGGGGCTAGACATTTTGTCAATATCCCAGCTGCCCCTGGTCATGTGACTTGTGCCTGCACTTTAGGAGAGAAATGCTTTCTGGCAGGCTGCTGTTTTTCCTTCTGATTGTAACTGAATGTGTCTCAGTGGGACATGGGTTTTTACTATTGAGTGTTGTTCTTAGATCTACCAGGCAGCTGTTATCTTGTGTTAGGGAGCTGTTATCTGGTTTCCTTCCCATTGTTCTTTTGTTTGGCTGCTGGGGGGGGGGAAGGGAGGGGGTGATATCACTCCAACTTGCAGTACAGCAGTAAAGAGTGATTGAAGTTTATTAGAGCACAAGTCACATGACTTGGGGCAGCTGGGAAATTGACAATATGTCTAGCCCCATGTCGGATTTCAAAATTGAATATAAAAAAATCTGTTTGTTCTTTTGAGAAATGGATTTCAGTGCAGAATTCTACTGGAGCAGCACTATTAACTGATTCATTTTGAAAAAATGTTCCCATGACAGTATCCCTTTAACTATTTTGACTCAAATTGCTATAAATCCTGGAAGGACAGAAGTTTCTTAGTGACTTCCAAAATAAAGTGAGCACTTCAGCCCCTGACAAACTAGATTAAAAGTCAATTTATACTGAAGAATTTTATGTGATTATCCCTATCTTATGTGAAACATTTCTCCTGTGATCAAATTAAACGGTCTAGAGAATGGTTTGAGCATTAAAACTATATAAACTGTATTCCATGGCTGCTTCCAGACCTCAGATTTCAACAAAGCTGCACAATTATGGTATATTCTAGATAAGTGGATAAGATTTATCCATAACCAATAGAACATTTCACACACCTAAAGTCAAGGGCCATGAAATAAAAGTTTTTCTGGCCTAGACATTTTGTATCCACTATGACTCAACATGCTGGATAACAATATTGTACTTATTTCTTCATGTTAATGTTTTATGAAGTGATAGCATCTTGATGGCTCCTAATGATGTATACTGTAGGGCAGGGCTGTCCAACTGGCGGCCCGCGACCCCCCCTTCTGTGGCCCCCACCTACCTGCTGTGTTTGCTTAACATGTGTAAACTTTGATAGGTTTCACTGTCTCTTGCTCTGTTCTGCCTGTGTGTGATATACTCTGCCTGTGTGTGATATACTCTGCCTGTGGAACATAAGCCTGATATTTGTTCTGGGAGTTTCTTAGCGTTTGAAAATAAATTATTGTTAGGGGCCCCTAAGGTGTTTAATCATGTGTTGGGGGGGCTGTGTTATCTAAAAATTTGGATAAAAAATTTGGAAAAATGTTGGCCCTCAGGACCACAGAAATTGGACAGCACTGCTGTAGGGTATAATGGGTCCAGGAAATGCTTTAGGTCCTCAATGAGAAATAATAAACTATTCTGATCTCCTTTTGTAGTTGTACTACAGCTGTCAGTACTTTTTCAATATACTTGAATTTGCAGTTCAACCAGAACTGGAGGACAAGTACTAAAATATCCCTGCATTAAAACAATGATTATTTGAAAAACAGTTGCTAGTAATTAAAAGGGATACTGTCATGGGAAAAATTTTTATTTTTCAAAATGAATCATTTAATAGTGCTGCTCCGGCAGAATTCTGCACTGAAATCCATTTCTCAAAAGAGCAAACAGATTTTTTTATATTCAATTTTGAAATCTAACATGAGGCTAGACATTTTGTCAATTTCCCAGCTGCCTCAAGTCATGTGACTTGTGCTCTGATAAACTTAAATCACTCTTTACTGCTGTACTGCAAGTTGGAGTGATATCACCCCCCTCCCTTCCCCCCCCAGCAGCCAAACAAAAGAACAATGGGAAGGTAACCAGATAACAGCTCCCTAACACAAGATAACAGCTGCCTGGTAGATCTAAGAACAACACTCAATAGTAAAAACCCATGTCCCACTGAGACACATTCAGTTACAATCAGAAGGAAAAACAGCAGCCTGCCAGAAAGCATTTCTCTCTTAAAGTGCAGCCACAAGTCACATGACAAGGGGCAGCTGGGAAATTGACAAAATGTCTAGCCCCATGTCAGATTTCAAAATTGAATATAAAAAAATCTATTTGCTCTTTTGAGAAATGGATTTCAGTGCAGAATTCTGCTGGAGCAGCACTATTTTTTCCCCATGACAGTATCCCTTTAAGTATTCATATTTTGTAGTGCTTACAGAGTCCTGCATGGAGTGGCTGAGTGGTTTGTCCAAAGATGACATTCCTCCAGGCATGTCTGGAGGGTGAGAAAGTTGAGGTCCATGCATAAAATCATTCATTGATGTTCCTCCAGGTGCTCCATGAGGAAAGTCAAAGTTGCCATGACCTTGGTAGTTGTTACCTAAACATAAAAAGTTTTGCATGTGAGTTTTGGTTTTGCATTAGGAACTGTAAAGCAAAATTCTGCATTTAATAATCACTTAATACTAGCAAATCTCAAAACTCCCTTATTTATGATGAAGCACATTGTGCACATTTAATACAAATTACCAAATTGAAATCTCAAGCTACAGTTGATTTTGTTATTCAGACAAGTTTCTTTTAAACTCAGTCATTTTACTAGTATTGATAGAAGAGAGGATTCAATAGGTTGTGCATCCACATGTGCACTGGACACAATGCTGTGACATAAAGTCTTATTTACATTTTTAACCTTTACAGATTATTAAGCAACGGTTTAGTGTAGTTTGAAAAATCTCTCACCTTGCCCAATATATTCACCAGAGTTACCACCTCCTGGAGGTGGGGGGAGAGACGGGTAAGGAGATGGGCCAGGACCAAGTGCCGCAATCATTTCCATAACATTGGGCATGATCATCTGACTAGGACTCATAGTCTTAAACCTCTTGGAGGGCATTCCATCAGGGTCATCCTTGATGTGTATCTCTGATTTAATGGGTACAGGTCTCCAGCTGCACGTTGGGTCAATGGTCACTTCTTCAAACTCAGAGCTATGGCACAAACACAAATTGTCATCAGAAAAAAATGCTATTTTTATAATTAGAGCATTGGGAAACTAACTATTTTGCTCAGTTTACAATAATCTAGTTTATAAGCACTCTATAAGGTAACAAATCTTTAGTAAGCTAAAATACAAAATTATTTCAGACATACTTATAAAGGTGTATACAACAATGACATTAAAAGGCACTACAGCATGCTGTGTAAACATATGTGGATGTGTAGCTGCGTGTCAAATTCTTTAAAAAGTGTTGGTTTGGAAAAAAGCTAGTGAAAATCAGCATGGAGTGTCATGCTGTACACACTGCTTTTTTTCAGACTAGAAATTGGTCCTGTTTGAATTTGCCCATATACTTTAATGAGTTGTGCCAAATCTGAAGTAAAGTAGCAATGTAAAATATGACATTTATTAAAAATGGATTACTTTTTGAGTCATAAAATAATTTATACACCCTTACATGGGGTAGCTTTAGGGTAGAATTAGGGTAGCTTGGTGCAAATCTGTATTGTCAAGCGACAATGATATTAATGGTAATATAGTAATACATGCAAGTGTTCTACTCATGGCTTCCTCTACACTATTGCTTGCTGCTCCAAATACTAAAGGAACTCCTGCTGGACTTTTTGAAACAGAACTGCTACTTACTTCTGTATTGCATTTAGGATGCCCCACATGTACTGATCAACTTCTAGGCCTTCCAGCAGGGCTGTTTTACTGGCAGAAAAAAAACATCACATTTTGAAGAGAAACTGTATTAAATTCAGAAGCAGCAAAAGGTGGAAAAAATAATTGAAAATGCTATTTGGCCATTGGCTGGAGCCCAGTCATGACAAATGCACTGTAACTTAGGAGCAGCATCTTATTTAAAGTGCTAGGTTTGGGAGTTAAAGTAAGTCGGCACTCTTGTAAAAGAGCAAGCATTGCTTACAAAAATAACTGCTTCCATGGAGTGCACTGCCATAACCCAGCCACAAATCTCAGCAAACAGCTTCCATTACACTGCTTGGAAGTATGTCATTTTTTTTTACACAGTATAGGCAATATTCATTCTTTGACATGAATGCTTCCCTTGCAAGAAACCAGACAACAATTACCAGGGAGATTGTTCACCTAACACACAGGCAGTTTTTGGCACACCTTTGAGTAGTATAATGGTACATACTTATTTCAGGTGCAGGGCCACGTTAAAACAGTACCTTGTACTAATTGATTCCAACTAAGATGTAATTAATCCTTATTGGAAGCAAACCCAGCTAATTGGGTTAATTTAATGTTTACATGATTTTCTAGTAGACCTAAGGTATGAAGATCCAGATGATAGAAAGATCCATTATCGGGAAAACCCCAGGTCCCGAGTTTTCTGAATAACAGGTCCCATACCTGTATTAGATTTTGTGTTTATTCAGGCTATATACAGATAAGCAGTTTCTGCTCTACCTACTGTGTGTGTACTTGCATACAGCACACAATTTTAGAAACTGTGATTTGGGTCTATAATTTTATACTTCATAATTTGGTAAGATTCAGTAAACAAGTAGAAAATGTATAATGAATGTTTTTATTGGGCCTTGCACATGCAGTTTTCCTTGTACTCACTTGCATACAGGACACCTCCAGGTTCCTCTCTCACAGTTGAGCTGCAGATATGATTCCAAGTCAAAACACTAAAAATGTTAAATAAAAACAGATTTATCAAGGAAAATTGCAATTTAGGGAATACAATGTACTGAAAAGGAATGAATCTAAAATGCATAATTTTTTTATTGGATCTCATCAGCCTAAGGAAAGTGTTGTTGTTAAAATAAATTCCCAATTTACAAAATGAATATATGAAGAGGTGGATGTATTATTATTTCCATATGTTTTTTCTAGATTATATCAAGGCAACACATATTTCAGTTTTAAGCCTAGAGGCACAAAAAAAGGGTTGCCACCTTTTTGATTTTTCTTAGGGCTGTTCTGGTCACAACTGTCAGGTTTAGGTTCCAGCCTTGTGAAAACTGAACAATAATCTGCCCAATAACCACCTCTGATGCTATGCCTGGCCCCCAAAAGTAGGTCTGAATTTGTGGGAGGGCCACAAATGCCTGGGCCTAGGGCGGAAATATTTTACGGATGGCATGTCGTCCAGCCGCATCCTAATATTTTCAGAACCATTGGGGAAGTGCAGATTAGACAGCCGGAAACCTCGAGAGCAGTGGGGAGGGTGGGGTTATTGGTAGCTGAGAGGAAAAGCTGTAGGACCCTTGCTTAGGGGTACCCAAAGCATAAATCTGGGCCTGCCCACAAGGCACAAACATGGCCCCATATGTCATGACCCCACAACCATATGTCACTACTCTGCCCCCCCCATATCATCATCCTGCCGCCTTATCCGTTTTTTTCTGAGGTCAAAGGGGGCGACCCTACACAAAAAGGCACTGTGATTATTCTAAAATGTGGCTGAAATTATATTGGGGTCACTGCTAAAGGGCAATACTACTTGTACTGGTGTCCAAATGCCTTGTGAACCACAGATGCTGGTCTTGCCTAAGCTGCTAATGTCTCTGACTGAAAATAAGCTTTCTAATCAAAGGGCAAGGCCAGTGAAATAATTAAGTGGGCACAATATCAGAAGGTAACTAACAAGATGATCTGCACAATATCACCACAGGGAAACTAACCTGTACATGCTTGCAGTCATGCCCTCGTGCAGGAAGCTGGATTCGCCTGAATGTTATTGGACATTTCAGTGATACTTTAATTGCTGTCTGCTCTACCCCATCTTCTCCATTTAGCGCTGCATTCCCAGATGAAGCAGCAACGCTGCTAAAATTCCTCTTTACTAAGAAGGCAAACAGACCACATTGAGACCATATCATCATATCTAATATACACGTTTTCAAATATGAAAAAAAAAACTCCTGTGTATAAAACTAGGGCTTAGGTTCATGAGTATGATAATATGCCATCAACATTATGAGATTGGTTAATTAATTCAAGATACATTTTCTGTATGGATGTTAAAAGCTCAGTCCACATGTGAAAGTACAACTAATGATGCATTCAAATGTAGCTTCAAACTTGCAATAGTAGCATGAAGCCTTTGGGGATGCTGGGAGTCAAAAAAATCCCTTATAGTGCCACATGTGCCTCCAGCTGGTCAGCCCTACCTTTTGGTCTTTCATGGACATGTATCTGCTAAATATCTGCTTATTCATTCACACTAGATAGTTCTTACCCTTGCTACAAATGAGTTAGGAAGTCCAGGAAAGTAGTGTGTAAATACAGATACGGTATGTAGTAACTAAAAATGAACAAAATTAAAAAAGAAACAGCCACACGTACCAAATATGTACATTCTGCATTTCTGAAAATTATCCTCAAAATCTAAAAAGCATGTTTATTTAATTTATTTTAGCTTTGAAAATATCATAATATACATTGCACTGAGTTAAATAGTTACATAGTTACATAGTTAAATTGGGTTGAAAAAAGACAAAGTCCATCAAGTTCAACCCCTCCAAATGAAAACCCAGCATCCATACACATACCCCTCCCTACTTTTAATTAAATTCTATATACCCATACCTATACTAACTATAGCCTTTGATATTATGTCTGTCCAAAAAATCATCCAAGCCATTCTTAAAGGCATTAACTGAATCAGCCATCACAACATCACCCAGCAGTATATATAGTATCTGAGACTGAATGGTTGAGGGAATTATATTGAAAAATGTCTCAACTGGGGACACTGCGGAGAACATATTTCATTAAGGGAAATGGCACATGGGATGTGTGGTTGCCAAGATCCTCTCAGGGAAAAGTGTATTAATCAATAGCAGGGCTGCCATCAGGGGGGGGACTATCCTCCCTGTGCCCAGCCCCCCTTCTGTCACAGAACAGAGACTATAGGGACCCGCATTGCAGCAGCACATAAGGCCGGGAGCTTTTACTTACTGGCTGAACATCGAGTGGCCAAACATGCCCTCAACCCCGACCCTCATTAGCCCAAGCCTTCCTCCAACTGATTGGCCCGGACTGCCCCAACCCGGATTGGCCCGCCCACTTCCAACCCTGAATGAACCAGCCTTCCTCCAACTGATTGGTCTGGCCTTCCCCCAACCTGTATTGGCATCACCCACCCCAACCCTCATTGGCCCAGACTTCCTCCAACTGATTGGTCCGGCCTGCTCCCAACCTGTATTGGCCCCGTCCACATCTAACTTTCATTGGTGAAGTCTGCCCCCACCCCGGATTGGCCCAGCCGCCCCCCCCTCCAAGGGAATCTGTAGGAGAGTGGTCTAATGGAGGAGAACAAGTCTTGAGCAGAAATGACAGTGTGAAGTGGGATGCAAGCTTTTTGTTTTTTATTTATATCAAAAATGTTTCCCCTAAAACTATGATAGAGTGCTACATTAATATCAACACATATATTTAAACATCAATACGGGAAAATTAATTATCCATAATAAAAAAAAAATCACAGAAGGCAAGTGCTCTCCTTATTAAAGGAATTGTTCAGTGTAAAAATAAAAACTGGGTAAATAGATAGGCTGTGCAAAATAAAAAATGTTCCTAATATAGTTAGTTATATTAGAGGGAAATTGTGGAAGCACTCAAGGCTAAATCAAAATATATTTAAATATAATGGAAGTGCTACTTACAATGCACTTCCCTGGGCCCCGTCTCATAAATAATTCAGTGCATGTTTACAAAACAGGGGTTTTTAGTTACCAAAGTTATGATCATAAAATTGAAAAGCCACCATACCACGTCAAGGTAAACCCCATATGGCGGTCCCTAACTTACTTATTAAAAAGAAATATTTCTCTGCATAATAGCATTACCTGTGAGACAGGGGCCCAGGGAAGTGCATTGTAAGTAGCACTTCCATTATATTTAAATATATTTTGATTTAGCCTTGAGTGCTTCCACAATTTCCCTCTAATATAGTATATTGGCCTGAAGCTGTGGCATAGCTTCATGTGGTTTTTCAATAGCACCCCATACCCACCCCTTAAAACTAATGGTGGTCCTACGCTTTTAAATGTGGGCGTTGGTTTGGGCAATCCCTCTCTCTTAAAAGCCTTTACTGGCGGGGGAGGATTCAGCCTTCAAATTGAAACCAATGCTCAACATACACTGAACACAGGTAATGCTATTATGCAGAGAAACATTTCTTTTTAATAAGTAAGTTAGGGACCGCCATATGGGGTTTACCTTGACGTGGTATGGTGGCTTTTCAATTTTATGATCATAACTTTGGTAACTAAAAACCCCTGTTTTGTAAACATTCACTTGCATTTATACTGAATTATTTATGAGACAGGGGCCCAGGGAAGTGCATTGTAAGTAGCACTTCCATTATATTTAAATATATTTTGATTTAGCCTTGAATGCTTCCACAATTTCCCTCTAATATAGTATATTGGCCTGAAGCTGTCGCATAGCTTCATGTGGTTTTTCAATAGCACCCCATACCCACCCCTTAAAACTAATGGTGGTCCTACGCTTTTAAATGTGGGCGTTGGTTTGGGCAATCCCTCTCTCTTAAAAGCCTTTACTGGCGGGGGAGGATTAAGCCTTCAAATTGAAACCAATGCTCAACATACACTGAACACAGGTAATGCTATTATGCAGAGAAACATTTCTTTTTAATAAGTAAGTTAGGGACCGCCATATGGGGTTTACCTTGACGTGGTATGGTGGCTTTTCAATTTTATGATCATAACTTTGGTAACTAAAAACCCCTGTTTTGTAAACATGCACTTGCATTTATACTGAATTATTTATGAGACAGGGGCCCAGGGAAGTGCATTGTAAGTAGCACTTCCATTATATTTAAATATATTTTGATTTAGCCTTGAGTGCTTCCACAATTTCCCTCTAATATAGTATATTGGCCTGAAGCTGTGGCATAGCTTCATGTGGTTTTTCAATAGCACCCCATACCCACCCCTTAAAACTAATGGTGGTCCTACGCTTTTAAATGTGGGCGTTGGTTTGGGCAATCCCTCTCTCTTAAAAGCCTTTACTGGCGGGGGAGGATTCAGCCTTCAAATTGAAACCAATGCTCAACATACACTGAACACAGGTAATGCTATTATGCAGAGAAACATTTCTTTTTAATAAGTAAGTTAGGGACCGCCATATGGGGTTTACCTTGACGTGGTATGGTGGCTTTTCAATTTTATGATCATAACTTTGGTAACTAAAAACCCCTGTTTTGTAAACATGCACTTGCATTTATACTGAATTATTTATGAGACAGGGGCCCAGGGAAGTGCATTGTAAGTAGCACTTCCAGTATATTTAAATATATTTTGATTTAGCCTTGAGTGCTTCCACAATTTCCCTCTAATATAGTATATTGGCCTGAAGCTGTGGCATAGCTTCATGTGGTTTTTCAATAGCACCCCATACCCACCCCTTAAAACTAATGGTGGTCCTACGCTTTTAAATGTGGGCGTTGGTTTGGGCAATCCCTCTCTCTTAAAAGCCTTTACTGGCGGGGGAGGATTCAGCCTTCAAATTGAAACCAATGCTCAACATACACTGAACACAGGTAATGCTATTATGCAGAGAAACATTTCTTTTTAATAAGTAAGTTAGGGACCGCCATATGGGGTTTACCTTGACGTGGTATGGTGGCTTTTCAATTTTATGATCATAACTTTGGTAACTAAAAACCCCTGTTTTGTAAACATGCACTTGCATTTATACTGAATTATTTATGAGACAGGGGCCCAGGGAAGTGCATTGTAAGTAGCACTTCCAGTATATTTAAATATATTTTGATTTAGCCTTGAGTGCTTCCACAATTTCCCTCTAATATAATATAGTTAGTTAGCCAAAAATGTAATGAATAAAGGCTGGAGTGATTTGATGTATAACATGTCAGTCTGAAAACAGCCAGAACACTACTTCCTGCTTTTCAGCTCTCTTGGTTTACACTGACTGGTTACCCTGGTTACCAGGCAGTGACCAATCAGAGACTTGAGGGGGGGCCACATGGGTCATATCTGTTGCTTTTGAATCTGAGCTGAATGCTAAGGATCAATTGCAAACTCAATGAACAGAAATGTACCATGTGGCCCCCCTTCAAGTCGCTGACTAACTCAGAGTTATAGAGCTGAAAAGCAGGAAGTTGGATTCTGGCTGTTTTATTAGACATCTGTTCACTCCAGCCTTTATATATTACATTTTTGGCTAACTAACTATATTAGAAACATTTTTTATTTTGCACAGCCTATCTATTTATACAGTTTTTATTTTCACACTGAACTATTCCTTTAAGAAATTGCATAGTCCCCTGTAATCACAGTGTTGTACCTATGTAATGTCAGTGTGGTACAATGTAGTACTAATATGATACCAGTTAGTGCCAAAATATTGCAATATGATACCAAAGTAATACAATGATAACTTTTTACATAAAAATGACAATTTAATACAGTGATACATTTTTACATGGAGAACCTGGGACCATTAAGGCCCCTGCCCACCAATATGTGTTTTTGTTTTAAATTACTTGCCCTTGGGGGGCCCTGGCAATTTTGTTGTAGGGGGCCCTGTGATTTCTGATGGCAGCCCTGATCAATAGGGTAGCAAACAAATGAATTTGTAAAGTATTTCATTTTTTATAAGCATTAGCGACTAGCCATATTGGCACAGAAAAGGAATGGTATAATGGTTTATAAAACCATAATTTAAGAATAAGTGTGTAATTAGGAGATGCTGAGCTTCACAGCAAAACCTTTTAGCATTGGAATTTTCACCTACATTGTTACATTAAATCACAAATTGGGTGCAATTCACTTTTACTATCCAGTCAGCATTAAAGGCAAATACAAGTACTCACTTTTTGTAATACAATGTTCAGCAGGAAGCAGTCTCTTTTTCAGCAAACCCTGAAGCACTGAACGTACTGAAGGCCGATGAACCAACTGTAGCACGAACAAGTGTGACTGTAACACAGAAGAAGTAGAAGCTTGATATTTAGACACTTATTAAAAGTATACACTTTTTGTGCCTGCCTCCGACTGCTGCCTTAAAAGAATTTGCAGCCTGTAACCCTCTGGCTGTTGCTGAGCCATTTATACTCATTACTGAGATTTAGATGACAGACAGAGATTTATAGTCAAGTAAGTGCTGAATAACATGTGTGGCTTTGCAAGTTTATTTTAAAATAATTGTCCAAATCAATTCTTCCCACATGCTATTTACATCTGGGAGGAAGGATTTTGAACAATGGATATTCCTACTCACATTATCACTCCACAGGGAAGATACCGTTCAACTACTCAAAACAGTTGTACATATTCGGATTTATTGACACTTGCATCAGACTTGATAAATGTGTCAAAATATTCTTGGTTGTTTGGAAAGTATTGTTCGATTGTAAAACAGGTTGAAGTGCATATTATTTTAATTTAGATACCTTCATATTAACTTAATATTTCAAAAGCTAAAATCAATATTTTTGTAAACATTACTAGAGCTCTGTTGAAAAGGATTAATTTATAAAATAGCATTGCTTTAACAGATGGGAGAAAAAATCAGCAATACTTTATTAAACATAACAGTGTATCTTAATTTGTCGTTTTGTTACGGAAAAAAAGTTAATGAAATAACTATAGTATAACTGTCAATGCTAATAATGCTATCCCTAACCTACATTTCTACTTAGGTCCTCTTTAGAAGGTCTAGGCAATATTTCTCAAGGTCAAGTGTATTAACTGCAGTTTGCCTAGCACTGCAGGGTGTATTCTGGGTAGATTCGGACACTTACACAACAGCAGGCAGTGACTGTAATCTGGATTGTGTTACGACCTGGTTGACAGACATGCTTGAGGTGCAGGGGTTTGTGTGAAGTCTTGTTGTCACCCCGCTCGATGTTTAAAGGGGTGGCATTAACACTGACTTGCACTGAGGCTGGCCAGTTGGTGTTCATTTGCCGGTCTTCATGATGATAGCACTTGAATTGCAGCTCCAAATCAGATCTTATAGAGAAAAGAATTGTTTATTATTATAAACCAGCCTAAAAATCCTTTTCAGCTATCTTTACTTTACACTACAGTGCTAAATAAGCTTCCCTTCAGTTGTGTTTTTTTTTGTACAGGAAGTGTCTTTTGACAAACACCAAATAAATATATATTATAATAAACTTTCCACTTTTTTCACTATTTCAAGACCTTGGAGTGCGGTTTTATTTTTTGTTTGTTATGCTATGTTATAACCAGCACCCAAGCAGCTGCCTATATCGCGAGTGCACCACTATAGTCTGTCTCTCTCTCTCTCTCTCTCTCTCTCTCTCGATATAGTGAATAAAGTACCCCCTCTTGTAAAATATAAGGATATTATAAGTTACCGAGGAGAGAGAGATAGATAGATTATATATATATATATATATATATATATATATATATATATATATAGAGATAGATATGGATAGAGATAGATATGGATAGATAGAGAGAGATAGAGAGAGATAGAGATATATAGAGATATATAGAGATATATAGAGATAGATAGATATAGATAGATCTATCTATCTATCTATCTATCTATATATCTATATATATATATATATATATATATATATATATATATACACAACAAAATGGTGCTTTTATACCACTCCCCCATTTGAATCTGGCGCCAAAAATGACGTCATTAAACCCCAAAAGAATGTTTTCCCATCACCATAGTCCTTTAACTTGTATATTCCACGTATATACTTTTTCACCACTAGGTGGCATAGGTGCTCTGTGTGTATAGTCCATGACGTGTCAAGTTAGTGCTGTTATCTGCAAAAGTGTATACAAATAATATACATAGTATCAATTTAACGACATTGAAAAAGAAATAATGTGGCTCAGTCTTTTGTTAAAAAATGTTACAATAAATTGGCCTTGAATCAACGTTTTCTACTTTGTAATTTTATGTGTCGTTTCTTGATTTGCCAGACCACTTGCGTGGAAGTCAGATGTTATTACAGAAAGCAATTCAGCACCAATTGGCCATTTAGCCCCCGTGGAGCCACACAGTCTAGCTCATATATCCAGTAAGCCTCTCTTCTCAATAGGGCCTTATTGTAGTCACCCCCTCTCGGTCTCATAGGTACATGGTCTATTGGCATGCATCTAAAGGAAGAGGGGCTGTGCCTAGCTTCTGCCCAATGTTTAGCAACTAGCTGTTGCGATATGTCTTGTTTCTTTTCCTTTTTGTCTTTCTCACTCGTGGCTGTGTCTAATGCTGCTCTGATGCTTGATCTATGCATCCCAATGCGTTCTTTCAGTTGTCTAATTGTCTTGCCACAATAGATTAGACCACAGGGGCATTTGATGATGTACACCACCATTGTCGTGGTGCACGTCATCCTTTGCTTTATTTTATATCTCTTCCCTGTTTGGGGATGATGAAAGTCATTTCCTGTTATCAGGCTGCTGCACATAACGCAGCCGCTGCATTTGTAGACACCTGGTTTCTGCGTGAGAAAGTGATGTTTTTGTGGTTTTATATATTTCTCTAAGGGGTCTGAAGGGCTTAAGCTTTCCCTTAGGTTTCTCGCCCTCCTGTAGCTCAATCTCGGTTTGTTGGGTAATTTTTTGTTCAGGCCCTCATCACTTGTTACTATCGGCCAATATTTGTTCAGGCATTGGTTCATGTAATTGGACTGTACCCCATACTGGCTCACATAGTAAACCTCCTTAGACACACCACTGTCCATTTTTTTATTATTGCTAAGAACAATTTTGCGATCTAGGTTTAATGCCCATTGCTTAATATCCGCAATCAATTTGGGGGGGTAGCCTCTCTCTAAGAACTTATCTCCCATGGTTTCTAAGTCTTGGGCTCGTTTGCTAGCATCGCTGTTAATCCTCACCACTCTCAGCATTTGGGACTTAGGCAGTGAGTTTAGTAGATGTCGTGGATGGTTGCTATGGTAGTGGACAATGGTGTTTCTGTCGGTGGGTTTTACATACAAACAGGTTTGTAACTTGTCCCCCATTTTGTATATCTTCACATCCAAAAATTCAATTTCATTACTGTCATGTTTTAAGGTAAAACGCAAAGAGTTTTGATGAAAGAATTTTGGTGTGCGGATCCTTATGAGCAAATCTATATATGAATTTTTGGACCCTGCACCCACAGGAATTATACTAAGTCCGGTCTACAGAGTGCGGTCATTTTACACAGATTATATATATATATATATATATATATATATATAGTCAATGTGTTTTCTCCACACTCCAAAAAGTGGCAAATGACCCAGGTGCTACCCGTAATAAAGTAGATAAATATATAGATGTAGATGGGTGCACACCAGGAACGTTTAAGACAAGGTTACTTTAAAAAATTAAACATACTTTACTGAAGATAGATCGATATATATATATATATATATATATATATATATGCATAGAATGGACCAGCACACCGTTTTCTTCAATCAAACGTGTTTATTCAATACACACTGTGCATCCAACGTTTCGGCCCGCATCCGGGCCTTTATCAAGGATCCTTGATAAAGGCCCGGATGCGGGCCGAAACGTTGGATGCACAGTGTGTATTGAATAAACACGTTTGATTGAAGAAAACGGTGTGCTGGTCCATTCTATGCATATATAAAGACTTTGACCGAGCACCCGGACTGGAGAAAAAAGAGGACAGAGTGCAGGTGTTTGTATTATAATATATATATATATATATATATATATATATATATATATATATATATATATATATATATATATATATATATATATATATATATATATATATATATAGATGCCTTGAGAAAGGTCCCTGAGAGGACCGAAACGTCACGTTGGCTACATATGCACATATGAATATATTGCTTTTTCACTGAAACCCTGGTGTTGCTGGTCATTTCTGCACTAGATATAGATACTTTATTTATTATAATACACAAATTTCAGTGAGTCATGTGACAGAAATGACATCAGAACTCACTGTTTATAACTGATGACATCAGAACTCACCGTTTATAAGGATATAATTTACAAGATATTCATGGCTTTTGTGTATTATATAGAGATATATATATATAGAGAGAGAGAGAGAGAGATATATAGATAGATATATAGATATAGATAGATATATAGATATAGATAGATATATAGATATAGATAGATAGATAGATATAGATGCCTTGAGAAAGGTCCCTGAGAGGACCGTCACGTTGGCTACATATGCACATATGAATATATTGCTTTTTCACTGAAACCCTGGTGTTGCTGGTCATTTCTGCACTAGAGATAGATAGATAGATAGATAGATCAAGGCTGTCCAACCCCCCCTTCTGTGGCCCCCCAGATTCTGTGTCTGTTTACCATATGTTACCTTTAAAAGGTATCACTACAGAGATAAACTGGCCCCTGCATTGTTTAAACCTCAAATTCAGACTGTAATCCCCTGTATTGTTCACACTTGTGACACCTCTA